>NC_072385.2:88001730-89251730 GCF_028885625.2 Pongo pygmaeus | reverse complement strand
AGAAATTGCTTTTCCTAAATTATGCATCCCAGAAAATAGCATTCTGGAGTGTGGTTTTGAACAGAATTCTATTCTGCAGATAGCAAAACGTAAGTTACATGTTGATGAGATTAAATGTTCAAATCAAATAATGAAATATATTTATTTAGATACATTTAATGTCTTCTTATATAACTATCAAGTTGCATTTTTTCTAGCTGCATTTAAATCTATGTGCATTTCCTTCCTACTTCTCCTGAGATTGATATGCAGCCAGCCCATTTCAGTTACCAGCATGAAGAATAAACTGGGAGAGAGGAAAGATAGTGAAGCAGCTGTCTTCCATTATAACATGTCTAAATGGATAGTTCTACCATGATGTTTCTTTCAATTCCTTCTGGGTTTGGGTGAGAGGGGTGGAAGGAATGTTTCCATTGGTGAAATGGTAGCTGAACTGCCAAATGGTATGACCTGCTATCAACACTACTAAAAAGAAAATCAGAGACATGGATTATTATTGGCCAACATATGTTTTTTTGTGGGCATTTCCTTTGTGTTTCATTTTATGAAAAATGATAGGCATCGCATTAAAAAATCAAGTAGTTTATAATAATTGGAACCTCATTAGTAGATTTTACATTTTATGTACCAAAATGTTAACAACCTATGTTTTAAAAATTAAACCTCGAACCACTAACAAATCAGAGCTAAAGAAATAATCCCATTATTGAAGAAGGATCATTGTGGTAGATTGAGTACCAGAATTTTTTTTAAAAGCAGTGCTATTTTTAGTACATTTTAGAAATAATTCCATAAAATGATATGTTTTATAAGCGTGGATTTAGAGCTAAATTATCTTGGAAAGGTGTAAGTTAACGAAGACAAATTCTGTTTAATATGTAATAAGCAACTCTGGACAATGAAACCTTTCCATCCATGACTTTATTCTGTGTGGAATTTTTTAGTAGATACCTGAAGTTACAAAATATAAAAACAATCCTCTCTCCTTGGGGAATTTACAGTTTAATGTGGAATAAGTAAACTCCACATTTAATGTAGAATAAGTATGGTAGAAACCCAATTGACAAAAGTTAAAACAGTTTATGCAGTGAGAATTCAACTACCTAGAGACTTGTGGACTTTTTAGAATCATTGTCTTCTGTGCCTGATCTTTGGTTATTACTGGGATACCCGTCATTTATCTCTGCCCTTCTTTTACAAACCTTTCAATCAGTAAACTGGGACCAGTTGTTCTATTTAGAGATTACCCATGAGGCACCATCCAAATTGAATACTACTAAGCAGCAATTACATGATTTATAGCAGAGATTATTTGGCTATTTGCAGCACAAGGCAAAGAAGAAGGAATATAATCTCCATTCACATATACCTGTGTGCATATACATGGTATATGTGTATCATAATAAACATCACAGTTCTTCTTTGGAATTGTGAAATATCCTCTGAACTTAATAGAAATTTAGTAGGCATTAGGCCGGGCGTCGTGGCTCACACCTGTAATCCCAGCACTTTGGGAGGCCAAGGCAGACGGATCACCTGAGGTCAGGAGTTCATGACTAGCCTGGCAAACATGGTGAAACCCCATCTCTACTAAAAATACAAAAAATTAGCCGGGCGTGGTGGCAGATGCCTGTAATCCCAGATACTTGGGAGGCTGAGGCAGGAGAATTGCTTGAACCCAGGAGATGGAGGTTGCAGTGGGCTGAGATTGTGCCATTGCACTCCAGCCTGGGTGACAGAGCGAGATGCCATCTCGAAAAGAAAAAAGAAATGTAGTTAAGTATCGAGAGGTAAGTAGTGAGTAAGAGAGAGATAAAGAGGGAGAGCGAAATGCTAATTTTTTTCAAAGGAAATATAACCAAGTCAACATGAAAATCATTCTGTTACTATTTAATTCCTATATGTCTATCAACCCAACTAGACCTATAATCTCTAAGGCAGTGACTGCTTCCTTTCAGATTCAAATTCAGCAAACAACTGTGTTAAATGTTATTCCTGACCTTCCTCACTCTGCCAGACCAAATGCTCCTCCCTGTACTCCAAATAACATTGCGTGATATCTCTATTAATTGCACTAACAGCACTGTAAATACATTGAAACCCTCTATGCTGAAATTCTCTATTTGCGTTGTTGCTCTCTATTCTGCTAAAATATAAGCTCCTCAAACTAATAATTTTTCTTTATTCAGTGCCTGGTATGTAGAACTGAGTAATGTTTATGACATTCAGCGTGAAAGACTGGCCAGACACAAGAATGATAAGAAAAGACCTGAGACATAGTGATAGATGAAACTCGAGAATGTATTATTATTTGAACAAACTTGATTCTAATATTTACCAAAATGATATAGTTGAAAAGAGTCAAAATGTAATCCTTCTATAGCATGTGGCTTAGTTTAATATCCATGTTCCATTATTTCTTTTGTATCCTCTTGAGTATTTAATAAATTTTATATCTGATTTAAATTTTAAAGTAGATAAATTAGGTTTTAATAAAAACAAATGGAAACTTTTAGTAAGTGGTTGGACTTGTTCTGAATAAAGGAATATAGAATGGACCTTATTTGAAAAGTTGAAGTTTTTAAATAGTAAGAATATAGGTTGAAATTTTTTTTTTTGAGATGGTGTCTTGCTCTGTCACCCAGGCTGGAGTGCAGTGGCGTCATCTTGGCTCACTGCAACCTCCGCCTCCTGGGTTCAAGTGATTCTCCTGCCTCAGCTTCCCGAGTAGCTAGGATTACAGGTGCGTGCCACCACACCCAGCTAATTTTTGTAGTTTTAGTAGAGATGGGGTTTCACCATGTTGGCCAGGATGGTCTTGATCTCTTCACCTTGTGATCTGCCCATCTTGGCTCCCAAAGTGCTGGGATTACAGGCGTGAGCCACCGCGCCTGGCCTATAGGTAGAAATTTTTGAAAGGAATAACTGGTGTGGCAAGTAGAGCTGGCAACATTGTGTATATTACAAGGATGGCCTTCAAAAGGCAGAGGACTGTTGGATACCTCACTATTTTAAAGAGAATTTTTATTTAAAAAAGAAATCTTATGCATGATCTCATTTCAGTTTTGATTTACTAGAAGCATATATATGATGGACCTACGAACAGGACCCTTCAAATCAAAATGCATCATTGTTTAGGACTATTCTGAAGGGGAAAGTCTGTGACTGCATTCTCTGAGAACCATCTGCTCACCTACTTATGTCCCTTAAAACTGAAGCTTTAGGATATCGTTTGAAACCTTTTTGTTTCTTATCATATAATGTATGGTATCATAAATACCATTGCATTTGATTTTTGTGTGAAACAACACTAAATCACTATTAAAAAGGAAAGAATGAGGTTATCTTGCTGACAATTTAAAGAAAAGACTTCTTCATAATATATTTACGACATCTAAAATGGCTTTTGTCCTCAGGGTAGCACTGTAGTTCTTTGGTGCTTGAGTTGATACTGCAATTTAAGACTGTACCTACAAAGAAAATTACAGTTTTTAAACTGTTTATTCCAAGTGCTTTCAAAATGAAGACACTACTAAAGTGGTGAAAGCATGTAGTTGGAAAAAAAAAGTAGTAGGAGATTATTAATTTCTTAAAGGTAAAGATTATTGCAAATTCAAAAGATCCCACTCATTATCAATATGGGGTCTTTCTACAGTTTTGCATAGTATAACATATTCTTAAAAATGGGATACATAGTGACTTTGTAGCATCAACTATTTAAATTTTCTAGCTCCTGAGTCCTTTTCTTGCTGTGAAATGTGTTCATTTTATTTGTGTGATATTAACATAGATCAAGAATATAAGTGAAATATTAAATCTTGTCACGTTCAGGGTTTTAGGGTTCTTAAAAATGTATAAAGTGTTTTTACACTGTGTGAAAAAAAACTTCATACATTTGTAAGATTTTGAGTTACCTAATTTTATAAACTAAATTATTTTGTGAAAAAAATGCTTAGAATCATATGTTCCATGTAGCTCAATATTTTTTTCTGAAATCGAATTAAATTATATCTACAGTTGCTTAACAGAAAGAGCACTTAATTTGTAATCCACAGACCTCGTGGTCTTAGGCAAGCCATGTAATTTCCTTGTCTTTCAATTTCCTCATCTGTAAAATGGGGATAATAACTCAAAGGATTATGAATAAAAAGCACCTAGTACATGACACATGGTGGGTGCTATATCCAAGCTATTATTATTATCCAAATGGCTTATTACTGAAGTAATGAAAGAAAGCTTTTATACAGTTATATCAAAGGTAGTTCTGGGTTATAGTCTCAGAGACATCATTACTATGAGGATATAGGGAATTTGGGAAAATTTTAAAAATTATTTAAACAAAATTTGAAAAACATTGTAGGAATGTATTACCACATACAATTATATCTGCCTACCTATGTATTTAATCACTATCTTTTAGAAAACACACAATAAAAGTTCAGTTTGCTATAGTTCATTATTGAGTTAATAGGAGCTTGGAGATTTGATCTAATAAAATGCAAACCCATGATGTTATCAGAAATTTTGGAGAAGCCCAGGACTGGGGTGTACAGGTATACCCACCCTGAGACCCAGTGGATCTATATAAGTCTGGTGTATTGGTTTCCGTACAATGATATTTATATACAACTTTGTGTCAAATAAATTTGCTAAGCCCTATTATAAGTTAAAACTATTTTTAAACCATATTTTCCCACCCTGGTTTGGAAATTGATAAAACAGTTTAAAGCTGAAAAACATAAACTACAATGACTTAATAAACAATTTAAAAATAAGTTGTGTAGGTAGCTGGAAAAAATTATAAATCTCAAAAGTATAGATTTAAGATAAAGCCCAGTTATCTAGAATTCTAAGGTTATAGTACATTTTTGGTTGAGCACATTTAGCTTTTTCTATTCCTCCATTTCGCCTAGCTGCCATTTCTTAACTATGAAAGGAATTGAAAAGTCCATCAGAGCTTTTGTTCGCAGCAAAGAATAGTCATTTGAAGAAAATGGTGCCAGGCCAGACATGTAAAGATATTTAAAGAAAAGAAGGAAGGTGATAGGGCTAAATTCAGGACCATTAGTATATTCACAATGGTACAGGTATAGGCTAAGCTTGGTCACAGGTGAAAGGCAGTAGTGTGAGAACTCATGGAATTAACAAAACTACTTCACACAAAGTGACGGATGGCACTTCCTCCATGTACATTCCCTTCTAAGATTTCAATGGCAAACAGCCTATGTAAGGCTGCAGTGACAATTTGTTTCAGTGGCCCTAAAAAATACCTATATGTACCGTAGATTTAATGTGTAAAATTAAAAGCAATATATATTAAATATTTTCTAGGAATCTGTGATTTTGTGACCAAAGATCTGAATATACTTAAAAACAAATCCTTATTTTTTTCTAAAGAAACATGATAAATATCTGGATAGCTGGCTACATTTTGAAATATTCACCCAATATTTCTGGAATAGTCAACATTTCAATAATAATTTTATTTGCTTTTTCATGGCTTTGAATTGGGTATTAATTTGTTTCTTTGTTTTGTCCTAAGTCTATAAAGTTTTTTCTTGCCACCGTTTGCTGTGATTACAGATAGAGGTTTAGAGTTTAGCCTTTGCAATATCATCAGTTGATGGCATGTCTACAGCAGTATAGTGGATAATATTTTTTATTTTCATAGTATGAGTGCTACTTGACTCTGACTGAATGATTTTCTGTTACAAGATTTTCTTTGGTTTATAGACCTACTTTACCTTGGCTTCTGAATATGCTGAAATCCTTCTGCCCTTGGTTATAACACCTTTTATTTGTTAACATTTAAAATGCTCTCAAATCTTTAACAATAATAAAGGCATTAGTTATTTTAATTAATTTGTATGGATGGAATAAAACCAAAGGGAAGGTGTCATTTTCTGGTTACAATAAAAAGATATAAAAGTTAGTTGCTTTTCTTTTCTTTCTTTTTTTTTTTTGAGAGGAGTCTCGCTCTGTCGTCCAGGCTGGAGTGCAGTGGCACGATCTTGGCTCACTGCAAGCTCCGCCTCCTGGGTTCACCCCATTCGCCTGCCTCAGCCTCCCGAGTAGCTGGGACTACAGGCGCCCGCCACCACGCCGGCTAATTTTTTGTATTTTTAGTAGAGACGGGGTTTCATCATGTTAGCCAGAATGGTCTCGATCTCCTGACCTCGTGATCCACCCGCCTCGGCCTCCCAAGGTGCTGGGATTACAGGCATGAGCCACCGTGCCTGGCAATTGCTTTTCTTTTCTAAGAAAATTATGCTGACATCTTTGGTACATATTGCTGTTCTTAAAGTTTTGAGTTTACTAATCCTCAACAGTAAATATCTTTAAAAATGTATAACCTTTGCTTAATATTAATTACCTAAAAATGCCACAAGAAACTGGCATCTTTATAGTTACTTTATATTACAGAGTGTAATAAATTCTAGAAAGATGGGACTAATTATGGTAACAGACATTTTATACTCAATAAAAACTTTCTTTAATTTCACCCTTATTCAGGGAGTCTCAGCGGAGTACCTCTCTTTTGTGTCTTGGTTGGTATGGCATGGCACTAAGTGACATTAGATTAGCAACTGGGGAACAACTTTGTGAAACTGTGTTTATGGAAGTGAATTTTCAGAGTTCAAGGTTGTGGTTTTTTTTTCCTATCTCAAATCACCTAGCAACTTTAGATTCAGGCAGAAGTTGGAGTTTATTTTACAAAACATGAAAAAGCTTTTAAACCAACATCTTTGAGGTAAATCTGTAGCAAAAGTGAGGCCACCTGCTGTTAAGAAAAGTGCCTACACATTCAGCACATTTCTGTCCCCAATAGAGGGTACTGCTGAGTAAAACACTGCCATTATTGTTCAGATCCTGTAGGTGGCAGCAGTTCCTACAGTTTCAGAGCATAACAATGGCTCGATTTGTGGGTCTAAGAATAAAGCTGTCACGAACTCATGGGATCTTTATACTGTAAGGGCTCTTCTTTGAAATGTGATACATGAGAAAATTACCATTAATTTTTAGTTTCCCTTTTAAGATTTAAGTAGCTTATCTTTCTTTTAAGTTCCATTTTGTATTTGAAATTGTGTCCCCAAACAAGTATTGACAGCCATAATTTTATGGTGTTAAATTATGAAGTATAAATTTTTAGGTAATCTCAGGGAAAGATATGATGTAAACTTTTTTTTCTTTTCCTCTCCCACCCTAGCCTTCCACCCCAATTACAAGAATAATCCATTGTTAATGTTGACTGCTGCTGCAATCTTGAGAAGGAAATCCTAGTTGCTATACAAGCATAATTTTCTCCATGTTCAGGAGCTGAGTGGTTAATGGTTTCAACATTGCCATTCAACTTCTAGGAGGCTTTGAACCAAATTGTAGCACCTATCAAAGAGTGATTTTGTAACTCTCTTTAAGAAAAAAGATTTGAATCATACTGTAGTTTCTGTTAGGCGACACAGAACTGAGGATGTAAGTACTGTACTCTTAGAGCAACTCACCTTTTGCCTCTGACAAGCAGCAGAGTCCTTGTTACTTCAGTGGGTCACTTGCACACACATACACACACCCTCCCACCCATCCAGAATAAACTCCATATTAGGTATAACAATTGTAATTCATTCAGTTTTAACGGTCAAGTGACCATTAAAAAAATTTTCTCTGCTAATTATTGTGTTTAATTCAGAGAGTTGCAAAATGCTAAATAAAACTAGTTTTTTGGTTCAAGTCAAAATAGAGTTAAGCCTATCTCTAGAAATGTTTATTCAGAAATTCAGCAACCCTTGTCTTATTGCTCAAATTAATTATCCAGAAACTGTATTATGATTGTTTACTCAAATTAATATGAAAATCTGAGAATTCTATCTTTGTTTTAAATTCAGGAAAGACTAGATTCTTTTTATTTATCATTTGAGATAACAAAGTAAACTAATGGCAATTTATGAGTATCTTAACTTATTTTGAAGGGAATGGGTTAAACTGTTACTCTTTTGGAGCTGATCTCTTTGTATCTATTAGGTACATTTGTAAACTCTATATTTTTGAACCATATTTTTGGAACTAATCTAAAGCTATGAAATGAATACATTATTTCAAATTAAAATATACATATTTATATGTATTATACATATCATACATAGAGATGCATATATATATTTATTGAAGATAAAGGAGATGTAGGTTTTAGGATTGTAGAACATTTGGATCATTTAAGTAGAAGATACATGCCTATACCTTCTATCATCCATATTATATGTGTGTGTGTGTGTATATGTATATATGAATACATTTATTCAATAGTATGTTCAGGATGATGTTTTTCATAAAGAATTATTGGTGTCACATATGATGCCATTTCCCATTTGGTGGATATGAAAGGAAACAGAATTATATAAGCAAAAAAGTTTGCTAGGAACCTTACATGCTCTTAGTAATTATTTTGTGCATTATCGGCTACTGAACAAATTATTTGTTTTTAAAGGAACTACTAGGAGCAAAGTATAAATCAACTTGTTTTTGAACACTTCTAATATTATATGTTCATATAAAATCTATTTTTGATGGCATAATGACAGTTTAATTATGTGCATTTTTTTTTTGTCCTTGCTGTTGTTTTTAGCATATTTATAATAGCTAGCTGAATAGGAAGAAATCATCACTTAAGGCAAGGCTCTTCAGGTCATCTGTGAACATTCTGTCTATCCTTTCTTTAAAAATATTTTGAACACCAAGATATTACAAGATAAATTCCATTTTTATTTTTGCAATTCTCTTTCAGAAGCTTATGTTAAAATTAATTTCAGTTTATATTATTTTCTTATGTAAATTATGAACATGTAAGGATGATCACTTTGTTCTAATTTGTAAATTTTTACAAAGTATTTTAGTAAAATGATATATGTCCTTCAGTGAATTCATATTGCTATTTAACAAAATATTCCCTAATGATAAAGTTGATATTTATGTTTTGTAAGTAAAATCATTTCGATGAATGACAAAGCTTTTGATGAATCAGATACTATCAAATCTTGGAGTTGTTTTCAGAAATTGAATGTATGCAGGTTTAAAAAATAAGCTAAAACATATTTTTAGGTATCATACATATGGGGAGAAAATGAGATATATAGTCAAGTTTGAACAGCTTAGACTCATTTGAACCCGGATTTTAGAAATTTCAATTCCTTGTAATTAAAAATTCTGTTGATCTATTTAAAAATGAGTATGCATTTAACTTTCCCATATTTAACAATAGTAAACTTTAATATTAGCAAAATATTACCTAAAAGATGTTCACAGAAACTGTTGACATGTTTGAAAGGATAGAATATGATTAACTCATGTATTTTGAGGGGTATTTTACGGCTTAGAGAATTGCATAATAGACTGATAGGGAAAGACTTTCAGGAGAGGGAGCACAGTGACTGATATGCCTGAATTTGAGAAAGCAGCAGATACAATAAATGTTTGATTCTATGTAACAAGTAGTAAATGGAATTTTTCACTAATTGAATTTTTCTGTTTAACCTAGTGTCCATATGTATGTATTGTACATATGACTAGTTTTGTAAGCATTAGAATATAATAAACTTAATCTTAAACGTAACACCCAAAACAATTACTTCCAAAAATTCTTCAGGAGGTCTATTGGAATCTTTAGTGTGAATGATTATCATTGTGAGCGTCTATTGCTATTTTAGAGTCTTGCTTATGGGGAAAAATAATTTGATAATGATTGAGCTTTCTGATTACCTGGGTACTAGATAAATAAGAGTTTGTTAACACTAATTTCTGTACATTTAGGTAAATATATTTACTTATAAACATTTAACTAAAATATTATTATTAAACATAGTTCTATTTTGAGTAAATAATTTAAAATGCTGGGACCGTTTTCTCTGAATGGCCTTCTTCAGACTTCTGGACCCTAGAAATGGCCTTATACTTCACCCTAGGAGGGCCCTTTTTTTCACAGGCCTGAAACTCTGTAGAATCCATGTTGGATATTATTAATGAACATGTTTCTTTTTGTAGAGGGGAGAATGATGATTGGAAAGGTAAATTAGTATCATAAACACTCCAGATATTTCAGCATATGGGGGAAATTATTCTCTCTCTTCATGGAATCCATTGTCTTCATGTGCATCTAGTTTCATGACCTACAAAAGGGGACTTCTGAGCCATGGGCATGTACAATCAGGTTCTGCTTAAAGTCAACATTTCTTATACAGGTACCATCTGTATTATAAAGAATCATGATGCCAATGGTGTAGCTTTAAGTGCTCTCCAATCGAATTAACAAGTACATATAGCATGCATGTTGTGGGCAAGACATGTGCTTAGCACTATATAAAAATACAGTGAAGGTTCCTACAACTGACATTTTCCCATTCAGGCCTGACTCTTCAGCCCTATCTACTCTCTTATCTGAATAGATATGTCACCCTCAGTCAGTGTGGGGAGAATAAAGCTGAATGTGAAATTTAGCTTCCTTAACATTTAAAGTCAACTTTTCATTTAACTCATTTTTTTCTTCTGTGCTTTCAGAAAAACAATGATGAGATCAAAATTAGTTACTCATGAATTCAACCACAATTATTAAACTATTTTTGAGGTATAGGGATCCAGCAGTACCTGTTCTGAAGTTCATTTTAGTCTAATGGACTTAATTAGCCTTAAAGATGTCATCTAGTTAATACAATATATTACACATACAATATATTACACATACTCTCCTCTGTTTAGAGGGTGTATATGAGTAGTCATAAATTCTTGATGGCATAACCCAAACTGGTATCCTAAATCTTTGACTTCTAATTTTAGACCATTGTACTTCTAAAGTTTGCTTGTAATTTGAGTATTAAGAAATTAAAGGACAAGAACATACGAAGGCCATCATGTAGCTCAAAGTCTAAGGGAAAATAATGCTGTTTCAGTTCTCAATATAAAACAAAAATAATTATATGAGTAATTATTCATTTCTTCAAGTAAAACTGGGCTTAATCAAAAAAGGAGTAACCCCTGAAGACCTTTTGCATTGTAAAATTCTAGCAAAGTTGTGATTCCTGTTGATTTTAAAGAGTGATATGAATGGAGCTTCTGAATATCCCCTGAGATTTTAGAAGTATATGATACTGGCAATTATCACAAAAATATATTTCTAGAGAAGTCTGAATAACTGACTCTTTAAAAATTATGTTTTCTTGCAAAATCTCTAAGGAACTGAAGAAGTTTCTAAGAATCACAGGCATGCTCTTAAAGCATTACCATGAGCCTTTACTCTACTCTGAAATACCTCATATTGGTACCTCATACCTTCTTTGCAGAAATGAGTGCCTAAGTCCTAATGGGTAGAAATGTACTCCAAAATGATCTGAAGCCATTGGCAGGGGACAGAAGAGATACTATTAGCAGAGCAGAAACACAAATAGATGGATAGAGCCAATGGGTTTTTTTTTTTTTTGGTAGAAACTGACAAACGATTTTAATATTTATATGAAAATGTAAAGAACCAATAATAGTCAAAATCATGTGGAAGAAAAGGAAGAAAGTTGGAAGATTTACACTACTAGATATCAAGGCTTGTTATAAAGCTACCGTAATTAAGATAGCATGGTATTGGTGTAAGGATTGATGAAAGTCAAATAAAATGATATGGAGTCCAAAAATATACCCACATATATGTGGAAACTTGATTTTATAACATAGGTAGCACTGCAAAACAATGAAGATGGATGGTATTTTTAATAAAATATTCTGATCCAACTGGATAACCTTGTGGAAAAAAATCATGGTCCTCTACCTCATACCATATACAAATATCAATTTCAGATTTCTATTTAGACTATAAATCTAAATATAGAGGGTAAAGCAGTAAAGCTTCTAACATTAATGCATAAGAATATCTTCATGACCCTGAGTTAGGTAAGGATATCTTAAATAGGACAAAAAAAAAAAAACCATACAGAAAAGACTGATAAATTGGTCTATGTTATAATTAGGAATTTCTGTTATTGAAGGACACTATTTAGAAAGTAGAAATGTAAGTTACAGAGTAGGAGGCGGTATTTGAAATGCATATAACTAAGGACTTATTTTCAGAATATATAACAAATTCTTACAAATCAACAGGAAGAAAAAAGAACCTAATTTCACAAATGTGAAAAACATGAACAGGCACTTCACAAAGAGTATATCCAAATGGCTGATAAACAGAAAAAGATACTAAACCGAAATAGTCACCAGGTAAATACAAATTGAAACCAAAATAAGATACCAACATATTTCCAACAGAATGGTGAAAACTAAAACTGGCAAAACCAAGTATTGATAATAACGTTGAACAGTTGAAACTCATATACACTACTAATGGAAAAACCATTTTGGAAAACTGCTTGACAGTATCTGTTAAAGCTGAAAGTATATGCATCCTGTTCCCTGGCAATTTCATTCTCAGGTATGGTAGACCCTACAGAAATGTGTGCACCAAAAGACATATGCAAGAATGTTCATAGTATTTTTCGTAATAGCTGAACAATGGAAATAACTAAAATGCCCATCAACATTAGAAAAGACAAATAAATTGTGGTTTATTCATATAATGGAATATTTTTAAAGCAAAGAAAATGAATCAACTATTTCCACACACAATATGCTGTACAAATCTCACAAACATAATGTTGAGCAAAAGATGACAGACTCAAAATAATACATACAGTCATGCATCACTTAACAATGGCGATACATTCTGAGAAATGTGTCCTTAGGCAATTTTGTTGTGCGAACATCATAGAGTGTACTTACACAAACCTAGATGGTATAGCCTGCTGCACACATAGGCTATGTGGTATAGCCTACCGCTCTGAGGCTACAAACCTCTCCAGCATGTTACTCTACTGGATACTGTGGGCAACTGTAACACAATGGTAAGTATTTATGTATCTAAACATAGGAAGGGTACAATAAAAAACTGATATTATAATCTGAAGGGACCACCATATATGTGGTCCTTCACTTACCAAAACATCCTTATGCAGCAGATGACTATACTATGTGATTCCATTTATATAAAGTCCAAAGGATGGCAAAACCAGTCTGTGGTGTTAGAAAGCAGGATAATGCTTACCTCTGAGGAAGAGAGAAAGGGAACAAGGGAAGCTTCAGGAGTGCTAGTAATATTCCATTTCTTAAACTGGGTGATGATTATGTGGGTGTGTTCACTTTTTTTATTTTTATTTTTTGAGATGGAGTCTCGCTCTGTTGCCCAGGCTTGAGTGCAGTGGTGCGGTCTCAGCTCACTGCAACCTCTGTCCCCTGGGTTCAAGCAATTCTCATGCCTCAGCCTCCTGAGTAGCTGGGATTACAGGCCCGTGCCACCATGCCTGGCTAATCTTTGTATTTTCTTAGTAGAGACGGAGTTTCACCATGTTGGCCAGGCTGGTCTCGAACTCCTGGCCTCAAGTGATCCACCCACCTCAGCCTCCCAAAGTGCTGGGATTACAGGTGTGAGCCACCATGTCTGGCCTGGGTGTGTTCACTTTGTGATAATTCTTTCAGCCATGATCTTACTTTTTTACTTTTCTGTATGTACATTGTACTTCAGTAAACAAGTTTAATAAAAAAGAGAGGTAACAGAAGTTGTGTTTTGTTTGCTGTTTGTTTGTTTGTTTTTTAGCTTTTCCAATACAGAGCAGAGGAAAAGCAGTCTAGAATGTGGATAAGAAGCTCTGGAAGCTTTTTCTGATTTGAAAGAGGTGGTTCACGAGATAAATATTTTTAACTTAGCCACAAACTCATAGTGTGTACTGATGTTGGTCATAGAATGCCTCAATGTTGCAAGGTTCTTCGGGCTGTGGTACTTTACCTACACAGGATAGTGTTTATGAACCTGAATATTGTTAAAGGAACTTTAGTCAGAGAGCTGAAAGCCATTGAGCATGTATGTTGCTCAGCACAGATACCACTTCTTCCAGAAAGCCTTCCCAGACCCATCAGTTTGGGCCAAGTGCTTTCCTTCTATGTTCCCACAAATCCTTGGTGTACCCCCCAAGAAACTGTAAGCTTCCTGAGTGAAGTTGTCTGTGTTGTCTGTCCTGAGAGACATTGTCTGTGTTGTTTATAATTTAGATTCCAGTGCCTAACATTGTGCCCAGTACTGAATAAAATAAGTACATGAATGAATGTTTGTAAGTCAGTCGTTCATAACATGAAATGTGCTTAACTATGTGTTTAACTATTTTATGGATAGATTTGATCATTTTGGAACATGTAATTCTTATCAGCACTGAATATTAGGATGAGGAGTGTGTTGGCCGGGCGCGGTGGCTCACACCTGTAATCCCAGCCCTTTGGGAGGCCAAGGTGGGTGGATCACCTGAGATCAGGAGTTCGAGACACCAGCCTGACCAACATGGTGAAACCCCATCTCTACTAAAAATACAAAAAAATTTAGCTGAGTTTGGTGGTGCATGCCTGTAATCCCAGCTACTTGGGAGGCTGAGGCAGGAGAATCGCTTGAACCCAGGAGGCAGAGGTTGCAGTAAGCCAAGATTGCACCATTGCACTCCAGCCTGAGTAACAAGAGCGAAACTCTGTCTTTAAAAAAAAAAATTTGAGTATGTTATTAATAACTTATTTGTATACACAAATTAGCCAGGCATGGTGGTGTGCACCTGTGATCCCAGCTACACAGGAGGCTGAGGTGGGAGGATCATTTGAGCCCAGGAAGTGAAGGTTGCAGTGAGCCATGATTGCTCCACTGCACTCTAGCCTGGGTGACAAGCGAGATCCTCTCTCGAATCAAACCAAAAAAAAAACTCACCCCCAAAAACCCAAACTTATTTGTAAAGTGATGTTCAGTTGCATTGTTATGAAATATGGAGTCATAATTTTTTTAAGCCCAAGGATACTTATTAAAAATTAGAAAAGCCTTAGGGTATTTGTGTGTGTGTGTTTTATGAAATGGAGTCCCTTTCCATTGCCCAGACTGGAGTACAGTGGCACAGTCATAGCTCACTGCAGCCTTGAACTCCTGGGCTCAAGGTATCCTCCTGTCCCCCACTCCTGAGGAGCTGGGACTGCAGGTATATACCACCATGCCCGGCTAAGTTTTAAACATTGTTTTAGAAATGGAGTCTAGCCATGTTGTCCAGGCTGGTTTCAAACTTCTGGTCTCAAGCAATCCTCCTCCTGCCTCAGCCTCCCAAAGTTCTGGGATTACAGGCATGAGCCACCAACCCTGGACTTTCAATTTTTGACATTTTTTAAATTCTTCCTCTAGTCTAATGGTTTTCATATTTATTTGTCCACGGAATACTTTTTTTTGTTTGTTTATTTTTTGAGACGGAGTCTTGCTCTGTCACCCAGGCTAGAGTGCAATGGCGCAATCTTGGCTCCCTGCAATCTCTGCCTCCCAGGTTCAAGCAATTCTCCTGCCTCAGCCTCTCAAGTTTTTGGGATTACAGGCACCTGCCACCATGCCCAGCTAATTTTTGTATTTTTAGTAAAGACGGGGTTTCACCATGTTGGTCAGGCTGGTCTCGAGCTCCTGAACTCAGATGATCCACCTGCCTTGGCCTCCCAAAGTGCTGGGATTACATGTGTGAGCCACCGTGCCTGGCTGGAATACTTTTTATATTCTGATGTCATGGAAGAACTCCAAAATGAAGTAATGAGGTATAATAGTATATTGCAATACTTGGATTACAATTGACAGAAAAATAAAACCTTGCAAACTAATTGCTGTGAGAAGTAGCAATTGTGATTCTTATGCTTTGAAAACTTTAACAGAATGGAAAAAATAATGGTAACATATTAGAAAAATTGGATTATTGTAAAAAGAACAAGAAAAACCTAATTTAAAATGAAATTAAAAAACACTTTCAATGAGAACAGTGTTTTTATGTCTTATCCATACCCATTTAATATAAGGAGAACTACTTATTGGGTTCCATGTTCGCTATTTGGGTGAAGGGTTCACTTGAAGCCCAAACCTCAGTATTATGCAATATACCCATGTAATAAACCTGCACATATACTTCCTGAATCTAATATATATATTAGATTAATACACACACACACACACACACACAAATATATGGGCAATGTTTCACTGTTGGATCTGCATACCAGATGCAACATCCAGTTATAGTATTATATATATTTTTAATGCAGACAAATGCAAAAATCCTTTTCCACACAGATATGTTAGAAATAAAAGGAAAAATACATAGACTTTTACAATAGTTAGGTACTCTTGAATCAGACCATTCCAAAGTGTTTAATTATTTAATTTTCAATAGCTCATTTGTCATTTTTCTTTTTCTTTCTTTCTTTCTTTCTTTTTTTTTTTTTTTTTTTGAGATGGAGTTTTGCTCCCGTTGCCCAGGCTGGAGTGCAATGGCGTGATCTTAGCTCACCACAACCTCCTCCTCCTGGGTTCAAGTGATTCTCCTGCCTTAGCCTCCTGAGTAGCTGGGATTACAGGCATGCGCCACCACGCTCGGCTAATTTTGTATTTTTAGTAGAGATGGGGTTTCATCATGTTGGTCAGGCTGGTCTCGAACTCCCGACCTCAGGTGATCCACCTGCCTCGGCCTCCCAAAGTGCTGGGATTACAGGCATGAGCCACTGCACCCAGCCTTATCATTTTTCTAGAAACTAAAATCTCCACATATTTATCTTCATTTTGAAGTATTCTGTATTTCAAATACATGAGTATTATAATTTATGTTCTGAGAGCAGTATTTTACTAGATGAACAGTATGTATTTCTCTCCATTCCAGCCTAATAATTCAATAAGATCTAAATTCAGCTTTACTATTTTCTTTATAAAGTGCTTAAAATTGAACAAACAGGAGGAGAAAAAGGAAGAGAAGAAAACAGTGATGAAGTCATTTAGGAACGATAAGCAAATGTGACCAGGTGAGGTGGCTCACACCTGTAATTACAACACTTTGGGAGTCCGAGGTGGGTGGATCAGTTGACCTCAAGAACTTGAGACCAGCTTGGGCAAAATGGCGAAAACTTGTCTCTACAAAAAATACAAAAAAAATTAGCTGGGCATGGTGGCATGCCTGTAGTCTCAGCTACTTGGGAGGCGGAGGTGGGAGGATGGCTTGAGCCCAGGAGGCAGAGGTTGCAGTGAGCCGAGATCATGCCGCTGCACTCCAGCCTGAGCAGTAGAGCCAGACCTTGTCTCAAAAAAAAAAAAAAAACAGTAAATGCAGAGTATTCCAGAGACTGTGACAAACTCTTAGTTATTTCTATGTTTTTGAGATTTCCAGCAAGGTTGTGCCAATGGCTGGAGGGGATAGAAGAGGTGGTCCATTCTAGGGCAATGAAGTGAGTTAGATAATTTTTTTAAAAAAATAATAAAATTGAAAGTTGTTCTGCTGTTAATTATCACCATGTGCCTAAAATTTTTTTAAATGCCACTGGTAAAATACCTCTCCCTATCCTTATTCATGTAGACCACTCCTACCATGTCCTACCTTTTGGTACACATTGGCTTCCAGGATATTTAAAAAATGAAGAAAATGCCAAAAACAGGGTTACAAAAATTTTGGAATATTTTAAATGTTTTAATTTAATAAAGTAACTCTTTGTACAAAGGCAATTTAATTGAGCTATTCATAGGATAATTGTATAATATAGAAATATTAACTTATACTGCACTATGATGAATGCCTGACTTTCAGCCCTGTCAGGTTATCTCTTGTGACTATACATCTGACCTTTTTTTGATTTTCTTTATGGCTATGAGGCCAGACCATATACTTTTCTTGTTGCTGTTCTTTTACCTATTGCACCCCCTTAACCAGAATGGGCCCTTTTTAATTGGTAACTAATTGCCTTAAAGATATGTTGAGAATATAGCATTCTTTGAAGCTATCAACAAATTTATAAGAAAAGTTTGTAGAGCATGAAATTCAGGAAATGTTTTCTTTCTTTCTTTTTTAATCAATTAAGTAATTAGATTTAGTTCTACTAATATTACTGATTTACCTTAAATCCTGATTCCAGCTGGTGAACTTTTTGAAATGTGAAGCACTGGTTAGGAATTTGAGAACTGCAGATGTGAGACTCATCTAGATCTTAGTTATGATTTTATTGTTCACTGCATTTGAAGGACAGAGAAAAAAAGGCAGGGGTTAAACATAAATCTCAGAGAATGTATGAGGATTAATGAAATTATGTCCCTTATAAAACATTTGAGTTTTTTTTTGGTAGAATGCCAGTATGTGAGAATAAAGGAGGATATTCACCAGTGTCTTCTAACATTTAAAATGTTAGCAGAAGCAGATCATATTTGAAAATAAAATTTAGTCTATGGTTAATAGTTTATTTTCTCTTAAAATTGTTATCAACTTCCATAAATGTAAATTATATATTTTTATTTTCATATTTTTTGATAGTCAATACTTGTTTCCAACATGGACAATATTAAACTGTAAAGTTTCTGAAGTACTCTAGGTTTCTCAAATACGCTTATTTCCAGGTAAGAATAAAAAATATTTTAAAAGTTAAAAACATAATATTGTAAGTAAGCAATGTAGGTAAGGTGTTTTGCATCTGAGAGTGCGTTTGCCCAACTTAACTAATAGGGCAAAAGCACTATTGTGATGACATCTTTGACATATCTTTCTTGGACCCAATGTCACCGATGATGTTGGTTTGTGGGTTGGGCCATCTTCACTGCTTGGTTTATCTTTGGTGTCAATCAGTGGTAATGATACAATCCATGACAAAATATTTTTTGTTGAATATTTATCATCACTCAAAATGGGATACAGTTCTTTCTAAAGATAAAGGCTTTCTCCTAAGGCATTTGTTCCTGCTTTAAGGATTTGCTGTAACAGAATATGCTTCTTGGATTTTGTTTATTAGAGCTAAGTTATCTGATCTTTTGGGGACATATGGTATCTTATTTTTTTTTTTTTTTTTTTTTTTTTGAGACAGAGTCTTGCCCTGTCACCCAGGCTAGAGTGCAAAGGCATGATCTTAGCTCACTGCAACCTCCGCCTCCTGGGTTCAAGCGATTCTCCTGCCTCAGCCTCCTGAGTAGCTGGGATTACCGGCATGCACCACCATGCCCAGCTAATTTTTGTAATTTTTTTAGTAGAGACGGAGTTTCACCATGCTGGCCAGGCTGGTCTCGAGCTCCTGAAGTGATCCGCCCACCTCAGCCTTCCAAAGTGCTGGGATTACAGGCATGAGCCACTGCACCCGGCCTTAATATTTTGCTCTATTAAGCAGTGGTCAACAGGAAAAAACCATGAATTTACTTTGAATTCTAAATAAGTTATGACTTTAGAACTAAAGTCACCTGTGCCAGGTACCTGAGGCCTCAGAAACAAATATCTGCCTATATACTGTATATTTGAAAACAAAGTAGCAAAACTTTTTGTTTTTAAGTTTTAGTTCTGGACTTCTACTCTTCCAGCCCGTTAGAAATCATTCTGTCTCTCTGTCTCTCTCAAGTCTAAACAACCTCAGAGATTGTACTGTTGTTTTTATTTGTTTTATGAAGTGCTAATCAAACTATTGATGGTTTAAAAAATTATTTGATAATAATGATTTTGCTTTTTGTTTTTATTCTTCTTCATGAGATGTTTTTTTCCCAGGGCAAGTTGTTGAAGACATTTTTGGCCACCTGATTTTTGCCTGTTGCCATTGACTTTTCCTTTTTGAAGTGTGACTAAGCTTTGAGAGCTCCTTCTTTGGTAATTCATAGAAGAAAAAGCCTTGGAAAAAATATTTGTACTTGATTTTAAGGGGTAACAAAATTTCTTTGTTGTTTGTTTTTTGGAATTGTGTTAAAGAAAATTATGAAATTGTAATGACTAAGTGCATATTTTTGAAGGGTTTTACTTTGTTTATTTCCTTCATCAAAAAAATAAGCAAACCAGTAACTGTTAACCCTAATTTATTTTTACTCTTCAAGTGACATTACTTTTAACTGGCTACATTTGGATAATAAAAGCCATGGATTTTAAACCACTTAGTAATTTGGTTTCATTTTTAACACAAATAACACCTTTTCATCCATTTTATATAAACTTCAAACAACATATGTTTTAACTTACTGCCAAATAAGAAGAAATGTGTTACATTAAAGTGCATGTTGTTTGCCTGCGCATTTGGAAATACCATTCATTTTATAGCAATTTTGAGTTATTTTTCTGTCACTTTGTATTCCTATTCAAAGAGACATACAGAAACCCTCACTCAAAACAACTCCCTTAGGATTTACTCTTGGATGTCAGTAGACATGAACGGGAGGCACTGTATACAACAAGCTTAGGTCATGGAAATGTCAACTCTTGGTGACTTGCATTTATTATTATCCTTTGAATTGTGTCCTCTTGAAATTTTGTGAGTGGTATTTTAATATATTTCTTTTATGTTTGAGGTGGGCAAAAGAGAGAGACCACCTCACTTTTTTTCCCCTTTTCCTTCTGTTTATGTACAAAAATGAGATACTCTCATTCTCTAGAATTTGATCCAAATTTTAAAACTGTTGCTAAGGGATAATGGTCACACAGAATGTGAAATATTAATAACATAAAAAACTAGGACATAAAAATGGAAACATTTTCAGTGCTAAGATGCAATTCAAAGTGTTGGATTGTTTTTAAATTAATGAGAAAGTATTTTTAAAGCCCTTTTTCTTTAGGGTCTTAAATTGTACCAGGAGAACGTGGATTCTTTTAAAGAACACAGGTTAGAGTTAGTTAAAACCTACCAATTAGTATAGGAAAGAGAGACTCCATTATGACAGATAAGGTTTAGATAGAATTATTATTAGTAAACTAGAAAATTTAAAAAATCCCCAGGAAGCTTTCTCTGACCTCTTACCTCCTGCTCTTGTTGAGTTAGGTGCCTGCCACTCTGTGAAGCTCAGGTAATCAGAGCACTGTGCTTAGCACATCCTCACTAGTCCGTGAGCTCTTTCAAGGCAGGTACTGTATCTTATTTGGCTTAGTTTTCTCATCCGTCTCACACAGTAGTTGCTCAGGAAGTATCTGTTGAATGAACATGAGGTGTAGCGTGATGATGGATAGACCCTAATTATGTCCACATCCATGTAATAAAATTAGCAGTATATTTAGGTTTGAAAATAATCTCACTACTTTTTTAAAGAAATAAATGCCGCTGCAATCCTTCTAAAAATAATTGATTTTTATTTTTAGCCAGGTTCTTGCTCTGTCACCCAGGCTAGAATGGTAGTAGCGTGATCATAGGTCACTACAGCCTTGAACTCCTGAGCTTAAGCAATCCTCCTGCCTCAGCCTC
Source organism: Pongo pygmaeus (assembly GCF_028885625.2). Taxonomy (NCBI): domain Eukaryota; kingdom Metazoa; phylum Chordata; class Mammalia; order Primates; family Hominidae; genus Pongo; species Pongo pygmaeus. Next base: position 89,230,439 of record NC_072385.2, on the reverse strand, counting down.
CTGAGTAGCCTGGACTACAGGTGCATGCCACCTGCACAGCTAATTTTTTAAATTTTTTTGGTAGCAGTTAGGATCTTGCTATGTTGCCCAGGCTGGTCTTGAACTCCTGGCCTCAAGCAATCCTCCTGCCTTGGTCTACCAAAGTGCTGGGATTAAAGATGTGAGCCACCGTGCACAGCCAAGAATTGATATTTATTTTGAGGACTGACTAGAAGTTTTAAAATTAAAAAAAAAATTCATTGCAGTTTTGTAATATGTGAAAAAATCATGAAAATATATTGTTAAAAATGTCATCACAATTCTGGTAACCTAACTTTGGGTTTCTAAAAGCTTTTGTAGTGTTAATGTTAATACTGCCCTTTATTGTAGGCCAAGGATGTCAACTGGAAGCAATTCTTACTACTGGTTGTTGGCAAGTTGCATGAGCAAGGCAGATTTGGACCCAGGCTGAAATCTCTAGTCAGTTGCATTCTTTAGCAGCTGTCACAGTGTAGTTCCAGCAGTGGTGTGTACCTTTCTCGTTCCGTATTATAAACCCACAAAGAAAGCCACCAGTGAACAGGACCAGCTAAAAGTTTTATTCTCCTTCTATTGGGTTGCTTTTGAGTAGATCCAATTTCACTTTTATTAGTGATTCAGTTTCTTCCACGTATAATCACGTCTCTTACTTTTTTATGAAATCTAATACCTAGTAACTCAAAGTAAAGAACAATGAATAATCCTCAAATACAGAGTATTTAGTTTTATTCCCTCCTGCATTCAGAATAAGGCCATGGTTGCACTAGGCCATACCCAAGTTAATAATTTGTAAAATGCCAAAGCATTTGAAGCTTTTCAGATTTCTGTTGTAAAAGTCCTCAGTACAATTTTACACTATCCTTTATATTGACCAATCTAAAGATTTGACTATTAATTTAACCAGCATTATTGTACTTTTCCTCTGGAATAAATCAGGGCTTTTTAAATGAATTGATCCCTTACTGTCTTATAACAATAAAGCATATTCAGCAGTCATATTTTTCCGATACTATTGCACAATATTGTCAATACTTGAATAGAAGAACAGCTGTTGTCTAGGGAGTGAAGGTTAAAGGTAAACACTCCCTACTGATTAAAAGAAACATGGGCACCCTATTTATTATGTATTTGTAAGTAGAGCTCAGCAGAGTACTGCCACATTTAATGTATATTTCATAGAGTAACAAAAGCATTTTCCACTTTTGACTAATACAGTTTTTAGAGCCCATCCTTGTAGGTGACTTGTACGTATGTCCTACAGGCACACAATAAATATTAGCTGATGATGAGAGATGAATATCCTTACTTTTCAGTTCTGAACATGAGATAACCAAGCCTTTTAGGTAGAGTTAATTAATATCTGGTGGTCTTCTACGTTCCTAAGGGAATATGACTTTGAATTCTCTGTCTTCATCATAGATAAATGTGTAGTCACAAATGTGGTGTTCCAGTTTTGGGCTTGGGAAATGAAGTTTAAATGAATAATGATAATCCATAGTAATAGAAATGCTTAGTTCTACTGGGTGTTTAAGTCTAATGTGTAGGCATCTGGGGACTCTGATACACTGATTTACTTGTAGGTAAAAACCTTTAGAGCTGCTGCAGTGTTTTTTGTTGGGATCATTTGTTGCATTTTTAGTGTAACAGTGGACTTAGAAGTTAAATGTCAACCTTTGGCCGAAATAATCTGCTAGTCAAAGACCTTGGACATTTAGGGGTTTTTAAATTGGAAGTGGGAGGGTATCCTCATTTATTATTCATAGCTACAGTATGTTAGTTATTATTCTTTTGTTAAAAATGTGACAAAATTAAAGGCAAATGTAGTTTTAAAGGCTCCAGAGTAAATTAGAAAACTGATTTCATACATCTCCAAAAATTTTATTAGCTGATTATTTTACGTCAATTAATATTGGGAATGTTGACAGATAACTACACATTGCTGTTTCACTAGAAATATTTTGTGTATGTTTATTCTTTATGATCAGAAAAATAAATAGTGTAGATTGGACAGTGTTCATTTTTCATAAATGGAAAAGAACATTGTTCTTTTACTAGCCAGGGTTGGAAGAAAGTACTTGGGATAAGAAATAAAAATGAACGTGTACAGTTCAGTATGTGTAGTGGGATGGATTCAGGAAATTCATTCTTTCATATTTAATTTTTCTAAACATTTTTTATGTAGGCATGACAAAAGATAAGAGAGAGTAAAAAAAATCCCATTTTGTGAAAAAAGCAAACATATTTGTATAGATGTAGTAAAGATATACCTGAAAGTTACATACCAAATTATTAACTGTTCTTTTGGGGGAATAAACCTCTAACCAGGGACCTTTTCTTTTTAAAAATTTTTATACCTCTATATTATTTCGAGGAGCCTGTATTATACCTGTAATTTAAAAAAATTAAGGAAGCAGGCAAAGAGAGAGAGAGAGGGTATATGAAGGGCTGTAGGCAGCCCCAGAAGAGCAAGAAAGGCAAAGACCAAGCGGGCATCAGAGCTGGATCCTGACATAGTGAGCAATTCAGACACTTGCCGGGCATTGGGGCAGGGTGAAGTCTTCTTACCAGAAAAGAAATCTGGAGTCCAGGCCAGCGGGGAAGTGGGGGGACCTGTGTGGGGTAGGGAGTAGGTCTGTAAAGCGGAATGTTGTGGTAGAGTAAGACTGGAAAGGTAAGGTCATTCATTATGGAGATAGTCTGAAATAAAGACATCAGGGATCATGGAGTGTAGTTAGTATATAAGCATTTTGTGCAAGAGTTTGATGCTTGTTTCCTTTATATTTTTACCCTGTGGAGCCCTTGGGAGTTCAAGTATGTGTCTATTGAGAGAGATCCATCATAGCGCCTTTATTTATTTATTATTACTACTTATTAGAAAATGAGCAATGCTTAACCTCTCTAGATAATTTTAATACAGTGACATGACTTCATGTTGTAGAGTTGGCCAGGTTATATGAACATATAGAAATGTAGCTATTCAGTTTCTCAGTTTTGATGATGACCCATGTCAAATATTTTTTAAATTGTCTAATATGAGATTAGGCTCTTACACTGAGAAATTAATGTGAAACAAGCTATTTATTAACAGAGTAGGTTGACTAATCCTTTGCTAGAGTAAATATGAGGAGCTACATCAACACACATATACATTCTCTACGTAAGGTTAAGATGTGTGTAGCTAAATATATTCATTAGTATCACTTAGGAGATGCTCTTTCTTTTGTCATGTTTCTTTGGCAAAAGCTAGCAGTTCTGTTAGCAGTGGTTTTGATGATAAAATCCTGTAATTCAAGAGGTTGGCTTATTCAACTAAACAACTGCTACCTTGGGCAATACTGGACCAACTGCAAGGGGACTGTTTTCTTGAGACCTGGAAAGCTGTTCTGTTTGCTAAACAAAGGAATTGTTGATTTCAGTGATTTAATTCCCCTTTTGGCTAAAGGCTGCTGAATGAAAACAGTGCTTGTTTGGGAAGGAATCTGTTGCTAAGGCAACTGATATCTCCTTAATTATTGGCCAATATTCCCAAATGAGATTGGTCTCTTTTGATTGTTGGAAATAACCAAATTATCCTGAGCACTTTCAAGTCTTGAATTTTGTGGTAATGGCGGGGGTTGGGGGAGGGATTTCTCTCAAGTATATAAACACATATCTCCCATTTGGATTGGCATAGTGTGGGCACTATGTTTATGAGGGTAAAAATATAGATGATATTTGCAAAACCTCTTTTATTGTAAGAGATCTTATTACTTAAGACGAGTTGCAGTTCTGAGATGAGTGACCTATGTTCAATCTTTTTTAAAAAAATGCATTATTTGATTTCTGTAAAAAAATATAATACATCTAATCATTTATCCTCAAGAATAGGCAGATATACGGAGAAACTTGTAAGTATTATTTGAATGATGCTAACAAGGACTGTCTTCAGAAGTGTCTGCAGCCATTTATGTGAGGTTCTTTACTTGAATGTTTCTAGCAGTGCCTATGCTGACCTTGGAGAGGGACCTCTTTTCTGTCTGTTACTTTGTAGGATCATGTAAAAGACCTGTGGTTTCTTGTCTCTTGGCAGTACAGTTGTTTGATCATTTAAAATTAATTGAAGCTTTGAATATAGTCAGGCTCAAGTTCTAGTGTATTCATATCATACTTTGTAATTGCTCTCTAGTGTGAAGGACATACTAAAACATCAGTACAGTTCTTACAAAATGGGAATTTGTCTTTATAATTTTATTGTATGTCTTTTAAATTCTTATTGTGAATCATAGAGATCACACATTATTATCTCATGTCCTTACAACAAAACAGGAATTCACTGTTCTTTGGTACTTGTCCTGTGACAAGCCTGGTGAGCATTGATGAAATTGTTCTAATATTACTTAGGGTATCCCAGATCTTACAGTTGAGTGAACATGAGGTTCTGAAGTGTGACTGTTTATGATTTCTGTGTTGTAGAACCATGAAAATTTTGTAGAAGTCTCACATGAAAGGCTTTTGGCACAATAGCACTGAGTAAAATCTGTTTTGTGATACTTCTGAGTGGCTATAGTTCTTACTCAGGATTAGTCTTTCCATGTTTCATTCATAGAGATGACATTGGGTTTATACCTTCGGTTGAATTGAATATAAAAAGCTTTGTACTATGTATTGGAACAATACTTGAGTTGGATTTCATGTACATATTTATTATCTATTCTAGACTTATGAAATTTCACTCTTCATTTTAAATAGCTTCAAGAAGTAAATACAGGATTCACTTGGTGAAAATATTAAAATACGTGAAAAGGACAATATCCTGCAAAACTGTTGACTAAAATATAAGCACAGAACCACAGAATATAAGTTCAAAGCTGTCCCTACATGTCTCTAGAGTATCATTAATCTAGTTCTCACTAGGGTTTTACAGTATCTAAGTAGGTTTTACACTACTGAAGTTCTTCCATATCAGACTATAAATATAAGCATACAGTGAAATCTGTGATACATTTTGAATTAGCCTCCCTTTTTAGAACTCTTTTGAGCTTGTCTTATTTAAAATATGTTGAAGTATGAACTATCAGACTTCAAAAACATTGTTCTTTGAAAAACATTTTTGTGCTGTATTTTTAAATTCCTTGATATTTGTAATTATTTCAAAGATTTTTGTTGTAGTCATCCAGTTTATGAGATTAATTTTTTCGTGGATTATTGTAGGAAAAAACAAGTTTTTAAATAAGATAATATAAAGAGAATTTATATATTTATGTTGATTAGATCATACAAATTTGACCCAAGTTATTATATATGTTAAATTCTATGAATTTATTACTTTGTTTTGTCACATATTAGTTGACTCAATTTTCCAACATTTCCAGCATTTCGCCCTTTTCTCAGATACTTTTTTTTTTTTTTCTGGAGTCTTGCTCTGTTGCCCAGGCTGGAGTACAGTGGCACAATCTCGGCTCACTGTAACCTTTGCCTCCTGGATTCAAACGATTCTCCTGCCTCAGCCTCCCGAGTAGCTGGGATTATAGGCACGCACCATCACACCCAGCTAATTTTTGTATTTTTAGTAGAGATGGGGTTTCACCATGTTGACCAGACTGGTCTTGAACTCCTGACCTCAAATGATCCTCCCACTTTGGCTTCCCAAAGTGCTGGGATTACAGGCATGAGTCACCATGCCCAGCCTCAGATTCACTGAAGATCAAAGATATAGAGAGAATATTTTGTTAGCAATTTCTTAGCTTTTTTTTAAACCTTATATATATATATATATATTTTTTTTTTTCCTGGAGACTTATACTTAGTACTAACTTCAGTTTGCATAATATATATTTATATATTCAATGTGACTATTTTATATACATATCTATGACAAATCTTAATTTTTATATACAAATAAATGGCAGTGTTCTTTTTCTTTCTGCAATGGTAGGTTTTTTCTTCAATTCAAGACTAATTCAGTATTTTATTTACCTTTATTTATAACCATGTGTGGTATCTTTCTTTTGAGAAAGCATTGACACTCTATTGCTATTAAACACTTTCACTGGGTGAGATAGAACTGTTGTTGACTGTACATTATGTGTGTGCCAGAGAATATAAAGGAACAATGGAGAAATGTCCCATCACAATTTTGAAAGGGTCTATTTTAAATGCTACATGTTTCTACTAGAATATAGAGCTGTAATTTGGAACAGGAGTGAAGAAAGAGACTTGTAGAATTTAAGTTGCCTATCTGCTATCTCCTAACTCATTGGGAGGTTGGGTCTTCATTGTGAAGTCTCTCATGTATACCTGTTAAATGAATTTGTATGCCTTTTGTCCTATTAAAAATTAATTAATAAAGGGCTCGGACAAATTGAAACACTGGGTCTACTCAGGAAATATTTTTATAGTTGCAGTTCGAATGTTTGAATTAGGATGTAACATTAGAAAAGGTAAACGAGCTGGGCATGGTGACTCGTGCTTGTAGTCCCAGCAGGAGGCTGAGGCAGGAGTTTCGCTTGAGCCCAGGAGTTGGAGTTGAACGTTGCAGCGAGCTATAATTACATCACTGCATTCCAACCTGGGCAATAGAGTAGGGGGGTGGGTTGGAGGCGAAACAAGAATAAAATGATACAACAAAAACAAAAAAGCAAAACAACAAAAAGAAAATGTAAAGGCTATATAAGGCTTGCCTCAGGCAAAAATTATCAAATAGGCCAGGCGCAGTGCCTCACACATGTAGTCTCAGCCTGGCCAACATGGTGAAACTTGTCTCTACAAAAAATACAAAATATTAGCTGGGCGTGGTGGCAGGTACCTGTAATCCCAGCTACTCTGGAGGCTGAGGCAGGAGAATTGCTTCAGCCCAGGAGGCGGAGGTTGCAGTGAGCCGAGATCGCACCACTACACTCCAGCCTGGACAACAGAGTTGAAACTCTGTCTTAAAAAAAAAAAATTACCGAATAAATACACATTTATCTTTGGTGTTTCCCAACTTAGATTTGAATTGTTGTCTCTCTCCCCTAAACCCTGCCCTGTGCTCTTGTGTGCCCTGTGACTGATTAGTATCCTTGTCTCTGTCACTCCAGGTCTGCTCTCTTTTTCCTTTTCCCTTTCTGCACTTCAAGCCTTCCCTACCTCCCATGCCCTTGTACCCTTTTAACTTTCTTTAACAATGGCCAGTGCTTTATTTCACTTCCACTGTGTCCATTCTCTAGAAATTAATCTGATGCACTAATCACCATTAAATTGATAATGCTTGATAATGTCTTGCCTTGATCTGGTTTGCCATCTTAATTAGAATTTTAACTTAGCTTTTTAGAGAAGAACATTTCAAGACATACCACCTTGATTGTTGAACCTGGGTTTAGATAATATTTCAAGGTGGTTCATAAAGGTATTTATTTTAAAGGAAAAAGAACACTGAGAGCCCAGCATGCATATCCACCTTCAAGATTTAATAATTTGAGATTTCAACTGTCCCTTAAGGAAAGCTGATTTTAGAAGAGAGAAGGTAAAACTATTCAATAATTATGATCCATAATAAAATATATTATAGTTCCTTATTCTTAGCCAATTAAAGGAAAATATTATGTATTAATAGGATATGTAATTTGGGGGGATAGAAAACATTTTTTTAACTCATCTAATTATTTTTAGTTTTTGTGATGATGACTACTGATTTGTCCTGTGCTACATATAATTCTTTGTCATAGTTTTATTAGCATATATTATAGCCAAGTGCTTGCTTGTTATATTATGAAGAGGGCATTTTTATTCTGTTCCATGTTATTTTTCTTACCAAAAAATGCAACAAAAAACTAAAGTCTATTCAAAAAAAGCTTATTTCATTATTTAAAAAAATTCTTTCCCATATTCCATGTTTCTTTGGTTAGTGTAATAACCAATTTTTTTTTCCAGAAATTTAACCTCTCCCCTGCTTGTGTCATTCAGGTTTGGCCCAAAAACAAACAATGGAAGTACTTCTGACCTACCTTTGTTAGAAACTTTGCATATCTAAATCATTGCTTGCAAGAGTGTGAGGGAAAGTAAGAGTAAAGAGGATAGAATATAAGAGATTGCTTTGTCCTAAGATATTGATGGTCTATTGGGAAATCAGATAACCACATATGACACACTCTATCAGCAAGCCAGATTAATTTTTAAGTTCTAAGATATGTGAAAAAGTTCATAGTATCAGTCTTCAGAGAGAAAAGAGAAATTACCGCAGGCTTGAGATGTCATAGAAGTTTTAGACTAAACTTTGGTGATAAAAGGGAAGAGGACCTTTGAGATGAAAATCTTCAAATATTCCTATCAGAATTCTCAGCCCAAAGATGATACATGCAACAAACTGAGAAAAAGAGGAAAAAAGATTCGCTTCTAGGCTTCTTCATTTGTCCACACGAAGTCTGTCCAAACCCAGTGGACAGACTTGTAGTTTCAAGCACTCTGTTCTTAGATCTTAGACTGCTATGACAAAATACACCAGACTGGTTGGCTTAAACAACAGAAACCTATTTCTCACACTTCTGGAGGCTAGGAAATCTAAGATCAAGGTGCCTCTAGATTCTGTTCTTGCTGAGTTCGTCTCCTGGCTTGTCTTAGAAGGGCTGTCTTATCCTTATGTTCTTACGTGGCTTTTCCTTGATGAATTTACTTGTGGAGAGAGAGAGAGAAAGCGGAAAGGAGAGAGGGGAAGAGGGGGTGGGGGGAGACAGAGAGAGAGAGAGAACAAAAGGGGAAGGGGGAGAGTTGTCTACTCTTTTTGTAAGGGCCCCAATGCTGTTATGAAGGCTCCATCTTCATGACCTCATCTAAGCCCTATTACTTCCCAAAGGCCCTATCTTCAAATACCATCACATTAGGGTTTAGGGTTTCAACATATCAATTTTGAGGGACACAAACATTCAGACCATAACACAACCCAGAACTCATTTGTGTTATGGTCAGTCCCACCCTTGCCTTAATTCCCTATCTTCCCCCAGTATCCTAGAAGATAAGACACACTGCTCAAATGACTTAGGACTTAGTTTAGGGCACTCCCTTTCGGGTCATATGTTGTATTAGTTCAGATTTCAAGTATTTATAGATATTTTTGAATTTATGTTTAATTCTTTATTCAAAATGAGGTTTTTGAGAGCTCATAATTGGCTTACCTTATGATTCCATAAAAGTGAATATTTGGCTTTAGACAAATGTAGTTTGTTTATTTAACAACCATTTAATGGATGCCTATGATGTTCTTCTTTCTGATTTTTGGCCTAGGGGTTTGTTCAATTTCCTATACCTCTTACAAGGGCAGAATTGAGGTGGGGCCTTTGAGTTTCTCTGCATCCTTGCCAGCCTTTGGTGTTGCTGTTATTTTTATTTTAGCCATTTTAATAGATGTATGGTGATATCTCCTTATGGCTTTAATTTGCATTTCCTTAATGGCTGATGGTGTCAAAGATCTCTTAATTTGCTTATTTTCCATCTGTATATCCTTTTTTGTGAAATACCTGTTCATGTGTTTTGCCCATTGTGTTAGTCTGGTTTTTTGTTGCTATGAAGGAATATCTGAAGCTGGGTAATTTATAAAGAAAAGAGGTTTATTTGGCTCACGGTTCTACAGCTTGTACAAGAAGCGTGACACCAGCATCTGCTTCTGGCGATGGCCTCCAGCTGCTTCCACTCATGACAGAAGGCAAAGGGGAGCCAGTGTGCACAGAGGTCATGTGGTGAGGGCAAAGGGGAGCCAGTGTGCACAGAGGTCATGTGGTGAGGGTGGGGAAGAGAGATGCCAGGCTCTTTTTCACAACTAGCTCTCACTGGATCTAATAGACCAAGAACTCACTTATTACTGCAAGGATAACACCAAGCCATTTGTGAATGATCCCATCACTGTGAACCAAACACCTCACGTTAGGCCCCACCTCCAACACTGGGGATCAGATTTCAACATGAGATTTGGAGGGGTCAGACAAACCATATCGAAACTAGAGCACCCACTTTCTAATTGTTTTTCTTTTTAATAATTGAGTTTTGAGAATTTGTAAATATATTCTACATGCTACTCTTTTGTTGGATATGCAGTAGTTTGCAAATGTTTTCTCTCAGTCTGCAGCTACTCTTTTCATCTGCTTAATAGGGTCTTTTGCTGAGCAAAGGCTTTTAATTTTGATGAAGTCCAATTTATTTTTCTTTGTGGTCTTGTGCTTTTGGCATCAATTCTGAGAACTAGTTTTGTAGCTCTAGGTCCTGAAAACTTTTCTTCTGTTTTTATCTAAAAGTTTTATAGTTTTATGTTTTACATTAAGTCTGTGGTCCAGTTTGTGTTAATTTTTTATATAAGGTACGAGTTTTTGGTGGAGATTCACTTTTTTGCTGATGTCCAGTTGCTCTATTCTTTATCATAAAGGTCTTCATCCTCATCATCTTACCATTGAGTAGGCTGAGGTGAAGGAGGCGGAAAAGGAGGAGTTGGTCTTGCCATCTCAGGGGTGTCAGAGGTGGAAGAAAATCCATGTGTAAGTGGACCTGTGCAGTTCAAATCCCTGTTGTCCAAGAGTCAACTGTACTTCCTTTATAAAATGTCAGCTTGTTCCTGTTACATTAAGGAGAAACAGGGAGTTGATTTACTTTTGTTTATTTATTTATTTATTTATTCGAGACAGAGTCTGGCTCTGTTGCCCAGGCTGAAGTGCAGTGGCACGATCTTGGCTCACTGCAACCTCCTCCTCCTGGGTTCAAGCGTCCTCCCAGCTCAGCCTCCCAAGTAGCTGTGCATCACCATGCCTGGCTAATTTTTGTATTTTTTTACAGAGACAGCATTTCACCATGTTGCTCAGGCTGGTCTTGAACTCCTGGGCTCAAGCAGTTCATTCCACCTTGGCCTCTCAAAGTGCTAGCATTACAGGCGTGAGCCACCGCATCCTGTGAAACTAAAAGTTTAAATCTGTGCTTGTTTCAAGGAAAGAAGGAGCAAGTGGTAAGTGCTCCTAAGCTAAGTGGTAGGGGTATAAAAGTGAGAAAACGAAATAAGGAAAGTTGAAATTCAAGGAGAATGAGTTGAAGACTACTTGTATACCTCATCCCTTCTACACAATATATTTATTTCTATTCGAGAATTTTTCTCATGCCTTAAGGATTTTGTAAGTAAAGGGATGATTCTCTTCCTTGCATGTGAGACAGTTTTCAGTGGTTTTCATTTAAATATGTAAGTTATTTTTCATATTTCTTTCTGATTATACTTTTTTAAACATCTGGGGATAATAGTGGTTGGTTTTAGTCAATATCTGTATAATTTATTCTTTGTTTATATTTTGGGATAGATATGTTAAAATCCTGATTATGTTCTGGTTGGACAGAAATAAACGCCTTTTCTCACTGTAGGGGGACTCTATAAATACAGATACTGGTAAACCCAGGTTTTTAGTGCTAATAATGAATAATAACATGAGACATTTCACATGATATAAATATAGTTCAAGAAATCCATCTCCTTATACCAAATTGGATTTCTGTAATAAGTGTGCTTTACTGACTAATTTTCTTTCAAAATTAACTCTGTTTAAACCGTTCTTGCTTTTTGTCATATTTCAAAATGTGTTAGCTAATATTACCTTAAATAATCAAGGTATCATTTTTATCTTGCAAATTTATGCTGATCAAAAAATCTTCAAATTTGAAATGTTTATAAAAATGACTATGTGGCAGAATGGCAAACATACTCTTTAAAACGTTTTAATTCGAAAGCTCACAAGGCATTTAGAAAGGTAGTGCCTACAAGAAAATTCTTATCTTCAATATTATTTACCTATTCATTTTGGAATTCATAAAATTTGTGCAATCTTTTTTTTTTTGAATATGTGTGTCCTTATCAGAAAGGAATAGAAAAGTTGAAGGCAGTTTGGAGCTGAATAGAAGTTATTAATGAGCTTAGCTTTGACTGAAATGACAGATTAATGGCTAAATTTTCTTCTATAACAAGTCTGTTAGAACTTCTACCTTGCTTCAGTAAATTCTTTTTGTCATTACAAATTGGAGGCAAAAGGCAAAGTAGGTTTAATTTCAATTTTGAAACTCAGACCTTAAATCTTTAGTGACCTTCACTCAGAACTAGGATTGGTTGTACTTCTTTGGAGCACTTATAAAAAAAATCTTATGGATAGTATGCATCATGGAACACATCACATTTTCTCCTTTTTATTGACTGCAAAAAAGCACTGAACCAAATTCGTGGTGGCCTACTTATAATTGGTGTACTGTACCATGTAGTATGCCTTTTTTGTACTGACCCTGATTTCATCTCATTTTTTTCTTGTCTATTTTCTGTTTGCAGTGATGTCCTCATTTTAGAAATCCTGTTGTGATAATAGTAAAAGTAATAATTATTCATATTTATTTAGTTCTGTTTATAAGCACTCTACATGTTACATTAAGTTTAATGTTTAACATCCCTTTGTGATAGGTACTCTCATTATCCCCATTTTACTGATGAAGTAGAGCAGTGCTACTCAAAGCACTAGACTGAGAGGAGTTTAGCAGCTTGTACCAGCATTAAATCAACTTACTGCTTCCTTCATCAAGAAAGTCATGCTGTGAAAAAAGTGTCAGCCGAACTAAACAATGTGCTTAATGATCTGCATTCTGATGCAAGAAACTTACCTCGGCACAAACTGGCAATAGACACTTCATTGTCAGCCTGGACATCGAACTTTGAGTAGCACCGTTCCAGAACAGTGTTTCTCAAACTATCTGTGGTGAAGGACTTTTATGCATGTGTTTAAATGTTTAGCACTTATGGGCTGAGACTTTCAAAAAGTAAAAACGTTGTGGTAATGTGAAAAGTTTCCAAGTACTTTAATGTAATTACCTTGTCTTGAACAAGTAACAATGACTTTAAGGACTGGCATAGGTAGACTCTGTTTTGAGCAGCACTGGTATAGAGTGAATTAGTGTATCGATTGTGATTGATTCTAGATCCTAGGGAGAATCACAGTGTCTTATTCAGCATCAACACATGAGAGTTGCCTAATTTGCATAAATGTAAACCTATGGCCACATTGGTGGGGAATAACAGAGCAAATATCTAGGTATTAATCCTGTGGCATCAGCACCTTAGGTTTATCTGGTTTGCATATAGCCAGTCACAGCAAGGGAGTGAGTAGGCAATATACCTATAGGTATAGAAGCAGTCACAGGAAGGGAGTTCCCCACTACAGTGTTTAAAAATTCTGAGCTTTCATGCACAATGAAAGCATGTTTCTTTCCTTCCCTCACACTCAAAGGTTGTGAACATCCTACAAGAGACTATTGTAGACATCCACCTAGAGGTTCCAGTACTGTGGCTGTTTACCTTATCCCAAAGGAATATGTATGTGTATATGTAGGATGTGTAGTAAAAGGAAAGTTTGGCCTAGATAGATTGAACAACTTTCTATGGGATTTTTTTCTTTTAGGTAAATAATCTTATGATAAATATAAGTAATCTGGATAGGATATCCTTATCAGTTTCTATATTATTATGTTAAAGGCAGTGGAAAAAATATGATGTAACTTGTATGTCTTAAATTGTATGTCTTGGCTGGGCGTGGTGGCTCACGCCTGTAACCCCAGCACTCCGGGAGGCCAAGGTGGGTGGATCACCTGAGGTCACGAGTTCGAGACCAGCCTGACCAATATGGTGAAACCCCATCTCTACTAAAAATACAAAAATTAGCCGGGTGTGGTGGCGTGCGCCTGTAGTCCCAGCTACTCAGGAGGCTGAGACAGGAGAATTGCTTGAACCTGGGAGGTGGAGGTTGCAGTGAGCCAAGATCATGCCACTACACTCCAGGCTGGGTGACAGACCAAGACCCCATCTCAAAAAAAAAAAAAAAAATTATATGTCTTAAATTCTTGTGGCTTTAATGTGAGAACACTGAAGCACAGAAAGGTGACAAGAGCTAATGAGGGACTAAGCCAGGGTTTCAGCTCAGCCAGGGTTTCAGCTCAGGGAACTGTCTCCAATAGCCTAATTATTTTTCTTTGTTTTTAACTTTTAGTTATTTTAGACTATTACAAAAAAAAAGTTTTCTGTTTTTGTTTTTTGTTTTGTTTTGTTTTGTTTTGAGTCAGGGTCTGTCTCTGTCACCCAGGCTGGAGTGCAGTCATCTTGGCTCATTGCAACCTCCACCTCCTGGACTCAAGTGATCTTCCCACCTCAGTCTTCTAAGTAGCTGGGACTACAAGCACATGCCACCATGCCCGACCAATTTTTTGTGTTTTTTGTAGAGATGGGGTTTCACCATGTTGCCCAGGCTGGTCTTGATCTCTTGAGCTCAAGCAATCTTCCCACCTCGGCCTCCTGAATAAAAGTTTTAAAATAAGTATAATTCCTGCTGTGGTTTGAGTATGTCACCAGAATTCGTGTGTTGGAAATATGGTCCCTGGTATGGCAGTGTTTGGAGGTGGGGCCTTAAGGTGGTTAAGAGGGATTAATGCTTCTCTTGCAGGACTCGGTTAATTCTCATGGGAGTGAGTGAGTTGTCACTATTGTGGAATTGAATTGGTACCATGAGAGCAAGTTGTTATAAAGTGAGGCTACCCTTTGTGTTTTGCCCACTTCCTTTTTGGCTTCTGTGCTATGTTAAAACGTGGGACAAGACTTTCACCAGAAACCAACCAGTTGCGGCTGCCCAATCTTGGGCTTCCCGGTCTCCAGAACTATGAATCAAAATAAACCTTTTTTCTTTGTAAATTACCCAGGCTCAGGTATTCTGTTATAGCAATAAAAAATGGACTATGACAGTTCTCAAATACTTTTCCCCTGGCTTCCCTGAATGTTAACATCTTACATTACCATAGAATAATTATTGAAATCTCAAAATTGACATTGATACTGTTAACTGCTCTACAGAGCTTATTCAAATTTCACCAGAATTTTAGTTTTTCTATTAATATCCTTTTTCTGGTCCATGATCCAATCCAAGAGCACATACTGCATTTAGCTGTCATTTTATTTTAGTCTCTTTAAATCTGTGGTAATTCCTTAGTCTTTCTCTGTCTTTCACGGCCTTGATACTTTAAAGAGTACTAGTCAATTATTTTGTAGAATGTCTGTTAATTTGAGTTCATCTGATGTCTTCTCATGATTACATTGAGATTTTAAAGTTTCAACTAGAATATTACAGAAGTGATGTGCTCCTTCTCAGTGAATCATACTGGGGCTACATGATTCTAACACGACTCAATTACTGGTAATGTTCACCTTGATCACTTGGTCGAAGTGGTGGATCCTAGGATCCTCCATTACAACACTACTATTTTCCCCTTTGTAATTAATATTAATAAATATCTTGTTGAGAGATACTTTGAGACTATACAAATATCCCATTTCTCATTATACTTTCCCTCTCAGATTTTACATTCCACTGATTCCATGGCCTACATTCTTTTTAAAAAACTTCATTTCAATAGTTTTTGGGGTACAGATGGTTTTTGGTCACATGGATAAGTTCTTTAGTGGTGATTTCTGAGATTTTAGTGTACCCATCACCTGAACAGTATACACTGTACCCAGTATGTAGTCTTTTATCCCTCACCTCCCTGTCAACCTTCCTCCTCAAGTCCCCAAAGTCCATTATACCACTTTTTTTTTTTGAGATGGAGTCTTGCTCTGTTGCCCAGGCTGGAGTTTAGTGGCACGATCTTGGCTCACTGCATGCTCCACCTCTTGGGTTCAAGTGATTCTCCTGCCTCAGCCTCCCAAGTAGCTGGGATTATAGGTACATGCCACCGTGCTCAGCTAATTTTTGTATTTTTAGTAGAGATGGGGTTTCACCATGTTGGCCAGGTTGGTCTTGAGCTCCTGAC
Source organism: Pongo pygmaeus (assembly GCF_028885625.2). Taxonomy (NCBI): domain Eukaryota; kingdom Metazoa; phylum Chordata; class Mammalia; order Primates; family Hominidae; genus Pongo; species Pongo pygmaeus. The sequence continues at coordinate 89,214,617 of NC_072385.2, read as the reverse complement.
CTCAAGTGATCTGCCCGCCTTGGCCTCCCAAAGTGCTGGGATTACAGGCGTGAGACACTGTGCCTGGCCCATTATATCAATCTTATGCCTTTTCGTCCCCATAGCTTAGCTCCCACTTTTAAGTGACAACATACGATATTTAGTTTTCCATTCCTGAGTTACTTCACTTAGAATAATGGCCTCTAGCTCCATCCAAGTTGCTGCAAAGGACATTATTTCATTCCGGTTTTTTTTTTTTTTTAAGATGGAGTCTCGCTTTGTCACGCAGGCTGGGGTGCAATGGCACCATCTCGGCTCACTGCAACCTCCACCAACTAGGTTCAAGCAATTCTCATGCCTCAGCCACCTGAGTAGCTGGGACTACAGGTGTGCACCAACACACCTGGCTAATTTTTGTATTTTTAGTAGAGACAGGGTATCACCATGTTAGCCAGTCTGGTCTCGAACTCCTGACCTCAGGCAATCCACCTGCCTCAGCCTCCCAAAGTGTTGGGATTACAGATATGAGCCGCCATGCCTGGCCTATTTCATTCCTTTTTATGGCTGACTAGTATTTCATGTCCTACATTCTTAATCGTTACATTGGACTTTTGTAAATTATCTGAAAGTAAAAAGGTACTTCAACTGAGGGCTGAGAGATCTGCCTCCTAAAACCATTTGGGGCTCTTGCTCCCTCCAGCTGTTTCCTCCTCCTGGACTGTTCTTCCCTCAGATTTTATCTTTTGGTTGGGTCCCTCACTTCAAGTGTTTACACCAATTTGACCTTGTTAGTGAGACCTCCTTGACCACCCTATTTAATAATACTGCAAACCAACCTGTCCAACCTGCTTACTCTGCCCACCCCCCATCTTCTAATAGTACTGTACTTTGTGCTTACCTAGGCTGTCCCTCTTGTAGCTCCTTGTAATTTCAGACTTTAGAACAGGTATGAATGAAAACGTTCTGAGAACTTTCTCTGCTTGTGGGTGGAGGAAGGAGTGCACAGTGAAATTGCTCTTCCTATGCGTCTTCCTTACGTCAGCCATGACACTTGTAGTCACTGCTGCTACCACTTCCCAAGGAACTCAGACTCCAGGCTGCCACTACTTTGCAGGACAATATTATCTGATGCTTGACCATGTCTATGTAATTTTGTACACAAGACAAAAAAGGGGCAAAAAGTTACTAGCTCCTCCCCTTAGCCAACATTTTGACTTTGGACAAATAAGTTCACCTTTCTGTTTCTCATTTTCTTTATAAACTGAGGCTAATAAATCATAGGTTTGCTGTAGGGATGAAATAAGAAAACACATAAAGCACTTAGCATAGCACCTGGCCTGTTGTAAGCATTAAATGAGTGGCAGCCATTATTATTATTATCTAGCTTTTATGGATGTATTTTACACATGGCACAAAATTGTACTTTCATTTATCTCATTTTGACAGTATACCTCTTCTTCTGACCTACATGTACCTAAATTTAAAGAACAGTTTTTCCTACCCTTTCATTATTGCTAGCCTTTCAAGAGTCTCCTACTTTTTTTGTGCTTTCTCAATTCCTGTATGATGTTTCTAAACTACAATAAATTAAAGCTAGTATTTCTTCTCTATTGGAAGGCCAGCTGGTTAAAGACAACATCAAAATATCTATACCTAAATCTATATGAAATTTTGAAAGACATGATGTGTAGTCAACTTACAATGGACTTCATTATACTTGCTTAAAATTAAATTTTTATTTGATTTATATTTTCAATGTTTTTTTCTTAAGATAAATGCAAACCAACTTCCGTTCTCAAAGCAAATAAAATAAATGTCAGTATTGAGCTTGGAATGATATGATGTATGCTGTCCCCCATCTGTATGGATGAAGCCAGTTCAGGAAAACAAAAACAAAATATCTATTTAATTACATTTGGTGTTAATCTTTTCACAAGCAGTCCTGCATTTTCATGGAATTAAAAAACATTCTGATGAGAGCTTTGGTAATGAAACATTCTGATGAGAGCTTTGATAATTTGCTGTATGTGTTTATTTTCACATCTATGCTAGCTATTGATCGCAATTTCCAAGCCATGGAGAGGGAGAAATGCCCTCAGGCCACTCTTCTGTGTGGCCTACTGCAGACAGCCAGATTACCCCACTGTCAGGCCCCTTCCTGCACCCACCCCCACCCACCCAATACCTTATTCTTCACACAGAATGAGACAAGGGCCAAACGAGAGGGGGACTGGAACATAGGAGTGTGACTAGTACATAGTAGTAACTTGATAACTGTTGTTGAATTAATGAATTAACAAATGAACAAATTATGTTTCCAGTACACTGTGACTGCTAGTAAGGTCGGAGCTAAATTTCCTATTCCATTGCATCAACTAGGATAGTGTCTGATATACCTTATCTCTATTCCTAGTTGTTTTTAAATTTTTATTATCCTGCTTATGGATGCTTTAATATCATAAGCTCCTTCCCATGTTTGGACTGTGAAACTTAAGAAAGATGTTTCAAGTTCTTGGTACACAAGAAAGGAGAGCTCCTCTCGGGACCATAGGCCAGTTCCAAATGTGCCTTCTTCTAATCATAGCCCACAGAGCTTACTTCTCTTTCCCTTCTTGGGTAGGAGCACTGGAAAGGACATCTTCAATCACTATGGACGTTGACTTATTCTGACAGTGTAGAGCAGTGTGCCATAAAATCTGGGGCAGACATTTCCCCCAACTTCCAATATAGAAGAGAAAAAATTACTAAGAAAATCCTGGCCAGGAACGGTGGCTCACACCTGTAATCACAGCACTTTGGAAGGCTGAGGTGGGCAGACTGCTTGAGCCCAGGAGTTCAAGACCAGCCTGGGCAACATGATGAAACCCCGTCTCTACAAAAAAATGTAAAACTTAGCCAGGCATGGTAGTGCATGCCTGTAGTTTCAGCTATTTGGGAGGCTGAGGTGGGAGAATCACTTGGGTTTGGGAGGTGGAGTTTGCAATGAGTTGAGATTGCACCACTACACTCCAGCCTGGGTGACAGAGTGAGACCCTGTCTCAAAAAAAAAAAAGAAAAGAAAAGAAAATCCTTCAGTGCTTAGAGAAATCAGAGGGTGAATGGTTATATAGAGGCCAGCAGGAAAAGCATCATTAGAGGAGGTGAAGAATCTGAATTAATTGTCCGGGGCAAGGACCTATATCCAAGAAGGGCAAATGTGTTTAGGAGTAAGACAAAACTTAATGTTTATGCCAGATAATGTAGGAAAAATACCTTCTGCCAGACCTTGGTGATTGACTAGATAGAGAGGCTGATAAAGAGGTGAGCCTATTGAATGAAGCATTTTTAGTATGGCATGATATAGGTGGCCCAGAGTGTCTCGAGTTTGCCCAAGCTCTTTCCTCTCTAAGGACTAACTAAACCTAGTGCTTCTTTGCTCTGAGAGCAGGTGGACATTGGTTTATGGTGGCTAGTTTGTACTAGGTAGAAAGGCAAAAGAGGGAATGCTGCATGGATTAATCAAGGATGTCCAATTCTAAAACAAAGGATGCTGAGATGACAAGAAAGGCCAAGGAAGAACTATTGAGATTGTAAATGCCATGAGAGCAGGGACCTTTTCTGTCTTGTTCACTGCTCTGTTTCCAGCTCCTAGACTAGGGCCTGACACATGGTAGATAGAGTAAGTTTGAATGACTACATTAATAGTAGAAACTTTTGAAAGATAAAATGCAAGGTCAATTATATGCAATGGTTGTTGCTATAGCAATGATATTAGTGCCTAGATTCTTCCCCATATCCTTCCTGAATATTTTAAGATAAGTATATATAAAAGGAATATGATGGATACTCATAAATCATAGGATATGGCTGCTATGACTTATGGGATGGGACAAATGACAACTTGGTATATTTACGAGGAAGGGAACTGCATAGCCTCTGAGAAGTTGGGTAGTCCTGTGTAGACCACTCACTTATTTGTACCAGGGCAAGAGGCAAATAAAGCTGACCTTATATACTTTTGTGTCTTGATCTCTATGTTTTAACTCTAAGGGGTGGGAGAAGCCAGTGGCTAGGGAAAGACAGAGGTTTTAGGATTAACATCATAATATTAGCTACAGAGATTTTACCTAGAAGTAACTGGAGCCTCATTTGTGTTTTGAATTTCCATAAGGAAGGGTTTGATATATTGCCAGATCAGTACTGGCTTTGGTGTCTGAAAGCTTTTTGGGAGAGTGGCTCTGGTCACTAGTAGAGGCTTTTCAGCGGGACTGGGAGGAGTTAGGTAGAACTTTGGATTTGGGTATAAAGGGACCTGTAAAACTCAGTCAAAATGCTTACAGTCTGGCAAAGGTAGCTCTTCAGGCTCTGGTAAGGGATATCTATAACCTCTATGGAATATCCTAGAACACATGGGATTAGGGGAGGTAAATGATCAATGGAGTAGGCAATTCATTCACCTGTCAGTCACAGAGATCTTACTTCTAGGGAAAATCTGAAATTGGAGGACTTACTCTGTTACATGAATCAAAGATATGACCTTGAAAAATGGGAGTAACCATGGCACCAATTAGTGAGTCAGTGATTTGGGAGGGGAAACTGGTTTGGGAAGAAGGATTATCATTTTGGTTTTAGAAATTCTGAGTTTAAAGCTACAGCACATGTTGAAATTTGTAGTAGACAGCTGGGAGGAACTGATGGAAGCTTAGGTGAGAAGACAAGTTAGGGGTTGTTAGCTCTGTTTTCTTCTTTGTCCAACTCCTCTGAGAAAGCAGAAAGTAAAGATGCCAGCTTTAGTCTGTGGCTACTTAGTTTTTAGGCCCTTTACCTATTTTTAGTCTAAGTCATTGCTGGGATACATGAAATGGGGAGAGCACAAGCAGTTGCATCTATTTATGAGAAAGAACAAGTCTAAAGAACGAGAGTCACGGAGAAGCAATTTTCTTTGCATTTATTTTTATTTTTATTTTTTGAGAACTTCTCATTATTACCAAGCTTCTGTCAGGAAATATGTACTAGAAGCCAAACAAAATTGTTTCATTGCTTACGGTAAAATGCACCAGGGGGGTTGATGGGCGAAAAAGAGCGCCTCATATGAAACACCAAATGTTCCAGTAATCCTGCTCCAAACCATGCCAGTTTACTTAAAATTTCTTTCACAGTTCTCGTTAGACTCATGCAGTAAATAAATTAAGTACCTTTCCCACTGCGAGTTTTTTAGAAACACTTAATGAAGTAAATGCCACAGTGTTAGGCCAGGGGGAAGCCATGCCGTTAAATTATTTTTAGCATGCATTTTCTAGTTTAATTTTTGTTGGTTTCTTTTGATCTGGGCTTGAGTCTTAGCCAGATAGTGTGATTCAGGGGACAGAGGACATGGATGAAAGAGAGGTTTGTCTTACTGCCTAGTGAATATAACTAAGAGAAGCTTCTTTTTTTCCCCAAAGGTTAAAAAATTTTGTCCCTCTCTAAATATGTTTAGGATTGCCTCTCTCAATATCAAAATAATTGTATTTGGGATAACTATAAAGAGATACACTATTAACTCATTACCCTTGAATATTTAGAAAAGCCCTATATGTTTAATTTTAATTACATGGCCTTTCAAGAAAAGTATTATATATGCTATTTTTAAAATACTTAAAAACATAAGATTATTTTAAATATAGTTTAATCTTTCTAATTAAGGACGCTTCTTGAGTTTTTTTTTTTTTTTTTTTTTTTGAGATGGAGTCTCACTCTGTCTCCCAGGTTGGAGTACAATGGCACAATCTCAGCTCATTGTAACTCCCGCCTCCCGGGTTCAAGTGATTCTCCTGCCTCAGCCTCCCGAGTAGCTGGGATTACAGGCATGTGCCACCATGCCCAGCTAATTTTTGTACTTTTAGTAGAGATGGGGTTTCACTATGTTGGTCAGGCTGGATTCGAACTCCTGACCTCAAATGATCCACCTGTCTCAGCCTCCCAAAGTGCTGGGATTACAGGCATGAGCCACCCTGCCCGGCCTTGTGGTTTTGAAGAGTTTGAATCATCATTTTGAGAATTAAATGATTATTATATTATAAATGTGCATAAGTGTTTGTTAATGAAGTTTCTGATTAATATTTCCTTTTAAAAAAACAGGAACTATAACCACATTCTTTTAATAACTAAAAGCATTTGTTAAAGTGACCAAAAATAATTGTTTCAAAAATTATTTTTTGAATGAAGACAATGCAAAAATGTATCGGAGAAGATACACTGTGTCTGGAAACAATCTGTGTCTAGAAAGAAGTCTTCAATTTTGATTAATATGTTTTATGAGCAACTTAAGAATTAATGCAATATGTTAGGTAAAATACAGCAATAATTTTTCATTGCTAAATTGTTTAGCAGACTCTTGTAATTTTCAAGGGGTGTGCTGTTGTGAGTATGGGATTTTATTCTGAAGGAACAAAAACCAAAGTCAAAAAGATGGTTTCCTTTTTGCACAGAACTCTCTAATACCTCTGTCACTATCTCAACAGGGAGTGGTGCTTCTTATTTTAACTTGAAGAGTATAGTGAGGACTGTCCAGCCTTTCTGCAATCTCCAAGTAATCAGAAAGTATTGAAAGGTGTAATAGGAACAAAGTGGAAAACGGCAGTATCCTCAAGTTATAGGCCAAATTGGTAACCCTAAGAGAAAGATTTTGACAGCCATAAATATTTCATCTCAAGGCCCTGATGCTACTGTGTGAGAACAATTTAGTTAGAAAGATCATCAACAATTACGTGACATCTCTATCACACCTATTACTGAGTTGAAATTTCACTGACATGAATAATAAGGGGTCTTGTTTGACATTTAGCAGTTTAATTAATTTGTTTCCTAAAGTGAATGATGTTTTACACTGTGATTTTTCAATACGCCGTCTCCATACACTTGAATTTTTTTATTTTGCTTTTCTTGGGGAAACTAGTTAGTTTTCCTCTTCACTTAACAAACTACCTACCCATCTTGGCTCTGGTGCCAGCCAGTGTTTTGTGGGGCTTAGGGGGCGGGGATAGCGTGGGGAAATTGAGGAAGTGCTGTAGATCTTCCTCTACTATTCAGTTTTGGAGGAGAGATAATGTAGGAGTATGTAAAAGGAAAACAAAAACACTTTTTTTTTTTCAAGGAAATTTAGTACTTTTTGGCATTATTGTTAGGCAAAAATACAAGTCTTGTCTCTCTGGTTATTCTAGTCATCGAGAATCATCAAGGAAGGAGCTGTTATGGGTAGTCTTTGCCTGCCATGTGGCATAACTGTTTGCATTATTCTTTATATATTACTGACTTTATTGGTTTCTGTACACCTTCAAGATATGTTGTATATTAATGTGATTTCTGTAATGCTATTTTTGAAAATAAAAAACATAATGTTTGCTAAAGGTCACTTCTAAAACAGCTGCTGTGAAAGTAGGAGGAATAATCCAATGTAACAATAGAAAGCATGAATCTACTGTGTATTCTTACAGATAAAAATAGACTTTTGAAAAATTCGTCAACTCAATTAAATTATTTACTCTAATTACCTCTATACAAACACCTAAATACCTACCTTAAGCTGCTTCCCTTTGTAGAGTTTTTTAAAAACCGAAGATGTGTGGAAAAGCTATTTCTCTCCCACTCTAAACTGTAGGTCATGAAGGTAAATGATATTCTGTATTCGCCAGAGTGCAAGTGTCCTTAACTACCTGATGATGATGTATATTTCTGATGGATGGGGCTTAGCTAGGTAGACGTACCCAGATGAAATCAAGTGAGTGCATATTCGTGACACCTGTGAGTGGGAAGAATGTCTTAGAACATGTCATGCTGAAGAGACAATGCTGAAGTGTTGAAGGTTGAATATTAAAAGGGGAAGATATGCTCCAGCTTTTGGAGGAAAGGTAGTCCAGTATATACCTCCCATATGATACTTCTTTCTGTGTTGTCTGTTCTTATTTTATAATGGCGTCTAAAAAATAAACAGGTACCACTACTTTACTAACCTGCTTTTGGGCCAAATATAATGAAAGTGATACGGAACTGATTTTTAACTATTGAACCTCTAGGATAGATGAACTCTTAATGCTATCACAAAGCACCATGAGATACTTCAGCATAATAGAGTGCTAGCGAAGTTGAAATTGCTGCTGTTGTGTATCTCAGACTTGTTAAAGCTGTTCCAGACTCATGGTGAAATAGATTGCTTCCTTCTACTGGTGGAAATTGAACTTTTTCCCTCTATACATGTATTTATAAACAAACAGTGACATAAACTTTTCCATTGGAACATATTTTGTGTTTGTAGAGAGCATTATATGTATCATTTAAATGTATTTTTTTCCCAAAACAAGTTTCCAGGTCATAATTTTGAACCTGTATAATTTTCATTATGATTTTCCCCTCTGAACTGAAAGGCCATGCAATAAGTGAAAATATTTTATGTTTATTTTTATTAAGTACCTCTCCCTCTCTGCCATAGTGCAAGGCATAGCAAAGGAAGGATTAAGGATAATTTCATAAAGATAATTAAACATAAGCCTTGAGTGACTTCTTTCTATCAGAAAGACTTCAGAAAGGAAAGAGTTGAATCAGCATGGTATGTTTAAAAACGAAACAAAACAAAAAAGTGTGACATAGGACACAGCAGATGTATGTTACTAAAAAGTTTTACCATGTGCCAGGCACTGTGCTTCAAACTCAACATGCATTATTTCATTTGGTCCCAGCAACCAAGTGAGGTAGTTGTATTATCTTAATTTTGTACATGGTGGCATGATCATAGCTGAGAATTCCTGGGCTCAAGTGATCCTTCTGCCTCAGCCTCCTGAGTAGCTGGGACTACAGGTGCACAGCATCATTCCCAGCTAGTTTTTAAATTTTAGTTGAGATGGCCAGGCGCAGTGGCTCATACCTGTAATCCCAGCACTTTGGGAGGCTGAGGCGGGCGGATCACAAGGTCAGGAGATCGAAACCATCCTGGCTAACACGGTGAAACCCTGTCCCAACTAAAAATACAAAAAAAAAAAAAAAAGCGAGGCGTGGTGGTGGGCACCTGTGGTCCCAGCTATTCGGGAGGCTGAGACAGGAGAATGGCGTGAACCTGGGAGGCGGAGCTTGCAGTGAGCCGAGATCGCGCCACTGCACTCCAGCCTGGGTGACAGAGCGAGACTCTGTCTCAAAAAATAAATAAATAAATTTATTTTAGTTGAGATGGGGTCTTGCTATGTTGCCCAGACTATGTTGCCCAGTTCTAGACTAGTCTAGAACTACTACCCTCAAGGGAGATCCTCTTATCTATCTCAGCCTCCCCATCCGCCTGCCGTGGACTCCCAAGTTGCTAGGATTACAAGAATGAGCCACTGCATCCAGCCCTCAAAGCATTTTAAATTACTATGCAATACTTCTACTCATCAACCCTCTATCATTAAGTGGTTATATCATCATGAGTGAATTACTTAGGCTTTGAGAGAGGTAATTTCTTTCCCTATTAAGTGATGGTCATGGTACCTGCTCCTCTTATTTCAAATGCAACATGATACCATGGAAAAGGCAATGGACTTAGAGTCAGAGAATATGAATTCAAAGACTGACTCTATTAGTTATTAGTTGTATTATCCTGAATTATGCACCTAATCTCTCTGATGTGGTTTGGCTTTGTGTCCCCACTCAAATCTCACCTTGAATTGTAATCCCCAAGTGTCAAGGTAGGGACAGGTAGAAGTAATTGGATCATGGGGGCAGTTCCCCCATGCTATTCTCGTGATAATGGGTGAGTCTCATGAGATCTGATGAGTATATACATGTCTGGCATTTCCCTTGCTTGCATTCATTCTTTCTCCTGCCACCCTTTGAAGGGTGGCTTCTGCCATGACTGTAAGTTTCCTGAGGCTTCCCCAGCCATGTGGAACTGTGAGCCAATTAAACCTCCTTTCTTTATAAATTACCCAGTCTTGGGCATTTCTTCATAGCAGAGTGAGAACAGACTAATACACTCTGTAAACTTGGTATGTTCAGCATGTATCATGGGAATAATATCAGCACTACCTATCTCCACAAGGTTGATACTGAAGTTGAAAGTGACATAATGTAGGTGAATATGGCTTGTGGTAAATGGTATGGATTTATGTTTATTAGATGCTCTGCTCATGGTAATACTGTTTTTAACAGCATTTTACACTTTATCTCTTTTATTTTGAATGACTTTATATTGTAGGCACTATTATCCCAATTTTTTTTTTTTAATAGACAGAGTCTTGCTCTGTTGCCAGGCTGGAGTGCAGTGGCACAATCTCCGCTCACTGCAACCTCCGCCTCCCGGGTTCAAGCGATTCCTGTGCCTCAGCTCCCGAGTAGCTGGGACTACAGGTGTGCACCACCACACCTGGCCAATGTTTTGTATTTTTTAGTAGAGTTGGGTTTCACCATGTTGGCCAGGATGGTCTCAATCCCCTGACCTCGTGATTCACCCGCCTTGGCCTCCCAAAGTGCTGGGATTACAGGCCTGAGCCATCATGCCTGTCTAGTATCCCAATTTTATAGTTGAGAACACTGAGGCATAACGAGGTTAGGCAACTTGCCTAGAATTATGTAGCTAATAAGTGGCAGAGCCACTCAGTTTGAATGTAGTGATCTCCCTCCAGAGCCCATGCTCTCAGCCTTCCATAAAGACAGGTTATAATGTCAGCTACTGGGCTGACTGAGATGGGAGTATCCCTTGAGCTCAGGAATTTGAGGCTGCAGAAAGCTAGGGTTGTACCATTGCTCTCCAGCCTGGGCAATAGAGCAAGATTCTGTCTCTAAAAATAAAAATAAAATAAGATAGAATTGTGGTAAAATACATGTAACATAAAATTTACTAATGTAACCATTTTTAAGTGTACAGTTCGGTAGTATTATTAAGTACATTCACAGTTATGCAACCTCTCTTTTCTTTTCTTTTCTTTTTTTTTTTTATGGACAGAGTCTCACTCTGTCACCAGGCTGGAGTGCAGTGGCACAATCTTGGCTCACTGCAACGTGCGCCTCCCGGGTTCAAGCAATTCTCCTGCCTCAGCCTCCCGAGTAGCTGGGACTACAGGCACATGCCACCACTCCTGGCTAATTTTTTGTATTTTTTTAGTAGAGATGGGGTTTCACTGTATTAGCCGGGATGGTCTCGATCTCCTGACCTCGTGATCTGCCCACCTCGGCCTCCCAAATTGCTGGGATTACAGGCATGAGCCACCAAGCCCGGCCCCTCTTTTCATTTTATATTCTATCTGTCCCTTTCTGTCTAAACTGATACAATTCCTTTAAAAATTTTGTAGGTTTACTGTATATGTTACAATCTATCACATTAGACAAAAGCCACACTCACTAATATGCCCTTCTCTCTCTTGTGCTCCTTGTAAAGCTGCTGTGGGGCAATCCCCTTAAGATACTTAGAACCCCTATTGTTATCACAGGAGGTCTTCTACACATGGTTTTAAGATCTTCAGAAGTTCTTTTGTCTGTCTGAAAGGGTTTATAATGCATTACCTTAAATCATTCTGGGGTCATTGAGGGTTTTACAGCCACACTCTGAGATGCTTTCTTGGTAGGACCTGGGATTTTATTTTTACCTTGAAGGCATTTCTTAATTTGAGAAGTATTTCCTGTCTGAAGAGTCTGGGAATGAGAAACAAATTTAGTTTTTTAACGCAGCAAGTCCTGGATCCTTTACATTACCTCTAAATTTTGTTTGAAAATGGAATAGTTCATTCTTCAGTTCATCTTTCTCCTCTGACATTTTATTATGGGGAGCAAGAATAAGCCAGGTAGCACTTCCAGTGTTCCACCTGCAGAATTCCTTAGCTAGATCACAAATTTATTAAGTACATTTCCTTTTTTCATACTACCAAATTTCAAGCTGTTATACAAGGATCTTCTTTCTCCTAAAGTAACATCTTTGTTCTTTGTTACATTTTTTATTTATGCTTCAGTGTTAGCCTCTAGAGTACTGTTCCAAAACTAATGCCATGTGTATTAGATTTTGTTACAACAGCACCGAACTTTTAGTAATGAAATTTGTTCTGGTTAGCTTTGCTGCATTAAAAAAAAAAAAAAAGCCTACCAATATTAATTGTATAAAGTCACAACTTTTTAACTTTGCTCATAGATTCTGTAGGTCAAGAATTTGGGATAGTCACAGAAGGCATGGCTCTTCTCTGCTACATGATGTCTTGGGCTTCTGCTGGGGTCAAGGGGACCCACTTTTTTTTTTTTTTTTTTGGAGACAGAGTCTCACTCTGTCGCCCAGGGTATAGTGCAATGGTGAGATCTTGGCTCACTGCAATCTCCGCCTCCCAGGTTCAAGCGATTCTCCTGACTCAGCCTCCTGAGTAGCTGGGATTACAGGTGCCTGCCACCACACCCAGCTAATTTTTTGCATTTTTTTGTAGAGCAAGGGTTTCATCATGTTGGCCAGGCTGGTCTCGAACTCCTGACCTCAGGTGATCCGCCCGCCTCGGCCTCCCAAAGTGTTGGGATTACAGGCATGAGTCACCACACCTGTCCAAGGGGACCCACTTATAAGATGATTTCTTTGCTCACATGTCTGGTAACTGAGCTAGGATGACCTAAAGGCTTAATCGGGACCATAGAGTACCTATATATGACCTCTATGGGGCTTGGACTTCTTGCATGATTGTGCTGGGTTCAGAGAAGAGCCTCCAAAGAGCAAGCATTTTTTTTTTTTTTTTTTTTTTTTTTTTTTTTTTGAGATGAGGTCTCGCTCTGTCACCCAAGCTGGAGTGCAGTGGCGTGATCTCAGCTCACTGCAACCTTTGCCTCCCAGGTTCAAGTGATTCTCCTGCCTCAGCCTCTTGAGTAGCTGGAATTACAGGCATGCACCACCATGCCCAGCTAATTTTGTATTTTTAGCAGAGATGGGGTTTCATCATGTTGGCCAGGCTGGTCTCAAACTCCTGACCTCAGGTGATCCGCCCACCTTGGCCTCCCAAAGTGCTGGGATTACAGGCATGAGCCACTGCACCCAGCCCAGAGAGCAAGTATTCTAAGAAGATCAACTTGTGTAACCTTTTCTGACCTAACCTCAGAAGTCACAGAGCATCACTTCCACTGAACTCTATTGGTCAAAGCAGTCACAAGTCTGCCTAGATTTAAGGGATGGGGACATAGAATATAAAAAAATTGGGGGCTCATGTTTTAAAACCACCACAGGGGTGATAAAATTCAAGGATAATACAGTCCATCTTTGTAGCCAGTAACATTACTCCCCAATCCCCCCATCCCACAACCAGGAGTTGCTTTTTCCAGGACTAACCTTGGATGCTTGGAGATAATTATTTTAAGAATGGGAACATTTCTACCCAAAGGTGCATTATTATTATCGTTTTCCATTTTGCTAATGGTCTCCTTTTTATTTTTCTTCTCTTATTCCTCTTTCTTCTTTTTTCCTTCTCCTCCTCCTTTCTTTTTTTTCTTCCTCCTCTTCTTTCCTCTACCATTCTTCTTCCTTCCTCTTCCCCTCATCTTCGTCATCAAGCAGTGTACACTGGACATCCCTTAGCATCTGTTTTCATTTTGTTATCATTGTGGCTGTGGTTAGCTTTAAAGACAGTCTGAAATCTATAACATACCTCAAGTTGAAAAATTTGAAAAGAGGACAAGATTACAGTAGAGAAAATAAATAGAATAAAAAGCTAGAATGAATGTTGGAGAGTATTTTCATTCTGTAAGTGCACTGTATCAGTAAGGAGTAAAGTTGAAGGAAATTTTTATAAAACAGTATATAGTCTGCTGTTTTAACTTCCAGGGAGATAAAGTATGAGAAGCTGTTTGGACTCCCCAGTTTCCCAAGGGTAGCCAGTACACAATATTTCTGGTACAAATGAGAGAAGGAAACTGCTAACTTCACGGAGATATTCTTGCAGTATCAGTAGAGATCATTTAAATGTAAATGGAATTGAGGGAAGTGTATTGGCCAGAAGAATCTGAGTGTTCCATAAGTATAGAAAAACACAAATTTCTACTGCACCTTCCTTGAGCTCCTAATAGAGTCAGTTGTCAGTCATGCATGCTAATGGAGGATTATAGTGACATGGATACTAAAAAACAAAAACCTTTGTTTTAGACTATATGAGGGTTATGCTTTGCTTACTTTACATTATTTGAGCCCATATCAATTTATAGTATAAGGAGTAAACTAGGATCTGTATATATAGCAAGTAAGTAATCAGTTATCATCTTAATATTTAAAACTTTAAATTGATAGTACATTTAGTGGATTTGCTCACAAAAATCCACAGTAACTTATTAAATAGCTAATTAACATTATTTATTTATTTTTGAGACAAGATCTCACTCTGTCATCTAGGCTGGAGTGCAGTGGTGCAATCATGGCTCACTGCAGCCTTGAACTTCTGGACTCAAGAAATCCTCCTACTTCAGCTAGGACCACAGGTGCACACTATCATGTCTAATTTTTAAAACAGTTTTTTTTTTTTTTTTTTTAGTAGAGGTGGGGGTCTCCCTAAGATGCCCAGGTTAAAAATCCACTATAGGCCAGGGGCAGTGGCTCATGCCTGTAATCCCAGCACTTTGGGAGGCTGAGGCAAACAGATCACTTGGGGTCAGGAGTTCGAGACCAGCCTGGCCAATATGGTGAAACCTTATCTTTACTATAAATACAAAAATTACCTGGGCATGGTTGCACACACCTCTAATCCCAGCTACTTGGAAGGCTGAAGCAGGAGAATCACTTGAACCTAGGAGGCAGAGGTTGCAGTGAGCAAAGATCACACCATTGCACTCCAGCCTGGGTGACAGAGTGAGACTCCATCTCAAAAAAAAAAAAAAAAAAAAAAAGAGAAAAAAGAAAAAATCCACAATAATTTAAAACGTTAATGCAAATGTATTGTCTTGAGATTTTTCTGCCATGTACTCTCATTAACGCCCATTATGTCCTACTGTAACATTTTTAAGACATTAATGTAATTATTTACATCACTTACTTTCCATGTTATACTGGAAGCTCCATGGGGACATTAGGTCTAACTTGTTTATCTCTGTATCATCAGCACCTGTACATGTTTGGTGACTAAATGAACTAGACATCCAGGCTTGAGAATTCTGTCCTTTACCTAATCATTACCACTCCATGGTGCTGAAGGATTTCTTAGTTTTGCAGTTAGCTATGCCTTGCTTCATGCTCCAGAAATACTTTTTATATCCCTCTGTTAGCCTTTATCTCATTCTGTTGGAATTATTTGCATATTTACCTGTATGTCACAATACCTGGGACTCCTGATGGGCAAAGGCCATGTCCTGTTCATCATTAATCCACCAGGCCTTGGCACAGTACTTGGAATCCAGCAAATGTTTTTGGAATGGTTAAATCATTGAATGATTTTTTTCTGCCCACTTCTATACAATAGATATTATGCCTCCTCAGATCTTTTGTTTTTACTTTGAGCAGTTTAAGAGCCTCTCCATAAGTGCAAAGTTCATAAAAAAAAAAACAATTTAACTTGTTAATCATCCCTTTGCATTATTTTCATTAAATATTCATTTAAAGCCTTTTATTTTATATGAGGATAAGTGAGATTAAGATAGCACACGTTAGTAATTATAGTAGTAGTAATACTGGAAAATTTTCAGGCATTTATATAAATTTTATAGGTTAGATGACACAAAATATATAGTAAATTAGATTATTATTTTAGAACTGTTCATGTTTAGCTTGTTGATGACTGAAATCCAACAGTAACTATTATAAAATTGTCCTAAAATTACTAAAGAGATTTTTTTTTTTTTTGAGATGAAGTCTTGCTCTGTTGCCCAGGCTGGAGTACAGTGGTGTGATCTCAGCTCACTGCAACCTCTGCCTCCCAGGTTCAAGCGATTCTCCTGCCTCAGCCTCCCGAGTAGCTGGGACTACAGGTGTGTGCTACCATACCCAGATAATTTTTTGTATTTTTAGTAGAGACAGGGTTTCACCATGTTAGCCAGGATGGTCTCGATCTCCTGACCTCGTAATCCACCCTCCTCAGCCTCCCAAAGTGCTGTGATTACAGGCGTGAGCCACTGTGCTGGGCTGAGATATTCTTTTCTTTTGAAAATATTACTATACGTTTTCACAGAATAAATTTTAATTATTTCTAGTTTTTTGAGTGTAAGTTGGTTTATACCATCATATGTCATGCAGTTCTTATCATCATCTTATTAGGTGGGAATTAGTGTACTTATTTCATAGATGAGAAACTGAGGCTGGAAGAGGGTAATTCATTTGTCTGAGGTCAACAGCTAATAAGTAGCTGGGCTAAGATTCAAATCTGGATCTATCAGACCCAAAAGCCTCTTAAGCACTATGCCTCTTTCCCAGGATTTCTTAAGCAATATGCCTCTTTCCCAAGATTTCAAAGTGACATTTTCTCCCAATAAATTGAATATAATCTGAATAATTTTATGCAATTAATATTGTCTGCCTAGAAAATGTATAATGCTAAGAGCATTCACTAGTAATTTCCTATTTTTATACATGTAGATATAAAATTTCTATTAGGGTTCTCCAGAGAAATAGAACCAGTAGAGTATATATAGATAGATATACAGAAAGAGATTTATTATGAAGGCTTGGCTCAGGCAGTTATGCAGGCAGAGAAGGCACCATCGGTTGTCTGCAAGCTGGAGGCCCAGAAAAGCTGGTCATATAGTTCCAGTCCAGGCCCTAGGGACCAAGAACCAGGGGGCCAGCAGTGTAAGTCTGTAAGTCCTGGTCTGAGTCCGGAGGTCCAAGAACCAGGAGTCCTATTTGAGGGCAAGAGGACGGATGCCCCAGCTTAGGTAAAGAGAGAGCAAATTCACCCGTCCTTTGTCTTTTCCCTCTATTTGGGCCCTCAACTGATTGGATGATGCCCATCTACACTGGTGAGGGCGATTTTTTTTACAGTCTACTGATTCAAATGCTAACCTTTTCTGGAGGGTTCCCAGGCACACCCCAAAATAGTATTTTATCAGCTGTCTGGGAATCCCTTAGTTGATGCATAAAATTAACCATTACAAAAGCCCCCAAATATTTTCTTTTTTATAAGGACTTTAGTAAGATATAGCTCATACACATACCATACAATTAATCCCTTTAGGACGTATAATTTAGTGGTTTTTAGTATGTTCCTAAGGTTGTGCAACCAGTTTTAAAACAATTTTACAACCAATTATAGAGCATTTTCATCACCCAAAAAGAAACCCTATACCCATTAGCAGTCACTGCCCATTTCCTCCAGCCCCCTTATTCCTTGACAACCACCCCCAGTTTTTTTTTTTTCTTTCTAAAACAGGGTCTTGCTCTGTCACCCAAGCTGGAATGCAGTGGTATGATCACGGCTGACTGCAGCCTTGACCTCCCAGGCTCCAGTGATCCTCCCATCTCAGCCTCCCTAGTAGTAGCTGGGAGTACAGGTGAACGCCACCATACCTGGCAATATATATATATATAATTTTTTTTTTTTTTTGGTAGAGATGAGGTCTCTCTCTGTTGCCCAGGCTGGTCTTGAACTCCTGGGCTCAAGCCATCCAGCTTTGGCTTCCCAGTGGGATTATAGACATGAGCTACCACTCTTGTTTAATGTCAAATCTTTAATATCCTACAATATTTTAAAGATTTACTCACTGAGACAATAATAGAGCTTTAAGAAGCATAGAGTAGAATCATAATAATAGAATTAAGAAGCATAATAACAGCTTTATGGAGCTTTATGAAGCATCAGTGTGCAACATGTTCATGAATGTTTTACAGTTCCTTTTTTTTCTTTTTAAAATACTTCATTTTTTAGAACAGCGTTAGGTTCACAGGAAAATTAAACACAAAGTACAGGGCATCCTCATGACCCCCTCCTCCCACACGTGTACAGCCCCCCCCCCATTATCAATATACTCAATGTTTGTTGCATTTGTTACAATTGATGAACCTACCTTGACACATTATCACCCAAAGTCTATAGTTTACATTAGGGATTACCCTTCCTCTTTTGACATTCTGAGTTTTGACAAATGTATAAATGACATGTATTTGCCATGACTGTATCATAGAGAATAGTTTCAGTGTCCTAAAAATCTTCTTTGCTTCACCTATTCATTCCTTGTAGTTCTTTTAAAAACTACAGAATTATAGAAATTCGTCGTGGGAAGGTATTGAGAGATTATTTAGTGCAGCAAACCAGTTGGGAAGGATGTAGTCAAAATTCTCAGTCTCTTCAGCTGAATTTGTCCCTTTCTTTCTTTTGTTGATTGTCATAAATATAAGCATTTTTTTCTTTTTTTGTAGTTTCCCCTTACTTACCACAAAGGGTCATTTCCTAACTTAGAATGAGCCAGGCAACAAATTTTAGAATTTAACAAGAAAACAGTATTTTCTTAGTTCTTGTTTTATGAAAAATAAGTTATTTATATTAGAAAAACTTAAAAATATACAAATAGTAGAGAGCACAAAAATAGTTATCCATTCCCCAGTTACCAACACTTGGCCAATCTCTTTTCATTTGTTCTTCCACTCATTGCCACCCCCTTAACTGCATTATTTCAAAATGATTTATAGATATATCATTTTATTTGTATGTATTTTAAAAGATACACTTTAAGAGAAAAAAATTATCACAACTGTTATCATATTGTAATACTGCTAATTCCTTAATACCACCAGATAGCTAATCATTATTTAAATTCTCCCAGTACTTCATAACTTTTTCTTTATTGTCGGTTTGTTTGAATCACATCCAAACAATATCCACACATTGCATTTGTCTCTTTCAATCTATAGCTTCCCTCCCTTGTTTGCTTCTTCTCCCTTGCTTCTTATTTGTTGAAGAAACTGGACTATTCATCTTGTTTCTTGCACACAGGATTTGCTTATTGCATCTCTGTGGTCTTTAATGCATTTTTCTCCTGTGAACTGGCAGTTTACTTAAGAAGTTTGATCTGATTCCAGGGTGTTTTTTTGTTGTGTTTTGTTTTGGTAAGAATACTTCATTGATGGTACACTGCATTTTAATTTCTACTAAGTTTCTGTTTGTCTATTTTATGATGTTAGTGGCCATTATTTCGTTAGGGGTTTGCAAAGTGGTGATATTCTAATGTGTTTATCTTTCTTCATTTATTAGTTGGACTATTTCTATAAAGAGAAACTTGTCAATAACCTGAGGTATAGTTTGTATAGAAAAGGCAGATTAAATGCTTGATTTCTTTCCCTTTAACTGCTAGTTTTCAGAATAATGAATTGGTTCACTAGCATCCTCCAAAGGAGACCAATCAGGTTTTGTTTGGTTTGTTTCTTTAATATCATTATGAACTCATAGATTTTTTAACCTATTTCATGTGTTTCAATCAAATACAGTTATTATTCTACTGATACTCAAACTTGAAAATCAATGTAAAATTTAAAAATTGTATCACTTAAAGGTGGTTTTATTATAAATTATTTCCCCATAGAATTTATGAAAATGAAAAGCTTCCCTGTGTGGTTACACATGAATGTTCAGGAGTATATCTACCATGTAAAGTGGGTTGAACTTTCACAGGGGTTTATTTATGCATATACACTGAAATAAATGTGTTGGTGTGGTTATCTAAGACAGTCTATGATACTCTAAGGAATGAATACATGTTCACCTTTATACAAGAAATCTTGAGTTATGTGCTTTGGGATAGGGTTGCTTCTGAGGGGGCAGCCATTCTGCAGCAGCCCTTCTGTACCTTAAAAACCAGCACAATCTCCTTGGAACACATTCTTCAGCTCTGACCACAGGAGACCAGCTGGGCTAACGCTTAGTGATTTGTCAGATTTACCTGCATTTTCATAGTATGTCTGTCAAAGAAATTTGTCCTAAGTGTCAAATTGCTGATTTTTCCAGTAACTAAAAGGTTTCATGCGGACTTCTGTTGTTATTTATATGTATATGGAGAAAATTGCAATCTGTGAGTAATTTGAGAAATTTCAACACTTTCAGCAGTAGTGATCTAGAAATTAAATGGGTTTCAAATACAATATTCCAGTGCAGTGCTGCATATATAATGTATGTGCAGCATATGCTGAGGTCTTTTTCAAAACATTTACATTAAACCTGTCAGGTATTTATGAATAGCAAAAATTAATTTCCCCTAGTTCTGTCATCAGTTAGAGAAATGGATTTTAGCATGGAAGACTGTCAGTATTTCCTGCATACTAGAACAGCTCACTTCAATGTCATAGTATTACACCAGGTGGCCTTCTAAGAGTCAGCTTAATGTGATTTCAAATGATAGGGTAGTGAATGTGAGGGAAATTAAAATAGTATCATACTTATGATTTAAAAGCAAGTTAATTACAAGGGCTTGTTAATAAACAAAGAAAAATTCTGAATGTATTATCTGTTATATAGCATATCAATAACAAGTGTGATGCTTTGAAAACAAAAAACTCTACCACTATGTGACTTTGAGATGACTTAAAAATATTTAATTAAATTGTTGACAAATGTGTTAGTCTACTAATGGCCTTATAGCATTTGAAAGAATTTTTAGATATTCATTTAGCTCTTAAGGCACTTCTAAAAGCATTGTTTAACTGAAAAGATTAGCTACATTGTTGGCATTTTATCTAGAAAATCACTGATGTGTTTGATATGAATGATCCTAACAGGACTGTACTTTGTCAATGTTCAGTCAATGCATTTTCCCCAATTGGGTACTTTTAAGGTTCTTATAGGGCCAAAGCATGTGCAATATCACTATTACTAAAACGAGAGACATTTTATTTGATGAATTATTTAGTATTTTTTGATAGTTTTGGGTGATGTGCCTCCATAATGCCCCTATCTTATATATTAGGGGGAAGAAAAGGGAGTATATCTGATGCATTTTAAGAAATTATTAACGCTCTGATTTTTAAAAATATCATTGTGAAATTTTAATTTTAGAAGGTATTTAAAATGTCCACTATTTATGAACCTGTGAAAATTTCATAATATTTTTAAATCTAGAGGTTTAGAAACAATTATTATTAATAATTTAATAGTGTGGTAGCCTTAGAAGGAACAAGATATGATGACAAAGATCTTCCCCATTGTGCATATGAACTTGCTGGGAGCCTGATATATATATATATATCTATATATATATATATATATATAGATATATATATATATATTAATATGAGGAACACAGGCTGATTTTTTAAATATATATGGCTTATGAAAATCTCATTTTCTAGTCACAAGACAAACTGAGGATAATTCTTCCCTTCCTGGATTATACTGTTATGTAGTTAATAAACCTATTCTTTTAAAGATTATTTCAAGGAATTTTAATAGTTTTTGTTCCATGCGGTTTTTAAGATTAAAAATTAAGCCCAATTCTTAAGAGGTTGCCTTTTAAATAATGGGTCTAATACACCAGGGTCACATAGAGTTCAAATCCTGGAAATACATGGCTCTACTTACACAATGTTTTATGTGGTTTTTCTTTTAAAAATTGTCCTCTTTAATATACTGTGGAATAATTTGAGTCTGTACAATCCCATTTTAAGGACTTCTTTGTAAAATCCAGCTGTTTTAAGGTTCTTGAAATGTCCTGGCTGACAGCCCAACTAACACTGCTGTGCTGATGTGGATACAAGAAATTTCATTTGAATGAGAAGGACAGCTGACATTATATTCATAGTTTTATCGGAGGCCATAGCGTTATTAGTCATAGGAGCCAATACTTTGTTCTGGTCATGTATCCCTTTTTTCATAGGGCTTTCCACTTTATGATTATTGTTTGTTAACATTTTATCTTTTAAGTAAATAAGCAGTGATACTGCAAATCTCTGTGGTACAAATCTGCATCTGTTTTACTTGAGGATTGTCTATGTTATTGCAATTTTGATAAACCTTTGACTCTCTTGATATTACACTTATATTTCCTTGGTTATATACAGATTCCTTTTAAAAAAAACTAAGGCAAATATTTTAAAATACATTTAATAAGAACATAATTTTTGCATGTTTTGTCTTATCACAGTTTTAAAGTGCTATAATTCTGAGGCTTCTTCTAGAGGAGGTTAAGCATTACAAAATAAAAGGCAGGAAAGGACAATTTTAGGAACTGTGCAACTAAGTTAAAACAAATATTATATCCTAGTAATTGAGGATTAGGACTCTTGATTCCATTCCTTGTAGTGCTCTCCTATAGACCTCTGTACAGAATGTGTATATGTAGGTATGTACATGTATTTTCTGAATACGGCTACTTGCTGGTATAGTGTCATTTTAATCAGCATTTTAATCTAGTTGTTATTAAAATGCTACTTACAATGTAGAGAGAGGCTGGCTATTTGCTTTTAAAGTGTCAACAAAAATGCTGGAACAATCACATGTTTTTGTTGATCAAAGAATGTACAAATGTCTAGGAGATCACAATCACTATTATCATATATGGATTATGTTGACAAAATACATGGGTGTGTGAATTCAAAAGGGAATAAATCTGATGATCTGTTAATTTGCAAACAGAAAATCATTATGGGAACTGTGCAGTTGGAGTGAATTCAAAAGTTAAGGAAAGTTTGAATATCTGCTTGCATGCTATAGCACTTGAAATACATTTAGACCTGTGTCACAGACATTGAGTTCCTACTATAGTCAGCTTCTGTATTTGGTGTATTAGATGAGTATGACAATTTGCCTCCCCTCAAACAGCTTAAAGCATACTGGAGAAAACTGGCATGCAAATAAACAGTGACAATGCATAATAGCTGTAATAGGATGCATACTTTCCAGTGGGAAAGCAAAAGGGGGCAAATTTATTTTTATGTGGAAGCCAGAAAAGACTTCACCAGTAAGGCACATTTGTAAGGGAGGCACAAAATGGAAATAATGAAGCTGAAAAAATTTATGAGGACTTCATAAGGTCATGTTAAACAATTTTACTTTTATCATGAAGGTAATTGTATGCCATTAAAGATTTTTTTTTTTTTTTTTGAGACAGAGTCTCACTCTGTCACCCAGACTGGAGTACAGTGGTGTGATCACAGCTCACTGCAACCTCCGTCTCCCAGGTGCAAGCGATTCTCTTGCCTCAGCCTCCTGAGTAGCTGGGATTACAGGCATGCACCACCACGCCCAGCTAATTTTTGTATTTTTTAGTAGAGACGGGGTTTCACCATGTTGGCCAGGCTGATCTCAAACTCCTGACTTCAGGTGATTCACCTACTTCCACCTCCCAAAGTGCTGGGATTACAGGCATGAACCACCACTCCTGATGTAAAGATTTTTAAACAGAGTAATAGATCACATATTTGTGTTAGAAATACAACTTTAAGATGGCAGATAACTGCATCTTTTTTCTGAGGGGCAAATCCAGTAATCTCATTAAAAAATAATTAATAACAGATTTTTTTTTTTTTTGAGACAGAGTTTCGCTCTTGTTGCCCAGGCTGGAGTGCAATGGTGTGATCTCGGCTCACTGCAACCTCTGCCTCCTTGGTTCAAGCAATTCTCCTGCCTTAGCCTCCCAAGTAGCTGGGATTACAGGTGCCCAACACCACACCCAGCTAATTTTTGTATTTTTAGTAGAGACGGGGTTTCACCATGTTGGCCAGGCTGGTCTTGAACTCCTGACTTCAAATGATCCATCTCCCTTGGCCTCCCAAAGTGTTGGGATTACAGGCGTGAGCCATTGCATCCAGCCAAGAATATTATATCTGGCAAAATTATTCTTCATAAATGAAGGAGAAATAAATTCTTTCCCAGGCATGCAAAAGCTGACAGAATTCATTACCACTAGGCCCTAGAAGAAATACTTAAGGGAGTCCTAAACCTGGAAGTGAAAGGATGATATCTACCATTGTGAAAACACGTGGAAGTATAAAGCTCACTGGTAAAGCAAACACACAAATGAGGAAGAGAAAGGACTCAAATGTTACCACTAAAGAAAAACAACAAACCACAATGATAAACAATAAGAGATGAAGAAAGGAACAAAGAGTATATAAAACATTCAGAACACAATTAACAATATAACAGGAGCATATCAATAATACCCTCGAATGTAAGTGGATTAAATTTTCCACTTAAAACATAGAGGCTGGCTGAATGAATTACAAAACATTACCTAACTATATGCTGCCTACAAGAAACTCACTTCACCTGTAAAGAAATGTATAGATTGTAAGTAAAGGGATGGAAAAATATATTCCATGCAAACAGAAACCAAAAGCAAGCAGGAGTAGCTATACTTATATCATATAAAACAGACTTTAAGTCAAAACAGTAAAAAGACACAAAGAAAAGTTATATAATGACAAAGGAATCACTTCAGCAAGAGGATATAACAATTCTAAATATATATGCACCCAACACTGGAGCACCCAGATTATAAAGCAGATATTACTAGACCTAAATGAAAAGATAGACTTCCTATACAATAATAGTTGGGAATTCAGTATTCCACTCATAGTCTAATGCAACTAGCATTAGACAGATCATCCAAACAGAGGATCAACAACGAGCATTGGGTTTAAACTGGACTTTATACCAAATGGACTTTATAGACGTTTATACAACATTTTACCCAACAGCTCCAGAGTGCACATTCTTCTCATCATTATATCGAACATTCTCCAGGATAGAACATATGTTAGGCCAGAAAACAAATCTCAATAAATTTTTAAGAATAGCAATCTTATCAGTATCTTCTCAGATCACAATTAAACTAGAAATCAATAGAAATCAACCATAATTTGAAAACTATACAAATACATGGAAATTAAACAACATGCTCCTGAATGACCATTGACTAAATGAAGAAATTAACATTAAAATAAAAAAAATCTTAAACGAAAATGGAAACATAACATAACAAAATCCTCAGGATACAGCAAAAGCAGTGCTAAGAGAAGTTTATAGCATTCAATGCCTACATCAAAAAAGTAGAAAGATTTCAAATAAATAATCTAGCAATGCACCTCAAGGAACTTGAAAAGCAAGAACAAACCGAACCTAAAATTACTACGAGGAAAGAAATAATAAAGATCAAATCAGAACTAAATAATATAGAGATTACCAAAAAAAAAAAACCAATAAAAAGGATCAGTGAAATGAAAAGTTGGCTTTTTTAACATATAAAGTTGATAAATGGCTATAACCAAAAATTGCTATAACCAAAGGGGAGGGGGAGAGAGAGAGAGAGAGAGACCCAAATAAAATCAGAAATGAAAAAGGAGATATTACAACTGATACCACAGAAATACAAAAGATATCAGAGGCTATTATGAACAACTGTATTAGAACAAACTTTAAAACCTTAAGGAAATGGATAAATTCTGGGGCATACAATCTACCAAGATTGAATCAGGAAGAAATAGAAAACCTGAATAGACCAATAACAAGTAATGAGATTTAATCAGTAATAAAAAGTCTCCCAACAAAGAAAAGCCCAGGATTAATGGCTTCACTGCCTAATTCTACCAAATGTATAAAGAAGGACTCATACCAATTCTCCTCAAACCATTCCAAAAAATGCAAAAGGAGGGAATTCTCCCTGACTCATTCTATGAGGCTAGCATTACCCTGATAACAAAACCAGTCAAGAACAAAACAACAACAACAAAAACTACAGGCCAATATTCCTGATGAACATAGGTGCAAAGGTTCTCAACAAAATTCTAACAAACTGAATTCTACAGCACATCAGAATGATAATACACCATGATCAAGTGGGATTTAAACCAGGGATGCAAAGATTGCTCAATATATGCAAATCAACAAACGTGATTCATCACACCAACAGAATGAAGGACAAAAATCATATGACCATTTCAATAGGCACAGAAAAAGCATTAGATAAAATTCAACACCCATTCATAATAAAAACTCTCAGCAAACTTGCTCTAGAAGCAACATGCATCAACATAATAAAGGCCATATATGACAAGCCCATATAACATCATACTGAGTGGGGGCAAAGCTGAAATCCTTTCCTGTAAGAACTAGAATAAGACAAGGTTGCCTCTTTCACCACTCCTATTCAACATAGGAACAATCAGGCAAGAGGAAGAATTAAAAGCATCCAGATTGGAAAAGAGAAAGTTACATTGTTCTTTGCAGACAAAAATAATTTTATATTTAGAAAAACCAAAAGACTCGACCAAAAAACTCATTAAACTGTTAAATTCAGTAAAGTTGCAGGATACAAAATCAACATACAAAATCAGTAGCATTTCTATACACCAATAATGAACTAGCTGAAAGAGAAATCAAATAAGCAATCTCATTTGCAATAGCTGCAAAGAAAATAAAATATCTAGAAATAAATTTAACAAAGGAAGTGAAAGACCTCTATTAGAAAAAGTATAAAATACTGATGAAAGAAATTGAACAGAACACAAACAAATAGAAAGATATTCCATGTTTGTGGGTCAGAAGAATTAATATTGTTAAAATGACCATACTACCCAAAGAAATCTGTAGATTCAATGCAGTCCCTATTAAAATACCAACTTTTTTTTTTTTTTTTTTTAAGGTGGAGTCTCACTCTGTTGCCCAGGCTGGAGTGCAATGGTGTGATCTTGGCTTATTGCAACTCCTGCCTCCTGGGTTCCAGCGATTCTCCTACCTCAGCCTCCCAAGTAGCTGGGATTATAGGTGCCCGCCACCATGCCCAGCTAATTTTTTTGTATTTTTAGTAGAGATGGAGTTTCACCATGTTGGCCAGGCTGGTTTCATACTCCTGACCTCAAGTGATCCACCCGCCCCAGCCTCCCAAAGTGCTAGGATTACAGGTGTGAGCCACCACACCTGGCCTCCAACATTATTTTTCATAGAAATAGAAAAAATAATCCCCAAATTTGTATGGAACCAAAAAAGAGCCTGAATAGGCAAACCAATCCTGAACAAAAAGAACAAAGCTGGAGGCATCACACTACCTGACTTTAAAGTATATTACAAGGATATAGTAACCAAAACAGCATGGTATCAGTATAAAAATTGACATATAGACCAATGGAACAGAATAGAGAACCCAGAATATATAGAACAAATAGAACAAATAGAGAACATATTTACAGCCAACCAATTTTTGACAAAGGCGACAAGAATATACATTAGTAGGACAGTCTCCTCAATAAATGGTACTGGGAGAGCTGGATATTTATATGCAGAAGAATGAAACTGGATCCATATCTCTCTCCACGTACCAAAAAGTCAACTCCAGATGGATTAAAGACTTAAATATCAGATCCCAAACTACGGAACTATTAGAAGAAAACATAGGGGAAACAGTTTAGGACACTGATCTAGGCAAAGATTTTATAGTTAAGACCTCCAAAGCATAGACAACAAAAACAAAAATGTACGAATGGGACAATATTAAACTAAAAAGCCTCTGCACAGCAAAGGAAACAATCACCAGAATAAAGGCATAACCTTCTGAATAGGAGAAAATATTTGCAAACTATTTCTCTGACAAGGGACTAATATCCAGAATATACAAGGAACTCAAACAACTCAATAGTAAAACAAACAAACAAACAAACAATTCCATTAAAAAGTGAGAAGGGACATGAATATACATTTATCAATAGAAGACTTACAAATGGCCAGTAGGTATATGAAAAAATGTTTAACATCACTAATCATCAGGGAAGTGCAAATGAAAACCACAATGAGATATCATTGTATCTTACGTCAGTTAGAATGGCTGTTATTAAAAAGACAAAAAATAACAGATGCTGGTGAGGATGGGGAGAAAAGGGAACTCTTTTTTTCTTTCTTTCTTTCTCTCTCTCTCTCTCTCTCTCTCTCTTTCTTGACAGGATCTCATTTCTGTCACTCAGGCTGAGTGCAATGGTGCAATTATGGCTCACTGCAGCCTCGACCCCAGGGTTCAAGTGATCCTCCCACCTCAGCCTCCCAAGTAGCTGGTACTACGGGCATGTGCCAACATGCTCAGCTAATTTTTTATGTTTTGTAGAAACAGAGCCTTGCAATGTTGCCCTGGCTGTTCTTGAACTACTGGACTCCAGCGATTCTCCTGCCTTGGCCTCCCAAAGTGTTGGGATCACAGGCATGAACCACTGTGCTGTGTAAATTAGTACAACCTCTATGGAAAACAGTATGGAGATTCCTTAAAGAACTAAAAATAGATCTACTGTTCAATCCAGTAGTCCCACTACTGGATATCTACCCAAGGGAAAAGAAATCATATGAAAAAGGCACATGCACACATGTGTTTATAGCAGCACAGTTCCAAATTGCAAAGATATGGAACCAATCTAAGTGCCCACCAATCAATGAGCAGATAAAGAAAATGTGGCCAGGCGTGGTCGCTCAACACCTGTAATCCCAGCACTTTGGGAGACCGAGGCGGGTGGATCACGAGGTCAGGTATTCAAGACCACCCTGGCCAAGATGGTGAAACCCCATCTCTACTAAAAATACAAAAATTTAGCCAGATGTGGTTGTGGGCACCTGTAATCCCAGCTAATCAGGAAGCTGAGGCAGGGAATTGCTTGAACCCGGGAGGTGGAGGTTGCAGTGAGCCGAGATTGTGCCACTGCACTCCAGCCTGGGTGACACAGCGAGACTCCATCTCAAAAACAACAAAAAAAAAAAAAAAAAAAAAAGAAAAAAGAAAATGTGGTATATATACACCATGGCATACTACTCAGCCATAAAAAGGAATGAAATAATGTTTTTTGCAGCAACTTGGATTGAGTTGGAGGCCATTTTTTAAGTGAACTAACTCAGGAATGGAAAACCAAATATGGTTTATTCTCACTTATAAGTGGGAACTAAACTATGAGAATGCAAAGATACAGAGTGATATAATGGACTTCAGGGACTCAGGAGGAGAGGTTGGGGTGGGGGTGATAGATGAAAGACTGCATATTGGCCACAATATATACTGCTTGGGTGATGAGTGTGCTAAAATCTCAGAGTTCACCACTGTAGAATTCAACCATGTAACCAAAAACCACTTGTACCCTCAAAGCTATTCAAATAATCATTTTAAAAAAAGTTCTTTAGCTTCAAACCTAAGGAAAAGTTGCATACCATTTACTTATACTTGTATGCCCTTTATAATAATACCAATTATTACATCTGCCCCATTTATTATGTACAAAATAATTGGTATACCAATTATTTGCATCTACCCTTCTCTCTCTCTCTCTCTCTCTCTCTCTGTGTGTGTGTGTGTGTGTGTGTATGTATATAATACTTCTCGGCTGGGCGCAGTGGCTCACGCCTGTAATCCTAGCAGTTTGGGAGGCCGAGGTGGGCGGATTGCCTGAGCTCAGAAGTTCGAAACCAGCCTGGGCAACATGGTGAAGCCGCATCTCTACTAAAAATACAAAAACTTAGCCTGGCATGGTGGCGGATGCCTGTAATCCCAGCTACTCAGGAGGCTGAGGCCAAAGAATCACTTGAACCCAAGAGGTGGAGTTTGCAGTGAGCCAAGATTGTGCCACTGCACTCCAGAAGTCTCAAAAAAAAAACCCCAAAAAACTTCTCTATATCTCTTTATATTTTTTAAATCTATTTTAATCTATCTGTCTATATTGTTTTTCTGAACCATTTGCAAGTAAGTTGCAGACATGATATCCCTTTACTTATAAGTATTTCAGTGTGAATTTTCTAAGAACAAGAATATCCTCTTAAGTAACCACAGTACAGTTATCAAAATCAGGAAATTTGATGTTGGTGCAAAACTATGATCTAATCCTTAAACCATATTCAGATTTCATCAGCTGCCTCAATGATAGTCTTTATAGCTATTTTTCTTACACTAGTGTCCAGTTCACAATCATGCCTTGCCTTTGCTTGTCGTGTCTATTTACTCTCTTTTAACCTTGAACAGTTCCTCAGCCTTTCTTTGGTCTCTTTTGCCATTGACAATTTTGAGGAATAAGGGCCAGTTATTTTGTTGAATGTCCTTCATTCTGGGTTTGCCTTCTGTTTTCTCATGACCATATTTGGGTTAGGCACTTTTGGCAAGCATATTACCAGAAATGATGATGCACTTTATTGGCATGTCATATCAGGGAATGACATTGATTTGTCTCATTATTGGTGATCTTGACTATGATCAATTGGTGATCACAAAGGTGATGACTTCCAGGTTTTCCAGTGTAAAGTTACTGTTTTTCTTTTTATAACTAATAAGCAATCATGAGGCGATACTTTGAAACTATTGAAGCATATTGTTCCTCATTAAACTTTCAGTTTTAGCATACATTGATAATCATGCCCAAATCAGTTATTAATATAATTGTTGCCAAATTGTCCCTTCTACATTCATTAATTGGCATTCTGTTATAAGGAGAAGCTTCCCATTTTCCCTCTCTTATATATGTATATACATATATATATATGTATGTACATATGTTTTAGTATGGATTAATTGATTCCTGTGTTATTCAGTGGATTAAAATCTTTGCTTTCATTATTTATTCTGATGTTCAAATTGTCCCAGATTTTGTCTGTGAGAACCCCTTCAAGCTAGTCCCTTTGTCCTTTTGTCTTACCATTCTTTGTATACTTTTTAACTTTCTAATACAACAGTGTGTTCCAGGATCATCTTGTACTTTCTCTGACATAGCCATGGAACCAGCGAGTCCTCCAGGGAACATTGATTCTTTTTAGTGGAAAGTGTTATTTAAAAACTCAGATACGAGGCCAGGCCAGTGGCTCAGGCCTGTAATCCCAGCACTTTGGGAGGCCGAGGTGTGTGGATCCCTTGAGTTCAGGCATTCAAGACCAGCTTGGGCAACATGGCAAAACCTCATCTCTAAACAAAACACAAAAATTAGTCGGACATGGTGGTACACACCTGTAGTCCCAGCTACTTGGGAGGCTGAGGTGGGAGGAACGCTGGACCCTGGAAGGGCAAGGCTGCAGTGAGCTGTCATTGCGCCACTGCACTCCAGCCTGGGCAACACAGCAAGACCCTATCTCAAAAAAGAAACTCAGATATGGGTTCTAGATATACTCATTGTTACTGAGATGTAATTGCTTTTAGGCCCCCACAGGGGACAAAGATAAAAAAATTTATATTTATATATGTGGATCTGTGATCCATTTGAAGTTTATTCTTATGCATGATGTAAGATATGTGTCTAATTACATTTTTTCCAAATGGCTCAGCAATTATCCTAGCATCATTTCCTAAAAAGTTCATCTTTGTCTCAATGATTTGACATGTCATTTTATTATATACTAATTTCCATATGTACATGAGTATATTTCGGTACCTTTTATTCTATTCTACTGGTCAGTCTGTCTATTTGTGTGCCAGTATCACAATGTTTTAGTTATAGAAGGTTAATGTTTTAATGTCAGTATGGCTAGTCCCATCTCATAGGTTTTCATTATCAATATTTTCCTGACTAACCTTGCATGTTGTTGTTTCATATGAACTTTAGTACCAACTTAGTTCCATTAAAGAAAAAGTGATATTTTTATTGAGATTGCATTGAATTTATAAATTAGCTTAGAGAGAACAGACATCTTTATGCTGTTGAGTCATTCTGTCTTATAGTAGGAGATGTCTTTCCATTTGTTCAAGTCTACTCTTGGGGTTTTCAGAAGTCTTTAAAAATTCTCCTCACTTAGATTTTGCCATTTCTTTTTATGTTTATCTATACTTTATTATCTTTGTTGCTATTAAAAGGAAGTTTTCTGGTTATTATGTGTGTACAGTATTTGAAGGCTATCAGTTTCTGAATATAATTTTATATCCTGCTACCTCACTGAATTTTTACTGTTGAAGGATACATATATATATATATGCCTGGATAACATGGTGAAACCTCGTCTCGACAAAAAATACAAAAATTAGCTGGGCATAGTGGTGCATCCTTGTAGTCCCAGCTGCTTGGGAGGCTGAGGTAAGAGGATCACTAGAGCCCAGGAGGTTGAGGCTGCAGTGAGCCATGAGTGTGCCACTGAACACCAGCTTGCGTGGCAGAGTGAAACTCTGTCTCAAAAAAAAAAAAAAAGGATATATATATATTTTTACTAAGACTATTACTTCAGAAAAGCTATAAAAACAGCCATATCGGTGGGGCACGGTGGCTCACGCCTGTAATCTCAGCACTTTGGGAGGCTGAGGCAGGCAGATCACCTGAGGTCAGGAGTTTGAGACCCACCTGACCAATATGGAGAAACCCTGTCTCTACTAAAAATACAAAATAAACCAGGCATGGTGGCACACACCTGTAAATCCCAGCTACTCGGGAGGCTGAGGCAGGAGAATCACTTGAACCCGGGAGGCGGAGGTTGTGGTGAGCCGAGATCGTGCCATTGCACTCCAGCCTGGGCAACAAGAGTGAAACTCTGTCTCAAAAAAAAAAAAAAAAAAAAAAGCCATATCTTTGTCTCTAACAATATAGTCAGCTCAAATCTAAGTCTTCCCCTGTGAATATAAATTATTTTCAGATACTGTTTGGTGCTTAAGGAGGCACATAATTTCTTTCAAGTCATTTGGAGTTTATTCAGCAAGCATAGAGTTGTCATTGTACAAATATATATTTTCCATATAGGGCCCCCAAAAATCAACTGGAAAATTCTCAAACCGATACTTATTGAGATATTTCCATGCATAAACACTGCTAGGCATTTGGGTGTTGCAACAAAAAAAATAGAAGATGCTGACAGCAAAGACCTCCACTCAAGTTGCTTAGAGTCTAACTCAGGAGATAAGACACATACACACACACACACTCTCTCTCTCTCTCTCTCTCTCTCTCTCCATATATGTATATATTTCTATACATGTGTAAAGAAACTTGGCTGGCAGTTCAAGGCATTATATAGAAAGATCTAAATGAGTTAGTTGCAAGATAAGAAAGAGGTCAGAGGAAGAAGGAAGAGGGAGAGGAGAGGTTTCTTGGAAGAGGCAGAACCACTGTCAGGCCTAGAAGCAGTGACAGTATTCCAAGAAACTGGGGTCTCAGGATAGCAGTTATGGGATACTTAAGACAGGGACCAGATAAAAGATCATCCCAGCATGGCTTCATCTGGTGAGCTGTGTGTGGGAGATAAAACTGGAAACCTAGACTAATTTAGGTCAGATGGCGGGAGATCCTGGGTGTCAGGTTAGAGAGCTTAGACTTTACTTCCCTTCATCCTCCATTCCTCACTATTATTAAGCTTTTAACAGTTATACTTATTAAAATAGAGAACCGAGTTTATGTATCATATAGCTTCTTAGATGCAAATTATCTTTTACTAGTATCTTTAACTAGGGGAATAAAGTAGGAATAACCTGGAAATTATGGTCATTTATATGTGATTTTCCTGCTTTTTAAATTAATGCTTTGAAGCAACTGGGTCGAACTTTCTCCCAATTAAAGAGAAATCTCAGTACTTAAGGAAGACCTTAAGAGAAAAGCTGAGAATCTACAGAAGTGCCTTCTTTTAGTGTAAATAGTGGCTCATTTAGTGCCTTTTAGAGCCTCTGTTTCTTCCAGTATGATTTCTGCCATGTAAGTGTAGCCACCAGCACAAATGAAGAGGATGCAAAGACATTTCCCTGTATTAAAACAATGAATTAATAAAGAGAGCTCTGTTCTGGATTAGTTATGCTTTTAATTTTAATATAAAATGGTCTCTTTAGAATCAAATGCCCTGTGGGACCTATATCTAGAAGGAGGAAGAATGAGCCCCCAGGATTAAGGCTACAAAGAACTGACTGTGGTGCTCAATGTAAACAACAGCTGAGATTAACTATGCTAGTATTTTTATTAGTATTGTTATTATTCTTTATATTCTGGGTAAAGAGTTTTGAGTGGTCCAACCCAACCCTATTTTTCTTATAAGCCATATTATTATTTTTTGGTGCATAATTTTTGAGAATGCAAGGATTTTCAGGAAAGCTAGGTGGTTGGTTTTACAAGATATAAAATTAGAAAATACCAAATTTTTACACAACATAGTTGATGTAATGTAGTAATCATGTATTTTATTTCTCTGAAAATTGTATCCTCATTTATGAAAGCCAGAATACTATTTTAGTAGAATTTATCTATTTAACTTTCATTGTCTGTTGACTGATGTATTTAGAAAATCAAAGTTAATGTAGGATAACCTGGTCGAGTTAGCATTTATTTTCGTTTCTGTTCAGAAGGTAGCAAATATTGGTTTAACCAAAGCTCAGGGGCTAAGATAGGTCAAATGAAGTTTATGAGATTCCATACACTTTCTGGACAAAAATCTACTATACTAGCTTTGGAAAAATAATTTGAAAAAGACGTTTTTGAGTAGGCTTAATGTTCTTAATTTAGTGCTCCCCAAAAGAGGAGTATGAGAAAAACATTTAAACTTTGGTATTATGTTAAATACATCCCATGTTTATACCTAAAATAGTCAATGAAATTCTTTTCCTGTGTCAACGATTATTTCAGTGATTAACTGGACATTTGGGAAAGTTAGCAATTAATGCCAAGGGTTATTTATTTTGTCACTGGTTCAGAAATGCCTGTTTATACAAATCAAGACTTCCAGCAGCTTGAGCCTTCTTTTTCTTTTTGAGCTGGTAGAGTCAATGGTTAAAGGACAAAAATTCTACAATTGATTGAGTTACAAATGAATACAGTGTTAATTAAGCCAGGCCATTGTCTTTAAAGTGGAGTCAGTACATTGGAAGTCAGATTTCTCTTGCTGTTTAGTCAAACTGCCTAAGGCAGCAACTGCTTCCTTATTAGGTTACTAGCTTTGGGGAGATGTCATTGTTTGCTGCTGTAGCTAGGCTTTCTGTTAAAAATCACAGCATGAGGCTTAAACTGCTGCAACCATTATCCAGTGCTAACATGTCACTAAAGGTCTGCTAATAGAACAAGAGGAAAAATATCAATCTTTAATTTTAGATCAGCTAAGTAATCTGTAGCACCTGTTCATTTTCTCTCATCAACCCATTTAAAACAAGACTAGAGTGATCCTTTGATGGGCAGGCTATAAGATTCTAATATTTTTTGCCTTTTCTTATCAGAGGAAAACTTAGACTTTAAGACTAAAGAATAGAAAAAATACACTATAAGTACATTTCTTTTAAAAATTTTATTTAAGAGGTAGAATTATCTGATGTAATCCAATGATGACTAGGTTATTATAAATAATTTTTTAAAGAATAATTTTGTTTAATTTTCTGAAATTTACTTTTTAGATAAAAGCTAATCAGTGAGGACATACTACAGTGGTCCAAAAAGCAAATTTTCCATAGAGAGCAGAAGCTCTTTCAAGCTTTAGATGACAGCCAACTTACATTTACCTATTCAAATATAATAAACAGAATTAGAACTTAGCAGCTGCTAGCTTTCCCTTACATAGACCTCAAGGCTCTGTCACAGTATGGGGCAAAATTAAAGAAAACATTGTGGCCTGCTCTTAGGAGAGGTGAAAGGATAGCTTGTGCAAACCACCATTAGCAATGTGAGTTCCAAAACATTCCCAGTGATGCTAGACCAAGTACTACACTTAGCAAATAAACATATAATAATAAGAGAAACATAAAACTTAGTAAACCTTTACAGTCCCCAAGTATATCCATCTTTTATTTAAATTAAAAAGTCAGTTACTACTCTGAGCCTGTCTCTTTACTAGGCACTGAGAACATCAAAATGAGTCATAATACATGTACCCTGCTCTTCCTCATGGAACTTATGGTCTATTATTGATCCTCTGTATAAAACCTTTCTCAGAGCTAGTACACATGCAGTTTTTGTTTTGTTTTGTTTTTGTTTTTGTTTTTTTGCTGGTAAGGAAGTTGAGATACAGGGAGGTTGTGACTTGTCTAAGGTCACAAGGTAAGTGGCAGAGTAAGGATTAGAAGAATCCAGTGTTCTAACTTCTAGACTCGGTCTTTTTTTTTTTTTTTTTTTTTTTAACTGTATCAAGATGAAGATACCAGAGGGGAGAAGGGGATTATGAAGGCACAGTTTTAATGGACACCTTGTAGAATAATACAAGAGTGGAGTGACAGTGTGGGAGCCTTTGATTAAAAAATTAATTCTAATGATGAAAATCTAGAAGCCAGATATAATTTAAGTATCTTCAAAAGGAGGGATCATCAACCCATTTAAAACAAGACTAGAGTGATCCTTTGATGAGCAGGCTATAAGATTCTAATATTTTTTGCCTTCTCTTATCAGAGGAAAATGTAGACTTTAAGTAAGACTAAAGAATAGAAAAAATAAACTATAAGTAAATTTCCCTTAAAAATTTTATGTAAGAGGTAAGATTAGCAAATTGCATCTTTTATATAGAGAGTTATCTTTTGTCTGTAACATTCATCAGTATCTGATCATATTCTTTTGGATCTGGCTATCTTAGACTGCTAGGACACACACACACACACACACACACACACACACACACGCACATACCCCTATACCTATGACCAATTTTACATCTAAGATCTGACATTTAGCCCTAAAATCTCCTTCTTAGCCCAAAGCCGCTATTGGCCTTGTCCTGGGCATTCCAACTTTTAGCATTTTCTTCAGTGGTCACTTGTGTGATGCATCTCTCCTAAGGTCTACATCAGAGCA
This sequence comes from Pongo pygmaeus, assembly GCF_028885625.2. Lineage (NCBI taxonomy): Eukaryota > Metazoa > Chordata > Mammalia > Primates > Hominidae > Pongo > Pongo pygmaeus. The sequence continues at coordinate 89,178,133 of NC_072385.2, read as the reverse complement.
GGCTCAGCCTCATTCTGCCACGACCATTTCCATCATCACAAGTACTTGATCTGTTTCATGTTTTATAGAATCGATAAATCTCATCCCTAAAGAGTCCAGCAGGCCTTTGATTCCTGACCTGACATTTGCTAATGCTATTCCTGATGACCTGCCACTACGGATCTGCAGCACTGCACTCTGTGTTTGACAACACTCATAATATGAATCAATATTCAGCATTCAGTAAGTGAGCTGGGGAGTCATTTCACTGCTGCAAAAGGCTGCGTTGCCCCTGGGCAGCTGTCAGAAATGGGTAGTTATTAATAGCCCTCTCTTTTCACTTAGCATAGTCAGTAGGGGTCAGGCATGAAATGATTTAATCAGTTTATGATATCTGTGACAGAGAGCACTTAAAATGTAATCACAAAATTTAGGTAGAAGTGTCCCTGGGCTGTTGTAATATTTTTCTCACTTAATTTTCCCTAATGCTGATACAGTGTAGTGCACACTGAGAGACTGACCATACAACAAAATGACATATGAGTTGGTGCTGGTTTCATTTCTCCCTCAGTAAAGTTGCCTTTTTAGTGGGGGTTTTTACTTTACAACATAGACCATAAATCCTAAGGGTAAGTGAGTATAAATACCTTGGGTTGGCTTGCTTGGCTCTGCAAAATGTGTCCAAAATGTGTTGAGGGGTCTTGAGGGTGGAGAAGAACTTGATTTAGCAGAAAAATGTCAAGCTCAGGTTTTTTGTTGTTGTTGTTTTCTGTGTCCTCAAAGAAAATGTTAATGTGCTAGGATTCAGAGGACATTTTCCAGGTACACAAACCTCTAATAGAACAATATCAGTAGTCTTATTGGGTCCTCTAGCAGTCACTTGGAAATAAGCTCAGCAGAAGTAAGAATAAAAACTGTTCTATGCTGATAGTTGGAAAGACAGTACCTCAGCAGGGATTGGTCAAGCTGGGAATTCAGGGTTCCAGTAAGAGGAGTGGCTCTAAAAAATGTTAGATGATGCTGACGTGGTGGTGCATGCCTGTGGTGCTACTCCGAAGGCCGAGGCAGGAGGATCACCTGAGACCAGGAACTTGAGGCTGTAGTGCACCGTGATCATGCCTGTGAATAGTCACTGCACTCCAGCCTGGGCAACATAGCAAGACCTCATCTCTAAAAAACAAGAAAGATATGATAGGTGAAAGATGACCCTAAACTTAAAAAGCAGTGAAAAAAATCATCACAGGTGTAAAAGTTAGCAATGCATGGAACAAGCTTAGTACAATGTTTGGGTCTTGGGATCTGGAATAGCCAGGTTCAAATGCCATCTCTGTACTATCATTTCCTCATTTGAAATAATACCCATTTCATAGGGTTACTATGAGAATTAAATACGAGCTTATGTAATGTATCTGACACACAGGAGAAGTTCAAATAATATTACTTCTCCTTCTCTCTTTCCTTATCTCTAACGGCCTAAATTTGGTTAATTACAATGGAAAAGGGAGGGCAAGTTTTGAGCTGAAGCTGCAATGGAAAGGGATCATCACGACAGCTGTCCTTGACTGTCCCTCCTGCGGTACTGTCTGTCATTGGCTGCTTGGCCATCAGAGGCACACTAATCACTCTAAATATCCTGGTAGGGGAGTGGGGAAAAACTTGGCCCTGGACATCTTCCTGCAGATTTAGGGAGACAGAAGAAAGAAAAAAGCACAGAATATGCTGAGTTCAGATTTGTGATTCTAATGTTAATTAATGCTTGCCTTCAAATGGGCTTAGTTCTTTTATTCAACAAGTATTTACTTAGCATCCTACTATGTGCTTTCTATGTGTTGGCAAAATTTATGGGAACAACCAGCTCGAAGTCCCCTCCTGCCTCATTCCTGACTCTCTTGGGTATCATAGGATGAACATTAGACAAAGACATGCCCCTTCTATATTTCTCTGTGAATCCAGAGCCTTAAAAGCTCTGGCATTGTCTAATTGTCCATTGTCCATTGTCTGGTTTGTACTGGTTCTTTGTCTATCTTTCTAAGCTAGAAAGCCATGGTCTCACATGAAACCACAAGCCCTGATAACAGGTGTCTCCTGTGGTAGGCAGAATTCTAAAATGGCTCCCAAGATTCCTGGCCCTGCTGTACACACACCTTCTCCCAGGTATTTAGCTGTACAATATCTAGATACTGCTGTGGAAAGATTTTGCAGATGTAGTTAAGGTCCCAAATCAGTTGACCGTAAAGCAGCGACATTATCTGAGTGGATCTGACCTAATGACATAACCCCTTTAAATCTGGGTCTAGAAGTCAGAGACAGGAAGTCAGAGACAAAGCAGGAGAAGGATTTGCTGGCTTGAAGATGGAGGCAGATTTGTAACAAGGAATTTTTTTAGCTGAGAGTGGCCGTTGGTTGCCAGAGAGAAAATGGGGACCTCGATTCTACAACTACAAGTTGCTGAACTTTGCCAGGAAGAATGAAGTTGGAGGCAGAATTTTTTTAGAGCCTCCAGATGAGAACTCAATCTGGTTGGACTGTTATTTCAGCCTTGTGATTGCCTGAGCAGAAAACTCTGACCTAAAGAGTTGTGAACTGATAAATGAGTGATGGTTTAAGCTGCTAAATTTCTGGTGATTTGTTATGCACCGATAGAAAACTAATAGATTTTGTTTACATACATCTTGCCTGTTCCACATTTGTTTCCTCCAAGATCAGATGGAAACATGATCCCCTTTTTCTGTTTTCAAATCTTATGTCTCTTTCTGGTACATTGGCTAAGCTTTTCTTTCTGTTGGAGAAAAATGTTCTCTATTCATTTGCCAAAAGAGATTATTGCAATCTTCTGAAGCTGGTGAATGCCTGAGGCTCTCTCACTAGTTTACCAGCTCTGTCCACTTCTTTGGGCTCTCTTTGGTGACTAATCACTCAAGCATCCTCCTTCCCAAACCCATGGGAATTCTCTGCCAGATTACTATGTTATAGTTTTATAATACTAGAAAAAAAGACCTGAAAATGTACAGAGTGGCAAACATAATTCACCCCAAGGGAAGAGAAAAACCTCTCTCACACAGCAGGAAGACTCAGTTTTTCTTGTCCAGTCACTTGCCACAATCTCTTGAACTAAAAACCGCAATTACTTTTGCACCAACCTAAAATGTATATATAATTTTTTTTCTTTTTTTCTTAGACACAGGGTCTCATTCTGTTGCCCAAGCTGGAGTGCAGTGGTGATCATAACTCAGTGCAGCCTCAAACGCCTGAACTGCTCATATGTTTTAGAAACACTTCTTGGCAGAAGATTATGATACTCTTGCTTATTTATTGGCTTAAGGATCCCCAAAGTCTCAGACTTCAGTAAGTAAGCCTATGTCCTACATGATGTCTGTAAACTCCACTCCCTCTTGGACTTACATCCTGGAACAAGGACATAGGGGGCTTCTTCAACTCTGGCCATACATTTTTGCCCCAGACCCAGCTTCATTGTGTTAAAAGTCATGGTGTTATGTGAAGAGTGTCTTATCCATTCTTCCGTCATTCAGTGTAGAGTTCTAGGATTTTTGAAATAGGATAGATTCATTCTGACCTGCCTCAATTGAAAGTCATATTAAAATGTGGGCAGGGAATGGGGAAGGGAAATGTGGAGAAAGGGAATGTATGTGTAGTTATATTCGCAAAAATACCTTGATAAAGAGCCAATACCAGCACAAAGAACATCAGCATGTATGTTTTTAAGACTGACAGCCCGTGGGCATGGTGATTCACATTTATAATCCCATCACTCTGGGAGGCTGAGGTGGGTGGATTGCTTGAGCCCGGGAGTTTGAGACCAGCCAGGGCAACATAGGGAGACCCCGTTTCTACAAATCATTTAAAAATTAGGCAGGCCTGGTGACACATGCCTGTAGTCCCAGCTACTCTAGAGGCTGAGGCTTAAGCCTGAGAGGTTAAGGATTCAGTGACCTATGGTAGTGCCACTGCACTCCAGCCTGGGTGACAGAGTGAGACTCTGTCTCAAAAAAAAAAAAAAAAAAAGGAAAGAAAAAAGACTGACAGTCATGTTAGATCACATTTACATATACAATACATATATGGAATATTTCTTATATGAGGATAAATAGTAAAGGAATTAAATCAATTTAATTCTACTACTATAGAATTAAATGTCTACTATAAAGTTGTCACTAAGCTGACCTCTTAGGGAGACACCGAACCCAGGGAATTTATAAGCTCCTTCTATCTTTTTTCTATTCCATGTGGTATGACAGAAGTCAGTTACCAAGATCTATTGACCATCTATCCACTCTTTTCTAAACCAAAGGCATACTCTAAAAGCTTGCAGAGACTGGATGAGTCAAATTCTGTGGGTTTCTCTTTACAAGTTGTTTTGTAATGATTAAACCAGTGATACATTGTATCATACATTGATTGAGGAGGCATTTAATACTTAAAGTGAGAACTGTTGCAAGTTATCAGATGAACTGTGGGTGTTCTGTATGTTCTCTGTATATCTTCATAGAGACTGCCAAGAATGGGGCTTGAGACTAAAGTTTTAAACAACTCATTCATGAATGTCCATCTACCTAAACTTCTGTACACAGTATATGACAACTTGCAAGACCTGAAAACCAGCTGTTTTTAAAATCGTTTTCTTCAGTGTTTTATTGTAAAAAGTCTCATCTATTCTACCTAGCCACATAATTCCAGGTGGTGTTCTAGGGTTCAGGGTAGAGTATGTAGCAGTAATGTAGTCACAAGATTATGTAGTCCTGTTTAATTGGGGCAGAAACCCACGTCTGCAAGATCTTTATTCTCTCAGATTGCTGAGACAAAGAACTGAATACGGGGCTTTACACAGTGTCATGCAGTCGGTGGGCATACCTTATGTGTCACATTAATTGTATTTATAAATTTACTCCAGAAACCTGAGCATGAAGACTCTAAATTCTCATTGTTCAGGTGACTCTAAGCAGATGGCTTATGCATAAGATTGGAAGGATTGGAAGTTCTAAAGGGAATTGTGCATGTTGCCCTTTGTGTTCCATAGGCCATTACCAATGGGCCTTGAAACTCCCTGGAGTTTTATGCATAAGAAAGAAAGATGTCAAATTTGCCTTCTTGCGTAATTTTATCAAGGTCACCTATGATCTGTATTTAACATTTGGTTGCAAGGGAGAGTTCCCAACAAAAAGATGCTGGAACACAGCCAGTCCATTAGCATTGAGGCCATGCTTTCTTCAAAACATCCTGGGCTCTAAACCAAAGTGTGCTTTTTAAATGGCAGCAGTGGAAAAGATTTGTCGAAAACTCATGTCACTATAGATGAATTTGCTCTGAAGAATAGAGATCATTATCAGCCCAGTAAATTTTGAGACATCAGAGTGAAGCACTGTACTAAGTGCTTTTGTACATGTCACTTCACTTCATCTTCTTAATAGTCCTGAGAATCACATAATTATTATTCTCATTTTACACAAGAGAAAACTGAGGCCTATATGTGACGTACCTTGTATACCTATGGAGAGCTTTCCTTTGTTGGCATTATACCAGAACCAGTTTAGCTTACTCAAGGTGAAGTGTAATATGGGTTTCTAATATACGGATTTTTTTTTAAATTTTCATTTTTTAATAGATTTAGGGGGGACAAGTGCAATTTTGTTACATGGACATATTGTGTAGTAGTGAAGTCTGGGTGTTGAATGTAAGCATCACTTCAATAGTGTACATTGTTTTACCCATTAGGTGATTTCTCATCTCTCATCCTCCCCTCCAAGTCTCCAGTGTCTGTTATTCCACTCTCTGCCCATAGGTATGCATTTAGCTCCCGTTTGTAAGTGAGAACACTAACCTACAGTTTGAATGTATGTTCACAGTGATACACAATGATATTTTGATTGTACTCATTATTGCTTTTGAATCTTTTAAATAAAATTCAGAAGAGAATTTTTTTTTAAAAGACTGTGGCTTTCTCATTAACAAGACAGGCAAACTGAACCAATTCACTTACCTATCTAGTGCTTGACATGGAGGATTTAAGAAATCCTAAAAACGATTTCTAAAATGGAAGATTTTACTTGGTGATCTTTACAGTCAATAACAACTCCAAAATCCTGGAATTTTATGCAGATGGAGTCCTTTCATACAAAATACTGTGGCAGTACTCAGAATCTGGTGTGAGGTCTGAGGCAACCACTCACCTCCATATTTTCCATTTATTGAGCACTTATGTTTCAGGAACCATGCTAAGCGATTTACATACATCATCTCATTTAATTCTTACAACTGTTCTGCTAATATTATTTCCATTTTACATATGAGGAAACTGAGATACAGAGAGGCTTAAGTAATTTGTCCAAAGTCACATGGTATGTGATGGTAGAGCTGAGATGTGAAAACCAGCCTGTTTGACCATCAAGCTAGCCTCTTACCATTGGGCTATTTACTTTATTTATTTATTCAGCCTTAGGGACAGGATAAGTTTATGTCATTTAGTCAGGACCCTTTCCCTTGATAATCATTGGACAAATCAGCAATAATTTTAAAAGAAAGAGACAAATATTTTAGAGGAAGGTAATAGGATAATTGGAAAGAAAGTAAGAGGGTGCTGGGAAAGTAGACATAAGGCGAAAGGAGGCTTAGCCAAAGAGTTCAAAGTCAGAATGCTCCCTTGTCACAGAAATTAAGTACTAGATGTGTGCTATGATTTAAAGTTTCATGGCACATTAAAGTCTTTTGTTGAAAAACCTGTAACATCTTCAGCAAGTAGTAGACACTATTTAAGTACCTGTAATTGACCAGTACGATACTATACTACTGGCGTTCTGTTCACTGTAGACACAGAAGGCCACATGTGTAGATAGCATATGAACCTTCTTCATTTTATACTCTGTTCTCTCATACAAGTGCTCTAAATTGACTTTTAATCTCTGTTATATATAGTTTTTATCCATTAAGAGGATATGACATCTTTTCATTCAGAGTGAGACACTTTTTTTTTTGAGACAGTCTTGCTCTGTCACTCAGGCTGGAAAGCAGTAGCACAATCTTGGCTTACTGTAACCTCCACCTCCTGGGTTCAAGTGATTCTTGTATCTAAGTAGCTGCGACTATAGGCATGGGCCACCATGGCCCGCTAATTTTTGTGCTTTTAATAGAGATGGGGTTTTGCCATATTGGCCAGGCTGATCTCGAATTCCTGGCCTCAAGCCATCTACCCAACTCAGCCTCCCAAAGTGCTAGAATTACAGTTGTGAGACACCGTACTTGGCCATGTTTTTGTTGTTGTTGTTAGAAATGTTCTCTGAGAATGGCATTTCATCTCTGTGACTAATCAACATTAGATGGGAAGATAGTCAACTGTTGTATTCTTTTTCTATTCTGATTATTGTCGTGGCTCTGGTAGAATTTCTAACTATAATTTTACACTAAAATAAAAAGAATAATTTATCAAATAAAGCTATTTTAGTGAATTACTTTTATTGTTTTGTTGACTATTCTGGTTCTATAAAACACAACATTTAAAAAAGAGGTTGTAGGCATTAATATTAAGTGACTTGCAAATAAAGAAGTATGGCGAATCTTAGGAGGTGGCTGCCTGTTTATCTCTTTAAAGAACACAGTTTTAGAAATGTTTGCTTTATCCATTATGACCTTTTGCTAACTCATTAATTCATTCAGTAGACATTTGGTGTCTGTATGTTCAGTCGAAATTCCAGGGGTAAGAATTAGACATTCAAAGACAACTAAGATAGAGTTTATACCTTTGAGAAGCTGACTGTTTTGTGAGGGAGATAGACAAGGGAGGAGGAAAATCCAGTAGTTAGTTAAACATTATGATAGAGGTATGCACTGGATGGTGTGTGGGCACAAAAATCTTCCTAGTAACCCAGATTGCCTAGGTTCAAATCCTGGCTTTGCCACTTGTTGACTATGGGTCTTGGACAAGTTACTTGACCTTTCTGTGCCTCATTTTTCATACAGCCCTTAGAACAGTACTTGATACACAATAAATATTCGCTGGGCACAGTGGCTCATGCCTATAACCCCAACAGTTCAGGAGGCCAAGACAGAAGGATCGCATGAAACCAGGAGCTCAAGACCAGCCTGGGCAACATAGTGAGACCCTGTTCCTACAAAAATTTAAAAAATTAGTTGAGCATAGTGGTACATGCCTATAGTCCCAGTTACTTGGGAGTCTGAGGTGGGAGGATCACTTGAGCCCAGGAAGTCAAGATCAGCCTTGGCAGCATAGTTAGACCTTGTCTCTGCAAAATAAAAAATAAAAAAATTACCCAGGTGTGGTGGCATATGCCTGTAGGCCCAGCTATTTGGGAGGCTGAGGTGGGAGAATCGCTTGAGCCCAGGAGGTCAAGGCTGCAGTGAACCATGATCATACCCTGCACTCCAGCCTGAGTGACAGAGTGAGACTGTCTCAAAATAAAATGAAATGAAAACACAATAAATACTGCACTAGGGTCTGTTAAGTAAGATATTTAAAGCAGAATGGATGAATAGGAATTAACCAGATGAAGGGAGTTTTGTTGGGGTGGGAGTAGAGAAGATAGGATGGTTTTGAGGAAACTGCATGTGTGGAAGGTCTTGGCAAGAGGGATCTCGGAACTGTTGAAAAGGGTGGAAAGGGGGCAGCAGCAAAAGAATAAACAGGAGAAGTAAGCAGAAACCATATTACACAGTCTTGTCTGAAAACATGGCAATAATTTACATTATTCATTCAGGTTCATATTTTTACAATATTTTCATGGAGGATAGATTGGAGCAGGGAAACCAGTCAGAGGCTGTTGACATGGTTCAGATAAAAAACGATTGAGACCTTAAACTAGGGGTATTGGTGGTAGGGATAGAGAAGAAGTGAATTGATTAGAAAGCTGTCGAAAGTGTGGGATAAGGGACAAGGGACAGGTGGGAGTCAGATGTGACTCACGGTTTCTGGCTTGTTTGACATATTGCTGAAGCAGGGACTACAGGAAGAACAGACTAGGGTGAGGATGGGGAGGGAGGATGAGTTCCATGTTAGATATTTTTGAGTGGGTGGAGCCTATGGGACAGTTAGAAGAGCTTTCCCAATAGGCCTTTGGTTGTTGAGAAGGTCTAGGCATCAGGAGAGTGGTCTCATCTGTAGAAATTGATTTGGGAGTTGTCTTCAAATGAATATGAGTTGAAGCCATGAGAGTTGGTGAGATTAAGAAAAGGAATAAAGAAAGAATATAATAGAATTCAGGATAGATTCCTGGTGATCACTAATTTGAGGACTGGGTATATAGACTGAAACAGACTGAAAGGTAATGCCCAGAGAGGAGGAAAACCAGAAGTTGTTGTCATAGAAACCAAGGGAGGAGAAACTTTCAAGAGCAAGAGAGTGGCCAGCCATGTCAAATCCTGCAGAGCTTTTGGTTAGGATGGGGACAGAAAAGTGTCCATTGAATTTAGGAACAAAGGAGTCATTATTGATTTTGGCCAGAGAGGCTTCCAGCAGGAAAGAAGGAGTGGCAGCCAGATTGCAGTGGGCTAAGGGGTGAGTGAATGGGAGGAGCGGAAGTATAGCTTGTCTGCAAAGGAAAATCAAGACATGGGGCAGCAGAAAGGGGAATGCAGGGTTATACCTGTCTGTGTTATGGGTAGCATCTTCATTGCAAAGTGAAAGGCTATTTAAAAATACCTACAATTTTTTTTTATTTTTTATTTTTATTTATTTACTTATTTTGAGACAGAGTCTTGCTCTGTCACCCAGGCTGGAGTGCAGTGGCACCATCTCAGCTCACTGCAACCTCCGCCTCCCGGGTTCAAGTGATTCTCCTGCCTCAGCCTCCCAAGTAGCTGGGATTACAGGTGGCTGCCACCACGCCTGGCTAATTTTTGTATTTTTAGTACAGACGGGGTTTCACCATGTTGTCCAGGCTGTTCTCGAACTCCTGACCTCTGGTGATCCACCTGCCTCGGCCTCCCAAAGTGCTGGGATTACAGGCATGAGCCACCATGCCCAGCCAATTTTTCTTTTTTTTTGTTTTTAAAGGACTAATCCGCTGGGCACAGTGGCTCACGCCTGTAATCCTAGCACTTTGGAAGGCCGAAGCAGGAGGATCCCTTGAACCCAGGAATTTGAGACCAGCCTGGCAAGATAATGAGACCCCGTCTCTACAAAAAAAAATTTACAAAATAATACAAGTGAGGATGCTGTAAGTTTATTTTAGGGAGAAAATGCACAGGAACTACCCACTCCCCGCTGGAATGCAACAGCATGCAAAAGTTTTATCTTTTTTACTTTCACCTATGTGGTTTGCTTTAACTCTTTTCACTGAAGAAATGCCTTGTTTATTAACTTTTCTAGACATAGGATTCATTCATAATTAATGATAATGTGGTTTCCAAGTATTATTTGTCAGAGAAATGTCCACTAGAGATGATAATGGTACTAACTGTGTCCTCTCTCTACCATCACTTTAATCTTACTCATATCTCTGTGGGAGGATGGAGCTGAAAGATAAACCTTTGGTACATTTTCTAGTTTTGTTTCTGGCTTTTTTTTTTCCCCCATTTAAAAATGTTAGTACATTCTCTTATTTGAGGAAATAAAACTAGCACATGAAACAAATAGGAAGTAAAAATAAACAGTGCTTAAGAAGATAGTTAATTTTGTGATACAATAAGGGCAGGCCATTGGTTGGTTTCTTTGTTTAGAGGGAAGTCCTTTTTTGAGGAAGGGGACTATTAGTGGAATGGTCTGATGGTGTTGCTCCTCATCTTGACCTGAGGGAATGTCTTGAACAAGTCAATTAACTTATTTCTTCCTTCTTTCCTCCTTCCTTCCCTTCTTTCCTTCCTCCCTTCTTCTATGTGTAAAATAGAAACAGTAACAGCAGTAATAATCTCTTTAGAAAAGCTTGAGAAAAAAGTTTCTAAATAAATAGAAGAATGGTTAGCACCATATTTCTGAGTCCTTGTCCATTTTCTTGTTACCAGGAGGTGATCACTTTTTGTGGAGAAAGTATTTTTAAGGCACTTTTTATTATTTTCTACATTTTTCTAATTTCATGTTGCTGTTTTTAAAATATAAGGAATAGACAAAGAAGGAAGTTTAAGATTAACCATTGCTCTCTGCTCTGTATCAATTTAGGTTGGTCTCTCCTCCCCACCCCACATGTCAGTCAGTTTAAAATATGTTATCAGGACCCTGATTGGCATTAAAGAAAAACTTACATAATAAGTTTCACCCAGGGATGATCAACTGCAATACTATTGTGAGTTTTATTTATTTATTTATTTATTCATTCATTCATTCATTCATTCATTCGATGAGATCTTGTTCTGTCACCCAGGCTGGAGTGCAGTGATGTCAGTATAGCTCACTGCAGCCTCAAACTCCTGGGCTCAAGTGATTCTTCCGCCTCAGCCTCCTGAGTACCCATCACCACACTCAGCTAGTTTTTTAAATTTTTTGTAGAGATGGCATCTTGCTATGTTGCCCAGGCTGATCTTGAACTCCTGAGCTCAAGTGAGCCTCCCGCCTTGGCCTCCCAAAGTTCTAAGATTACGAGAGTGAGCCACTGTGCCTGGATAATTGTCAGTTTTCTAAGAGCTCTATTGCGTTGCCCCAGTTTCCTTGGCACTTGCTAAGTTTAGACCTTGGGTGGACCAATTTACATATATGGGAATATGCAGGAAATGCTTTTATCATCTGTTGTAGCCTCAAAAGATAGTTCCTAAGGCAGAAGTCTATCTTCAATAGATAGAGTTCAGAGAGACAAATTAATTAATTCTCAGAGGTGGATTGGATAAGGAAATTGTGGTACATATGCCCCATGGAATACTACACAGGCATAAAAAAGAAGGAAATCATGTCCTTTACAGCAACATGGATGCAGTGGGAGGCCATTATCCTAAGCAAATTAATGCCAGAACAGAAAATCAAATGTCACATGTTCTCACATATAAGTGGGAGCTAAACACTGAGTACACACAGACTCAAAGATGAGAACAATAGACACTTGGGACTCCTGGGGTAGGATGTGGAAGAGAGGTGAGGGTTCAAAAACTAACTATTGGGTATTACGTTCACTACCTTGGTGATAGGATTATTTGTACACCAAACCTTAGTGACACCTGAATTACTCATGTAACAAACCTGAATACATACCCCCTGAACCTAAAATAAAAGTCTAGAAAACGTGTGTGTGTGTGTGTGTGTGTGTGTGTGTATGTATGTATGGATAGATAGATAGATAGATAGATAGATAGATAGATAGATAGACATTATCTGTCTATCTATCTATCATCTATCTAAAATCCAAAATAAAATTAATTATCGGTTTCTACAACAGATGATTCTTCAAAGGCTTAGATCCGCTAAAGCTATCCAACTTGAACACTATTGGATTAGGGACACAACTTAGTGATGGTGCTGTTTTAATTAGGACACACTATTTGCAGAATCATGAAATGATGGTGTTGGAAGGGACTGTATAGTCCTCTATTGCAGCTTCCCCTTCAGTTGAGGAACTCCTCCGAGAGCATCTGTCACAGACTTGTGAACATCTTCACTAATAGGAATTGCATTCCTTTTGAGGTGGTACACAGTTAAACTGCTGCAGGTGTGAAGAAATGTTCTTCATCAAGAGCCTATATGTTCCTCTCTGTGATAATGTACATTCTTTGCTCTGCTCTCTAGAGCACTACCTTATTTTCATGACAGTCCTTCAAGTATTTCGGGACAACTCTCATGGCTTTTGTAAATCTTTATTTCTTCAAACTAAGAATTTATATTTTACCTAACCACTTTTTTTTTAATGTGGTCTTCAGATTTTTCACCCTCTTCTCTATGAAATCTGTTATCCCTTTGAAAGATGTGTCTTACACAGGGTCTAGTTGAGCAGACTAGTATGTCTGTAGAGCTGAACCCTCTATCTACTTACTGGAGGATAATTATGGAGGAGGGGAAGGAGTCTAGCTCAATGCCTGAAACGGTTATTGATTTAAATTTACATAAGTGGTTCATGATAAAGCATTTTATGACTATTCAAAATCATGTTTTTTATTTGAACTGCTAGCAAACTAGGTCTTCTCCAATTTGTACATGGGACTTAATTTTTTGTTTAAGATAAAAAAGCTTCTGTATGTTTTTATCTGCCAAATTTCATTTGACTTTGAATGATATTGGTTTTTAAACTCATTTTTATATTGACTTTGAATAATATTGGTTTTTAAACTCATTTTATGCCAATCAAAGTCAATTCAAATTTTTATTCATCATCTGTATTATTAACTAGCCCTCTTGCTTTGGCTATTGGGAAATGTGTAAGTTTGCCTTTGAAGTCTCTTTTCAAGTTGTCAATAAAATATTTGAATAGGCTAGAGCTAAACACAACACACTGGGAGTTTCTGTTAGGAAAAATTGACATCCATCAACTGACTTGGCCAGTTTTTCTTAGTCTTGTCCATAAGAATCTATCTGAGGCTTAGTTAAATGTCTTCTTGGAACTAAGAGATACTCTAAGATACTTGTTTTTTAAAATTTATTTATTTTCTTTTAGAGATAAGGTCTCACTCTATTGCTCAGGCTGGAGTGCAGTGGCATGATCATAGCTCACTCCTGGGCTCAAGTGATCCTCCCACTCAGCCACCTAAGTAACTAGGACTACAGGAGCATACCACTATGCCCAGCTAATTTTTTAATTTTTTTTTCTAGAGACAGTGTCTTGCTATATTGCCCAGGCAGGTCTCAAACTTCTGGCCTCAAACAATCTTCCTGCCTTGGACTTCCAAAGTGCTGGGATTACAGGCGTGAGCCACCATACCCAGCAGGTGGCATCCTTCTAATGATAGCCTGATTGATCAGTCTAAAAAGAAAAAAAGCATGCTCTCATTTATTAATATCTAATATTATATAGTTTGAGGTGGTATATTTAAGCTCTTTGGACAATAGTTAACCTCATGTAATTTTATCGTTAAAAATCATCTGAACAAAGCCTATGCCCATCTCCATTTCCCTGGCAGCTCCCCCGTTCTTTGTGATGTCTCAAAGTTACTAATATTGATTTTGCACACTTGCCCTCAAGTTCTTTCAGTACCCTGGAGTGTAATTTGTCTAAGCTTGAAAACCTGAATTCACTTGAAGTGACTTCATGCTGTTTTCCTACTATCTTACACCTTAGATGGGGGCTTTGAGTCTTTCTTTTTCATTCTTGTTCTACCATTTTCAGAGAGAAAATTAAATCTAAGAAAAACAAGAATTGATAAGTACTGCTGCCTTCCTGTCACCATTTATTATAATATCATATGGCCTGACCACTGGTTTTGTAACATTCTTGTTTGTCTTCTTATTCCAAACAACCTTCTTATAATCTTTATCATTTTTTTTTTCTTTCTTCTTGCATGCCTTAGCATTCTGGAATTTAGCCTTTCTGACACTGTGTTTTGTAAGTTCCTACCAACTTGGCAGCATACACCTGGTGAGGTGAAGCTCCTCAACATTACTACATCTTACCAAAATCATGGTTTTGTATCTAGACTTAGAAATAGATTATCTGAATTCTCCATCTGGCTGGTGGTTTATAGTATACATACTTCCACAAGACTACCATTACTGTTTTCCTTTCTTAATCTCCACTTTTTCTTTCCTTCTTTGTGTTTGATTTTTACATAGATAAATATGTTCTTAACATACAGTTTACTTATTATTCATCACTATGAATTGATATATAAGCATGTGACTTTCTTTTCCTTGTTGATTTCACTTGGGATAACCTGGTGACCTTTCCCAATATAATTATTCTAAGTCATACCTGTAGGCCTTTTTATTAATATTCCCATTTACTCTCAATCAATTCAGCTAGTTTTTTGTCAAACATGTTCTGCTCCCTTTTCAGGAGACGAATGATATCTCTCATTAGGAGTTTTTCAGTCTGCCAGCTTAAGCTATAGATAGACAACAATATTATGGGGTTTAGAGCAAGTGGCACTTAAGACATTGATGAGGGACCTTAAGATCTGGTCACATTGGATCCCCTCATTTCTGATAGAGAAAATAAAGTAGATCTGATACTGCTAAATGGACAAGGAAGTGGAATTATCTGTAAGAGTCTTTGAGGACATGGATGGGTCAGGAAAAGTCAAGGAAATCACTAGGCGATGGCCAGGTAGGGAAGTGAGCCCTGGACAGGGCTGGAGAATATAAGAGGGAGAAAAACGTGAACCTCCATTCCGAGTGATGGTGACAGTGTGAAGCAGCTGTGGTGGTGGACTTGCTTGTGACAGATGGTGAACTTGTACAAAATGAAAATAGAAGATGAAGCTGATGCTTGGAAACTGGGTAGGAGGTTTATTGGGATATTCTACCAAGGGCTTTGTAACTTGCCACCCAGCTGCTGTCTTTGAGTAGAAAGTCCTCTATGTGGTGAGCCAGTGAGAGGAGCTAACAGCCATGCCCCCCTTCCCATTCCACTCTGTGTTCTACATTAGAATTTCAGATCCAGAGCAGGGGGGATTTAATTTTTATTTTATTTTATTTTATTTTATTTTATTTTATTTTATTTATTTTTTTTTTTCCAGCTCACACATGGAAATATATTTTTTGTAGCATTGTTTAAAATAGAGGAAAAATGCAATCAATAAAAGAATGGTTAAGTCAATTCTAATATTCCATCCTATAAGACGCTATGTCTCAATTTCTTTTTTTTTTTGTTGTTGTTTTTGTTTGTTTGTTTTTTTACTTATTATTATTATACTTTAGGTTTTATGGTACATGTGCGCAATGTGCAGGTTAGTTACATATGTATACATGTGCCATGCTGGTGTGCTGCACCCACTAACTCGTCATCTAGCATTAGGTATATCTCCCAGTGCTATCCCTCCCCCCTCCTCCCACCCCACAACAGTCCCCAGAGTGTGATGTTCCCCTTCCTGTGTCCATGTGTTCTCATTGTTCAATTCCCACCTATGAGTGAGAATATGCGGTGTTTGGTTTTTTGTTCTTGCGATAGTTTACTGAGAATGATGATTTCCAATTTCATCCATGTCCCTACAAAGGCCATGAACTCGTCACTTTTTATGGCTGCATAGTATTCCATGGTGTATATGTGCCACATTTTCTTAATCCAGTCTATGATTGTTGGACATTTGGGTTGGTTCCAAGTCTTTGCTATTGTGAATAATGCTGCAATAAACATACGTGTGCATGTGTCTTTATAGCAGCATGATTTATAGTCCTTTGGGTATATACCCAGTAATGGGATGGCTGGGTCAAATGGAATTTCTAGTTCTAGATCCCTGAGGAATCGCCACACTGACTTCCACAAGGGTTGAACTAGTTTACAGTCCCACCAACAGTGTAAAAGTGTTCCTGTTTCTCCACATCCTCTCCAGCACCTGTTGTTTCCTGACTTTTTAATGATTGCCATTCTAACTGGTGTGAGATGGTATCTCATTGTGGTTTTGATTTGCATTTCTCTGATGGCCAGTGATGGTGAGCATTTTTTCATGTGTTTTTTGGCTGCACAAATGTCTTCTTTTGAGAAGTGTCTGTTCATGTCCTTCGCCCACTTTTTGATGGGGTTGTTTGTTTTTTTCTTGTAAATTTGTTAGAGTTCATTGTAGATTCTGGATATTAGCCCTTTGTCAGATGAGTAGGTTGTGAAAATTTTCTCCCATTTTGTAGGTTGCCTGTTCACTCTGATGGTAGTTTCTTTGTCCAGGGCCAGATGGATTCACAGCCGAATTCTACCAGAGGTACAAGGAGGAACTGGTACCATTCCTTCTGAAACTATTCCAATCAATAGAAAAAGAGGGAATCCTCCCTAACTCATTTTATGAGGCCAGCATCATCCTGATATCAAAGCTGGGCAGAGACACAACAAAAAAAGAGAATTTTAGACCAATATCCTTGATGAACATTGATGCAAAAATCCTCAATAAAATACTGGGAAACCGAATCCAGCAGCACATCAAAAAGCTTATCCACCATGATCAAGTGCGCTTCATCCCTGGGATGCAAGGCTGGTTCAATAGATGCAAATCAATAAATGTAATCCAGCGTATAAACAGAACCAAAGACAAAAACCACATGATTATCTCAATAGATGCAGAAAAGGCCTTTGACAAAATTCAACAACCCTTCATGCTAAAAACTCTCAATAAATTAGGTATTGATGGGACGTATCTCAAAATAATAAGAGCTATCTATGAGAAACCCACAGCCAATATCATACTGAATGGGCAAAAACTGGAAGCATTCCCTTTGAAAACTGGCACAAGACAGGGATGCCCTCTCTCACCACTCATATTCAACATAGTGTTGGAAGTTCTGGCCAGGGCAATTAGGCAAGAGAAGGAAATAAGGGGTATTCAATTAGGAAAAGAGGAAGTCAAATTGTCCCTGTTTGCAGATGACATGATTGTATATCTAGAAAACCCCATCATCTCAGCCCAAAATCTCCTTAAGCTGATAAGCAACTTCAGCAAAGTCTCAGGATACAAAATCAATGTACAAAAATCACAAGCATTCTTATACACCAATAACAGACAAACAGAGAGCCAAATCATGAGTGAACTCCCATTCACAATTGCTTCAAAGAGAATAAAATACCTAGGAATCCAACTTACAAGGGATGTGAAGGACCTCTTCAAGGAGAACTACAAACCACTGCTCAAGGAAATAAAAGAGGATACAAACAAATGGAAGAACATTCCATGCTCATGGGTAGGAAGAATCAATATCGTGAAAATGGCCATACTACCCAAGGTAATTTACAGATTCCATGCCATCCCCATCAAGCTACCAATGACTTTCTTCACAGAATTGGAAAAAACTACTTTAAAGTTCATATGGAACCAAAAAAGAGCCCACATCGCCAAGTCAATCCTAAGCCAAAAGAACAAAGCTGGAGGCATCACACTACCTGACTTCAAACTATACTACAAGGCTACAGTAACCAAAACAGCATGGTACTGGTACCAAAACAGAGATATAGATCAATGGAACAGAACAGAGCCCTCAGAAATAACACCACATATCTACAACTATCTGATCTTTGACAAACCTAAGAAAAACAAGAAATGGGGGGAAAGGATTCCCTATTTAATAAATGGTGCTGGGAAAACTGGCTAGCCGTATGTAGAAAGCTGAAACTGGATCCCTTCCTTACACCTTATACAAAAATCAATTCAAGATGGATTAAAGACTTAAATGTTAGACCTAACACCATAAAAACCCTAGAAGAAAACCTAGGCATTACCATTCAGGACATAGGCATGGGCAAGGACTTCATGTCTAAAACACCAAAAGCAATGGCAACAAAAGCCAAAATTGACAAATGGGATCTAATTAAACTAAAGAGCTCCAGAGCAGTTTTTACAACAAATGAATTCTATTTTTCTTGGCACTATCCACAGTCTCTGTTTACCCTTCTTTCTTTTCTAATCCATTTGCTTATTATAATTATTATTACAACAGAAGCATAACCATTAACAACAATAATAGCTAGCACTTTATGAGCTTTCATTATATGCCGAATACAAGTATTAATTCATTTAATTCACACAACATCCCTGGGAGGTAAGTATTATTATTTCTATTTCACAAATGATGAAACCAAGGCTTAGAGAGGTTGGGTAACTTGCTTAGAGAGGTTGGGTAACTTGCCTAAGGTCACATAGCTAGTAAGCCGTGTCTTCAAAGCCATGCTCTTTTTTTTTTTTTGAGATGGAATCTCACTCTGTCACCTAGGCTGGAGTGCAATGACACAATCTCAGTTCACTGCAACATCCGTCTCCTGGGTTCAAGCAATTCTTCTGCCTCAGCCTCCCGAGTAGCTAGGATTACAGATGCCCGCCACCACACCTGGCTAATTCTTGTATTTTTAGTAGAGACGGGGTTTCAGCATGTTGGCCAGGCTGGTCTCAAACTCCTGACCTCAAGTAATCCGCCTGCCTGGGTCTTCCAAGGTGCTGGGATTACAGGCACGAGCCACAGTGCCTGGCCCAAAGCCATGCTCTTAATATCATATTCCCATCTGCCTCCCCTGCGTAAGAGGACCTTACCCTCTCAGTACTGGTGGTATTTGTGGTAAGATATGGAGAAAATGATAACTAAGTATGTATTTCACAATATGTAAAGGTTTTTTCTTTTTTAACAGACATTACATTATTTGATCTAACCAACTCCTGTGCCATAACTAGTGTTATTCCTATTTTATGGAAGAGAAAAATAAGGCTGAGAGATTAAATTAAAACTTACAAGGTTTACTTTTATTGAATTAATTTTTAAATTATTATTATAAAAATAATCCTACAATCCCACAACTTAGAGGTATCTACTTTTATCTCTTCGGGATGTATTTCCCATAGGTGTATATAAAAATTTTTGTTTCTTTCTTAAAAAAGGATTATTCTACCTGTACTGTTTTATAACCTGACTTTTTTTACTTCAAAATGTACTATGAATATTTTCAGTGTGATTAAATTTTCTTGTACAATATTATTTTAATAACATTATTGTTTTGCATTATGTAGATATTACCATTTGTGCTCCTGACACTGTCTTGTGGGGAAAAACAGTAAAGATGATAATGTCAAGGGAGAGTATAGAGTCATTAGTTTCTTTTTTTATTATTATTATACTTTAAGTTCTAGGGTACATGTGCACAGCGTGCAGGTTTGTTACATATGTATACATGTGCCATGTTGGTGTGCTGCACCCATTAACTCATCATTTACGTTAGGTATGTCTCCAAATGCTATCCCTCCCCCCTCCCCCCACCCCATGACAGGCCCCAGTGTGTGATGTTCCCCACCCTGTGTCCAAGTGTTCTCATTGTTCAGTTCCCACCTATGAGTGAGAACATGCGGTGTTTGGTTTTCTGTCCTTGGCGATAGTTTGCTGAGAATGATGGTTTCCAGCTTCATCCATGTCCCTACAAAGGACACGAACTCATCCTTTTTTATGGCTGAATAGTATTCCGTGGTGTATATGTGCCACATTTTCTTAATCCAGTCTATCATTAATGGACATTTGAGTTGGTTCCAAGTCTTTGCTATTGTGAATAGTGCCACAATAAACATACGTGTGCATGTCTTTATAGCCACATGATTTATAATCCTTTGGGTATCTACCCAGTAATGGGATGGCTGGGTCAAATGGTATTTCTAGTTCTAGATCCTTGAGGAATTGCCACACTGTCTTCCACAATGGTTGAACTAGTTTACAGTCCCACCAATAGTGTAAAAGTGTTCCTATTTAGAGTCATTAGTTTCATATTATTTATACAGTTGGGGTTCAAAGCATACTAGTTGATAAGAACTTTTTTTTCTTTTTGAGATGGAGTCTCACTCTGTGCCCAGGCTGGAGTACAGTGGCTCAATTTTGGCTCACTGCAACCTCCGCCTCCTGGGTTCAAGTGATTCTCCTGCCTCAGCCTCCCAAGTAGCTGGAGTACAGGAGCGCGCCACTGTGCCTGGCTAATTTTTGTGTTTTTAGTAGAAACGGAGTTTCACCACCTTGGCCAGGTTAGTCTCAAACTCCTGACCTCAACTGATCCACCTGCCTCGGCCTCCCAAAGTGCTGGGATTACAGGCATGAGCCACCACACCTGGCCTAGAACTTTTCTCGGAGTGAATAAAGGCCTGCATTGCTATTATTTACCAAGCCGATAACATGTTTTGTTTGTTTGTTTGTTTGTTTTTAGGCAGAGTTTCGCTCTTGTCACCCAGGAAGCTGGAGTGCAGTGCAGCACGATCTCAGCTCAGTCTCCCAGGTTCAAGCGATTCTCTCCTGCCTCAGCCTCCTGAGTAGCTGAGATTACAGGCATGTGCAACCATGCGCAGCTAATTTTGTATTTTTAATAGAGACGGGGTTTTACCATGTTGGCCAGGCTGGTCTTGAACTTCTGACCTCAGGTGATCCACCTGCTTTGGCCTCCCAAAGAACTGGAATTACAGGCGTGAGCCACTGCATCCGGCCCCAGGTGATAACACTTTAAATCTTGGTTGGACTTGGTAGTATCATTACATATATGCAGGTGTCCACTCTTGTCTGTAAGTGAATTTCATGAACTAAGCCACCCTGTTAGGGTTGTGCAAGGTGAAATCATAGTCCAAAGAGATTTCCAGGGCTATCCACTGTTTCCTCACTTGGTCTGCCTGGCGTTGCTGTCATGTGTATTCGTGTCTTAATTTTTTTCTGCTGGGTTGAGGGTTCTTCGGAGAAGGCATCTTTCTCATCTTTGTTTCTCACATTTCCTAGCATAGTGCTGGCCAAGGGGACCCCCCAAGTGATTTAATTTTATATTCACTTAACTATGGCAAGGGTGGCTTGATGGCAACACCTTCAAACATTTTTATCCATATACATTTGATCTATAAATTGGATCAAGAATGCTCAGAAAAAGAAATAAACATTAAAAAAATAATAAAGTAGGCAATGTGGTGTCCTGGAAAGAACACTGAATTATAGCAAGAAGACGTAGCTGTAAAGCTTTGGCACTAACTTCTGGAGAGAACTTGGCAAAGTCACTTGACTTCTCTGGTTCTCCATCTCTCCTTTTGAAAAATGAAGGAGAGATGAGATACTTTTTTAGATCCTTCCCATTAGTGATGTGTGAGGATTACGTAATTTAATATTGCCAGAGTTTGTGCTTACTTTACAAAAAGAAAGAAAAAACTTCAGGAATAAACAGATTCTAAAGCAGTTCTTCTAAAATTTGGCTACACATAGGAAGGACATAGTGAGCTACAAAACAAAACAAAACAAAAAAATGATGCCTGGATCCTACTCAGAGAATCGGATCTAAGTGACCTGGAGAGTGGTCTGAGTTTGGAATTAAAAAAACAAAACAAAACAAAAAAACTCCCCAGGTGATTCTATGTGGAGCCAAAACCACTGTTTTAAAAGTTTTCCCCATTGTCTTATTCACAAGTGATCAATTACTGGTCTTGGCGCAGGTATTACTATTTTGACCCTAAAAATAAATAGGAAGGCTGACTGCTCTAAAGTTGATGATGCTATTTCAGATCTTTTCACACAGATGTCGCTTGCCCTATAATATTGTTTTGTCATGCCACAACATGTGTTTGTGTAACCGCACATGCATGTGTACGTGGCTTGTAAATCTGTGGGGTAAATTAGATGGCGCTAAAAAGTAATTGAGGATTACAAATTATCTCTACCGGCTGTTGAATATTTTATGTCAATTAAACATTTGTAAAAACCAAGTATAGTATTATGATCTACTCATAACTATTACAAGACTGGCACATCTCCATACAGCAAGAGCCATTGCTAAGGCTACTGTACTACTCTGGCATGAATCATAATAAATTGGGATCCCCCTGGACATAATGAACAGTAATATAATTTTGTAGTTATTCTCCTAGCATGATGAAGCAGCAAGCCAAATTGAGTTTCTAGATAAATTTTGACATATGGGTCTTATTCCTAAAGAAAAAGAGCTATTGTTGCTTTGGCTTTGTTCCAGAATTCTGCAGAAATCCACATGGTAGCTTATTGTTATATTACAAAAAGGTACTACAAGTATTTTTTTATGAAAAAGAACAAATTGCTAAGTTCAATTAGTCCTTTGGGGCAGAATTTGGAATTTCTTTTCAGTCAGGCTGCTGGATCGTATGTGAACTATTGTTTGACTCACACAGGGGCTGTCCTAAAGGCCTATGAGCCATAAGGCCACCGTGGGGGCTTCTAGCTGATGGTGGAAGGATCAAGCAGCCCTCTTTGCCACAGCAGCAAAACATGATGTTGACATCATTTAAAAAAAAAATTAGCCATAGGAAAGAGGTTAAGAAGTTGTGGCAGAATTGAAACAAATCTAGGCCTCTCAACTGACAAGCTGAGAACCCTGCTTGGCATTTATGAGTGGATGCGTTTGAGGAATTATGTAAGAATAATAAGTTAAAGGATGCTTTTAATTTAAAAAATTAAGATAACCTGAAAACATACCTGTAAAAACATTTCAGTTGACACAGTCTCTTATGCTTATAACAAGGATTACTGTTAATGTGTTTTTGAGGAGTTGGGCTCTGATCTGGAAATATTTCTCAGGGAGATAAGAGTCTATGGTTAAACAGTAGTAGCAGTAGTAGCAGAATTCGGGTGTCATTGTATAGCCAAATTCAGAAGCTTGGGGGAAAAGAATAGCTACCATAGGAACCAGTATTTTAGAAGCAAGTACTGCTTATGAGAGTTATCAGTTGACCAAGGGATTCCTGTGTAGGTTTGTAAAGAGTGTCAGATCTAGCATTCTCAGTATGGAATTACTGGCATGATGCAATGGAGGAATAGGAATTTTTCTGCAGCTCTTTCAGTAGTATTGGTTCGGACTTGGGTTATCCAAATAATGCTCAAATTGTCCTAATTAACATTAACTCATCCCCTCTGTCGGGCTTATGTGACATATGCAACCCGACCATCAGTCAGTGGCATATTAAAACGCTCTCCACAGGACCACAGAGCAGTGGGTGACCTCTGCACGGACACGATCTTTGCTGAGCAGGAATACTCATATTTCTGCCCTAAGCACAGAGCAACCAGCTATCAACTGGGATAGAAAAATTATGTTCATTCAGGAGACTCTTGAAACATCTTGCTTCTCTCCCATGTCAATCCTTTGTAATAGAGTAAGGGAAAAGCACATACACTTTTCAGTAACAGTTTCCATACAAATGCACTGATGAAAGTAGGGTCCCATTTGGAGGAAGCTCAGTTCAGGGCTCAGCTTGTTTTCTGGAAGCTGGAAGCAAAAGACTGCTGTTAGACAGAGACAGACATGGGAAGGATGAGAATTGAAAGAAGATAAAAAGAGAGGATTTTCCTTGTCAGGTTTCTTCTGCAGTTATGTCTTGTCCTGTCACGTCCTGCTAGCACAACTTTTGGCAGAATCCAAAATGTGGGAGCCAAACTAGGCATTAACAATGTTTCTTCAACAGCTCAGCCATAGAAGCTGATTTCAAAGTTAACAGTAACTGCTCTCTTTGGATCAAGAGTCATTCATTCATTCAGCAGGTATTTATCGAGTGCTTACTTAGCACTGGGGAAACTGGTGAATGAGGTAAAATGCTATTCCTGCTCTTATTTACAAGTAAGTACTGGGGACCAAGGTTAATTGTTTACTTGCAGTTATGATAAGGGTCGCTCTTAGAGCTTATAATAAGGAGCTCTAACTTTGCCAGGGGCCAGGGTGGGGGTGGGTGATCAAAGCATGCAACCTTGAGGAAGTAACAGTTGAGCATAAATCTGAAGGATGCACTGGAGAGAGAGATGAAGGAGTAGGGCAAAGTGTTCTAAACAATGGGAAGAGCATAGGCAAAGTCCTGAAATGAGCAAAACAAGCAAAACAAGCTGAGCCTGAATTGAGCTTCCTCCAAATAGGACCCTACTTTCATCAGTGCATTTGCTTGGAAACTGTTACTCAAAAGTATATGTGTGTTGTGTCTTTTCCCTTACTCTATTACAAGGACTTACATAGGAGAGAAGCAAGATGTTTCCAGACCCTCCTGAATGAACATAATTTTTCAATCACAGTTGATAGCTGTTGCTCTGAGCTTAGGGCAGAAATATGAGTATTCTTGCTCAGCAAACATCATGTCCATGCAGAGGTCACCCACAGCTCTGTGGTCCTGTGGAGAGCATTTTAATACGGCACTGACTGATGGCTGGATTGGGTATGTCACATAAGCCTGACAGGTAGCAAGGAGATTGGTTTTAGAGGAACTGAAGGTCTAAAAAGGCCACCCTGGCTGAAGCAGGTCAGCATAACAGGAGAGAAAGGAGAAGGGGCCAGACTGTGCAGCACCTCATGGACATGGCAGGGGTTTTTGCCTTTATCCTAAAACCAATAGGAAGACATTGAAAGTACAAAGCTGGGGAAGTGACATGTGCAGCCCCTGCTTACAGAGGGCACAAAAGACTAAGGTTAGAATAGGGTGTGGGTTCTGAGAGGCCCTGTGGAGGCTAGTGCAGAAGCCCAGACTACAGAACAGGAACGAGGGAGATGGCAGTGGAAGAGAAGTGGAAGCATGCAAGCTACATTTCCAAGTTACAAGGGTCAAGTCTTGGCTTAGAAGCAATGGTGGTGGTTGAAATGTCAGTCTCTAGGGCAGTGTCAGAATTCCACCTGATGGCTCTGGCCATCACATCTCAGTTTCTGGATTGTTCGGGTTAATGCTAGACAGGTAGAGCCCCAAACTAAGTATGTGCTCTGAGAGACTCTGCCTCATGAATAAAAATCATGCTGTCCTGTGATTTTTATTCATGGAACAATTGTACCTAGAGACAACTCAATAGGAAAACTATTAATAACTGGTGATAATATCATCTCACTTCTTCAAAATAAATGTTTTTCATTTTCAAAAGTTCTAAGTTCAGTTACTTGCAATATTTCTGCTTACATGGTAAAGGTCTATAAATCAAGATGCAAATATCATCGGCTTCTTACAGGGTATTATACGAATGGTGATTTTCTAGGAGTTATTTCACTAAATTTGCATATGTAATCCAATGGAATATATTCATTGCAAATGATTCTGAAAATCATTTTCTTTTTTTTATTTTAAAAATGAGTTTGTGTTTAATAACCTTACATTCCCAATCTGTGTACTATTACTATTGTCATTCTCCTTCAGTAGTTCTGTGAAATCTCTTACAACTCTCAGATTCCATGATTTTCCTTCGTCCCTGTCTCTCTTATTATCTTTCATTTCATCTCTTCTCTCAGTGTCCTGTCTTTCTCTCTTTGTGGAAGTAGTAGCTGGCATGATAGATGGAAGTTAGAATGCTCAGGAAGGGTAGTTATCAAGGGAAGCTTGGGCCGTAGTCATCACCAATCCTCTTTGCTCAATTTCCTCTGTGCATTAGCTTCAAGTGCAGTCATTACTCATTTAGTCCTCAAATAAAATGCTCTTTGTTGCAATGACAATTTTTTTCTAGTATAAGGCAAAATGGCATATCAGTCTGATGATGTGGATTTTATAGCAACTGGCAGATTTTATTTGTGTAAGGAGTTTTTATAGTTGTTGGTTTCCTTTTTTTTAAGTTGCCATTTGGATCAAGGAGGATTTTATTTCTTAACTAGGATTATTCCTTTATCGGATATTAACTTAGCCTTTTTTCTCTAAATACCAAATTCATAGAGATGCTACATAGTTAATTTTTTTCTTTTTAACTAGATTATCCCCATATCAGGTATTTCATAAAGCTAGGATAAATGTATTTAACAGAAAATATCCATCTTATAAGTAATATTTCCCCCAAATACAATGAGGTCCATTTAAATGAATGTCTGAAATAAAAATAATCCTAATGATAGATCTAATGCACTTTGTATCAGACCCATTGAGTTTCTTTAAACTCTATTCAATAAATGCCTGATTAATAAATAATCTTGTTAAATGAACAAAACCCCAGTGTGCCAAATGGAGACATACAAAGCAATCATGATCAGACTTGTTATGGGAGAATGATAGATGAATAAATCTACTGTGCAATTAATTTATGACTGAACTATGATGAAATCCCAGTGGCAATACTAAATCTGTTAGAGGAATAGATTTATCATCTTCTTTCAAACAATTACATTCCAGGAACTTTACAAAAATACTATTATCTGAATCTTATCATAACAGAGATATCTATTCATTTACATGGGGAAGAATTCCTTCCGTGCCGTCTGAGCTAAATTAGTGTTTATTATTTTTGATGCTAACCAAAACAGAAACAATATAGGACAGAAACTACTAATGTGGTTAGCTATTCTTAGCTGCTTCTGTTTCTTCAGACTTGATCAAAATTGCCTAATTTTTAGATAGTTTTTTTGTTTGAATAATTTTACTTTTTAAAAGATGAAAAAGCAAACCAATAAAAAGCAGGTTATAGGCTATTTTGAAAGCAATCTGTGTTACTTTATAATGTGGTTACATGTAGGTTATGAAGGCACAAATTTGGGGGCCATGTTTTAAGAAGATCATTGGGGAGTGGTAGTATTTCAGAGTATTGTTACATATTTTAGCTTCAAAAGACAGTCGACTGTATTTTAGTGCTGTTGTTCTTTTAGACAGGCACTTATTGATACCAAAAAACACCACAAAAAGTAAAAAGGAAAACCCAAACCACAAGAAACATTTGATTTAAAGGTTAGATAATCTGAATTCATGAGAACTTAGATTCAGAGCATGGCAAGGTTAAAAGAAATTTTATTAGGATCAAGACACAAACCATGTTTAATGCAGTCCTTTTGTTTTGGGGAACTAGAGCTGATATTTTAAATCTAGTCATTTTTACCAATGTAAGGGAATTTAAGAGACAAAATTTGAATAAAAAGGTAAGATTTGTATAGTGATTACAAGGATGTGATCTTTAACAGAGGGTTTTGTTGTGTTTGTTTTCCACATAAAAGAATGAAGAATTTGTAAGGGTGAGGTAAAAGAGAAAGGATCTCCTTAAAACTTAGAGAAGGAAAGAATTTGTTCCATTGTAGCAATATTTGAAAACAGGTTTTATTAAGGTTTTAATATGTGTTGAAGTAAATAATTATGCAAATTAAACTAGAAACTTCTTAGTTTAAATCTAGTCGGCTATTTACAGTGTTAGTAGCTGGACATCATACTTTTTAAAATTAATGTAATATTGATAAATAGCAATCCTGTATATTCTCTTATTTCTCAGACTTAATAACAAAGACTTTATAAATCCACATATGTAGTGGGTTTCACTTGTTTGCACGTTATTCATGACCAATGTTATGTACACAGCATTGTTCTAAGGCCTTCTTTGATCTGATCTTGGGTATAAAGAAACAAAAACAAGCCGGGTGAGGTGGCCTAACCCGGGCCACCGGGTTTGTAGTCCTGGTGCCCTGGAGACTGAGGCAGGAGGATTGCATGAGCTAAGGAGTTTGAGACCAGCCTGGTGGCAACATAGTGAGACCCTGTCTCTAAAAAATAAAAATTAAAAACTAAAAAATGAGACAAAACAAATAAAAGTTATTACTTGCAGAGCTTATACTTGAGATTATATTAACATATGAAATAATACATTCGAACACTGACACATCACTTGTTTGTGAACTACCTTCATGAATTATTACCAAAAATCCTCCACTATTTTAAAATATTTTTTATCATGGTAAAACATATATAATCTTTTACATATCTTAAGTATACAATTCAGTGGCACTAAGTATATTTATATTGTTGTGCAACCATCACCACCATCTATCTCTAGAACTTTTTCATCTCCCCAGACTGGGACTGTACCCATTAAGCAGTAATTCCACAATCTCCCCTTCTCCCAGTCCCTGCCAACCACCATTCTACTTTTGTCTCTATGAATTTCTTTTTTTAAAAATTTAATTCTTTTGTAGAGACAGGTTCTCCCTGTGTTGCCCAGGCTGGTCTTAAACTCCTGGGCTCAAGCAATCTTCCCATCTTGGCCTCCCAAAGTGCTGGGATTACAGGTGTGAGCTGCCATGCCTAGGCTCTATGAATTTCATATAAGAGGAATCATACAGGGTTTGTCCTTTAGTGAATGACTTAATTCACTTAAGATAATGGCATCAAGATTCATCTGTGTTGTAACGTGTCAGAATTTCATTCCTTTTTGAGGCTGAATATTATTCTATTGCGTGTATATATTAATACTATATTTTGTCAGTCCATTTATTCATTGATGGACATTTAGGTTGTTTCCATCTGTTGGCTGTTACGAGTAATGCTGCTGTGGACGCAGGTGTACACGTGTTTGTTGGAGTCCCTGCTTTAATTTTTTGGGGTCTATCTCTGGAAGTGGAATTGGCTATTATGAGTAATGCTGCTATGTTGGCTGTTATGAGTAATGCTGCTATGGACACAGGTGTACATGTGTTTACTGGAGTCCCTGCTTTAATTTTTTGGGGTCTATCTCTGGAAGTGGAATTGCTGGATCATATGGTAATTTTATGTTTCATTATTTTTAGGAACCACCGTAGTGTTTTCCACAGTGGCTACATCGTTTTACATTCCCACCAGCAGAGCACAAGGGTTCCAATTGTATCTCTTGTGGTTTTTTATTTGCATTTCCCTAATGATTAGAAATGTTAATCTTTTCATGTGCTATTTGGCCATCTATATCTTAGTAATAGTAATCTTTTCATGTGCTGCTATTACTGTTAGTAATAGTAATCTTTTCATGTGCTGTTTGGCCATCTGTATATTTTCTTTGGAGAAATGTCTATCCAAGTTCTTTGTCCAGTTTTCAATCAGGTTTTTTGTTGTTGTTGAGTTGTAGGAGTTCTTTATAATATTATGAATAGTAATGTCTTGTTAGATATATGATTTGCAAATATTTTCTCCCTTCCTGTAGGTTGCTTTTTCACTGTTTTTGTGTGTGTGTGTGTGTGTATATTATCTTTTATTTACCTATGTAATGACTTTAATCAGTGCTTATTATTTCTTTGTGTGGATTCCATTCATTCTGTTGATAATATCTTCTGATGGACAAATGTTTTTAATTTTGATGAAGTTTGATTTTTAAATTTTCTTACTGCTTGTGCTTTTGGTGTCATATATATTTTTCATTTTGTAGTTTCCTTTAAGTCTTCTGGCTTTTGTGTTTTGTTAGGGAGGCCATCTACATCATAAGATTATAAAAATATCCTTTGAAATTTTCTTCAAATACTATTGTAATTTTTTAAAACATTTGGTTCTATAATCTCATCTGGAATTTAGTTTTGTGTATGATGTGAGGTAAAATTCCAAATTTATTTTTTCTATATGGATATTCATTTGTTCAAACCAAATGTAGTAAATAGTTTATTTTTTCTTCACTGTTCTGAAATACAACCTTTACCATATACTGTATCCACATATGTAAGTATGTCTATTTCTGTATACTCTATTATGTGTCACTGATTTGTCAGTTTCTGCTTTAATTATTTTATAGTTATGTTTTGATTTCTGATAGGGCAGGTCCCTTCTGATTATTCTATGTAAATTTTTTCTTCAGTGTTTTTATTTATTCTTCCAGATGAACATTTGAATCTACATATTGGATTTTTAGAAATACAGTAGTATGTTACAGTTTACCCAGGATTTGTTTTAATCAGGTGTGGTAAGACATGCAGACGCAGACATAATTATCATGAAGGAAATGTTTAGACTTATAGATCCCTAGAAACGGCTGTTATACAATGCCACTCAGAGCCACATGGGGAAGACCAAGATTGGGCAAGAGGCAGAACCAGGGAGCATGGCCCAGTGCCTTTATTGGGGTTTTCACAGGATCGAATGGGTGAGGTAGGGTAGGTATGTTGAATAAGTTTAGGATTGGAGAGTTTGAGTAATTTTGGTGGGCTCTGGGTTATAGCTGTGGCCCCTAATTATCTGATATCTAGCCCTAGGCAGATTTAGGGCGGCAGGAATATTGGCTTGGTGTGTGAGAGTTAGATACAGGAGATGGTTGGGGATGTGTGCTCTGGATTGGTTTACTTAAATATCAAAGGTGCACTTGCAAAGAAATCCTTTGTCTTCTCTAGGAATTAGCTAGCCCTGAGAGGGGCAATCTAAGATGAAGACTCCAAAATGCCAGAGTATCAAGAATACAGGGGAAAAAAAGTCAAAACAAGCTATGATTTTTTTTTTGACTGAGGTTGCATTGACTTATAGAGTAATTTGATAATGAAATGACATCATTACCACAGAGTGCTCCCATCTAGGAAAATGATATGTCTTATTAATTAATTAATTAATTGAGATGGAGTCTAGCTCTGTTTGCCAGGCTAGAGTGCAGTGGTGTGGTCTCGGCTCACAGCAACCTCCGTCTCCCAGATTCAAGCAATTCTCCTGCCTCAGCCTTCCAAGTAGCTGAGACTACAGGCATGAGCCACCACACTCAGCTAACTGGCTACTTTTTTGTTTTTGTATTTTTACTACAGATCAGTTTTTACCCTGTTGGCCACTCTGGTCTCGAACTCCTGACCTCAAATGATCCACCCACCTTAGCCTCCCAAAGTGCTGGGATTACATTGTGAGCCACCACGCCTGGCCATGTTTCTCCTTTTATTTATTTTTTATTTTATTTTATTTTTTGAGACAGAGTCTCACTCTGTCACCCAGGCTGGGGTGCAGTGGTGCAGTCTCGGCTCACTGCAACCTCCGTCTCCCGGGTTCAGGTGATTCTCCTGCCTCAGCCTCCTGAGTAGCTGGAATTACAGGTGCATACCACCACTCTTGGCTAATTTTTGTATTTTTAGTAGAGATGGGGTTTTGTCATGTTGGCCAGGCTGGTCTTGCACTCCTGACCTCAAGTGATCCTCCCACCTCGGTATCCCAAAATGCTGAGATTGCAGGCATGAGCCACCACGCCCAGCCCTTCTTCATTTATTTAGGTATTCTTTCATATTTTCAGTAACATTACATATTTTTCTTCACATAGGTCTTGCCCATTGTTGTTATTCTTATAAATATTCCTAAGATTTTTATTGCTATTCTTTTTTTCCCTATGGCTTCACCAAACATGACACCCTTACAGATCTTGTTCAATATTCAATCATTCATTTATTTTCCCAGAAAATATTTGTTGCCAGGTGCAGTGGCTCATGCCTGTAATCTCAACACTATGGGAGACTGAGGTAGGTGGATCTCTTGAGCCCAGGAGTTCGATACCAGCCTTGGCAACATGGCGAAACCCCATCTGTCTACTAATAATGCAAAAATTAGCTTGGCATTAGTACCAGCTATTCAGGAGGCTGAGGTGGGAGGATTGCTTGAGCTTCGGAGGTCAAGACTGCAGTCAGCTGTGTAATTGTGCCACTACACTCCAGTCTCGGTGACAGTGAGACCCTGTCTCAAAAAAATAAAAAAAATTGTTAAGTGCTTGTAAAGTATGAGTCAGACTCTAAGGTAGCCACTAGGCAGTCCCCTTCCTAGTGACTTCTTATATCCTGATCTGGGAAATGTTGAACATAGAGAGGGCACAGGTGGTGAAATTGGTCTCAGAGAAGTTGAGAAAACATGGGTTCAAGAATGCAGGTGGGAGGCTGGGCACGGTGGCTCACGCCTGCAATCCCAGCACTTTGGGAGGCCGAGGTGGGCAGATCACCTGAGGTCAGGAGTTCAAGGCCAGCCTGGCTAACACGGTGTAACCCCGTTTCTACTAAAAATACAAAAAATTAGCCAGGTGTGGTGGCGCGCGCCTGTAATCCCAGCTACTCGGGATGCTGAGGCAGGAGAATTGCTTGAACCCGGGAAGCGGAGGTTGCAGTGAGCCAAGATTGCATCATTGCACTCCAGCTTGGGCAACAAGAGCGAAACTGTCTAAAACAAAACAAAACAAAACAAAAAAAAGAAAGAGCACAGGTGGGAGAAAGGAGAAACAGAAGCAAAGGAAGACAGGAAATCTGAAGTAAAGAGTATAGAAGTTGTGAAGCATGGTGTTCAGTAGCCTCAATATATTTCAATAACTTGGGAAGCAGTCATCTGCTAAAAATGATAGGGCAGGGACAAGTCTTCCTGGTGGAGAATAATTTGTTGTAATAAAAGCAGCTTGTTGGATTACATGAGGGTCCAGCGTGAATGTGATCAGTGGTCAAAGTCAATGTGATTTTGTGACTTATGCTGATAGCATTCAGCAACCACAGAAGCAGGTGAGGACAGTGTGGTTGGTGAGATTATTCAGGTCTGAGGAGTGGCATGTTAGGATCAGTGAGAGAAAGGTCAAAAATAAAAGTAAGTGCACTGTTGAGGCTAGAGTGCTACCATTTGCTCAGAAATAGCCTCACTTGCACAGTTCTAAAAATGCAACTCAAAAGATAATTATTGACAATTAAATAGCCCCCATGGCTTCAACACTAATCATAACAAAACAAAAATACTGCAAGGAACGTTCATTCATTCCATTTTTATGGAAAGAATACCTGTGTTAGATGCTGGAACTGTTTTCAAGGAGCTCATTTCTAAATAATTTACTTTCTTGGACCATTTATCCAAAGAAGAAGTGCCATTTCTTCAAAGATGTGTGTTATTCAAATCTGCAGTATCTTCTGTAAGCATTCTGATTAAATAATTCCCCAGGACAGGAAAGTCACTTTGATGGTGGTTGTACAAGGGAAATGCCATGAATTCCCAGATGCTTTTAAAATACAGGTGGGTTATAAAGACAAAGGTGATGCAACTTTTTGAATGTCTCATTTTTAAATTACAACTTTCAAAGGAGTGAAGGACTTGCCATCCCAAAATATGTCCAACTGGTATATTAATTATTTTGAAAACATTGGAGAAATTGTAGTTTCAGAAAGGGGTAGCTGACCTGCATGCAGCAAGCCATAAAGCTTCTCCTGTGGCTCACGCCTGTAATCTCAGCACTTCGGGAGGCCAAGGCAGGAAGATCATTTGAGTTTAGGCATTAGAGACCAGCCTAGGCAACATGATGAGACCCCATCTCTACAAAAAATATGGAAATTAGCCAGGTGTGGTAGTACATGCCTATAGTGGCAGCTACCTGGGAGGCTGAGATGAGAGGATCATCTGAGTCTGAGAGGTCCAGGCTACAGTGATCTATGATCACACCACCACACTCCAGCCTGAGAGACAGAGTGAGACCCTGTCTCAAAAAAAAAAAAAAAAGAAAGAAAGAAGGGAGGGGGAGGGGGAGAGAGAGGGACAGGGAGAGGGAGACAGACAGGGAGAGGGAGAGGGAGAGGGAGACAGAGAGGGAGACGGAGAGGGAGAGGGAGACGGAGAGGGAGAATATTCCTTTGGACGAGATCCTCCCTTTACTAGAGCCAGGAATTAGCTCTTATCAACCAGAGGCTGGGAACTGGGGGCTGCAGTGGACCCAATTAAATATATTTTCCAACGTAACCCTTCTACTAGTTTTACACCCCGCTTGTATCTCCTAGTGACTCCCCTAGGAATTTATTGCCCATAGACAGATCACCTTTGCCCTATCATTTCTTCTTAAATTTATTATTCTTCATCCAAAAAGTATAAAAGCATCTTGCTTTGGCCCCTTTAGACTTCACTCTCTTGTGAAGATCCCCATGTACATGTAAAACTAATAAAATGTGTATGCTTTTCTCTTGTAAATCTGCCTTGTGTCAATTTGGTTTCTAGATCCAGCTGAAGGGCCCACATAAGAGCTCAGGGGGGTTGGAGGTGATCTCTCATTACCTACACGTTATATAAATTCAGCATAGGAATAATGCTTGAGGGTAAATTAACATTGTTAAAAAGAATACACCATAACATAAAGTACTTTAACATTTATGAGACCATTTATTAAAGAAAATACCATTATATAATAATGAGGCTAATAATTTCATATGGAAATAATACTGTATTAATTCGATGTATTCATACTAACAGTGAACATGATATTTTAAATTTTGCTGTCACATAATTATGCTGCTGCTTTATGAAATGTTATACTGTCACCTAGAAAAACCCTTATTTGAGTGTAGATCTGCGATCTTCAGCCTCAGATGGCAGGTTGTAATATGTTACTGAGGTATTTTTAAGTGAAGAGGTGGGAAAAACTCCTGGCTGAGTCATAAAGCTGAGGATTATTTCTTTCCTAATCTGCCTGGAGCAAAGCTGTCTAGGCTAACACTGGCCTTTAGCAAAGAACTGAAACACTTTCCTAGTTCTACAAGGCAAATTGGGTAATGGGATGTGGTGTTAAGTTTGGAATGAGGAGATATCTTAGGGTTGTGAGTCATAGTCTGTATTATTTTTAAGTTGTTGCTTAAAAATAAAAAAGCAACAAAAAGCAATCAAAGGGAAAGTGAGAGTTAGAAGAAGTTGAAGGCCAAATAATTTTATACTAGTCAGTAAATAGTAGTATTATGACTACATATGACTATTTGGTACAGGCATCTTAACTCCTCAGCTCTGTTAGCACTGATTAAAAGTGAAAAAGTTGATTCATTGTGCATTGGAATAAATAATGCCTCAAAGTTTACGCAGTGGTGGAAGTGAAACCAAAATACAAAGCTCCATTTGTGACTGAAGTTTGCTAACATTTCAAGAAGTAGGTTGAAGTGACAGTGGGTAATAGGAAAAGCAGACATATTTCTTGCCATGATATTTTATAGCTGTCATTGGCAGTGTGTTTTCTTAAACTGATATCAGCTACCATTTATACACTTAACAATTGCTGGTCAGATTAGGGCAGAAGGTTGTGGTACCCACATATATAAAATAGTATAATAATGTTCTATTTTTTTTTTGGAACAAATTTGTTACATGAAATGTCAGATGAGTCATTTTGCTCCTGTCAGGTATTTAAAAGTAATGGAAAGATGCCAACGTGGAAGCCCAGTAATTCATGTGCTGGTGTAATGGAGCAAATGAAATGCAAAGCTCTTGTACAGGTCCAATTTCAGCACCAAACGCTTACCTGTCAGTCAGCAAAATTGTCCCTGAATAAAAATGAACCCCATCTGAGAGGCAAAGCATTTTAATATACATCACATTCTTTGACTCTATTGCGAGGTAGAAGCTGCATGGAAAGAAAGAGAATGCTGTTGGAAAAGACATTTAACAGCAACCTCTGAGCATGCTGAAAATCTCACTCGCACTACTGCCCACAAAAGGTTTTTGGTTTGCCTTTTCTCTCCTGAGCTATTGACAAACTCTTCAGCATTGCTGCCCTCCCCGGCTCTGTGTCTCTTATCTACATGGAAAGGCAGCTGATTTACCCCAGTGAGAGATTTGGCCACTCAGGGATGTGGAGACCAAGTTTTAGACAGGTAACTTTATTGCTGTCTGGGTGCAGCTGGGGGATGTATTTATGGATGTGACAATTAAAAGTGTGTGTTGCACAAATCGAAAGTCAGACATACCCTTGTAGAAATGATTATTGTGGTCCAAAGTGACTGCCATTCTTTTGGAAAGCCTTTCATTTGGAATCAGTTCCCAGTTTTCTATATGAGCAAGCATCTTACAGAAATGAGGTGTCTAGTTTTTTTTTAGACCCAATTCCTGTGGTTTTTAAAAAGCAAATGGGAAAGTTAAGAATTTGTGTGCTTCAGTGCCCACGCACCCGGGGATTCTTGTACCCTACCTCTAGGAGTCATGATTTGTTCTACCTTTGAAATGTCTGTTTTCCATTTCTGTGTTTAAGACTCTAAGTGCTTATAGGAACCCAAGCAGCTATTGAAAACCAGTAATGACTAGTTCTTCTAAATGCTAATGATTGAGAATGAACTAGCAATCAGGGCTCAAAAATAAAATAAAATAAAATAAAGTGTGCTGAATTAGAAACGATAATAATTAAATCAAGCCAAGGTGCCCTATACTTATGACTGCACTAATGCTTGAAAAATTATGAGTACAGAGAAAATTTACATAAATCCTCTTTAAATGATGTATGTGAAAAAAAAAGAAAGAAGGAAAAACCATGGTCACAGGACTGAATTTATTTTAATCCCCTGGTTCAAGTGGTCCTAGAAATAATCATACTTGTATCAATCTATATTGCATGACTTTTGTAAGATGTGAAAATAGTGTTTTTCACTAAATTGTCACTTATTATTGTTCATTTAGGGCCACTAACATAGAAAAATTTCTCAGCTACAGTGTCAAAAGAATAGGGACAATTTGATGTTTTCTTTTGATGCTGTTTGTTGATATCTAGACCACTGTAGCTTGATTGCCTAACATTAAACCTATAATAACAGTGCAATCATAGCAGTATCATCATGAATGTTGTTACAATAGAAACAACATTTACACGGCTTCAGAATGGTAATTATCAAACTTTTTGTCATGAAGCGCTTATTTGCTAGCATTGATCTGCCCTGGTCAGTTGTTAGCTCTTCTCATCTGAGGTGTATTGATTGTATAATCAGTAGATAGAGGCTGTGGGCAGATGAAATTCAGTGTTGTTGGGCAAATTATCGGCTGCTTGCCTGTTGACCTGGACCCTGCTGGTTGTACCTTAGATGCTGGTGGGATTATTACTCATTTCAGTGACCCTACTTTATGACAGAGCACTCTGTATTATTATAAAAGATAAATGCCATCCTGCTTGCTGTGGTTGTGGTTGACTACACAAATGTCAGAATATAGCTAGTCTGCAAACTAGGCAGTACAAGTATGTTTCTGATGAGATCAAAAGGAGAAATTTTCAAAGACTACCTTTTCTGAATTTGTCTCTCTATAAGAATGTAATAACAAAAAGCCTATGTGTATCTAGCTGATGATAATAATGAAACCTTTATGTATATAGCTCTTTATCATGTGCTAAGGATTATGACAAATCACTTAATATTTTGTTTTACCAGTAAGAACACTGAAGCCTACATTAAGCTAAGCAAATGGGCTAAGATCCCATGTCAATGAGCAGTAGAGCTTGGAATTAAATCTGTTTCTCCTGAATACAAGTCAAGTTTGTTATATTCTACTGCTCTGTCTTATTAGGTTATCCAGGCTGACCATTAAATATGTGTGTACTGACAGATCTAAGGTTTCATCCAACTGGATTAAAAAATAAAGACCTCAATGTTACTGAAATAAATTATTGCATTGGGTAATTTTTGAGACTATTTGAACTATTAAATAATTATAACATTCCAAAGCCCAAGGTCTAACATGGGATTAATTTTACAGACAAAATCATTTTATATAAAGAGCAATGTAAATTTTATAGCTGGTGGCTGTTTTTAAAAAATCTAGATGGTTTTGGCCGGGCGTGGTGGCTCATGCCTGTAATCCCAGCACTTTGGGAGGCTGAGGTGGGTGGATCACAAGGTCAGGAGTTCGAGACCAGCCTGGCCAATATGGTGAAACCCCATCTCTACTAAAAGTACACAAATTAGCCGGGCGTGGTGCCACGCGCCTGTAGTCCCAGCTACTCGGGAGGCTGAGGCAGATGAATCGCTTGAACTATAGAGGCAGAGGTTGCAGTGAGCCGAGATTGTGCCACTGCACTCCAGGCTGGGCAACAAAGCGAGACTCCATCTCAAAAACGAAAACAAAAACTAGATGGTTTTAACAGAATGTTTTGTTTATATGAAAAAATTCTCAAACGTTATTTATGTTACCATGTCCTATTTTCCTTGCACTTTAGGATCATTCTATCCATCGTAGGTAAGTACAGGATGGCATCACATCCTAATACCTAAACTGGGCCTTTCTGACACTACATGGAAGAACAGAAAGAATGTCTTTAGTCTATTTGGACGTTTAGATTGCTTCACAAATACATATATGTGAACTTGACAGTGTTCACAGTGGCATTTTTACTCTTTCTCTCTGAAAAGAAAAGAGCATAAAAAGGATGTACCTCACTAACAGTGCAATGCTATAAAAATATTAATGTTTTGGTGCTGATCATTCAAATTCTCAAATAGTAAAATAGATGAAGCGATACTTAAACATAATTCTCCATTTCTAAATGCACTCAGTTGTGCCTGGTAAGCTGTCTCATTCTTTCTGCCAACTTCTGGACCATTGTTTTATAAAGGTCAGTGGTTACCTGCTCATTGTATTTTAAAGGCACACTCACAGCACATAGTCCAGTAAGCAAGTCCAGCAATACCACATTCCTCTTTGGTCTTAAATTCTGCACCTGTTGAATCATGATTGGACAATGATTTTTTTTCCTCCTAGTTAACTACTTTACGTTCTTACTTTTAAAAGACTAAGTGACTGATCTCTTACCCAAAATGTTGGAGGAGATAATGGGTAGAGTACATGAAAGTTACATGCAGAGGTGGCTTAGAGTTGAGATATTTAGTAGTTTCCCTCTCTGTGAATACCAAAAAACACAGCTGTTTGAGTACTTCCTTAACATTGCTTACCTAAGCAAGGCAAATAACTAAGAAACTGACTCCCAGTTTCTAGCATCGTAAGCTTTTCGAGAGAAGCCTAAATTTGTGTGTATATTCCTTTCCTTTATCTTTTGGCTGCTGAAATACATACTATCAGCATAGTATTTCAACAAAAATGATGATCTTTTTTGGAAATTCGAATTGTTCTGATACTCCCCACAAAAAACCCTTAAAATATATATAATACATAATAGTCATTATTTGGGTACTGATCCTATTATACTGTTAGCTCTTCACATCTGACCTATTTTAGTATTTCCTGCATTGCTCACTACTATGCTTTGAGTGTAGAAGGAGCTTTATTGATTAAAATGGACTGGATATTCATTCAACAAGTATCTATTGGATGCCTACTAGATATGAGGCACGGTGGGAGCCATCAGATACGGTAATCAATGAGCAAGACACACACACAGTCCCTGCTCTCAAAGAGCTCATGATGAGAAAGATGTAAGACAGGCATTAAGTGACCAATTACATAATTTTTAATGCAAGTTTTACTTTAATATTATATGCTTAAATAAAATTCACGATGTTAGAGGATACTTCAGTAAGAAATCAGATCAAGTTTATGCTTCTCCAGGACAGGGACCTTTAAAAATCAACACTTAAAACTCAATATTTTGCACTTAAAAATAAAATGAGGCTGAGGACCATGGCTCACCCTATAATCCCAGCACTTTGAGAGGCTGAGACAAGAGGGTTTCTTAAGACCAGGAGTTTGAGACCAGCTTAGGCAACATAGGGAGATTCTGTCTCTACAAAAAATAAAAAATTAGCTGGGCATGGTGGCACATGCCTGTAGTCCTAGCTACTTGGGAGGGCGAGGGGGAAGGATGGCTTGAGCCCAGAAGTTCAAGGCTGCAGTGAGCTATGTTTGAGCCACAGCACCGCATCCTGGGCAACAGATCAAGACCCTGTCTCTGAAAAGAAGAAAGAAAGAAAAAAGAAGGAAGGAAGGAGACAAAAAATAAAATGCACACATTGCAAGTGTACATTTCAATGAATTTAGACAAGTGGATACAAATATCCATATATAAGTGAATATATTATATAGGTAGAGATGAGTATATATGTATGTATAAGCATATACATATATAACTGTGTACATACCCACACATCCCTTCATTCAACATACAGGATATTTACATGACCCCAAAAAGCTTCCTTTGTGCTCTTTCCTTGAATACAACTCGTGATTTCCCCCAGGCTCCTAGATTTTTTTTCCAGTTTCAGATAAATGAAATCACATAGTATGTACTCTGTGTCTGACATCTTTCACTCAGCCTGATGTTTCTGAGATCCATCCATGTTCTTATGTGTATCACTGGTGTTTTCCTTATTATTACTGATTAGCATTTTATTTTATAGATACACCACAATTTATTTATTCATTTATCTACTGATTGACAAAAATAAACCTTAATTTATTGCTTATAAGGTAAGATGAAAGAAGTGGTACATTTTTATTTGTGAGCTGTGAAAATGTACTAGAGGACCTGAGATATTACCTTATATTCACCACGTATGAATAGTGTTGGCCCACACTGAAGTAATTTTTATCCCCAAATGAGCCTGTTATAAAGACATGTCCTACCTGAAAAAAGTTTCATTGATAATTTATGGATAATATTAAATGCTTCCTAAGTTGTTGAGTAGAATGCTGAACTAACAGGTAAAACACTAAAATTAACCTGATTCTGTGTATTGTGGGCTACTTACAGAATGCAACAATTATTTTTGGAATTCAAATTCAAGTCAAAAAATATTTATGAATGTCTGCTATACATAAAGAATGGTATTCAGTTCTATAAGGCAATAGAAGATAAGCAAGATGGAGTTCCTTCCTTGGAGATCCAGTGGCCTAAAGTGGGAAATTGGGTGTCTGCATGAAATAATTAAAAAAAATAGTAGGCCTGGTGTGGTGGCTCACACCTGTAATCCCAGCACTTTGGGAGGCTGAAGCGGGCGGATCACGAGGTCAGGAGATTGAGACCATCCTGGCTAACATGGTGAAACCCCGTTTCTACTAAAAATACAAAAAAAATTAGCCAGGCGTGGTGGTGGGTGCCTGTAGTCCCAGCTACTTGGGAGGCTGAGGCAGGAGAATGGCATGAACCCAGGAGGCAAAGGTTGCAGTGAGCCGAGATCGCACCACTGCACTCCAGCCTGGGTGACAGAGCGACACCCCATCTGAAAAAAAAAAAAAAAAAAAGTAAAAAGGCTTGTTGATTAAACCAAAGTAGTTTTAGTGCCCAGCTTTTTAAAAGGGGAGTAAATTATACCTCCTATAAGCCAGTCAAGTTAATTTTGATACCTTTAAAGATTCTGCACTAGATGAAATCATTGAACAATCAATTAGTTACCACATAGGAGAGCATGAAGCACTGGGTAGTCACTGTCTTGGCTTCGCAAAGAGCAAATTGTACCAGATCGATTTAATTTCCTTCATGAAGAGATTGACAGTTTATACAGACATTTAGGAAGCAGGATATATAATTCATCTGAACTTCAGAAAGGATTTTGATTCAGCCACACATGACATTTTAGCACTAACTCAAAGGATGTGGTGTAGTCCAGACCATATTCCTGTAGGAAGTGGCCTGCTTCTCTGAGGGGTTATATTTGAAAAGTGTTATGAAGGGCTTAGCGTCAACCATGAATCTTGTTTTATAAATACGTATCCAAATGCTGGAGTTATTCTGAGTTTCTGTGTCATGCATAAATAATTGAAAATAAACTCATATGTTGGCAAAGGAAAACCTTGATATGAGTACTCTGGAAGATTGTTATAGATTAGATGAAATGATCTTAAACCATAAAAGTGACAATTGTATACTTTATGAAGGGCTGTAAGATCAAGTTCAAGTAACATGCTATGGTGATCCTAAGCTTTGCCAAAGATAGATGCAAGATGGGAACAGCTAGGCCATAAATAAGACAAGAGACTTAGGAGTCATAGTGGAATTCAATCCATATATTGCTGATCAATTCTGTGTTATTATTTATAAACAATGCATACTTTTAGAGTGTGTAAAGAGGAATATGATTTGCAAGCATATGGAGCCCAAAGGTCGTTACTCCGCAATAGTCAATTTTAGTCACAACTCTCAGACTCTTATAATTTTACACTACAGGGAAGCTAGAGGGTCCAGAGAAAAACATTCTAAATATGCAAGAAGATAAATAAACATTTCTTTAAAGTTCAGACTATAGAAGAGAGACCACTCTTCAAATTGTACAGAGGTATCATTTCATTTCATAGTCATTTATTGTGCAGCCAGCTGTATCTCAGCTTGTCACGATTTATGGAGCAATTGTTTTTTGTTGTTTTAATTTTCATCGCGAAGAATATAGAGCAAACAAGCTTAAATATAGCAAGACTTTAGTTAGGTAAAGGAGGAACTCTTACTATTGAAGTCATTAAGCACCAAAACATGTCATCAAAGAGTTTCTGAAATGCTTTTTCTTTTCTTTTCTTTTTTGTTTTAGTAGAGATAGGGTTTCACCATGTTGGCCAGGCTGGTTGTTGAACTCCTGACCTCAGGTGATTCACCAGCCTCAGCTTCCCAAAGTGCTGGGATTACAGGCGTGAGACACTGCACCCAGCCCTGAAATGCTTTTTCTTGAAAGCTGTTTGGAAACAGAATAGGCAGCCTTCTGCCCAAGGTGGCATAGGTGTTTAAGGCTTGGTTTAGTTTAAGTGTTCCAAAATCTGATAGGGTTTCAGGATCACTTGGATAGAATTTTTTGAAACACAGCTTTATTGAAGTATTTTACTATATTTATTGAAGCTTTATTGAAGTATTTTACTATACATTGCACGTATCTCAAGTGTACAATTTGATAAGTTTTAACATATGTATATATATGTTAAAAGGATTCCCTATTTAATGAAACTATTACCACAATCAAAATAATGAACATATTTATCACCCCCAAAAATTTTCCCCTGCTCTTTTGTAGTCCTTCCTACCCTTCCCTAGGCAAATATTATCTGCTTTTTCTCACTATAGATTCATTTTCATTTTCTAGCATTTATGTAAATAGAAGCTAACAAATTGTATTCTTTTTCATCTGGCTTTTTTCACTCAGCATAACTATTTTGAGCATTCTTTCACTCAGCATAATTATTTATATTTGATTCATGCATATTGTAGTGTGTTTCAGTCTTCTATTCCTTTTTTATTGCTGAGTAGTATTCTGTTGTGTGGATTTATATGCAGTATATTTATCCATTTATCCATTGATGGACATTTGGGTTGTTTCCAGCTTTGGGTTATTATATATAAAGCTGTTGTGACATTTATGTAGAATCTTTAATTTGGACATATGCTCTTATTTTTCTAGAGTAAATACATAGGAGTAGAAATGCTTAGATCATATGGTAGGTATATGTTTATGTTTAACTTTTAAAGAAACTGCCAAACTGTTTTCCAGAGGGGTGGTTCTATTTTACATTCCCAGCAGCAGCATGGGAAAGGTCTGTCAACACTTGGTTGGTGAGTCCTTTCCATTTTAGTCATTCTAGTAGATGTATTAGAATCTCATTGTGGTTTTAAT
Organism: Pongo pygmaeus; assembly: GCF_028885625.2. Lineage (NCBI taxonomy): Eukaryota > Metazoa > Chordata > Mammalia > Primates > Hominidae > Pongo > Pongo pygmaeus. The sequence continues at coordinate 89,134,784 of NC_072385.2, read as the reverse complement.
TTAAACTTCTCAAATGATCATCTTTTCATTGCTTATTTGTCATCTGTGTATCTTCTTTGGTGGAGTGTCTATTCAGGTTTTTTTTTTTTGCCCACTTTTAAATTTGATAATTTGTTTTCTCATTATTGAATTTTGAGAGTTCTTTATTCTGAATACAAGTCCTTGAGCAGATTCTGATGAGAATTGCATTGAATCAATAGCTTAATTTGGGAAGAAGTGACTTCTTAACAATACTGAGTCTTCTAATCAATGGACATGGCAGATTTTGCTGTTAATTTAAATTTTAAACTTCTTTCAGCAATATTTCACAATTTCCAAAGTACAGGTTTTACATATCTTTTGTCAGATTTATCCCTAAGAATTGTATATTTTTTATTGCTATTGTAAATTTTATTAAAAAAAAATTATTTCCAATAGTTTGTTGCTGGTATATGGAAAAACAACTTTTATTTGTGTATTGACCTTGTGTCCTGCAACCTCACTCAACATACTTGTTAGCTTTCTGTAAATTCCATCAAATTCCATCAAATTTTCCACATGAACTGCTAATATTTTCATATTGTCTGCTAATATTGACATTCCTTTCCCATCTAGATGCCTTTTATTTCTTTTCTTCCCATACTGCATTGGCTAGAGCCTCTAGTATAGTGTTTAATAGAAGGAGTAACAAAGAATATCTATGTCTGCGGGGGATATTGGTCTGTAGTTTTCTCTTTGTCTTTGTCTGGTTTTTGTATTGGAGTAATGCTTTCTTCATTAAGTAAGTCGGAAAATATTCTTCCTTTGCAATTTTCTCAAAGAGTTTGGGAAAGAATTGGTGTTATTTCTCCTTCAATATTTGGTAGAATTCACCAGTGAAGCCAGCTAGGCCTAGAATTTTCTTTGTGGGAAAGTTTTTAAACTACAAATTCATTTTCTTTTATGGGTACTGCAATATTCAGGTTATTTCTTCTTGAATAATCTTTGAGAGTTGGTATCTTTCAAAGAACTTGTGCCTTCCATTTCATCTAAGTTGTCAAACTTATTGGCATAATGTTATTTATAATTTTCCTTTATTATCTTTTTACCATCTATAGAATCAATAGTGATGCCATCTTTCTTATTCCTTATATTGGTCATTTTTGTTTTTTCTATAGCTTGTCTTGGTTATCAGATTAATGGTCCTCAGTGCTTGGGTTCAAGTAACCCTTATTTTACTTAATAATGGCTCCAATGTGCAAGAGCAATCTTGCTGGCATATTGTTATAATTGTTCTGTTTTATTATGTTATTATTGTTAATCTCTTACTATGCCTAATTTATAAAGTAAACTTTATCATAGGTATGTAAGTATAGGAAAAAACATAGTATATATAGGGTTCAGTCCTATCTGTGATTTCAGGCATCCACTAGGACCTTGGCATGTATCCCCCAAGGATAAGGGAGGACTACTGTACTTTGTGATCAGAGAACATATTTTGCATGGCTTAAATCTTTTTAAGTGTATTGTTTTGTGGCCTAGAATATCGTCTAGCTTGGTAAAGCTTCCACTGGCATTTCAGAATACTGTATTCAGCTCTTTTGGGTGGTGTGTTCTATAAATGTCAATTAAGTTGGTTGGTAATGTTATTCAAGCCTTCTATGTCCTTACTGGGTTCTGTATACTTGTTATATCGATTATAACATGTTAAAATCTCTGACTATAATGATAAGTATTTATAATACATATTCTTGAGTTTTGTTTTGTGAAGCAGATGTGTTACTGGGAAACAGCTTGATCCTTTCAGATCTTGCTTTTAAGATTTGTTAGGTGGGACCAGCAATATTTATGTAGGGCAAATTTTTCCACACCACCGAGGCAAAACTCTTTTGTGTACTCAACTCAATGTTCAATGAATTAAGAAGTTTTTCTTGTCAGACTGGCAGAAACATGCACAATTTTCAGTTTTTTGTGAACACTGGATACTATTTCCTTTAATCCTTTCTGATAGGTCTTTCCCTGGCCTCCTGTAGTTTTCTCAGATACATGTGCTTATCAATACTCTGATGAATACTCAAAGGGAGGCATTTTTCAGATGTGCTGGGTTCTATCTCTTTGCAGCTCTCTACTCTCTGATACTCTGTCCTTTGAACTGTAGCCACATTGTTTTTTCCAGACTTTCAACTCTGGTACTCTGCAGGGCTCCACTTGGGTTCCCTGTCCCAATGCCATAGCCTGGAGTCTCTCTTAAACTTGAGATAATTGTTGGAATCACTCACTCACCTCATTTGTATTCTGTCTCCCAGGGATAACTGTCCTTCATGCCTGCTGCCCACTGTCTTGAATACCATAGTTTCATTTATTATATTTGATTGGTAGTTGTTTTAGGTGAGGGAGTAAATCTGGTCCCTGTTGCTCTATCTTGAATAAAAGCAGAAGTCTCCCTGGGGAACTTTTGAAAAAGACAACTTCATTTTATTTTTGAGACGGAGTTTTGATCTTGTTGCCCAGGCTGGAGTGCAATGGCATGATCTCAGCTCACCACAACCTCTGCCTCCTGGGTTCAAGCGATTCTCCTGCCTCAGCCTCCCGAGTAGCTGGGATTACAGGCATGTACCACCATGCCTGGCTAATTTGGTATTTTTAGTAGAGATGGGGTTTCTCTGTGTTGGTCAGGCTGGTCTCGAACTCCCGACCTCAGGTGATCCGTCTGCCTCAGCCTCTGAAAGTGCTGGGATTACAGGCGTGAGCCACCATGGCTGGCAATTGCTACAAAGAGAATAAAATACCTAGGAATACAACTTACAAGGGATGTGAAGGACCTCTTCAAAGAGAACTACAAACCACTGCTCAAGGAAATAAGAGAGGACACAAATAAATGGAAAAACATTCCATGCTCATGGATAGGAAGAATCAATATTGTGAAAATGGCCATACTGCCCAAAGTAATTTATAAATTCAATGCTATCCCCATCAAGCCACCATTGACTTTCTTCACAGAATTGGAAAAAACTACTTTAAATTTCATATGGAACCAAAAAAGAGCCCGTATAGCCAAGACAATCCTAAGTAAAAAGGAAGCATCACGCTACCTGACTTCAAACTATGCTACAAGGCTACAGTAACCAAAACAGCATGGTACTGGTACCAAAACAGATATATAGACCAATGGAACAAAACAGAGACCTCAGAAATAACACCACACATCTAAAACCATCTGATCTTTGACAAACCTGACAGAAACAAGCAATGGGGAAAGGATTCCCTATTTAATAAATGGTGCTGGGAAAACCAGCTAGCTAATGCAGGAAGCTGAAACTGGATCCCCTCCTTATACCTTATACAAAAATTAACTCAAGATGGATTAAAGACTTAAACGTAAGACCTAAAACCATAAAAACCCTAGAAGAAAACCTAGGCAATACCATTCAGGACATAGGCATGGGCAAAGACTTTATGACTAAAACACCAAAAGCAATGGCAACAAAATCCAAAATTGACAAATGGGATCTAATTAAATGAAAGAGCTTCTGCACAGCAAAAGAAACTATCATCAGAGTGAACAGGCAACCTACAGAATGGGAGAAAACTTTTGCAATCTATCCATCTGACAAAGGGGTGATATCCAGAATCTACAAAGAACTTAAATTTACAAGAAGAAAACAACCCCATCAAAAAGTAGGTGAAGGATATGAACAGACGCTTCTCAAAAGAAGACATTTATGCAGCCAGCAAATATGAAAAAAGCTCATCATCACTGGTCATTAGAGAAATGTAAATCAAAACCACAATGAGATACCATCTCATGCCAGTTAGAATGGTGATCATTAAAAAGTCAGGAAACAACAGATGCTGGAGAGGATGTGGAGAAATAGGAAAACTTTTACACTGTTGGTGGGAGGGTAAATTAGCTCAACCATTGCAGAAGACAGTGTGGCAATTCACCAAGAATCTGGAACTAGAAATACCATTTGACCCAGCAATCCCATTACTGGGTATATACCCAAAGGATTATAAATGAACTCCTGACCGCAGGTGATCTGCCCGCCTCAGCGTCCAAAGTGCTGGGATTACAGGCGTGGGCCACCATGCCTGGCAATTGCTACAAAGAGAATAAAATACCTAGGAATACAACTTATAAGGACCTCTTCAAGAAGAGCTACAAACCACTGCTCAAGGAAATAAGAGAGGACACAAACAAATGGAAAAACATTCCATGCTCATGGATAGGAAGAATCAATGTTGTGAAAAATGACCATACTGCCCAAAGTAATTTATAGATTCAATGCTATCCCCATGAAGCTACCATTGACTTTCTTCACAGAATTGGAAAAACTACTTTAAAGTTTAAAAAACTACTATAAAGACACATGCACATGTATGTTTATTGCAGCACTGTTCACAATAGCGAAGACTTGGAACCAACCTAAATGCCCATGAATGATAGACTGGATAAAGAAAACGCCGCACATATACACCATGGAATACTATGCAGCCATAAAAAAGGATAAATTCATGTCCTTTGCAGGGACATGGATGAAGCTGGAAACCATCATTCTCAGCAAACTAACACAGGAAGAGAAAACCAAATACTGCATGTTCTCACTCATAAGTGGGAGCTGAACAATGAGAACACATGGACATGGGTCTGGGGGGCATCACACACTGGGGCCTGTTGGGGGGTGGGGGACTGGGGGAGGGGTAGCATTAGGAGAAATACCTAATGTAGATGATGAGTTGATGGGTGCAGCAAACCACCATGGCACGTGTATACCTATGTAACAAACCTGCATGTTCTGCACATGTACCCCAGAACTTATAATTAAAAAAAAAAAGAAAAAGACAAATTCTTGGCTGGACACAGTGGCTCACACCTGTAATCCCAGCACTTTGGGAGGCCGAGGTGGGTGGATCACTTTAGGTCAGGAGTTCGAGACCAGCCTGGCCAACATGGTGAAACCCTGTCTCTACCAAAAAATACAAAAATTAGCTGGCATGGTGGTATGTGCCTGTAGTCCCAGCTAGTTGGGAGGCTGAGATGGGAGAATTGCTTAAACCCTGGAGGGGGAGGTTGCAATGAACTGAAAATGTGCCACTGCACTCCAGGCTGGGTAACAGAGCAAGACTCTGTCTCAAAAAAAGAAAAAAAAGAAAAGAAAGAAAAAGACAAATTCTTATGTCCATCACAGACCTACTGAAACCCAGTCTGTGGATGAATCCAGAAATCTCTAACAAGTCCCCCATCTGATTCTGTAGTACACACATTTTAGAACCACTGATTTGATCAAATGTGATCCCCTAAAGTCCAGTCCAATTCATCAAGCAGCCAAGGCAGTGGCATCTCTCAAGAGACAATGAGGTCATGATCAGTTTCTCAGTTTCAACTTTGAATTGTGCTTGCATCATCACAGACCTACACCAGTGAACCGTGGAAATCTCACCCCGAGAAAATCCCAGGCAAAAAACTCTGTCAGGAGACTACTGGTTGTAAAAATTCTAAGGTTTACTCAGTCATTAAAATTATGCATATATAATAGATTCCTTTCTATTTTCATTGCCAACAGAAAATTGAACATTTGCTTCAACCTTCATGAAATCAAAACTTAGAGAAAAACGATCTTTTTATAAGGAAAATGAGTTGTTCCATGTTACTAATTAGATCTTAGCTGTTAAATTTTGGAATGATTAAAATCCTTTTCAATAATTGCAAAATTTGCTTTGATAAAATCACCCTAGAAGTTGATTATGCAGTGTAGTTTCAAGTTCATTATGTTCTCTTCTTGGGGACAGCTTTCTGTCTGGGGATGTCAGTAGTGGCAATCCCCTAAGTGCATGTTGGTTGTTGGGTTGATGTAGCCACAAAAGATTTGATGAACTGTGATATGACTGCTTTTATACAGGTCCAACTTCCACATAGACTAGTTAACGCTCCATATAACTAAGTTCCGTCCTTGGCAGATGGATTAATTTGTGAATAATGAATTTCCCTTAGCTACCTCCATACCTCCATTTTGGTTTACTAAATATAGAATCATTTAAGAAATCTGTCCATAATTATTTGCAGTGAATCCACAATTAATAATAATATCAGCCAGTGATATACCAACTTACATTGGGAGCATGTCGCATTCTGAACTCTTTGTTAATCCTAATTTACATTCCAGTAAAAATGTGGTAGATGGTGTGTAAGTATGCATATTATAATCCCTTTAGCTCAGAGGTTCTTAACCCTTGCTGTGTCATGAGCCCCTTTGGTATCTTGTGATTCTGCTTATGGATCCCTTCTCAAAATAATGTTACAAGTGTATTAAATAAAATCCAAAAAGCAATTACATTGAAATACAGTTATCAAAATATGTTTAAAATACAATTGTGGTATAGTAACATATATGCTTCCTTATTTTTTGTTTGTTTGTTTGTTTGTTTTGAGACAGAGTCTTGCTCTTCACCTGGGCTGGAGTGCAGTGGTGCGATCTTAGCTCACTGTAAACTTCACCTCCCTGGTTCAAGCGATTCTCCTGCCTCAGCCTCCTGAGTAGCTGGGATTACAGGCATGCACCACCACGCTGGGCTAATTTTTGTGTTTTTAGTAGAGACGGGGTTTCACCATGTTGGTCAGGCTGATCTCGAACTCCTGACCTTTTGATCCACCTGCCTGGGCCTCCCAAATTGCTGGGATTACAGGTGTGAGCCACCGCACCCAGCCTGTGCTTCCTTATTAATGCCATAAAATAATAAGATCTAGTTGTAGCTCTAATAATGATTATAATTTTTCATTAAGAATGAGCTACTAAATATCATTTCCAAACAAACAATGGCAAAAATTATAATGTTAGATGAAAATATTACTGTTCATAGCCTACACTTGTAATATAAGGAAATACTAAATTTGGTTAGTTTAGTAAAAATAAGAATATTTTTTCCTTGCAAGTTCATGGACCCCCTGAATTCTTTCTATGAATGCCTTCCTTCTGTTAATTTTTGATGAAAATTTAGATTTTAGTCACGAAAACCAAGTTATGCAAAAATAGATTATGAAGGAATATGGGAGAAAAAAATGAAGTTCCAGTTTTCTCATGAAATTGGTTGAAAGGCTTTATTCAACATTAAGATATATACACTGTGCATTTTTTTTTACTTTCCATTACTTCCTGCTGGAATTAGCATTGTCCTCTTCAATGAGTCACTAATGAACAGCCTGACAAGTATGACTTAATCATACAGCACTTTTAATCTATGAAACCTACTTAGAATGTTAGCACAAAGTAGAAATACAATGATTTAAGGAGAGACTTATATACTATAATGAAATCTTAGCTTAGAAGAACCTAATTTGCAGCAAGCTTAGGACCTTTAAAATCAGAAGTCCTTTGGGTCTTGTCTTAGCAACTTACTTGTTAAAGGCTCTGGGTGGGGAGGTGGTTGTGAGGAGATATAAGAAAATGAAAAGAAGGAATAAATAAAGTCATGGTTTCACAATGTGAAGTTCAAAAAGGCTATATACCATCACAGGTGTTCAGTACATATACCAAACCTCATATTTACAAGTTGCTAACTGGAATTGCATGATTAGATTGAGTAATCGCACGTGTCGGTAAAAAGCTGTAATTACCTAAGAAAAACGTAGCATTTTTGTCTGTGCAGGGCTCACCTATTTTGTATATCTTTAAAACTTTGACCAATTATAAATCTGTTAGCAAGGTAGAGAGTAAAATCCTATATTTTCTGTGGATCTTGACACATGTAAGTTCCTGATCATTATTTACTAAACAATTAGCTTTAACATGTAAGATGGAATGGGAAAAACATTTAAACCTAGTGTGAATTGCCTAGGTATGAGAAGCCTTAGAACTTTGTTAGAAATTTCTGTTTTCCATTTCTCAAATACTATGACCATAACTCATAGTTTATTTATAAATGGAAAGTGACACTTCATAATACCTGGCAGCTTTCAAAACTAGATTGTATCTGTCTTTGCCTGAAGGGCTCCAGTAACACTATTGTACAACATTTTCTTCTGACCATCTGGCAATTCTTAGGAACCAACCTCTGTCAACATTTTATAGCTACTGCACTGGTTACAGCTAATCCTTTCAATGAATGAGCTGGAAAAAATGTAGATACATCAATATCGTATTCCTTTAGAGCCCATTTAATACATGCCCTGTTATTATTTTGTTTAATAGGGCCATTATCTTCTGTGAGAATGAAAAGTAATTTGTCAGAAGCATTTTTTTAAATTTAAAGATCAATCTATGTAATTTTTTTAAAAATAAAAGAAACCATAGCTTTTTAAAAGAAGAACCTCAAACATAATCATTAAGATTCTCAGAAATGGGAACTTAGGGCTTAGATTCCACAAACATTTTTAGGTATTATTTTCTAATCTGGGTTCTAACATGTTTAGTCTAATAACCAAGCCTGGATTGGGCTATTTCTGAGAGGATTTTATGTTAACAGTGGAGTTGACACTTTGGCAAGGTTTAAAAAAAAAAAAAAAAAAAAAAACTTATATGTTTCTCTTGTTGTTTGCTTTAAGAAACTAGGAAGCAATTCATTCCAATGTGGGAATTTTTATGAATTTTTCTTCAAAACAATTTGGTACTCTATGGACTTTGAATAACTAATGATTTTAAAGTACTTTATTTTGCAGTTTATGAATAAAAGTTGTGGAAAGTTTCCAGTGTTCTCATTCTAACCTATCTTTACTTCATAAAAACCCATGTTGGTTGAATAATTTTCTTAGAAAGGCTGTTAGTTATTTCTGTATTCTGAAATTTACATTTATCATTGAAATGAAATGGGAAAAGATATTGATCTTTTTTTCAGATTCAGAGTTTAAAACTCTGCTCATAATACAGATGATAAAAGAGATTCTCCTCAGCTTCACCATTCCATTACACACCACCACTATCATGAGACCAATTTTTTTTTTTTTTTTTTGATTTTTGAGACAGGGTGTCGCTCTGTTGCCCAGTCTGGAGTCCAGTGGCACCATCATAGCTCACTACACCCTCAAACTCCTGGGCTCAGGTGATCCTCCCACCTCAGCCTTCCAAGTAGCTGGGACTACAGGTGCACGCCAGCACACCCAGCTAATTTTTGTATTTTTGGTAGAGAGACAGGGTTTTGCCATGTTGCTAAGGCTGGTCTCAAACTCCTGGGCTCAAGCCATCCTCCGACCTTAGCCTCCCAAGCGCTGGGATTACAGATGGAAGCCTTGGTACCTGGCCAATATCAAGTTTTTGACAGAAACCTTTTCTCTGTAAATGTTTTGCACTTCCATATTTAGGTACTTCAACTTGGGCAAGGTTGTTCAGTTAACATACACAGATACAGACACACACACATATGTGTCTGTGCACACAAACTGTCCCTACGTTGCTGGGTGAAATTGATTTGCTATTCCCATAGTTTTTTGGTATCAAAATTAATGTTTAAAATTTCTTTAGAGAGTTTTATGGTGACTTTTAGAAAATGTTTTCCCTTTCTTTTCTATCAGATGGAGATTAAAACTACTACAGTTATAGTACAATGTTGAGTAGACTCAGGAATTTATGTAAGATGTGGCTAACAATTTTGATAACTGTACATTAGAGTGTGTCAAGACAATGAGCCTTCTTTGATATTGTCTTTTCTTCTTCCAATTACCAGGTTTCTGTCATATCCTAAATTTAGGGAGGGAATAATATTCATCTCCAAATTAAGTATAACATCTTGCTATATTTTGATACTTTTTAATTGCTATATATGATATAACTGATATCAGTTAAAAAGTACCAAAATATAGCCAGATGTTTTACTTAATATATATAAAGGTATGCCATTACTCTTTTAGAAAAGTCATATGGTGGCTCACGCCTGTAATCCCAGCACTTTGGGAGGCCGAGGTGGGCGGATCACCTGAGGTCAGGAGTTTGAGACCAGCCTGACCAACATGGAGAAACCCCATCTCTACTAAAAATGCAAAATTAGCCAGGCATGGTGGCACATGCCTGTAATTCCAGCTACTTGGGAGGCTGAGGCAGGAGAATCGCTTGAACCCTGGAGGCGGAGGTTGCGGTGAGCCGAGATCACGCCATTGCAGTCCAGCCTGGGCAACAAGAGTGAAACTCTGTCTCAAAAAAATAATAATAATTAATAAATAAATAATAAATAACAAAATTTTAAAAAATCATAAAATTGGAAGAAACCTAAAGAGGTCGCTAGTATAATTTATTTTCTTGGAGACACTATGTTTCTGGAAAGAGGAAAGCTTTCTAATATGTTCTAATATGTAGTGACTCTGTTGTAATATGTACTGACTTTTGTTATCAAATAATTCCATATACGTAAATAATCTCTTTCTTACTATTCTCTAAATTCCATTCATTATTTTATTTTTTTCTTGCTCTAAAACATTGAATACCTTTTTTTAAGTTATTTTTAAAACCAGAAGATTTAAACTTAATATTAAACATTTCCTCTCAATTCTCTTAATTACTTTTTAATTTTTCCTATTAAGAAGGACAGTTTGGAAAACACAAAGCTAAAAGGAAAAGTAATCATGATTCCATGTCTAGAGGTAGTAGCTTAGCATATGTCCTTTGATTCTTTTTTCTCTATATCTGTACTTTTTAAGTTGTGTTTTACAAAAATGATACCATATTGCATATACTATATTGTAGTTTGCTTTTAAAAAATATATTTATTTATTTATTTGAGACAGGGTCTCACTCTGTCACCCAGGCTGGAGTGTAGTGGTGCCATCTCAGTTCACTGCAACCTCCACCTTCCAGGCTCAAGCGATCCTCCCACCTCAGCCTCTCTAGTAGCTGGGACTACAGGTGCACACCCCCACACCTGGCTAATTTTTGTGTTTTTTGTAGAGATGGGGTTTCACCATGTTGCCCAGTCTCGAACTCCTGAGCTCAAGTGATCTGCCCGCCTCAGCCTCCCAAAGTGCTGGTATTACAAGCGTGAGCCACCATGCCTGGCCCTGCTTTTAGAAAATTTATTAGCCAATTTTGATAATAAACATTCCTCCACCTATTATTTTTAATGACTACCTAGTATTCTATAGTGTGAATGCACCATAATTTACTCAGCCTGTTTTCCAATATTTTTATTAAGAGAACAACAAAAATGTTAAAATAATTTTATAGTAAGCACACATATATCCACCATTTAGATTTTACAACTAACATCTTATTATACTTGCTATTAGTCTGTTCTCACACTGCTATAAAGAACTACCTGAGACTGGGTAATTTATGAAGAAAAGAGGTTTAATTGACTCACAGTTCCACAGGCTTAACAGGAAGTATGACTGGGAGGCTTCAGGAAACTTACAATCATGGCGGAAAGGGAAGGGGAAGCAAGCACGTCTTACTATGGCAGAGCCGGAGAGAGAGAGAACAAGGGAGGAAGTGCCACACTTTAAACTACCAGAGCTCAAGAGAACTCCCTCACTAACATGAGAATAGCATGAGGGAAATTCGCCTCCACGATCCAGTGACCTCCCACCAGGTCCCTCCCCTGACACCTGGGGATACTATTCGACATGAGATTTGGGTGGGGACACAGAGCCAAATCATATCACCTGTTTTGTCACATACCAGTCAAACTAGCTATCTCTCCATTATTTTTTGTGTATTGCCAAGTAAGTTGTAGTCATTAGTATACTCCCCTCACCCAAGTATTTAAGCATCATTAACCAGAGTTCAGTATGTGCTTATGTACCCAACCTATATATACACACACACACACACATATATATATATATACACATGTATATATATGTGTGTATATGTACCTTTGTTTTTTGAGACAGAGACTTGCTTTGTCACCCAGGCTGGAGTGTAGCAGCATGATCTTGGCTTATTGCAGCCTCTGCCTCCTGGCTTCAAGCAATTCTCGTGCCTCACCCTCCCGAGTAGCTGGGATTACAGACATGTGCCACCACACCTGACTAATATTTTGTATTTTTTCAGTAGAGACAGGGTTTCACCATGTTGGCCAGGCTGGTCTTGAACTCTTGGCCTCAAGTGATCCACCCACCTCGGCCTCCAAAAGTGCTGAGATTATAGGCATGAGCCACCAACTGGACCCCCAACCTATATTTTAAAGGATTCTTTTACATTTATTATTTATATGTATTTATTAGTGTAACTGGATCAGCTATATATTGCCACACGACAAAATACCCCAAAATTTAGTGGCATAAAACAAACAAGTACTTTATTTGCTTTTGATTCTGTGGGTCAGCAACATAGGCTAAGGTCAGCTGAGTGATTTTTCTGCTTGCTTCACTAGAGTTTTTCATGCAATAATAGTCATCTGGCCGTTCCACCAAGGCTGGATGGAGAAAGATGGTCTCACTTGATAAATTCCTGGAATTGGAATTACTTAATAAAAAGGTATACATACACATAGTCAAATTGCCCTCTTTAATTATTTAAAATGTTTTCCCCTGCCCCAGATTCTATTTGCATTCTTTCAATTCAAAGTCAGTAATTTTTTGAGATGCTGGCTGGATTCATTTTAATGAATATATTGAGTATCTCTTGGCTAGGTATTGAGAAGGATACAAGAGAAAGAAATACAAGATATTGTCTGTTCTTCAGGAATTTATAATCTAGTTGTGTAGATAACACCAACACCAATAAGATAGTCAAACTGAATTATAAGACCTGGTACAGTTGTCAAATTGCTTACCTCTTTCTCCTCTTCTCACAGGACAGGCTATGTTAATTACTTGACATCTAATAAGTATTCAGTAAATAATTGTTTAGTGTTTATCACTGAATTTAAGAGAAGCTCTGAGTTAAAGTCCTCTAGATGAGGGGTTTTGTTAAAGAGGTGGGCCTTGATATGGCCCTTGAATTAGAAGTACAATTTAGAATTAGAACAAGGAAAGGAATACGGATTTAGTAATCATTTTCTTTAAATCTGTTTTATTTTGTATGTATGGCTAGAAATTACTTTTCTTGTTTGTTTACTATAAACACAAGACTATCTGCTAAATATTACCCTACTGAGTTCATAACTAAGATTGCCAAAGTGCTTGTTTCACTACCATATTTTAATTTCTGACCATCCTTTATCACACAAGGTGTGACTAGAAGGGAAACAACCAATTTTCTCAAACAAATTCAGAAACCCTTATCTGAAAACCCCATGTAGTAGGGTAATTCAGAGTAGGAAGATTTTCAACATATTGGAGGGAATAGTTAAGGGAGGGTTATGGGTATAAGCAAACCTATGAAAGCCAATCTGTTTTTTTTTTTTTTTTACATTTTTAAAGTAAAATATCAATTTGGGCACCCTAAATACACATAGTAAAATAGTTACAATGAGATTCTGAACCATTAATATACATTTACTATTTTTTCACTGTAAACTTTCAGGATCTCCATCTTCCTTGATTTCCACTCTATGCTTAGAAGTTCAGGTTGCTTTGTTGCTGAGGGTGCTTATACTAAAGGTTTTTGCTTTTTTCCTGAATGTAATTGTCAATCCTCCAGGAAATTTTATGACACAGAGTTGTTGACTTCCGTTATCTGATTCCCACTATGGTCTCAGAGTCAAAGAAAACTGAACAAATAAGCTATTTGTGGCTCACTTTCTTTAACCAACCTGAACAAGTATTTCTTTCTCCCTATTTCAATGTGTTAGTTTCCCTTAGTTCCAAATGGAGTGCCATCAGTCCCTGATGAACTGAGCTAAAAAGTTGAGGACATGCAATTACAAGGCCCTCATATACTTTTTCTCACCTTCTGTCTGTCTTCCAAAAATTCATGGTAATAATTCTGTTCTCTTCTCCTTTATTTCCCTTTTCTTTTTCTTAATTATTTGTGTAATAGGGAGACAAAAACTCTTGAGGACGAAGAAGCCATAAATAAAAGTGAATTTCACTTAAGGGGAAATCAAGGTTGAGAAATTATTATTATATAGTGGCACTTATCCATACAGATGAGTGTTGCCCACTTCACATTTTTTATCTTAGCTCAACTGTGCTGCTGTTGCTCAAAGTATGTTTTTGTTATGGCCTTTACAAACTGTAGCACATTTTTTTGAACATACTTGGTGGTGGCATGTCTTTCTTGAGGGTGAGTTTTGTTTTGTAAACAAGTTATCTATCTACAATCAAAATTGGTGATTTCGGCAGATGGAATCATGCTGCATAATATGTCTACACATATACACGTTCATATACACACAGGTATATCATCACACATATATAAAGTAATGAGAATAACTCAGAGTTTATATATCATTGAAAAAGTGTAGTTTCCTAAGTGTTTGGGGACAACATTTTTTATTTTTAAGAATCAAAAAGAACTGAAAGAGCCTTGGAGGTCATTTATTTCAATACCTCAGGGAAACTAAGACAAAGAACAGGAAAATAACTTGTCGAAGTCTCATGGGCAGTGATTGAGAACTCCTTAGATTTCAGTTTCTTTGTTGATGATCACATATCTTGCTTGTCCTAATTCCTTTGAGAGTGAGTGCTGAGGGAATACAGATTAGAGTCTTGCATGTAGAGATTCCGAAGAAATTATGTTGGCATAAAAGGAAAAAAACCACTCATACATAGAGCTTCTTTAAAATATTTTAAAAGCTCCAAATTCTATTGATAGGATTATAATAATCTATAGGCAAAATTTCCTTTTAATCAGAAAAATACTAAAGAAAGTAAGAATTCTATATAGTTCATGAACCACTTGAATAATTTGAGCCTGCACCTAATAATTCCTGAGTTGTTCAAAATTAACTACTCCAGGAACGTCAGTTAACTGTTTTTGTGTTTTGTGAGTGTTTGTAGCTATGTTTTCAAGCATATTTCTTTTACAAAATCAGCTGTCTAGTACTTTTCCCAATCTGGACTTCTAAAATAGCCACTAAAGTATTAGCCAAAAGTGATCCCCATTGCTGTCATAAACTATGTATCTAAAATACCTATTTTGTTTGGAAAAGAAAACAGCTCATGAGGAAATTAAGTGATAATATATGATCATTCAGAGAAATGGATTGGCTGAAATGATTACCTCTCAAAATGACAAATATCTTTTTCCATTGAAATAACCTAGTCAATCTAACATTTAGAGAGTCAAAGGTCTTTTAGACCTTATGATTCCCACTCAATGTTGGAAGAGGCTGGAGTGATGGCATTCAAACACCAGGTCCACAGACTGGAACTAGCCTATGACAAGGAGTCTGTGACAGCATTTTAGCCTATCAGTAGTCAAATGAGGAAAAAGAAGATGATATGGTGAGCTTATTAGAAAACTAAATATATCCAGCTTTTTATTATTTAAATATCATTTTTGAAATGGTAGTGATAATATTTTTTGTTCTTTGTTTTTATCGTGTTCTTACCTTAGCAAAGGTGAATCCCCAAACTTAAAGACATCCAGTTCAATGTTCTACCCTTTCAGAATATAAACAAAGCGCCTGCTATAGAATTTGAGTTATTTTATAAAAGTAGAATAAATGACTTAGAAGTTTCTTAATGTGACCCCCCCCACCAAGATTACTGTGAGAGTTCAGTTTATCTATAGTTTATCATTAAAAGTTTACTGCAGCTGGTTCTAAGCAGTGATTCCCTACCCCCCGCCCCTTCCATTTTCATGACCATCTTGAACCTTTCATTGAAGCTCAGGCTGCTTATATAGAGTCTGAATTGTTTTGTCAGTATTAGTAGCTCATAATTAACATTGTGATTTGTCACATAGCACCTCTAACTGCACTATTCTGTGGTTTCAAGAAGTTATTTTGGTAGCAGTTCCTTTATGATCAGAAGGAACATTTTGCTACAATAGGAAATGCATTCTGTGCAGACAGGCTGCAAATTCCCATGACAGGGCAGGCTCATCTGTCAAAGAATATTTTTTATTCCCATTTACCTCTTTGATTACATTCAGAATGCCCCAGTAATGCTGATGAGATCATTCTAACTCTTAAGAACATTTTCCTCATGTTTTCTATCATCTCCAATAACATTAAAATGTTTATCACAGTGGAAATGGTAGAGAAATCTCCGTTTTTCTCTTTAGGAAGCTAATTTGGGGAAGGAAGGTTGGTATATGAATGTCTAAAAAGTATTTTTTAAATTATCAGTACCGGTGTTTATTATTTAACTGAACACTAAATTGCTCTTGCATGTATTGCATTTGCATATACTATGGGTTCTAGTAGTGAACATAAAAGCACCAGTGATTTACTCAAAAAAAGATATTTTCTGTTTATTTTCAATTCTACCTATACTGTATTGAAAGACTAGGAAATACTATGAATTATTGATACATTTTTTAGTGAAATATGGTGTTTTATGTACCATAACGAAAACCAAAATCGGTAAACACTTGGTTACAGTGATTTAAGTACAGAAATGTGTAATTGATGCAATTAGGTGTTTCATTGGCATTTTAAATGAAGTCTGTATTTGTGCATATGTAATTATAATTTGAATATATTCTGATTTTTTGTCCTCTACTTTTTTCCAAGTTATAGTCTTATATATGCTCAGTACTTTATTTTTAAAAAACTTTTTATTATGAAATGTAAATGATTCAAAAAAGTAAAGAAAATAGTATAGTGAGAGCAATATACCCATCACCCAGTAATACCCATTAGCATGACTGATCTTATTCCACTTATATCTCCATTCACCACCCTTCTCCCACCACTAGATTGCGTAAAATCACATACCAGGTATCATTTTATCCTTAAATACTTTCATACATAAACTGTATACCAATAGATATTTAAAATATATTTTCCTTTTTTTTTTTTTTTTTTTTGAGACGGAGTCTTGCTCCGTCACCCAGGCTGGAGTGCAGTGGCGCCATCTTGGCTCACTGCAAGCTCCGCCTCCCGGGTTCACGCCATTCTCCTGCCTCAGCCTCCCAAGTAGCTGGGACTACAGGCGCCCACCACCACGCCTGGCTAATTTTTTGTATTTTTAGTAGAGATGGGGTTTCACCGTGTTAGTCAGGATGGTCTCGATCTCCTGACCTCGTGATCCGCCCACCTCGGCCTCCCAAAGTCCTGGGATTACAGGCGTGAGCCACCACACCCGGCCTATTTTCCTTTTTTGTACTTTTAAGTTTTATTTTTTAAAAATTGACAAATAATAATTGTACTTATTTATGGGGTACCTATTGACATTTCAATACATGTAATGTATAGTAATCAGATCAGGTATTAGCATATCCATCATCTCAAACATTTATCGTTTTCTTGTGTTGGGAACATTCAGTATCCCTTTCTAGCTATTTGAAACTATATAATGTATCATAAAATATATTTTCTTCAAACCATCAAATATTCAAAGAGTTACGTTTTCCTCCCTCTTGATTATCTCTCTCTCTTTCTCTTTTTAACAATTTGTTTGAATCTGGATCCAATCAGAATCCACTGTATTTGGCGGATATTTCTCCTGAATCCTTAAACTTAGGTTTCCTCCTCCTCCCTCTTTTATTTTCTTACCATCATTTTTGAAGAAAACAGGGTCATTTGTCCTGTAAAATTCCCATATTCTGGATTTTGCTGATTATATTACCATGTGGGTATTGCTAATAGGTGCCTCTAAGCTGTTAGTGTCAGTATTTTAAGATTATTTTCCAATTTTTACTTTGAATGTAAATCTCAACATGTCTTCATTTTTCTATTCAAGTAATGTAAATCTCTATTCAAGTCCAATCCAAAATCTACCTTTTTCTTGCCATACCAGTCAATCACATTTGCAGTATTTTAAAGAAGATTGCACATGAAAAGATTGCTTTTCCACTTGTTCCTAGACCTCAAAGAAAGACATGTACTGTATGATCTCCCTCATATCCTAAGAAAGTTGATCTCACAGAAGTAGAGGGTAGAATGGGGATTGCCAGAGACTGGGGTGGTTAATGTGGAGGGAAAATGGGAAGATGTTGGTCAAAGAACACATAATTACAGTTAAATAGGAGGAATAAGTTCAAGAGACATACTGTACAGTGTGGTTACCATAGTTAATGATGATATATTGTATTCTTAAAAAATGCAGAGTGGATGTTAAGTGCTGTTATCACAAAAATGATAACCATGTGAGGTAATCCATTTGTTAATTAGCTAACTATTCCATAAGGTGTATATACACAATTTTCTGTCAATTAAAAAAAACACTTTTTAACAGAAAAAATAGATTAATCAATAAAAAATTTAGTTTATTAAGTTATGCCCCATGTGAGTGGCATAGACTGCTACAAGGAATATAAAGGCCATTTTAATCCCTGTGGGTAAAAGTCTTCAAAAGTGACTCCTAATATGGTCATAAATTCTTCATTACTAAGTGCTTCTTGACCATTGCAGTTTTATAGGATTTGATTTCTGAAATTACAAACTTTGTTCTGATGAACTCATTCTCTCCTCTTCATAACTGTTCTAATTTAGTGTTTTTCTGCTTGCTATGGAGGGATGGAGGAGAAATGGCTCATTTCCAGAAGGGTGGATTGGAATCACTCATAGGGCTCTTAACTCCTCCTGCTGAATTGATGGTTACTGTTAGAGTGACCCACTGCTACTGATGGAATTACAAAACATCTTTCAGATATGCTGGGGTGGAAAAACAGTTGAAAACCATTGTCAACAGTCTATGTAAGACTTTCATGAGAAAGTTGCTGTATAAAGTTGTAATACACCTAGTTGACTTTCAAAGGCATCTTAGCCTAAGGCATTGACTGTCAAGAAAATAAAAAGGTCACGGAACATAAAGACCTCTTTTTCCCCACCGAGGAAGCAGGTTTATATTATATACCTAGATTATTAGGGAAGAGGCTACATTTCTGAATATAGAAATGTGTTCATTGAGAAGGGATTTATTGAGCATCTATTTAATTGCATTGTGTAAGTCTCTGAGGAAAAAAGGAAATAAAAGTGTAAAGTGTCTCTTGGTTCCATGAGAGCTTATAGTCTATTAATAGTTGAAGAGAAAGGCATATAGTGTTAAAAGAGTTAAATAAAAATGAAAGATACTATTAGATTAAACGTTAGAATTTGGGATGATAAAGTCTTAAGGAAGCAGAATAAAGGGAAGAATAAGGACCAAAGAGGATTTCTGAAGAAGTCTGGGGTCTCTCCTATTTGGGAGGTGGCACTTTTATCATGTGAAGTGGAATGGATGACCCTCTCCAAAACCTCTAAGTTTCTTCCATATTTGTGATTCATACTAGAATATTATCAAAATCTAAAGTTTTGATGGACAAAAACTGTCAGTATGACCAAAATAATGTAACCCTTTCAATTAAACTGACAAGCTACATTTGCAACATATTTGCCAAAAATAAATTAAGTATCTCAAAGTAAAAATAAGTATCAGCAGTAAGCCCCAATTGTGTTGTTAAGTGAAGTTAAAAATATATAAGAGTTCTTAAACTTTTTGTGTTGAGTCTGTAGAGAATTGATGAAAGATATAGAACTCTTCTCCTGAAAAATACTTATATTTACATACAGAATATTGTACATATTTCAGGGATTCATAGACCCTTTAAAACTGATCCATTGACTCAATTTTTGAGAATTTTGACATATAAGAATAAAACAGAACCAAACTTTCTAATCTCCCTCAAGTGGCGAGAACGGAAGGGCTTAAAGCTATAGACATTTAACAAATTGGGCCCAAGAAACAGGGTTAGTGGGCAGAATAAAGAGAAGTAGGTATGGAAGGGCTTATCAGAGCAAAAGCAGGAGTGGTCCAGGGAGGATAATAGTCTCAAGATAGTATCTGAGATTGGGTTTTCTTATTCCCAATATGTTCCTGAAGGCATACTCTATGGTTAGGCTGAGTCCATTTAAAGAGTATCTACTCAGGGCTGGGCGTGATGGCTCACGCCTGTAATCCCAGCACTTTGGGAGGCCGAGGTGGGTGGATCTCCCGAGGTCAGGAGTTCGAGACCAGCCTGGCCAACATGATGAAACCCCATCTCTACTTAAAATACAAAAAATTAGCTGGGTGTGGTGGTACACACCTTTAATCCCAGCTACTCGGGAGGGTGAGGCAGGAGAATCACTTGAACCTGGGAGGCAGAGGTTGCAGTGAGCTGAGATCGCACCATTGCACTCCAGACTGGGAGACAAGAGCAAGACTTTGCCTCAAAAAAAAAAAAAGTATCTACCCAGATACTTTAAGGAGAATACAGAACAATTTTGACTACAATTAATAGTGAAAAAATGAAGAAATTACAAAGTAAGTCACACCATTCCTAGCAGTTTTAATTTAAGAACTCATGTTCTGGAGCACCCACAAAAGGGAGTTTAAATAATATTTTCTTCAGCCCTTTAAGCATGGTGTATTAGGCCATTTTTGCACTTCTATAAAGAAATACCTGAGAGTGGGTAATTTATAAAGAAAAGAGGTTTAATTGGCTCATGGTTGTGCAGGCTTTACAGGAAGCATGGTGCCGACATCTGCTTGGCTTCTAGAGAGGCCTCAGGAAGCTTCCAATCATGGTGGAAGGTGAAGGGGAGCAGGCACATCACATGGCGAAAGCAGGAGCAAATGAGGTGGGGGGAGGTGCCACACACTTTTAAATGACCAGCTCTTGTGTGAACTCAGAGCAAGAGCTCACTTATCACCAAGGAGATGGTCCATGCCATTTGTGAGGGATCTACCCCCATGATTCAAACACCTCCCACCAGGCCCCACCTCCAGTATTGTGGATCTCAACATGAGATTTCAGTGGGGAAACATCCAAACTATATCATCTGGGTAACTTTCTAATAAACTATGTGTGCAATGTCATATGTAATTACCATATGTAATTTTAAAATTTAAAAGCCTTTTACTTTTATGCACTGGAATTGTGTTTTAAACCTAACAGGAAGCTGTTATCATTAGAATGATCAAAACCTGATAATATTAAACAAAAGAGAAAGTTAATTTATGGGAATAATCACTCAGGCAACAGAATAACCAGCATATATTGGTGTCTTAAAGGGGAGTAGCTGTCAACATGTGTTACCAATAGTTAAAGGTTTCCAGAAAATTTTCAGTATCTCCCTGCCAATCAATAAAGATAGCATCACACTCATCACCATAGCTTTAGTTGTCAGAAATGGTGTATTTATTGACTAAATGCAGCACTTTGAAAAGGCAAAAAGGAGAGTCAACTTTGAGGAAGCAGTGATTACAGAATTTTAGTAGTAGTAATTTCCTCTCACTCTGAATAATATTACAGTTATGGATATTTCCCTACTCTTAGGACTAAATAGTTATTTAGTAGTTATATAACTTTGGAAATACAGCACAATACTTTATTAGTTCCTATCATTAAAAGGTCCATGAATAGAAAATGGCTTACTTGCATTTGGACCAGCCCACCAAAAAATCAACATTGGCCAAATGCAGATGGGAGGTTGATTCTGGAGTTTAAATGCAAAGTTTATTAAGTAACATGTTTATTAAATTATAACGGACTCAAAAGTGATATAAAAACTCACTGAACTGATAACTAGTAAGACTATTTTAATTATTGTTAAGCTTACTTTTCAGTCCCCCTCCTTTCCTTCCTCTTTTTCTCTCTCACTCATTAACGTCATTGACTTTTAAAGCCTAAGTCAAGATTTTCTCTAGACTTGATTAGGTCTTTGCCAGTCTACAATTTCTGTTGTCTGCATACGCATTTCTTCCAGATACATTGTCTGGCAAGATGGGTAATGGTGAAAGGAAAAGATGAATGGGTATAAGAATATAAAGAATCTATGGTATTCTCTTAAATTTACATGAGATTTCAATGAGTCTTTTGGGGAGCAGTAAAAGATTTCTGTATTTGACATTATTTTGGTAACATGGAAATGTCACTGACAGAAAATTTTAACTCTTATGTTTGTTTTTTATTTATGTAATTAGCATTTGCATGTCTACTATATGCAGCAGTCAGCTGGTATACAGCAGAACAAGGATACCAGTTGTTAAAATACTGAAATGTTTCTATACTGTTAGAGAAATGGCACTTTCTTGAATGCCATACCCCACCTCTCAGGCTCTGGAAGTCCTAGATCTTCCTCCAGAAACCTCCAGATCTCCCTATGACCCAGAAAATAAAAGGAAAATGAATAGCACAGCAGCAGGACTTCAGGACCCTCATCTAGTGCCAGGGCAACATCATTCTGATTGGTCAGGACTGTATGCTGTGCCAGTTGTTAAAATATTTAATATTTAATATTACCTTTGGCTATATACAAAGCACTGTGTTTAACTCATCAGGGAATAAAAAGGTGAATAAGTCACATCCCCTGCTCTCAAGGAGCTCACAGATGAATCAGTAGTAATAATTACACCAACGGCTGACATTTACTGAGCACTTACTAGCAGCATTGTTCTAAGCACTTCTCATATATCATCTCATTAACCCTCATGATATCCTTAGGAGTTTATTTTCTCTTTTACAGAGGAGAAATCTTAGGTATAGGGAGATTAAGTCCATATCAGCCAGTCTGACTCCTTAAAGAGTATTGGAGGAAGCACGTGGAGTTCTAATTTGTCACTAGTCATGTGATCCCCTTGATTTTCACGTCCATCCTCTATGGAATGAAGAGGTTCAATTACATGATGTCTAACGGTCTTAAAAACCTATGATTCCATAACAGTGATAAGACAAATATTAATTAAAGGCAGAAATCATAAGCATAACTCAAGGCAGAATATGAAAAGCCCTATAAAATAGATAAATACAAATGTAGAAGGGGCTATACATAATTTGTTTCCAGAAAACCTATAATGCTTTTCTTTCTCCCATTTCTCCTTTTCAATTAAAATAATTCTTAGAAAAAAAATCACATATAGTTTCTTTTAAAAGGTTGTATTTGGACTAGATATTGAAAGTGAAAAACAGAAGAGAGGGCATTTTGGGCAAAGAGGATAGCAAGAGCCAGTAAGTGTTTCACAAGGGAAGAGAGAGATGGGTTTATGGAAACTTGAGTGTCTTCCCTGTGCCAGGGACTGTGTTAAGTGCAAGGAACACAAAACTGACTGAAATACAGTTCCTGTCTGGTGAGAATGACGGAGAAGTAAACCAACAGTAATGATACTGTGACTGGGGAACAGTTGCATTGCATTCTTCATATCTGTCGAAGGCACATATTTATTGAATGTGCCTGTTTTCCAGGCACATGGAAGATGGTGGAGATACACCAGAGAGCAAAACAGACCAAAATCTCTGCCTTCATGAAGGCTATATTCTTATGAGCAAGATAAGCAGAACATAAATAAATAAAATATAGAGTATAACAGATGGTGATAAGTGCATTGGAGAAAAACAAGGCAAGGAAGGGGATGAAATCTGCTGGAGTTGAGAGAAATGAGTTGCAATTTTAAGTACAGAGGTCAAGAAAAGCCTCATTGAGGAGACATTTGAATAAAATGCTGAAAGCCACAAAGAGGTAGCAAGTCCTGTGACTCTAGGGTGAAAGATGTTCCAAGCAGAAAGCTGTGTCCCGTCCAGAGTCTTGTCTCAGTATGCTTCACACACACCAGCAATTTGCTTCTTTTTCTTTTGCATCATCAGTCTGCTACTACTGTCCCGTGCACCACCCAGTCTGCTACTACTGACCCTTATTCACTCTAACCAGCTCTTTGGTCTCCTTGCTTTTTTTTTTTTTTGGTTTTGTTTTTTTGAGACAGGGTCTTGCTTTGTTGCCCAGGCTAGAGTGCAGTGGTGAGATCATAGCTCACCTGGGCTCAAGCAATCCTGCCATCTCAGCCACCTGAGTAGTTGGGACTACAGGTGCACCACCACACCCGGCTAATTTTTAAAAATTATTTTAGAGATAGGGTCTTGCTATGTTGCCCAGGCTGGTGGCAAACTTCTGGCCTCAAGTGATCCCCCGACCTCAGCCTCCCAAAGCATTGGGATTACAGGTTGAATTACTGTGCCCTGCCTGGTTTCCTTGCTATTCTATTAACATGCCAGATGACTTTCACATCAGGGGGTTTGCATTTGGCTGGTATATAGAGAATCAATTAGAAAGATGTAAGTCCAAAGTCAGAGAAACCATCTGGGGTCGGGGAAGAGCAATAATCAAGGTAAAAGATGATTAGCAACTGAATTACGGCTATGGCCAAGGGAATCAAGAAAAGTAGACAGATTGAGAGAGATTTAGAAGGAAATAAATTACTAGAACTTGGTAACTGCTTGGATGTGGTAACTAAAGGAGAATGGAGACGCAAGGTAATTCCCAGGTTTTTGCCTTGGGTAGCTGGCTGGATGATGATGCAGTTCACTGAGAAGGGTACAGTTTTGGAGGCATTTAGGTGAGATGATGGATGTGGTTTGGGGAATATTACATTTGAGGGGCATTGGGCATGATTTGAGTTGGTATACCATACAGATTAATTTCTTGTCAATATTTTAAAAGTATTGTAATGTGTTTTTTTAACC
The DNA here is from genome assembly GCF_028885625.2 of Pongo pygmaeus. Taxonomy (NCBI): domain Eukaryota; kingdom Metazoa; phylum Chordata; class Mammalia; order Primates; family Hominidae; genus Pongo; species Pongo pygmaeus. The sequence continues at coordinate 89,110,431 of NC_072385.2, read as the reverse complement.
ACACCCTATAATTTAAGTAACAATAGGATCTCCAGAATGAGAATAATAGGGGAACTCATTCAGAGATGGCCTCTCAAAGGCAGTAGCCTTTTAGTGGGATCTGAAAGATGAGAGGTGCCAACTGTGCAGTTAGGGAAGACTCCAGGCAGAGGCACAGCAGGCATGCAGGCATTCATCCCATGTCACCAAAACATCCAGTATGTTTTCAGCAAATGCTGAAAACTGAATTTACAGCCTATTCTCTGTCCCTTGCTCTCCCTCTAGTTTCCCTAGATCAGGATGGAAACCCACCATCCAGCCAACCGTGCACTTCAAAAACCCAGAGGTCAGCCTGGACTCCTCTTCTCCCCCGACCTCCAGTCATAAGTCCTGTGGATTGTCCTTGAAATCTGACTGTCACTCTGCCTCCATCCTGTCCTAGCTGCCATCTTCTGTCTCTTGAACTGTGCAGCAGCCCCCTGCTGGTGCCCTGCTTTCTCATTCTTGTGCACTTCCAACCCAATCTCCATATTCAGCTGAGTGATCTTTGAAAAACACAAGTTTGCTCCTGTCATTCCCTGTTGCAATGTATTTTTACAAACACATCCTAAGATAGTTAGTCACGTACCAACTTTTAGACCTTTAAAAATTGCATTTATCTGCCAAGCAATTGTTCCCCATGGAAGAAGAGCTCTAGTGACTACTTTGTTCCTTTGTTGTCTCTAATTTTAATATTCCAAAACCCACATTTTTTTTTACAATTGTCATTTGATTTAGACGACTTAAAAGCTTTTTATTACAAGCCATATATATACTAATAGAACAACCTTTAACAATATTTTTTTTTTATTCACCGGAAAAGGTGATCATTTCTTGATCACAAGCAGTAAGATTTCTTGTCCTCAGCTCAACCTCATTATAACTATATATTTGAACAAACTAAGATATCCTCTGAAATGAGTCACCTCATCCCAGGGTTCAACTGACATGGGGAATTACCTTGTTTTAGTCAGAAAGCCTTAATTAGATTAGGTTGGCCTTTCTGAACTTTATGTGTTGCTACATACAGGAGTTAAAAACCTTGATCTACACATATCACACAAATCAGGAGAAAACAAATGAAAGCAGAAATGAACTCATGTTTCTATACGCAGCTGCTTTGATGAAGACATTTCAAATAGAAACCAGAAAACCAAAAGCACAAAACTGAGGAGATAATAGCCAATGAAGGGGAGAAGTGATTAATTCAGATCAGGAAAAAAAGCTGCAGAGTTCAAAGAGATTATGATGAAATTATTAGGGGCTGTTGGAGATGTAATCCATATCTCCTTGTCACATGTGTCCTATGTGATAGTGCCGTGAATGTCATGGGAGAAAATTAGTGCCTTACAAAATAAACATGTTTAAACTTTGTGAAAAATACCCACACAAGAGACTGATATACATACATTCAGAGGTGGACACATTTGTCTCTACAGGGAAATTCATCTGCTATGTGGTAAGAGCAGCTGATAATCAGGAAACTCAAAGTCACATTCTAGCAGAACCTTTTATTAATATTGACCCATAATTGTGGCTCTGCAGGAGTTTTTAATCTCATTGTATTTATGTAGTGTCTTTTGTAATATGATAACACATTTCAAAATTATTATTGTTGAATTGCCAACAAAATGCATCCTAAACACACACTCCTTAGGTAAGGGAAGAGACCCCATGTATGCTGTCCTCTGCTATTGGAAACAAGTAAAAAAAGAGTTATCCAGTAATCTTTTTCTTAAAAACAGTCACAACATCTTGATGATACTGATTCAATTGTAAATTATTTTGGAATAATCCAAACTATAAAAGCTCTAATCTTCAAGATGGGAGGCTTGAATGTGGGAATGTATGCACAGATGTTTATCTAATTTTATCCAATAGTTTATACTGCACAATGGGCTCAGTGAGCCATATTTCCTCACTTTGAAGTTACCTGGAGTTCTACCTGGTCACAGGCTTGCCTGATGTATGTGAGTGAGGAAGGAAAACCACTTAAATGAAGAGTGTGGCTTTAAAGAATATAGTGCATTTTCTCTGAATGAGCATTCATGACTTTCTGCAGGAAGGTAGATGACATTGGACAACAGATTATTTTGTTTTGGTTGAAGATGAATTAATATTACAATACCAATGCTTTGTCTGTTCACAGGCAACAAATAAATGAGTGCGTGATACTGAAATGAAAAAAATAGGATATAGATGGCTTATGTAAGAGCCAAATATAGCAGAAGCATACAACTATCAAACTTTATTCAGACATCAAGAAAGCATCATATCTGAGCTATTCTTTTCATCTCCTTCCTGTTTCTTTATATACACTTCTAGTAGTTAAACTGATTTTAATGGATGAATTTTCATTTAAAAGTAAAAAAAGATGTTCTCTGCTTCAAGCAGCAGGTGTGTTTTTAATCTTTAATAGGTCACCTTGCCAAGTGCAAGCAGGCAAGCTGTTATTGATCAAAGAGGTTTTGTTGGGTAGCTCTCAGATTATTGAGTGACAAACTTTATTGAATTTGACTTAACAGAAGTCAGAAGACAGCTGAAGCATAAGAGCTTGCACTGCCATCAGAGTCATTTTACGACAGCCAGGGAGCAAAGCTCAGAGATGGATACTGAGCTCTTTGCTGGCCCTTGGAGATTAACTGAACAGCGTTCCTACCAATTCCCAAGCCTGTCAGCAGAACCAATTAGATTTTCAACCAGTAGACAAGAAGGGTGGCACTTGGGGACCTTTTTGCTTTAGGTCGAAGGCTTTTCAGACTGCGATGAGATGACATTGATGATGACACGTTGAGCATTGGTTGGTTTTAAGACAAGTTAAATTAGCAGTCTTGAAATGATTCCAACTGTCTCCTGACTTCTCACTGTTGCCATATTCAGTGGATCCTGTCAGGAGCAAGTTGATGACTTAATAGTCTTTCTTGAGTGGATTTGAGCACTTTGGCTGTGTGTTTATGTGTAGTTGTCATGCTTAAAATATTCATATGAAGGTTTGAAATATTTATTTGAAGGCGCCTTCTGCAGAGTTCAGCAGTAAGGCTCTCAGTGCTTCTACCTACTTTTTATTTTTTATTTTTTGCTTCTCTAAGCAGTTATTTTGTACAACTACCTTTTATTCTATTTCATGTATAATTGATGACAATGTTTCATGTAATTATTGATAACTTCATTTATGATAAACTTAAAAAGCCTTTCTGACATCATGCATTTCTCCCAGAATACTGTAAATTCAGATCTACTCATAAATAGTTTGGGAATCACTGGGGATTAGGAAGGGCACTATTGTTTTTATTCTGTGACCTTTGGTCCAAGAAGACTGAGGCAGATTTTCATGGAAGGGATATAAACAGAAGGATGGAAACATAGATGTAGTACTAATACACGTAAGATTGTCTTAAATGATGGAAACAGGATATCTTTGAGAAGCTTCATTTTTGACCTTGAAAAAGTTCTACAGGATACTTATTTGAGGTATTGAAAACACCATTACTCAAGTCTGCATTTGAACTTAAAGATTACTGAATAGTCTTAACATCTACTAATATCAGAAAATTGTTGTGAGTGTACTTCTGTGTTATATAGATAATTGAGATTTTAAATTCTCAAATTTAAAGTTTTTGGTGTTTAGTAGGGTTACCTGGCAAATAACTTGAATATAATAATTTGTAATTCATTGCACCTACTCTTGTACATTTTTATAAGTGAGAATAATTTTAGCTGATTATGTGTGTGTATATATATATGCATCTGCAAACACATATGTGTGTGTGTATATATAAATAATTCATGTTTTGTAACAAAGTTCTACATTTTCTACAGTTACATGCTGGTGCTATCACTTGGCAATTGCTGACCCTTCAAAAGCATGAAAATGAAAATATTTTACAGTATAAATTCTTTCAGGCTACTAGAAAGTACTTTTTGCTAAATTAGACTTGAAATTTTATAGCTAGCTCCTTGGCAACCTACAGTGGTTACGTCCTTTTTGAAGAGCTTGATTTATAAACAGGGCATTCTTGGTGTATGCACTTAACATTGGATTTAGAATTCTGACCCTATGGTTTCATACCTATACAATGCTGTGGATAGCAGTGATGATATGTAGGAAATAAATATTTCAACATTAGACTCATGTTTTCAAAGTGGATTCTTTTAGATGCTTTTTAAGATAGCCACATTTGGCCAGAACCCCATGTAATCATCACCCAGTCCCAATAAGTGACAACCCATGCCCAGTCTTGCCCACTGAAAATCCCATTCAGTACTTCTTTTATATTATTTTGAAGCAAACCCAAGATAATCATATAATTTTTTCCATAAATATTTCAGTGTCTATCTCTAAAAGATAACATAACTACAATACCATTAACACATCTAAAAAGACTTAGCAATAATTTCTTAATATAATTAAGATAGAATTAGTATTCAGATGTCGTTTATTGTTATTCAGAATTACCAGTGATTAAGATTGTGATAGATTTTTTCTAAACACACCTATTTTTCTTTGCAAATCTGTTATCCTATTGTCCTTTGATACTTTTTTTTTTAAACTCCTTTTCGTCTTGCCCAGCCAGGACCCTACTGTTGGACATTTCAACCACACTCTTATCACTACCTTTAATTCTTTCACCCCTTGACCCTCTTTTATGCTTACTCATCCTATCGTTAACCCTACATAAAGCTAAAATTGGTTTTCTCTGTGCCTGGGCTGTCAAAAGCTATTGAAGAAAAATGCGTAACTGTTGATGGCACCATTACACATTTATGATTTTCAGCCTCAGGTGGCCCCTTTGTACCACCTGGTGATCATTTTACCCATTCCCCACAGGAACTATTTCAGATCCATACCTCTTTCTTTAATTCCTCAACCTGGCCTCTAGCCAATTTCATCAGGCATCATAGATGACTTGAACATCTATTCTGTGAGAAAGGACAATAGTTGTGAGTTATTTCAAACTTCTTCCTTCCTCTATATTTATTTATCTTTAATTCCTACCCTCTGTTTCAAAACAAACAGATTCTTTCTTCCAAAAAAGTTAATGTTTAATACCATGGATTCTGGTGCCAGATTGCCTGTTTAGAATTCAGGCTCCACCCCTTCTTAGCTGTGTGTCATTGGGCAAGTTATTCAACTCCTTTGTGCTTCAGTTTTCTCATCTGTAAAACTACAGTTATTACAGTTCTTGTCTTTAGGATTGCTAAGAAGATAAAGTGACAATATATGTAAAATTCTTAGAACAGAGCCTGGAGCAGGCCGGGTGCGGTGGTTCACGCCTGTAATTCCAGCACTTTGGGAGGCCTAGGCGGGCGGATCACGAGGTCAGGAGATCGAGACCATCCTGGCTAACACGGTGAAAACCCCGTCTCTACTAAAAATACAAAAAATTAGCTGGGCATGGTGGTGGGCGCCTGTAGTCCCAGCTATTCGGGAGGCTGAGGTAGGAGAATGGCGTGAACCCAGGAGGCGGAGCTTGCAGTGAGACGAGATCGGGCCACTGCACTCCAGCCTGGGCGAGAGAGTGAGACTCCGTCTCCAAAAAAAAATAAAAAAATAAAAATTAAAAAAAAAAAAAAAACATAAGAAAGCACAACCCATGTAACAGTTGTTGTTACAGTTATATTTCCAAAACTCTACTCATGTTCCTGACTCAGGGTCTTTCCAAGGCTCTACCAGTGTTCCTGATTGTGAAAAGTAGGATACAAGAAAGGGATGGGGGAGGCTGCTTTACATTGGATGGCCTGGCAGGCTTCTCTGAGGAAGCGACATTTGAACTGAGATCTAAAGGATGAGAATAGACCAGTCAAGGGGAAAGTGGGAGAACATATTCTAGGCAGAAGAAACAAATGCAAAGGCCCTGAAAGAAGGAATGTGTTTAGTATGTTTGAGGAACTGAAAGAAAACTAGTTATGGCTGAAGTGTAGCAGGAAGGGTGAGAATGATTCAAGATGAAGTTGGGGAAATAAGCTGGGTCCAGATCATATATGGCCTTGTAGGGCAGAGTGAAGTGTATGGATTATATTCTTAGTTCAATGGAAAGCTATTGGGGGTTTTAACCAAAGGAATAGCATGATCTAATTGGTATCTTGTGAAGATTATTGGGGGTTTTAACCAAAGGAATAGCATGATCTAATTGGTATCTTGTGAAGATTATTCTTTTTGCTCCATGGAGAATAGATTTTTAGGACAAGAGTAAAATGGGGAAAAGTTGATAAAAGACTATTGCATTATTCTAAGTTAGAGATGATAGTGATTTGGATTGTGGTGGTGGCAATAGTAATGGATTGAAACAGATGAATTCAAGATGTAATTTGGAGGTAAAAGGTGATGGATTAGATGTGAGGGATGTTGAAGGAAAGATAAGAATCAAGTATAACTTCTAAATTGTTGGCTTGAACAATAAGGCAGATAGTGGTTTAATTTATATAAATCATTCTCTAGGAGAGTCAACAATCTCCAGGCACCCAAAGGGTAGTGGTAAGGAATAATACAAGGTCAAGTACAAAGTTACTTATTTTGGTTTCAAAAATGACCTTGGCATCTCGTTCCTCATAGATTGGTAAATCTTGAGGAAAACTTCCACTTATTTATGTCTAGTGTCTTTTTAGCTTTTAAAAAATCAACTCCATAGAGGTAAAATTTGCATATAATCAATGCACCCATTTTATTTTTTTATTTTTTATTTACTTTTTCTTTTTAAAAACATTTATTTTAGATTCTGGGGAGTATATGTGCAGGTTTGTTACAAAGGTATATTGCATGATGCTGAGGTTTGAAGTACACTTGAACCCATCACTCAGAAAGTGAGCATAGTACCTAATAGGCAGTTTTTCAACCCCTGTCATCCTCCTTCCCTCCTTCCTCTTATATTCCCCAATGTCTGTTCCCATCTTTGAATCTGTGTGTACTTAATGTTTGGCTCCCACTTATAAGTGAGAATATGCAGTATTTGGTTGTCTGTTCCTGCATTAATTTGCTTAGGATAATGGCCTCTAGCCGCATCCATATTGCTGCAAAGGATATGATTTATTTTTTATGGTTGCATAGTATTCTGTGGTATATATGTAACATATGTTTTCATCCAGTCCACTGTTGATGGGCTGGTTTGATTCCATGTCTTTGCCACTGTGAATAGTGCTGTGATGAACATAGAAGTACATGTGTCTTTTTGATAGAATGATTATATTCCTTTGAGTATATATCCAGTAATGGGATTGCTGGGTCAAATGGTAATTCAATTTTCTGTTCTTTTTAGAAATCTCCAAACTGTTGTCCATGATGGTTGAACTAATATATGCATTCCCACTAACAGTGTATAAGCATTCCCTTTTCTCTGCAGCCCTCACCAACACCTGTTATTTCTTGACTTTTTAACAAAAGCTGTTCTGACCAGTGTGAGATGGTATGTCAGTGATTTGCATTTCTCTGATGATTTGTGGTGATGAGCATTTTTTCATGTGTTTATTGGCCATTTGTATGTCTTCTTTTGAGAAGTGTCTGTTCATGTCCTTTGCCTACTTCTTAATGGGGTTATTTGTTTTTTGCTTGTTGAATTAAGCTCCTTATAGATTCTAGATATTAGGTCTTTGTTGGTATAGTTTACAGATATTTTTCTCCATTCTGTAGGCTGTCTGTTTACTCTGTTGATGGTGTTTCTCTTGCTGTGCAGAAGCTCTTTAGTTTATTTAGGTCCCATTTGCCGATTTTTGGTTTTGGTGCAATTGCTTTTGAGGACTTAGTCATAAATTATTTGCCAAGGCTGATATAGAGGAGGGTATTTCCTTTTTCTTCTAAGATTTTTATACGTTGAGGTCTTCTGTTTAAGTCTTTAATCCATCTTGAGTTAATTTTTTTATATGGTGATAGCTAGGGGGCCAGTTTCATTCTTCAGTGTATGATTAGCCTGTTACCCCAGCACCATTTATTGCATAGGGAGTCTTTTCCTCCTTGCTTATTTTTGTCAACTTTGTTGAAAATCAGATGGTTGTGGATGTGTGGCTTTATCTCTGTGTTCTTTATTCTGTTCCATTAGTCTTAAGTGTGCATTTTAATGAGTTTTAATAAATGTATATACCAGTGTAAACACTACTCCAATCAAGTTATTGTTTCTGCTGTATTACTCTGAAAAGTTCCCTCATGTCCCTTTTCAGGCAATCCCCTACTCTACCCCCAGGAAGCTACAGATCCATGCATTGTCAGTATATTTTATGGATGCCTTTTTCCCTCAAATCATTATTTTTTTTAGATTCATTCATGTTGTTTGTTTTCTGTTAGTAGTTTAGTCTTTTTGAATTTTGGAGTAGTATTCCATTGTATGAATTTACTAGCACAGATTTGTTCATCCATTCAACCCAACTGTTGATAAAACAAAAATTGGCAAGTGGGACCTAAGTAAACTAAAGAGCTAAGTAAACACCATCAGCAGAGTAAGCAGCCTACAGAATGGGAGAAAAATGAATACTACTGTTGATAAAGAGTTGGGTTGTTTCCAGCTGGAAGCTATTGTGAATAAAGCTGTTAGCGACATTTGTGCACAAGATTTTTTGTGAATACAAATTTTCATTATTCTTGGGTAAATATCTAGGAATGGAATGGCTGGGGTTTTTTTTCTTTTTTCTTTTTAAAATTTTATTTGTCTTTTTTATTATTATTATACTTTAAGTTTTAGGGTACATGTGCACAACATGCCGGTTTGTTACATATGTATACATGTGCCATGTTGGTGTGCTGCACCCATTAACTCGTCATTTAGTATTAGGTATATCTCCTAATGCTATCCCTCCCCCCTCCCCCCACCCCACAACAGTCCCCGGTGTGTGATGATCCCCTTCCTGTGTCCATGTGTTCTCATTGTTCAATTCCCACCTATGAGTGAGAACATGCGGTGTTTGCTTTTTGTCCTTGCAGTAGTTTGCTGAGAATGATGGTTTCCAGCTTCATCCATGTCCCTACAAAGGACATGAACTCATCATTTTTTATGGCTGCATAGTGTTCCATGGTGTATATGTGCCACATTTTCTTAATCCAGTCTATCATTGTTGGACATTTGGGTTGGTTCCAAGTCTTTGCTATTGCGAATAGTGCCGCAATAAACATACGTCTGCATGTGTCTTTATAGCAGCATGATTTATAATCCTTTGGGTATATACCCAGTAATGGGATGGCTGGGTCAAATGGTATTTCTAGTTCTAGATCCCTGAGGAATCGCCACACTGACTTCCACAATGGTTGAACTAGTTTACAGTCCCACCAACAGTGTAAAAGTGTTCCTATTTCTCCACATCCTCTCCAGCACCTGTTGTTTCCTGACTTTTTAATGATTGCCGGAATGGCTGGGTTTTATGGTATGTATGGTATATGTTTAACTTTGTAAGAAACTGCCAGACTGTTCTCTAAAGTGATTGTACCTTTTTACATCCCCTGGCAGTGTATGAGAGTTTCAGTTGCTTCACATCCTTACTAACGCTTGGTATGGTTAGTCTTTTTAAAGTTGGCCATTCCAATGGCTATGTAATAGTATCTTATTGTGATTTTAATTTGCATTTCCCTAATGTTTGCTGATGTTGAATTTTTTTCATGTGTTTATTGACCATTTGTATATATTTTTTGGGACATGTTCAAATCTTTTGTACAGTTTTTAGTTAATTGGATGCCTTCTTTTTATTAAATTGCAATAATTCTGTATCTAACCTGTACAAATACATTTAATAAATATATTTATGTAACAAATCAGTTGTTAAATGTATGTATTGCAGATTTTTTCCCAGTCTTTGGCTTACCTTTTTATTTTATTAATACTGTCTTTTTAAGAGCAGAAGATTTTAGTTTTTATAAAATCTAAGTTATCTTTTTTTTCTTTTATGACTAGTACATTTTGTGTTCTAAAAATTTTTGCTCACACAAACATCATGAAGATTTTTCTGCTATGTTTTAATTTGGATATTTTAAAGCTTTAGCATTTATGTTTAGGAATATGATATAATTGAATATTATTTTTAATATAGTGTGAGGTAAGGGTCGAGGTTCATTTTTTTCTGTACCGATATCCAGTTGTTCTAGCATTATTTGGTGAAAAGACCATCTTTTCCCCCATTGAATTACTTTTACATATTGTTGAAAATTAATTGATGTAAATGTCCAGATCTCTCACTGGATTGTCTTTTCTATTCCCTTAATCTGTATGTCTACCATTATGCCAATACCATACTGTTTTGATTACTGTAGATTTACAAGTCTTTAAATCAGGTACTGTAAGTCATCTAATTTTGTTCTACTTTTTCCACATTGGCTTTGGATATTTTAGGTCCTTTGTATTTCATACAAATGTTAGAATCAGCTTGGCAATCTCTAAAAAATCAAAAGAAGAAGGCTGTTGTGATTTTAATTGGGATTGCATTGAATTCATAGATGAATTTAAAGAGAAGGTAATTCACATCTTAATAATATGGAGTCTTTTGATCCATAATAATGATATCTCACTCCATTTATTTAGGTCTTCTTTAATTTCTATTAGTAGTGTTTTGTAGTTTTCAGTGAATAGATCTTGTACACCCACTCCAATGTGCATAATTTTTCCTATTATTTTGTTTTCTTTTTAAATGCTATTGTTAATGGTATTGTATTTTTATTTCATTTTCCAATTGTTTAGTGCTAGCATATAGAAATACAATTGATTTTTATACTGACCTTTAATGCTGTGACATTGCTAAATTCACTTATTAATTCTAATAGCTTTTTAAAGGATTTTATAGAATATTTTATGTATAACAGTGATTTAGTCCATTTGGGCTATTATGTCAAAATATCATAAACTGGGTAGCTTATAAACAACAGACATTTATTTCTCAGTTTTGGAAGCTGGGAAGTCCTCAAGGCACCAGCAGATTAAGTGTCTGATGAGGGCCCATTCCTTCTCGACTGTATCCTCACATGGTAGAAGAGGCTACCTAGCTCTTTGGGGTCTGCTTTGTAAGTGCACTAATTCCATTCATGAGAACTTCACCCTCATGACTTAATCACCTCCTAAAGGCCATACCTCCTAAACTCATCATTTTGGGGGTTAGGATTTCAACATATGAATTTTGGGCGGACATTGCACGAACATTGCACGAGACCATGTCCTGTATGAATAAAGACAATTTTACTTCACCCTTTCTAGTCTGTATGTCTTGATTTCCTTTTCTTGCTCTATTGCACTGTCTGGGAGGTCCAGTGCAGCACTGAATAGAAGTGTTTACAGTGGATATCCTTCCCTCGTTTCTGATCTTAGGATAGGGATTTAGTGTTTCACCATTAATTAAGATGTTAAGTATAGATTTTTTTGGTAAATGTCCTTTATGAGAGAATGTCCTTCTATTTCTAGTTTGTTGAGAAATTTTTTCATAAATATATGTTAAATTTTGTGAAATTATTTTCCTGCCTCTTTTGAGATGATTGTATAGCTTTTCTCCTTTACTTTGTTAATGTGGTAAATTATGTGATTTTCTAATGTTAATTCAACCTTACAGAATAGGGATTAAATACTGTTTTATCACAAGGTATTATCCTTTATAGATATTACTGGATTTGATTTGCTATTTTGTTTAGGATTATATTATGTTATTAAGGATGATGTCATCTATGTTCATACTAGTTACAGTCTTTTTAAATAAGTTTTATTATAGTTTCTTTTGTCTGGTTTTGGTATCAGGGTATTGCTGGACTCATAAAATACACTGGCAAATGTTCTTCCTTCTTATGTTTTCTGAAAAAATTTACAGAAGATTGCTAGTAATTCTTCCTTAAATGCTTGATAAAATTAATCAGTGAATCCATCTGAACCTGAAGTGTGTTTGGGAAAAAAGTTTCATTGACAGATTCAATTAAATAGACATAGGGCTCTTCAGATTTTTTACTTCTTCTTGTGTCAGTTTTGACAATTTATATCTTTCAAGGAACTTGTGTATTTCATGTAATTTTCCAAACTTATTAGCATAAACTTATTTATAATGTTCCCTTTTTATCCTTTTTTTTTTTTTTTTTGAGATGGAGTCTCACTCTGTCACCTAGGCTGGAGTGCAGTGGTGCAATCTCAGACTCTGCCTTCCGGATTCAAGTGATTCTCATTCCTCAGCCTCCCGAGTAGCTGGGACTACAGATGCATGCCACCACACCTGGCTAATTTTTGTATTTTTAGTAGAGACAGAGTTTCACCATGTTGGCCAGGCTGGTCTCTAACTCCTGACCTCAGGTGATCCACCCACCTTCTCGGCCTCCCAAAGTGCTGGGATTATAGGCATGAGCCACTATGCCTAGCCCCTTTTTATTCTTTTAATGTCTATAGGAACTGTAGCAATCAATGTTCCCTATTTCAGTCCCAACAGTGCAAGTAGCTTGGACTACAGATACATTCCACCGTGCATGGCTAATTTTTAAATTTTTTTGTAGGGATGGCGTCTCAAACTCTTGAGCTCAAGCAATCCTCCCACCTTGGGGTCCCAAAGTGCTGGGATTACAGGCATGAGCCACCGTGCCCATCATTAATTTGTATTTCATCTCTCTTTTTCTTCTTGAGCAGTCTAGCTTCTAGCTTAAGGTTTATCAATTTTATTAATTTCTTCAGAGAACTGGCTTTTTATTTCATTGTTTTTCTCTATTGTTTGTCTGTTTTCTATATCTTTTCTTTCTTCTTTTATCTTTTTCAATTCCTTATTTCTAATTACTTGGGGTTTAATGTAGACTTTTCTAGCTTCCAAAAGCTAATTATTTGTGGCTTAATGTAAATTTTTCTAGCTTCTGAAAGTGAAAGCTTATCATTGATTTCAAATCTTTTTTTCTAAGTTTTTTTTTTTTTAGATACAAGGTCTCACTATGTTGTCCAGTCTGGTCTTGAGCTCCTAGGTTCAAGTGATTCACCTGCCTCAGTCAAATCTTTTTTCTTATGTAAGCATTCAAAGCTGCAAATTGACCCTGTAAGCCCTACTCTTCCAATAAATTTTGATATGCTATATTTTAATTTGATTCAACATATTTTTAATGTTTCTTATGATTTATTCTTTGACCTATACATTGTTTAAACAGTATGTTATTTAATTGCCAAATATTTGAGAGTTTTCAAGACATCTTTTTTGTTATTGATTTTCAACTTAATTTTAGTTTGGTCAGAGAATAGAGTCTGGATAATTTCAATCTTTAAGTTATTGGAGAATTGTTATATAGCCCATCATATGGTTTATCTGAGTAAATGTTTCATGTACACTTGAAAAAACTATATTCTGCCCTTGTTTGAGGTACTGTTTTGTAAATATCAGTTAAAACAAGTTGGTTAATAGTGTTATTGTCATATTCTACATCCTTACTCATTTTATGTCTACTTGCTCTGCCAATTACTGAGAGAAGAGTGGTGAAATCTCCTGTATAATATATATGTATGTGTCTATATTTCTGTTTATTTCTATCAGCTTCTGCTTCATGTATTTTGAAGCTCATATTTGTTGCATACATATTTATGATTGTTATGTTGTCTTTTTGATGATTTGACTCCTACATCTTTATGAAATGTCTCTCTTTATCCTTGGTAATATTCGTTCTTTGAAGTCCGCTGTGTCTGATATCAATACAGCTACACTAACCTCATGATTAGTGTGCACATGGCATATCTCTTACCGCTCATTTATGTTTTACCTACCTATCTCATCATATTGTGTATGCATTTCTTTCTTTGTTTTTTTTTTGAGACAGGGTCTCACTCTGTCACCCAGATTGTAGTGCAGTGGCCTAATCTTGGCTCACTGCAACCTCCACCTCCACAATCTTGGCTCAAGCAATCCTCCTACCTTGACCTCCCAGGTAGCGGGGACTACAGGTGCACACCACCATGCCTGGCTAATTAACAATTTTTTATTTTTTTTGTAGAGATGATGTCTCACTTTATTGCCCAGGTTAGTCTTGACCTCCTGGACTCAAGCAATCCTCCTGCCTCAGCCTCCCAAAGTGTGATTAGTGGCATGAGCCACTGCTCCCAGCTGTGTATGCATTTCTTGTGGACAGTTGTATAGTTGGGTCTTGGATTTTGAGCCCATCTGACAAGTTTTTCTTTTTAATTGTACTGTTTAATTGAACTGAATTTAATTATTGATATGGTTATGTTTAAGTTTACTATCTTGCTATTTGTTTTCTGTTTGTCTTATTTGTTCATTATTCTTTTTACCTCTTTCCTGTCTTCTTTTGTATTATTTTTTATTATTTCAGTTTTCTCTACTCTTGGTTTAGTGGCTATACCTCTTTGTTTAGAATTTAGGTGTTCCCTAAGGTTTAAACTATATAACTTTAATTTATATTCACCTTCACATAATATTATACTATTTCACATATAATGTTAGAAGCTTTAAGAATATACTTCCACTTCCCCACCCTCTCCTTTATGCTGTTATCATACATTCTACTTCTACAGATGTCATAAACCTCACAATACACTGGCATTATTTTTTCTTTAAATGGTTAATTTTCCTTGAAAGCAACTTAAAAAAAGAAAAATGTTTGTATTTACCCATGTACTTACCATTTTCAGCACTCTTCACTGATTTTTATATATACCTGAGTTTCTACGTAGTATTAATATCATTTTCCTTTCACTTGAAGACCTTCTTTAATTATTTCTCACTGTGCAAGTCTGCTAGTAATATCATCTTTTGTTTGTCAGGAAAATTTTTATTTTTTCCTTTATCATTATAGTATCTTTTCAATGAACATAGAATACTGAGTTGATGTCATTTTTTAAACACTTTTCTCTGGATAAATTATTTTTTGTTTTTTGAGGTGTTAGTAAGTTTATTTTTCAAAACAAATTTCATCGTATGTATTTGAGGTTTACAACATGATGTTATAGATACACATAGATAGTAAAGTGGTGACAACAGTGAAACGATTAACATGTCTATAATTTCACATAGTCACTTTTTTTGTGTGACAAGAGCAACTAAAATCCTACATATCTAACAAAAATCCCTAATACAGTACAGTGATGGTTAATACTGAGTATCAACTTGGTTGGATTGAAAGATGCAAAGTATTGATCCTGGGTGCATCTGTAAGGGTGTTGCCAAAGGAGATTAACATTTGAGTCAGTGGGCTGGGAAAGGCAGACTCCCTTTAATCTGGGTTGGCACCATCTAATCAGATCCCAGTGTAGCTAGAATATAAGGCAGGCAGAAAAACATAAAAAGACTAGACTGGCCTAGCCTCCGAGCCTACATCTTGCTAAATCCATCATGCCGAATGCTTCCTGCCCTCGAATATCAGACTCCAAGTTCCTTAGTTTTGGGTCTCAGGCTGGCTCTCCTTGCTCCTCAGCTTGCAGATGGCCTATTATGGAACCTTGTGATCATGTGAGTTAATACTTAATAAACTCCCCTTTCTATATATATATATATCTATCCTATTAGTTCTTTCCCTCTAGAGAACCCTGACTAATACAAGTACAATTTTATTAACTGGATAAAGAATTTACTTTGATTTTTTTCTTTAATACTTGAAAATTTTCATTCCATTGTCCCCTGGCTTCTATTATTTCTGACGAGAAGTCAAAAGTACACTCATTTTTGTTATTTTGAATGTACTGTCTTTGGGGAGTGGTGATTGTAAAATTTTCTCTTTATCACTGGTTTTCAGTAATTTGATTATGATGTGCCTTAATGTTATTTTCTTTGTATTTACTCTGCTTTGGGTTTGCTGGCCTTATGTATCTTTGGTTTTATGATTTTCATCAAGTTTTGGGCTTATTCCTTTGAATATATTTCTGTGCCATTTCTTTCCCTATTCCTGTGGGGCATCAATTATGTATATGTTAGGCAGATGTTATTCAATATGTCACTGAGGCTATGTTGTTTTTCGTTTTTTACCCCTTTCTCTTTCTCTCTCTTTCAGTTTGGTTAGTTTCTATCACTCTTACCAATGTTTTCATCTGCACTGACTAATCTGATGTTAAGCCTATCCAACAAAATTTTAATTTCAGATATTATATATTTTTTACTCTAAGAGTTCATTTGTTTTCTTTCTTTTTGGTTTTCATTTCTCTTTTCATTATGTTTCTATTTTCATTTAATCTTTGAATATGTTTGTATTATCCTTTTATATACTTGTTGTTTTGCTAAATCCATCATCTTTGTCACTTCTGAGTCCACTTCTATGGTTAAATTTTCTTGAGTTTCTTTTATCATACTTTTTTTCTCCTTTAAACATCTAGTAAGTTTTTGAGGATGCAGGATACTGTGAACATTACATTGTTGAGGGTCTGAATTTATTTTTTGTTTTGGTAGTCAGTTAAGCTACTTGTGGATCAGTTTGATTCTTTCAACACTTATTTTTGGTTTTTGTTTTTGGGGTTTTTTTAAGCTTTTGGAGGACACATCTAGTGTGACCTTTACTTTATGCTAGTTTAACCCTACTATTAAAGCCTTACCTTTTGGTGTTTTCACTGAATGCCTCTGTTATTTAATAATATCTCTCCACTATGGCTAGAAGTAACTGGAACATCTTATAGACTATTGTTTTTTTGCCTAGCCTTATGGAGTCTCACACTGCAACACACGGCTTGGTGCTCAGGCAAAGATTCAAGGAGGACTCTGCATCAGTTTCTGAAACTCTACTTATGCATAGCTCCCTCTTCTCTGGTATTGTGCCCTGAAAATTCCAGCCACCTCAGCCTCCCCTAATTTCATCTCTACCTCCTCAACTTAATGAGTCATCCACTTTCTGCTTGTAGTGATCTTGAGGCTCACTTCACGTGTTTCCCTTTTCTCAGAGATCACAGTCCTTTGCTGCCTGTTGTCCAATAGCTGAAAACAATGGTTCCATACATTTTGTCCAGTTTTCTAATTGTTTATAGTTGGAGGTCAACTCTAGTACCAGCTTTCAGTCATCACTAGAAGCAGAAGCATTTTATTGCCTTTTAAATATAATAGTTTATTGTTTAGAAATTTACTTATACATCATACCACAGTGATTTATTGAGTACCTACGATGTGCTAGGTGCCATGCCAGGATTTGGGGATACAAAGGAATAACTCTTTCTATCTTCAAGGAAGGTCACAGTCTATTAGAGAGGGCAAACATGTAATATAAATAGTTAGAAAGGTGTTTGGGAGCTCAAATGAGGTCATAAGTAACTATATGGTGTGGGGTAGAAGTATATATGAAGCAATTAGTCTGGTTTTATAGGTATTCTCCAGGTTGAGGGCTGGCAAAAAAAAAAAAAAAAAAAAAAGGCATTCCAGTCAGAGCAATAAATGGAAAGGTACAGAGTTATAAAATAGCACAGTGTGTTTATAAAGCTAGTTTCATTAACTAATCATTCATTTAATAAATGTGTCTGTAGGGCTGTGTGTGGTGGCTCATGCCTATAATCCCAGTGCTTTGGGAGGCCAAGGTGGAGGATCGCTTGAGCCTGGGAGTTTGAGGTTACAATGAACTATACTTGCACCATTGCATTCCAGTTTGGATGACAGAGTGGGACACTGTTTCAAAAACAATAAATAAAAGAAGAAATATTATATGCTATGCAATGTGTTAAGTGTTGAGCATCCAAAGGGTGAGTAAGATGTTCATGACTTCTGCCTTCATAGAGCATATGGTCTACTGTTTAGTGTGAATGGAGCATAAGGTGCCTAGATAAGGATATTATTTATGGACAAGGTAGCAGGAATGGCCAGTAGAAGGCAGATTGTAAGCTACCTTAAATGCTACCCTAAGGGGCTAGTTATTGTTATGAAAGGTACTGGCCTCCAAATTTTCCTCACTATATATCCAGCCTATAAAAATTTCACGTATTTACCCCAACATATGTATACATTTATTAATAAACTCTATAATGTATACTACTGTACTGATATATACACTGTAAAATACACCAAAAAATATAAATGGGATAATTTAAATATAAACAGACAAGCTAGTATTCTCTTCCTGCATTCCATGCTCCATCTTGCTTATCCTGGGTTCACGCACTTTACTGTGTAAACTAGCAGGAAATGGGAAGCATTCAAGCTTCTTATGCAGCAAAAAGATTTGATCAGAATTCTGATTCATAAAGATTCTGAATATGACTTTTATTTTAGTTGTGCTGAATAATGTTTTTAAAAGCATAGGAGAAGCTGGGCTCATATGATTCCTTCCGATTTCAGGGTTTTATAACTGGGGGTGCTCCTTAGAAGAGGTTAGCAATCTAACCTAGTGTTGTTGATTAGCTGTGTTATTAAGATACAATACACAAGACTAACCAAGTGACTTAAAATAGACTATCCAGTATGGAGTTGGTATCCCCTGCAGTGAAACTGACTTTGTTACTTGCAAGCCACCACTTTATAAATAAATGAGTCACAGCAAACAACCCAACTGGTTTCCTATATAGATATTTCAGTGGGCTAGGTGTCAGTTTTCATAGATAAGCTATGCTTTTTTATATTAAAAAAAACACAAAACCAAAGAAGTTGATTTATATAAGGCAGTGCTTCTTAAATGGGAGTAATAAATCTGACAGGAATATTTTTTTCCTAAATAAACTTTGGCAAATTACTTTTTGATTCATCCATATTATACCTGGAAGTGGAGAAATAAAGGTGGGGCACACTGTCCAAAAAGCTGGACTAAGGGAGCAGAACTGGGCAGTTTTAGAGGTCCCAGAAGTCAGTGGTACAGGGTAGCAGAGACATAAGGCAGATGAGATGCCAGGTTGTTTAGAAGGCTAGTAACTGGGAAGACGGAATTAGGACCAGTTACTTCCAAATCAGGAAGACACAATTACCAGAGTTAGGACCCAGATGTGCAAGAGTTTGGAGAATGCATGTACAGAACCAGCCCCAAGGAAGACCTCAATGACTGAAGAGGTGGCTTGCTTCAGCTCAGCAGGTCTCTGTGCAAACACTAAGGCGGTTACCAGGGTAACTTAGGTGCAGCTGAGAACCTGACTGGAATGGGACGCAAAAAGGCTGAAAGAAAGATGGTTTGCAAGAAGTCAGTGTGCCCCAAATTCATCTTCCTAATGAAAGATTTATATTACTTATTTCTGAACTTCCAACGGTTCTTTTATGGTTTTAAAAATATTCTCTCATAGAATAAAGGGAAGTGTTCTTCCTAAATTATAGGAGAATGTATTAACTGTGTCTTTATATATACATTTCCTATGCAGTTTAAGAGCAACAATACATAAACTCATTTTACCAATTGGAAAACTATGACAAGAAAACTTAGGTAGGAGAGGGTTCGGTTTGTTTTTGTCGGTTTCCCCCCAACTTTGATTTTGTTCCCTATCTAAATCCTGTAATTGCTTTGTAGCAAATGCACCTTTCTCTTGCCCACTTTACCTCACCTGTCTCAAACAACTGAGGTAACATCACATCACAAGCCAAGAACATTCTCATTCTGAGTTCACTTGGCAGTAGATAGAACAGTACTCCAACTTGACAAGCATTATAGCAGGTAAGAGGGGAAAAAAATGGGTTACCAATTTGTCATACTGCTGTTGAAAGCTGTCCTAAGGCTAGTGGGTGTTCGCTAAAACCAAAATGAGCCATGGCTAGAGGCACCTGTAGAATAGTTAATGACAGTCATTTAGCTTTCATTCATTTTTCAGTTCAAATTATTTTAGAATACTTTGTTAGTTTGGAACATGTTTGCTTAAGTCATTTCAGTAGTAATGCTTTTCTACAGGAGGCAATTAGGTATTCTTCATTTTACAGCTCTTGAATAATAGCTGAGAAAACTGCAGTTGCACAAGCAAAGTACAGATAAACACCAGATTATCATATTAAAGTTCTTATTAGTCTGTCAGAAGAATTTTTTGCACTGAATGTTTTAGTTTTTTTATTATCCATTTTTTTAAAGTCCGACTTTTCCCCAATGTTAGTTCAGTTTTAAAGAAATTAATCAGTCTACATTTTTACTAGGAAATTAATCTTTACTTCACGTCCCTGCCACCATTAACTTCAGCCTAAAATAGCAAATTTCCCTTTAAAATTTTAAAAATATGTATAATTAATTTTTTTTCTGGGCTACCCAATGGCTTCTTTACTACAAGCTGTATTAGAAAAGGTGAACCTCTTCCTATGTCAGGTGTGACTAGTAATCCTAAACCCAGCATGACAGTGGTCGTTTAAAATAATAGTAAGTTTCCCATGTGTTTGCAGAGATTCCTAGGTATTTGAAAAGCCACCAGCCAGGCACGGTGGCTCACGCCTGTAATCCCAACACTTTGGGAGGTTGAGGCGGGCAGATCACAAGGTCAAGAGATTGAGACCATCCTGGCCAACATGGTGAAATCCCATCTCCACTACAAATACAAAAATTAGCTGGGCATGGTGGCACACGCCTGTAGTCCCGGCTACTTGGGAGGCTGAGGCAGGAGAATCACTTGAACCCGGGAGGCAGAGGTTGCAGTGAGCCGAGGTCATGCCACTGCACTCCAGTCTGGGCGACCGAGCGAGACTCCATCTCAAAAAAAAAAAAAGAGAAAAAAAGAAAATGAAAAAAGAAAAGCCACCAAATTAAAGTGTTCTTAAATTTACATGAATATTTATGTTTTGCCTCTGAAACTACATATACTTTCTTTTCAACTATGGTTTCATCTTCTGGAAGGGAGAAACTGTGTCTTTGGCAACTATTTCTCTTGTTTCTTTCAACATTCAGGGGAGTGTTAAGAAAGTTAGACTCTCAGTTAATATTGCTTAGTTTCTATTTGAAATAGGGTGTTTTTTTCCCAAGATCTGAAGAGAATACACAGAGATTCCCCCTCGTAAAATCTAAAAGCTACCTTCCCTTTATTGCAGGCATTATTGCAGGTTAAAAACAGAAGGAAAGAAACTGAAGTTACCTTAGAGTGTCATAAAAAATTACCAAGAAGTCTAAAATCCTGCCATCTGCTTTACGTGAAAACTCTCCTAGTGAGAACCCAAGGCAAAAACTGTGTGTTTCTTCTATAATAATTCCTCAGAGTATCTGTTGTCTTTCAAATGGGGCCAGGGCCTCTCGAGGGAAAGGAAATACTCTAAAATAAAATTGTAGGGTGCGACATAATTTGTGATTTGTTTTCTTTTATGAGTAAAATTACATGGTATTTTGGCCACCTGTTTATAACTGTGTAGGTCCTCCCATGAGGAATATTGTTGGGTCCAGAAGAAAAATAGACAAGTAGGAGGCATGCACCACTCTTTCAGATACCATCTGATTAATTGCCTCTGACATTCCCTGACCTTTGTCTGCTCCAGCACGTGTGGTCAGTGACAGAGGCCTTGGACTGCCAGTTTTGCTATCTTCACTGGCAGAGGGGTAGAACCGACACTTTTGTAGCCACTGGCAAGACTAAGCCTTCAAGTGGGGAAAAAGATTATTTCTGGGTTGTCTGAACTGCCAAGTTAGCTCCCCAAATGGTTTGTGCCACAGCAGGTTTGATCTTTTCATTGCATCCTGAGTTACATTGATTTCCTTTGGCTTTTTGACATGGAGAAAACAAGACACAAGAAAATGAACCAAGACTAGTTCTTTAGTATTTAAGAACTATTCTAATCAAAACGAAATAGTCTGCGTATATTGACAAAGCTAGCTTGGAATATTCACAAAGTTAATTCAGGTCATCCGACAGAAATGACTAGTCAGTGGGCAAGGAATTAATTTATTGTGTTCATCTGAACTTCCAATGAGCTTATATCAAGGTAGTGAATATAACCAGATTATGGTTTGCCTGTTACACAAACAGCAAATGCCATCTTTCAGATTTCCTGGGGGGTTATATTCAGTTCTTATGGACAGCTTAGCATAGCAGTTAAGAGCACAGATGCTGGAGTCAGACTGCATGGGATTCAATCGCAACTCTGCCACTTTCTAGTAAATTTGGGCAAATTAATCTATGCGCTTCAGTTTCCTTATCTTTAAAATGGGGATAATTATGGTACCTACTTCATAAGGTTGTAATGAGTTATAATCAGTGACTTGCTAGGTATGAAAGCCCTTTAGCATAGTGCCTGATATTGGGAAAGCACTATACAAGTGTAGCAGTAGCAGTGGGTGGTTTATATATGACATACATGTCATTGGGACAACTTTCAGCACCAGCTCCTATCTTTTGTGGTTGGATCCTGGATATTTTGAGGACATTTGGGGAGTATGTCAAGCCTGGTTTCTTTTATTCTATTCAACCTATTTTTCAGGGTGCCTTAGTTAATAAAAGTTGATTTGGTGCTTTGGAAATACAAGCTAATTTTATGAATTATATAAGGACATCAGGGTAACTTAAAAGCACATAATGCATTTGTAAATATTTGGGATTGGTTTATGTTTTGGATTGTCAGAACAGCTACCCTTGACCCCAACTTGGTTGACCCAGTGAATGCACGTGAATTTATAGCAGTCTTGGGTTTTTGCCCGGCAGGAAGCATCTATCAAGTACCCAGCAAATACCCATTTCTCTCCTGCTTGAAAACTGAGCTTTTCTTGTGGAACACATACCCTTGCAGTTAATACCTGGGTTCTGAATATTCACATTAAACAACAGACAATTTGAGTTATTTTACTATTGATGTGTCATCAAATAGGAAGATGACTATCAATAATATGACTTTTGGTAAAATGGAATAGAAGGAGTACTTTAAATAGAAGCATCATTAGAAAAATGAACACTGGTTCTTAATACTTAAAAAACACCAGTTTTAATAATACAATACAAAGAAATATCCCCTATGATTTTGTTCCCCTTTTATGTAGGGTTTTATTTTGAAAGGTCCCATTTTGAGTATTTGAGAGATTGAGCTCCTCTGCCTGGATAATCTCCAGGTGCAAAACATAGGAATGTCTGTGAATACACACTGGGTTCACATAATTTAACAGCATGGGCTTTGGAATTATGCTGCCTGTCCTCATATCCTGGCTTTGCCACTCTCTGGCTGTGTGGTTTGGCCAAGTTACCTAACCTCTGTAGTCCTCAGTTTCCTCATACATGACAGTGTTGTGAGAATGAAATGAATTAACAATATAAATGAAGCACACCACACACTGCCCAATTGTTAGTAAAAGTTAGTTGCTGCTACTGCTACTTACTATTACTATTATTGGTGCTTTGCTATTACTAGTACTACTAATAATAATGTCATTATTCAACCAAGTTTCTTTCCCTAACAAACAAAATCACCAAAAAGTACTGTGTGGAGAGCATGCCCTCTGTAATGTTGCTATTGAAAAGATTAGAGATGTTCTCAAGCTTCTTTAATATCTCAATGTTAATCCACCAGCCATGAATTTTCCCAAAGCCTTTTTGAACATCTGAACATGTCCAGCTAGTGCTGCCTCTTGAAATCATGAGTTCCATGATCTTCCTGGGCTATATAGAAACTGACATAGAGTGACCAAGGCCACTTGGTTCCAGCGTCATGAAGTGGTGCCTCCCTCCTTTTTATGTTACAGACTTGGTGAACATATCACTTTTGATCTCCTTCAAACACACTGAGAGTGATTTTTTATAAATCCCTGTTGCCCCCCTTTTTTCTCACACATTATCTTCTAAGCCTAAAGAATCTTCAAGTAATGGTATAAATATATAAATATCTTCTTAAATGGCAGCTTTTCCCCCAGTAAAATGACATTCAAGAGTAAGGCAGTGGTTGTTTCTCTATCATCATTTCTAATTTTTCTAGATTCTAGCATAGATGACCTACGGTTGCCTATTCTTTTTCTAATGTACATCTTTTTAAGCTCCTTTCAAAGCATTAGAGAGATAGACGGTCTTATGCACCCATTCAGTCTGCCCCTGACTTGGGCAAACATCCCTTCTATGTATTAGGAACAGCAGTTTTCCCAGCTGAGGTGATAACACAGTCCTAGTCTTGCAAAAACCCAACCCCAGACCTAAGGCAGTAGACTCAAACACATGCATGTGACAATCATTTGTTGTTGCTGTTATACAGCCAAGTTCCATTGTTCAGAATTTTTATGATATTATATTTATATATATATATATAAAACTTTGAGACAAGGTCTCACTCTTGTCTCCAGGCTGGAGTGCAGTGGTATAAACTTGGCTCACTGTAACCTCCATCTCTTGGCCTCAAGCAATCCTCCCACCTCAGCCTCCTGAGTAGCTGGGACTACAGGTGCATGTCACCAAACCAAAATAACTTTTGTATTTTTTTGTAGAGATGGGGTTTTGCCTTGTTGCCCAGGCTGGTCTTGAACTCCTAGGCTCAAGTGATCTGCCCGGCTTAGCCTCCCGAAGTGCTGGGATTATAGGCATGAGCCACCGCACCCAGCTCTGATACATTTTTATCTGATCCTCAACATGAACCAGGACTTTAGAAGAGAAATGCCATCCTTGCACCAATATTAACTATCACATTTCCCAGCATCTACTGAGCTGTCTTCACCCATCTTGCCGCCTGACATCCTGAAATTTGGGTGAAAGTCTTCTCTGGCTTACTATTCTGAAAGGCTTGTGTTGTTTCCAGACCTCTTACGTTATTTGTTTGTATTTTATCATACAGACATAGTAAAATGGTAATGAATATGCTATTTTATATTTTTTCTGCCTCCTGTATAAAAATAATTAGTGGAAACTATTTGTAAAGGAAGATACATTTACTTTTGTTGGCTAAAAGTTATCTTGATTGCCAGTCTGAATAGTGCCATGGACGGTATAGGCAGGCCTGGGGCATAGATGGGAACAAACCTAAAAGATAAGCAAAGAATGGGCGGAGAGAAGATAAGGGTGCAGAGAAAACAGAGGCTCATCTGGTAGAAAGAAATAAAGTGCCCTCTGAAAGTGTCTCAAGTGCTTCCTAGTGGCACTGGTGCCAAAGGCAGCTGTGTTGAGTCTAAGCTGAGTATCTTCCTGATCTCCACTGCTTCCTGCAGCTGAACGGGGCACAGGTCTTTCATACACATTTATTGTAATTTAGGGAGTGAACATGGTCCAGGTATTTGAAAAGAAGACGTTGTCAGGAAGTGTTCCTTCTGCTTCTCTGCATTGTGTGTCTGTGATTATGTGTGTGACTTTATGAGAAGTATCTGACCTTCTCTCTACACAAATCCTCCTGCTTGTGAGATAAGGTGTGCCCTGGCTGGGGTGTTGGCAAGCCTGGTGAACATGTCTAAACTACTCTGGGGGAGAGAATTGTGAGGGTGGGGAGGAGGTGCCCTTGGGTCCAGCCTTCCCAGAGCATAAAAAGAAGTGACACCCTGGAACCCAGCCACTCTGAGGCTCAGGGAGGGCTTGGTAAAGGACTTCATCCAAGGTATGAAACGGTTAATTTTTCTTTGTCTGAATAAAGATAGAACATACAATTACCCATGGATGATTCTCAGGTAAAGGCTCATATTGAGTGTCCGCTGTGTTTATGGCATGGTTGTAAGCCTAATGGATAATTAAGAACACCTAATCCTCACTGTGACGGCAAAGACAGTAAAATAGGGGAGGGGATAGGCAGACTGACAGGAAACACATACATAGAACCCTATAAATCAGTATTATTTTATCAGTCAGTGACATGTCTCTTTAGCATTCATTATACTTTTTAAAAAACTCCCAATTAAATTATTGTCTATGAGTATATTGAAAGCTCTTCTATTTTATTTGTAAAAGTTTGGCTATTTAATATTCCTTCAGAAACATTAATGAAAATAAGATTTTCCAATTAGTCAAGTAAATTCAGGAGCACTGTGTAAGGCATGGAGAGGGTGAGAGATGAGGGAACTCAAATTAATTTATTGAAACATTAAAGAAACTGTATGGAACAACTAACAAATAACATGAAAAGATACGTAATTCTTTGCAACTATAATGAATGGACTATATTGAAGTTATCCAAATGAATGGAATATTGTGATAGGTTGGAAAAGTGAGAGAGGTCTAGATGGAGGAAAAAGAGCTTGAACAGTTCTTAAGACAGGTAGGAGCTAGATGGGTAAAGATGAGATGAGTTTTCTAGCTAAAGGAAATAACTAACCTATAAAATTGTTTTTAAAATTTTAATAGTAAAAGCCATACTCATTCTTACTTATTACTTGTTGGGAAAGAATAAAATATTTCCAAAGGAATTTGGGTGTTTGAAAAAATTGTAGAAATATTCTGTATTTTTCTCAGAAAAAAATTAAATATTGTATTTAAAAGTGACCATTAGCCTTTCTGGTGTGACTCAGAAATGTTTCTGTATTTAAATATCATTGCAACTTTAGTTATATCTTTTCCCTGTGAGCCTGGAAAGACAAGATGCTGGTATCATACCTGAGATCAATGAACATTTTTATAGTGTGTCGATATGATTGATATTAATACATTATAATAAAACAGACTAATTAGAGTTAGCGACAAACTGTTGAGATGGTGGTATTGATGAAATATCTCTGCCCATTGCAGGAGAGTTGCAGCAATCCACTCATACAGTGATTACACCTTGTGACAAAAGATAATATCTTCATATTTCTTCATTTTAAGTCAAAGCATAAATGTAGGCAGAGATGTTTTTAACTAACATGACTATGATCATCTATGTGCCATTATCTAATTGCTCACAGAAATCAAATTGTACAAGTGCCAAGGAATCTGAATCCAGTCTTGAGCAGTCAGTGGAGAATGTCAGTCATTTCAGTAAATTGCCCCCTTAGTGTCATCCTGCATAATTCTTTAATTTTAGGCCCAAAAAACTATGAAAGGAATTTTGTGTAAAATGTACCAAAAGAACTGTCCCATTTAAAACATTTAATGCCATGCTTGGAAATGAAAATGGACCCTACAACAAGTAAATCTATAAGTTGTTTTATCAAAGTACTCAGATGGAATGGTAACAACCTGGCGTGTGTGTTCTCTAAAAAATTATCACGTTTTCAAGTTATGCATTTAACCTGTATTAACATATGAAAGTTTTGATGTAGTTTCCTTTCTCAATCAACTCCAAAGAGTCAAAAGTGATTATCAAAGCTGAAAAGGCTTTTTGTATTTTCTTCAAATGTTAAAGCCATGTATGTGAACAACAAGGCTGATGAATTTGCTGTTTTATTTCGTTGACATCTTAATTCAAAATGTAAACTGAAGTTTCTTTTCATTTCTTTGCACTGTTAATATTATTCTGTTTTTGGTTAGCTTGGGTAAAAACTGTTCACTGGTGTCATTTTTTGTAATTAGCCTTTTATAGCTTGGGGTTTTTGGTAAGCAAATAAATATTTTAAATGTAATTGGTGCAATTACTGTATGTGCACTGAACAACTTTATATTGAGCTTCATGTCATGTCACATTTTTATGCTAGTGGTTTCTTATGATTTTTTTAATTGTATGTGGTATTCTTCTGAAATATATAATTACCAACTCACCCTGAGTTGGAGAAGCAAGAGTTCTGTCGTTCTCTCAAACAGACTTGTATTGAAGGATATAAAAAAGCTTGCTTTATTCTAACATTATTTCCCCATCGATAAAAGTGGTTCATGTCTATATTATTCTTACATCTTGTACAATCCCAGCATCACATTGTTCTAGTAGGAGTACAAACAGATAACCCAAGCTTAGTCCAGATTTGATTTGGGAGAAACTAGAAGGCTGGAAAGGAAGATGGAAGGTTGTGATGAGTAGGAGGCCAGGGGTAAAAGCAGAAGGAAACAAAAATAATGTAACCATTAGCTAAACATGAAGTTTTACCCCTGGTCCTGCCTTCGTGGCATCACATAACATGGAGAGTTTTAAGATGGCATATTTGTTCTAGCTTCATCTTTTCTCAGAATGCCACCCAGCAGCACATTGAGGCCACATACAAACCACAGCGGAGAGGCTAGGGCAAGGGTTAGTGTGAGGGTGAGCCCAAGGAGAAGGGGAAAGTTGCACAGCCCTGGGCTCTAGGAAGTTTTGGAGAAGTTTTAGAATGGCAGGATGAAAAGTAGTGTCAAACAAAACCAAAAGGTCCTTATTAAAATCCATTAGCAAAAAGAATCTAGACTGGGCACAATGGCTTACACCTATAATCCCAGCACTTTGGGAGGCCAAGGCAGGTGAATCATTTGAGGTCAGGAGTTCAAGACCAGCCTGGCCAACATGGTGAAACCCCATCTCTACTAAAAATACAAAAATTAGCCAGTCATGGTGGCGGGTGCCTGTAATCCAAGCTACTCGGGAGGCTGAGGCAGGAGAATCGCTTAAACCTGGGAGGCAGAGGCTGCAGTGAGCTGAGATCATGCCACTGCACTCCAGCCTGGGCAACAGAGCGAGACTCCATCTCAAAAGGAATCTAAGAGGAGTCAAAATCTAAGTCTAAGGTAATCATTCCCAAATACTCTCTTCCAAAGGGTAGGAAGATGGACAGTGTCCTACTGCAGGGCCAGAAAAGGAAATTATCTTTGCTCAGTGTTGAACTATTCTGTTATAAAGCATTGTAAACATTATAGCAACACTTATGACCATTATAACCCTACATGTGTTCCCATTGCATGTTTAATAATTTCTCTACTTTAAAAAAATTGAGAACTAGATTGAGAAAAAAACTGATTGTAGAACAGTCAGAGAGCTTTGTGCTGGTGAACATTAACAGAGCTATAATAGTCTGCCAAAATTATGATGAAATCACTGAAGACATCAAGGCAAAAAACAAATCAAGGGGAAGCTATTAACAGTTTAGCATTTCTAGTTTGTGTGAGAACATGGATTCCAGCTACCAGAAGAATACTTCAACTCAGATTGGCTGTTAGGCATTGCTAGAAATCTTGTTTTTTTTGTTTTGTTTTGTTTTTTTTGTTTTTTTGTTTTTTTTTTCAAAAACAATATTGAATTCTATACTGGTTCTGAAGGTCACCTTAATAGGAGGGCTAGTTTACCTGTCTCATAACATTACAGAAAAATATGAGCCTGAGGGAAAGAGAAAGTTCAACAAACTTCTTACAATTCCATCCAGTGATTCTGAAGCTGAATTAGTACTGACTGCAATAAAACCTAGTAGATTATTTCAAATCTTCACTGCCTAGATGTGCAAAGTCCTGTCAGAATCTCTTCACCAAATCTGTGCACTTTATACTAAGGTGAACATTTGCCCAGCCTGTTCTTTAAGCTAGCCTAGAAAATCTTCCCACAAGAAACTTTCTACCTTTACCCCAAAACCATGAATCTCAATAATCTTACATTGATTATAATTTGGACACACTTTATTCAAATTGCTTCAAAGAAAACCACCACCAGCCCCCAAGTTTCCTTAGTGAGAAGCCAAAGACTTTAGAGACACTAGATTCTCCAGGAAGGCATATTAGTGCTTTTTAAAGAGCTGCATGTTGTCTCTGGTTAGTAAACTATGGTTAACATCTTAGATGAGAGAAGGATGAGAGCCAATGGGTCTGTGCTCTTCTCCAGTTGGAAGGTGAAAGTGATATGAAAAGGCTATTAGGGAAAGTATGTTTTTCTGCTTACTTTTCCTATCAATGGTATATTTTAAAAGTATTCCTCGGCCGGGTGCGGTGGCTCACGCCTGTAATCCCAGCACTTTGGGAGGCTGAGGCGGGTGGAACACGAGGTCAGGAGATCCTGGCTAACATGGTGAAACCCCGTCTCTACTAAAAATACAAAAAAGTAGCCTAGCGAGGTGGCGGGCGCCTGTAGTCCCAGCTACTTGGGAGGCTGAGGCAGGAGAATGGTGTGAACCTGGGAGGCGGAGCTTGCAGTGAGCCGAGATTGCACCACTGAACTCCAGCCTGGGAGGCAACGAGACTCCGTCTCAAAAGAAAAAAACAAAAAAAACAAAAAAAAAAGTATTCCTCAAGTTATCTTATACTTAATTGCAATGAATAGTTCATCTATACGTATCATATTACTGCTTCATGCCTCTTACTGTGAAAGTAAATGATATCCACCACTGGATTTTGGTTCAGAAGGATTATCAGAGCTTTTGCCTTGATAGAACGAACCTGAGCATTAGGGTCAGATAGACCTGAGTTTGAGTCTTAGAGTGCATTTTGTAAGCAAAATCTGACCTTGAGCACCTAATCCCTTAGAGCCTTACATTCTTTATCCATCAAAAGGAGAAAGTAATACTAACTTAAAATGTTTAGAGTTTAAAACTAAATGATATATATGTATACACCTAACACAGTGCCTGACTCGATAGTATTTTTTTTCTTTTTTTTCATTAATTTCACAGATATTATTAAGCATCTACTTAGCACTGGACACTGTACTGGATACCACACATGGGAAGGAGCACATAATCCAGCCTCTTAGGAACTCACAGTGTGAAAAGTGCTACAACTGAGTGGTATCCAAAAGGCCATGTGAGCACAAAGAAGGACGAAGTTTCCTTGGCCTGGGAAAACTGGGAAAGACTATAAAGAGGTGACACTCAGGCCATGGGTTTAAAGGGGTTAGTAGGTGGGAAAAGTTAGAAAGGCATTCCAGGCAAAGACATAGACTTAGAAAGGGCCAGTTCAGTGGAGTTAAAGCATACAGTTTGGGTAGAGGAGTAGCAGAAGAGAAGTCTGAGAAGTGATGTTTGGTCCTGGGATGTCATGGATTTTCAAACAGTGAAATGACTTCATCAAATCTGGACTTGGAAATCTCCCAAGTCCATTGGACATATGGAGGACAAATGACAAGGAAGCCAAGCAGGAAGGAGTCTGGTGAGGAGGCTCTCTCTCCAGCCCAGAGCAGAGGCTGAGGCCTGACCTGAGGCAGGGCAAAGGGAATGAGATGACAGGGTCTCAGAGGCAGAGCCTCTAGAGCTTGGTGGCTGGTTAGAAGGAGATGGCAGTCACAGATGACAGCAGCTTGGTGGATAGTGATGCCATTTGTTTATAAAGAGAATATGGGAGACTATAAAGACAAGATGCATTCGTTCTGGACTAGTTAAATTTGAGGAGATGTCTTATAAGCACTTGGAAGCTTTTGTTCTGGACTAGAGATAAAGCTTTGGCCCTCACTGGTAAATAAATCATAGTCAGATGTGATTATTACACACTATATGCCTATATCAAAATATTTCATTTACTCCATAAATATATACACCTATATGCCCATAAAAATTTTTTAAAAAAAGAAATCATAGTCATATCTTTGGAAAGTATGTCTTTATTCAGGGAACATGTACAGAGTGAGAAAGACGGGGTCCTGGGAAGCACACTTCCCAGCTGGAAGCCAGTAGAGCACAAAAAGACGACCTGGCCAAGACAGCAAAGAGAGATAGAGAGAAGAGAGAATAAGAAGACTGAACGTGGTAACAACCATGTGAAGAGGAGAAGCAGGAAAATTCTCTCAGAAATAAAGGAGAGACGCCTCCAGCTTTGTTCTTTTGGCTTAGGATTGACTTGGCGATGCGGGCTCTTTTTTGGTTCCATATGAACTTTAAAGTAGTTTTTTCCAATTCTGTGAAGAAAGTCATTGGTAACTTGATGGGGATGGCATGGAATCTGTAAATTACCTTGGGAAGGATGGCCATTTTCATGATATTGATTCTTCCTACCCATGAGCATGGAATGTTCTTCCATTTGTTTGTATCCTCTTTTATTTCCTTGAGCAGTGGTTTGTAGTTCTCCTTGAAGAG
This sequence comes from Pongo pygmaeus, assembly GCF_028885625.2. NCBI lineage: Eukaryota > Metazoa > Chordata > Mammalia > Primates > Hominidae > Pongo > Pongo pygmaeus. Next base: position 89,078,903 of record NC_072385.2, on the reverse strand, counting down.
GTCCTTCACATCCCTTGTAAGTTGGATTCCTAGGTATTTTATTCTCTTTGAAGCAATTGTGAATGGGAGTTCACTCATGATTTGGCTCTCTGTTTGTCTGTTATTGATGTATAAGAATGCTTGTGATTTTTGTACTTTGATTTTGTATCCTGAGACTTTGCTGAAGTTGCTTATCAGCTTAAGGAGATTTTGGGCTGAGACAATGGGGTTTTCTAGATATACTATCATGTCATCTGCAAACAGGGACAATTTGACTTCCTCTTTTCCTAATTGAATACCCTTGATTTCCTTCTCTTGCCTAATTGCCCTGGCCAGAACTTCCAACACTATGTTGAATAGAAGTGGTGAGAGAGGGCATCCCTGTCTTGTGCCAGTTTTCAAAGGGAATGCTTCCAGTTTTTGCCCATTCAGTATGATATTGGCTGTGGGTTTGTCATAAATAGCTCTTATTATTTTGAGATACGTCCCATCAATACCTAATTTATTGAGAGTTTTTAGCATGAAGGGTTGTTGAATTTTGTCAAAGGCCTTTTCTGCATCTATTGAGATAATCATGTGGTTTTTATCTTTGGTTCTGTTTATATGCTGGATTACATTTATTGATTTGCGTATATTGAACCAGCCTTGCATCCCAGGGATGAAGCGCACTTGATCATGGTGGATAAGCTTTTTGATGTGCTGCCGGATTCTGTTTGCCAGTATTTTATTGAGGATTTTTGCATCAATGTTCATCAAGGATATTGGTCTAAAATTCTCTTTTTTTGTTGTGTCTCTGCCAGGCTTTGGTATCAGGATGATGCTGGCCTCATAAAATGAGTTAGGGAGGATTCCCTCTTTTTCTATTGATTGGAATAGTTTCAGAAGGAATGGTACCAGCTCCTCCTTGTACCTCTGGTAGAATTCGGCTGTGAACCCATCTGGTCCTGGACTTTTTTGGTTGGTAAGCTATTGATTATTGCCACAATTTCAGCTCCTGTTATTGGTCTATTCAGAGATTCAACTTCTTCCTGGTTTAGTCTTGGGAGGGTGTATGTGTTGAGGAATTTATCCATTTCTTCTAGATTTTCTAGTTTATTTGCGTAGAGGTGTTTGTAATATTCTCTGATGGTAGTTTGTATTTCTGTGGGATCAGTGGTGATATCCCCTTTATCATTTTTTATTGCATCTATTTGATTCTTCTCTCTTTTTTTCTTTATTAATCTTGCTAGTGGTCTATTAATTTTGTTGATCCTTTCAAAAAACCAGCTCCTGGATTCATTGATTTTTTGAAGGGTTTTTTGTGTCTCTATTTCCTTCAGTTCTGCTCTGATTTTAGTTATTTCTTGCCTTCTGCTAGCTTTTGAATGTGTTTGCTCTTACTTTTCTAGTTCTTTTAATTGTGATGTTAGGGTGTCAATTTTGGATCTTTCCTGCTTTCTCTTGTGGGCATTTAGTGCTATAAATTTCCCTCTACACACTGCTTTGAATGCATCCCAGAGATTCTGGTATGTTGTGTCTTGGTTCTCATTGGTTTCAAAGAACATCTTTATTTCTGCCTTCATTTCGTTATGTACCCAGTAGTCATTCAGGAGCAGATTGTTCAGTTTCCATGTAGTTGAGCGGTTTTGAGTGAGATTCTTAATCCTGAGTTCTAGCTTGATTGCACTGTGATCTGAGAGATAGTTTGTTATAATTTCTATTCTTTTACATTTATTGAGGAGAGCTTTACTTCCAAGTATATGGTCAATTTTGGAATAGGTGTGGTGTGGTGCTGAAAAAAATGTATATTCTGTTGATTTGGGGTGGAGAGTTCTGTAGATGTCTATTAGGTCCGCTTGGTGCAGAGCTGAGTTCAATTCCTGGGTATCCTTGTTGACTTTCTGTCTCGTTGATCTGTCTAATGTTGACAGTGGGGTGTTAAAGTCTCCCATTATTAATGTGTGGGAGTCTAAGTCTCTTTGTAGGTCACTCAGGACTTGCTTTATGAATCTGGGTGCTCCTGTATTGGGTGCATATATATTTAGGATAGTTAGCTCTTCTTGTTGAATTAATCCCTTTACTATTATGTAATGGCCTTCTTTGTCTCTTTTGATCTTTGTTGGTTTAAAGTCTGTTTTATCAGAGACTAGGATTGCAACCCCTGCCTTTTTTTGTTTTCCATTTGCTTGGTAGATCTTCCTCCATCCTTTCATTCTGAGCCTATGTGTGTCTCTGCACGTGAGATGGGTTTCCTGAATACAGCACACTGATGGGTCTTGAGTCTTTATCCAATTTGCCAGTCTGTGTCTTTTAATTGGAGCATTTAGTCCATTTACATTTAAAGTTAATATTGTTATGTGTGAATCTGATCCTGTCATTATGATGTTAGCTGGTTATTTTGCTCGTTAGTTGATGCAGTCTCTTCCTAGTCTCGACGGTCTTTACATTTCGGTATGATTTTGCAGTGGCTGGTACCGGTTGTGCCTTTCCATGTAGGCATCACACTACCTGACTTCAAACTATACTACAAGGCTACAGTAACCAAAACAGCATGGTACTGGTACCAAAACAGAGATATAGATCAATGGAACAGAACAGAGCCGTCAGAAATAATGCCACATATCTACAACTATCTGATCTTTGACAAACCTGAGAAAAACAAGAAATGGGGAAAGGATTCCCTATTTAATAAATGGTGCTGGGAAAACTGGCTAGCCATATGTAGAAAGCTGAAACTGGATCCCTTCCTTACACTTTATACAAAAATCAATTCAAGATGGATTAAAGACTTAAATGTTAGACCTAAAACCATAAAAACCCTAGAAGAAAACCTAGGCATTACCATTCAGGACATAGGCATGGGCAAGGACTTCATGTCTAAAACACCAAAAGCAATGGCAACAAAAGCCAAAATTGACAAATGGGATCTCATTAAACTAAAGAGCTTCTGCACAGCAAAGGAAACTACCATCAGAGTGAACAGGCAACCTAGAAAATGGGAGAAAATTTTCACAACCTACTCATCTGACAAAGGGCTGATATCCAGAATCTACAATGAACTCCAACAAATTTACAAGAAAAAAACAAACAACCCCATCAAAAAGTGGGCGAAGGACATGAACAGACACTTCTCAAAAGAAGACATTTATGCAGCCAAAAAACACATGAAAAAATGCTCACCATCACTGGCCATCAGAGAAATGCAAATCAAAACCACAATGAGATACCATCTCACATCAGTTAGAATGGCAATCATTAAAAAGTCAGGAAACAACAGGTGCTGGAGAGGATGTGGAGAAATAGGAACACTTTTACACTGTTGGTGGGACTGTAAACTAGTTCAACCCTTGTGGAAGTCAGTGTGGCGATTCCTCAGGGATCTAGAACTAGAAATTCCATTTGACCCAGCCATCCCATTACTGGGTATATACCCAAAGGACTATAAATCATGCTGCTATAAAGACACATGCACACGTATGTTTATTGCAGCATTATTCACAATAGCAAAGACTTGGAACCAACCCAAATGTCCAACAATGATAGACTGGATTAAGAAAATGTGGCACATATACACCATGGAATACTATGCAGCCATAAAAAATGATGAGTTCATGGCCTTTGTAGGGACATGGATGAAATTGGAAATCATCATTCTCAGTAAACTATCGCAAGAACAAAAAACCAAACACTGCATATTCTCACTCATAGGTGGGAATTGAACAATGAGAACACATGGACACAGGAATGGGAACATCACACTCTGGGGACTGTTGTGGGGTGGGGGGAGGGGGGAGGGATAGCACTGGGAGATACACCTAATGCTAGATGACGAGTTGGTGGGTGCAGCGCACCAGCATGGCACATGTATACATATGTAACTTACCTGCACGTTGCGCACATGTACCACAGAGCCTAAAGTATAATAATAATAATAATAATGAAAAAAAATAAATAAAAATAAAATAATTTCCAAAAAAAAAAAAAAAGAAATAAAGGAGAGAGAGAATTTTAAACTACAAAGTGTATAGAACAACATCACATGCTGCAAATAATTCAAAGTAGAAAGAAGACTGAAAAACGGCCATTAGATTTGCTTTTTGGGAGGTCATTGATGATCTTAGTATTTAATGCAGAGGTGAAGGTAGAAAGCATTCCTTTGAGTGAACGGGGAAGCGCAGGCAGCAATGTGGTAACTGAGCCCACATGACTCGTCTTTTACAAAATCTTTACGAAATCACTGAGAATGGAAGAGGTGCCCCAACACTAAAAATGGGCAAATCTCTTCTCAATTTTTGACAGCTAATGGAAAGTGTAAGCTTCATCGCCTCTCCTAGGCTCTTAGAAGGGGCCCATGCATGTGAAGGTCCATGAAGCTTAAGCCTCAAGAGCTTCACGAAGAGTCTAGTCTCTAAGAGAATTAGATCCATAACTGCTTAGCACTGTGACTCAAATATGCAGTCCCAAAAGTAGACCTCGGTTCAAATCTAAATTCAACCTCTTTCTTGCTCTAGGATTTTTATTTGATTGATTGATTGATTGATTGAGACAGGGTCTCATTCTGTCCAGGCTGGAGTGCAGTGGCTCAATGTAACTTCTAACTCCTGGGCTCAATCTTTCTGACTCAACCTCCCTGGTAACTAGGGAGGGCTAGTTACAGGGCTATAGGCACATACCATCATGTTCGGCAAAATTTTTTTTTTTTTTTTTTTTAGAGACCAGGTCTTGCTGTGTTGCCCAGCTGGTCTTGAACTCCTGGCCTCAAGCAATTCCCCCACCTCAGCTTCCCAAAGTGCTGGGATTACAGGTGTGAGCCACTGGGCCTGGCTGTTGTAGGATTTTAATGAAGGTCACTTAATCTCTATAAGCTTTAGTTTTCTCATTTGTAAAACAGAAATAGTATAAGTATCTGTTTCATAGAATTGTTGTAAAGATTAAATCATACATAACCTGAAAACCATTAGCACAATACTTGGCATACATTTTAAATGTTGGGAAATGGTACCCACGATGAATATTACATTATTAGTTATTTTTGTATTATCAACTAATTACTGTACCTGGGGGTGCTGAAGAGAGGATTCTTGCATTATGTTTTACTATATCTTCCATCCTGTTCTAATTTAAAATTTTATTAATGATGATTTGAAAATATATAGGTCTTCTCATCTAATATACACATAATGAGAAAACGCATTGGTGGGCAGAACCTGAATCCTAGATTAGACAGTGGAGCGAAGGACTAAACATAATAAGATTAAATTTTAAAAGCCATAAATGTGAGGCCTGAAACTAGGGCCCCTAGAACTGACTTAGTACATAACAAATATGTGGTTTTATAACAGCATGGGTGAAATATTGAAGGGTTTGAGGTAACATGTCAAAAGATAACACCATGGTAGCTATATTAATCAAAGTATTAACCTCAGAATCTTTCTTTGCTATTTTGTCCTGGTTAGCTCATACTTAAGGGTATGGTCTTCAGTTCTGAGGGCCATACCTTACAAGAGATATAGATAACCACTTTCAAAGTTTCTTTACTAGGGCAGTAAAAGGACCCAATTCCATGTCATTTGGCAAGCAATACTAAATTCCTTGAGCTACAGTTTTTAATGATATGGACAAAAGGAGACTATGATACCCCCTTTACATAGTTTGGATCTGTGTGCCTTCACAAATCTCATGTAGAATTTTAATCCCTAGTGTTGGAGGTGGGGCCTGATGGGAGATGATTGGATCATGGAAGTGGTTTCTCATGGTTTAACACCATCTTCTTTGGTGTTGTCATTGCAACAGTGAGTTCTCATGAGATCTGGTTGTTTAAAAGTCTGTGGCACCTCCCAACTCTCACTCTTCCTCCTGTTCCAGCCATGTGAATGAAGTCCCTTGCTTCCCCTCTGCCTTCCACCATGATTGGAAGCTTCCTGAGGCCTCCCTAGAAGCAGAAGCCACTATACTTCCTGTACAGCCTGCAGAACTGTGAACCAATTAAGCCTCTTTTCTTTTTTCTTTTTTTGGTTTTGAGATGGAGTCTGACTCTGTCACACAGGCCGGAGTGCAGTGGTGTTATCTTGGCTCACTATAGCCTCTGCCTCCTGAGTTCAAGTGATTCTCCTGCCTCAGCCTCCTGAGTAGCTGGGACTACAGGCACATGCCACCACTCTTGGCTAATTTTTGTATTTTTAGTAGAGGCAGGGTTTCACCATGTTGTCTAGGCTTGAACTCCTGACCTCAAGTGATCCACCCACCTCAGCCTCCCAAAGTGCTAGGATTGCAGGTGTGAGCCACCACACCCAGCCAAGCCTCTTTTCTTTATAAATTACCCAGTCTCAGGTATTACTTTATAGCAGTGTGAGAATGGACTAATACACCCCTGGAGGAGAATACTACTTAGAGGACAATCTGACAGTACCTATCAAAATTAAAAATGCACACACCTTTTCACTTAACATTCCACTTCTAAGAATCTATCCAACAGAAATTTTCACATTAAATGTCCATGAATGTAAGTACAGGCCATCCTCATTTTCCACAGTAGCGTGGGACTGTAAAAATGACAGTGCCAACTGAAACTGTGCAAAGCAATCTTAATGATCAGTGGAAAAAATTATGATTGTTTTGTGATCTTTAAAAATTTTTGTCAAAAACACTTAAAAAACTTTCTTACTGTTGGTTATAAATGTATAGGAAAGTGGGGAAAATAGTAAAACTAATATTTAGTTCACTGAAATTTAAAATGTTAGAAACATTGAAAATTAAAGTATTTTATCTCTTTGCAAAAAAGTTATCAAGAGCAGTTTGAACAGCAAGGGAAAGGGGAAGCAGAAGGGTGAAGACAAGTTGGCTAATGGGTACAAAAATAATTAGATGGAATAAATTCTAGTATTTGAGAGTACAGTAGGGAAATTACAGTTGACAATAATTTATTATATGTTTCAAAATAGCCAGAAGAGAAGAATGGTAATGATCCTAACACAAAGATGAATGTTTGAGGTGATAATATCCTAATTACCCTGTTTTGATCATTATATATTGTATACATGTATCAAAATATCACATGTACCCCCAAAATATTTAAAACTATGATAGATCAATAAAGAATACAAAAAAATCTAAAAATTAGAAAAGAGTAGTTTGAGCAATGCTTGCCTTTATAGTCTCATCATATAGCTTACCATATAAAGGAAGCATCTTTTCTGTGCCTTAATGAATTGTCATACTCCTGTCTAAATTTCTATCAGTTTCTAACATTTTATCCTTTGCACTTTTGATGTTGTTTCTTCAAGAATTCTTTTAATGTGAAGTTTTTTGCTGGTGTTACTTCCTCTGGGACCTCTTCATCCTCTCTATCACCACCACTTTCCTCATTTATATTAATAAGTTTGCCTTTACTAAGTTCCTCTAGCTACATAGCTAGCTAGAGTCTCCCCAGTGGCAGCAATTGTCAACATTCCTGTGGTCAACTACAATAACTCCATTGACATTCAATTCAAATTTTAATTCTACTGTTATCACTTTTAGTTTCTTTGTTGTACCTTCCTTTTTGTTGGTCAGTTTTCCTTTTTTCAGTTACCCGTTTTTGTAAAGTGTCATGTTGGTTTATCACTGGGAGACAGGGAAAAGCACAACTACATTCTTTGCTGTCTGTGCATGGACTGAATAACAGATGTGCAGTGAACAATCACCAACAGACTTTGAAAGAAGTGATGTGATTGGTCACTGATCATGATGTGCGTGTGTTATTTACATAGCAATTTGTGGAGACCAAGCAGTGAAGTTTGTACTTCATGCAGTTACTCATAGTTAACATACTGTGGTAACTGAAATTTGAACTGTGTTGCTGGGGGGACAACTGTGGTAACTGAAATTTGTGAATATTGAAACTATGGGCCGGGCGCGGTGGCTCACACCTGTAATCCTAGCACTTTGGGAGGCCGAGGCGGGTGGATCACGAGGTCAGGAGATCAAGACCATCCTGGCTAACACGGTGAAACCCTGTCTCTACTAAAAAAATACAAAAAAATTAGCCAGGCATGGTGGTGGGCGCCTGTAGTCCCAGCCACTCGGGAGTCTGAGGCAGGGGAATGGTGTGAACCCGGGAGGTGGAGCTTGCAGTGAGCTGAGATCCCGCCACTGCACTCCAGTCTGGGCGACAGAGCGAGACTCCGTCTCAAGAAAAAAAAAAAGAAAAGAAACTATGAACAGCAACAATTGCCTGTATGCCTGTATAAGGATGTTCACTACACCATTATTTGTATTAGGAAAAAGTGGAGATTGAAAACCTGAATGAAGAAACAGTTAAGTAAAAGTTAGCACATCTACACTATGCAATTGTTAAAAAGAATGAGGTCAATCTTATATGTATTGACAGGGAAGGGTGTCCAATGATATGTCATGAAATGAAAAAAGCTTGTTGTAGAACATTATATATAGTATAATGCCACTTATATAAAAAAGAAATATTTATGTATATTTGTTTATTTTTATATTTAGGTTTGATAGAAAAAGCTCTGGGAGGCCCACCTAATTGTCAGCAACAATTACTGCTGAAGAGTAGAAATTGAGGACTGGAGTTTGGTGGTGGGCAGACTTTCACATTGTATTCTCACACTTTTTAATATTTTTTTCCCCAATAAATGCATGACTATTTGTTAAATTTTCAAAAGAAGTACAAAAATTTTAAGTCTCATATGAGGAACCATTTAAGACATTTTGCCTGTCATGGAGAACATGATGGCATTCTTCAAACATTTGAAGGGCCGTCATTGGAAGAAAGATTACATTTGTTCTGAAAGATATTGAACAGCTGATATGGGACCAATGGATGCAATAAACTCATTTCTTAAACTGTAAGAAATGTAAAATCCTTATAAAGACCATACACAGGGCTCTCAGTCAGAATGTCTGAGTCTTAACTCCTTCACCATCACTTGCTAACCTTGGGTGTATTTCTTAACCTTTCTAGGTCTCAGCTTTTATATCTGTGAAATGAGTAATCAAACTAATGCTACCTTTGAGAGCAGTGATATCTTCAAGGTGAAGTTAGCGTTGCTTCATAACCCTTCTATAATCTCCATCAGCTTTCTCCCCTAGACTACCCCAAATAAATATACAATCTAAGTAAACACAAAAACATGGGCCAGCTAGGTGAACACAGCTTCCAGACAAGTACTATAGTCATCCACTTCTACCAAATTACTACTATAAACCCTTTCTTTGTAAAAAGTCATCTAGAGCTGCCACTGCCTCAGAAGGTGTTGAAGGGATTAAATGAGATAATTAATATAAGATTTCTAGTGTGATGCCTAGCACATAGTAAATACTAATGAAACAAAAATCACACATACACATATCCCACTAAATCATGTTATAAGTGAGATGACATTTTAACTGGGGGTATATTGAACAGGTTTTCCCTTCAGTGAGGGGGGAAAATGATTTGATAATTAAAAGCCTAGCACACTCTTGTTGCTCTTGGATCCTGTTTCCTTTCAGTTTTCCTGCCCTTAAGGTTCAGTGACTTTTCTCATTCTTTTGTTAATTCGGCCACCATTTATTGAGTACCTACTGAGTTACAGGTTCAGTCCTGGGTGCTGGCCATTCTAAGATGAAAAAACAGGGACTCTGTCCTCAGATTGCTCTAGTCAGAAAGAGAAGGAAGTTGGATAATTGCAATATGATGTGATCTGGATTAAAAATAAAGGTCTATAAATGACATTAATGCAGCAAGCAGAAAAACATACTGAGATCAGTCTGAGGGAGCAGAGAAAGCGTCCTAAAGAAAGGAACGTCTGAACTGGAGCTTGAAGGGAAGACAGGCATCTGCTGGGTAGAAATCCTCTGTCATAGGATATATGCAGACGCTGCTTGATGTGGGTTGTGAAATTTTCCATGACTGTTCATAAAGCTGAAATGACAGTAAATTTTGGCTTCTCTTTTTCCCAACATTTGGCTGTAGTGATGGAAAACTGAACAAGTAATTATTCAAATATGTTAGAGATGTGATGGCACAAACTCACCCATTCCTACTCTCCTGTCCTTACCCTGTGGCTTTCATTCTTAGTATCAGGTGGGTCACTGTACCTTTAGCCAAGGCCTTCTCCCTGTGAAGCTTTGTAATTTTATCAGGAAGCAAAGTCTTTCCCCTAAATCTTCCACTTATGTCTCATTAGACAGAATGGTGTCACGCAGCCACCATAGGTTGTGAGGGAAGCTGAAAATTAATCTAGCAAACTACAGTGCCTGCCAGAGCAAGAAATACAACTTCTCCATCATTCCTAGCTGGTTTGGTCTTATTTTTATAGTTGTAGCCATTTGTTTTAGTTCCCTGAGGTTTCTGTAACAAAGTACCACATACTAAGTTACCTAAAACAACAAAACTATTCTTTCACAGTTCTGGAGGCTAGAAGTCCAAAATCAAGGCGCAGAGCCATGCTCCATCTGAAACCCCTAGGGGAGTCCGTCACTGCCTCCTTGTAGCTTCTGCTGTCAATCTTTAGCATCCCTGGGCTTGCAGCTGTATCACTCCAGTCTCCACCTTTGTCGTCACCTGGTACTCTCCTTGGGTGTCTCTCTGTCTTCACATGGCCAGTCATATTGGACGAGGGGCCCACAGTACTCCAGTGTCACCTCATCTTAACCTAACTAACGATATCTGCAGTGACCCTGTTTCCAAATAAGGTCATATTTTGAGGTATTGTGGGTTAGGTGGAGGGAAGGAGATTAATCCATAATATCATTGCTTTGCGCTTAGTATATAAATAAGAAATGCTCTATTTCCAAGTGACGTTTCTTTATACCTAGGATTAGTAATGAACTTTTAAAAGCCTTATTTTTATTCCTAGTTTGAGAAACAATTACTTTAACTACAAAACTGTGGCAATATGAAAGATTACTTGATAAACCATTTTCAAATAACTGGTTACAAATTTAGAAGAAAGTTTAAAAATCCAGACTATACTGTATGCCAAAAAAATGTACAAATGTGTTAAAGAGTTAAATATTTTATAGAATTGCAGGAACTGGTCTTTTGAACATTTATGTGGTTATAAGAATCAGTAAAGATTATAAAAGATTCATAAGTCCTAACTGTATAAAGATGTAAAACTTACTGCACAAGAAAAAAAAAACCAGTGGGGAAATGACAGACTGGAAACATTACAACGAATAATTCAGACAATAGACATGAACAATTCATACAACTATTAAGACCCCAATAGCTAGCTGGTCAAAGGATGTGACCAATCTAAAAACACCATGTTTGTTAAGCAAGCATATGGGAAAATGTTCAGTAATAGTTTAAAAGTGCGGTTTAAAGTGCAGTGTGACTGATAAATTACTATATTGCTGATGGTGGTATAAATTGATATAATCCTTCTGAAAAGCATTTGGCAAATACATCCAGAGCCATAAAATGTTCATTCAATTGATGTTTCTGGGAAGTTACCCTAACTAAATAGGCTAAAGAAGAAAAAAGCTGTGTTTATGAAGCTGTTAATTGCAGAATCATTTGTAATAAAGTGAAAACTTGGGAGCAATCTAGTTATCTGAAAGTAGAATAGTCAACTGACTTATGCATCCTTTTGTTGGAATATGCAGACATCAAAAGGTCTTGTAATGACCTGTGGCAACATGAAGAAATACCTGTGTTTTAAAGTTGCGTGTTTTTTAGCCAGGCGCCGTGGCACATGCCTGTAATCCCAGCACTTTGCTAGGCCGAGGCGGGTGGATCACCTGAGGTCAGGGGTTTAAGACCAGCCTGACCAACGTGGTGAAACCCTGTCTCTACTAAAGATACAAAAAAAGGCACTCTAGCCTGGGCAACAGAGTAAAACTTTGTCTTAAGTGAATAAATAAAGTTGCATGTTTTTAAAAAGTGGCATCTGTGATTGCAGTTATGGTAAATTTAAAAGTATGCATGTGGAAAAAGTCAGCAACAGTGAGATAGTGAAGTATGTAGAAGGTATTAGGGAGCCTGGAGTTGTGTTAAGGTGAATGATTACGAATCCTTTTCCCAACTTTTGTATAATTTAAAAAATATTTGAATGTATTCAACTTATAATGAGTTAAAAATCCTCCTGTACTTTTTGCATGTTAATGAAACCATTAAAAGGAAAGAAGAATTTAATGAGCTTTCTGGGAAAAAAAATAATTTTGCTCACAGTAGTATTGTAAATCATACCAGATGTTTTTCTGTCATAAAAAAGTCTTGTACTAAGTAGTGGGATTATTCTAATGTGAAAAAATGACATTTGAAGAAAGCTTTTTAATACAGTATATGTGCATTATATGATTAATGGTGATGTTTTTGATTGGTGAAGTAATTATTTTAATCCTGTCTCATCATTCACTTTAGTTTTGGTTTTGTGGCTGAGATTTTAAAGCTATGTTTATAAAGAAAATAACTCTACTCACAGGCTGGAGAGAAATAGTTTTACTTTCACCATGACAAATGATCTCTGCTGACTTTCTAGTTATGACTTAATAGTGTGGATTTAATGGTAGGTGATCAATGTAGTTAATACTATTTTAGCAACCTCTTTTACCTGTGTTCTTATAAAGAGGACTTGCCCCTCGCTTCTCAGAGTCAGAGTTTATAAGAACTGTAAAAACATGATCATTAGCCCTGTTCCTTGTTCCTGGTGGGGCACCCCTAGCATGTTTCCTACACTTGCTGAACTGCTCAGCATCCCCAAGGGAACACAGGTACTGACTCTCTTTGGGGGTGTGAGAAGTAACCAGGGGTGACAACCCCTCTGGGGTCTCCACTTGTAAGGCTTGATTATGCCTCTATGGTTGACTAGGCTTTGAATTCACTGGTCTGAATTTACTACCTGAATATTCAGGTTGGGTGGTAGTGCATCTCACCACCACTCCCTCCCCTTCTCCAAAGTAACAAGCACATGCGCGCACGTGCATACAGACACACACTCTTGCACACAGGTTTAACGTGAAACAATCAACATATCCTTTAAGAGAAAAGGCAGGGTCTAGTGGGAGGAGTGTGGGAGTGGGAGTGATGATGGAAAGGAGTTAATCCGTGTCTCCAAAATAAAGACTAGACAATGAGGAGCCCTGCAAAGCAGTGCTGGACAATTGACATCCACTGACTCCCTAGTGAAATGCAGCCTGCCCTCAGTTATTCAGAGACCGATCATCTAAAGTGTGGATTATCCAGGCCATATGCTTCTCCTCCTTTGCCATCTGGCTGGTTGCCTGTTTCCCTTCTTATTAACATGGAAAATAGTCAAAATACCTCAGTCTATTTCTGCCAAACCTTTTCTATTACCTCTATGAGCCCTCCCTTTAAGCTTACTCTGTGCACATCCTGGTCAAATCTGGTCACTTGGCATATTCTGATTCCTCCCATGACACATTGGTTAGTTTCTAACGTACAGTCTTGTGCTTGTTGATCCCGCCTTCATAAGAGTCTTTTTTTATTATTATTTATCACTTCACTAGCTTGTGAGCTCCTTTAAAGCAAGGGACATCTCCTCTGCTTTTAATATCCTCTTCAACTGGCCCAGAGAGCTCCTCTTCAGAAGGCAGGTGTGGGACAAGTGTTGTTGGCTAAGTACTATTCATTGTCATTTCAACCAGATAAGTAATAAGAAAGTCACAACAGAGAGGAGCAGTAAGCTGAAGTGTCATTTGCTGTAAAGATCAACCAAAAGAGAATCGCAGACTTTTAGAATTGGAAGGAACATTAGATATAGTTTTATCTCATTGATAGAGAAACATGGGCCCTTAGGAGTGAAGTAATTTGTCCTTGGTCACCCAGAGCATTTGTAGCAGAGCTAGGACTAGACTTCACCTCTTTAGAGCCCATTTCTCTTATACTCCAGTCATCCAAGGATTATAAAGAAATGGAGTTATGCAGAAGGTATGCAGAAAAGGAGTGGCTTAGGTTAGGTTCCCAGGAGGAGGAGTCTATATTAGTGACAGGTGACTAACCAAGATGAATGAAAAATTTTATCCCCCTTTTAAATAGATTAATCTTTTGGGATTATAGATATGATAGCAATAATTTGGAGTTATTTTTATTCATTTTAACGACTGATCTAAAACAAGAATTGAAAAGATCTCATCGAGTGCCTAGAACAAAACTGACACATAGTAGACATCAATTAATATTTGTTGAGTGAAAGAATGAAACCAAAACTGTCACATTTTAGCCTAAGGACTAGGAGTATTTTTCAGTTCCAGTATAATCAAACCCATTTATGAAAATTGTTAAGAGTTTTTCTTTGAATTAAAATTTTCTTAGTTTGCCATGTATTTTAATTGACTCTGGACAAATAATTCAGCCATGAATTACAATGAACTTATAAATACCTGTTTTTGGATGCTGTAAATTACCAGAGAAAGCTAGTACCCTGTCACTTACCAATGAAATGTCCATTGAACATTTTATGATCTTAGCCTGAACATTTCAAATAGGATTCCTGTAAATTTCCAAGGTGAATCTCAAACATCAGATAACATTTCCAAATCTGGTTGTGGGGGAATGTAATTCTATGTAATTTACATAGAATTTAGGTTTAGAATTCTATAATTCATGAACCTTTACATGAAGGAAAAATTGAATTCTATTGTTTTCTTTAAGTTTTTTACATTACTCAAATAATACCTATTCATGGTAGGGAAAAATTAGAAAATATAGGTAATCATGAAGAAGAAAAAAACTACTCTTAATCCTAGAAGCCAAATATTAACTGTTAACAATTAGTTGTATACCCTTTAGACCTTTTTACGCATATTCATGGGGTCATATGCTACAAACCATTTTTCGTTTTTGTTTTTTTGTGAAACAGAGTCTCACTCTGTCACCCAGGCTGGAGTACAATGGCACGATCTTGGCTCACTGCAACCTCCACCTCCTGGGTTCAAGCAGTTCTTGTGTCTCGGCCTCCCGGGTAGCTGGGACTACAGATGTGTGCCACCACGCCTGGCGAATTTTTTGTATTTTTTGGTAGAGACAGGGTTTCACCATGTTGGCCAGATTGGTCTCAAACTCCTGGCCTCGAGTGATCCGCCTGCTTTGGCCTCCCAAAGTGCTGGGATTACAGGCGTGAGCCACCGTGCCCGGCCTACACGCCATTTTAAAACAACTTTTTTCATGTCTTAGGAATATTTCTCAGTGTCAATAAATATTTCTAGGAACCATTCTTAATGGTTGCAGAGTATCCTGTTATGTACATGTACCATAATTTGTCTAACCCCTTGCTTTTGGATATTTAGGTTATTTTCCTTTTTTTTGCCATTATAAATGATGCTGTGATGAACTTTCTTATTTATACATCTTGACTCACGTGTTCAGTGATATTTTTAGAATGCATTCTGAAGAGTACAATTGCTGAATTTAAAATATATCCAGTTTTAAGAGTGGAAAATAGGAATTTTTAGGTGTCAGAGATCACTTTCATGTAGACTTTGAAATGCTGGCTTTTAGAGACTTAGTACTTAATTTTGGCTCTTCATGGCAATAATAAACACATTTTTATTATGTATTAATACAATTGTATTTGATAAATGATAAGCTCCCAAATGCATTGTTTTAGATGGTTTTCAAACATTTAAATGCTTTAAATGGTGGTATTCTTCTAGTAATAATAATGATACATTATGCCTATCAGTTTCCTCATTATTTTCAAAGCCTGGATGCTTTGTTTGGCTAGTTGACATGAGGCAGTTTCTTGCTGGAGGCAAAATGTCATTGGACCATGAACTAATCTCCCTTCCCCCTCCCCATTTTACCCACTTCTAGGCTGATTATATAAACAATAATGTGTTGTCTTTTTAATTAGGTGAAAGTGACTCATTACAGGTGCTTTTCAACCATCTGAACTTATCTCCTAAATAGGCCTTGCATTATCTATAGTCAAATGAGAATATGATTATTCAGGCAAGGCCACTCTAGAAAAGCATTTAAAGCAAGGAGCAGAGAGTCTTCTCCAGTTTTGCACCCGATAGGATGTAAGAGCAGAGCTATCCAATTAGAAAAGGAGACAGGGGAGGCGGGGAATGAGGCCGTGCTTACCGAGCTTGTTCAACTTGATGACATTATGGTTTTCATGATAAAGTCTGCAATAACCTTTATCTTTTTATATTCAATTTAATGGCCTTGGAATCTGGAGAAGCCAGTAGGACCTCATTTACCATGCAGCAAACATCAGCCTCTTCTGGTACAATATTTTGTGCTAACCAAAAGAGACATGAAATTTAAAATAGGTCAGAAGGCTTTCCGTTCCAGTTTTGTTGATTTAAGTGGGGCAGTGGGGAGGGTAGGCAAAACATTAGTTTCTTTTAAGTGATATTATGGAGAAAATAATCTATTAATGAGTGAAAAGAGATTATAGCACTATGAGAAGAGTAAAGATTATGTTTTGTGAAAAGAGCTCTTTCTGAAGCATCAGAGAAGCATAATTCCCAAAATGATTTCAAGTTATCTACAAGTAGTTTTGGCTTGAAGAAAGTAAGGGAATGTTATTTATTGGAAATATTTTAATTGTCTTTATGTAAGGCTGTGATGGAAGAGGTGAATGTGTGTTTTACCAAATCATTTCTTCATTCATAAGACAGTACATTTAAATCCCATGAGAAACTTTTACCAAAAGGAATTATTTTTTTTCTTTTTTAAAAAAAAATGAACAAAAATAATGCTACTTCTGAAGGTATGTTTAGAAGGCCCTGGCTTCTCAATAAGAGTGGATAAGGAATGTAAACTCAAGTACATTACAGCTTTTCTCAAAAAGAATTTAATTATAAGAGCATGGATAATAAATGTAAATTCTGGGCCATGGCTACATGACTGTAATGAAACATATTATAGGAATACAGATAGCTGTTGACATTCTAGGTGAGTTATTTCTCCCTTCTCCATTCCACTATGACAGTTGCTCTGTTTCACTGAGCACGCTGAAACCCATTGTGCCCTCTAATTATGACGCTAAAGGCCTCTGGAAAAGGTTCCCCCCACCCCACCTTTTTTTTATTGGTCACTAACAAATCCCTCATTATTACTCCCAAGTTAAGAAAAAAAGCTTATGGCAAGAGTCAAAGTGGTCAGAGATGACCTTCTGACAGAAAAAAAGTTCCTATTTTAAATGAGGTAGCACACTTAAACTTATATTCGAACAATGTGATCACTCTCACATACACTGGATAAATATTTTTCTGACACTGCAAGCAGGAAGATAAGCATCCCCTTATACACCAGGGCCACAAGTGCTCTCAAGAAGCACCTACTATCAGAAAGAACCACAAAACTAAAATGATTGATTTTTGACAGGGACATTCTGAATCCAGACTGGGTCACATTAATGTGTTTAACAGGTTGTTTCAGATATCCTTCAGATATCTGAGGATACAGGCAGTTGCTAATTTGTTCTAATGTGCTGGTCAGAGTGCAGCCCCACCTGAAATCCAATTTGTGTGAGAGCCGTATGAAGGCCATCCCATGGAGAGGTCAGGACCTCTCAGAGTTGAATTTTAGAAGATTCAGATAACTTCTTCAATTTGAGGTTCCTGGTATATTAAAGAACTAAAGAAATGCCAGAAGAGTGTTGCACAAGTTAATTGATTTTCAGTGTTTACGTATAACATATCAATGTCTAACCTGACTCATTTGGAGAGGGCTTTAAAAGTCTTGGCGTTGAGGATCCCCATGAATATTGTGAACCTGAAGTCCAAAATGACTCTTCCACCCTCCCTATGAAAGGATTGGCAGATCAGAAATTTGGTTACATGTGCCATCAAGATATTTCTGGCCAAGGTCATGCCTTCCATGCTTTATGGTATGTAAGTTTGGAATTAAACTAAGTCTTTAAGTTCATGAATAGATGGACATGGAGCTTTTTTCTGAACAATTCATGTCCCTGACTACAAGTGTTCCTGGGGCCACTTCTGAAAGCAGCTCATCACTTCACTAAAACAGCAAAAGCAAGGCAATTCTGTTTTTCAAAATACATCTTTGCCAGGTACATGCTTACTACTTTGTAGATTTTTAGGACCAAAAAAAGCTTATTTTGGTAACAGAATAACTGACAATGATGGATTCTCAAACATTTCTGCTAACCAAAGAAGGAAAATGAGATTGTACACCTTTAGAGCTGGAGTCCAAAATAGTATGGCATACTTAATGTTTATCTAACATCTTAAGTGTTTGTTTTAAAATGCATATAAATGTCTCATTTTCCTCTATACTCTGTTTTTATATAAAATAATGGTATCTCTCTCCTCAAATTATTTTTCACACAGATTTACTCTGCTGAATTTTCCAGAAATGTAGATACTTTTAATTCAAAGGAAGATTGTATTTTGTTTTGTTCAGAACTTTTCTATTCCAGAAAATCACGTCAATTGACAGCAAAGCCACTTGTGGTCATTGAGGCTACTGTGTAAAGCACCGACGTCATTCTGTAGTTGTCATCACTGTATTCAGGGTGATTCTACACATAGGAGTGAGCATTTGACTGCTTCCATATCTTCTAGTGCAGCTGAGAATTTACATATTAAGATACACATTATTTATTATCAATTACTTTCCTGTTTCAATGTCCATTTAGAGCACTAAAAATATCTTTGTAGGTAGTTGATATTACTTATGAATTTTATTTCAGGAAAGCAAAGGAAAATACAAGATAGTTGTTATGAAAAGGGGGCACCGGGTGTGCTAGAGTGGCTCACCACCGCCCTACACAGTGGGCTAATTGGCTGGAGAGTAGAGCTGACTCTACACAGTTGCATGCTGACCCTCTGAAGAATTTTTTTACAAAAATGTGATGTCACGTGAAAGCCTTGACAGAATTAGCAAAGCGGTTGAGAAGCATACTTTGGAGTCACACAGACTCCAGTTCACATCTTGGCTTTTATACTTACAGCTGTATGACCATAGACAATCTATTTACCCTCTGTCCGACTCCATTTCCTCAATTATAAGATAGGATAACTTGTGAAATGCCTTCCACAAGGTTACTATTGCATTTATTCTACTCACCACTCTTAATGAAGAGAGTCTTGTAACAGATAACTCTAATTGTCTTCAGAGTTCAGGTCCCCAAGAAAGATTTTGCCTTCTAAAAGCTAGTCTGTTTCCTTCCAGTGGGAGCCATTTCATTCATGCTGCTCTACTCTTTACTTGGACTGCTAGCAAACATGGAGCTAAGTACTCATGCTTAATTGCTGTGGCTTTCCTCAAATAGGGTTTCAATACTGTAGTTTGCCCTCACTCCATTCCCTCCTCCATTTCCCCCTTACTGCTAAATTTTGGTCTTTCATCCCATGTTGTTAGCTGTTGGTCCTAGTGATCCTGTGGTTTTTATTATAAAACCACTTGTGTGTGTGTGTGTGTGTGTGTGTGTTTGGTAAAATGATTATCTCAAATCATTTAGAAAAAGTAGGTGAGGCTGGGCACAGTGGCTCACACCTGTAATCCCAACATCTTCAAGGCCAAGGCAGGAGGATTGCTTGAGCCCAGGAGTTCAAGATCAGCATAGGCAACATAGTGAGACCTTATCTCTACAAAATAAAAAATAAAAAAATTAGCCAGGTTTGGTGGCTACATGCCTGTAGGCCCAGCTACTTGGGAGGCTGAAGTGGAAGGACAGCTTGAGCCCAGGAGGTTGAGGCTGCAGTGAGCCGTGATTATAACACTGCACTCCAGCCTCGGTAACAGAACAAGACCCAGTTTCAAGAAAGAAAAAGTGGCGGAGGGCGGAGTTCAGTGGGTCATGCCTATAATCCCAGCCCTTTGGGAGACTGAGGTGGGAGGATCCTCTGACCCCAGGAGTTCTAGACCAGCCTGGGCAACATAGGGAAACCCCATCTCTACAAAAAAAAAAAAAAAGAAAAGAAAAATTAGATGGAAATTAAATAAGTAAAATAAGAACGAAATAATAAAGCTCCATTCTCTTTATGGTACTTTATAGTATTTATTTCTGTAGGTGGCAAAGTTACTTTTTTTCCTTAATTTATACTGTCTGTTCATGGTAGTATTAGATCTTTACTGTATCACTTACTTGGGGAAATATGACAATAACACTAAGATGATATTTTACCTAAAATACTCATCTATAGAGTTATTTCAGCATAAACTATTTATTTCTATTTTCTTAGCAAAAATCTGAAGAATAGCACACATTGCTGTCTCTCATCGTATTATTATAGAACAGTAATTCTCAAGATTTTTGATCCCTGGACACCTCTTTGCACTTTTAAAAATTATTGAAGACCCAAAGAACTTTTGTTTATATGAGTTATATCTATCAATATTTATTGTATTAGAAATTAAAACTGAGAAATTTTAAAAATATTTACAAACTCATTCAAAATAACATTAAACTCATTTATATCTTAACATAAATAACATATTTTTATGAAAAGTAATTATATTTTCCAAAGCAACAATAATGGGCAAAACATTCTTATAGAAGAGTGTCATTATTTTTACAAACCTCTTTAATGTCTGTCTTAGTGGAAGACAGCTGGACTCTCTTATCTGCTTCTACAGTTAGTCTGTTGCCATAACGTATGTTATGTGGCCTCATGTGAGAATGAGAGTGGAAAGGGCAAATATGTATCATTACTATTATCATTGTTAAAATAGCTTGGACCTTGTAGATCTCCTGGAAGTGTCAAGGGGATGCTCCAGGGTCTGGACTAGACTTTGAGAACTGCTGCTGTATAGAAGATAGCCAATGCATATTGCAACATAAGAAATGGAAATAATATTTTGCTCACATCTTAATTTGTAGTGGTTTCAATGAGCTACTAAGTTTTAAAAAATATGCCTCTTAATCCTTCTTCCAAAGTCTACAGAAACATTAAGGTCGAACTATGGTTGACAGGAAAGTTTAGATTTTTTCCTTGAAGATCTGGCCAATATATTTTGGTTTTTTGTTTGTTTGTTTTGAGACAGGGTCTCATGCTGATGCCTAGGCTGGAGTACAGTGGCACAATCATGGCTCACTGCAGCCTCGGCTCAGGTGATCCTCTCACCTCAGCTTCCTGAGTAGCTGGGACTATGGGCACACACTACCATGCCTGGCAAATGTTTTGTATATTTTGTAGAGACAGGGTCTCACTATGTTGCCCAGGCTGGTCTTGAACTCCTGGGTTCAAGTGATCCTCCCATCTTGGCCTCCCAAAGTGCTGGGATTACAGGCATGAGCCACCACACCTGGCCAGGCCAGTGTATTTTGAAAGGTACTAGCAATATATGGCATCAATGTTATGTTTTTGGGAATAGTTTTTTTTTAAATATATGTATTGAACAGGGATGATCCTTTCACTTGTGGTATATAAGAAAACTTAGCTTTTTTACCCTTCCAATCTATAATGGTAAAGCTAGCTTTATTAAACCATTATTGTTATTTGTGTGTGTTGCTTGTTATATCATCTTTATACCATTCAATAATGAGAGTAGAACAAATTGATTTCTCTTATTCCTGCTGTGAGATGGTTCCTAATGAAAGGTAGATGGCTTGCCTAATTTACAGAGTGGCATTAGGTTCAGAATGAGTTAGTACAGAAGAATAACACATTTTATTTTGCTCTATTTTATTTTGCTCTATTTTATTTTTCTTTATTTAGGTAATAACAATAATGGTTGTGAGCAGCCTTTTTTTTTTTTTTTTTTTTTTTGAGACGGAGTCTCGCTCAGCTGCCCAGGCTGGAGTGCAGTGGCGTGATCTCAGCTCACTGCTACCACCGTTTCCCGGGTTCAAGCGATTCTCCCGTCTCAGCCTCCTTAGCAGCTGGGATTACAGGCACTCGTCATTATGCCCAGCTAATTTTTGTATTTTTAGTAGAGAAAGGGTTTCACCATGTTGGCCAGGCCAGTCTTGAACTCCTGACCTCAGGTGAGCAGCCTTTAAGCCTTGGTATTGCTATAAGACTAAGGATAGCAGCTCCACTTTCAGTGTGATAGAATCTCCATTACAGTGTGATTTTGCTAGTTTCATTAATTACTTGTGTTTTCTGTTTATCTTTCCATGAAAGAACAATCTTAAACTATCAAGCACTTCCCCAGGAGAAGATGGATCACTTGCCCAACAGTGGCATTAGAGTTAGGTTTAGGATATTTTGAAATGGCAGAGGTATGAAGTAGTCTTAATAGACGCATCCCAACTAAATTTCTTTGGGTTTCAGACAGGTGGTGGTAAAATAGACAAGGGCAAGAAGTGTGAACCACTATCTCCAGTGACAACATAACTCCTTGCTGGGCCCTGAGAATCTCCTTTATATCACATCAGACTTTTCATGGAAGATTAGATTATGCCTTCACCTAAAAAATATCTTGCCGATATGAGTCTATATCTATCACTGTATGCAACCCTCATGATTTGGGACAGCTGCAATTATTGGGAAAGCTTTCTTCCCAACTTAATCAGAGACTAACAGATACTGTTGTCCCCACTATAGTACCTCATATGTTTGAAGACAGTTCCCATGTTTTACTCTTGGATCTGCATGAGCCTTCTCATCTCCAGCCTCAGCTCTGTTCTTCATCTGAAAATGTTGCCAGTCCCTTTCCTACCCTTGTTCTGTCTCCTGTTGTCCTGTTCCAGTTTTCAGTGTCCATCTTAAAAGTATGATGCCTAGAATGACACTCGGTGCTTCTGATGTTGAACGACCATAATAGAGGAGAGTGGGGCCAACTGCTTCCTTACTGCCATCATCTGCTAATGAAGCTGAAGATCTGGCTTCTTTGGCAGTTGTACCACAGGGACTTGTGCTGTATTTACTGTCAATGGAAATAGTGTCTTAGTCACATCGAACTATTAAGCTATATTTTCCTCATCCTGCATTTGTGCAATTGGACATGCACATTCAAAACTGAATCCATCGAAGTTTCACAAGAAAGTGTTCTTTTTTGTTTTCTGTTTTTGTCAGTGGAAATAACATTTTATTTAATTTTTTTATATATGAGGGTCTCACTTTGTCACCCAAGATGGAGTGCAGTGGTGCCATCATAGCTCACTGCTCAGGTGATCCTCTCACCTCAGCATCCTGAGTAGCTGGGACTACAGGTATGCATCACCATGCCAGGTTAAATTTTAATTTTTTTGTAGAGATGGGATTTTGCCATATTTCCCAGGCTGGTCTTGAACTCCTGGGTTCAAGCGACCTTCCTACCTCAGCCTCCCAAAGTGCTGGGATTACAGGTGTGAGCTATTGTTCCTGGCCTAACTTTTTATTTTAAATGTACAGGAAGGTTTCAAGAATAGTTCAAAAGATTCCTATATGTCATTTGCTTTATCATTCTCTAAATGAATAAATATAGATCAGATACACATATAAATAATTACATATAAGTTTTTTCTGGAGAATTTGAGAGTAAATTGCAGATTATCATGCCTCTTTAAATATTTCAGTTTGTTTTTACCAAGAATAAGAATATTTTCTTAAACAGCCATGGTATAATTATAAAATCAGGAAATTTAACATTGGTATAATACCATTATCTAATCCATGATCCACACTCAAGTCTCACCAATTATCCCACTAAGGTCCTTTATAGTGTTTTTGGAAGTGGGAGGAGTTCCAGGTCCAAAATCCAATCTAGGATCATGCATTTCATTCATATACCTGCTAATTTCTCCACCTGAGAAGAGATGTTCTTATTCTTCAAAAATTGGATAGTAGCTGTGGGGATTACTCACTCATTTGTCCAT
Source organism: Pongo pygmaeus (assembly GCF_028885625.2). Taxonomy (NCBI): domain Eukaryota; kingdom Metazoa; phylum Chordata; class Mammalia; order Primates; family Hominidae; genus Pongo; species Pongo pygmaeus. The sequence continues at coordinate 89,055,273 of NC_072385.2, read as the reverse complement.
AGCTTCTACATCATTGATTTGCAAACATTCAACTACCATCTTCAAGCAAAACCAAAACAAATAAATCAGTCTGTTCATCTTTGAGCTTCCGCTTCTGTGAAATCTTGTTTAGCATCTTGACTATGGACATTTCAATGTGGACATCAGAGAGCAATAACTTTTAAAAGGTTCATTATTCTCCACTCCAGTTCATTTTCAGAAGCTTTGCATTCAGCGAGCCTTTCTTCTCCTTCCTGCAGATGTGGCAAGGCTGTTAGATTGTCCTTTTGCCCTGAGGCTCCCATGTCAGTTATGCCCCGATGTCTATTCTCATGGGGTTTTAATTGCCTATAACATTTTATTGTTCACCCTCTTCAGCCTCCTAAACTCTATTTATTTCTCAAGGTACCATCTTGTTCATGAATCTTTCCATTCATTCATATAACAAATGGTCACCTTCTGTGTGGTAACATTGTTCTTAGGTGCTGGGAGTACAGCAGTGAGCAAACCACAAATAGTCTTGCCTTTTAACACTTACATTCTTATGGGGGAAGATAAATAAGATAAATAAAATTTATGGTAAGTGAGATGGTAATAAGTCTAAGGAGAAAAAAAAATAATCAAAAGAGATAAGGAGTGATGGGGGAGGTACAGTTTAAGTAGGGTGGCCAGGGAAGGTTGCTAAGTCATTACTGCAGCAAAGCCTCTGAACTCTGCTTTCTCTGAATTCTTCAGTCTGTAAGTAGTTAATCTCAATTAAACAATTGGGTTATAATTGTTTCATGATAATCTGTTTATTAAAAGCAGCAGAGTAGAAAGCACTTGGGTTCTGAAATTAGACATAAGTTTGAATATAGATTTAGTTGCCATGTAAACTTGGATAAAATATATAACCTAAGACTATACTTTTATGATCTATAAAATGAGGCTAATGATGCCTTATAGGTTTGTTAAGAGGATTAAATGAAATAGCAAAGATGTAGCATCTAACATTGCTTGGAACAAATGTTAGAAATTTAACAACTGTTAAATTTAACAAATGTTAGAAATCCTATTGTCTCCTCTATGTGGAATCCTATTGTCTCCTCTTGGTGTCACCCACAGGAGCTAAGCTCAGTGCTGGGTATAGAATAGATGTGTAACAGACATGTTCAGTAATCAGTGTCCTATTATTGGCTCAGCTTTTATTTCATTAATTTAGTCACATGACATTTACTAGCACTTTCTGTATATAAGGTGCTATGAATATTAATACAACCCTAAGGTGTTTATAATTTAATAGAGGAAATAAAACAAATACATAAATTAAGCTAGAATGTAAAGATAAAAGTAAAGACAAATACAATAAGAGAGGCAGGCACAAATTGATATTGGTGTTCACATGAGATTGCCTCCTCAGTGGAGAGAAAGTTTTAAGAAGAGGTGACATTGGAACTGTGTCCTAAATTTCTGAAAGGGTTTTAAAGGAGATTTCAAAAAAAAAAAAGAGCAGACAGAAAATGAGCAGAAACTAGTGGATGGAAAATAGCCTTCAGAATGCAAGAAACTGGCAGGTGGTTCAGTGTGGGTCACAGTGATTCTCAGGTCTGGCTGTAGAGTAGATACTGGAAGGGCCCTGTAAAAGATACTGCTATTCATTACCAACCCCCAGGAATTCTGATATAGTTGGTCTAGGATGGGACTTAAAGTTGGTGGGTGCAGCGCACCAGCATGGCACATGTATACATATGTAACTTACCTGCACATTGCGCACATGTACCATAAAACCTAAAGTATAATAATGATAATAATAATAATAATAATAAAAGAAAAATAAATAAATAAAATTTTATACCCTAAAAAAAAAAAAAAAAAAAAAAAAAGAAGAAAAAGTTCTCAAAGAGGTTTTTGTTTGTTTGTTTTTTGTTTTTGAGACTGAATCTTGCTTTGTTGCCCAGGCTGGAGTGCAGTGGTGCGATCTCGGCTCACTACAACCTCCACCTCCCGGGTTCAAGCAATTCTCCTACCTCAGCCTCCTGAGTAGCTGGGATTACAGGCACCCACCACCACGCCTGGCTAATTTTTGTATTTTTGGTAGAGATGGGGTTTCACCATGTTGGCCATGTTGGTCTTGAACTCCTGACCTCAGGTGATTCACCCGCCTCAGCCTCCCAAAGTGCTGGGATTACAGGTGTGAGCCACCGTGCCCAGCCTCAGAGAGGTTTTAATGTGCACCCATGGGCTGAGACCTCAGCCCACAGTATAGTATAGGGGAGAGGTTTAAGATCAGCCAAGAACCATATATTGAGGCCATATTGTAGAGGCCTTGTTTCAGATTAAGCAGTTTGATTTTAATTTAGGAAATCATTGCCCTTGAACCAGGCAATGATAGCTGGACCACTTCTGAACTTCCTGGATGGTTGATCAGATTTTTAAGGCATTTGTCCCTCAATGCTCCTGTCTTCATTGTATTACTGTGATTTGGGTACATTTCTTATATGCCCTATAAGCATACCAAAGGTGAAAAGGGGGTTGTACTCATCTTTCTGTCTTCTTCAGTACCTAATATTTTCTTACATTTGTATACCCTATAAGTGTTTGTTGAATGAGTGAATGAATTAGTCAAGGATCAGAGCTGCAATTCGATTGGGGTCCATACATCAAATCAGGAGACTGTTGCAATATGAGCACCTGGGTAAGAACACTGGCAGCAGGGATGGAGAGAAGACACCCATAATACCTGCTGCAGAAGAAGTGGTTCTATTTTGTCCTTTAAAGGTGGCCAAATCACTCACCCGTCAAAGTGGCTCAGAGTTAAAGCGGACTAGCAAAAACATGGAGATAATGAAAGAAATAGGCAAGCTATGTGAATTTAGGAGAAGATAGATTTTAAATCGTTTGCACTGAAACTTCAGAGATACATCCAGATTGAGCTGTTTCTCAGGCAGATGGAAATGTAGGTTTGATCTTCAGAAAGAGGTTAAGAGATTTACATTTATAACTTAAGCATAGATAAGGAAAAAATGAAATGTGAGGGAAAAAAATTGTTCGACCTGATTAGGCAGATGGAAAGTAGTGGTTCTGAGCAGAATTTCAGACAGTTTCATCAAGTCATTGATTTTCTAGAAAATAAATACTGTAATAATTTGGGGCTTTCTATTGTTCTTTACCTGAAACATAACTAAATCCTGCTTTTTCTTTATCAACATTTTCCCACTGCACTATCTATTCACAGCTTGATGAAAAAGTCCAGGACCCCCCGAGCCCTTTGGCCCCCAGAATGTGATAAGCAGCCTAAGCCTGGCCTGGTGTCCTTAACTTCTCCTCCTGCAAACAGGGTGAACAGATAGACCCCAAGATCTAAGTTCAGGAAGGAGAAGCTACCACGTTCTCCAGTCCAACTTTATTAGTAATAAAACTGAACTTGTATTTTGATCTCCTTTTGGCTCCTGGAATCTTTTTTTTTTTTTTTTTTTTGAGACAGAGTCTGGCTCTGTCACCCAAGCTGGAATGCAGTGGCACAGTCTCGGCTCACTGAGCCTCCACCTCCTGGGTTCAAGGGATTCTCCTGCCTCAGCCTCCGAATAGCTGGGAGTACAGGCACGAGCCGCCATGCCCGGCTGATTTTTGTATTTTTAGTAAAGATGGGATTTCTCCATGTTGGCCAGGATGGTCTTGATCTCCTGACCTCGTGATCTGCCCACCTCGGCCTCCCAAAGTGCTGGGATTACAGGCGTGAGCTACTATGCCCAGCCACGTTCTTAATTTGTTAAGAATCTGTAGAGAAGGAGAAGTAACCAATTTGCCTACCCCCAAACCTTCTGCACTTATAAACCTTAAATCTTTGTACAGCAGTCTGGTCATATATTGAATCTAAAGATATAGTCATACTCATCTAGGGATTTGATAAAATGTTCTGAAATGGACATTTTAGCTGCAGGGAGGCAAAACCCCAGAGACCTTTGTATCAGCTTGTGTTCTTGGAAAGAGATCCTCCAATTCAGACCAACCATTGCTGGGAGTTTTAGGATCCAACAGTTCCCTAAGGGCCTTAGCTTCTAGCTAAAGTCTCCTGACTAAATGGATTGATTTCCTATCTTCCCATAAGGGACTTTGTTGACTCATTCCATCCACCCCCTATTTACCTCTATCACCAGCAGATGATATCCCTATCCAGCTCTCTCCTGAGGACCCTGCTTCCCCCGCAGCCCTCTCAGCAGCTGAAGAGGTTTCTTTCATCTTTCCTGCTGTGGCTCCACGTTGCCACCTTCACACGTTTCTCCTGTCTCAAGAACTGTAGACCCTTTAAAGCACAAGTTGCTATTATCCGCTAATGTTTAAGACACTCCCTCTTATTTGCTGAAGATTTTAGAACTTGGCTCACTATCTTCCTCTTTGTCATTATTCTCAAAGTCTTCAACATCCACATAGATCATCTATCTGTAGTTCGTTATTCCTCCCCTTTATCTCCATAGTTCTTTCCCTGCACACCTACCTACCCCCACAGTCATACCCCAGACCTTGTCATCACCAATAACCACACCACCTCTGCAATCTACAGGTCAAGCGTCCCATTCTCTGATCCCCAACTTCTTTTTCTACAGCTCAGGTACTGTGATAGCTCACTCCAACAGTGTTAATTTTGGACCTCCACTCCAACACCCTGTACATTTTTCATTGCCCATCACTCCCTCTTCCCTGCCTGCCTCAGGTTCTCATTTCTCTTCTTCCCTATTTATGTTCCATGCCCATGACTAGGTATTTCATCCTCAACACTCAGCCTCTATGCCCCTTCCTCTTTCACTTCAACAGTCAAGCTCTAATTAAACTCTGAGCCTGTCCCTGACCAGCTGACTGTGGCAATCAACCATGCTGAGTGGCTGTGGTTTGAATAATGACCACGGATCTCAAATCAGCATTTGAGAAATCCTGCTACATTTCCCTGGTAAATTTGTTCTTCAAACCCCTCCAATATCTCCTCTCCTATTATTCTCAGCTGATGACCTGGCTGATATTGCATTGAGGAAACAGAAGCAACTACACCAGAACTACTTCATTTCTCATCACTAGAGCCACCTTGTCCGCCTGTGTCTGTGTCGTGTCTCCTCCTTTCCTTTGGTAACAGTGAATGAATGGACCACCCTTGCTCCTCTCTAAGGCTAGGCATTCTTCTTATGCTTCAGACCCCAGCTCTCCTTGCCAGCTTAAGTATTTTGCTCCTAAAATTATTCCCTTTCCCTCATTAGCAAATTCCTCTCTCTGCTGATTGACTCCTATCACCATAAAATCATATGGCAGTATCACTCATCTTCAGAAAAGGAAAGACAAGACCCTCTTGACTCCACAGTGCCCTCTAGCTGTCTTGTTTCTCTGCTCTTTTTCACAGCAAAGTACCTCGAGTTGTCTATGGTGTTCTATTGTCTCACCTCCAGTTCACTCTTATTGTTCTTTACTTTTTTTGAAAGACACCTACAAGACAGCATATATAATTCATAGAATATTACCAAGGTTTTTAACACCTTGTTCATCCTTTCCCAATAGTGTGCCCCTGCCTCCACTGCTTAAGTAACCACTCTCTTGAATTTTTGCCATCATTAACTTGCTTTTCTTTTCTTTTTGTTTTCTTTTTTTGAGACAGATTCTCGCTCTGTTGCCCAGGCTGGAGTACAGTGGTGTGATCTTGCCTCTCAGGTTGAAGCACTTCTTGTGCCCCAGCCTCCCAAGTAGCTGAGACTACAGGCACCCGCCACAAGGCCTGGCAAATTTTTTTGTATTTTAGTGGAGGCGGGGTTTCACCGTGTTGGCCAGGCTGGTCTTGAACTCCGGAGCTCAGGCAATCCACCCACTTCAGCCTCCCAAAGTGCTAGGATTGCAGGCGTGAGCCACTGTACCTGACCCGCACTTTTTTTTTTTTTTTAAATAATTTTACAATATATGTATGTATCCCTAAATAATACATTTTTGTTTTGCATGTTTTGGACTCATCCATATGGAATCTTATTATATATTCTTCTATGACTTGCTTATGTTCCTCACCTTTAGATTTTTAAAAAATTCATATTGTGTATAATTCATTTTCACTGCAGTATAGTATTCTTCTGTATGATATTACCGTTTATTTTTCCATTGTATTGTTGATGGACACTTGGGTCACTTCTGGATTTTTTGCCATTACAGACAAAGCTACTATGGATATCCTCATACTTGGCTCCTAGCACATGTGTGCAAAAATTTCTGTAGGGCATATACTGAGGAGCGGAATTAGTGGGTTGCCTTTACTTGACGTTACCTAATTATCCTCTGAAGTGTTGTATCAATTTATACCAATATAAGCACTGGATGAAAGCTCCCGTTCCACCATATGTTTGTCAAAACTTGGTGCTATCTGACTTTTAAAAATTTTACTAGTCTATTAGTTAAGTAATGGCATCTCATTATATTTTTTTTTTCTTTCTTTTTCTTCAGACAGGGTCTTGCTCTGTCACCCAGGCTGGAGTGCAGTGGCACAATCCCGGCTCACTGCAGCCTCAACTGCCTGGGCTTAGGTGATCCTCCCACCTCAGCCTCCCAAGTAGCTGGGACTACAGGTGTATGCCACCACATCTGGCTAATTTTTGTATTTTTTGTAGAGACGAGGTTTCACCATATTGCCCAGGTTCGTCTCAAACTCCTGGGCTCAAGTGATCTGCTCACCTCAGCCTCTCAAAGTGCCAGGATTACAGGTGTGAGTCACTGCTCCTGGCTCATTATGGTTTTAATCTGTATTCCCCTATTTACTAATCAGCTACTTTTCAATAATTATAGGCTTTCATGTTTTCTGTCTTGTGAAATGCCTATTTGTATTTTTGGCCCATTTTTCTACTGGGTTAATTGTCTTTCCCTTATTGATTTGTAAGAATGTCTTATATATTCTGAACACTAATCCTTGATCAGTTATGTGTTACAATTATCTTCTCCTAGTTTTTAGCTTGTCTGTTTACTGTTGTTATGGTGCCTTAATGAACAGAAATTTCTTGAACTATAAGAAATTGCTTGTATGTGATCATTTTGACTTACACAAACTATTCCATGTGGTTCCTGGAGAGCTCATTAAAACACAGACTGGGCTGGGTGTGGTGGCTCCACCTATAATCTCAATACTTTTGGAGGCTGAGGCAGGAGGATCACTTGACACCAGGAGTTCAAGACCAGCCTGGTCAACATAGGGAGACCCCAACTCTACAAAAATCACTGGAGTGCAGTGATTGCACCACTGCACTCCAGACTGGGCAGCAGAGTGAGACCTTCTCTCTAAAAATAATAATAAAAATTAGTTGGGCATGCTGGTGCATACCTATGGTCCTAGCCACACAGGAGGCTGAGGTGGGAGGATCAGTTGAGCCCCAGTGTTCGAGGCTGTAGTGAACTATGATCATGCTACGATGATGCCACTACACTGCAGCCTGGGTGGCAGTGAGACCCTGTCTCTAAAAAATAAATAAATAAATAAATGATAAAAATTAAAAAACACAGATTGCTGGACCCCACCTCCAGAGTTTCTGATTCGTTAGGTCTGGGATGGCGCCTTAAAATTTGCATTTCTAGAAAGTCCCTAGGTTATGCTGCTGATCCAGGAACCACACTTTAAGAAACCCTGCCTCAGCCAGGTCTGTCTTCTGAACATCTTTCGCCAATCCTCTCTCCATGGTTCCTTAGAGATTACACTCTATTGCCTAAAATATAATCCACCTCTTCTGCTCTTGACCTATCAAATTTTGGGCCCTGGGTCACCTTAATTGACTTTTTACCAGGCCTTCTCAATCCTGGGTACAGATAGCTAGTTGCCTAAGGAATGCTTGCAATATTAATAAATGCTGCCTTTTTGTTCAAAGTTAACAGGTAGCTTTTAGAATGGCCTAGTATTATTGATTAGCTGACTTTGTAGTCTCCTTTAGGAGTATAAGTGTACTGAAGTTATTCTGATACAACGTTAAGTCATAAATCAAACTCATTGTCCTGCCATGCTCCAGTACCTAGTCTCCTTCCCCAACATCCTACCCCCTTTTTTCCTTCAAAATTGCACTTCAGATCTGCATCCTTTCCTGTCATCAGTTAGTCCCCTACATCCCCAGTCCTATTTGTGATACCCATGTATTTTTCTGGGACGTGAATAACAACCTCAAACATCTTAATAATAAAGCCTCAGATGGGTAACAAGAATACACTGTAAAAATTAAATTACAATATTTAAGCCTTCCTTGTAATTTATTTAGAGCCAGGTTTCCCAGCAGTGACACTGTTGGCCTTCTGGGCGGATGACTCTTTGTTGTCTGGGCCTGCCCGGTGCACTGAGGGTGTTCAGCAGCAGCAGTGGCCTCCAATCACCATGCCAGTGGCACTCTACCCTCACCCCGTGTGGCCACCCCAAATGTCCTTTGAGGGCAAAAACCTCCTCTGGTTGAGAACCACTGATTTAGAGACATCTCATGCCTTATTTGAATTTTCAGGGATTTTTTTGGTGTGAAATATTGTCAGCTGGTTTGGGCCTTTTAAAATTTCAACTCCCCAAGCCCTTTTAATCTTCTCCATTTCTTTTTTATCATATATTTCTCTTTGTTTCTGGCTAAAAGAGGGCATTGTATTTTCATGATTTTTTTTTAAACCAATTCTCAACCACATTTCTCCAAGACAAAGGGCAGCTCCCACCAAACACACAGAAGCAGACCCTAGGACACACTTCAGATTATTTTCCTGCCCTTCCTGCAAGTATTACTCTCACCATAGGATGGTGGTAGTTACTGTGATTAATATACTTTTAACTGTAATGCGATTATAGAAAATCATGCCAAAATTGCTAGAGCTAAAACTTGACCTGCCCTGACAGGATGATGAAAACTCAATACCATTCTCCCTGACCCTCCCCACCCGCCTCACTCCCCAAATAGTCTTGCTTCTTAATGAGTAAGAGTAGTTTAAGCTGCAATTATTTCCTCTTACACTGACTGTCCTTTTCACCCTGATTACTCTTTGGATGTATAATGGGGAGATAGCTGCTTGCAGACTAGCAAGGAGGTCTGGTGAATGGCAGCAATACATACTTACTCGGGAAGAGTGCATTCCACTCTCAGAACAACCTGCCCAAACTGAATGCGGCTCACAAGTGGAGTGGGCAGAGCTTTTTACAATTTCAATTTGAAATGCCACTTTTCTAGTTTTCGTGGCTAAAATAGTAAATAATTTTGTGGGTTTTTTTTTTTCAGCTGCTCTTCGTTTGACATTTGCTGAGCCCCTCTTGAATTTACTTTTGCAGAACAAGACCATTTGTACCCCAACCATTTGTACCATTAGGCCACTGCTCCTTTTTAGTTGCATTTAGGAACCTTCTCCAATTCAGTCTCTTTCTACATGAGCAGAGCACCTATTCATTCAAAGGGAACACCATGACACAGCCAGAGACTATGCCTCGGGAGTGTAAAGAGCTTTGTGTCTGCTTCCCAGTTTCAGAAACTCAGAGTTGCTTATTTACCAGATACCAACCAAGCTCTGGGTACCAGGCACTTTTGTACATTTCTAGTTTTGTCTTAGCTGAGATAAATACAAACTACCCTGAACTGCTGTAAGATGTACAAGTACCTTATTAATCATCCAAAAAAAAAAAAAAAGCCTAAGCAATAACAATGTTTTATATTAGTTTGAGGGTTAGATGAATTCTATTTTTAGCTATATTTTTCTAGGTAGCAGTTCTTATAAACAGACATTTCATAACCACTAATCAAAATAAGTCAATGCCTTGGTTATCTGTAATTTTCTCTTACAACAACTTTAGACACTGGAATAGCACTGAAATAAGGAGTAATGATCTTAATTGTGTATTTCTTGGTAAATGACAGAATTCCTCCATATATATGATTTTGTTTGATTTTTTTAATTGGCACTATGGGCAAGGGAAGAAACTTTGGGGCAATGAATGGTTTTAAAAACATAGGCTGGGCAAAGTGGCTCATGCCTGTAATCCCAGCATTTTGGGAGGCTGAGATGGGAGGATTGCTGGAGGCCAGGAGTTTGCAATCACCCTGGTCAATATAAGGAGACCCCATCTCTACAAAAATTTCAAAAAGTCAGCAGGGTATGGTGGCATGTACCTGTGGGTCCAGCTACTTGGGAGGCTGAGGTGGGAGGATCATTTGAGCTTCAGAGGTCAAGGCTGCAGTGAGCCATGATTGCACGCCACTGCACTCCAGCCTGGGGGACAGAATGAGACCCTGTTTAAAAAAAAAAGAGAGAGAGAGAGAAAGAGAAAGAGAGAGAGAGAGAAAGGAAGGAAGGAAGGAAGGAAGGAAGGAAGGAAGGAAGGAAGGAAGGAAGGAAGGAAGGAAGAAATCTATACACCCAAAAACCTAAACATCATCCCTGACGAGTGTGACCAGCTTGCTTATCAAAAGGCAAAGAGGGGTTCTCATTTGGTGGCGGTAGCTATCTAAACCAAGGCACTTGCTGCAAAACCCAGAAACATGGGAAAATGACAAATAAAGGAGCCAAGCAAAATAAGCATTAAGGAAAGGGGGAAGAAGAAAATATGAAGACTGCAGGACAAAGAAGGGAGATGATTCAAAGAGAAGTGAAGATTTCAACGCTGATGTGAGAAAGTGACAGCATAAGTTACAAAGAATTTGGGAAAGATTAAATACTTCTTCAGGGTGGGAACAAACAGCTGAGCATAATGGAACAGTCTTTTAGGACACCCAGCCCTCAGAGCTCCAGACACCTCACTTCATACCAGTTTATCCCAGTAACTGCTCTTCATAGCAAATCTCCTTCTTGAGGAAGAAAAGTTTGAATCATGTTTGCTATTTTCATGCACCAAAACCTTCAAAATTACCTAAAGAAAAAAAGAAGTTTGCTTAATTTTCCCTGTAATGAAAGTCTGTGTGGAATCACTCACTGTCTGACAGGGCTCACTAAATTTGATGTTCCTGTCCTGGATTTATCAGGATACCTCATTACTTCATCATGCTATATGTAAGAGTTAACTAGGATGTAGTCAACTCATTATTGTTTGAATGATGTAAGAAGGAAAGGTTGATAATCCAAAAGGGTATGCAACCGCCTGTGATTTATACTTGGTTATTTACATTTGTATTTTGATATTATAAACTTGCGCCTTTGTATTGTAACAATCTGTTAACCCATCTGTCTCCTCCACTAGACTATCAGCATCTTGACTGCAGGGACCATCTTAGTTTCCAAAACCTAGAGCACAGTCTCTGGCACATAGCTGGGGTTCAAAAAATGTTAAATAAATGAAGAAAAAGATGTATCTGATCTGAGAAATCACTGCAAACAAAGTAATGCCTCCACACAATGAAAACACTCGGTAACACCTGGAAAGCTTAACTGCTTGTCTCTCAGACTGCTGCGAAGCCCCCAACCTCAACCAAAGTGCCCTACTGTAAATCTTCTCCCAGAATAACGGAAGTGGTTAAGTGTTCAGGTGTCAAAATGCTACCCTGCTGGGCTGCAGGCCGCATACAAAGTTATATTACATTGAGTTTGAAATGCTAACAAAGCAAGTAATTAAGCTGAGTAAGTGCTAACTTGCTTGAAAGCAAGATTTGAAGCTGATAAACCAAAATGCTGATAATTAAGAGTTGATTATACAGCTTTGTTGTTTCTCTACCCTGCTAATAGCCTCTCATTCTTGGCATGTAATGATTTCTTCCCCACAAGGAAAAAAAAAACACACACACAAAACTATCAATCTTCTCCTCCTGTCTCCCATCCTGAATAAGGTGTGACTCCCTCCTTTCTTAAGCTAAATCCTCTCCCTGTGGTCTTGATCCTTCTCTCTCTCTTCTATCTATTGCATCTTTTACCTCTCCCTCTCCACGAATTTCTTCTTTTCTGTTTGCAAACATGCTCAGGATTTACCAACCTTAAGGGGGGGGAAAAAAGGCAAGCCAGCAAATGATAGTAGGAGAATCTTCCCTTACTCTACATTCCCTTAATTCTCTCCCATCTTTCTCCTCTGTATCCCCTAACCTCTTGGAAAAGGAAATCTGTGTTCCTTGCCTCCTCAACTTGATAGCTGATTGCTTTTTATTCCCTTAAACACTTCTCCTGGTTTCAGCACTCTAATGAAGCTCTTTCAGAAGCTATAAATAATTCTTAATTGTCAGATTCTGGAATCTTTATTTTCTTCATCTCTGCAATCTTTCACATGGTTGACCTGCCTCTTTGGTAGAACTATGCCCTTTTATGACTTCCATGATATTTTTACCTTTCTGGTTTTCTTCTTCCTTCTCTTATTGCTCTCCTCACCCTCCCTGTTCTCCTTCTTTCTTTTCCTTCTTCCTTTCTGGTAAGAGAGGAAAAGAAACTAATATTTACTGATATACAAGACAAATTATATGTCAGATATTGTGCCAAGTTTTCAAACGTCTTTTATTCTCACATCAACCCTAGGTTATAGATATTCTTCTCTCCATTTTAGAAATTAATTATTTTTAATTGTGGTAAAATACACATAATATAAAATTTACCATTAGCATCATTTTAAGTGTACAGTTCAATGGTATTAATTATATTCACATCATTGTGCAACCATTACCGCCATCAATTTCCAGAGGTCTTTTCATTTTCCCAAACTGAAACTCTGTCTCCATTAAACAATAGTTCTCCATTCTCCCCTCCCCCAGCCCTTGGCAACCATCATTCTGCTTTCTTTCTTTGTGAATTTGACCACTCTGTGTACCACAAATAAGTAAAATTGTACAGTATTTGTCTTTTTGTGGCTAGCTTGTTTTACTTAGCATGATGTCCCCCAAGGTTCATCCATGTTGTAACATGTGCCAGAATTTCTTTCCTTTTTAAGGCCGAATAATATTCCATTGCATATACATACCACATTTTGTTTATCCACTCAACTTTCAATCATCCGCATATAAATGGTGAAACTGTGGCTCAGACTAGTGCAGTAAACTCATTGAGGTTGCACAGCTTTTCCCTATGGGGAAGCATTCTTCTAAATTCTATCCTTAGTCTTATTTCCTCTTTCCCTCTCTCGCTCTCTCTCTCTTCCCTCTCTTTGCTGATCTGCTCCCATATTTTTAATTTTAATCTCCATCCATGTGGGTGTTTCTTAAATGTATATCTCAAATTTATCCTTGGTACTGAATCTAGTTCCATATTTCCAGTAGATCCAACCAGAATATTCCCATATTGCTTTCAATTCACTATGTATAAAACCCAAGTGCATCATCATCTGATCCTCAAACCAGGCTTGACTTTCTCACACTCCTATTGTTGTTAATGGCACCACAAATTTCCCAGTCATCTGGACCCTAAACCTCTGAGTCATCCTTAAGCCTCTTTCTCCACATCTCCCAAATTCCGTAAATCCTAGTCAGTCTTGTCAGTTGGGTCCCCCTAATCATCTTCATGCCCATTCCAGCCTTGCTGTGCCTGCAGAAGGGGTCCTACAGTCTAGTGGGTCTAAGAGCTTGGGTTGGGCTTAAGTCCCAGCTCAGCCACTCACTGGCATGGAGAGGACGGAAGGTGTTTGGCTAGTCACCTGACCTCACTGAGCCTCAGCTTCCTCATCTGAGAGAGAGAACCTAATGAGCAAGGTATATTGATCATTAAATGAAATAGTATTTATGAATAGTTCAGCACAATGCCCAGCGTTTAGTAGATGCTAAGTAAATGGTTATTCTTTCTTCTTTTTTAAAAAATTCTGTCGTCCTGCTTCTAATTCACTAGCCTTCTTCCCTCATAAGGATTTTTTTTCTCTCCCTCAGAATTCTCTGCAGGAAACAAACCACTGTATTTTAGCATTATGTTTTATATTACAGTGCCCTTGATTCTTTATACGAATCAGAGGATAGTGACTGTGTTGACCCTTTACATTTGTGTTTCAACAATCCTGAAGGGAATTTTCATCTCCCGAACTGCTTTATCAATATTGTGTTATAAACAACAATTGTGACCTACAAAATTTATTGATCCCAACCTCATTTTTTAAAGAACTGCTATAAAGTCAGTGGAATAGCATTTTTATGATTAAGAGCAGTCAGAGGGATTAATGGAGAGGCAGCATGAGCTTATTCCTAACTTTGAGTGTGCCAGGAGTTTTAACAGGGATAACAGGAGTCACCAAACATCTCTTCCCTGTCCCTTGTATTATTTTGCAAGAACATAGGCAAACTTGTGCATTTTTCAGCAGAAGGGACATCTGGGTAGAAGATTGCATTCAGTTTGTGGAGTAAGGGCATGCAAGCAATTAAATCCCAACTTCCTCATCAGCGATCTGTACTCAGGAGAGCTGTCCAGAGTAGCCAGGCCACATCCAGCCACACTGGAGATAGGAATTCCATGTATATGGTGAAACCCTATCTCTACTAAAAATACAAAAATTAGCTGGGCATGGAGGCGGGTACCTGTAATCCCAGCTACTCAGGAGGCTGAGGCAGGAGAATCACTTGAACCAGGGAGGTGGATGTTGCAGTGAGCCGAGATCGCACCACTGCACTCCAGACTGGGCAACAGAATGAGACTCCGTCTAAAAAAAAAAAAGCGTATTTACTTTTAGAAGGTTGTGTTATTTTTTACAATTCTCTTATAACAATGCACCTCCTTATTGCCTGCACCTGGCGTACTCCATTCCAATCTCCTTGCTCTCGGCGGGGGGGGGGGGGGGTGTAAAATGTCTGGCATAAAACACAAGTGTGTGTGAGAGTCAATGTGTATGTGTATTTCACAGCTGGACTCATGCATAACACCCAGTTAATGGTGTCACTAAGGAGTACAATTAGAGGATGTATAAAAAAGAGAGAACTGACAAACTTTTCTGTACTATATGAAAATTTTACAGTGGGCAATAACTCTTTACAATACAGTTTTTCCAATAAGAAAAAAAAAAAGGAATTCCATATATGGATCCTAAACTAACTGTGTTCCTTACCTAGCTGGGTTGCTGCGTTTCCGAAAACCCATTAGCAACAAAAACACCAACAAAACCCCAAACAATCTTTATGAGTAGCTTGGAAAAAAATTTTTTAAATGCATGAAAAATGTAGACTTGTGATGGTGCACTTCAGATTAATTCTTTCTGTTAACATTTTGAAATGTTAAGTAAATAGGTAGTGAAAATGGGGATGGTGCTAGTTCTTCATCTTGTGTTAGACATCCAGGTCTAGCCATGTCTGTACTTCTCTAAACGTAACTGTGTATTCACTGAGATTGCTGCTGAGCCTACCTGAGATCATGAGGCTGCTTACTCATCAGTGAACAGCATGACCACCCTTGGTACACACTCCAGCTTCAAGCTAATGGTTCAGGCATATCTAAAATGGCCAATCTCTCCAAACAGTTGGGCTGAATTCATTACTCCTGCCTCATTCCTGAAGTGCATAATCAAATTCTAAACACTGATTGCTTGATATTCATATTTTTTTTTCCTACAGCAGGTTTTACTCAGCAAAAAATGGACAATACTACTCAATGGATAACTTAGCAGTTCAGAAGCCATGTTATGTTTTTTGCTTGTATTTTTATCTCATGAGTAAGACTGTAATTGTGAATGTTTGTATATTGTCTTCTGAGTGTTCTTTTCTCCTGATAGCCTTCCTTCTCATCTTTTCTCAGTCTGTCTCTTATGAGTCCTGAAAATAGGAGCCCCTGGTATTCCATGTACATGTTTTGTGAAAATGGCAGACTCTGCTACTCACTTTCCTTTATTCATAATTAACTATCTTGGCCCAAATCCTATTTTTCTCCCATTCTAATTGAGAAATTTGGTTCTCTTCTCTCTACATTGAGTTGAAAATCCTCAGGAACCCAATAGCAGACTGGTTATTAAGTTGGTTTGGTCCCAAAAGAACCTTAACAAAATCCTCTTTCTACTCTTATGAATCGAATTCCCCAAACTCTTTTGAATAAACCATCCTGGTTTCCTCTAAGCTGACTGTTAGAGTTGGGTCGTGGAGTTCAGGGTGAAAGTATTAACTCAGAAAGTCAAACTCCAGTGTTTTGGGGGCTGCCAGTGAATCAATGTTTGAAGAATATTGTGACCATTTATTTGCCTATTCTGTTTTGTCCCTGCCCAGCACCTCAACATAGTGATATTAAATTTTATAAATGTGGCTCAAAACTTGACAATTATTATATTTGATATTGGACTGCAACCATCCTCTCAGGGATCTCTGCCCTCATTTTTTTCCACTCTGAGTACTTGCCTCCGAGTGAAGGGTTCAAGAATAAATGCATTACCAAAATGAAGGGAAACAGTCTTTGAACTTCTGAGTGGAGAACTGTAAAGTGACCAAGAATGTGATTACTAGTCAGGCTTCTAGATGGTTTATTAATGAAGCAGTGCATTCTCCACGAGGGGAAAGAAATGCCATTAATGTTATACCCTTGGCACGGAAGTTCCTATTTAAGGAAAAGTAAATGCATAGCCTGCGCCATGTCAGAAAACTAATTTTAATGTTAACAATGAGTTGAGTATTCTTATAGTTATGAGAAAATATTCCAGCCTTCATTGCCTTCCACAAATAAGTTGCTGGAAGTAAACGAGGTGTGCTATTTCAGTACCAATTTAGCAATACCTCTGCTCTATTATCAGCAACATGCACAGTTGGTTCATGGCAGAATGCAAGCCACTCTTGTCTGTGAATAAGCATCAGGCTGACTGTGCAGGATGATAATTGCTCTGCCTGCACTTCCTTTGGCACCTACTGATCTCTGCTAAGTGGTTAGTAAAACATATTTTTGAAGGAATGTCAAGCACTTCTAAAAATTTGAAGGACTTCGTCTTTGATTGTTCTTTTTCTTATGTGTAAGTTTGAAGAAAGTTCACGCCAAGCCATTCCACGGCTGCCATTACTCCTAGCAAATGTCTGAAATAGCAGGGTGCCAGTGTGTCTGTGCTTGGCATCTTTTAATCAGCGGTGTTTTCTTTTGCATGATACTGTGACACTGGCTGGATGTGTTGGGATATCAAGTGATGGACTTCAAATAGATGGCAAATTCACTAAAGTGAAAATGATTGTGATAGTTCCCTCATTTCCCCCCGCAGTGTATGCAAAACTGACTTTTAAAGTGTTTAGTGGATAATAGATCATGTAAGGTCAGTGCTAGCCATGGCGGCCATGGCTATTATTTTCCCTTTTCATGGGAGTGTGCTCAGCAAAATGAGATTGTCACACTCTTTTTTTGAGAGGACAGCGACAGACAGTTAAAAGCCTCTTCATGTAAGGATGTTATTTCATAAAGACACCAGCACTGGATTATCCCCTTCACTTTAAACTTCTGCCAGCTTGTACAAAGAGATAAAACAAAATAGCCCTGGTCCCAGGGGTGGGGAAGTGCCGGCCAGCGCAGCCTGGGTCCACAGGCTTTCATTTTGATTAGTCACATGTGAGGAAAATTCACTTAGGCTGAGAGGTAAATTTAATACCAGTTATGCCCATGCTGTTCATATCACAACCATTTTCACATGATGCCACTTAATTCCCTAAGAAGCAGAAAGGTAAATCGGTGGCTGGCCAGCAAAGGTGTCACAATGCATTAAGACCAGGACTCGCTGCAGGGGATAATGGTTCTGATTGCTGTTGACTCATGTCTCCACCAACTGCCTCATGTAAAATAAGTGACATTTAAAAGACATCAAGATGTGAGAAGAGGTAAGGGATAGAGAAGGAAAGAGAGAGGAGGGTAAAAAGTATGCGCGACTAAGCTTGCCACCCGAATGTGCAGTTTCTTTTCCACCCTAAGTGGTAGGAAATGATAACTCGACATGCCATGGGTGACCTGCACTAAGCTTTTAACTTCCTGTCTTGTGTTTTTAGAGAAAAATCTGTAAAATTGCTTCTGGGAACTGCTCCAACATGTTATCATTTATTTCCAATTTAATTTTTTTTAAACTCTTATTCTTTTGCCCTCACATATCAGTCTATTCATCTCTTTAAAAGCTTTAGGCTGAATCAAGTTAGGCAGTGGTAGACAACAAGAGGCAGTCTACTTTCTGAAGGCCCATTTATGTCTATTTTTATAAAGAGAATCAAATTCCAGTTTACAGTAAGCATATGCTTCAGTTGACATCTGTTTCTAAGACTTGGACGCTTTGTTTGCATAACAGTCACCAATAAATGGCCTTGTTTTAAGTCTGCTCACTGAGTTGTATGTGGGTTGTTCAGCTGGGGATTTTAGTTGCAGCTGATCCCCTACCGCTCATAGCTGATAGGAAGGGGGAAAATCCGAGAACCCCAGTCCTATTTATTAATGCAGATTTTAACATTCTCAATGAACCACTTATCCAGTGTGATTCGGCAACCAAATCCTTATTTGCTCAGGCAGAGGAGGGGGTGTTCTTAAAGTGCTGAATTAAAGCTTTTACCAGCTTTTTTTTTTGGAGGGGGAGGGGAATGGGGAAGAAGAAGCAAGAGCAAGGTCCTTTCTTTAGCCAGTCTCTGATAATTTGGAGTACAATGAGATTGAATCTTTAAACAGGACATCATAAACCAAGCTTATGTTTAATGAATTTATTGTAAACTAAGATGATCAGATGTTTGCAGAGCCCTAAATGTTGGCCCTTTGTGCAGTCTTGATGATTTTATTTAATACCACTTAAATATCAGTTTAGAGTTTGATAGAACAGGGTTATGTTTCCTTCATTCATCTGGTTTTTGTTTCATTTTAAAGCATATCTGATTCTGCATGCGTGGGAAACGGACACAATATTAAAATATTTCAAGATGTACATGTGACTGTCTTCAGAATCGTTACTGCTAATTAAAGAAGTTACTACTTGTGTTAAGCAGCTTCAAATACAAAGCTAATCCTGTCTTGATAAGTCTGCCCTTTTTTTCTCTGCCCCTGAAAGGCATGCCAGCAGTTAAAAATATTAAAAGTCCAAAGATGGGGTCGATGTGCCTTAGAGAATAAACCTGATTAATAGAGGGCTTTCGTTTAATTCCCTTTTTTACATAGAGGAGATCTAACTGTAATGTATTTGAAAATATGTGTTCACTCACAAATACACTGAACTTTTTCCCCTGAATTATTGTATAATATTCAGTAATCGTTTATGAAATGTGTAACATTTTTCAAGGGGATTTACATATCAACTTTTCCTAGTGGAATCAACAACAGTAGCATGAAATGTATCTACTCCATTTACTCTTATCCAGTGCTCCTACTTTCTTTTTCCCTTTAATTTTTATATATGGTAAAAATTTCATTGAAGAGAGATTTTAGATGACAGGACTGTAATTTTAAACCCAATAGAAGAGGTGTAAGCAATTTGAGCTTAGCTGAAGCATAATCTTAGGTTGTCAAGAAGAAACCCATTCTCCCTATGCTAATCAATCAGTGTATCAACCAACCAATCATCTCTTCAGCTTAGCATATATCCTAAGGTTTGATATATCTATTAACTGCCCATCATGCAGCTGGTCTCTGGATGATGAGATTCCCCCTATCTTGGCATTTGGCAGCAGACGACCGAGCTATCACAGCCTCAGATAAATACCAAAGTGGAGATTTCAATCCTGTTCCTGAGTGCAGAGACAATCCAGAGACATTGAAAATATTCTTAGAAGAGAATACACAGAAAATTACATTTCTCAACACTGTTGTATGTGAAAATTGTATATATTACATGATTCTCCCTCCCTAGACCCAACAATGTAAAATAAAATTACTCTTTTATTATGATTGAAATGCTGGTAATCAAAAGAATTGTTGGAATCTGCTACAAACTCTTAATTGCAAGACAAATTACATGTAGACATCTGAATAAGTAAGATTAATGACTGTGTAGATGATAAATTTCCTGAAAACAAACAGAAGCCCAATGATATAAAGCAAGGCACACAATCATTATAATTCTGGAGAAGGGGGTCACTATTTCTAAAGATTTTATATTGCTTCCTGGCCTCGATTCAGAGATTCTGATATTAGGTAAGCTGCAGCTGAATGTAGCCTCTTCCACCAGCCAGTGTATTGGAGCATGGAAAGGAGGCAGGGTTTCTATAAAACTGTTTATTGAGAAATAGAAACCAAAAAAAAAAATGATTTAAATTTAATTGCTAAGCATCTGTGAATATGTTGAAATTGGGATGAGTACGATTCATTTCTTCAAACACTGATATCCACCTGGAAGGTAAAATCTCTCCACAAGATGCAAACTCAAATCATGTCTTTCCCACAGTATAGTTCAAGTCTCATACTCTGAAAAGAGAACCATAGTGAGGTATTAGGGGACTGAGGTTCTAGCCCAAACTCGGCCATTAACTAGCTAGCCTCTGTGTGCTAAGCAGGCCCCTGGATCCGTTAGACTTTACTTCATAAATTGCAATGTCTCTAAAGCACCTATGAAAAACAGTAACGAGGCGGGGCGCGGTGGCTCACGCCTATCTATAATCCCAGCACTTTGGGAGGCCGAGGCGGGCAGATCACAAGGTCAGGAGATCGAGACCATCCTGGCTAACACAGTGAAACCCCCTCTCTATTAAAAAAATACAAAAAAATTAGCCGGGCGTGGTGGCGGGCGCCTGTAGTCCCAGTTACTCGGGAGGCTGAGGCAGGAGAATGGCGTGAACCTGAGAGGCGGAGCTTGCAGTGAGCCGAGATCGCGCCACTGCACACCAGCCTGGGCAACAGAGCGAGACTCTGTCTCAAAAAAAAAAAAAAGAAAAAAGAAAAAGAAAAGAAAAATAGTAATGAATTTCTCTCCTGATAAGTAAACACGATTTCATATTCTTCTAAAAGGTTATTGTTTTTCATGTCACTAATGGTATGAATGTAGACTTCCACCATAGTATTTGCTCAGCCAAAATCTCTTCAATGCTGTTGGGCAGCATAAACAGATGAGAAACATATTCTAGCCTAAATACAACGTTCTGGGTTTGAAGCCATTATTTCAATCATTTGTTGAGGGTGGGGCCAAGGAGGAGAAATGATGGAGTTCACAATAACATGAACTCTTTACTGCTGGAGAGAGAAGGAAATCTGTTTTCTGTCCTGAGAAGTCCAGCATGAGTCCATAGAGACCGTGATGACTTCTCCGTTCTCAACAACTCAGCCTGTGCACTTTGATCTCAACTTAAGAACACTCGTGTGTCCTGGTGTGAAAGGGCTGATAACAATATAACAGCTCTAGAATTTTTGTATTTTTCCCAACAGAAAGATAATTGTGGTGTCAAGTTCAGAGCAAGAGTTCGGTTTAAATAGTGTATTTTGAAAACCTTTCTCGAGAAATTGTGATTCTAAGAGAAAACAATTTTCTATATGGGTTAAGGTTACGAATTTTATCATAGCAAAGAGAAGGGGACAAAAAAAAAAAAAGCCAGACAGAATCATTTTCTCTCTCAAGTCACTTAAAGGGCCCATTCTGGGACTCATTCCAGGCTCCTATGATTAGAGACCTGCATGTTTGTAGATATCCCCAGATAAGCCCCAGATATGAGCACCCATGGCATGGGCTCTGCTGAACGAAGCAAAAGGATTGATTTAGAGAAAGATGGCCTATTGAATGTGGATTCTTCCATGTTGCTGGCCTGGAAACTGGTAAGCATGCACCTTTCAGGCCCAGGACAGTCCTCCTCCCCAGAGGATCTATCCTGTCTACTGGTGATAATTGTCCTGCCAGGTCTACAGATTGTGGATATAGATAAGAAAGCCAGTGAAAGTGGATTGAGTGCAATTAGAAACTTATCCACACAAGAATTGACCTGTGATTGCATTTATAGGTAGAATCAAATCTGGAGTAGAGAGACAACATTTAAAGCTCAGCAAATAGATCTTGCAAAAGAAGAGGGATTCATTTTTTATTGCTGAGTTCTAGGTTTAGAACAATTTGTTGCTATTCTCCATGAATACAGCATGACTTCATGTGCGTCGTGTAAACATGCCCCCGAGAAGAAAACAATGAGGTCCCTGTCCTCAAGCAGTTGATGTTCAAAGACAACATAAAGAAAGAGATGAAAGTATTTTAATGAAACCTTGAAGGTGGGATCAGCAAATTTTCTTTATCAAAGTATGATTGATTTTTGCTTTTTAAAAGAAAGATTTGCTCTTATGAATTCTCTCAAATAGAAAAAGTGGGCACTAAAAGAGGCATAAGGATGAAAGTGAAAAGAAGGAGAGAGAATGAGATGGACAGAGGGAAAACTGAGGGAATCAAGGGAGGGAGAAAGCAATGGGCAAAGTGAAGGGAGGGAGTTCTTTCAGCTTAGAATACAATGGGGCTGGAGAGGGAGTATTCACCCAAACATCAGGCACCAAGGTTTGACCACCAGTTATAGCTAGAGAGAATCTCCCCAAAGGTGTCCTTTCCAACTTGCTCTTGGAGAGACCACCATTAACCAGTACAAAGCCCATGAATCTCTGCAGGATTCTGGAAGCATTGTGCTCAGCCATTAAAACAGTGCAGCAGACAAGGGAAGAAAGCAGGCACAGAGAGGAGAAGGAACATAGTGAATGCTTTATAAACACTCTAAATGGGGGGAAATAATGACCTCTGACTTCTTTGTGGTTCTCAACTCATGCTGCCACAAGATTGGTTATAAGGTCCATACCACACTGTGATATGAAAGTATTAATTGAATAGGGGCAATCAACATTTCTATGTGAATAATGACTTAGAAATAATATTCTGCCCAGTTCAACAATGGAACGGGAAACCAAGGCTTCACCTGGCTACACAGTTCTTTTGATGAGGTCAGATTTTTTTTTTTTAACTCTGAGATATATATATTTTGTGTTCTGTTTTAACTCTTCAATCTGATACGAATTTCTTTAGAGTAACTTAAGAAGATGGAATAAAATTAAGGGAAGGCAATATATGATAGATGATAGTATTGTCTTTTAAGTTCAAATTATGACTTTCTGACAGACACCTTCATCAGCTCTCATCTGAATAGTGACTCTTCTATTAAAAACAAACCCTTGGCCAGGCACAGTGGCTCACGCCTGTAATCCCAGCACTTTGAGAGGCTGAGGTAGGCGGATCATGAGGTCAGGAGATCGAGACCATCCCGGCTAACACGGTGAAACCCCGTCTCTACTAAAAATACAAAAAATTAGCCGGGCGTGGTGGCGGGCGCCTGTAGTCCCAGCTACTCGGGAGGCTGAGACAGGAGAATGGTGTGAACCTGGGAGGCGAAGCTTGCAGTGAGCTGAGATCATGCCATTGCACTCCAGCCTGGGCAACAGAGCGAGACTCTGCCTCAAAAACAAAACAAAACAAAACAAAAACCAAACAAACAAACAAAAAAAACAAACCCTCTAGTTTAGTTCATAGTAATGAACCAATGTCAGTTTCTTAGTTTCGAGAAGTATAAGATGTTAACAATGGGAGAAACTGAGCAAATGCTAGGAACTCTTTACTATCTTTGCAACTTTTCTGTAAATCTAAAATTATTCCAGAATAAAAAGCTTATTTAAAGAAAAAAATGCAACCATGTATATGGGCTTTGCCATGAACACATTTGAATAAGAAAGCCCTCAGTGCTACATTTATGGGAGCATTTTCTTAATCTTTCTGGAAAGGAACGCTCATTGGAATTTGATATCCTGAGAAGCTGATGACTAACCCTATGCTCGTGTATACCACCAGACAGGTCACTAGCTGATCAGGCTGAAATGCTCACTTATCCGATGTTGAGTCAGAAAGAGAGGAGAATTTAAAATTAGCTGACTTCTTGGACTGGCACCTAGCACTAAAATAAATAATCCCTTAGCATGTTTACTAGCCAAAACCTACTGTATCACATTGTAAGTTGCTTTAAAGTTTGTATTTTCTATTAAGCTTGCTGCATGGTGTATTCCTGATCATGTAAAAGTGTCTAATGGTTACTGTAAAATTAGAGGCTGTCCAAACAAAACTTAAAATCCTGAAACTTTCTCTCCAATGTATGATAATTCTTGGCTACACTAGTAAACAGTTTGACATGTGTTTAAACATAATTCAATTTTTTTTTATCAGATCGTCTTTTCTTAAAGGTATGTCTAATGAAGTGTGTGACTGTATAATAGAGGAGACAGTATTTGATTTTTAATTTTTATGTTAAATAGTTTCCACTGTTGTATGCCCATTTGAGTTTTTACAATAAAAGACAAATATAAAAATGTGTATCTGTATAGCTGTGCTTACCATATTGTTTTACTGATGTTTTTGTGTTCATCTTTTCCCTTAAAGAGTGAACTCCTTGAGAGTAGGAGCTGTGGTCTTAGTATCTCGCCCAGTGCAATATATAGTAAGGATTCAGTAAATATTTGTTTGGATGAATAAATGAATGAAATCACATTCAAATGCATTATTTCTCCTTTGAAGGGAACCAAATAGCTGCCAGTCAATTTGCTCTCTTCACTGCCCTTGTTTTAGGGTGGCCTCACAGTTTGGACTGGTTTTTATCATTGCTATCATTCAGCTACATATACTAACCTTTCAAATCTGCAAAAAGTATTTAAAAGAAAGAGAAATTGTTCATGTTTCAAAACCTATTATAATGCATTTTCAAATATGTCAGACACATCTTTGTTAAAATTAAACCAGGGATTGGTTTTGAGCGAATAGCCCTATATCCTTACAGATGCTGTGGATGGATGCATCTAAGCTGCTTATTATATTGATGGGTTTTGCTGCTCTGCAGCAAATGAAAACAGGCAGCTGCTTCCTCCATCAAAGCAAAAAGCAGCCTGAGTTTTTATTAACCGAGTGTTCATTTCTTCTATTGCCAAAATTCTTACACAAAACAAAAGAGCAGTTTTAGCACATTATTGCTTAACTAGACATGAACAACTGACAGCAAGTGATAAGCCTGTCTGCTTTTCACAACTGGTAATCATTTTCGGAATAGATGTTTTAATATAGTTGAATATAAATTTTGTAATTTACATCTACAATGGTACGTAAATTTATAGATCCAGTTTGTTGCAGGAGAATGAAGGCTATAATCACAAAAGGCTTTTCCCAGTGTTGTTTAATTTTTAATGACTATTTGAAAACTGGGGAAGGAAAATGAAATCAAATTCATTTCTTTAAAAAAAAAAAAAAGGTGTTAAAGACAATCATACAAGTTGGTTGGAGACATTTGTAGATGGCCCCAACAGAGCAAGACCGCTGTGTTTACAGCCAGGACGTGCTTAGCACTACATTTCCACATTAGTTGCAGTGAGCTGCCCAAGTTAGTGCAGCAGCAGAAATTTCTGGAGAGCAGACTGTCATGTTTCCTTCATATCAATGAATAATGATGAGTGGAGATACGGGAAGGACAGACTCCTGGCCATTTTGCATGGCTGAGATTCTCAGCCAGCTCTCATACATATATATGTGTATATATACATATACGTATATATACATATATATATATTTTAGCAATCTGAATGTCATACATTTAATTTCAGATGGCATGGCAAAGTGAGGTTTGTTTAAAGTAGGTTTAGACTGAACCTCAATGAGATGTTGCCCTACTTACCATGTCAATTTGCTGAGTAGTGTTTTACCTTTTGGAACTTGCTAATGGAAATTCCTGCTGTAAGAAGGGGAGGCAGTTCTCCTCCTTCCCCCTTCCCCACACAGAAATGATTCTTTCCTCAAGACCTAAGAGAGGAAACTTGGAATAAAGGCAGTGTCATATGCTGGGACGTGCACCTTCCAAACAACATTGCTAAAATAAGTTATGCTGCCTAACAAGCCAGATACCAGGACTGTTTAATAAATGTGTTCTGTTCTTGCATCTGGAACATGCACTTCCTAAATACTATTTACTCTCCAGGAAAGCTTGCATAAATGTGTAGAGCATGCATTCCACATGGAACACATGGCTTTCAATTTGTTTGGAATTTAGCCATAGTGTTTACCTGCAAATGAGATAAAGCTGGACTCCAAGGCAGGAAAATGCTTCAGAAATCAAATTCATGAATCACAGGTAACTCCAGGGAAGAAGCTCACTTTTGCTATTTTGGTATGCCCTGTAACAAGTATATGTCTGTGTTCGGGATGTGGCTTAACACCTAAGACAGGGAACAATAACAATTATTCCTAATACTTTATTTCCTCCACTCCATTGGCACATTGCTGCTCTTACTTGACTTTTCAAGACATGACCCAGCACTATTTTTTATTTGTTTATTTAGTTATTTATTTATTTATTTAGAGACAGGGAGAGTCTCGCTCTGTTGCCCAGGCTGGAGTGCAGTGGCGCGACCTTGGCTCACTGCAACCTCCGCCTCCCCGGTTCAAGCGATTCTCCTACCTCAGCCTCCCTGTAACACGGCACAGTTTTAAAAGGGAAAAGGGTGATCTCATCAGAATGATGGCCTGTTCATCCCACCCTGAGGACACTCAAGCACAGCAGGGCCTTGGGGGAAGGCATTACTTCCCCCAAGTAAAGGAATAAAACTGACAATGAAAGTCTTCCTTTTTCTTCTTCTCTTTTTTGTTTTTCCACTGTGGGAAGCGCATGTGGTGTTTCTGGGGAAATCCATGTCATGTTTTCCCTCCTGCTAGGAACTCTGTGGTCTGATTTTCTGGGTCCACCTGTCCTAGACATGCTTCTTCTCACTTTCTGACATCCTCTCTGACCAATGGAGATGGAGCATTTTCTCACATAGGTCCAGATAGCTCACATCAGGAGATGTTCTACTTGTGCTTTGAGACCTCAGGAAAATCTCTTCTGCCCTTAGGTAGTTTTGTTACACTGAGGAGAAGGAAATTCTTCTGAGGAAAAAAATACAGCAGAGAGCTGTGCTCAATATTGGAGAGGGAAAATCATACTTGAAGATGTTTTCTGTTATTAATATGCTTGATTAACTAAATAAGCATTCACATCTAGTGTATATAGGTGTAGAGCAGTTATTTTCTGAAGCTCTGAGATTTAATTAACAAAGGTAGTTCTAATTCCATTGAAATAGACATGTAATGAAGACTTAACTTCTAGGACCATTTCGAAACCCATCTAAAATATTTCTTGGTAGAGGTTTAAATTTGAGATTATAGTGAAAATAAAATATTTTAACCAATCTAATTTCTTTAAAATGTCACAGGCTAGAGCCCACTGGTAATTTTATAGTTTTCATTTGGAAGTGTACACATATAATGATCTCTAGTCATTGGATTTAGAGTTGGAAGAGGCCTCAGAAATCAATTCAACTCCTCCATTTTTATTCTTGAAGTGAGAGCCCAAATATAATTTGTCCAAAGTCCCAAAATTAGTTATTGACAGAGCTATGAGAACTAGCAAGTAGTTCTCTTGATTTTAGGACCAGCCATCAGGGTTGGGGTACAGAATGCAGTGATGAGAGACTGGGCTCTAGAGTTAGAGTATGTGGGCCTAAACCCTGGCTGTGCCGCTTCAGCTCACTGTTCTGTTTATGCTGTATTTCACTGTGCCTTTTAGCTGGTCATAAGGATAATGCATATCTTATAGGGTTGTTTTAAGGATTAAATGTGATCATCCATGTAAAGTACACAGCCCAGTGTTTGCCAAGTAGTAAGTGTTCAACAAGTGATGCTGCCACTGCCAATAATAATAGCTGGGTGTGGTGGCTTACGCCTGTAATACCAGCACTTTGGGAGGCTGAGGCAGGTGGATCACCTGAGGTCGGGAGTTCGAGACCAGCCAGACTAACATGGTGAGACCCTGTCTCTACTAAAAATATAAAAATTAGCTGGGTGTGGTGGTGTGTGCCTGTAATCCCAGCTACTCAGGAGGCTGAGGCACGAGAATCACTTGAACTCAGAAGGCAGAGGTTGCAATGAGCCGAGATCGCCCCACTAAACTCCAATCTGGGCAACAAAGTGAGACTCCATCTCAAAAAAAAATAACAACAATAATAATAATACTAGCAAACACTAACTGAGCACTTACTAGCTCCTATTCTGATTAATCCTCAGCCTATAGTATGGAGTAGGTAGTATTATTACTTTCAGATAAGGAATCGGGGCAGGAGAAGTTAAATGACTTGCCGAGGTCACAAAGATATTAAGTGTGAGAGGTGTCTTCCAAGTTCATGTCTTCACGCTCTAAGCCACTGCGGCGATGGCTAGGGCTGCCGTGCATTTCTTTTTCTCAGCAGTGCTTCCGTATCCTCTGGTTCTGTCTCCACTTCTCATCTGTCACTCAGCTGCTTTCCCAGCATCTGCTGGAAAACTGACCATCAGCCCTACGACCAGGGCCTCTGAGGAATGTTGCCTGAAGGCTGTCTTCCCCTCCCTGCTTCAGTGTCAGGACATGGCTGGGACCTTGTCCATCTTTTCTTTACCTCCTAATCGTCACATTAATAGTCTGAGTTAAAATGGACATTTTAAATTTTAATGCATTTTTAATCAAATCACACCCATAATAAACTGGCCATCCTATAGTCCTAGAAGAATTTATTGTTGAAATACTTGAGTAATTTTTTATGCCCCTTTATTTCTCCTGCTTCCACATGCTCCTTATCTGCCCTTCTCTCAGCTCAGGTCAGTTGGCTTCTCCAGGAGCAGGGGAAGAAACAACATTGAAAAACAACTCATTTGGACCCTTGTTTTTGTAATCTAGTGAGAGGCAGCAGAGCCCAGAGGTTAAGAATAACAGGTCTAGAATCAAATTGCCTGGGTTCAAATTCCAGCTCTGTGACCCAGTATCAGTATGACTGGGGAGAAGGTTTCCAAACCTCCCTGTGCCTTGATTTCCTCCTCAGCCTCATAGTCCCTGGGCAGCATCAACGTTCCATAAATTGTAGAGTGTCACAGGGCAGGCCTCCACCTGCCCACCATTCTGGAATATTCAGACATTCTCTCCTACTCAGATGTTCTTTGTGACCTGGCTCCACAAACATAGGGAGGCCTGCACTTAATCATATATTGTACAGAGTGAGTCTGCTAATGGGTCAAAGCAGGAGGACAAGTATAGAACATGTATTGTCCATATACATGTAATAATTGTTTTGGATCCATTTTCAAAGCTCCCATAACAAGGGCACATTTATCCTAAATTCAGTTTGTTTTGATTTTGTGGGTTATCAATGAGGAATAATAATATCCCTGAAAGTACCATAAAAATGTAACTCAGGTTGATAAAATTCCCTGAATAGAAACTTGTCACAATAATAACAGTAATAGCAGCAGCATCATTTCTGTTTTTAATAGTAAAAAAAAAATTACTCTATGTTAGGCACACTTCTAAATGTCTTACATGCATTATCTCATTTAATCCCCACAGCACCCCATGAGAAGGTACTTTTATTGCTTGTACTTAACAAATGAGAGAAGTGAGGCATTACCCAACAATCTGGCCAAAGTAGCCACCTCCCACTCCCATAATTATTCTCTATTTCATTAACATGTTTTATTTCCTTCACAGCACTATTCACTGTCTGAAATGATCTTACTTGTGTCTATTTTCCCTATGAAATTTATTTAGGCAAAGGCCTTGTTTTAATCACTGCTGTATCCCCAGCTTCTAGAACAGGCCTGGCTGCCTTGATAATTGCATGTTGCATGAATAAATGAGGCTTAAAAAGTTTAACTACCTTGCCCAAGATCACAGAACCATAAGAGCCAGTATTCAAGCTGCACTGTAACTCTGGAAGATGAGAGCTGGTTTTCTACTGTACCTTTTTATAGTTGAAGACCCCCTAGACATAATCTAACCCAAGGCTATCATTTTGCAGATGAGGTTACTGAAGCTCAAAAAGGATAAATTACTTTCTAATATCTCACAGTTTGTTAGTGGCAGAGCCAGAATCAGACCCCAGATCCCTAGGTAGTGTTTTTTTGCACCATGAATTCAGCCTCCTCATTTCACATAAAATTGAAGGAAAATCCTATATGCGTCTGCTGTACATCATCCGCCCACTTATTCATGCCATAAACCTAAGTCATACTTGACACTTCCCTCTCCCTTACCACCCCCTTCATCTAATTAACTAGTAAGTCTTGTCAGTGTACCTTCTAAATATATCTCAGATCTTTCCACTTTTCTTCATCTCTGCTAACCATCACCCAAGCCACCACCAGCTCTCATCTGGATATTAGTAGTAGCCTCCTGCCTAGCTTCTCTCTGCCTCCTCTTGCCCCCTTTCATCTAATTTCTTAGAGTAGCCAGAATTACCTTCTAAACTGTATTATAAATCTGGTCATACCACTATGCTGCCTAAAACATATCATTTATTCTAAGGTGTGACTTAAAATTCTTAACATGGCCTCTGGGCCTAAGGGGTCTGGCCCCTAACCACCCCTCCTCCAGTCTTATCTTGTATTACTCTCTTCCTTTCTCATTTATTCTAGAGCTCCACTGACCTTATTTCCATTCCTACAACATTAAGCCCTCTTCTTAAAACTTTGTTTCATGGAGCTCCCCTTCTGTGGACCACTTCTTCCACTTTGTCCTCCTCCTCC
This sequence comes from Pongo pygmaeus, assembly GCF_028885625.2. Taxonomy (NCBI): domain Eukaryota; kingdom Metazoa; phylum Chordata; class Mammalia; order Primates; family Hominidae; genus Pongo; species Pongo pygmaeus. The sequence goes on along the minus strand of NC_072385.2, from coordinate 89,024,951 downwards.
TTCTCTATTGGGCTCTTCCCCCTCTGGGTCTCAAACTAGACTGAAGCCCCAGTGACCGTGCTATCTCCATCCCTGTTGATCCACAGGGCCCGAAACATTGTAGATGCCCAATAAATATTTGAGGAGCATTCAGTAGTCCTCTTGTGGATTTCTGCACTGGGTTGACACATCAGTGACAAAGCAGAAATGTGAGTTGGATTAAAAGAAAAGGAGACAGAGTACAAACACTGAAATGAGCCCAGGAAGCTTCCATACTCATTCCAACATGAGCAGCTTTTCTTTTTAGTAACATCTACCAGTGCATTTATTCTTCCAGAAGGTTTGATGGCTTAGCTAAGTGTGTGTTGGCTTCTCCACTTGAGTCTCAGATTTGAGAGAGGCCTTTTTTTACTGACTCCTGTGTGATAGGCTTGATCACTTACCTTGAGGGAGCTAGAGAAAGGTGCTGCTTCGATGGACATCAGCTGATCACAGAAAAGCTGTATGTCTGCTGTGAGAGCTGGATGTGTTGTCATCATGGAGCAAGTACGAGCAGTTGGTGGGGAGGAGAGGGCCAGCAGTGCTGCTTGTTGGATGCTGTCGATCAAAGCCTTAGGACTGTCCTCCAGGACGAACTGTGAGAAGTGAAAAGCTTGCAAATGGAACTGATCTAGAAGGCCCCAAGCTTAGCTGGATCCTCGGGTTACTGAATTTTAGGATTTGCTCAGTCTTCAGGTTAATCATAGTTGTGCTGTTTGTTTCCAGATTAACTATGAAACTTGACATTTAAAATAATTCTAGGCCGGGTGCGGTGGCTCACGCCTGTAATCCCAGCACTTTGGGAGGCTGAGGCAGGAGGATCACTTGAGCCCAGGAGTTCGAGACCAGCCTGAGTAACATAGTGAAACCCTATCTCTACCAAAAATAGAAAAATTAGCTGGGTGTGCTGGTGCACACCTGTAGTCCCAGCTACTTGGGAGAGAATCACCCGAGCCTAGGAAGTCTAGGCTGCAGTGAGCCATGACAGTGCCACTGCACTCCAGCCTGGGTGACAGAGTGAGATCCTGTCTCCAAAAATAAAATAAAATAATTCAAAACTAGCTACTTCACTAACAATAACAACAACAAAGTGGTTGCATATATTAAGCAGATCACATTGCCAGTTTTCCACCTCACCCTTGCTACACAGACAGCTGTTTTAGTGTTGGCTGGCTATAGGCTTTCTAAAGTCTGACAAGTTCAGCAGGCCCAGTTCTGACAGAGGCAACTGCAGGGAACCAAGCCTTTGTTCGAAAGAAATGTGATAAAACAAAATGACCATAGATATGCAAGTATAGTGTAGTACTCTTCCAGACAGAACTCTTGTTTAGCCAGTGCTTTTATGGAGGCCCAAAGGATGAAGGAGGCCTTTCCTCCTATGAAATAAACACATTTGATTTATACAGAAAGCACTAAAGAATAGGAAATGATATGCTTCGTAATAACTTTTATAATGTGTTTAGAGAATACTTTATCTAGAATGAATTATTACTTTAAAAGTTTGGGGATGCTTTTTTAGATTAACACTTTAGCTACTGTAAATGCCACTTTGGGCATTCTGCAACACTTCATTGAGTGATGTCAATAATGTAGCAGAAGTGCTATAATTTTCAGATAAGCATTATAATCTGTTTTTTAAACTTTTATTTTAAGTTCAGGGGTACATGTGCAGGTTTGTTATACAGATAAATTGCATGTCACAGGGGTCTGATGTACAGATTATTTCATCACCCAGTGAATAACCATAGTACTATAATATTATTAAGGGAACATAAGAACCTTGGGATCTCATCATTAGTGTTCTCGTCTTGTATGTCCTTCTTCTAAAAATTATTCTCACCACCTTTCCAATGAATTTCTCTCTAGTCTATGAAGTCCCCCTACTCACTATTCTTCCAGAATGAGTTAATGAAACCCCACCGTTCTGAGCTTAAAGCATTGATGCTAAAATGTACTCTGGAAGAGATAAGAATATGTCTTGGATTCCAGAACTGTCCTACAAAGCTATATTCAAAAGACCATACATTTCTAGGTTTCAGGTAAACTTGGAGACTGAACAATGCATTCCTTTAAGAAACCTCACTAAACCTCTACATAGGGATGTTTTTAAGGCATAAACCCACGTGAATGACACAATCGCCATTTTAAGGGGCAGCATGCAATAGCAATAAAATTTCGGAAGCTGGAAGGCAAATGCATTGGCTTAGCAGATATGAGAAAGCCAGCAGTTGGCAAAGCTGAGAATCAACCCAATTTAAACTTCTGGAGCCTTGAAAGGCTCAAAAATTGGTGGCATCAGATGTAGCTGGTTCTCCATATCCATGGATTCTGCATCTGAGGATTCAGCCAACCTCTGATCCAAAATATTCCAAAAAAAAAGACTAAAAATAACACAAAAATTTTTATTTTATTTTATTTTTTGAGACAGGGTCTCACTCTGTCACCCAGGCTGGAGTGGAGTGGCATGATCTCGGCTCACTGCAACCTCCAACTCCCAGGTTCAGGTGATTTTCCTGCCTCAGCCTCCCGAGTAACTGGAATTATAGGCATACACCACTATGCCTGGCTAATTTTTGTATTTTTAGTAGAAACGGGGTTTCACTATGTTGGCCAGGGTGGTCTTGAGCTCCTGACCTTAAGTGATCTGCCTGCCTCAGCATCCCAAAGTGCTAGGATTACAGGCGTGAGCCACTGCGCCCGGCTAAAAATGTTTAAAAACATTACAGCAAATATTTACATAGCACTTATATCGGATATGCATGCAAATACTACATCATGTTATATAAGGGACTTTAATATCTGCAAATTTTGGTATGGAGTGGAGGAGTCCTAGAACTAATCCCCCACAAATACTGAGGGGCAGTTGTACTTCTAAAAGAAGGAGTTGAAGGGGATGAAACTAAGGAGAATTGATTGAAAGTTGTTTAAGAAGTAGTTATATCCCCATTTCAGGCGACTGGGCAACTATTTTCCCTCTACTCCAACAAAAAACTGGAGGTTTATTCTTTGGAGAGGGTTAAACTGGGGATTTTGGGGTTGGGAGACACCAGGTACAATTGAAAGCAGAGAATACGAAAAGCCAGGTGGAGTGACTAAGTGAACATATGCAGACTGAATGCTGAGCCCCACACCCTCACCCCACTCACCTACACTCAGCCTTCTTTACTTCCAGAATTACTAGATACCTGAGGGAAGCTTTTAATGTGACAGATAACAAAATCAAGAAACAGAAAAAAACAACTTGAAGAAAACAGACTTTATAAAGATGAGAAAACTTAAAAGAAACTATAATTAATATTTTCAAATAATTAAGACATTGCATTCATGAAACAGGAATAGGATGCTATATAAAAGAAAAATTCAGAGAATGACCATCAATAACAATAGCATATATTAAAAGAACAATAAAAAGGTTAGAAGATAAAGTTGAGGACATTTCCAAGAAAGTAGAAAACAATAAGAGATGCAAAGCAAGAAAGAAAAGATTTTTTAAAATAAGAGGATGATTTCAGGAGATTCAACATCCAAATAATAACAGTTCCAGAAGAAGAGAACAGAGAAATATGGAGATAAGGAAATAATCGATGATACTTTGTAAGAAACTTTCCAAGAACTGAAGAACACGGAGTTTCTGGGTTGAAATTACCCACTGAATCATGCAAGTTCTTAAACATTTACCTCTCATACCCCCTTTTTCAAGAAACTACTGGAGGATGTGTTACACTAAAATGAGGGAATAAACCAAGAAAGAGGAAGACAATGGGTAGAGGAAACAAGAGATGGAACCCAGGAGAAAGGCAAAAGGAGCCTGGGATGATAGTGAAGATTAGGCTGTCAGCTGTGTACCAAGCATAGAGGGCATTCAGTCCAGACTAAGGCAGGTCAGAAGATAACAGGAGAGATTTCCTCATAAGGTTGATAGAACCCCCATTGTGAATGAATGTATTGAGAGGAGAAATTGACAACTGGAGTTTGAGGTTGCATAAAAATCTTAGCAAATGAGGGGGGAAAAGATCTTTATAAACTCCAGAGAAAACAAAAATGTGTGCATGAAAGGAAAAACAATCATAGTTTACTACATAGCTGTTTTATTTCATAGTCATACTGAAATCAACTGGGGAGTGATCTTACCAAAATTTTAACATTATAACTATTATTGTAATATTAAAATATAATATTAAGCAGATGGTGTGGGGTGGATAAGGGTCGCACATGTGTGATGTGGGAAGAGGAATAGAGATAAAAGCAAAAAATGCTAATTTTGCACAGTGAGGGTTCAGTAGATTTTGCCTGAAACTGAAAAATCAAGAAGCAACAATACAAACTTATTATGTAGAAATATAGACACAATTACCAGAAGAGTTAGCTAAAAGAGTTGAAAGTAATAGTTTCTGGGGAAGCAGAAATACTGGGGAAAGGGGCTGGGTACTACTGTTTGTCTTAGCCATTCTAATAGATCCCAATGGCTCTTTAAACTATGTGTCTCTATAACTAATTTGAAAAGAAAATCTTTTTGAAAGGCCATTTTATTCCCACAAATAAGAATGGGAAAACTTTGAAAAGTAGCAGCTTTATTGAGATATAATTCACATACCATATAATTCATCCAGTGGTGTTTAGTGTATTCACACAGTTGTGCAACTGTCACCACAATTTTAGAACATTTTGTCACCTCCAAAAGAAACCTTATACCCATTGGCAGTCATGCTCCATTTACACCTAACCGTCGTTGCCCTGGGCAGTTACCATGCCACACTCCATCTTTATGAATATACGTATTCTGGATATTTCATATAAATAAAAACATACAACATGTGGTCCTTTGTAACTGGTTTCTTTCACTCAGTACAGGCATACCTTGGAGATATTGAGGGTTTGGTTCCAGACCACTGCAATTAAGTGAATATCACAATAAAGTAAGTCACACAGATTCTTTGCTTTCCTGGTGCATATAAAAGTTTGCACTATACTGTAGCTTAAGTGTGCAATAGCATTATGTCTAAAAGAATGCACATACTTTACTAAAATACTTTATTGCTAAAAAATACTAATGATCATCTGAGCTTTCTGTGAGTTGTAACCTTTTTGCTGGTAGAGGGTCTTGCCTTGATGATGGCTGCTAACTGATCAGGGTGATGGTTGCTGAAAGTTAGGGTGGCTGTGGCAATTTCTTAAAATAAGACAATGCAGTTTGCCACGTTGGTTGACTCTTCCTTTCAGGAAAGATTTCTCTGTAGTGTGCGATGCTATTTGACAGCATTTTACCCACAGTAGAACTTCTTTCAAAATTGGAGTCAGTCCTCTCAAACCCTGCCACTGCTTTATCAACTCAGTTTATGTAATATTCTAAATCCTCTGTTGTAATTTCGACAGTGTTCACAGCACCTTCACCAGGAATTGATTCCATCTCAAGAAACTACCTTCTTTACCCATGCGTAAGAAGGAACTCCTCATCCTTTCAGGTTTGATCATGAGATTGCAGCAATTCAGTCACGTCTTCAGGCTCCATTTCTCATTCTAGTTCTCTTGCTATTTCCACCTCTCAAAATCATCCACGAATGCTGAAATCAACTTCTTCCAACTCCTGTTAACACTGATATTTTGAACTCCTCCCATGACTCACGAATGTTCTTAATGGCATCTAGAATAGTGAGTCCTTTCCAGAAGATTTTCAACTGACTTTGCTCAGATGCATCAGAAGAATCACTGTATTTGGCAGCTATATCCTTATGAAATGTATTTCTGAAATAATAAGATTTGAAAGCCAAAATTACTCCTTGATTCATGGACTACAGAATGGATGCTGTGTTAGCAGGCATGGAAACAACATTAATCTCCTTGTATATCTCCATCAGAGCCCTTTGGTGACCAGGTGCATTGTCAATGAGCAATATATAATATTTTGAAGGGAATTGCTTTTTTTCGGAGCAGTAGGTCTTAGCAGTGAGCTTAAAATATTCGGTAAACCATGCTATAAGCAGATGTACTATCATCCAGGCTTTATTGTTCCATTTATAGAGCATAAGCAGAGTAGATTTAGCATAATTCCTTTTCTCTTATTTTTTTTAAGAGACAGGGTCTCACTATGTTGTCCAGGGTGGAGTGCAGTGGCTATTCACATATTGAATCATAGCCCACTACAGCCTCGAACTCCTGGGCTTACTCAAGCAATCCTCCTTCCTCACCCTCCTGAGTAGCCTGATAGGCACCTGCCACTGAGCCAGGCTAGATTTAGCATAATTCTTAAGGGCACTATGATTTTCAGAATGGTGAATGAGCATTGGCATCAACTTAGTCACCAGCCACACTAGCCCCTAACAACAGACTCAGCCTGTCCTTTGGATCTTTGAAGACAGGCAGTGAATTCTCTCTAGCTACCAAAGTCCTAGATGGCATCTGCTTCCAATGGAAGGCTTCCAATGTTTGTCTGCATTGAAAATCTGTTGGTTAGTGTAGTCACCTTCATCAGTGATCTTAGCTACATCTTCTGGATAACTTGCTACAGCTTCTACATCAGCACTTACTGCTTTGCCTTGCACTTTTATGTTACAGAAATGGCATCTTTATTTAAACATCTTGAACTAACCTCCACTAGCTTCAAACTTTTCTTCTGCAGATTCCTCACCTTCAGCCTTCATAGAATTGAAGAGTTAGGGCCTTGCTCTGGATTGGGCTTTGGCTTAAGGGAATGTTGTGGCTGGTTTGATCTATCCAGACCACTAAAACTTCCTCCATATCAGCAATAAGGCTGTTTCACCTTCTTATCATTTGTGTGTTCACTGGAGTAATACTTTTAAGTTCCTTCAAGAACTTTTCTTTTACATTCACAACTTGTCTGTTTAGTGCAAGAGGCCTAGCTTCCAGCCTATCTCAGCTTTCAACCTATCTCAGCTTTCAACCTATCTCAGCTTTCAACATGCCTTCTCCATTAAGTGGAATCATTTCTAGCTTTTGATTTAAAGTGAGAGACATGCAACGATTCCTTTCACTTGAACACGTAGAGACCATTGTAGGTTTATTAATTAGGCTAATAATAGGGAGGCCTGGGGAGAGGGAGAGAGATGGGGGAATGCCAACTGGTGGAGTTGTGGAGAGCACACACAAGATTTATTGATTAAGCTTGCTAGCTATCTTATATGGACGCAATTCATGCCGCCCCAAAACAATTACCATAGTAACGTCAAAGGTCATTGATCACACTTCACCGTAACAGATATAGTAATAATGAAAAATTTTGAAATATTGTGAGAATGACCAAAATCTGTCACAGAGACACTAGTTGAGCACATGCTGTTGGAAAAATGGCACCAGTGGACTTGCTCAGTGCAGGGTTGCCACAAACCTTCAATTTGTAAAACTGTAGATATGCAGCATCTACAAAGCACAATAAAGAAAGCTGCAATAAAATGGGGTATTGCCTATATAACGTTTTCAAGTCCCATCTATGTTGTAGCATGTATCAGTTCTTCTTTTATTGTCAAATAATAATCCATTGTATGGACGTACCACATTTTATTTATCCGTTAGTCAGTTGATGGACATTTGGGTTATTTCCACTTTTGGGCTATTGAGAACAATGCTGCTATGAGCATTCGTGTACAAGTTTTTGTTGGACATATTTTGATTTATCTTGGGTAGCAGTGGAATTGCTGGGTCATATTATAATCTACATTTAACCTTTTAAGGAACTGCTACACAATTTTCCAAAGTGGCTACATGATTTTACATTCCCACCAGCAGCGCATGAGGGTTCCAATTTCTCCACATCCTCACCAGCCCAACATTCGTTATAACCTGACTGTTTGATTGTAGCCATCCTAGTGGGTGTGAAGTGGTATCTCATTTAGGTTTTGATTTTCACTGAGATAACTTTTAAAAACTTAGATTAGCAAAAATTAGTATGTTGAAAAAATCCTATCTGGGCAAGGCTTTGAGGAAACGAACACTCTGATTAGGAGTGTAACTTGGTACACATTTTATGGAGGTCAGTTTGATATATTAAAATGTGAAATATATGTAACCTCTGACCAGATATCCCATTTCCTAGTATTTGACCTAAGGCGAAAACCATAGGTTGGGAAAAGATGGGTTGTCATATTGTACTACTGTTGATGTTAATGGCAAAAACCACAATTACTTTTGCATCAACACAATAATCTCATCATATCAACAACTTTGAAACTAACTTAAATGTCTATCAAGAGGAAAGTGGTTAAATGAATTCTGATGCACACATAGAATGTCTAAGCAATCATTATAAATAATGATGCAGGTAAAGTACATTTTTATTTTCATGTAAAGCTAGCTACCACATATTGAATGAGGGAAAATCAAGTTATTGAATATCTTCATGAAAAGATCCCATTGGTGTAAAATATCTGTTTGCCTAGAAAGATCTTTTGAGATGATGTCCAAAATGTTAACAGTGATTATATCCTAGTGGTCACATTTTACGTGATTTTTTTTTTTTTACTTTGTTCTTTGTATGTAATTTTGTTTAAAATCAGCCTCTATAATTTTTTGAGACAATTGTAAAACTATTACAAAAGACTGCATTTTGGAAGTTGCATTTTTGTACTTAATTAAGGCTTAAATTTTAGTTAGATACTCTTTGTCTATCATTTTTTTAAACCTCAAGCTAAAGGCATAAAGAAATTCATTATAGTGGTGATTATATTCACTTGGTGTAGAGCATTGTCTTATGCTCTTCCTTCAGAGACTTTTATTTATACTTTGATCTTTATAGAGTTATTTTTATGTGGAGATATGACAGGTATTAGGATTTGGGGTAACAGGTCAAAATGGTTTTCCATTTTTCTGGTTATTGGGATAATAATTTTGGATTCACATATTCTCTCTTCCACTCTTCCATCCCTCTTCGCTGGAGAATAACATTAACAACGCTTTCTTTTTCTTTGAGCTTATTATGTGTTAGGAACCCTTCTAAACATAGGCATGTATTTTACTCATCTAACTCTCAGGCCAATCCTGTGAGGTTGACAATACTGCAAGGATATTTTACAAATGAGGAGCATGAGGGATAGGGAGGTTAAGTAACCTGTCCAAGGTCATTCCACAAGGGAATGGCAGAGCTGGCACTGGAGCCCAATAAGTCTGGTTCCAAAATATCTGTGATCTTAACTACCACACTCCACTGCCTCTCTGACTTTCCTCTTAAATATGACTCCAAACACTTCTTGCTGGTTTTCCTTGTTTCTCCCTCAAGCTGTCATTCCTACCAGAAATGCCAGAGAGGGTGAGGTAATGTGTACACCTGACTGGGCTTCCCTGCAACAAATGCTCTATGGAGACACCTCTTTGTTGTTTATATATTTACCCCCTGAATCTCTTAGGAGTTTACTTAACATTTCTTTGACATCCTCTTCTCTGAAATGTTTGGATTTCTTACTCCTCAAAGTTGGAGGTTCATCTAGAGGAAAAAAATTAAGCCTTTTTTAGATGTTTCAACCTTGCATTAAGACCCATCAGCAGAGTGCTTGGTGTTGAGTCAGAGAACATTTGCCACGCATTCCCAGGACTGCATGGTGCTCTCAGCCTCAGGAAGTGCAAGATGCCTGGTGCTCTGCCTGATCTTTGAGTCTGATTAAATGGGGGAAAACATAATTTTTATAAGGTTATAGTTTATTCTAATTATAAGGGTAATATATGTTTATTGTAAAAATTTTGGAAAATACAAAAAAGCATAAAGAAAAAAATTAAAAACACTTATAATCCTACCATCCTGTGATAACAACTAGAAACTATAATTTCCAAGCATGTTCGTCTTCTCTTTAAGCAATTCATATCCATTCATGAAGACTAAATATTTGAAATCAGTGATTTATGGATGATAATTTTAGAAAATGTCCGTCCATGCAATTTAGCAGGTAGAATTATTGTTAAATTTAAAGATGTACCAAAGTTGGTGAAATTAAAATTTCTTAATCTTATACTCCAGTTTGATTTTATTTAACTGAAGAAAGACTTAATTGTGGCCAGGAGTGGTAGCTCACACCTGTAATCCCAGCACTTTGGGAGGCCAAGATGGGCAGATCATGAGGTCAGGAGTTCGAGACCAGCTTGACCAACATGGTGAAACCCAGTCTCTACTGAAAATACAAAAATTAGCTGGGTGTGGTGGTGTGCACCTGTAATCTCAGCTACTCAGGAGGCTGAGGTGGGAGAATCACTTGAATCCAGGAGGCGGACTTTACAGTGAGCTGAGATCTCACCACTGCACTCCAGCCTGGTGACAGAGCGAGACTCTGTCTAAAGAAAAAAAAAAAGACAGAATTGTGCATGTTTAAAAATATTAGCATGGAATCAAACAAAAAAGTAGTGACTTCAGTGGTTTTGTTTGCTCCTGTGTGTGATCGTCCCATTTATTTTTGCCTAATATGGGCTGCATATATAAGTAAGTCTTCAACTGATACTAATTAATTTTATGTGCACAAGATGAAGATCTATGTGAAGTACCATCAAAATTTAACTTTTGATATTTGTGATTTTGGTTGTTACTGTTTTGGCTATCTTGTGATCAAAATTTAGTATAATTTATTTAGGATATTTTTCTCTTATCCTTGGGGAAAGAGTTATAAATCTTACCACTATAAAAATAACAACAATAAAAGACACTCGTGACATGACATATTATAAGTAATAACAATGTTGTTTGATTGAAGTTGAAATAGCTTGTACTGAACATTATTTTTAAAAGCCATTTCTTAAAAGAATGACTTCTATAATCAAAAGGTTTATCCTCTTGTGTTTTCTAGGCATCTGGCCATCTGAAGAGGTTTTGGCTTACTACTGCCTCAAGCACAATAATATATTCAGGTACAGAGCTGCACTTAAGATATTTTTTAGCCCATCATGGATATTGAATCAACATATTAAAAATTGTCATGATTACATTCTTCAAATTAAATTGTTAGAAAAAATATAAAAAAAGGAAAACAGAAAGGAAGAAAAGGAAAACAGAAAGAAAGGGGAAAAAGTTCACAGTGAACACATGTTGCTTCTCAAGTGAAATCTGAATTGCCTTGGGTACTAATATTGCACAGCAAGATTTTTGCTATATGTCAAAGGCTTTTGATTTCCACTCAAGGCATTTTATTTCACTTTGATTTGGGGGAAACAAAAGTGAAGCTCCAATCAATCCTTACTGATTGTGAAGGTTAAAAAAAACAACAAAAAACCAATAAAGACATTCTTTAAACTTCTGCTGGGGAAGTCACTACAGAATGTCTGATAAATAAATACCTCACAGCTATTATTTAAAGATGCCATCCCACCCCTGGTTTTAAAGGTATTTTTATATGTCTAACAATATGTATTTGTGAACTACAAATTACCATTACAGATTCATGCTACGGAAATAAGTGTTTTCAACTGTTAGTGTGCATTACAGATCAAACTCATGGATGGAATTTAGGAAAAAAAAAAAACTTTATTTTAAAATTCTAAAGATGTTTGGTAGACCCAGAAAATATAGGTTTTCCATTTTAATTCTCATTTTATAAAAGTCATTCAATATATACTTCCTGAATAGCTCATTATGATTCCAGATAAGCCACTAGTGATCATAGCGTGTGTTTTAACCGTATGTACTTACAAGATTGGGTCAATAATATGTGTTTTTTTAAGTTCTGTGGGTCCATATTTACCAACCAGTCTATAATTGCTTTGAACAACCAAACACTCATTAAGTGTGTTTTGAAATATTAATGTCCTTGCTTGGCTTCTTCTCCTCCCTTTCCCCCTCTTCCCACCTCTCCCTCCCTTTTAATTTTGCTTTTTTTCTCCTCTTGAGGTAATAAACTTCCCAAACTGGGAAGAGGAAACAATCCTAAGAGTCTAAGCATATAAATAAGAACAGGGCAATTTTGAATGTAGGCTGCAGAGCTGCCCTGGAAGTCTGGCATTTGCTCATCTCGCTGTACTTCAGCTTGACTGGAGCTCCAATCAGCGAGCAGTGGGCCAGGGTGAGAATGTCACACGTTGAGGGCTGATATTTAGGCACAAAGGGGAAGGTAAGTGCAGAGTGCCACCCTAGACTGTCGGCTTTAACTCTGAGCCGCTTTACTTTTGAGCTGTGAAGTCAGAGCCCGGTCATTACTTTAGCCTGGGTTTGCTGGCTTAACCATATTATGTCCCTGCATTGTTTATTCACTGTGTTGTGTTGGGGTCAATTGTGATTTAAGTGTTAATTGCTAAATGCTCTTTGTGTAATTGTTCTTTTTGGGGACTGTTCAGCTTTCCAAAATGTTTCAGTTTGTTTAAGAATTTTTTTTTTTAATTCAGGATTGCATCTATTTATTTTGTGTGTGTTGTTTGTATGTAACTATAATATAGGTATATACACACTTATATATATTCTTCATTTACTTGTCTAACTGTTTTTGAAGGAATGAATGTGGATTAACAGTGTTATCCTTTCCTAACAATTATCTTTCGCTACTCTAGCTAGTTTAGTTCTAAAAGACAGCGCCATTGACAAGGGAAAAAAAGGGAACCTTCTCAGATTTTTCAGCTCAGCGGTGGTAATGTTGCAGTGAACACTAATGAGGGAACCCCCACTGATTTGCCTGCTTTGTGACTTTTCTATTTCATAATTATTTTTAAAACGCAAAACGACATGAGGTAGCCTAGTCATGTCTCTACAACTTCCTGGTAGCGCCGTTCTTACTGCAGATGGCAATTTGTTCTTGTAACATATATCTCTCTCTGACCATTTTCATCTAATTTGTATGGGTTCTACCATTTCTTTTCTCTCTTTCAGGGCCCTTGCTGTGTGTGAGCTAGGGGGTGGCATGACATGCTTGGCTGGGCTCATGGTAGGTCTTTTCTCCATTCCAATCCCATTCAGAGGGAGGAACAAAAGGAAAAATGTTCCAGGGCCTCCAACTGCTGGGTCAGAGAACCGTCAACAGCATCAGCTGCGGTCAAGCTGCCGGGTCTTGAGAGACCTTCTAGATTGACTTACTTTCGGATCATATTGATTTTATGGTTGCCTCGATGAACAGAAACATTTTACCTCAGTGTAGTCAATATTGCTTGTTGTGACATTCCAGGCCTCGCACAGTCTTTCTTTGCCATAGCGAAAGCATTTTTTTTTTTCAGATTATAGTCCCATTTGCTAAGATACAGGAATAGCCCGGCGAATCACAGTTGGAGCACCATGATATAGCTGCTAATGTTTTGCCTGCATTATTACACCAACAAACATGATCCAGAGCGCTCAGTAATTAGATTCTTTTGAATTAGATTGGCCATTCAGGAACGTCGTTCCCCATTCTCTGGGTTCTGAGTCATGTATTCAGGAGATATTATGTAGCAGCACAGTGCATTAGACAAGTTTTTATGTCTCTACAAATAAAAGCATATTGTTACACTGATTGGCATTTGACAAACCTGTCGCTCTTTTACAATGTGTCGAGGTTACAGCCCAATGTGCGAGCATGTCAAAGCTCACAAAAAAATTACCCTCACAAAGCCATCTGCCTGCAATGCAAAGTTATATGAAGGGCATCAGGCAGTCAGACAGAAGCAAGCTGAAAGGCAGAGTGACAGCCTTGTATGATGGCTCTACTAGATAAACAGAAGCCCACAAATGAAAGCCTCTCAGAATACCATCATCCGCTGTCACAATGCAATTACCGAACAGAATGATAGCAAGATAGAGGCTCCCGCAAATGGAATGATAAAAGTATTGACTGATTTGATTGAATGATTAAAATAATGCAGACATAAAATGAAAAAAGATTGAAGATTGTTACAGAGAAATAGGTGAGGAAGCATGATACTGAAGGCTTGTCACTCCTGTCTTCACTTCCACACAGACAAGCATATTTGCTCATTGTTTGCTGTGCTCCCTTTTTTTTTTTTGCAGGTTGCTATTTCTGCAGATGTCAAAGAAGTTCTGTTAACTGATGGGAATGAAAAGGCCATCAGAAGTATCCTTATTCAGATAGAAAACGGGTTTGTTGTGCTCATTCCTTTTTCCCGGCTGAGTAACAATTGATATAAAGAAAGACAGCATGGGGTATTAAAAGAGAGTTTCCCCCCTACATACATGATAAGTAATTAAGAAAAAGTAGAAATATATGAATTCCTTGCATACAACTCCGTGGGTTTTTTTCTTTCCATAGATTTTTATAGACATCTCTCATTAAAGGAGCCTATGTTTCGTGGACCTCCCGAGGCAATAAGAAAATTTGTTTCATAATAATTTTCAAGCATTCTTGTTCTTTTATTTCCATTGGAATTTGCCAGTGTAAAATAAATTATTTGTCATTTATTGTACTTGGATTTTGCTGGTAAATATTAACTTCCAGCTTCATGTTTGTTATTACATTTATGCACTTGATATTGTATGTACTGTGTAATATTGTGCCTGCTCTAATTGCTGAGGGTACCTATATCCCCCACTGGAACAGCTGTCAGTTCTTCATTATTTCCTTTTATTTAGGATTTTATTTAGGATTATACAAGCTATTTCTATTTTTTTGCTATGCTATTACAGTTCAAACTCCATTAGATTATGCTTTACTAATATGTACACAGAGTTCATGAAAATTGAACTGTACTTTAACTAAGAAAGCAAGCATAAATGTAGCTACTTTAGCAGTCGAGCTGATTTGTTCAGGGGCAGTTAATAGCTGTTAGAGACTGAGAGGAAAAGTGGAAGATATGTTTGATTTGGATTTTTTTTTTTTTTTTGGTGTGCCTTACATTTACATTTTGAGGGAGACAATCTACTTATTTGAATTTTAAGCTCCTAAACTGCCAAAGCAGTTTTGATTTCTGTGGCATCTTACGTACAATCTATTTCTGATTTTCTTTTTCGACTTCTGCCATATGATTTTTTCAAAATATGCAGCAGCAGCTTCATCAAGCTGCTCAAACAGGAGAAAGGAGGAACGAGAAGCACAGTAGCTAATATTGTTCAGTAACACTTGTATGCTCTACAGAGCCCCACCCAGCTAATTGCCTGACAGACTTAAAAAAAATTCAGGAAGGAAAAACAGCCAATCACAATCTTGGCCTTTCATACAAGGGAAAGAGATCACAAAAGGTGCTTCCTTTTTTAAAATGCAGGATTTTAATCACGTTCTTGAGACTGTCTCAAGTTTTTCAAAATATTCCTGAAGATGAGTGGATGTTGTTTCATTCACTCTGCTTTATTCTGAGTTATTTCGTGCATGTATCCATGTATCATTTCACTGTGCTCCTCCTCCTTATGTCAGGGAATACAGAGCAAGAGGAAGCTCAGGTATGCCAGCTCAGCCCCAGCGGATTTTTAGAGGGTGGGGGGAGCAGGATTATTGGACAAGAGAAGATTATTTTAGCCACAGAAACTTTCAGCTTGGGCCCGGTAACCTAAGGTTTTTTTCAAGTCAGCAGGTGTCTTATTTAATAGCATCAGAAACCAATTAGAACTTTTATCAAACTATGGGAAACATCTGTAGTCAGTATGTAAATCTAATTGTTCTAAAATTATTATTGAGCTAAACTACAGAGCTTCCAAAGAAGGGAAGCGATGCTAATGTCATTAATTAACACACCTTTGCTTTAAACAACAAAGATGCCATGCCAGCTTTTGAAATCAGAGAGGAAATCTCAGATTCTGTATTCATTCTGCCGGCCTTTCAAAGAAATGATTGGTACAGCCCCCTCCCAAGAAAATGGATTTTTAACATTTGGTCCTCAGAAGCTCAGCCCTGAGAGTGCTTTATTGTGCTGGGTTTTACAATGGGTTTAATATAGCGGGGTGCCAAAGGGCAGGAGGGGAAGAACTTTACAAAGTAGATAAAGTAGGTCTTTTCAGGATGCAGACCAAAATTGGTAGTGTGTTTTATTTCATCTCTTAGGACTTTCCTGATGGAGTTCAGTTTTTACCATGCAGTTGTTCTATGTTTGTATGCCTTTTTCTGTTGTAACCAGATCTAATTTTTTTTTAATTAAGAGAAAAAGCATGCATAAAGCCTTAAAATTGGCAATGTGTTTTTCCTGCTTTTAATACTAATGTTATTCTTGATTTGCTAACAGAGCTTACAATTGGCATTCGTTGTCATCTGTTTTACTGACTGAGGTTAATATGAATGATTTTTTTTTCTATTTGCATGCCCACTTGCTGTAAGAATAACTAATTCACTGAATCACATACTATTGATGCATATAGATTGAAACAAACTTATTTAAAAATTACTGTTTACATCTTTCCTTTAAAATTTTAGGAAGTCTAAATTATATAGCAGTTGTAGGATATTATTCAAAAATTACTTTCTAAAAAGTAAAAGTGGATGTCAACAAAAAAAGGGGGAGAAACATTGCCAGAAGCCAGAAAATCTCTTAGTAAAGCTGCTAATTATTCTTAATGGGCAAGATGAGCACATTAAGAAACAAATGAATACATCAGTGAAATGTAATTGAAAATCGACCTGGCAATGGCATATCGCATCTGAGTATTGGCCTGTATATTATTCTTATCATTTTAAAAATTATTTTTGTTGTTCTTGGCTTCTGAATTTAATGAATCCAACTGAATCTTCTTAGTCTCTTAAGCTTCTAAGATTCTGATTTTTACCTTTTTTCAAAAAAAACCAGCATTTCCTGATATTTCCTTTTAATTTTATATTATTTCTATTTGTTTTAGTATGTGAGGCAATGAATGGATTGGTTCTGAATCTTTATGTCACAGAAGCATGTCAACCAGTTTTGAGTTTATTTGTTATCTCCCTAAAATGTATCAAATGGATTGCCTATGTCTTCTTGAGTTTTCCAACTTGACTCTGAAAAGCTAGATGTTGATCTGAGATTTATTAAACAGATGTCTGGAAAGATATTAAGACTTGAGGTAAAAATGTTTAAGTCACAAATATTTTCCTAGATTCATGGGTAGTTTTCCCTAAGGTCTCCTTGATCCTTAAACTGCATTGCTGGGTCTACGAACTCAAAGCCCCCACACCTGAGAGCTGCTTTTCCCTACAGATGCCATTTTATCTGTACCTCAAGAGAACAAAGGATAAATTAGAAATGAGATCATTTGGTTTGTCCAGTTCTCAAATTTATTCTAAAATAATGTGAAACATGTTCCTTTTCTTTTTTTTTTTTTTTTTTTGGCAATGCCCCTTTAGTGTCAAGAAAGAAATCTTCAACTGCCCGTATATAATAATTACTCCATAAGGTTTGTAGCTTGTGATAACAATGACCTAGGAATAGGAGAAAGACATGGTATACTGAGTTATTATTGATGCTAAGCCTCTTCTAAATTATAATGAATAAAAGTAGAACTCCTGAAGGTGAGCAACCCTCTCTGGCTACAATCACTAATGTGCCTAGCACAAACACCCTGCCTTAGTAAACATCTAGCAGTTCTATGCAGAAAATTCCAATGTTTGGTGACCCATTTCTCTGTAAGCATCTTATCCCCATAGTATGCACAGTGTGGGTCATGATCTTGAACTTAGGATTCTCCAAAAATGGGTAAATCCCCTGTGCTTTTTAAAGGAGACACCCCTGGTTTAACATTATTTTTATTTAATACAATCCCTGACTTGAGTAACTAATAAGTGAAGCTTCGTGTGGGCTGTGCAGCCTGTACCACAGATGGTTGACAACACGGAAATCCCGGGCCATCTTCCTGTGTCCAGGCTTCTTCTTCCAATGCCGGCTGTGCTTCCATCTACTGATGAGTCATAAGTAAACTACATGTGCCTCACATTGGGTAGCAGTGCAACAAATATGTATTTTTTGGAATTAAATTAAAATTAATTCAACCAATATTAATGGCATGTCATTACAGGTGCTAAAGATACAACAGTGAACAAGATAGGTCTAGTACCTATCCTTGTGGGACACAGATTTTGCCTTGGCTAGAATGTGTTCATACACGTGAAGGGCAGAAGTTCTTTGATAACTTTGGTTATTTAAATTCTACAGTATAAATGTTCATGTAATTAATTCTAACTTTTTTTCTTCTCCTTTTTGTGGAGAATGAGGTCTTGCTATGTTGCCCAGGCAGTCTTGAACTTCCGGGCTCAAGCTATCCTCCTGCCTCCACTTCCCTAAGTGTTGGGATTACAGGCGTGAGCCACTGTGCCCGGTTCAGGTAATTAATTCTAAGCAGCAGGGAAAGAAAATATAGTGTAACCGTCAAACCTCATGTTAGTTACTTTACCCGCCTCTTCATCCTACCAAAGCTTTTGCCTGAATTATATACTAAGATAATGAATTGACATGAATTGGGCACCTACTATGTGCCAGGCCCATCACACGTGATACTCCATTAAGCCTAACAAATAGGTATCATTATTTCTGTTTTAGAGATGGAGCTCAGAGAGATTAATTTACCCCAGGACACACAGCCACCAAGTATCAGAACCAGCACTAGAAGCTAGGTTAATTTGACTTCAAAGCTTATGTTTTTTCGACTTAAACCATTCTGGGTCACCAAAAACTAAAATGATTTGGTGAATGTCATCTTGCATTTCCTTACCATGCTCTGGAAATAAAGGCCTCTCATCCATAAACATAACAATTGGCATTGCTAACAGAGTTTATGGTACCTCTATGGTGTCTTCTCAATTCATGTGAATAATAAGCACATTTAAGAATATTTTGCAGCCTTAAATTAGCAAATATTGCCACATTAAGCATTAAAAAAAAAAAACCTTGAGAGATCAAAATGAATAGGGTTTATATTATAATCTCATAGTTTCCTACCCTCATTTTTGGTATTCCAGAGAAAATAAAGATAACATAAACCAAGAAAATGGTGCTTTGTGAATCACAGTGTTATTATTTTTAAAATATTTTCTTGCTTAAAGAACATGCCAACTCTCAAAATGTATATATAACTACCGATCAATAATTGCTAATTGCAGGAGGAGGCTGATGTTTTTAACAATATGATACATACATATAACATGTATATAATTTGTTTAAATTACTATTATATAAAAATATTTTTTAAGAATAAAAATCAACTGAAACAAAATTGAAATGGAGCCCTAACTCTGAACAGGGCTTTATTTGAGAAGAAAACCTAGAGATAGAATTCCGGTTTCTTTTTAGCCACAAACATATATCCTGTAGCTCTGGAAGTCCAGTTGCCTAGACAAGGGGATTGGAGGCAATTACTCTGTATTCATTTAATCAGAAATCACGTTAAGGCTTTCTTTGCACCCAGTCCCTCCCACTGAAGTCCTCCAGAAGGTGGGTGCGGTTCAGAGAACACGATTTGGCCCGTTGTGTTGAACACTATCCTGGACATATTGACTCAATGTGATTGGATTTCCTTTATTACCCTGAGGTGACACAGAAGAATGATAAAATCTATTATTGGACAACACAGTGCCATCCAGAAGAACCATCAAAATCTGACCTAAAGTAAAGGGTGGGGAGCAGGATATCTGAATTTATCTCTTAAGGTAATATTTTAATATACTGTTGACATTTTTTCTTCTCATGCTCATTTTAATATTTAAAAAAACTTCTTAAACCACAAAACTTATTTCCTGTCCAGTTCTAAAAATAAAGCAGCCTAAATACTGCTGTCGATTTTTTTTATTTAAAAAATTGCTTCTAGAATATAAATACATATGTTTGCTGCAGCCTGACCACCTGGAGTCACAGGTTTGTAAATTGTATAGAAGTATATAGTGTTAAGCTGTTTACTAAAAATTATTAATAGGTTTTCTGAGTTATATAATTTAACTTCCCTGAGACTATTTTATAAAAAGTATTACCTCCACTAACAAAATAATATGTTTTGCTTGATAGATTAGTCATGTACTCATACGACTCTACAGGTGTACTGGGCACATTATGGCGTGCGGTTGGATGCCATGGAAACTCTAAGGAGGGTGTGGCTAGAGTGTGGGGGAACTTAATCAAAAACAGTTGTCAGTTGACTCTTTACTAATTTTGTTCTTCTCAGAATAAAGATGTCAGCTGTCCTTTTCTGCAAGACATTTCATTTAGAAGACTTTCCTGAAATACTTTCTTCCTGAAATAGACAGAACTGTAGGCCGATGTGTCATTTTAGTTAATCAAAACAAGTAGGCAAATTAGTCTCTTTTATTTTTTTAATGAATGTAATTTAACGGTATTTAATTTGCATACAGGAAAGTTCACCCAGGAAAAAAAAAAAGTCTGCATTATAGCACTTTTGTAAACCTCAACAAAGCCCTTCATTAGCAGACCTAATTGATTTTTCCTACCCACCCCTGGGGGAAGAAAGCTATCACAGTACCTACTTATTCACTCAGAGAAGAAATGGGTGTGCCTGGTGGTTTAAGCAGAGATTTGGGTTAAAAAGTCCTGTGGCTCTGTTTTTGCAGGGAGATCTTGGTCAATGCTTGCTTTGAGCATTCAGGAAATTTGTTTTTCTGAGCAATAGGAGAACATCGCTTGTCTGCTTAGTGTCCTCCCCATGGGCCCAAATTAGTTCAACTTGCAGCCTTCACTGGAATTATTTTATTTCTTGTTTATTTAAACCTGCCTTATTCCAAAAGAGGGATTTTGAGGCTTCTTACCGTGACACATAGAATATACCATATAAAATGAATGGGAAAGTGAGGGCAGTTGGAAATTGGAAAGCCAGGAAAATATGATGGAGCCAAGAATAGAGGTCAGTAGAGAAAACATATGCAACAGGGTCTCTTGTGGTTGTTAGAGTTAGGCCACACATTTGGCTCTGAGTTGCACAAGTGCTGGAGCAAAGAAAAAGAGGATCAACTATAAGAGTTATAGTGCTGGGAAGTGGAAGCAACATCCCTTGATCTGCAGACTAGCCTTTCCTGGTGCTGAAACCTGACAATTTTTTCCAACGGGCCCTTGTAAATATGGCGCTGGGTGATGTAATGAACCAGCTCCTGAAAACAGGTCTTCCATAAATGTGGCTCTTTTGTACAAGTCCTTCCATGCCAAAGGCCATAGCGTAAGTCTGTAAAGACAGTTCTTCAGGGGACTTTTCACTCAACTGACTTTCTTCAGTAATTCATTTTCTCTCAAAGATTCTCCAAGATTTTCTTCATCTTTTTCTTCTCACTTCCTCCCAAGCTCCACCCCTCCCTAGTAGCATCTAGGAGATTGGAAATACTTCACACTGGAAAGTCTCAGGAGACTGACATTGCCTCCCTGCTGACAGAGAGGCTTGCCTTTGGACTCCTTGACCTTTTAAGCGAGTAGGACATGGCACCTATGGGTCAGTCATTTCCCACCAGCACTCATAACTCTGGGGCTTGCCATGATGATCCATCTCAGGTGATAAAATGCAGCCCAGGGAAGTAAAGGAGCTTGCCTGTGGCAAGTCAGCATCCTGCTTCACACTCCACATACAGCTCTTCTCCTTTCACTGTGCTCATCCCATGTATGATAAAAAGATTGGCCAGGTGCAGTGGCTCACACCTGTAATCCCAGTATTTTGGGAAACTGAGACAGGTGGATTACCTGAGGTCAGGAGTTCGAGACCAGCCTGGCCAACATGGTGAAGCCCCATCTCTACTAAAGATACAAAAATTAGCTGGGTGTGGTGGCTCATGCCTTTAGTCCCAGCTACTAGGGAGGCTGAGGTGGGAGGATCACTTGAACCCAGGAGGTAGAGGGTGCAGTGAGCTGAGATCACGCCACTGCACTCCAGCCTGGGCAACAGAGCGAGACCCTGTCTCAAAAAGAAAAAAAAAAGATAACTGTTTCTGGACCTTTTTTTTTGGTCAGTTCACAATCACTGCAGATGTTTTCTTAACTGTGTCCTGTAGATGTGCGAGACATCATCACAAGGAATCGGAAGGCTGGTGTGTTTAAGACCCAGAAAATATCAAGCCGGTAAGATACCTTTCTGCATTAAAAAATTCCCATTGAAATTTCTTTTCTTGATACTATGGATGGTTATTAAAAATAATAACAGCTAACATTTATTGAGCACCTACTGTGTGTCAGGCGCTGTTTTAAGCACTTTACAAGTATTATCTCATTTAATGCTCACTGGAATACTATGAGGCAGACAGACACTCTCATTAGCTCCAATTAATAGATGGGAAAACAAGATAAGTATATTAAACACTGGGCTGGGGACGATTTATGATTATACAGTATGAGGTTGGGAGAAGCCAGGCCTGGGAACTCCTTAAATGGCTGTCTTCCAGTGAGTCTCAGCCTAGGAGCAGTTTTGCCCCCAAGGGGACTTTTGGCATTCCCTGGAGACATTTTTTTGTTGTCATGACTTGGTAGGAGAGCGGGGAGTGTTGCTACTGGCATCTAGTGGTAGAGACCAGGGATTCCACTGAACATCCTATGTTGCTTAGGACATCCCCATACAACAAAGAAACATCTGGCCCAGAATGTCAATAGTGCCAGCACTGAGAAACCCTGCTCTGTTTCATGATTTTAAAATAGGCTAGGTGTCCGTTTGCTTTTAGATTCTGTTAGTTCTTATACAAACTAAGAGGAATGCTTGCTCTTAACCACAACAATGGTGTGTTCTGTGATGCTACATTTTATTTTTGCCCTGTTGGTAATGGGTCTAGAGACGTGAGTAATCATTTCATAGTTTTCACATGAAATAGCTGTATTTGTGCATTTTTTTCTCATTCATTTAACCACAGACTTTATTAGAATAACTCTCTGTTAAATTAATTGTTTTCTTTATTACTGTGAAGCTGTCATCCTTTGGTATTTTGAATTTTCCCTATGGCGAAGACACTTTCCCACCCCAACTTCCCAGTTTGATTTTTTTTTTTATTAGTTATATGAACTACTCGTTAACAGACAAAGCCTACAGACTGATTTCTCTCGGACACACCCACGATACAGCCCCAGCGGCCAGTGGTCATGGTGTGCTGGCTTCGGACATGAAAATAGCTACAATGCTTAAAAACCAAAGTGATGACACATATTGGTGTGAGGCTATGGAATAGCAATAATTTTTTTCTCTTATATTAATTGGTGAATGTAATGAAGTGTCCATATGTGTATTTTTAAATCCTGCTTAAAATGTTGGGAGTAGGCTGGTGGCACAGGGGACAGCATATTCTGTGTTTCTCATATAAATGAACAGACCACTTCTGTTTCCCAGAAAACCTGGGGTAGGTTGAGAGAAAGAGAAAGGGTCTGCCGTTACCTGTGGGGTCCTCATTGTTAGGACAGCCTTTCCTTCACAGTGCAGATGGCCTTACCCTTCTGGAGAGGACTTCATTTTTGGACATGATTTTCAACCTGGTCTTTTAGTTATCAATCAAAAGTGCATTTTCTATGTTGTCCTCATTTACATTTATTTAATGTTTAAGGTCATTTGTGACCATTTGAGTGTATTTCAGCATATGGAATCAGGGAATAATAGATTTCAGCTTCATGCTGTGAAAAGAGATTGTGTTTTTACAAGACATAATGTTGTTTACTGGGTGTTAATAATCACTAATTAATAAACATATCTAGACTTCTAAAATGTTGCATTTTGAGGAATAAAAATGTCAAGTGTTTAACTTATGGAGTGCAATAGTATTTTCTGTCATCTCTTCATAAGATAATTAAGTGACATAAACAAGCAAAATGTCATTGTTCAACAAAGGGCATATACCAAATGCTTAATACATGGCCTTTGTTTCTATTTTTCTGTTCTCAAAAATGCTATTTCTAGATATATTGTTCTTTTATGTATCTGAACATATAGACTATATGTCAATAATAGTCATATAGAAACCTCCAAGATGAGGGTGGGCTTTTTTTTGTCATCTTTATCTCATACTAATTGTGGTCAGTTTCTTTTCTTTTGACCCCTGCAAGCATTTTGTTCAAAGTCTACTAAAGCACTTTCTAGAGAACAGGTAGATGAGTTAGTCCTTGAAATGCCTTGATCTTATATTAAGGAGCGATTTGATCACTTAACTGTCAAGAAGCTAAGAGAAACGGCTAACCACTGATGTAATAATCAGTATTCTCCCTCCATCCACTGCTTTCCCACCCATAACCAGTACAATGTGATGAAAGTATTAGTTCCATGAGAGAAGAAATAAAAGGAAGCCATTCACAAAAGAACTAAGATAGAGTTCAATATTCTTTTTTAGTGCCTCAATGCATATGCAGAATTTCTCCTCCAAATTGGAGGTGTGGAGTAACAGTAGCAACAGATAACTAAGAGGTATTTACCGTAGCTATAAAGCCAACACGTGAGCCAAATATTTCTGCTATTAAATAGCACTTCAAAGCTTGACATGAAGTTTGTAACAGCTGAATGTCTCTTGTGACTTCATTTGCAAAGAAGATGTATAAGCTGAAAGGAAAGTCGTGATATGAGAACTATAAGCCTAAGAAATGGTATTTAAAAAAAAAACAAGCTGCCCAGAAATTTGACTGGCACCCAATCTCCTATTCCCACTACTCCGATGATGTTCTCAGTAACTATCAGCATTTCTCCTGCTACCAACCTCTTCCTACTTCTTACACAGGGGCAGACCCAGGTTGTGTGGGGCCTGAAACTTATTTTGAGGGCCCACTTAGGAAGAATGAATTCTATTATACCTTACTTTGATAAATTTTACAGAAATATATGACCATGTGAGCACATTACTAGGGCTTCTCCAAGGGCCTTGGAAGGGGCCTTGCAAGAGGCTCTGACGCTGAACAGTCAGAGCTTCACAGTCAATCCACCTCTGCTCTCATAAGCACCACCATCCTTGCCTAGAGTAACTCTTCTCTTAGCTACCAAACTTTCCTGCTCCGTCTATCCATTTTAATCATAGTCTGATTGTAGCTAAATGTGAAAGACATGCTGGTGAAAGTCTGGAAGCCTTAGCCCTGCCTGAGTCTAAGATCCACATATATGAAGCATTATATTCATTACATCTCAGCTTAATGCAGTCATTTGGTTTATTTGTTGTCCACCCATGCGGCCATCCATTCACTTAACAAGTATGTCCAAAGTACTCTGCTTTTGAGAATACAAATATGCAGTTATCAAAAATAATTCTTGAACAAAGGAAACCATGCTACTAAATATAGCTAGAGATTGATGAAAGAGCAAGGATATTTACAGTATCTCAATTGTTGGGTTTATCTAAAGCTGTCTTCAAAATTGTGACTGTTTAACAAAGAACCATTTGGAGCTTTTGACGTCTACGTATTTCTAGGTCTTCCAGAATTAGTGAATAGCGTCATTCTCTGGTTAATATTAGTTGAGAGTTACTAAAAAATCTATTAAATTTACCCTGCTGTGATGATGTAAGTAAGTTTCACTTAAGAGTGTATGTATCTTTGTGTGAAAGTTGCTAGTGAATTCAGGCTTATGACCTTTATTATTCTTTGATAAACCATGAATTTTAGTAAACTATGGAACTTATGTTAAGACTTTTTTTATAACCCAGACTTTACCTTTATGTGGGCCCCCAAGATTGGTTATTGGTCCCATTGCCCTATTGCTTTTTAAAGATTTATGCCTCCTCTGAGACTCAGTTTCCTTTAGAGGTTAAAATGGGGATGTGGAAAATGATTTTTGAAAGGTACGTTCCGACCAAGTGGAATCCAGTGGCTGATTTTCCTGGGCCTTCTGCAGTCTGCCCTTATATCCACATCTCATCTAGCTGCTGCCTCCTCTTTTGGTTACCCGGGCCACCTCACTTGCCTCCGACAGATATGATCTCTCCATCTCTAGTCTTTGCCATTCTTGTTTCCCTCCTCTTCTCCATCTAAATCCTTCCTTCTAGGATGGCTCCACTGCCATTTTCCCCTTGCCTTCTCAGCCTACCCTAATCTTTTTAATTTCTGCTGCCCTTAGAATAGTACCACAGTTGAACATGGCATAGTCTCTTTTTGTTCAAAGCATGTTGGCTTTGTTTGCATGTTCACTGGTTTATCTACTTGTTGACAAATATTTTGACCACCTTCTGTTTGCCAAGTCCTATTCTAGATGCTAGAGATAGAGTGGTAAACAAGATGGAAAAGGCCATGCCTTCTTGGAGTTTATGTCCTAGGGAGGGAAACAGATCATTTTCTTAAAGGCAAGAATTCTGCTTAATATGTTTTTGTACTCCCTGAAGCAATTAGTACACTTTATCCTTGGTATATGAAAGCTTTTAAAATTGGTATTTAGAGAACATTTTGAAAGACATGAATCCATAAGGCTTATGGAACCAAACCATTTTTAGTAGAGGAAAGTCAAGCTCTAGAGAATCAGACATCCGTTTCTACATCAGATAGCTGACTTTCATTTCAGTGTTGGCCTCTTCTCAGGCATGCGCATGTAGTGTCTGTAGACACACTGACAGTGTGAGTAGGCATTTATCTGTTCTTTGTCAGGTTGAAGAGGAAGGTTAGTAGAAGGTAACTGAGATAAGGAAGCTGAAGGCTCTCTTTAAGAAATTTTCTGATAAAATATACCTGTTAGTGAGTTTTACTAGAATTATAGTAACAGAATCCTGAAGACCGCTGAGAATTCTAGAGATGCCACACTCCTGTTTCCTTCTGTTGCTATCTTGGCTATGACAAAATGAAATTATCATGTGTACTTTCTGTTACTAACATAACACTGTTGATTTGCTTAACAAATTTATAGAGGGCTCGTATCCCTACTATTTAGTGTTTTGCACTGAAGACACCAACTCCCATAAGAACATTAGCCAGTTCAGCTATTTTGATAGAGTTATCCTTTTTGTATTAAAATGAGCCAGATTTTAAAATAGGAGGATGCTGTATTTAGGGACCCTCTTAAACTACAGTCAATTAAAAATTAAGGCCTTTTATTTTAGAATAACATTGTATTGATTCTTTGGATTTGCCCACTTCTACTTTTTACCAAGGTCAGAATCTCACTGCCAAAAATAGGCCAGGTTCTGTATTGATAGCTAGGTATGCAAGTCAGACTACTGTATTCTCTGTGAAAATGTCTTCTGGTTTTAAGAGAGAAATCCTCCCTTCACAGAATTTTATATCACAGAAGTTACATATCAATAAAAATATTTTTATTTTCAAAGGGGTTCTTCACTTAAAAGTAGAACCATCTTAAAAAATTTTTTTAGAGAATGGCCAGATGATAAATCTTTGTTAAACCATCATTTATTTTTTACCTTAATAATGGACATTAGTTTGTTTTCAATATTTTGCTTTTATAAACTGCTGCAGTGAGACACATCTTTACATAAATTATACATTTACAAGTGTGTCTACACAACAGATTTTCAGAAGTGGATTGTGTCTATTTGTACAACCCTACCAAACTGCGTAATTTTTGTCACTGTAACTTTGTAATATATTTTCATATTTCATATTTACTAAGACTTGACATTTTAAAAACTTGGAGTCTTTCTATGCAAGAACAGGTGTTCGCTTTTTAAGTTTTTTAAGGTGTTTCACTAGCATTTTTATTTCTCTTGTTTATTTTTAGAAACTTTTTGTTGGTCTTACAAATAGGATTTTTTCTTCCATTATATTTTCTACTTCCATTATGTTTTACTATGGGGTTTGGTATAGTAAATGTTTAGTCACCTCAGTGGGTTATTGTTTTGAATATTTTGCAGGTTTATCCTCTTGAGTTTTCCAAACAATCACATCATCTGCAAATGATGACAATTGTAACTTCTTTCTAATTCTCATACCTCCTTTTTCTGTCTCTTGTATAATTTTATTGGATAAAAATTTCCACCATGATTATTAAATAATAGGCATCTTTGAGTCTGACTTTGTTGGGAATCTACTAATTTTTCACCGTTAAGTATGCATTAGCTTTTGAGTTGAGATATATATGATATTTTTTATCTTCTTAAAATTTCTTCAGAGATGTTAATCACAAGTAAATATGGAACTTTAGCAAGTATCTTTTCAGCATCTATGGAGATGTTCAAATTGCTTTCCCTATTTTATTTTTAACTATGACAAATCATATCAAAAGGTTCCTAATATTAAAACATCCCTGCATTTCTAGTAGTTACTTGGTCACAGTGTCTTAATTCTTCTTTTAATATGCTTCTGTGTTCTAATAACAAATTATCTGAGATTTTTAAAAATTAAAACTTTATTGAGATATAATTCACTTACTATACAAGTTACCCACTGAAAGCATATATAATTAAATGGCTTTTAGTGCATTCACAGAGTTGTGCAAGCATCACAATCATTTTAGAGTATTTTTTTTTTTTTTTTTTTTTTTTTTTTTTTTTTTAGGAATGAATAGATCTTTATTTACTAATCATAAAGGAGGAGACAGAAAGCTCCGAGTCAAAAGGACAGGAAAACTGCCTTTAGCTCTTTAAAGTGGGATGTTGGAGTCTTTTATACACATGAAAGTTTCTTTTTTTTTTTTTTTTTTTTTGAGAATTTTATTTTTTTTTTATTTTTTTTTATTTTTTTATTTATTTTTTTTTTTTTATACTTTAGGTTTTATGGTACATGTGCCCAATGTGCAGTAAGTTACATATGTATACATGTGCCATGCTGGTGCACTGCACCCACCAACTCGTCATCTAGCATTAGGTATATCTCCCAATGTTATCCCTCCCCCCTCCCCCCAACCCACAACAGTCCCTGAAGTGTGATGTTCCCCTTCCTGTGTCCATGTGTTCTCATTGTTCAATTCCCACCTATGAGTGAGAATATGCGGTGTTTGGTTTTTTGTTCTTGCGATAGTTTACTGAGAATGATGATTTCCAATTTCATCCATGTCCCTACAAAGGACATGAACTCATCATTTCTTATGGCTGCATAGTATTCCATGGTGTAGATGTGCCACATTTTCTTAATCCAGTCTATCATTGTTGGACATTTGGGTTGGTTCCAAGTCTTTGCTATTGTGAATAATGCCGCAATAAACATACGTGTGCATGTGTCTTTATAGCAGCATGATTTATAGTCCTTTGGGTATATACCCAGTAATGGGATGGCTGGGTCGAATGGAATTTCTAGTTCTAGATCCCTGAGGAATCGCCACACTGACTTCCACAAGGGTTGAACTAGTTTACAGTCCCACCAACAGTGTAAAAGTGTTCCTATTTCTCCACATCCTCTCCAGCACCTGTTGTTTCCTGACTTTATCACTCCCAAAAGAAAGCTCATACTTGGCCAGATGTGCTGGTTCACACCTATCATCCCAGCACTTTGGGGTGCCGAGGTGGGAGGGTTGCTTGAGCCCAGGAGTTTGAAATCAGCCTGGGCAACATAGTGAAACCCCATCTATTGAAAAGAAAAGAAGAGGAGAGGAGAGGGGAGGGGAGGGGAGGGAAAGGGAGGCCCTCATACTCATGCCCCTTCCTCACTCCTCCTCTCTTCCAGGGCTAGGCAACCACTAATCTATGTTCTGTTGCTATGCCTTTGCTTATTCTGGACATTTCACATAAATGGAACTGTATAATATGTGGTCTTTCACATCTGGAATCTATCTCTTAAAATAGTGTTTTTAAGGTTATTCATGTGTAGCATATATCAGGGCATTTGTCATTTTTGGTACTGTTCCATTGTATGGATAGACCACACTTTATCCACTCATCAGCTGATGGACATTTGAGATGTTTCCTTTTTCTTTTTTCTCTTTTTTTTTTTTTCTATTCTGGATAATGCTGCTATGAATATTTGTGTACACATTTTTGTGACAAGTTTCGTTTCTCTTGGGTTTATATGGTCACATGGTAACTATATTTAACCTTTTGGGGACCCGCCAGACGATTTTACAAAGTGGCTGAACCACTTTAAATTTTCTACCAAAAAGTATATGATGTTTTCTGAGCTGCTTGCATTGATATTCATCAGTAAAATTGGTCCAGAATTTTCTTTATTGTGCAATCTTTGTCTGATTTTAAATAGCACTGACATAATAGCTATTTAAAATAATTTGGAAGTTTTTCTTATCTTTTGAACCACCTCTTAGTGGGTTGCCCTACACTGCTACCATAATTCTAGATCAGAACAATTTTTATCCCCTTGTTTTGTATGTGATATTTGGAGATATAGTGGCAAGAAAGAACAAAATTACATTAAAAAATGCACTGCACTTGAAAGTATGTAAGTTTCATCATTCTCAGTAAACTATGGCAAGAACAAAAAACCAAACACTGCATATTCTCACTCATAGGTGGGAATTGAACAATGAGAACACATGGACACAGGAAGGGGAACATCACACTCTGGGGACTGTTGTGGGGTGGGGGGAGGGGGGAGGGATAGCACTGGGAGATATACCTAATGCTAGATGACGAGTTAGTGGGTGCAGCGCACCAGCATGGCACATGTATACATATGTAACTAACCTGCACATTGCTCACATGTACCCTAAAACCTAAAGTATAATAATAATAAATAAAAATAAATAAATAAATAAATAAAAGAAAGTGTGTAAGTTTAAAACATTAAAAAAAGGAAGAAAAATAAATGAAAACACCAAAAAGCAATAAATAATTTTGTAATTTCATCTGAGATGGTATATAATTGTAATTTCTAGTCCATTCATTCTAATATTTTGTTGTCACTTTGTTTTGCTACTATGTAAGTTAATCAGCTGTCATAGGATCAGAGATACTTGAAACAGAAAATATAATTAGTAAAATAATTAGTACCTTTCATTTCAAGGTCTTGAAACCCTTTCTAGTCCTCTTTAACCAGTGCAGAATATACTGGTCCCCAGCGTGAGGGGGGTCTAAACGTTAGGAAAATATCCCTCTTTTGGACTCTGAAATAAGTTCATTTCTGCTAAATTCCAAACAAAAACACAGAGCTGGGATCAGTTTTAAAGTCAGTCCAGAAAAATATAAGTGATAAGCTGGAACCACAGTTCTCAAACTTTGTTCTCAGAATCATTTGTAGAGCTTGTTATGACACATTCTTGATCCCCACACCCTGAGAGACTGAGGCGGGCCTGGGGTTTTGCATTTGTAACAGGTAACTCTGACGTCTGGTCTGGAGCCCTCACGTGGGAACCACCAAACTAGAGTTCTCTCTGAGAGTTTCTCATTCAATTCTGCAGTGTTCTATTGCTTTAAAATTGTTCAAATTTTCTTGCCGAGAGTGGTAGCTCATGCCTGTAGTCCCAGCATTTTGGGAGGCCAAGGTGGGTGGATCACAAAGTTGGAAGTTCGAGACCTGCCTGGCCAACATGGTGAAACACCACCTCTACTAAAAACAGAAAAATTAGCCAGGCATGGCGGTGGGCACCTGTAATCCCAGCTACTTGGGAGGCTGAGGCAGGAGAATTGCTTGAACCTGGGAGGCAGAGGTTGCAGTGAGCGGAGATCACACCACTGCACTCCAGCCCAGGAGACAGAGCAAGACTCCGTCTCAAAATAAATAAATAAATAAATAAGTAAATAAAATAATAAGTTGTTCAGATTTCGATTCATTGAAGCCACTTCCATTCACTGTATTTTCTTGCTTATTTTATAGATGTTATGCACTTACAAAGAAAGGAAAGGACCTGACTTACAGTCATCTCTCATTTGTCTGGAATTAATTAATCTTGTAGGTCTTCTGAGGTAAACATTTCATTGAGACCTAATTTTACTTCCCCCTCACCTTTCTCCCAGCCTTATTCCTAGTCCAGAAATGTAAAATAATTTTGTTTCATGATAAAATCAGCCAAGTTGATCAGATAATCTGTTTCAAGGAATTTACATATGTGAAATCCCGTTTTGGTTAATCTGTGATGTTGCTTCCTTCTCTGAGATAAGGGAAGTGTTCTTAATCAAGTCTGTCTTTAGGGGAACTGTTACTTCTCTGGAGTGGCACTTTCTTTAAATGCTTGGGACTAAAAAGCCTAGGCCTGTGGCTAAAGAATGTTCTAGCCAGGTGCAGTGGCGTGTGCCTGTAGTCCCAGCTACTAGGGACACTGAGGCAGGAGGATTGCTTGAGGCCAGGAGTTCAAAGCTGTAGTGTGCCATCATCATGCCTGTGAATAGCCACAGTACTCCAGCCTGGGCAACACGGCAAGATCCCCTCTCTTAAAAATTTTTTTAAAAGAATATTCTAAATGTAAATTCATACAGGTAGAGATCTTCTGAAACAAGATTTTCAAAGTGGTTCATGACCCATCATCGCCTGTGGTGCTAATTTTAAAAACAGGTTTCCAGACATCACATAAACCTTGCTGAAGCAAACTCCATAGAGTTGAAGTTCATTTGAACAAGCCGACATTTGAACAATCTGACATTTGAATCACCTTCTCAGGTGATTCTAATATATCTGAAGCACAGAGCATGCTTCGAGAAGCCCATTTTATATCCCTGGATTGTTGCTCAGATGAGTAAACTGAAAGCGTGAGCGTGAATCCATGGATAGCCTCTGTTTGTCATTAGAAGAGGCATTTTTTTACTCTCATATGAGAGCTTTACTCCCCACATTGGACTCTGAATTTCTACGGTATCATCTTAGTGAAGATGTGACCTCAGTGGAAAGGGGAAAGTTGTATAGATAAAGTAATTCTGATTCGTTTCTTGTCTACATCACAGCTTTTAGTTGTTGGGATTCAACAAGAAGCACATATCGGAAGTGGACAGGCCTGAGGGGATAGTCCAACCATAGTTCTCAACCAAAAGTGGACTGTGTGTCCACCTCTGCACTGTTTGTAATCATATGGGACATTTTTGTTTTATTGTCACAATAGCTAAGTGCTACTATAGTACTGGGAAGAGCAGCAACTGTAAATATTCTGCAATGCAAGGGACAGTTCACCACAATGAAGAATTGTCCTGTTCCTCAAGACTATCCCAGCTGAGAAATACTAGTTCCAGACTAGATGAGAAATGGAGATCCAAAAATATTGCCTGGATCTCTTTTATAGCATTGTCTTGCTTTCTGGACGTGTGTGTGTGTGTGTGTGTGTGTGTGTGTGTGTACCTGTATGCATGTGAGTGCTATATCGGTCTTACATACATTCTTCTTTAAATAAGGGCATGGAATTGATTTTTCTAATGAATAAAAGTTTTTTGCCTAAAATATTTTACTAAGTTGCTATTCTAGTCCAACTTGTATTATTCAGTTCAGTGCAATGAAATATAATTTAGTGTCTGCTATGTGTAAGGTACTATGATGGGCTTTTTATGGATTATAAAGATCAAGGTGAGGTTTCTGCCTTTAGTAAGCTCAAGATGTCCAGACAAGAGATGGACACTTCCCCAGCTACCAAGTTACGAGACAGAGTCTGCTCTAATTTAGTTAACCATGCTATGTGAGTATAAAGAGATCTGCCAATTCAAGGTGGAAGGATCTGAGAAAGCTTCATGAAGGAGGTGGCCCTTGAGCTGTGATCTAGCAAATTAAAGATAACGAAAGGAAAGAAGTTGAAGTGGGCATTCCCGGTATAAAAAGCAGGGAGGAAATAAGACGTAGAAGTAGAAAAGATGTGTCCAGGCAAATTTAGCTATTTGTGATAAATAGAGAGAGGCTAGAGGCAGAAAGACCAGTTAAGAAATCATCACACTGGGGTGAAAGGGGAGATGAATGGGACAGAGCACATGAAGGGACTTCTGAGGTTCCAAGAGAAGTTCTATTTCTTTTTTTTTTTTTTCAACTTTTATTTAAGATACAAGGAGTACATGTGCAGATTTGTTAGATGGGAATATTGCATAATGCTGGGATTTGGAGTACGGATCCCATCACCCAGGTGGTGAGCATAGTATCTGATAGGTAGTTTTTTAAACCCGCCCCCCACCCTCTAGTAGTCCACTGTGTCTATTGTTCACACATATTTATATCCATGTGTGCTCAATGTTTAGCTCCCGCTTATAAGTGAGAATACGTGGTATTTGGTTTCCTGTGCCTTTTTGGTAGAATCATTTGTTTTCTTTGGGGTATATACCCAGTAATGGGATTGCTCTGTTTTAAGTTATTTGAGAAATTTTCAGACAGCTTTCCACAGTGGTTGGACTAATTTACATTCCTATCAACAGTGTGTAAGCGTTCCCTTTTCTCCACAGCCTCGCCAGCATCTGTTGTATCTTGACCTTTTAAGAATAGCCATTCTGACTGGTGTGAGGTGGTATCTCATTGTGGTTTTGATTTGCATTTCTCTGGCAATTAGTGATGCTGGCATTTTTTATGTTTGTTGGCCACTTGGTGTATCTTCTTTTAAGAAGTGTCTGTTCACGTCTTTTACCCTTTTTAAATGAGGTTATTGTTTTTTGCTTATTAAGTTCCCTAGAGATTCTAGATATTATGCCTTTGTTGGATGCATGGTTTACAAATATGTTCTCCCATTCTTTGGATTGTCCATTTACCCTGTTGGTAGTTTCTTTTGATATACAGAAGCTCTTTCATGTAATCAGGTCACACTTGTCTATTTTTGTTTTTGTTGCAGTTGCTGTTGGAGACTTAGCCAAAAATTATTTGCCAAGGCCAATGTCAAGAGAGTATTTCCTAGGTTGTCTTCCAGGATTTTTGTAGTTTGAGGTCTTATATTTAAAATTGTAATTTTGTATATGGTGATAGGTAGGGGTCCAATTTTATTCTTCTGCATATGGTTAGCCAGTTATCTCAGCACCATTTACTGAACAGGGTGTCCTTTCCCCCTTGCTTGTTTTTGTCAGCTTTGTTGAAGATCAGATGGTTGTAGGTGTGCGGCTTTATTTCTGAGCTTTCTATTCTGTTCCATTGGTCTACGTGTCTATTTTTATACCAGTACCAAGCTGTTTTGGTGACTATGGCTTTATAGTATAGTTTGAAGTCAATAGTGTGGTGCCTCTGGCTTTGTTCTTTTTGCTCAGGATTGTTTTGGCTATTTGGACTTTTTTTTGGTTCCATATGAATTTTAAAATAGCCTTTTTCTAATTCTGTGAAGAATGACATTGGTAGTTTGATAGGAATGACATTGAACCTGTAAATTGCTTTGGGCAGTATGGCCGTTTTTACAACATTCATTCTTCTAATCCATGAGCCTGGAATGTTTTTCCATTTATTTGTGTTGTCTTTGATTTCTTTCAGCAGTGTTTTATAGTTCTCCTTGCAGAGATATTTTACCTCCTTGGTTAGCTGTATTCCTAGGTATTTCATTTTCTTTGTGGCTAATTTAAGTGGGATTGTGTTCCTGTTTCACTCTCAGCCTGGGCATTGTGTAAAGAAATGCTACTGATTGTTGTACATTGATTTTGTATCCTGAAACTTTACTAAAGTCATTTATCAATTCTAGGAGCCTTTTGGCAGAGTCTTTAGGATTTTCTAAGTATAGAATCATATCAACAGCAAAGAGAGATAGTTTGACTTTTTATTTGGATACCTTTTATTTCTTTCTCTTTGCTAATTGTTCTACCTAGGACTTCTAATACTATATTGAATAGGAATGGTGAGACTGGGAATCCTTGTCTTGTTCCAGTTCTCAAGGGAAATGGTTTGAGCTTTTGCCCATTCAGGATGATGTTGGCTGTGGGTTTGTCATAGATGGCTCTTATTATTTTGAGGTATGTTCCTTCTATGCTTAGTCTGTTCAGGTTTTTTATCATGAAGGGATGTTGGAGTTTATCAAAAACTTTTTCTGCATCTATTGAGGTGATCGTATGGTTTTTGCTTTTGATTCTGTTTATGTGGTGAACCACATTTATTGATTTACATATGCATGTAGACAGGGTTTTACTCTGTCACCCAGGCTGGAGTGCAGTGGTGTGACCATGGCTCACAGCAGCCTCAACCTCCCGGGGTCAAGCAATCCTCCTTCCTCAGCCTCCCAAGTAGATGGGACTATAGGTGTGTGCCACGACATCAGGCTATCTTTTTTTTTTTTTTTTTTTTGTAGAGACAGGGTCTAATTTTGCTGCCCAGCCCGGTCTTGAACTCATGGACTCAAGAAATCCTCCTGCCTCGGGCTCCCAAAGTGCTGGGATTACAGGCGTGATCCAGTGCACCTGGCTGTTTTGTGTATGTTGCGCCAGCCTTGCATCCCAGGAATAAGGCCTACTTGATCAAGGGGTATTAACTTTTTGATCTGCTGCTAGATTCAATTTGCTAGTATTTTGTTGAGGATTTCTGTGTCTATGGTCATGAGGGATATTGGTCTGAAGTTTCCTTTTAGCATTGTGTCTTTGCCAGAGATTGGTATCAGGCTGATGCTGGCTTCATAGAATGAGTTAGGGAGGAGCCCCTCCTCCTCAATTTTTTGGAATAGTTTCAGTAGGATTGGTATCAGTTCTTCTTTGTATGTCTGGCAGAATTCAGCTGTGAATCCATCTGGTCCAGCGCTTTTTTTTGTTGTAGGTTATTACTGACTTAATTTCAGAAGTTGATTTTGGTCTATGCAGGGTTCCCATCTCTTCCTGATTCGATCTTGGGAGACTGTGTGCTTCCAGGAATGTATCCATTTCCTCTAGATTTTCTGATTTGTGTGTATAGAGTTGTTCATAGTAGTCTCTGAGGATCTTTTATATTTCTGCGGCATCAGTTGTAATGTCACCTTTGTTGTTTCTGATTGTGCTTATTTGTATCTTTTATTTCTTTTTCTTTGTTAAGATAGCTAGGGGGTCTATCTTTATTTTTTATTTTTATTTTTTTTTTGAGAACCAACTCTTGGTTTCATTGATCTTTTGTATGGATTTTCTATTTCTTACTCTGGGTGGTGGTTAGAAGGGTGTTTGCCTGATAATAGTTAAGGCATGTATTTATTCCATGTGGTTTACTGTGTCTTATTTCACAATACAACATGTCTTTTGTTTTTTTTAAAAAAAGCCATTTCAGTAGTACCAGAGAGAGAAAAAGAGGGAGCCCTGGCCTGAATGAGAGTGGAAAATGGTGAGCAAATACGGGGTCATTCCAGAGAAGTGACTGTATGTAGAATGTAAAATAGAGGCAGAGTAAGAGATAGCCATTTGGAAATTTACATTTGAGATGGCAGTAGAACAGATATGTGACAGTAACTACAAGAGGTTAGAAATAAAAGTTCAGATCTCAGAAAAATATTGTGCTAGAAGATTTGGAGATCAAAATCAAGTGATCAGAACATAACTACAGGAATTGGAAAGTCAGAAGAGAAGATGGCCAAGGACAGAATCTTAGAAAATGTCTGTGTGTCAGGAGTAGTAAAAAGAGCCAGAAAGGGATACTAAGAAGGGACTGGAGAGCAAGGTTGATGGCTCAGGGTGGTATGGTATAATACCACTTCTTAATGGAAGAAGTACAAGAAAGCATTTCAAGGAGAGTGTGGTTGGCTGCTGCAGATTACTGAAGGTAAGTCAGGCAGATTGCAAAGTAGTTCAGTGACTGTTGGAAGAAAGGTCATATCATATGGGCAGGTGAAGCAATGGGAGTGTCCACTCCCATAAGAATGTTGGTGGCAAAGGGAGAGAAGTTGTGTGTGTGCTAAGGGGAAGCTGAGGTGGAAGAGTTGAGCATGTGATCAGGCAAGCCAGTACAGCCAAGAAAGAAGAAAGAAGTGGAGACAAGAAAGGGAGATATTTGACGAGGCAAAGATCTAGATCAGGGCTTCTCAAAGTGTGGCCCCCTGACCAGCACCATCAGCATTAGTTGTATACTTGTTGGAAATGCATATTCCAAGGCCCCACCTCAGACCTACTGAATCAGAAACTCTGGAGTTGAAGCTCAGGAATCTGTATTTCAACAGACTGTCTAAGAATCATGATGTATGCCGAAGTTTGAAAACCACTAGGAAAGAGGAAGGGGTGGCTTTATCC
This sequence comes from Pongo pygmaeus, assembly GCF_028885625.2. Lineage (NCBI taxonomy): Eukaryota > Metazoa > Chordata > Mammalia > Primates > Hominidae > Pongo > Pongo pygmaeus. The sequence continues at coordinate 88,987,350 of NC_072385.2, read as the reverse complement.
AGCACACAGATGGAGACGTTTTCCTTAGTGAGAAGAGTGACCCTACTTCCTTTTAGACAAGAGGAAAGGAGAAAAAGAAGAAGAGGAGAAAGATGGTATCAGATAGCCTCAGGCTTTCCGTAAGGTCACCTGCTGAGAACAAATACTTGGGATATTTGGGGAGCTTAAAGCATGAGTGTGTTCATTCCAGCCTCCAAACCCTGGCCTCTTCTTTAGGCTTTGTCTAATATGTCCTCTTGCTTCTTCATTCCCCATCCAGATCCTGCGTGTAAGATCACATGCAGTTCCACCTTCTTCAGGATACCTTCCCCAATTTGTCAAGTCCACAGTGATTACTCCCTTGGTAGTACCTTACTTACATAGGGCCATCTGTAATTCTTTTGTTTCATTTGAATGTCTTGTCTTCTGAACATGCCTGTATGTTCCTTTTGACGATTATGATTTTGCTACTCGAGGAACATGTCCTCATTGTACTGCTTCTCACAGCATCCACTGAGGTTTCAAAAACATTTATAGATAGATAACTCCCAAATTAGGAAGTCAACAGATCAATATCCCCTTTCATTCTGAGTTTTCAATTCCAGATTTAGATGGTGTCCTTTTCTCTAAGTGTTTAAAACACTTTCTTAGAGAGGCTTCTACGATATGGAAGTTTAAAACTATAAAAGATAAGGAAAAGTGGAGGAGAAAGTGGCAAATAGGAAATCATTTGAAAGAAGAGAAGTGATTCACTGATTTGGGTAAACACTGTAAATGACTTGAACACTGTAAACACTGTAAATGGCCCTCTACAAAAGTGAGCTGTGCCAACATAGACTTTGAGAAGTGACATAAAAGAAACTGTGGGAAAGGATACTGGAATCCTCTGTAAAGAATGCCTATAATATCCATACAAAGAACACGGCTGCCTTCCCTACTGCTGTTAAGATAGCTTGTTTTCGAAGTTCATTACATTTAGCAAGCACGATCAAGAATTCTGTCAGTGCACTACTTTCACAAATACACAAGAAACTACCTTTTTAACAGCAGAGTTTAAAACCAAGACTCAGCTGGGCACAGTGGCCCACGCCTGTAATCCCAGCACTTTGGGAGACTGAAGCGGGTGGATCACTTGAGGCCAGCAGTTCGGGACCAGCCTGGCCAACATGGTGAAACCCCGTCTCTACTAAAAGTACAAAAATTAGCCGGGCATGGTAGCACATGCCTGTAATTCCAGCTACTAGGGAGGCTGAGGCAGGAGAATTGCTTGAACCCAGGGGGCAGAGGTGGCAGTGAGCTGAGATTGCGCCACTGCGCTCTACCCTGGATGACAGAGCAAGACTCCGTCTCAGAAAACAAACAAACAAACAAAAAACAGGACTCACTCCCCTACAACCAGGAGTCTGAAAATATAAAGGTAAACAAAGAAACACTAAACATGAGAACATGAGAAAATAAATTCTTTAAATCTCTATAGAGAGAGTTATCTGTGATCACTGCAATGAAATACAAATTAGGGTGAACCCATTTGACATTAGGTTTTATTACAAACTTGAAACAGAGACTCTCTGTTTGAGAAATTCTTTTAGTGTGAGTTTTGCATCACAAGGTAAAAATCCTTTCAGAAATTGACTTGGTTTTGTTTTTCAGATTGAAACCCCAAACTCAAAGCCAGAATGAAAGGATGTAAGTTAGTACAAGAATAAGGGAAGGGAAACTAATATTTCTTGAGCACCTATAATGTGGTTTCATTTACTCCATCTCTTTCAATTCTTAATGAGTCCTGTGATGCAACTCTTACTGTCTCTTTTTTACAGATGAGGGCAATGATACTCAGCATCTCTCATCTTCACTGGCTTGGGTTTGAACTCAGAGCTATCTAGCTACAAAGCCCATGTATTCTTTCTGCTATACTATACCTGTTAAACTTCATAGGTTTGGCATGTCCATAGCTGTTATGATTTTTCTTTATTTTTAAAATTAGAGACAGGATCTTGCCTTGTCATCCAGGCCGGAGTACAGTGGCAAGATCATAGCTCACTGTAACCTCAAATTCCTGGACTCAAGTGATCCTCCTGTCTCAGACTCCTGAGTAGCTAGGACAACAGGTACGTACCACCACAACTGGCTAATTTTTAATTTTTTTTGTAGAGACAGGGGTCTCACTATGTTGCTTAGGCTGGTCTCAAACTCTTGGCCTCAAGCAATCCTCCCACCTTGGCCTCTCAAAGTGCTCGGATTACAGGCATGAGCCATAGTGCCCAGCCAAGATTTTTCTAAAACAAGGAGAATTCTATAATGATCATTGATTTTGTAATATTTCTGCTTACAAAATTGTATTTCACTTTGTAATGAATTTTGAATGGAAATAAGATTTTAATATTGTGATGAAATAAAATGGAGAGAATATAAATTTTACTTTGGTGTCAGTGTAATTACAAGCAACATGTTGACATGATTTGATGTCTGGTAGAACCATCCTTTACATGTCTTCACACATGAATGTTATGCCTTAGATGGTAAAACTTATATAGCTAAGGGTCCTACTTATATGTGCCCTGCTCTTTTTCAGAAAGCATTTTCTGTTTAGTTTGTTTAAAAAACAGTTTTGTAGCTGGGACTATAGGCACATGTCACCATGCCCAGCTTGGAGTTTTAATTTGAATTTCCCTAGGGACTAATGATGTTGAATATATTTTCATGTACTTATTTGCCATTCACGTATCTTCTCTGGTGAAGTGTCTGTTCAAATACTTTGCCCATTTTTAAAAAAATTGGGTTGCTTATTTTTCTTATCATTGACATACTCTGGGAGTTCTTTATATATTCTGGATATAAGCTCTATATCAGATACTATATATGATTTGCCATTTTCTTCCAGCCTGTAGCTTGTCTTCGTTCTCCTCACAGGATCTTTCAAAGTGCAAATGTTTTTAATTTTAATAAAGTCTAATTTACCAATTTGTTCTTTTAAGGATCAAGACTCTTGTGTGTGTCTAAGAAATCTTTGCCTAACTCAAGGTTACAAAGATTTTCTCCTGCATTTTCATCTACAAGTTTTATAGTTTTGGGTTTTACATTTAGGTTTATGATTCATTTTGCATCAAATTATATTTGCATATAGTGTGAGATACAGATTGAAGTTCTGTTTTTAAAAAATGGAGACTCAGTTGTTAAAACACCATTTCATCCTTTGCTCACCAAATTGCCTCCATTTACTTAGGTCTTATTTAATTTCTCTCATCCATTGTCAGAATTATCTTTAAGTGTTTCATATTTTTATGCTATTATAAACAGGATGGTTTTTTAATGCTGTTGTAAACAGTATAAAACTGGATATTCCAACTTCCAATTACTTGTTGATTTTATGAAGAAATACAACTGATTCTTGTACATTGATCTTGTATCCCACAATCCTACTAAACTCACTTATTAGTTCTAGAAGCTTATTTTTGTATATCTCTTTATACAGAAAGGGACTGTAATCTCCAGTGCAGTGTTGAAGAATGAAAGAAAACATACTTTTCTTATGCCTGATGTTAGGAAGAAAGCATAAGGTCTTTCACCATTAAGTATGATGTTAACTATAGGTTTTTCATAGATGACCTTTTTCAGGCCAAAGAATATCCTTTCTATTTTTAGGTTGCTGAAAGTTTTTAGCAGGAATAGACATTAATCTTTGTCAGAAGCATTTTCTGCCTTTATTGAGATGATCATATGTTTTTCTTTTTTGGCTTGCTAATATAGTAGATCATATTGATCAGTTTTCAAATGTTAAACCAACCTTCTTATATTCTTAAGATAAACCCCACTTGATCATTATGCATTGCCATATGTATGTTCATATGTATATTATGGACAACTTTGGATATGTTGTATTAATATTGCATAAACATTATCCTCTTAATATTTATGGACTCTGTAGTGATGGCACCTCTCATATTCATGATATTGGTGATTTATATCTTCTCCCTTTTTTCCTGATAAGTCAGGCTAGAAGTTTATCAATTTTATTGATCTCAAAGAATCAGTGTTTGGTTTCATTGATTTTTCTCTATTATTTTTCTGTTTTCCTTTTTATTCACTTCTGCTCTAATCTTTATTACTTCTTTTTTTTTCTGGTTGAATTTAACTTACTCTTCTTTTTCTTGAATATTTAGCTAGAAACTGAGTTCACTAATTGAGACCTTTCTTTCCTAATATAGGCATTTAGTGCTATTAATTTCCTCTAAGTACTTCGTTAGTGGCATCCCATAAATTTTGATGTGTTGTATTTTCATTCAACGCAAAATAATTGTCAGTTTATGTTTTCATTTATTCTTTGGACCCCAGGTTATTTAGAAGTATATTATTTATTTTCCAAATATTTGAGAATTTTACAGAGATTTTTGATTTCTAATTTAATTCCATTGTGGTCAGGAAACATTCCTTTTTTTTTTTTTTTTTTTTTTTGAGACAGAGTTTCGCTGTGACGCCCAGGCTGGAGTGCAATGGTGCAATCTCAGGTCACTGCAACCTCCGCCTCCTGGGTTCAAGCTATTCTTCTGCTCCAGCCTCCTGAGTGGCTGGGACTACAGACATGCGCCATCATGCCAGGCTAATTTTTGTATTTTTAGTAGAGATGGGGTTTCACCATATTGGCCAGGCTGGTCTCAAACTTCTGACCTCAAGTGATCCACCCCCCTCAGCCTCCCAAAGTGCTGGATTACAGGCATGAGCCACCATGCCCAGCCAGGGAACATATTTTTTGTATGACTAGAATCATTTTAAATTTATTGAGACTTACACTATGACCCAGAATAGGCATATATTGGTAAATGGTCTATTTGAAAAGAACATCTATTCTGCTATTGTTGAGTGTATTCTATAAATATCAATTAAGTCAAGTTATTGATAGTGTTGTTTAAGTCATCTATAGCTTTGCTTATTTTCTGTCTACTTGTTCCATCAATTACTGAGAGGGGAGTATTGAAATCTCTGACAATAATTTGGTTTTGTCTGTGTTTTTTTGTACTTGTACTTCTATCCATTTCAGCTTCATAAATTTGAAGTTCTGTTATTCAGTGCGTGAATATTTAGAATTGTTATGTCTGCTTCTTGAATTGACCCTTTAACACTGAAAAGTGATCTTCCTTATTCCTAGTACATTCTTTGCTCTGAAATCTACTATGTCTGATATGAATATAGACACTCCAGCTTTCTTTTGACTAGTGTTGCTTGGTATATCTTTGTCCATCTTTTTACTTTTAACCTAGTTGTGTCTTTATATTTAAAATGCATTTATTGTAAGCCACATGTACTTCGGTCTAGCTTTTTTGTCCAGTCTGACACACTCTGCCTTTTAATTGGAGTGTTCACACCATTTTTGTTTAGTACAATTACTGATGGGGTTAGATTTAAATCTGTCATTTTACTATTTGTTTTGTGTTTCATCTATTCTTTGTTCCCCCTTTCATCTTGTTCTGCTTGCTTTTGGATTAAATGAGTTTATTTTCTTATTCTATTTTATCTCCTTTGTTGGCTTATTAGCTGTAACTCTTTGTTTTTTATTTTAGTGGTTGCTTTAGATTTTATAGTATGTATCTTTAACTTATCACAGACTATCCTCAAATGATATACCATTTCATGTATATTATTAAAACCTATGGCTGGGCATGGTGGCTCACGCCTATAATCCCAGCACTTTGGGAGGCCAAAGTGGGCAGATCACTTAAGGCCAAGAGTTTGAAACCAGCCTGGCCATCCTGATGAAACCCCATCTCTACTGAAAAAACAAAAACAAAAACAAAAATTAGCCAGGCGTGGTGGTTGGTGCCTGTAATTCCAGCTACTCAGGAGGCTGAGACAGAATAGCTTCAACCTGGGAGGCGGAGGCTGCAGTGAGCTGAGATCGTGCTACTGCACTCGAGCCTGCTCTGTTTCAAACAAAACAAAACAAAACCTTACAGTAGTATACTGCCATTTGTCCCCTGCCAGTCTTTATGCTACTATTGTCCTACTTTTTATCTGTACATATATTATCACCCCACAATACTTGCTTGTTTAACCAATTATATTTAAAGAGGTTTAAGTAATAAGAAACAGTCATATATATATTTACCTATATAGTTACTATTTCTGATTCCTTCATGTACATTTCCATCTGATATCATTTTTCTTCTGCCTTAAGGATTTCCTTTAACATTTCTTGCAGCGTAGGTCTGCTGGTGATTAATTCCTTCAGCTTTTTGTATGTCTGAAAACATCTGTTTCACCTTGTTTTCAAATATATTTTCACTGGCTGTACAATTCTAGGTTGACAGTTGTTTTTTATTCCTTTCAGTACTTTAAAGATGCTGCTCCACTGTCTTCTAACTTGCATATTCCTCACAAAAAAAATATGCTGTCATCCTTATCTTTGTTTGTATATAAAACATCTTTTTCCTCTGGGTGCTTTTCAGATTTTCTCTTTATCACTACTTTTGGGCAATTTGATTCTTATTATGTGCCTGCTAGTTTTCTTCATGTTTCTTGTGTTTGGGCTTGTTGAAATTTCTTGCTGAGTTAACAGTTTTCATTAAATTAGGACATTTTTCAGCCATTATTTCATCAAATATTTTTTCTGTTATCTCCTCTCTCCTATTTTTTGAGAAGTCCAGTTTCACATGTATTGACCACTTAAATTTGTCCCACAGCTCACTCTTTATTTTATTCCTTTTTTTCTCTATATATTTCATTTTGGATAGTTTCTATTGCTATGTTTTCAAGTTCACTAGTCTCTTTTGTGGTGTCTAATCTGCTGTTAATCTTATCCAATGTATTGTTCTTCTCAGGCATTGTAGTTTTCATCTCTAGAAGTTTGATATGGGGCTTTAAAAGATATCTCCCATGTCTCTACTTGATTCTTAGAATATATTAAAGACCATTATGATAACTATTGTAATGCCCATGTCTGGTAATTTTGACATCTCTGTCAGTTTTCAATTGAGTTCATTTGTTTGATTTGTCTTGTCATTATGATTTTTATTTTTTCAATTTTTTATATGTCTGGCCATCTTGGATTGTATACCAGGTATTTTGAATTTTACTTTGTTGGGATCTGAATGTTTTTATATTTCTGTAAATGTTTTTGAGATTTCGTGTTTGTTTGTTTTTGAGACAGAGTCTCACTCAGTCATGCAGGCTGGAGTGGAGTGGCACAATCACAGCTTACTACAGCTTCAACTTCCTGAGCTCAAGTGGTCCTCCCTTCTCAGCCCCCCAGGTAGCTGGGACCACAAGCATGCACCACTGTGCTTATCTAATTTTTGTATTTTTTGTAGAGATGGGATCTTGCCATGTTGCCCATGTTGTTTTTGAACTCCTGACCTCAAGCAATCCTCCCACCTTGACTGCCCAAAGTGTGTTTCTGAGTTTTGTTCTGGGATACAGTTAAGTTACTTTGAAATAGTTTGATATGTTTGGGTCTTGCTTTTAAGATTTGTTAGGCAGAACCAGAGCAGCATTTAGTCTAGGGCTAATTATTCCCTACTATTGAGACAAGACGCTTCTGCGGACTCTATACAATGCTTGTAAATTATGAGGTTTTCTAATCTGGCTGGTGGAAGAGGCACTATTCCTGGCCCTGTGTGAGCACTGACCTACTCCCCTTCAATTTTTTGACATGATCTTTCCCCAACTTCAAATAGTTTTCTCACATACATGCATAATCAGTCATCCACAGAATATTCTAGGGGGACCATCCACAGATCTCCAGAGTTCTCTCTCTCTCTCTTTCTCTCTCTCTGTCTCTCCAGTGCTCTCCTATTCAGTATTTTATCCTGGGAACTCTGAAGTTTCTTAGACTCTCAGTTCCATCTTCTTTTTTTTTTTCTTTTTTTTTTTCTTGAGATGGAGTCTTGCTCTGTTACCCAGGCTGGAGTGCAGTGGTGTGATCTAGGTTCACTACAACCTCTGCCTCCCGGGTTCAAGCGATTCTCCTGCCAAAGCCTCCCAAGTAGCTGGGATTACAGGTGCCCACCATCGTGCCCAGCTAATTTTTGTATGTTTAGTAGAGACGGGGTTTCACTATCTTGGCTAGTCTGGTCTCAAACTCCTGACCTCATGATCCACCCGCCTTAGCCTCCCAAAGTGCTGGGGTTACAGGCATGAGCCACCACGCCTGGCCCCATCTTCTTAACTCAGGCAGTCCACCTGCTTCTATCTCATTTCCTCTGTCTATGCTATGGCCTGGAAACTCTCAAGGCAGTAAGCTGGGGTAAAGGTAGGGCTCATTTCATGTATTTTTGTCTTCTTAAGGATTACTGTCCTGTGTTGCTGATGTTCAGTGTCTTGAAAACTATTGTTTTATATGTTTTGTCTAGGTTTTCTGTTGTTGTTTAAGACAAAAAGCTAAATGAGGGCCTTGTTATGCCATCTTTACTGGAAGCAGAAATCTTTAGAAAGCATTTTAAGTGGCCTTCATATCTAGCTAATCCACACATTCTATTCAGAGAGCAATTTAACAATAGAAACCTCTATTTCTTGAGGGCCTTCTGCGTGCCAGGCACTGTGCTAGGTACATTCACACACAATTCATCCATATGGCATATTTATTGAGCAGCTATTAGGTGCTAGGGACTCTTCTAGGCATTGGAAATACATCACTGTACAAAACAGATTTTAAAAATCTATATCCCTGTGGTACTTATATTCTAGTGGGGAAAGAGAGAAGAAACAAAATCAATAATTTAGTTATATAGCACATTAAAGGGTAATAGCTGCTACAAAAAAATAAAGAGCAAGATAAGGGGGTTTTAGAAGTGCTGGACTGAAAATAAATGATCGCAGTTTTAAAGAGGATGGTCAGGGGAGGCCTCCCTGAGAAGGTAAGACATGTACATAAAGACCTGAAGGAGGTGACGGAGTGAGCTGTAGCTATAGAGATATCTGGAGGAAGAGCATTTTGACTGCTCAAGCAGCCAGTATTAAGACCCTAGAACAGAACCATGCCAGTGTATTCAGGAAAGCATAAGGAGGCCAGTGTTACTAGAGCAAAGAGACCAAGGAGGAGAGTAATAGGAGATGAGGACAGAGTGTTAACCAGGCCCAATTGTGTAAGGGTTTTCAGATCATTGTAAAGACTTTGGCTTTTGCTCTGAGTGAAGAGAGAAAAGGCTCATAATCTGATACATGTTTTAAAAGACTCTCTCTGGCTGCTCTCTTGAGCAGAGATTGTTGGATGACAGATGGAAGCAGGGAGACCAATTAGGGGCCTATGCAATAATTCAGATGAGAGATGATAGTAGTTTAGACTGGGGAGAGCAGTAGAGATAGAGAGAAGTGGTTAGATTTTGATATATTTCAAAGGTAGAATGACCTGCACTTGTAGCATATTCAATGTGGACTATAAAAGAAAGAGTCAAAGATATATTCAAGATCTTTGGCCTGAGCAACTGGAAAGATGGAATTACCAATAACGAGATTTTAAAAAGACTGAATGAAGTGAGTTTTGGGGAAAATGATTGGGAATTCAAATTTGGACATGTTAAGTTTGAGATGTCTAGTAGATACCCAAGTGGAAATATTAAAATAGGAAGTTGGATATATGAATCTAGAGTTTATGGGAGAGGTTCAGGCTGATAGGTCAAGTAAGATAAAGACTAAGAACTGACAAATTTAGCAACGTGGAGATCTTTGGTGAGTTTGACAGCAGTACTTTTGGTGGAACGGTGGGGACAAAAGCCTGGCTGGAGTGAATTTTAAGAGAATGAGAGGAGAGGAATTGGCAACAGAGTGTCAAACAATTTTCTCAAAGAGTTTTGCTGCAAAGGAGGTATAGAGAAATGGTGCAATAACTGTCAGGAGAGGATATTTTACAAAGGGGGAAATAACTCCATGTTTGAATACTGATGGAAATAATCCAGAGAGAGAAAAGAGCTGATATAGGAAAGAGAAGGGAAATTGCTAGAGCCGTCCTAGAATAGATCAAAGGGGATGGATCTAGGTGGCATAAGAGAAGGTACTAGCTGTAGATAGGAGTATAGATAGTTCATCTATGGTAATATTAAGGCAGGAAGGCAGAGCATGTAGATGCAGATGCTATTAGGAGCATAAGTGTGGTGGTAGGAGTTTATGGAAGTTCTTAACTGATTGCTGCATTTTTTTTTTTTTTTTTTTGAGAAAGGGTCTCATTTTTGTCACCCAGGCTGGAGTGCAGTGGCTAGATCATGGCTCACTGCAGCCTTGACTTCCTGGGCTCAGATGATCCTCCCACCTTAGCCTCCTGAGTAGCTGAGACCACAGGTGTGCACCACCACACCCAGCTAATTTTTTGTATTTTTAGCAGAGAGGGGGTATTGCCATGTTGCCCAGGCTAGTCTCGAGCTCCTGGGCTTAAGCAATCCACCTGCTTTGGTCTCCCAAAGTGCTAGGATTACAGGCATGAGCCACCGTGCCCAGCTTGATTGCTGCAATTTTGACAGTAAAGCAAGAAGCAGGGTCATCAGCTGAAAGTGAGGAGGAGGGGAATATTGTCAGAATTTTGAAGAGAGAGTAGAAAGTGCAAAATAATGACCTAGGATAGTGGGAAACTAAATGGACAAAGGAAATGTAAGTATAACTGCCAGATGTCATTAAGAGTCCACTTGAGGTTCATGGTCCTGAATTTAAAGCAAAGCCAGTGAGGATGCTTGTGTGCTGTCTCTAGCCACATTCAGGTGCACAGGTGCAGTCATGGACCAGGCAGAGAGCTGGATTTAACAAACATGAGGAAGTAGGAGAGGGACAAGGAAGTTGAGGGTGTATGCAAGGGAGTAATTACAATGATAGGTCATGGAATTTAAGCTAAGCAAGAAAGAAAGATAAATATTAGGGAAGTGGGATAGTGACATGGTGATAGGATCAGTGTGGGCCAGTGGCACTGAAGAGTACCTTCTAGAAGGAGTGAGCTGTGAAAGATAGGAGGGGTTGGTTGGAGAGTGGCTAGAGCTGCAGTAACTGGTAAAGATAGGTTTGGAGGAGTGCTACTCAATGAGTAGGCCATGGACTGGTGCCAGTTTGTGAACTGTGTGTTACTGATCTGCAAGGAGATAAGTTCAGAAATTGAAAATAAATGTTTAGAAACACTGCTGTGACATCCAAGCATATGATCAGTGGACTTGTATTTGGAATGCCTTTGTGTTTTTAATCTCATTTGTCTGTTCCTTTGTGACTATATTTTACAAAAGTATTGGTCTGCAACAGATTAGATACAAACAAACAAAGTCTGGTCCTCCCCCACAGTGGAAGCACATGCTCTCACAAGTATGCATGGGAGTGTATCTCCAAAGGTGGAAGACAAGGTCACTAGAGGAGAGGAGTGAACAGTGAACTCACCATCATCTCTAGTCCTCCAAGATAGCAGGCTGCCTGACTGCACAGCTCCAGGAAGCACCATTCTCATTGTATGTTACATGAACAATACAACTCCAAGTACTGTATGAATGGTGCTCTTAGAATGTTCAAGGAGATAGCTAGTGTTATCCCCATCTTACAGATCAGAAAACAAGCTCAGAAAGGTTAAATAATTGCCCAAACTCATACAGCTACTAAGGGGAGGAGCCAAGATTTGAACCTAGGTCTATCTGTTGTGCTAAAGCTGAACTCTGTCCACAATACCACTCTCTCTCTCTGTCACATGCATGTAGCACAGCCATAAGCCTCATGAGAACTGGGGAAAAATGCCTTTTGGGAATGTGTTATGGTCCATGTGACCAAGCCAGGCATTTCAATTTATTTTAGAGTCACAACTTATTACAGCTGCTGTGGAAATCCATACCCAGTCGCTTCTTAGACCCCTGTCTCTCCAGTTGGTCTTTGTTGAACCAAGGGGCTGAAGCACCTCAGGAATACAGCATCCACTATCACCACAGGATTTCCTGCAGTCTGTTCTTGTGCTTTAGTAATTGCATATGTATTAAAAGCAAATTCTAAAGACACATTTATGGAATGGTAAGATTATGAGTAATTTTAATACTTTAATCTTTTTTTTTCAAAATTCATATGATAGATGGATACATTACTTTTCTGATCGGAGAATGTCTAGTATAGATGTATACTTTAAATCATCTTGCTCATGGTTCAAGTCTTAGACTCTAAAACTCAGGGCTCTGATGAGGGCTGGGCAGGCCCCATCTCTCACTGAGCCTGAGTCCCAGATACACTGGGAGCCTCAGCATTTCTAGAAAAGTTGGTGTTTGTTGCTTCCTGCTCTCCCCAGGAGCATGGAGTTTCGGAGAAATCTGTAAACAAAGTAAACATTGATCTCTTAGGGATTTCCTAATTTCCTTCATTTCCTGCCTATCCAGTAGGCCTCAGCAAGTACAACAACACTAAAGTTAATTTGTAAAGCTTATCTGGATGTTACTGGACTTGTGAACACTGAGGTAACCCACTGCTTCTGGAAAGCCCTCCCATGCTCCAAGTCTGTATATTCACCCAACACATAGGATACAGCATAGGAATTGGGGGTTTCTGTGTCCATATGGCCCGTCAGGCTGCCTCTGTGAAGGCATGGTCTATGGCACAGCACAGGACCTGACACAGCACAGGACCTGACACACAGTGAGGAGTGACTCAGTAGGAATGAGTTGGACAAGTCAATGAACAACTGCTGCCCAGCCTGTGTAGGTATTTTTGTGGTGATGTCTTTAATCTTTTCTACCTTGAGAAATTAACTGGCATTAATGTATATTAATGTATTGTATATGAAAAGAACTTTTGGGCTGACTAGTATAAGACTTATGATTATATTCAGACACATGACTTTTCACCTAGGGAAGATATAGAAGAAATGAATCCACCAAAATAAGCAAATATAACTGGGCAGGGTAGGATATGTTCAATCCGGTTAGGTCTAAAGAATCAAAATAGAAAATAGGAACAGAATTTTACTTTGAAAAATAGTACTATAAATCACAGTTTTGGTGCTGTGGTAAGACGAATCATTAAAATACTTGCATATGGTAAAATGCTAATCATCACAGTTATTAATTGAGAGTAACTAAAAACCACTGGTTGGCCTCATAAGCATTACTAAAGTTTTCAAATGTATGTTACTAATTATTGTTATTAATGTGAAGTTTTAAACCTGATCCCCTTTGGGAGACTTAAGTGTCAGTGTGGGTGAATTTTTCACTATGCCTAAAAACCAAGAACTGCGAAATGAAATTTGACTCTTCTTTTCTACCATCTTACCAAATTGCTCATTTCATCAATACGAAAAGCAACTGACATGCCAGGCAGTATAGATATAAGCTGTCTCACATCATTTATTTTTATAAATTTGTATTCCAGTCAAATGTGGAATACTTTGGTTTCAATATGTACCTTATTGATGTTAAGGGTCTAGAATCATTATAGTGACTATGGTAAAGATAAGATATTTTTCTCTAGTTTGTCTACAAAAACCTATAAAAACTAGCAAAAAGGTTAACTATTGTATTTAAGCAGAGAATTCTTCTTCTAGATTTGAATACTAGATAAAACACAGAAGACAGTTACATACTATTTTTTATTATGCCTTTTGAAATAATTTCTATATACCTTCTAAATAATTTCAAGTGCCACAAAAAATAATGTTAATAGCTCAAAATCAAAATTTAAAAAAAAACCCTATGTATAATTTTTAAAATCTTTTTCTCCTCAAGCGTTTTACGATGGGATAATGAGACAGATGTCTCTCAACTGGAAGGACATTTTGACATTGTTATGTGTGCTGACTGGTAAGTACATAAAAATCACAAAACTCCTATTAGAAAAAAATAGCTTTGCTGGAGTAATTGGGCTGTGTTGCTTTGCTGACGGCTAAGCAAAGTCAACAAATGAAGCACAAAGCCACCTTAACCTCAACAAATTAATATTCATCTCCATGTGACAGTTATAAGGTAGTCTTCTATCACACAGTAACTTCTACCACATTATTTCCCAAAGATTGATTTTGAGAAGCATTTCCATTTTCTGGAATTGCCTGTTTCATGCTTGACGTATCAGTAAATGGACGACTTAGGCAAATTGCAAATAATTATGGCTCGGAGAGGAATAGTCTGGAGAAAAAGGAGTTTATCAACACAAACAGCTCAATTAGCTTACTTCTTAGGAGAGATCTGACTATTGATATAAGGGAATATATATGTGTGTGTGTACACACACATACTCCCTGGCAAATAAACATATCTGTGGAATATCTTTGGGGAAATAGCTTTTCTTAAAATATATGTTTGCTATCTAATGTTTTCAGTGTATTCAATTATAATGTTTAATTATACCTAAAACAAAAATTATAAAATTACATTTTATTCTTATGCAAATAATAACATGACAACCTCTGTCAGGTGCCTGCCTTTTCTTTTAAAAATAATTTACATTCAGTATTTTGCCCTCTATTTTAGCCCAATCTACTTATTTGTTAATGAAAGTCTGATCATAAGTTACAAGATAAATATGCATCAGACCTTAATAATTATTTCAACTAATCTTATGTATTTCTTCATGCAATTTGAATAATAATTATTTCAGCTTACGGGAAACATTGACAATTCACAAGTATTTTCCCTGTTGAGTAAGATCTTGTTTGAGGTTTTATCATGATGTTTATTAGGACACTTTAGATTTGAAAACACATTAAGTTCAGATTCTGAAGAAGTTCTGTTATATTGATAAGGCCAATCATAAGATCCAGAACTCAGGGAATACTTTCCCTAGAGGAGAGTTGAATGAAATTTTCAGGAAGTGGGTTTTGTTATTATTATTATTTTAATAAGATTTTCAATGGATAACTTTTCTACAAAAGTCATTGGAATTAGGTTTGCTTTTTTTCTTCGGAAAAAAAAAATACTTCTCCATGAAAAATAAATATTTTGTTCTATTCTTAGCTGAGAGTTTCTAGTTTTTCATAGCCCTTTTAGTCTTTTTGCACCCAATTTCAGAAAATCTTGTTCCAAAAATGGGAGAAACCTGGATTTCTGACTAATCAATGATAATGTGCCTCAATGCTGCAGCCCTCATCTAATCAAAAATAAGGAGCTAAAACCTCACCGTATGATTCGAACAAGTAATTTAGTAAATGCGTTTCCTCACCAAATATGAGAAAGAATCCTCCAGGTTTCATTGCACAGATGAAGATAATGCTGGCAGGATTAGATCAGATTAAGCATGAAAGTCAGATCAGAGAGCAGCAGCAAGAGGGAAGGGGCAGCATCTTCCTGAAGCTTTAGACAAGGGTCACACGTGGATGGGCTCTGATTATATGGGGAAGGCAGGTCTGGCCAAGAGATTTAGAGTTAAATTTGTTCCTTACACAAATATCAAAACAGCCTGGCTTTGTCATACCTTGTGTTATGGACACTCTCACCATGTCATCCTATTTGTACCAGAGGGAAAAGCAGAGGAAGTAAGATTTAAGCTCTTTTCTGATTAATGTTCTCAGGTTAAAAATAGCCACACAACATGTTTGGAAAACATTCTTTTTTCCCTAGCCGACAACAGGGTCACGTACACTGATATACATAATGCATATTCAATTTAAGACTTACATTACACACACATAACATAATATTATATGTATACACACACACATAGATACACATCTGGTAGCTGTGTGAGAATTTATGGCTTCAAATGAACTAAATACACCAAGCTTTATTTTATAAATGGCTTTTCCATGCATGAATTGTTTTTTTTTTCCCCCTGGGTGTTGTAAATGCCAGAATGTCAGCCTGTTTATACTTTCCCATTTGTAAATGTGAAACATTAAGCTACTCTCACTGCGATGCTGATAGTATTTCCAGAAGAAATGCTTTGGTAATGGTCTCTCTTCATATTCGCGGGGATGGGTAAGCTGCTTAGAAACTTAGAAAGTACAGTAATATTTCTAATATGCATGTTGTGCATGTAGCAGTGAAGCACAGGATTCCACGAGTTCTTTATGTCTTGTTGGTGTGGTGTTTCTCTGTAAGAGTTATTGCATGGATGCTTCTTCTAGGGGCAGGCAGGCAGGCAGGCAAACTGTGCTACATATTTTTAAGAATGTCACTGGGGAGGAAAAGAAAGCTCTCTTTAGACACTACCTCCAAGATGAAACCTGAAATCCTCAGTGTCAGGAAGAGGTGCCACACGTAAATAGATCACATTAAGTCTCACACCATCCTTTAGTCATTGTCAGCAATGAGATCTGGATTAGGCCACAGGAATATGAAGCAAGAGTCGGAGTTCAAATATTAGGTACATGGATTAAAATCTTACTGAAGCATTTCCAGCAAGGGTGGCATTGTCTGATTCCCTGAATAGCTAACCAGTGGTACTGCTTGATCCCATTTACATGAAAACAAGCTCTATTCACAAACCTATTCCAAACCCACATTGTGGTTCAAGTAAAATGCACATGATTACAACAAACGGTGATATGTTTATGTTCTTAAATCATTCATATATTCAGATATTTACATTCAAACATTCAAAAACCTGTAGGCAGTGGGGGAAATAACTTATTTCCCAGAAGAGACAGTCTGTTAGTTCACAACTAAATTTAGTAGCTCAACTAGATTATAAAATAAAGAGGCAAACTGTGAAAGCTAGTCATTACTTCACCATTCAGCATTTTTGACAATGAAAAATAGTTTCATGGTTCAACAGTTCCTAAATAACTTGTAAAATGTCAACTTTGAAATAAACAGAAGGAAAAATTGAGGTGCAGCCATACCTGCAAAAGGATGCTATTGACAAACATCAAAATATTAGAATATTTAACCACAGGTGTAGAAAAAAACCTGCCTATTAAGTTCCTCAGTTGACTTGTTTAATGTTGAGTTTAATATAAGGATTCCTTTCTGCTGGAATGCAGTCCAGCCTGGTCCTTGCTGAGTTAGAATAGTGAGTGATTGTTAATTTTAAGCCTGCCTTTCCAGACTCCTGTTCAATCACGATCTAATCTAAGGGTCTGGAAGTAAGATGTTTTTTATCCAGTGAACGCTTTCATTCAGTGTTTGACGGCCCTCCAGTTTATTGTAGCTCTGCAAAAATAGAAATGACTCTGTGCATTTGAATTCTCAAAAGGCTTAGAAAGCATATCTGAAATGCCACCCATACCCTGACCGGCCCATTGAGCCGGGTATGCAGGACAATCAGCACATCTGTGTGCCTGCAGCCCGAGACTTTGGAAAGAAATAGGGGAAAGTACACTGGCCTGTAGCAACCCACCCCGCTTGCTCCCTCAGCGTTTTTGCACTTGCTATATACTCTAAATTGTTTCTTTTTTTTTTTTTAGTCCTTTTTACTTTACTATAAATGATGAAAAATGTTTGATTTTTAAGCTGATTTTGTGAAAATTTTTTTCCCTCAAAATGGAAATACTGTAGGCTCTAGAATTTGTTTTCTTTCAGATGCTGTGATCATGGACAGCTCCAAATCACAACTCACGGAAGTTTACACCTGAAAATATCTTTAGCCCAAATATAGTCAGCCCTTTCACCTGACACCTGAGAAGACTCAGTCCCAGAGAAAATACATGAATCACCCAAGATTGCTCAACTAAAGGGGTAGAGCCAAGTAAAATTAGAATACGGCATTATTCTGAGCTCTCATAAAAATCAGTTGGTAAATACTGAAAGAGGTCATTCCTTTGCTGAAGTTAAATCTAAAACAGTGACTTTAACTCAGCACATTTCACATTGAAAATTACATAGGGGTCTTCCTTTCTGTGGCTATTGACAGAGAAAAATGTCTCCTTGTTCTCTGCACTAATTAACTTCCCTATGAGAGGAATTACAGATGCTCTGCAGTCTGCATAAAACCCTGATTCTAAGGGAGGTGATGAAAATGGTCTGGCACCCTTCCTTTGTTGGAAAATCTGTGATTCAGATCAATGGAAGAAAGCAAGTGTTGATCCACAAGTGAATTATATAGAGGTGTGTGTCTGTGTGTCTGTGTGTATGTGTGTGTGCGTGTGTGCCCTTTAATGGTCAAACTAGACTGCCAATGTATTTTGATCAGTAACTGAAGGGAGAGTTAAAGTGGTATCTCCGTCCCCATCACTGACCCACTCAGCCTCTTTTAATAGATCCACTTAAGCTACTGCTGTTCTCTCAGCCCATTAAGACTTATTTAAGGGGTGAATTTTCAGGAGATTATATATCATTCCCTCTAAAACACATTGAAATTGCTCAGATGACATACTCTACAAAGTGTTACAAATTCTGCATCAGAGCTAAGTAGCAAGTGAGCTTACTTGGAATAAAGATCTATTAGAGAACTACAAAGAATTAATTTTGGGAAATTTGATTTGGAGAGATGGAGTAGACAGCATTACCTTTCAAATAAGTGTGTTTGGAATGTGTGCCGTGTGTTAAGCTGTGATGTTAACATCTTTGTCATCCTGACCAACTTTAAGGAGAAATAGCACTTTATAAGGGCATGTTTGAAGCTCAGTTCTTAAGATGCTGTTCATTTTTTTTTCTAACAGTCTTACCAGTTTTAGGATGCACAGATATAAACCGAGTGTGGTCCTTTGCTTAAATGCTGCATGTCCCAACCAGCCAGGTTTCCCGTAGGCCTGGGTGACTGACAGAGATATTTTCCCACAATCATAATCTTCTTTTAAAAATCCAGAATGCTTAATTATTAAAACTCAAGATATTGGGCCAGGCGTCATGGCTCATGCCTATGGTCCCAGCACTTTGGGAGGCCGAGGCGGGCAGATCATGAGGTCAGGAGATCGAGACCATCCTGGCTAACACGGTGAAACCCCGTCTCTACTAAAAATACAAAAAGAAATTAGCCGGGCATGCTGGTGGGCGCCTGTAGTCCCAGCTACTCGGGAGGCTGAGGCAGGAGAATGGCATGAACCTGGGAGGCGGAGCTTGCAGTGAGCCAAGATGGCTCAAGATATTATTACCTCACTAAGGAATAAAATAGAGAGTCCTGAAGAGCGAATATTTTAAAGACTTACTTATAGTTTGATTCCTTTCTCATTAATTCTTAATGGTTATTAATTACTGTTTAATATGACTTAATGGCAAATTTGTGTAGCACTTAATTTACATACATTCTGTGCTCCAAGATTTAAGAATGTAGTTTTAGGAAAGATAAAGTCTTTCCATGGGTAATAATCAGGTCATCATGAGTGATGGATGGAATGGGATGAGGTTCCATTCTGGACATGGTTTCTAGCTCATCTGAGGATTCTTTTTCCATTGCTCAAAGTGACCTTCCACAGAAGAACCTTCCATGGAACCTGTGGTGACCAAAGACACTCAAGCAATGACTTTTTGGAAACTTCTTGTAAGCTGCTCTCCTCAGAGGAGAAAATCATCAAATTGGAAGAGAACCAAGTCTGGTGAAACATCCTACCTGAAAGCTGATTCATCCTTGACAGTATCAGTAAAGGAGTGTGTATTACCTACTTTAGGGACATTGAAACTAACACCCTACATAAGCTCCTTGATTCCAAGGACTGTGATGATCTGCCAGTCTGTCCACAAGTAACTGCCAGTCTGTGCGTACGCTGTGCTGGAACTATTAATAGTAAAGCAAAATGAAGACAAAATGGAAGCTCCTTGACGATGGGAACTTTGTCTTATTCATAGCTCATCCCCAGTGCCTAAATTTGCCCTTAGTATATAGTAGATGCTCAACAAACATTTATCAACTAATGTATCTTATTAATTTGATGTCCACATAGTCATATAGGTGGGTGTTTATTGACAAGGAAACTGAGGCTTCACATGAAGTGACCTGCCCAAAGTCACACAGCAGCAACATCAAAGCCAGAGCTCTTTAAAACCCTGAACCAAGTTCCTCCCTTGTCTGAAGTATAGCTCCACGCAGCAGCCCCCTCTGAGCGAGGACAGCAGCCTTCCCACTGACAGCTGATACTCACCCTTAGCTAAAAAGAATGATGCAGGGCCCTAGAGTAGGTGGTACTTACTCTTGCTGTGTGAAGAGACGGGAGGCCAAATCAGAGGGGACTGACCTGCAGCATTAGAAATGGGAGTAGGGGGCCTTACTTAGGCCCCTCATGGAGATGGCTGATGCACAAGGTTGCTGAGTGTTCTAGCTTAAGGTAAGGGACTCACTGTTAGAGAAGAAATTCAAGTTGTGAATGGAACAGTTTTCCATATTACTTTCCAAACAAATGCATTTGAAACGGTGTTATGGGTTAAGAGGTTTCAAAAGTAGTTTTGCTGTCACTGCTTTTTTTTCTCTCTCTCTCTCGAGACAAAGTCTCACTCTGTCACCCAGGCTGGAGTGCAATGGCGCGATCTCGGGTCACTGCAGCCTCCGCCTCCGCCTCCCAGGTTCAAGCAACTCTCCTGCCTCAGCCTCCCGAGTAGCTGGGATTACAGGCACACACCACCATGCCCAGCTAATTTTAGTATTTTTAGTAGAGATGAGATTTCACTATGTTGGTCAGGCTGGTCTTGAACTCCTGACCTCAGATGATCCACCCACCTCGGTCTCCCAAAGTGCTGGGATTACAGGCTTGAGCCACCGTGCCCGGCCTGCTGTCCCTGCTTTTTAAAAAGACATCATTGTCAATTTTTATTAAGTAGAAGACAGTCCTTTATTTATTGCTTTGCAAAAGACACAGCCTAGAACTGATGGCTCTAAAGCTGAAGATGTATGTCTCATACACTCCTCAAGCCATACGCTATCACTATGGTGACTAACTCTACAGCATGGCTGTTCTTCCCCAGGAATCACCCTTTTCATCTACTATGTCCTCAGCTCTTTTCCAAATGTTATGAGAGAGGCAAAGAAATGCACAGATGAGGCCAGGCACGGTGGCTCACGCCTATAATCCCAAAAATTCGGGAGACTGAGGTGGGCAGATCACCTGAGGTCAGGAGTTTGAGACCAACCTGGCCAACATGGTGAAACCCTGCCTCTACTAAAATACAAAAATTAGCTGGGCATGATGGCGCATGTCTGTAATCCCAGCTACTTGGGAGGCTGAGGCAGGAGAATTGCTTGAACCCAGGAGGTGGAGGTTGCAGTGAGTCAAGATCGTGCCACTGCACTCCAGCCTGGGCAACAGAGTGAGACTCAGTCTCAAAAAACAAAAGAAAAAAAAAAAAAAGAAATGCAGATGCTCTCTGCCTTCAAGAAGCATAGCAGCTGAATGAGAGGACAACAATGAAATGCAGGAACCTGGGAGAACCTCCAAATGCTCTACTTGTTGTGCTGAGCTTGGAAAAGGGAGAGATCACTATGGATGCAAGTAAACAGGGATGGCTTTCTCGACCAACCCCGCCTAACTCTAGTCATCTGATGACCTCCCTCTTTTGCCTAAACCGGTCAGCGCTCTCTTCCGTACATTATTTCATGCTCAGGAGTAATTACAATTAGATGGGAGAGGCAGTACCGAGCAGTGGCTCAGAGCACAGACTCTGAAGCCAATATGGTACAGAGGTGAATCCCAGCCCTGCCGATTAGTAGCTGTGTGACTCCAAACCTCTCTATGCCTCCGTTTCCTTAGCTGTAAAATGTGGACAATAATAATGCTAACAGTAAAAACTACCTCATAGGATAGATGTGAGGATTAAACGAGC
Source organism: Pongo pygmaeus (assembly GCF_028885625.2). NCBI lineage: Eukaryota > Metazoa > Chordata > Mammalia > Primates > Hominidae > Pongo > Pongo pygmaeus. The sequence goes on along the minus strand of NC_072385.2, from coordinate 88,965,829 downwards.
TATGAAAAGCTCTTAGAAGGTACCTGTTACCTAGTACTCAGCTCAGTGAGTATTAACTGTTTTGTTATTAAAACATGTGTGTCTCTGCCATTTGTATTTAACATGTGTCCTTGTGCCTGGCTTACCTCCCTATTATACTGTAACCTCCATAAGGACAGGTATAGTGCCCCCTTCTTCCTTATCTCTTTACTGCTTGTATTAGTCCATCTTGTGCTGCTACAAAGGTACATCTGAGGCTAGGTAATTTATAAAGAAATGAGATTTAATTGGCTTACAGTTCTGCAGACTGTACAGGAAGCAGATTGCTGGCATCTGCTTCTGGTGAAGACCTCAGGAAGTTGCCTTATGGCAGAAGGCACAGGGGAAGCAGGCAGTCACATGGTGAGAGGGAAGAAGCAATAGAGAGAAACAGGAGAGGTTCTTTCAACCAACCAGATCTCACATGAGCTCATTACCACAGGGAGTTCACCAAGACAAGGATGAAAGATCCGCCCCCATGACCCAATACCTCCCATTAGGCCCCACCTCCAACATTGGGGATCACATTTCAACACAAGATTTGGAGGGGAGAAACATCCAAACAGTATCACTGCTTTTCGGTGCTGTATATACAATTTGGGCCCCTGGTTTTGGCATCCTGGATATTCCAGTACTGTTCAGATTTCAAAGATTCAGCTGTACTTTCTAAGCTTGGTTATTATGACTTCGGTTCATAGTTACTATGTTGGTGCAAAAGTAATTGCGGTTTTTGCCATTAAAGGTATGGCAAAAACCGCAATTACTTTTGCACTGACATAATATCAGATCATGTATCCCAATATGGGGTTCAGAAAAAAGTCCCTATCAATAGGTATCATTGGCAGCCTCTAGCAGCTTTGCTTTCTCTTGGCAGAGTGCTCTAGCAATGCCCAGGAACCCTTCTGCAGAGGCTGGACAACTCCCCTGGTGTTTGGCAGCCAGCTCTGTTCTGCGTGACTTCAGCACTATATGCTTTCACCTGTCCCCACCCTAACCCCACCCACAGAATCCTTTTCTTGGTTTTAATAAACATCCAGCTGTCTTCATCCATTTTCTGCTGCTATAACAGAATACCACAGATTGGGTCATTGATAAAGAACAGAAATGTACTTCTCACAATTCTGGAGGCTGGTAAATCCAAGATCAAGGCACTGGCAGGTTTGGTATCTGGTGAGCATCTGGTCTCTTCTGCCAAGATGACACCTAGAATGCTGCATCCTCTGGAGAAGAAGAACACATGTCCTCACATGGCAGAAGGCAGGAGGGCAAAAAGGAGCCAAGCTCCCCACCTCTCAATACTGTTGCATTGGGGATTAAGTCTCCAACACATGAATTTGGGGGAAACATTCAGACCATTGCATCAGGCATGGCCAAGTTAAGTAACTTGCCACCTACTGCCAAGCAACCCAAACTCAAAGGTCTGGGACCTGCAAGTTCAGATAAGGAAACTGTGTCTCAAGCTTCCAAGATAATAACTGGTGAAGACAGAGTCAGACTGACCCAAGCAAAGGGGTGACAGAGCTGCTTGAACAGAAATTCTCTAAAGATCAGGGGTGGAAAATGAAAAATCAAAGTGAACTATAAAAACATGAACCTGGGTTGGGTACAGTGGCATGTGCCTGTAATCCCAGCACTTTGGGAGGTTGAGGCAGGAAGACTGCTTGAGCCCAGTAGTTCAAGACCAGCCCTGGCAACAGAGTGAGACCCTGTCTCTACAAAAAAAAAAAAAAGAACTAGCTGGGTATGGTGGTGCACAACTGTAGTCCCAGCTACTTGGGAGGCTGGGGTGGGAGGATTGCTTGAACCCTGGCATTTGAGGCTGCAGTAACTGGATGACAGTGCAAAATCCTGTCTCAGAAAGAAAAAAAAAAAAAAAAAAGAAAAGAAAAGAAAGAAAGAAAAGAAAAAAAACAAAAAAATCAATGTAGAGGCCCAGAGAGGAAAATCCAAAGTTGCCATGGTCTCTGTGATATATTTTCTGAGCTTGTTCTTTGTTTTTGTAGCTGTTCACTCCTAAGTCAGACGTTGAATCTAACCTCAGTGCTGTTTCTAGTCACTAAACTCTATTGCCTCCTGAGATATATTTCATGGTTTGGGTGTCATAGGGCTGGTGGTTTGTTGTCTGAGGGAAGCCACACAGCACCCTTGGTGGGCAGAGGGCCAAGGTCTAAGGGAGACTAGGCTCTAATGACAGGAAGTTGCCAGACTGCTTCATCTCAACCAGATGGCTACCCCAAACAGCAGTTTGGAAATTGTCCCTGTAACATTAACACATGGCCCAGTCACGTGTGAATCCTGGCCCATTGCATGTTGACAACTTGGCTTTAGTTGGATAACACTGACCACAATATCTTCTCCCCTCCCACCCCCTCCAGTGAGACACTTGAATGGTAGGAAACAATTTCTCTTTTTTAGCGTTGGGTAAACATGTGTAATTAGCCTTGTACTTATCTCCATTAGTATCATTAGACTTGAAAACCCAGTTTAATCTGGATTCTGCTCTCTTCTCAATGTCAGCCTGTTTCTGGACCAGTACAGAGCCAGCCTTGTTGATGCAATAAAGAGATTACTCCAGCCCAGAGTAAGTATGTTTCTATTTTCTCCTGAACGCTGGCTACAGAATAATTAGTCTGTGCACAAAGATGGAGAGAGTAATGGAATGGCAGGATTAATGTCATGTAATACTTTAATACTTATTATGTCCAACTTCAATTGGGTCTTCTGATCTATTAGATTCTTTCCTAATCATAACTAGGAAACTTCTTACCCTTGACCTTCTGATAAGAAACACAGTGGGTAGTAAAATAAATGCAGCCGCTTCAAAGATAGTGTGAGATTATTTTTATCAAAGAATTTCTTGAGTCTTTTCCTTTGATAACAATATCTTCATATTAAAGTTAAAGTATGATATTGAAAGTTTTCTGTTGACTTCTGTCATTTTTAATTCCTTCAATGGCAACCTTTCTCATTGGTTATTTATTTATTGCAAAAGAATACTTTTTTCTTTTTATTTCTGTTTATATTAAAAAAAAGGACTTCAGATGAATCTGTATATTAATAGTTCTTTGCTTTAAAAGGAAGCCATTATTTACATATTATAAACATTAGGTCACAATGAAGCCAAGCATGGCATAAAATATTGTGCACATTTTTACATTTATATATCCATTTGTGCCTGTGAGTAAATTACAGAGTTTGTATCCACTCTTATTTTGTTGGACTGTTAAACTAAACTAGGAGGTCCTGCAGCCTAAACGGAGAGTTATATACATCTATTTAAAGTAAGAAAACGAGTTTAAAGCTCATGCATTAAAAAAAAACAAACCTTATAACTATGTAAGACTCTTGCTGTGCCATAGGAATTTAAAATAGGTTAACAGTATTAATATAGTCGAAGATAGGAACGCATATTTATCTGAGAACACTGAAGTGTGTGTGTGTTTCTAAAGTATTTTTTTAAAAAGGTCTACTCTAGTCTTCTGACTCAGTGAGACTTACAGACCAATACCTTTTAACCTTTCTTTTATATCTTTTTCATAACCTTCGGTGGTTCCCAGAGCAATCTGATAACCATCCTTTGCCGTACACTGTTGCTTTTTATTTTGCTATGTCTATGTAGCTCAGAAACTTAAAATAGGTGTCTTGGAGGAGTAGCCATAGCTTTGTAAGTGGTAGTCAGTCCAATTCAATTGGCCTCCTCAGTTCCCCTGTGAAATGGGCAGCAGATCTTGAGGCAAGGAAGGGGCATGTTCCAAGCTATTGATGGCCACTGCATGGTTGAATAGGCCACCCAAGTTGAGGACAGAAGAAGGAATTGTGGGTGTCTGCATCCCCCCACCCCTGTTGGCCTTGGGTGATTCTTGTGGACATTTGCAAGACCAGGATTTTCAAGGGCGGCTCAAGATTCTTGAATATGAAGGCCTCTATGAAAATGTATCATACATAAATATAATGCTTTCAAGGACTCCTGAATCTCACACTGCACAAATAGTACTTCACTCATCACCAATACCCCTTCAAAGCCCATTTGTGGCAAATACTCCATTTTGCAGCAGATTTGCATGATTTACCTAGGATCTATTGTAAATCATTCGCATGATTTACAAAAGAAAAGTGCCCAAGCTATGAATAGACCTAAACGCAGATTAGATTGGAATCCAGCAGCTCTTCTGTACCCTCTAATAAACCCTGAACACACTCCCTCCGTCTGAATCATGGCCACACGCAGCAGCTCCCTCTGAGCAAGGACAGCAGTCCTCCTCCTGACAGCTGATACTCACCCTTAGCCTAGAGAAAGGTGAGGCAGGGCCCTAGGGGAGGTGGCACTTACTCCTGCTATGAGAGGAACAGGGAGGCCAAGTCAGAGGGGCTCACACTAACCTGTAGCATTAGAATGGCAGTGGGGGGGCCTCACTTAGGCCCCTCTTGGAATGTCTCATACCCAAGGCTGCCAGGTATTCTAGCCTAAAGTGTAAGGAGCCCACCATCAGAGGGGAAATCCCAGTTGTGGATGGCACATGGACTTACTGAAATTACCACCCAGGAACCTCATCCCCATCAAGAGGTCTGGGGAGGTAGGCATTTGTCCTCCCTGAGCCTCCACCCAGATGGACCACAGAAGGACCATGTGGGCTTGCCAGTGAAGAGCCCAGTCCCACATCCTGTGTTGATGGGCTAGGAGGCTGTCCAGAGCATGGGAGCAACCAGTAGAAAACTGGACTTTTCTTCTTAGCTCTCAGGGCTGCCTGTTTGGCTTCTGGAGGACCTCCCCCTCTGAGTATACAGTCCAAGACTAAGAAAATGGTCAAGGTTTTATTCCATTACAATTAGAGCTGGTTTTAGTGTTCTCCTGAGCCCAGACAACTCTTCCATGGTTTTGTGGCCCAGAGGCTGAAGGTGTCACAAGAAGCCCACAAAGATGGCTGGGCACAGTGGCTCACACCTGTAATCCCAGCACTTTGGGAGGCTGAGGCGGGCGGATCACAAGGTCAGGAGATCGAGACCATCCTGGCTAATATGGTGAAACCCCGTCTCTACTAAAAATACAAAAAAATTAGCCGGGCGTGGTGGCGGGCACCTGTAGTCCTAGCTACTCGGGAGGCTGAGGCAGGAGAATGGCGTGAACCCGGGAGGCGGAGCTTGCAGTGAGCCGAGATCGTGTCACTGCATTCCGGCCTGGGCGACAGAGTGAGACTCTGTCTCAAAAAAAAAAAAAAAAAAGCCCACAAAGAAACAACACGGGGGCTACATGGTGGATCCTGAGTTCTTGATGATTCAGTGCAAGATACAGCAAGTTCTCTGTGCACTTCCAGCAAATGCAAACACTGCACTTCCAACAAATGCTTCAAGTTCATAGTGTGGCCCCAGTTTCTGAAGGTCTAGTGTAGTGGGTGGAAAGAGTCAGAAAAATCTGCATACAAACCCCAAGTCTACATTAACTACCTTGTCTCTCTGAGCCTGCATTTCCTTACGTGTCAAAAGGCAAGACTAGTGCCCACCTTGGGGGTTGGTGTGAAATATTTACATATGTATAAATCCTTGGTCTGTGCCTGGCTTACAGGAGGTGCTCCTTAAGGGGAGCTGCTTCTCTTTTATTGCTGTAGAACTTATCAAGGTTAATCCACATGAGATGTTTATCCAGGAGGATGCTGGCTTGGCTGATGGGACACCTGAGTTCCAGGTCCAGTGTGGCCCTAACAGGCTCTGGAATCACCTCTTGCTCCATTCTCCCCAAAGAGGGGAAATGAGGGAGTTCACCCGTGCTCTCATAGAGTTCTATCAGCTCTGAAATCCTACATTCTCCTCGCAGAGAGAAGGTATACATGGGCTGTGGAGGAAGAAAGCTTAGGCCCAAATCTGGTCTCTGCCATTGACTGAATTAATGTCTGGAAGCCTCAGTTTCTCATCTGTAAAATTGGGAGTGAAAAAGCTGATGCACTGTAATCCACATGATTGGCTCTGAGTATCTATTCGAGGCTAGCTCTGGTTACTTTGGTAAATACAGACTATGGGGGCTTTTTTTTTTTTTTTTGAGATAGAGTCTCACTCTGTTGCCCAGGCTGGAGTGCAGTGGCGCAATCTCGGCTTATTGCAAACTCCACCTCCCAGGTTCAAGCGATTCTCCTGCCTGAGCCTCCTGAGTAGCTGGGATTACAGACACGCACCACCATGCTAGCTAATTTTTATATTTTTGGTAGAGATGGGGTTTCACCTATGTTGATCACGCTGGTCTCGAACTCCTGACCTTGTGATCCGCCCCCCTTGGCCTCCCAAAGTGCTGGGATTACAGGCATGAGCCACCACGCCCGGCCTTATGGGGGCCTTTTTCCGAGCATTTTCCTGGAGAAATGCTGGTGGGAGGGGAAGACATGATTTTCTTGACCTGGACTTTGAGAATTTCTGCACATAATTGGCACATTGCATCTCCCCTGCACATGTATCCTGAACACCTGTAGGAGGCCCTGTACTGGTTCTGGGAGGATTGTCTACCTGGACGAAGATGACACTTTACTATAGACAGTCCCCACCGAGTGGGGGAGAGTACTCCACATTGGCAAGACAGAAGTAACTGCAAAATGAAGGTTCAAGTGTCAAGCTGTGGGAACAAATGAATTCTGCCATTTAGGGGAGTATGGTTGATTTCTACCTTGAGCAAATCAGTTGTCTGGAGTCAGAGGGTCCAGAAGCAAAGAAAGTAGATGGAGAGGAGGAGTTTCCCTGCCTTTCATTTTCTATACTGGAGCTATGAATGAAGAGAGATCCCCAGAGAGAGCTTAGCCACCAGGGTAGGCTCTTCGCTTGGCCCAGGGGTGATGTCGGATCCCAGGCTGAGCTTAGATTCTCAACCAAACAGGCACCTGTGCCTGAAAAGTCTTTACAGGAGGCCCAAATTTTAGCAGGGAATATTTGTTACCACCCGAAACGCAGACTTTCCTCAACCTGCTGGTCTAAAGAAACTGTAAAGATAGTTAACTCCTGTCGTAACACTACAAGGGACTCTCCAGCAAACTTCATAGATGAAAACAATAGAATAGGTATGAAAAAGGAATGAAATCAGCATATTTTACCCATTCCAAGAAGCAATGCTCCCCTCAACCCCCCCCCCACTCACTTTTCCCTCTGGTGAGTGGCTTCTTGTTGCTGATGATTGATAGGGTGACTCACTGTCATTGTATTCCTTAAAAGTCCATGACAACAGCAGTGTCCAGTATCAGAGGACCCAAATGTAATTTAAAATACAAGCACAGCAGCCTGCAAGTTGAACTTTCATCCAGAAATGACAACCAACAAATGGTATCTACTAATATTCCTCTGAAATGACTTTGGGTACAGGGATGGGAGCCAAGCCAACCAGACAGCGTGAGTTTACTCAGGACCAGAGGATAGAATATTGACAGTAATCCAGCTTGTTACCACTGCTAACCAACTGTCAAGAATTCAGAAATATCACTGTGGAATTCACTTACCCTTCTTCAGAAATTGGCCCTACCCGACCACCAGATTCCCAGAGTCCTGCCTATCTCCAAGGTGTGCTATAAATGTAAATCATAAACTCTTATATTATAAAAGCAATTTTTTTGGGGGGAGGACAGGGTCTCACTCGGTCACCAGGCTGGAGTGCAGTAGCACCATCACTACTCACTGCAGCCATGAACTCCTGGACTCAGGTGATCCTCCTGCCTCAGCCTCTCAAATAGCTAGGACTACAGGCATGCACCACCATGCCTGGCTAATTTTTGTATTTTTAGAGATGGGCCTTTGCCATGTTGCCGAGGCTGGTCTTGAACTCCTGGGCTCAAGCGATCCTCCTCCTTGGCCTCCCAAAGTGCTGGGATGACAGGCATGAGCCACTATGCCCAGCCAAGTTCTTTTTGCTGAGATACTTTCTCATCTTTTTTTTTTAAAAATCTAACATCTCTGCCCACTTCTGTACAAACTTCTTTGCTTGCTTGTTTCAGGGAAATTGCCTTGTGTATGTGGGATTAGTACCATGAACTGAAATGGTGCTGAGACACTTGGGTTCTTATCTGCTTACTAAGTCAGAGACCCAGCGACTCCTCACCAGTGCTTGGGGAGAAGTTAGCTCCTACAGTTGTAGGATTGCCCTTGACACAAGGGTTGTAGCTTATAGAGAGTCCTCAGATGGTTTTAAGACCCTCAGTGCAGGGGCCCAGCCCTGAGAAGTCCTTTTCTAATATCTACCCAGATGCTGTTCAGCACATACAGTAATGTGTGCTTAGCAGAGAATACCAAGACATGAGGTGGAATCTCTGCCCCCAAAGACGTTGCAGTCTGGTTGTGGAGACGTAACATACACACAGGTAGAACTATAGCAGACAATGTAAAATACAGCCCAGTGCTATTTTTATTTGTTTTGTGAATCTTTCGAATTTACGCCTTCAATAGAATGAGAGATACTCATTCTATTGAGTACTGGACTCTGTCCTGATTCAGCAAACATTTGTTGAGCAACTGCTGTCTGCTTGGCACTGACGCCATTCCTACGCGCTGAGGAATGTGGGCTAGGAGAATGAATATGCACTAGGAGCACTGTGGGAATCTCACAGTTTAGCAGGACAGATGAACACATGAACTCCCAGGAATTACAGTGCAATATGGTGGGTGCCAGGAAAGAGGTACCAGGAGAAAGCACCAAGAGTGACTGCCTGAGGAAGGTTTCCCTAGAGGCAGTGGTGTCTGACTTTGGTCTTAAATAGTAAGAAGGGCACTTTGAGTGTGTGGAGTAAGAGAAATCATGATGTGTTTTGGGATCAACAAGAAGTTTGCTCTGGCTGGAGTGTGAGAGTGTCTGTGGTTTTGAGGTTAGGGTTGGGGAAGGGCAGGAAGATGAAGTTAAAGAGTTATGAATGTCCATCGAGACCATCCTGGCTAACACAGTGAAACCCTGTCTGTACTAAAAAATACAAAAAATTAGCCAGGCATGGTGGCAGGCGCCCATAGTCTCAGCTACTCAGGAGGCTGAGGCAGGAGAATGGTGTGAACCCGGGAGGTGGAGCTTGCAGTGAGCGGAGATTGCATCACTGCACTCCAGACTGGGCAACAGAGCGAGACTCCATCTCAAAAAAAAAAAAAAAAAAGAGTTATGAATGGCCAAGAACATTGTGATGAAGAGACCAGGCTCTACTGTATGGGTAATGGAGAGCCATTGAAAGTTTTTGAGCAGTGCTGTGGTCAGGTGTACCTTCTAGAAAGATCACTCTGCCCATAGCATAAAGGGTAGATTGGAGTAAGGGAGAGCTTGAAAGCAATGAAGCTCCTCAGAGGTCCAGTGTGGACCAATATCCACCTGGAATCATCCATTTAGGAGCTAGTGAAGACCTGAAAATGGAGAAGAGGACAATGGATGGATATTCACTGAGCGTTCCACTCAGCAAACATTTATTGAGTGCCTCTCAGATGCCAGTCACTGTGCCAGGCCCCGGGGATAGAGTTAGATATGACCTAACCCTACCCTGGAGGGGCTCACAGTCTAGAGACAAGCAAGAGACAATCACCTGGTGGTGTGTGATTGGCACAGCAGAGGTGTGGGCAACCCTTGGGGGCAGGGAGTGGAGGTGGCCAACTGGGGAGGAGGCACAGTATGGAGGCCAGAGAAGTCAGCAAAGGCATCACAAGGGCAGGGAGTCTAACCTGGGTGCCGAGGGATGAGTAAGAGTAACCAGGCAGACAGAGAACTGGAGGTGAGAGAGGCATTCCACCCAAGGGGAGCATGTGCATGTTTGAATGCACAGGATACATAAAAGAACAGATGGGGGATGTGATGAGGTTGGCCTGACTAGAGCCCAAGATGTGTGTGAGGGAGTAGCAGGAGACCAGGCTGCGATAAAGGCATGGGGCCGGTCACGTGGGGCTTTGCCTGCCATCCCAAGAAGGTGGGACCTAAGTCAAGGTTTTCAAACCCTGTTTAAATGGCAGAATGCTTTGGTCAAACCTTTTTAGCCAGCACCCCAATTACAAAACAGATAAAAATGATGCAGCTTTAGTTAAACTAAATGTGAGACTGGTACTTCCTCTGTCTTGGTCTTCCTCTTATCCCTCCAGGCCACCCCTGAAGCAATTCAGAACACAGTTTGAGAACCACCTGCAGTAAGTGACAGTGATGCAGGTAGGGGGATGTGGCACTGAGAGGTCTTGAAGGGCAATGCCATGGTTCCCAAGTTTCCAGCTTTATTTCAAAAGTGACAGATACGGAAGTGCTTGGTACCTAAGAGGTACTCAGTTTGCATATCTGAGTGTATGTGTGTGTGTGTGCTGCATTTGATGGGTCCTTCCCTGGGAAGGGTAGGGGTTAGCAGTCAAGAATATTGAGTTATATTTTGGACAAAATGGATTAAAGGTATTTTCAGAATACCCACATGCAGAGATGTAGTAGGCACTTGAAAATGTAGGTGTGAGCCCTGGGCAATGGTGAAAGCTATAGTTACAGCCTTGGGAGTTATTGGTGTATAAGTGATAGCTGAAGCCATGGACATCAGTACAATTGCCTAGAATTAGATGGAACGTGATGAAAAAGTAGGCAGAGCCCTGAGGACCACTGACAATTAAAAGACAGGTCAGAGAAGAGAAGCTACAAAAGGAGACAGAGACTGAGAGAGATGCCAGGAGAGGAAGCAAGTGAAGTCTGCATTTCAGAAACCAGGTAAAGAAAATAGGCTGGACACAGTGGCTCACATCTGTAATCCCAACACTTTGGGAGACCAAGGTGGGAGGATCGCTTGAGGCCAAGAGTTCAAGAGCAGCCTGGGCAGCATGACAAGACCTCATCTTTATAAACGACAACAAAGAAATAGAAAATAAGCATAAACTTAAACATAGAATTGGTATTTAATAGTTTGGTTGCTTGGAAATGAAAAAGGAATAAACTAAATGTGAGAATAGTGCTTCCTCTGTCTTGGTCTCCCTCCCCTAATGCATTTTATTGGCATAGCATATTCCTTTTAAAATAAATCTGAAGCTGGGGGAAGGGGAGAGGGATAGCATTAGGAGATATACCTAATGTTAAATGACAAGTTAATGGGTGCAGCACACCAACATGGCACATGTATACATATGTAACAAACCTGCACGTTGTGCACATGTACCCTAAAACTTAAAGTATAATAAAAAATAAATAAATAAAATAAAATAAAATAAATCTGAAGCATACCAATTTTTTCCAGAAGTACACTCCCTTTAATGTATAAGTATAGATTAGTCTAGCAAAATAACAACAACTGAGCTCATGAGGTAAACAGTATCACTATGGTTTAGTGGAACTTCTCCCTCTCCAGGAATAAATGAATTCTCTTAAATTTCCGCTCATCAGTCAAAGTGTTACATTCAGTTGAGTATTCATTCTGAGTTTAAAATAATTCTGCAACGGAATGCTTAGAAAGTTGTGCTTTGGCAAATTGAAAATAATTTTTCTAAAGTGATGGGCTAATTTGAAATCCATATTCCTTTTCTTGTTTTGATTTGTGCAGCTGAAATTGTAAAGCATATTCCTCTGATTGTACTGTTCCACCTGTAATGTGTTCTCTCCCCTGGGGATACTGGGGTCTTCTAAAACCATTCATTATGGGGAGGGGAGATGCTGGCACTCAGTAGGGCTCAGTGAATGAATGGATGATGGGGCTATTTTTCATCCTAACTATTAATCCACATCTCAAAAGTGTCTGTATTCAATGAACTGAAAAAGAAAACAAAACTCCTAAGTAGTTAGAGATGAAAACTACTGCCCAGTCTTTCTCTTTCTCGTGGGTACAGAGTTGTGCGCAGAATGCTGCTCTCTAAAACCCCATCATAGCAGCTGACTCTGTAAAAGCTTTTCGGGAAAATCTTTTCAAAGGAATAAGCAATAGAACATGGCTTTTGAATTCCCAAAGACTCAAATTCTTTAGATTACTCAACTTCTGGATTTAGTTTATTGTCTCATCAAATATTGACTGAGTGCTTACTATGTGCTAGGCACTGAGAAAATGTAGTGAATAAAACATTAGAAGATCCTGTTGTCATGGAGTATGCATTCCAGCCAGAGAAGACAGGGCAATAACAAACAAGGATACAATGTGTGTCCCTGGTGGTAAGTGCTAAGAACAAAAATAAGCCCGGCGAGGGATTGGAGAGTGATGGGGCAAGGGCTGCGTTCTGAACAGGGTGGCTAGGGAAGGACAGGTAAACTGAGAGCTGAAGGAGGAAAGGGATGTTTAGGCAGAGAGTGCTGTCACGTGCTTAGCTGCTGTCCCTTACAGCTTACCCCAACCAGGGCATGTGGAGATGCATTGCTTTGTCAATGCAAGGATCAGCCCAACCTAGAAATCTGTAGCCTTGTGAACATGAAGATATGCAGCTTAGATAATAGCTATTAAAAACCAACTCTTCAAGTGTTACTGTGAGACAATTTTTTGCGGGTGACTTTTAAATAAAACAGCTTCCATTATTCAAAAATCCAGAATGGCAACCAGCTCTTAGAAATGACTAAAATGACCTACCAGCATTCCCTGTTGTTTTTTTTTTTTTTTTCTAATGGAGACTTTTGCTGTCCTGCTGAGACCATGTATTATATCTAGTTTCACATAAAAATGAATTTTTGCGGCTAAGTTTGAAAACTGCCTGAAAATAGCAATTAATATTGAAAAAGCTGACAGAACCGTAAGTATAGTGGCATGATTGGTGCTGCTATAATTATGTGCCTGAGTGTGTACAGGCCGATGTAAACACAGTATGAAAACACACTTGATGCCCAGGACAGTGTAGCCACGTATTTTCTTACAGGTAAGTGAGGGCGAAGGGGAGAGGGAGAGAGAATTGATAGCATTTTTAGAGCACTGTTAGGTGGTGTAGATCTTTCTAATCTTACGTCAGTATAATCTTTCTAATTATTTTCACATTCTGCATTTGATCCTCACAATTTGTGGGGGTGAATAAGGCAGGGCAGGCTTTGTTATTCCCATTTGATGGATGAGAAAACTCAGTGGATCAGCGAGGATGGTTTAAGGTTCTTATCTACAAAATGGAGAGATTGGACTGCATTATTTCCAAGCTTCCCTCTAACTCAAAAGTTCTATGATTATTTTCTGATTGTCCTGAGGTGACACAGCTGTTTAATGGTGGAGACTCCCCTTAAGTCCAGAGTCCTTTCTGCCACAGTTCCTTCTTATATTCTTCAAATTCTTCACTGTATGTTTAATCATCTGTAAAATGCAATGTCTACTGTACAGGGTTGTTGAGAAGATCGCTGAGGGGATTAAAGGGAGGATTTGTGAAGCACCTAGCACAGTGGTAGCTATCATTATCATTGTCATCACTGTTCCTAATAAGGAGACATGTAGCGTAGTGGAGAGAGCATCAGTGCTGGGGCTTCTGATCATTCACTGACAGAGTTGATAATACCTACAACATAGGGTGGTTTAAAGACTAAAGGAGGGTTGGGCACGGTGGCTCATGCCTGTAATCCCAGCACTTTGGGAGGCCAAGGTGGGAAGACCACCTGAGGTCAGGAGTTCGAGACCAGCCTGGTCAACATGGCAAAACCCCATCTCTACTAAAAATACAAAAAAAATCAGCCAGGCATGGTGGACTGTGCCTGTAATTCCAGCTACTTGGGAGGCTGAGGCAAGAGAATCGCTTGAACCCAGGAGGCAGAGGTTCCAGTGAACTGAGATCGTACCACTGCACTCCAGCCTGGGTGACAGAGTGGGACTCTGTCTCAAAAAAAAAGTCTAAAGGAGATGATGTTTATATGAATGCCTAGCCCAGGTCTGACTACCAGGTGCTCAAGAAATGGCTGGCTGGTGTGAATGATAAACCACCCTTCATAAGAAACTCAGATATATTTTCATGATACCCTCAAAACCTAAAGAGGCATTTCACAGAGGTGAAGTGTAACCTTGAGAGTAATAGAAGCATATAGCCATCTTTATTTAAAAAAAAAAAGAAGAAGATTCTGAAGTTTGGCCATTCTGTACACACCTGAGAGGGAGGAAAAATCCACATGCATCCAATAGTTAACAAATGGTCATTGTGAAGTTTCATGTCAGATGGTCTTCTGAAATCCAGTACATACTTTATTCAGGTCCTCCCGTTCTCCCCACTGCAACAATCACATAAGATTGTGTGAATTATTTAGAAAAGCCTGTTTACCCTCATTATACCACTTTCTTTGAAAAGCAATCATGTGAATACTATGAGGAACTGCTTTGCTATAGTGATGACCATTATGAGGGATTCAATAAAGTTGGAAACCAAGATCCTGGAGCCTATATCTGACAGCGTGGTCACAGAAAAGGCTAGGGGCCGGACTGAAATATGAAAACTCTCCAAGAGGAATTGTCTCTATGAAGGATTTCTTGGTACTGAATTTTCAGGGCGCAAAAAACTAACAGATGTAAGCATCTGTTGTCACATGCCCCGGGACTGTGTTGGGGAAGTGTTGGCAGGTGCTAAGGAGTCACAAGGTGAATGGCACTGCCCTGGACAAGTTACTCTAAAATCTAGTCAATGGCTTAACCCATTGGACCTGAGACAATGCATATCGTTCAGAACACCAGCTTTCAACCACATTTTGTTTTTTATAAGTATTATTTGAAAAAGATATAACACAGCAACTGGCCATTTGGATGTGAAATCGATTCTTATCTCTCCTGGAAATTATTCTCACTGTGAATGTCCATCCTGCATAGACATCTCAAAAACAATCGAGTTTTTCTACTTGAGAGCAGTACATTAAATACTTTGACCAATGTCTGTTATGTTTGGTTACCTTCCGGTTTTAAAATGTGTGAATTTCCTTTTTACTGTTCTAGGGGAAAGCAATGGTATTTGCCCCACGCCGAGGGAATACTTTAAACCAGTTTTGCAATCTAGCTGAAAAAGCTGGTTTCTCTATCCAAAGACATGAAAATTATGATGAACACATTTCAAACTTCCACTCCAAGGTTAGTTTTCTGCTTGTGTTAGATAACACTTTAATCCGCATTGCATTTTGAAGAGATCATGGTCTTTTTGGCAGGTAACCTAAATATTTGATTAAAGTACTCCTTAGGTGTGTTGCTTCTGAACAGCTATTTGTATCTGATTATTTTGTGTGGTAAAGCCATCTTTTATCTTTGCATGTCTAGAAGGATTTTACAGAAACCATTCCTGTTTACTCTTTTCTCTGAAACAAACTAATCTTTTCATTCATAATAGACTAATTTGTAGGATGCAAGGGGAGGTGGCATAGAATGAATGATAAACATGCATTTATATTTTAATGAAAAACCTTCAGCTTTTAAGTAGGTTAAATGCTTAGCCGCACTGAAATAAATAGAAGGTGAATGTCTAATTGTATCATGTTGGACTGTAAATCTTTATCTTTGCTTGCTTTATAGCTGGGTCAGTTGGCAGTTTGAGACTGTTAAATCTCATACAGAATTTCACAGTTGTGGGGTTATATGTCAGATCGAGGCGCTACAAGATTTAGGTCAAAAGCACTTATCTGAGAGTGATTTCTAAGCCTGCTTACATAAAGCAATGTTATCAGCCTTTTTATTATTTATAGGTATAGAGCAATATAGGACACTGAGAGGCGAGTGTTTCACTGAAAACTTTTTAGGATTCTCATGTTTGCTAGTAGTACATGTCACAGTGACTAGTATAACATGTATTATTTCAGTAATTTTGTGCCCTACAGAAATCTCCCTTCACTGAGCTAGTCTGACCTTGGCAAGAGACTTTAACTTGTCATGATTTCACAAGTTGTAACTGCAGAAAAATAAAGGCCCAAGCTTAATTTTCTCCTGGGACAATGTGAACAGCATCCTTTATTACCCAGGACTATAATATAATGTAGAAGTGTGTTGGCTTTTGGAAAAATGTATGCAAAATTAATCTGATCTTCCAAGCAAGAGAAAGAAATTCTCACTTTCTGGAAATGAATTTATTTATTTAAATCTTTAAGGTTCCATTTAGCCTCTGGGGGAAAAATGGTGCTTTGTGAACTGAAAGAGTTAAATCGCGTCCTCTCACTGGTGGAGTCAGGCCCATTGCTCACAATCAGAAAATAAAAACAGGATGGTATGTGATTCAGATCTTACCAGCCTCTCTAGAATGATGTTTTCCCCTTTTCAATCCCTCCCCCTAAAAAAAAAGCGGGGCTTTACCTGGTAGGAAAAGGGTCCCTCCTGGCTCCCTGGACTCCTCCACCCCAAGAAATAATGTGGCTTTCTCTCCAGGGTCGGGTTGGAACTACAAGGATCAGCTGACAGCTGCTTCAATGTCGTGCCATTCACTTTCCCCCTAGAACAACAAATGCTTTTAGTTTCCCAGTGACAGCTCAGGAGAGCAAAGGCGTGGGTTTCTCCACCAGCAAAGATGTTCAGCATTGTGCCTGATACCCTCTGTCTCCTCCCTGAAAGATCTGAGGAGTGTTGGGACATGCCAGGCATGCCCACCTCTCCTTTGTCTAGAATTTTAGAGTGTTAGCGCCTGGTGGCCAGCACACCTCCTCTTTTTATTTCCAACGTTGTACACTACCCTGCTAAGCAAAGCACATAAATAAGTGGCCTTATTTTTTCTCTGGTCATAATTGCTGAAAAGTCAAATTCACAGTTTGCTGACATTGGTACATTGGACTAAGAAATAGTTCTCTTCATTGTTGGGGGTGGGGAGAGTGTAGAACCCTAGAAGAATATTCTGCAGAGTTGGCACATCCTGGATAAAAGGTACAAAGGGGCGCCCATTATATATATATATATATATATATATATATATAAAATTTAATAATGAGAGCGATTTCAGCTGGTGTGGGGTTCTGCTTCTAGCAAAAGAATGCCTCTGGTCCCTCCTGTACCTGCTCCAGCAGCGGGGATACTGTGTGCTGACTGGGCTGGCACGTGCAGTCGTGCTCCTTTGCAGGAGGAGCTCGCCCAGGGGCCGGAGCAGTGAGCCGCGGGCCACGCTGGAGGGAGCGGGCAGCGCCGCTGCTCCTCGCCCAGCCCCATGCCCTGCAGCAGGGCGCGAAGGCGGAGGCCCAAGGCAGCACCTCTGCCCCCTCCAGCCCTGCCCGCCCGCCCGGGACGCGGTCGCTGGGAGCCTCCACCCTGGCAGCTTTTGTTGGCCGCGTGCTAATAGCCAGGGCTTAAAAGTTTTCCATCTTGAGCAGCAATCAGCTTTCTTCCTCTCCATCTCTGGCCAAAGCCCCCTCGTCCCTGGGACGCGCTGCTCCCCAATGGAGGAGCGGCGTTTTCCTTCAGGCTGCGTGTTATCCTCTTAGCCCTACTGTGTTGGAATAGAGCGTAACCAGCTGGAGGACTGTAAGACGCCTGATAATGCCGCTCTTTTCCGCTGTCCCGTCTTAATCTTGTTACACAAATGGTCGTGAAGAGATTCATGAATTTTAATTTTGCCCTCTGCATTAGTGCCTCGCGTCACTCATACACAGCTGCCTTCGAAGCCGAGTTTTTCACCCCGCCTCTTACAACAGGGGGAAAAATTAGTTACTTGGCAGTAGTGCAAGGTAAAAAAAAAAAAAAAAATCTACAGATTTAGGCAACCACCCATGAAGCTGATTAACAGTCAGTGATCAGGAGGAACAGCTTTGCCTCTTAAACTTTTCACCTCTCATTGTTAACTGTGAAATTTTATTTCCGTTAAAAAGCAAGCCTGTAATCAAAACGGTGCCATTCTGCACTTTTCTGCCAGTGCTTTTGTTAAACTGTGCCCACACCATGCAGCCAGTGTGCTCAGGAACCAGGCAGCCAAAGGTGTAGTATGTTTTAAAAATACTGCTTTTCAGTCCATCCTTGCAAGGGGAGAAAAATAAAACACTTCCCTCTCCTCCCCAGCCGTTTGGTCTCCTCAAGGCTGAGAATCAAATTCATTGCCCTCATAGTGTGGTTCAAAACCTTTCGGATAGTAAGATAGCAAATCGTTTTGTAAGGTAGAGATGTGACTTCCAGATTACAGCTGGCTTGATGCTAGTTGGTAAAAATACTCTCATTCATGCAAATGTTCTTTGAAATATAATTTTACATGCCGTGGGGTTTTTTAAATAAACAT
The DNA here is from genome assembly GCF_028885625.2 of Pongo pygmaeus. Lineage (NCBI taxonomy): Eukaryota > Metazoa > Chordata > Mammalia > Primates > Hominidae > Pongo > Pongo pygmaeus. The sequence continues at coordinate 88,947,772 of NC_072385.2, read as the reverse complement.
TCGCAAAACCACCCTGAAGTGTTTATTTTTCTGTATTTTGTACATAGCTCTGAAAATAGGCTTGGGCTGGGCTGTGAAGTCAGTACATTGTGTTAAAAACAGCCATATTGCACTTCTGCTTATCTATTCAAAATGCCACATTACAAGTGGCTGGTGCTTATAATCTGTGTGGTGTGCTGTTGATAATTGTGGATACTGTAAAGGGTAAACAGTCTGAACTCCACTCCTGCTGCTGCTGTTCACGCCGTAGTAAGGCTGAGCGTGTTACATCCAATTATGAAGTAAAGCATAATGCTACTAATAGCAGCTATATAATTTAGTTTAGTCCTCAAAGGCCCGTTTTAACCTATGAAATTGGAAAATTGTTTTATTCATGATTTGCTTTTTGTTCATTTTCTTTCAAGGTGCCTTTTGATATTTGTTAAAATTGTAATTATTAATTGGGCAAGGAAGTATAGCCTGGGTAAATGGAATTATTCTTAAAGCTCATAACATTCCCCCATCGAAGCAAGTATTGGCTAAGAGCTTTGTGTGTGTTCAAGTACCCTCACGTAACAGACTTGCTTGATTCAGAAATGATCCAGGGCTGGGTTATAGTGTTGCCTTTGAGGGTTGTCAGCTCTTCCCCATTGTGGAAAGGTCTCACAGGCAAGACGGGGCTGGCCCCTGGCCCCTTTCAGCAACGAAGCCTCCGCTTTGGCCTCCAGAGGTCAGCATAGAATCCAAGTTAAAAGTGATTTCTAACCCATATTTACAGAAGAATTATTTATCCCACATATTACCTCAGGGACTTTATAAAGAGCTCATTTGAGTCTCTGTATATTAGTGCATTGTGAGTGATTAGGTCAGCTGACTGCCACTGAGTAATCAACTTTCCCTTATCCCCAATCCCCGAGGAAAGAATTGAGCTAGCTTGGTCCTCTCTTCCCTCTATAAAATACTTCAGTGAGCTCCCTCTATCACTAGGGTAACTGGCAACAAAGGTATCTACAGTTGGTAAGTCCCGGTCAGTGGGTATGGACTGGGAAGTTGGTGAAGCCATTTTCTCAGCACTTTCTAAAATTAGACTAAATAGTAAGGTTGGAAGACCCGTGTTTAGGCTTAACACTCGCTACTTTGGTAGCAGCAAAAATCCACAAGGATCTTCCTAAATAGACAACAAATCACCTGTACACAGACAAACTCCATCTAAGAAAACAGAATGAAGTCACTTCAGTGACTGTACCACCGTCAGTTCTTGGGAAAGTGGATTAGAAAGTAAAGGCTGAATTAGCTTTATGTTCCCCAGCGGAAAAGGGGAAGTGGGCTCATGACTCCTGTCCTTAATAGTGACAGCATGTCCATGTCATGGTTTGGGAATATGATTTAGAAGGAAAATGCACTTCGAAAACATTCAAGTTAACAAGCCCCACAGGGACCAACCTGGGAGAGTGTGATGTTGAGGCCATTCATTTTGCTTTAGGGTGGGTGGGGTGGGTGGTGTTTGACTAATTTAAACAATAAAGGAATTGACTCCATGTATAATTTAAAGAAATATTTATTTTTTATTCTTATAATCTAAAAAGGGAGTAACAATTGGCTCATAAATTCCAACTTCAAAAATATTAATTTTGTCTTTATAAATAGCAAATTTTTATTTGCTAGAATAAATATAAATATAACTTTAAAACTATTCCAGTTGAATGAAGAAAAAGTGTACTTTATATGTGAGAAACCTAACGATTTTAAAATCTTATCACAGAAAGATCCTCAGAACTTCCCTGCGCAGTATGGACAGGAATGTCGCTAGTCTAATTGTTGGAGTATGTTCTCCTCCTCAGAGAAAAAAAGAATTTGAGTGACTTATTATTAATGTTAAAACCCCTAAGAAGCACCTGGAGAGCCTTTGCAGTGTCTTGGGCCCCACAAGCCTTTTCCTGTGCCCAGATGTTGCCACAGACTCCAAGCAGTGATCTGAAATGCCCGCCTGCCTGAATAGTGTGGCATTGCTCAGAGGCAGAGGGTACAGAGAGCAGAAACTTCTATGTCAAATGGCCAGTCAGGTGATGATGAATGAGCCCCAGCTCTGCCTTCGGTCAAATGCCTCACAGTTTATAGAGGTCAAAGTGCAGTTTGGGTATTTATGAAAAAAACCCTACCCACCCCTACCAAAAACAATCCCCATGTTAATGTATAGAATTGTCACATTAGTGCCACTGAGAACTACTTTGAGTTGCTTTTCTGTGATTTATTTTTCCAGAACTATATATTTTGGTGTAAAAGTCATCATGATACTCAACATTAATATTGACTGGTAAAGATCCCTAATTGGAGTCCCCTTACCTTTTTCTTTCTATTATTGTTTTCAGTTGAAAAAGGAAAACCCGGACATATATGAAGAAAACCTTCATTACCCGCTTCTGCTTATTTTAACCAAACATGGATAGAAGATTAAGCTTCTCAAAGATGAAGAAAAATATCAAGTGCACAGGGAATATTTTTACAAAAACAGAAATCTGTAAGGGGTATAATCGCCTGCCTGCCCCCTTTGCAGCATTTCACGTGTGGGCTATGGACTCCACCTGTCCTCACCCACGTTATTCCCCAGCTGCCCTCTCCAGCTCCCTCCCCGCCTCTTTTTACACTCTGCTTGTTGCTCTTCCTGCCCTAAACCTTCGTCTTTAAATATGTATAAGCTGCCTGTCTGTGACTTGAATTTGACTGGTGAACAAACTAAATATTTTTCCCTCTAATTGAGACAGAATTTCTTTTGATGATACCCATCCCTCCTTCATTTTTTTTTTTTTTTTTTTTTTTTTGGTCTTTGTTCTGTTTTGGTGGTGGTAGTTTTTAATCAGTAAACCCGGCAAATATCATGATTCTTTCCTGGTTAAAAAGATAAATAAAGCATATGTTTTAATCTCCCTCCAATTAATTGTATTAAATCCGCCATCCCTTTCTCTGTCCCTCTCTCTCCTTCTTTTTTTCCTTTTAAACAGTATGTTTTTTTTCCCTATAGATGTATAAGAAATGACTACATCAGCCCAAAGCCGCATAAACTGACCGTTTGTCCTCTGGACACAATAGCGTGGCCAGCCCTCTGCTCCTCCTCCCCAATTATGTGTGATTAGTCTCAGTGTGCTGTGTCAAGGAGGGGGAGTGTGCTGAGTGCTTATTATCTGTTTAGGTACAAGAAGAGCACATTTAGGCTCTGACTATGAATGAAAAGTGAGCCTTTATCAGGGCTTAAATCTAACTGCTGCTGTTCTCCAAGCCTCTTTCAAAATAGGTCCTTCCCAGAGAAATTTTGAGTAAATGGTTGATAAACCAGATTGCAACCAGGGGGAGTTTTTTAAAAACTCAATCACACAATTATCTTATTTAAAATAAGTATATATTGTTATATGCTGTGATTCAAGTGTATGGTAAACATTTAATAGGTGCTACCTAGGATTAAGAGAGAATGACTTTTCTGCAGGGAACCCAAGCTTATCCTTGCCTAGTGCATCCATGAGATGCTCTAATGCCTTTTGTGGAAATTCAGATGTTTATCTGTAAGGAATCATCTGTGCCCACTTTAGCAGTAATGTCATTAGTAGGTTAGCTATATATCCTCATATCTTTAGTAGAGGCAAAAACATGTATTCAGTGTGATACAATTAAAGTGATAGGTGAGAGACTGGGGGTGCATCCTTTTGCACGTTAAACAAACTTAGCTGTCATAAAAGCAGCGACTCTCAAATGTCTTCTCTGCTCACTTCTATCATTAAACAAATTTTTCACCATCAGTTTTCATGTCCTTGTATTCACCACTTTTTCTGCTCCATTAGAGCACCTAGATGGATCTCAGAAGGCATAGGTCAAGTCGCAGTTAGATCATACATTTCTTTCTCACAAAAACTTGAATTGCAATGCCAAGTGATGGGCTAACATCACAATAACAGCAATTTATTCCTCTTTGGATAAAACAGCAGTCTATTCTCAGTGCTAGATAAAGACCAGGGCAATGCAAACCAGCCATTTAGCTGAGTAGTTCAGCTAGTGGCACCTCTCCTTTGGCGACTGTATAGGTTGCACACTGGCTTCATATTTTCTTGTTTAAAAATTAGAATTTGGCATGTTTTAAAAGGCAACACAAGCCATTCCATTTATACTGGTGAAAATACAGCAAAATTATTTCCTCTGTAAAACCTGCAACTGACTCTGCCAGACAAAGAAAACGCATCCCTGTAGTAGCACCTAAGATGGTCTATTCTTTTTTCTTTTTAAATATGGAACAGCAGGACTATGAGAATATTTTCTTTTTTCTCTCAAGAAAATACGTGAATTGGCAAGAATTCAATTTGCATTTGCTTGTTGTGGGTGGAGAAATCCAGTATTTATGTCTCTGGGAGATACTATATTTTAAAAAGTAAACTAGGAATGTATTTTTTTAAATATCTGAGAACAGTGTTTCAGAATTGAACTGTTGCTACCAAGAGATACCTAGTAAGGAAATTCACTTATTATGTAATTAAAACCTAGAGAATCTCCTATACAATGTTAAAGGGTTTCATAGATCTGCTCTTCATGGGATCCTCACCTGGAAATATCTCTAGTCCAGGTTCTTTGAAAGTTTTTAAGAAATGTTCTATATTATTGAATAATTTTACAGTTTTTATTTTCCCAAAGTTTAATGGAATGCCGATATTGAAAAGTGAAATAGAGCAGCTTTGAAAGTTTGTCCATTTACATTTCTTTTGAACTTTATGATTATTTCTGTGCGTCAATTGCAACTGAAATGGCCCATTCCATAATTGCCTATGTAATTATGCGTGTGTTTATTTCAGAAAGGAAGCCTGTCTGCTTAGGAAATCCTAAGAATAATATTTCTTTTCTTTGTGTACCTTTATCTTCTGATAAAACTCATGTTTTTCCTTTGTCATACTAAGTAGATTTGGTTGGATGAAAGAATGTTTCTAATATTGCCCATGGTCAGTTCTAATGCTGTGAGATGAATAGCTACATACAAGTTGGTTATAAGAAATATATTTTACTTTATAGCAAGACATATGCCGTGAATTGGGATAAAAGTGCTAGAAAAGACTACCTAAGAGGTTGATGCTATTTTGTATAAATTGTGTATTTTGTTGGCTTTTTGACTGAGCATGAAAATGTAACTTCCATTAGGGAAGGGTAATTTAGGTGCTCAGTATTCAGCAGAAAACTTGTCAGGGCCATAAAAGCTTTTCTGGCTAGTTCCTCGGGTGTTTTCAGAGAAGAGCTGCCCGCCCCTTGCTGATTTTCCCTTTGGCTTCAGTATGAGCTGAATTTACCACTGCATACCTGTTGAATCAATTTGGGGGATCCAGCAGTTAACTGAGTGAATGGAAGGATTAGTTGCCCTCCGGAGCCCTATTTCAACAGCCAGGTGTCTGTCCTAAACTAGTTAACTGCTTTTGACAGCTGAAGAACCTGGTTTTAATACCAGAGGCAGGAGGTAGTGGTGTTTTTTTCCATCTCTCTGCTACCAAAGTGGGGCAACCTTCTCAGGAGGGTTAGGTGGTTTTTGTTTTTTATTAGGAACCCAGCTTCCATGGATTTTGTCTTTGTGCTTAGTCAGCATTTGACTTGTTTCCAATCTATGCCAGACAATTCATTAGCATTGTCTGGCAAGAACCTTTCATTGGACTCTGGGGGTGGGGCAGAATGCCCACATACGGGAGAGAGTCAAAGTATATGTACAAGCATATACACACACACACTCACAAGACAGATTAAGCTATTTAGACCCGAGATCTGGGCTCCAGCCGCCAGATTCCAGGTACATCCGCACCCTAGATCAAAATCCCCTGAGTTCAGGCTGTATGAAACATCGTAATTATGTTGATTGTATACCATAAAGAAAAAATGGATTTGAAAGTCAGGCTGATTTTAGGCAGGGTAGATATGTTTTCCTGAGTGGACTATTTCCAAATTAGGAAGGATCCTGTTAGTGTTTATCAAACCATTAAGCCTGAAATGCCACTTTTAATTCTCACATTTCATTTTACCCAGAGAGCTTACCTTCCAGGCTGTGGCTAAATGCTCACAGTGTTCTCTGCCCTGGAAGTCTGTGCATTTGGAGTCTGTATTTTGCCTTTTTTGTCCCCCTGACTTTTCAATTAATACATTTTTTAATAGATAAAACAGATCATACCGTGACTTTTAAAATGTCAACAAGCTTGTAAACAGAAATGTAATAAAATGGCTAATAGGAGATTCAATAGTTAATAGAGGGCCTGAAGTGTGAGCAAATACAGTAGCTGTATATTGGAAACTGTGCAAGTGAAGATGGCTTTAGTATTGCAAACTGAGGAAGAAAATTGTTTTTAATTAGCACCTTCATAAGAACTGCTGATTAATACTGTTTTGTTTGGTGAAAAGCTTTCAGCTGAGTAATTTGTACAGCCATTACAACAGTTTTGTTAGAGCGGGACTCCTGTTGTTAAACACAAACAGCAGATGATAATGGTGGAAGATGAGTTTGTCATGTAACAATTTACCTTATTGAAAAAAGCTTTATATAAAACCCAATACAGTAGGTACCAGCAGAAATCACATATTTTAAATCCTTCCAAAATTGCAGTGTGCCATGCTTATGTTTTTTTTTTCTCGGGGCTAGAAGCAGATTTTATATCATTTATAAAATTATATACACAATTTAAAGGTGGTATAGCATGGACAGACCACTTTCTTAGCAGCAGTTTACATTGGAGCAGTAAAGTGGCGTGTATTCAAACATTTCCTAACTACACAAAGAAGGTGGAAAAATGGAAGCCTAATTAAATAATGTTACTCAAATGTAAATCTGCATTGCGACTGGATACGGGGAAATAAGAATTGGTGTTTCTGCCTTAGGTGGGTTTATCATGTATAGGATCTTAAAAAAAAAAAAAAAATCTCAACAGAAGTTTAAGTAACCTTTTTTTTTTTTTTTTTTTCTGGTGATGTTTTAACTGACCCAGAGGAAACAGTGCTCCATCAGTGAGACCTGACCAGAGAATAAGAGGCCGATTTCAGTGAACTCCCATAAAATGGATATTTTGCTAGCCAGAAGCATGGGAAATTGTGTGTGTGTGTGTGTGTGTGTGTGCTTAAAATAAAATCCAATGGTAAAGCATATTTGCATTAAAATATTACGCTAACCAAGGCTGGTAAGAACTGTAAATTATTGGAGTGGCGTAATAGAGCATGAGATTTTTTTTTTTTTAGACAGGCCTTCGGGGTAATAACAAGGGTTGAGGCTCACGACAGTGCCAAATAAGCTTTAGACAGCATAATAGTCTGCAAAGAAAGCCACAGAGCACTAATGTGAAGGAAGAGCTGTCCACCACATGCAGCAAAAATCACCAAAGGTCATTTTATGGTAGCAATTGTGACATAAAATTGGTGGTCATGCTACATGTCTAATACTCAGCACAGCTTTATAAATGATGGGCCCCTAGCGATGGCTGTCATTAAGTGCTTTCATCATAATAAACTTTAAACTGTTGGCTTTATGAATCGCCAGCTAGCTTCAGCTGTTCGTTGGATGGAGCTTGCAGTGCCTTAAGTGTGACAAGACCTATTAGGAATTGCAACCATGTTTCAAGCGTACTTGGCTTCCCCACTCCTGGGGTGATTGCTGCCTATTAAACGGCGTCTGGGAAGATTTTCCTCCAGCAATCTCTGATCAAGAGCTTTTTTGGGCTTTGACCTGCATTTCCTTCAAGACTTTCTCTGAGGAGTTTTATAAGAGCAAAACTCCAGAGGATTTATAGCCACTTCTGATTAATACCTTTCCAGTTTTTCTAGCAACTCTCCCACTGCTGCATAGAGAAAAGCTTTCATTGTTCCTGAGGTGCTTATTTGTGACCTTTTTTCTGCTTCCTGATTCCCTCTAACGTGTTCTCTCAGTGAAATCCTCGGGGTGGAACCCAGACAGTTGGTGAAGTTGTTACAGCTGGAGAGACAGAGAAGGAAAGAGAGAGGCTGTTATATTTTTAAAGGATTACATGCAGAGCAGCCTGGCCCCGCCCATTTAAATACTAATGTGACGTCACCTGCCGCCCGCTGTACCAAACGCATCCTTAATGAGCCCTCGGTGTAAATTGAGCCGACACATAAAGATTTCATGATTCAAATTACACTTTCATTAACCTTTAGCATGGGAAGTCTTTTAGTTTCTATAAATCTTACAGTGGCTTACCGTCTGTCCTACTGATGTGAATAATAGATGTTCAGAGAATCACTCTTTAAAAACCCAGGGTTATTTAATTTACAAGGGCTAAATACATATTTCAGACTCACTTAGCAAGAACTTTAATTACTTCTTGTTGCTTGTTCTGACTTTGAGGCCACCCCTCATCCTCCCACCCCGTTTTCTTCTGCTTGACTCAGATGTTTTGGAGATGGTAAAAGCTTTCAATGTCTAAGTCCCTGTCTTAATACTCTTATTTGTCTTTCTTTTAGGCTAAGTAGTGTCCTAAAGATAGTTCAGGGAATGTCTCAGGTGTGGACCATTACACAATTAAATTAGCAAACCTCAGAGGGCTTGGATTAGAACCCGGCAGGGAACACTTGGGGATTCGAGGGCAGAGCCAAGCTTTCTGAATGGCAGTGGCTCTCCCAGGAACAGCGAGGGTCGGCCCGCTTGGTAGTCTCAGTCACAGACTTGTCTTACCAGATAAAGTATTGCAGGCACTCTTTTTTTTTCCCTGGGAGTGAACAGGAAATACATTAGTGAATGTGTCAAGCCGAAGGGAAAACAGGAGTTGGAGGGCTCGTGGCTTTTCACATACAAAGGCATCAGCCATCCCACCACGGGAGCCGGCCAAGGGTGGACAAGTGCATTTTGAGGCTGCTGCCCAGGTGCAAGGGGAGGGGGCGGGGCGAGCCGCAGAATGCCCCCGAACAAAGGCGCCTCCAGGGGCCTGTGCAGAGGTCACCTGCTGCCTCCAGGGCAGATTAAGGAGGACTGCAGAGGGCATTTGGAGGAAATGGTGCTGTGCTTCTTTGGGAAATCAATTCGTCCCACCCTTAATAGGGCATTTTGCCCTCCCACTTTGGGAGTCCCAGGCAAACGTGCTTCCAGGTCTCTCAAAATCAGTTATAACAGACCCACGTTTGAAGAGGCGGCACCTTTCCCTGCCTGCGTTCCTTCAATAGCCTGTGCCCCCTGAGAATCTCTTTCTGCTCTCTGCAACATCTCACTTCCCTTTTCTCTCTTCTTTGGGCTCCCCCGCCTCTCTCTACCGAGGCCTCTTTCATAATTAGGCTGAAAGTGGAACTTTCCCCCACTCCCTTACTTTGAGATTTCTTTTTTCCCAGTGACCTGGGCTGCACTTTGCCCCCACTCCCTGCCTGCCAGTCTCTTCAGGGTTAGGGCCTCTCTCTTTCCATTCTTGCCGCTCCCCCTCCTTGAGAACTCCGGGAGGCCCAGCCTCCCTGAATCCGATCGGCTTCCAACACAGCAGCCCCCCTGTGGAGGAAGGAAGAGGCCTCCTCAGAATGAATGGCCGGTAAGGAGGTTTTTAATTTGTCTGGAGCTACAAGAAAAAGGCCTCAGAGCAGCGTTCCCTCCCTCACCTCTGCCGCCCACGCTGGGCCACTCTGCCTTCCCGGTGGGGACCGAGGCCGCACCATCCCAGGCCAGGTCCACGGTGAAAGCTGGGCGGTGGGATCTGAAAATGTTGGCTTGTTGTCTGGGCATCACCTGTGCAATCTAGAATAAGGACTCAGCTTGGTATATGAAATTCTACTTTTTGATGATTTGCAGCCTACCAATGTGAGAAAGGTGGAAGCCGAGCACGATGTGACTGTCAGGCTAGGTCGGAAAGTGAGCTCAGGCCGTCACTGTCTTGATATGCAGTCTGCCTTCTGATGGCCGAGCTCTCCTTGAGCTTGAGGGAATGTCACCATGCTGTTCCCAACCCAGAAGGCAGTACATTTAAAAGCTTTGCCCACCTGACCTATGGTTCCACCTCCAGGTACATTAGCCTTCATTTTCCTCCACAGGCTTTATTTTTAGGAGCAGAGGCCACATCCCTGATCCAGCCTACATTTTTAGTGGATCTCTCGCTTTCCCTCTGTCTCTTTCTCAAGCAGCATCTCATGATGCCAAGGGAGAGCAAGTATGAAGCAGCTCGGAGGAGAATGAAGCCGCTCACAGCTCCTGAGTGTCCGGAGATCTTTCCTCTCTCCAGGGGTACTCCTGGTTGGCCCATCTCCTACCCCATAAGATGAGAACCTCAGCTCTGGGCTGGGTGACAAAGGTTTTGAGTCTCCAGCTTGCATTTCTGCCAGCTGTTAGTGGTTTTCCCTCACCTCACAGCCAGGTGCTGCTTCTGGGTCCTCTCACACACACCCTCACCCCCAAGAGACTAGATAAACCATCAATGGTTACAATAATCTCAATATGAATATGATACTGCAGGTATTTATCCAGCTCTACCCTTGTGGTAGATTGGCGGGGTGGGGGAATAGCAACAGTGCTTTCCAGCTCCTTCCATCATGGAGTGGAATCTTTCTTCACTCCTTGATTGTGAACTTGGCTTGGCTTGCTTTGGCCAAGGAGACAACAGTAAACATGAGTACAAGCGGAGGTTTGGAAATCACTTGTGCATTGAGGTTTGTCCTATCTTGATGTTTTTGGAACCCAGCTACCATGTGAAAAAGCCCAGGCTGTGCTGCTAGACAGTGGAGACATGTGGCCCAGTCACCCCCATTATTCAGCCATGAGCCACTGAATGGCAGTGGCTCTCCCAGGAACAGCGAGGGTTGGCCCGCTTGGTAGTCTCAGTCACAGACTTGTCTTACCAGATAAAGTATTGCAGGCTAAGCTCTTTTTTCCTGGGAGTAACAGAAAACCAGGACCAAACAGCCCCTGGGAGATGCAGCTCTGGCTGCAGCTGTGTGAGAGGGCCAGGTGAGCCAGCAGAAGAACTGCCCAGCTGAGCTCAGCCCAAATTGCCTGCTCACAGAACATGAGCTAAAAATGGTGGTGTCTTAAAGCAACTACATTTGGGGCAGTCTGTTAACTAAGTGATGAGCAACTGATAACTCATGCAGTTCTAGATCTATTCTCTGGGGGTACTTTTCTGCGTCCTTACGTGTAACTTTTGATATAATGTCTTGCCTAAAATGTGGTGAGTTACATAGTGACTGACATTTCAAAAACACAAAAATAGGATGCAAGTACCACGGGCCTCATTTACCCTTCAGAAATTCAACCTATTACAGAGGCACATCACTCTCAGGCTACTGAGAGAGGACACCAGAGAAAGTGGGCTACAGGAGAAAGAACAATGAACCTTGAATCAGAATACCTAGTTCAGCCTGGACTCTACCAGTACCAAGCTGGTGATTGTAGGCAAGCTGCTTAATCTCTCTGGACATCAGTTTCCTCTTCTGTAACATAGGAGAGCAGAACGACATAATTTGATTTCCCAGTTCATGCTAACTTCTGAAGTATTTGAGATAAAAAACATTCTATTATGAGGACCAGAGATATTGGCCACCTCAGGGAGTTAGAATTCTCTGGTACTGTCAGAGAGTTGTCAGACATTAGCTTGGCCCTAGAGAATATGTAATACATCGCAGGGGACTTTCTCCCATGAGGTTCTGGGGTGGATCCCAATGTTTCACCTTCCTCTGCCCCAGGCTGAACATTGCGGGGCTACCTCAGTTACCACTGCAGGGGAAGGGAGGAGCGGTGGGGGCCCAAACCCCTCCATTTTTATTCACTGATCTAATCAATACAGACATACTTCGTTTTATCTCACTTAGGAGATAATTGCATTTTTTTTTTCCTTCCAAATTGAAGGTCTGTGACAATTCTTTGAGCAACTCTATTGGCTCCATTTTTCCAACAGCATGTGCTCACTTCATGTCTCTGTCACATTTTTGTAATTCTCACAATATTTACTTTTTCACTATTAAATTGTTATGGTGACCTGTGATCCGTAATCTTTGATGATACTATTATAATTGTTTTGGGGCACCTCAAACTGTAGCCAGATAAGATGGTGAACTTAATAAATGTTCTGGGTGCTCTGACTGCTCCAGTGAAAGGCTGTTCCCTGTCTCCCTCCCTCTTCTGAGCCTCCCTATTCTCTGAGACACAACAATATCGAAATTAGGCCAGTTAATAACCCTGCAATGGCGTTTAACTGTTCAAGTGAAAGGAAGAGTTGCATGTCTCTCACTTTAAATCAAAAGCTGGAAATGGTTAAGCTTCATGAGGAAGATGTGTCAAATGCTGAGACAGGCTGAAAGCTAGGCCTCTTGTACCAGTTAGCCAAGATGTGAATGCAAAGGAAAAGTTCTTGAAGGAAATTAAAAGTGATACTCCAGTGAACACAGGAATGATAAGAAAACAAAACAGCCTTATTGCTGATAGGGAGAAAGTTTGAGTGGTCTGGATAGAATATCAAACCAGCCACAACATTCCCTTAAGCCAAAGCCTAATCCTGAGAAAGGCCCCAACTCTCTTCAGTTCTATGAAGGCCGAGAGGCGTGGAATCTTCAGAAGAAATGTTTGAAGCTAGTGGAGATTGATTCATGAGGTTTAAGTAAAGAAGTCATTTCCAGAACATAAAAGTAAGGCAAAGCAGCAAGTTATCTAGAAGATCTAGCTAAGATCACTGATGAAGGTGGCTACACTAAACAACAGACTTTCCGTGTAGATGAAACAGCCTTGTATTGAAAGAAAATACCATCTAGGATTTTCATAGCTAGAGAGAAGAAGCCAATGCCTGGCTTCAAAGGACAATCTGACTCTTTTTTTAGGGGCTAACGCAGCTTTTGGTGACTTTAAGCCAAAGCCAGTGCTCATTTACCATTCTGCAAACCCTATGGCCCTTAGGAATTATGCTATATCTACTCCACCTGTGTTCTGTCAATGGAACAATAAAGCCTGGATGGCAGCACATCTGTTTACAGCATGGTTTACTAAATATTTTAAGCCCACTGTTAAGACCTACTGCTCAAAATAAAGATCCCTTTCAAAATACACATTGACAAAATATTCATTGACAATGCACCTGGTCACCTGAGGGCTCTGATGGAGATTAATGTTGTTTTCATGCCTGCTAACACAACATCCATTTGGTAGCCCATGGATCAAGGAGTAATTTTGACTTTCAAGTCTTATTTCAGAAATACCTTAAGTAAGGCTATAGCTGCCATAGATAGTGATTCCTCTTATGGATCTGGGCAAAGTCAATTGATAACTTTTTAGAAAGGATTCATCATTCTAGATGCCGTTAAGAACATTTTTGAGTCACGAGAGGAGGTAAAAATATAAACATTAACAGGAATTTGGAACAAATTGATCTTAGCGTTTATGGATGATTTTGAGGGGTGCAAGACTTCAGTGGAGGAAGTTACTGCAGATGTAGTGGAAATAGCAAGAAAACTAGAATTAGAAGTGGAGCCTGGGCTGGGTGCAGTGGCTCATGCCTGTAATCCCAGCACTTTGGGAGGCCGAGGCGGGCAAATCATGAGGTCAGGAGATTTAAACCATCCTGGCTAACATGGTGAAACCCCATCTCTACTAAAAAATACAAAAAATTAGCCGGGTGTTTTGGTGGGCGCCTGTAGTCCCAGCTACTCTGGAGGCTAAGGCAGGAGAATGGCATGAACCCAGGAGGCGGAGCTTGCAGTGAGCCGAGATCGTGCCACTGCACTCCAGCCTGGGTGACAGAGTGAGACTCTGTCTCAAAAAATAAATAAATTAACTAATTAATTAAATAAATTTTTTTAAAAAGTGGATCCTGAAGATGTGACTGAATTGCTACAATCACATGATGAAACTTGGGTGGATGAGGAGTCACTTCTTAGAGATGAACAAAAGTCATTTCTTGAAATGGAATCTACTTCGGGGTGAAGATGCTGTTGAAATAATGACAAAGAATGAAGAATATTGCATAAACTGAGTGGATAAAGCAGGGGTAAGGTTTCAAAGGATTGTCTCCAATTTTGAAAGAAATTTTACCGTGGGTAAAATGCTATCAGTCAGCATTGCATGCTACAGAGAAATCTTTCCTGAAAGTAAGAGTCAACTGATACAGCAAGCTTTATTGTCTTATTTTAAGAAGTTGCCACAACCTCCCCAGCCTTCAGCAACCACCACCCTGATCCATCAGCAGCCATCGACATCAAGGCAAGACCCTCCACCAGCAAAAAGACTGTGACTCACTGAAGTCTCAGATGAATGTTAGCATTTTTAAGCAATAAACTATTTTTAATTACAGATGTACATTTTGAAGACAATACTATTGTAAACTTAATAGACTACAGTATAGTGTAAACGTAAGTTTTATGTGTGCTGGGAAACCAAAACATTCACGTGACTCACTTTATTGTGACATTGGCTTTACTGTGGTGATCTGGAATCAAGCTCACAATATCTCTGAGGTATGCCTCTATCTCTTGTGTGCTAGGCACCTGGGGAATCTAATACTGAACACGAAAAACCCTATTACATGTTGGAGCCAAGTGAGAAAGACAAAATGACCGCCCACACATAGCTTGCATTTGAAATGTGCCAGTGCATTTATAAAATAATTATAAATTATCAGCCAGGTGTGGTGGCTCATGCCTATAATCCCAGCACTTTCGGAGGCCAAGACAGGTGGATCACTTGAGCCCAGGCATTTGAGACCAGCCTGCGCAACATGGCAAAGCCCTGTATTTATGAAAAGTAAAAAAATTTTCTGGTTGTGGTGGCGCGCGCCTGTAGTCCTAGCTACTCCAGAGGCTGAACTGGGAGAATCGCTTGAACCCAGGAGGCAGAGATTGCAGTGAGCCGAGACTGAGCTACTGTACTCCAGCCTGAGCGACAGAGTGAGACTCTATCTCAAAAATAATAATTATTAGTAAATTATATGAAAAATTCTATGAAAAACAGATAAGGTCCTATTGGTAGAGAATAATAGTGGGGCCCTACTTCAGACAGGATGGTCAGAGAAAGCCTCCCTGAGGAGGGTCTCAACTGGTGAGAAGGAGCCAGTCCCATGAAGAGATGGTGGTGGGGTGAGGAGCCCAGACAGAGGGAGTGGGTGGTGGAGGCCCTGGGGGAGCTGAGTCTGCTGCCTCTGAGGCATGGGAAGCCGGCCAAGGTGGTGTGGGCCCCATGCGGAGGGACTTGAGCTGGGCAAGGGCCAGAATGTGCAGGATTTGTGAGTTTAGATTTTATTTGGAGGCCGAGCAGCCATTGAAGGGTTCATAGTCATAAGAATGACGTAACGAGGTGCACATTTTTTAGAGGTCGCTCTGAATGCTGGACGGAAAGTGGGCTAGAAGTAGAGAGTCCAGTTAGGAGACTCCTATAATGTAGTCTTGGTGAGAGAAAATAGCAACTTGGACTGGCGACGTGAGTAACAATGGGGAAAGGGGAGCAAACCACTTCCAAGTGTGTTTGACCCCAAAGAAACAGGAGTTGCTGGCAGTTCCTCATAAAGTTTCAGGTGAACATAAGGTTGGTCAGCCTTATCTGCACCTAATGCTGTAGGAATTCAAGTCCCTTTGCCTGTGATCTGCCTCAGCTGACCCCACCCCACCTTAAGGCCTGGGATAGGCAGAAACGTGAGAGGACGGGCCCTGGAGAGGGGATGGACCCTCCACACGCTTCCACTTTCTGCTGCACAAGCTGCAAGTTCATAGCACTTGGGAACATGGAGGGTGGGGGGTCTTTGTATCCCATTGCCTTCTTGGCCCCCAAGACGGGCCCTGTCTAACATCCTCTTATACTCTCGGAGAGGGAGGTGGCAGTGGCTAAATAGGTTGGGGCCACAGGATAAGAAGTCCATTTCTGCTCTTTCCATAGATAGAAACCCTAGGCTTTGATTCACATTGTTTTTCTGGGCATCCAGCACTGCAGTGGAAATGTCTGCTCTTGGGGTTTCTCAAGGAAAGACCCCTGGAGGTCAGAGCTGGCTTCTGTCCAGGTCGTGGCACCCCACATTGCTGGAGAGATGCAGAGCAAGTACTTGCTGATGTGGCACGATTTCAGGAGCACAGGAAAGCTCTTGGGTGGGAAAAATGTGTCATTGATGTGAAAATTCCACCAAGAGAACATCTGCCCCTTAGCTGTAGTGAAGGGTTGCTGTGAACTAGGCTGTCCTCAGGAGAGGTAATACTCTCATGGTCCTTGGTGTACACAAGCTGAGAATAGGCCTCACTTTGGGGAGGGGAGCAGAGGACACTGGGAACCCAGATGAAGTAAAGGGACCCCAAGAACTGGCAAAGGAACAGAAATGGGACAATCTTAGTGTGAAGAAACCACTCCTGGCCGAGCATGTGACTCATACCTGTAATCCCAGCACTATGGGAGGCCGAGGCAGGTGGATTACCTAAGGTTGGGAGTTCAAGACCAGCCTGACCAACATGGAGAAACCCTGTCTCTACTAAAAATACAAAATTAGCCAGGCGTGGTGGTGCATGCCTGTAATCCCAGCGACTTGGGAGGGCTGAGGCAGGAGAAGTGCTTGAACCCAGAAGGCTGAGGTTGCAGTGACCCAAGACTGTGCCATTGTACTCCAGCCTGGGCAACAAGAGTGAAACTATCTTAAAAACAAAACAAAACAAACATTCCTCAGCTTCACAGAGTGATCTGGGGCCAGGAGGACTGTCCTCATTCAACCTGGCACACACCTTCTGCAAGTCCTTCCTGCACACAGGAATGTGAGAACGAAGCAGGTAGAAGGCCCTGCCCATGTGGTGCTTATAATCTAGTAGGGGAGACAGAGCATGTCCTCAAATATGCCAGATCAATGGAAGAGGAGGGGACTGGTTGTTAGAGATCAGAAGAAGGAGCAATTACCTTATGGGAGAGGAGGCAGAATTGGTATTAGCCTTCGAAAGTTGTGGAAGTGGAAAGAAAGGGCGTACCAGGGGCATGAAGCCCATGAGCTGAGGCCCACAGGAAGATTTCAGGAAATGTTTGACTTGGCAGGAATGTGGAGTTCAATGGGGTAAAGATTAATCCATTCACTCATCTCACAGATACTCCCTGAATGCCTAAGAGGTGTCAGACAGTCAGGGGAGAGCAGCAAACAAGATGGACAAAGTCCCTGATCTCAAGGAGCCAACACTTCGGTAGGGGGAGAAAGGCAACAGAAATGTAAACAAATAAGACTGGTTCAAATTGGGATAGAGGCAGTGAGGACAATAAAATGAGGTGATGTTTTAGAAAGCGACTGGGCTTCCTTTGGATCCGAGGTCAAGGAAGCTGTCTCTAAGGCAGCAGCATTTTAGTTGAAACCTAAATGACAATGAAGTCAACCTTTCAAGATTGAGGGGAAAGCCATTCCAGGCAGAGGCAGTGGCAAGTGCAAAGGCCCTGAGGCAGAAGCAAACCTGCA
The DNA here is from genome assembly GCF_028885625.2 of Pongo pygmaeus. Classification (NCBI taxonomy): domain Eukaryota; kingdom Metazoa; phylum Chordata; class Mammalia; order Primates; family Hominidae; genus Pongo; species Pongo pygmaeus. The sequence goes on along the minus strand of NC_072385.2, from coordinate 88,930,427 downwards.
GACACGCAGGGAGCAGAGCAAGGCATCCGCCAGGGAGTGTGCAGGCCCAGTTGTGCAGCGCAGGACCTTGTAGGCCATGGAGGGGAAGCTGGATTTCATTTCAACGGGAAGCTACTGGAGGATCCTAAGAAGGGGAGTGGCATGGTCTGACTCTTACGTTTATTTTTTATTTTATTTTATATTTTGAGATGGAGTCTTGCTCTGTCACCCAGGCTAGAGTGCAGTGGCATGATCTCGGTACACTGCAACCTCTGCCTCCTGGGTTCAAGTGATTCTCCTGCCTCAGCCTTCCAAGTAGCTGGGATTACAGGTGCCCGCCACTGCGCCCGGCTAATTTTTGTATTTTTGGTAGAGACAGGGTTTCGCCATCTTGGCCAGGCTGGTCTCGAACTCCTGACCTCGTGATCCACCCACCTCGGCCTCCCAAAGTGCTAGGATTACAGGCATGAGCCACCGCGCCTGGACTATTTTTTATTTTTTTGAGACAGAGTCTCACTCTGTTGCCCAGGCTACAGTGCAGTGGTGCGATCTTGGCTCATTGCACCCTCTACCTCTTGGTTCAAGTGATTCTCCTGCCTCAGCCTCCTGAGTAGCTGAGATTACAGGCACATGCCACCATGCCTGGCTAATTTTGTATTTTTAGTAGAGATGGGATTTCACCATATTGCCCAGGCTGGTCTCTAACTCCTGAGCTCGGGCAATCCACCCGCCTTGACCTCCCAAAGCGCTGGGATTATAGGCCTGAGCCACCACGCCCAGCCTGATTCTTAGAAGCTCACTCTGGCTGCTGTGAGGAGAATGGGTGAGGAAGAAGGCCCAGTGAGAGGCTGTTCCAGCCATTCTGGCAGGTAGTGGCGGGGACAGGAGGACACACAGAGCCAGCTGAGGGCTGGGGAGTGAGAAAGGAGAGTGAGAACGCTGGAATTTATTTGGGAGCAGTGGGGGCCTTAGGGGCTGCTAACCTGATGTGACCCATCCAAGGACCTGGAGCGATGATGCTCCTGTACTGGTGGGTGCAGATGTGGAAGCACAGTCCTAGGTCTGTCTTTGGTGTGTGTGCCGAGTGCAGGAGTGCAGGACTTTCCTAGGGCTCTCTGTTGGACCTTGAGAGCCCAGGGCCGATGTGCTGCCCCTGAGGGGGGTCAGTGCCTCACTCGCTGAGGTGTGGCAGCAACTGGCACCTGGTGAGCAGTCGGTACAGCATGGCTGATTGACGGGAAGGCCAGAGGGAGGAGGCTGGACAAGTGCCCACTCAAGACATATCTCTGGCTCCATCTCTACCCTCTTTTCTGAGCTGTATTCCAGAGTTGGTGAAATGTCACAAGCCTCCTAAGAGTAACTCTAAAAATTGTCTTCGGAGGTCACATTTTTTATAATCATGGGACTATTTAAAGGACAGAAAACACTGGCTGAGGATTGGAAGGACCCCAAGGGAAATAGGAGCTCAGATTCATTGGGCACCTAACTGTATTAAATCAGGAAAATGAGGCTCAGAGAGGTGAGGCAACCTCCCCAAGGAGAGGCCAGTTGGCTGCCTGGCCACCTCTGCCCAGATGAATCCTGGCCACTCTGCCTGTGACCTTCTTGCCCAGAGGAAAGGCTCACCTAAAAAGAAGGCTTCCAGGTGAATTCAAATGCAAAGGAAAAGAAGGGTGGCATCACCCATGCTTGGTTCTCAGCCTGGTAGTGCTGTTAAAGCAAACGAAGAGTTGAAAACTGTTTCTGAGCAATGAGCCCTTAGAGCTGGGGCTGTGATGTGTATGAGTTGGGCAGATGTGAGACAGTCTATCCCACCAGATGCAGGCACATCTGGTTCTCAGCCACCATCTAAAGTGGCGTGCCAAGCCTTCATTCCCTGCCTCACACATGGTGTTCATGCACACACCCACACCCACAGCCTGCCTGAAAAGGAGCTTTCCCTGGGCTGTAGGCTCTAGCCTCTCAAGACCCCAAGCAGTAGCCAATGGCTGGGTGATCCTGGTGGCCATCTCTAAAATCACCTTAAATGTCACCTTTGCCTTGAGACTTGATTGCCAGCCCCTGAAATAGGTGTTGGGAGCATGGTTAGAATTTCTCCTGTGACATCAGCACTGCCCCAGCAGCTGCACCCACCCACGTCATGGGGTCACTTGCAGCCTGCACAGTAGGACCAAAGCGGGGCTCTGGAATCTCCAGGACAGCAATGCCAAAAGATATTTCTTTCCCATATTCCCTTCCATTCTTCATTGGCAAGGTAGAAACCAAATTTTTGACAGAGAAATTAGATGTGTCAGTGATTCACCCCCTTACAGTGTGATTAAGCTGCTTTTGATCATCTGCACTAGATGTAAAGACTATGAAAATTCAGGAAAATATAAGTGTTAAGGAAATAGAGCCAGCACATCAACATGTTAGGACTGATTTCCATCTTCGGGAGGACAGAACAAAAGATGGGTCTTCACCAGGAAGCAAGGGACAAAAAGAAGCCCAACAATCAGCTGATGTGCTGTGAGTAGGGACAAAACTGCACAGAGAATCTGTGGATAAATTATTCCTGGGTAATTCTGACTCTTCATGCAGAGGAGCCCACACAGAACTCTGTCTCACAGGTGCCGGTTGCCTGGCTGCCTGGTTGCCAAGTAGAGAAGGAAGATACAAAAAATTCTGTTCCCTTACAGTGCACTTGACGTCACTACAGTAATTTTTTTTTAAATCAAGCACATTTAGACATTTCTTCCTTTTAGACATTCTCTTTGAAGAAGCAAAGAGGGAGGAATTTGGGTGCGGTGTGAGGCAGCATACAATTCTCAGAAGACCTCTGGGCTGCTCATGCATCGTGAGCAGTGGGCTGGGGGAGAGAGCTCCCATCCTAAAGGCTTTGTAGCTTGCAAGGCTCAGAACAAACAGATTTTAGTTCATTGCTTATCTCATCAGTATTCACTTCCTAGATTTTTTTTTTCAGTTAGGACTAACATTCTTTATTGTCAATTGAATATTAATGATTTGGAATTTTCCACTTTTGATACTGGCAGCAACAGGTGCTAACCTGACATCAACAACCCAGGACTCTTCCCTTGAGTTTGCTGCAAGGGGTCTCCAGAAAGGGGCTGATGGGAGTGAGGTGTTTACCCAGCTCCTTCCATCCCAAATTAAATATTCAAATTGGGTTTGTTCTGGGGCATTGTTAAGGCTTAAGCTTTAATTTAATGGAAATGGCATTGTCCTTGGAAGAAAGGTTTCATTAGGCCAGCCCGCAAACTTTTCCCATTATCCTCTGGAGGAAACAATCTGGGTGACAGCCTGACCGTCATAATCCCCGCTCCAGATTTATGGTGACAAAAGACTCTTAATACTGAAAATGTTCGGGGGGAGGAGAAACACTTCCCAAACAAGAAGTCTCTCCCTTCCAGGCCAGGTAACAAAGGGTCAGGAGGAATTTGGTGGGGGCCTCCTGGCCACCTGCCGGTTAAGCCCATGGTCAGTAGATTAACTGCAGCTCTGACTGAGTGTTTAGAAAGGCAAGTTACATGGCAGAGCAAACAAAATTCAGACTGTGCTTTACACATGGTAATCCCAAATTTAATAAGGCTTCACCACTGGGAAGCCAGAGCCCAAAAGGTAGCTGAGGTGTGGGGCTCTATTGTTCCCAGCCAGGGATGTCGCCATTGGTTGTCTGAGCAGCCTCTGGGCCCACCCCCTGGGGGTCTGTGGCCTCAGCTAAGAAAATTCCTCCTGGCCGTTTGCGGGGAGTCTGTTGTTTTCCTTCCTGCCAGGCTTCACCAGCCTTGTCCAGAGTCAAGTCACAACTTTGCCTGAACAAAGTCCCTGCAGATGGCTTGGGTGGTCAGAAGGCCATATGAGCTTCCAGCCCTGTGGGCTGCACCAGAATCCACCTCCCTGACCTGTGGGCTCATCATGGATGGAGCTGAGGCTTCAGGAAAGAGTCCTGGGAAGTCTGTGATCCAGCCCTTGGTCAAAGCTGCTGAGGGCCCAGATGTTTGTGCCCTGTTGAATTTCAGGCCTCCAAGGTGGGGGGTATGTGGGGTAGGTGTGAGTTATTTCTGAAATTATAATGAGCTGAAGGAATGTTTCTCTGTGGCCATCTTCCTGATTGTATTTGTCCATTTTCACACTGCCAGTGAAAACATACCCAAGACTGGGTAATTTATAAAGAAAAAGAGGTTTTAATAGACTCACAATCCCATGTGGCCGAGGAGGCCTCACAATCATGATGGAAGGCAAAAGGCACTTCTTACATGGCGGTGAGCAAGAGAGAATGGGAGCCAAGCAAAAGTGAAACCCCTTATAAAACCATCAGATCTCATGAGACTTATTAACTACCACGAGAATAGCATGGGGGAAACCGCCCCCATGATTCAATTGTCTCCCACTGGGTCCCTTCCACAACACATGGGAATTATGGGAGCTACAATTCAAGATGAGATTTGGGTGGGGACACAGCCAAACCATATCAATGATCATTCTTCATTGAGCAGCTGTTTATAAAGTACCTGCTATGTGCCAGGCACTGTGTTCAAATGCTCAGGACATTAAGATAAAACAGAAAATAGACATGATCTTGCTTCACAAGGACCATAAACTGAGCTAAGTGCTGCAAAGGAGAGAATAATTGTCCCATGAGCCCATACAATAGACGGACTTCACTGAGTCAAGGGGAACAGGGAGGACTTTTCTAAGGAAATGAGCCGCAGCAGAGATCTGAAGGGTACCAAAGGGCTAAGCCAGGCTGATGATGGGAGCACAAGGGAATGCAGGGTGAAGGGAAGCCCACCAGTGTGGCAGAGTGTCTCAACAAGATGTGTACAAGTTGTATACAAGGAAGCTGGCCTCCTTCATTCTGACTCCTGGGGATCACAAGCCTGCACAAGAAGAAATGTGGGAAAAGCAGGGAATCTGGGAAAAACTAAAAATACAAAAATTAGGTGGGCATGATGGCATGTGCCTGTAATCCCATCTATTCAGGAGGCTGAGGCAGGAGAATCGCTTGAACCCGGGAAGTGTTCCTAGTTTATGTGTACAATTTGTAAGAGGGCCACAGGATGCCGAGAATCTGTAAACAGTTCCTGGGGAAACCCTAAACCTCAGGTGAACCTCCTGGACCTGGGCACCAAGCTGCTGAAAGATGAAGCAATTAAAAATGAAAAAAACAATGTTCAAAAAGATAGTTTTCTGAATCTCCTTATTGTTCAAGATGGAAACCCAGTACACACATTTGCCTCCCATCTTTCCAGAAATCTTGCTGAAATAGTTTTAGAATTCCAAAAAGACATAAACCCATAATACTAAGGAGAGGAGGAGGAGGTCACCCACAGATAAGAGATGTAAGCAGATTTCTGGAATATGTGAAGCATATGGGAGACATTATTAGAGGAAACAGCTGATGACGGCCACATAAAATGCTCTATGGAGGGGCAACAGAGAAGATGGAAGCCGGTTCACCCAGGAAACCTCAGAAAGATTCAGGAAAGGTATGTACACAATTGCACAGTAAATCCACACCATCTATAGTGTTTTATATTCCAAAATTTGGGTTTACTGTGATGACTGAGGAGGCATAAATGGAGAAATGAGGAGAACCATTTGCATGAATGAAATATATGAAAGTAAACAAGCAGTTACCCAGTGCAGTGGCATGTACCTGTAGTCCTAGCTATTCTGGAGGCTGAGGCAGGAGAATCACTTGAGCCTGGAAGTTTGAGGACAGTTTGGACAATGTAGCAAGACCCTATCTCTTAAAAAAAATAAAAAGCAGAAAAATATCACTTCTGGGCAAACAGAACTTAAAGAACAGATTACTCAAAATTTTTTTTAGAATTCTCAGAATTGGGAAGATAATACATTCTAAAAATGGGATCTTGAGAACAAAATGAGCTCTTGGAAATTAAAAATGCAATTGGTGAAATAAAATAGTAGAAGGACTAAAAAGTTGAAATATCACAGGCATAGAGCAGAAAGACAAAATGAGAAATTATGAGGGGGAAAATAATAAAAGACATATGGAATAATCCAAGATCTAAAAGGCATCCTAGAAAGAAAAATAAAAGAAGTAAAGGGGAGAGAATTCTCAAAGCACAGAAGAACATTTCCTAGGGCTGAATAAGAATAGTCCTATGCAAAAGATCCACAACTAGACATAATCCAGGTAAAATTTCAAAACATGAAGTAAAAAGAATAGATTGTAAAAGTCTTCAAAGTGGAAGAGCAGAACACCTACAAATAAGCAGCAGTCAAAATGGCATCAGACTTCTCCTCAGCAACACTAGATGCTGGAAAATAATGGGTGCTGAGGGAAAATGGTTTTCAGTCTAGAATCCTATATACAAACTATTCACCAAGTAGAGGACAACAGAAGAGTTTTCAAACAAACAGGTACAGAAAGTTTACCTCCAACAGGCCCTTTCTTAGGAAGTTGCTGGAGCAAGTTACTCCAGCAAAAGCAGGACATAAGATGGGGGAGAGAAGAAAATCTGAGATTGAACTTAGGAAAGCCATAAAGAGTCTCAAGGAGACAGCTGTGCAGCACCTTGGAGAGCAGCCAGCCATACTGCAGTGGGATCACAGAAGACTTAGAGGAAGAGGGGAAAGGCAATTATCAGTATATTAGAGAACACAATTCATTTAAAATTCAGATTTAAAATAACACAGAGCCAAGCATGGTGGTATGTGCCTGTAGTTTCAGCTACTCAGGAGGCTAAGGTGGGATGATAGTTTGAGCCCAGGAGTTCATGCTCAGCCTGGGCAACATAGCAAGACCCTGCCTCTAAAAAAAAAAAAAAAAGAAAATTAACATAATAGCAAATAATGCAAGCAAGAGTAAAGGCATCTGGAAACCCTATGGAGAAAAATTGGGTTAAAAAAAAGTCAAGCTCTGAATATGAAGCAAACTAGGAGACATGATATGAAGCAACTGACAAAGTGTAAGGAATGAGAATCCTTTTGACTTGGTGCTGGAAATACACTCTTTTTAGAGGTCCAGGGATCATGACACTGAACTTGAAGAGCAGGAAGTATAATCCTAACATTACTATTAGTAAATAAGAATTACATAATAATACAATGAAGCCAATGTGATCAGTTTCCCATTTTAAGACTCAACCTTTAAACAAAGCTTAGAAAACTAGGGTGTATGCATCTGACAAAGGGCTAATATCCAGAATCTACCAAGAACTTAAACAAATTTACAAGAAAAAATCAACCCCATCAAAAAGTGGGCAAAGGATATGAACAGACACTTCTCAAAAGAAGACATTTATGCAGCCAAATAGACACATGAAAAAATGCTCATCATCACTGGCCATCAGAGAAATGCAAATTAAAACCACAATGAGACACTATCTCACACCAGTTAGAATGACGATCATTAAAAAGTCAGGAAACAACAGGTGCTGGAGAGGATGTGGAGAAATAGGTACGCTTTTACCCTGTTGGTGGGACTATAAACTAGTTCAACCATTGTGGAAGACAGTGTGGCAACTCCTCAAGGATCTAGAACTAGAAATATCATTTGACCCAGCCATCCCATTACTGGGCATGTAACCAAAGGATTATAAATCATGCTGCTATAAAGACACATGCACACGTATGTTTATTGCAGCACTATTCACAATAGCAGAGACTTGGAACCAACCCAAATGTCCATCAATGATAGACTGGATTAAGAAATTGTGGCACGTATACACCATGGAATACTATGCAGCCATAAAAAAGGATGAGTTCATGTCCTTTGTAGGGACATGGATGAAGCTGGAATCCATCATTCTGAGCAAACTGTCACAAGGACAGAAAACCAAACACCACATGTTCTCACTCATAGTGGGAATTGAACAATGAGAACACTTGGACACAGGAAGGGGAACATCACACACCGGGGCCTGTCGTGGGGTGGGGGCACGGGGGAGGGATAGCATTAGGAGATATACCTAATGTAAATGACGAGTTAACAGGTGCAGCACACCAACATGGCCCATGTATACATATGTAACAAACCTGCACGTTGTGCACATGTACCATAGAACTTAAAGTATAATAAAAAAAATTTTTAAAACTAGGGTGTGTGGCAGGATAGAATAGAAACTTTAACCTTAATAATGTAAAAGTACAACTATAGTGGCAGAAGGTGAGATGTAGAAAGGAAAAGAAAGGTTAGAGGAGAGGATATTTGTAATAATATCCTCAACTTGCAAAGCAGATAGTCAAGAGGCACTGGGGAAAGTTGATGGATCCATAAATATAGGTTTAAACATTTTATTAAAGTTACAAAGGCAAACCATAGAAGACGGGAATATCTAAATATTGAACTTTGAAATTCACACTCAGAATTCCACAGATACCTGAAAAATTGGTAAATGAAGAAGTAGAGATAAAAGTATATTACAAGTATAATGTGTATAACTCTATATGTTATATGGGGAAATCCACCTAGGGCCAGATAAAATATATAATATTATGCAGTATTTGGGATGTATCTATTCATGGCTTATCTGACATTTGAATTTGACAGGGCATCCTGTATTTTTTTTTTTCTCCTAAGTCTGGCAACCCTAGATCCACTAGAGGAACTAAAAATCAAAAGTATGCAGGCTGGGCACGGTGGCTCATGCCTGTAATCCCAGCACTTTGGCAGGCCAAGGAGGGCGGATCACCCAAGGTCGGGAGTTCGAGACCAGACTGACCAACATGGAGAAACCCCGTCTCTACTAAAAATACAAAATTAGCCGGGTGTGGTGGCACATGCCTGTAATCCCAGCTACTGGGGAGGCTGAGGCAGGAGAATCGCTTGAACCTGGGAGGCGGAGGTTGCGGTGAGCCAAGATCACGCCATTGCACTCCAGCCTGGGCAACAAGAGCAAAACTCCATCTCAAAAAAAAAAAAAAAAAACTACATGCTACTTGATCTGTAACTGTAGGTTTGCATTATTTTGATAAGAATAAAAAATTTCAGATGTGTTCAGTGCATGTAGGAAATAAATCCCTTATTTTGAATATATAGGAAGAGGCATATTTATTAAATCAGCCTTGCCCTGTCCCACTTAATACATTTTAAGAAAGTATTTAAAGAATATTAGTTTGCAAGGATTCCATTTGTAAGCCTGTCAGGCACCAAACAGGACTTAGGTGCTTTGGGCAAGTATGTGCCAGATGCTGTGGGAGGTTGCTGAGTCTAGGAACTTGAAATTTAGATGAAGAGGCAAGATATATATTGTGTACAGGACAGCTAACTCTTTAAGGGAGGTTGGCTTCTATTACTTGAAGTCAGATGATTGCGGGAAAATGGTGGTAAAGGTGGTGACTGCTAAGTGCTACAGGGGCTGAGCTGAGGGAGCAGGTGAAAAGCAGAACAAGGTTGGTGATGAAGATGAGACTTAGAGGAAGAGGAGGAGGGTTTGGAAAAGGAAGAGGCAGCGATTCCAGTGCCTGCTTTTAAAGACCCTGATTTAAACCACACCTTTGGGCTGGGCGTGGTGGCTCACGCCGGTAATCCCAGCACTCTGGGAGGCGGGTGGATTGCCTGAGCTCAGGAGTTCAAGACCACCGTGGACAACATGGTGAAACCCTGTCTCTACTAAAATACAAAAAATTAGCCAGACATGGTGACGCTCACCTGTAATCCCAGCTACCTGGGAGGCTAAGGCAGGAGAATCGCTTGAGGCCAGGAGGCGGAGGTTGCAGTGAGTCAAGATCGTGCCACTGAACTCCAGACTGGGTGACAGAGTGAGACTCCATCTCAAAAAATAAAAAAAAAAATAAACCACACCTTAGCAAAGGATTAGCTGTCTGCCTGCCCCCAACCTCTCCCAAATGCACCCCAACAAGCACCCACTTTTTGTGGGTCTCCAAACCTTCAAAAGGCTACTCAAACAGTGGATTAATGTCCAAGAGCCCTTCCAAAGTGATGAATCAATGGTCAAGAGGTGATGGGGAACCACTGCTTTGGCTAGGTCTAAGCAAACCCCGGCTAGAGGTCTCCCAGGCCTGGTGGGCCGAGAGGACAAGCCTAACCCCTAGGGAAAAGTCCCTTCCCTGATCAACTCAATGCAAGGTGTTAACCTTGTTTGAATCCTGATTTGAAATACCATCTGCCAAAGTTCATTTCTAAGCCAAATGAGGAAATTTGAACATTGCCTCAATATTGGTGGGATTGAGAAACTACCGTTAATTTTTTAAAGTAATGAACTATGGTTGTGCTTTTAAAGGAGACTTTAAATATTCGGAAATACTTATACCTAAATATTTGAGAATTAATTTAGTATAATCCAATGTGGTCTTGTTGCAGGGGTTGTGTGTTAAAACTATTGGCTATAAATTCTTGTACTTTAGTATGTGTTTAAAATTGTCAATAATAAAATTCCTCACTTAATATTCCTTGCTCTCTCTATAGATAACAGTCCCTTAGACTTGCTTAGCATGTATGGCTTACATTTACATCAAATTACCCTCGTGATCCCTGGAATATCCCAGTTGGGCAGTTAGGAGATTTTTGCTGATGAGGAAACAGAAAGACAAAGGCACACAAAGGGCCTGACTTGGAGAGAGGTTCTCCCTCCTCTCTCAGGACACCTAAAGGTGGCAGGAAATACCTTCATGGCTTACAAAATATTTTACCTTTCTGAGTGCTCAATAATAAGTACTCCTGGCACCACTTTGTTTCTTTATTCAACATATAGCTGTTGAGCATCTGCTGTTTGTCACACTTTCCAGGGTGGCAGAGATAGAGATACCAGACTTTTTCCTACTTCCAGTTCTTCAGATATTTTTCCAAAATCAGATGGGATATTTTGCCCCAAATCTAAAGACCCTTTAACTAGAAACTCCCTAGAGAGGTAGAAACCACAGCCCTAGCCCCTGCCCATACCCAAGAGCCTTAGCTCATTCCTAGATACCAAATCACAGGGCAGGCCCCCTTGATTCTGACTCCTGCAATTCCTGTCCTTCCCTCTGGGGAAAGACTCAGCAGGGCAGGGAACCTATGCCTGGGACAAGAACATCTTGCCCATGACCTTCACTGGAGGCCCCCAAAGCAGAACCTGAGCACCCCCTTGGTCTGCCGCTGTCTTCCATCTGGCAGTACCCAATTGCCCAAGGGCAACAAGCACTCTAGGACCTGGCCCCTAGGCACCTGACAGGCAGCCACCTCACCACTGCAATGGCCCCAGCCCCCACTTCCCTGGGTTGCTGGAGGGTTTCTTACCTCAGCTAGGTTGCCCCTCCTCCACCCCATAAACACAGGCCTCTCCAGCTGTCTCTCTTCCTTGGACAGCCTCCTGTCAGCCAAGCATTTTGTGGTTCCTCCTCAGCACTCAGCACTGTGCCACCCTCCTCCTCCTCCCCATGGGGCTGAAACAGCCATGGCTGACGTCTCCAGGGAGCACCTCATGAAGAGACCCCATGATGGGTGGTGCTTAGACGGCCATTGTTCCTCCTCTGGCTTCCCTAGCCTGCTTTCCTCCAGCCCCGCATACTGTTCCCCTTCCCTTCCCTCTGTCTTCCTCAGTCAGTACCTACCTTCTGTCCCTCAGGCTGGCCAATGACTTCACTGTCCCATCTCCTCTGGGCTCACTCTGGAAGACCCTCTCATAGCTGAGGGGGCTGGCCTCCGAGTCCTCCACAAGTGGTGGGCTCTGGCCCTCTTCCTGCCATGTGCCAGCTTGTTGGCCTGTCCTTTGTCTCTTCCTTCAACTTAGCTTGAGCCAGCTCACTGAGTAGGGACAGTCACATCCAATTCAAGACCTTCCCACTGTTCGTGTTTCTTTTCCTGGAGCCAGGATTTTAAATTTGAGGTGGATTTATTGGGCATTTACTATATGCTAGGAAATGTGCTAAATACTTTTGTACATTATTTCGTGTAATCTGCCAAACAATGAGGTTTTTAAATTAAATTTCCTTTAAGACATCTGAAGATACTATTATCTTAGGCTTAGAGAGGGTAAGGAGCTTGCAGAACCAAGGTTTAAACCCAGGTGGTTCATCTCCAGAGAGGGCTTGAAGGCTGAAAAAAGTGAGTAGCAATTACATCATAAATAGAACCACCCATGGACATAAGGAGATCCAAACTCTACTCTCACCTCTGCCATGAAACAGATGTGGGCAAATCATTTAATCATTCTGAGCATCATTTTTTTCATCTTCAAAATGTGCATTGGAGAAGCAGGGATAACAGACACTCTCTCGTGGGATGCAGTGTAACACAATGATTAAGCATGTGGATTCCAGTGCTAGATTGTCTGGGTTCACATGGTAGTTCTCCTATTCATGAATCATGTGACCAAATTGCCTTGTGTCTCAGTGTCCTCATCTGTGAAATGGCTATGATGATAACAGTACCTGTGGCATAGCATGATGGTGAGAACTAATTGGTGCATATCTGGTAGAGCAGTGCCTGGCATATAGCCACCATTAATATCATTATTATTATTATAATGAATGGTCTCTTCCATCAAAATTCTATTATTTTAGGATGTATTCGAATTTTTTTTTTTTTTGAGATGGAGTCCTGCTGTGTCACCCAGGCTAGAGTGCAGTGGTGTTATCTCAGCTCACTGCAACCTCCTCCTCCTGGGTTCAAGCGATTCTCCTGCCTCAGCCTCCCAACTAGCTGGGATTACAGACACTTGCCACCATGCCCAGCTAATTTTTGTATTTTTAATAGAGATGGGGTTTCACTGTGTTGGCCAGGCTGGTCTCAAACTCCTGACCTCGGTGATCTGCCCACCTCGACCTCCCAAAGTGCTGGGATTACAAGCATGAGCCACCACACCCGGCCTGCATTCAAACTTTTAGCACCATTCTTAATGTAGCCAGAGTTTTCATGTTTAGAAATCAGAAGTTAAAGGCTCATCTTTAATAAGAAATATCCTCACACTTATACAGTAAGTCACTCCCTTCAAAACACATGCACATATAATCTTACATTAGGACCTCATAATTCTGGTAAGTCAGCAATAAAACTGTACATTTGTGCAGCTCTTCACAGTGACCGATGCATTTGAACCCACTTCCATTCACTTTGGCCCCACCCCACACTATGAGGCAGGCAGGATAGGCAATGTGCCCACTCAGGGACAAGGAAGCCTTCAGTCAGATGTAGTCGGTGACTTGCTCGAGGTCACACGTTAATGGGCAGCTGAACCAGCTTTGATGCTGAAAGATCCTAATTTCCAGTCTAGAAATCTCTCCAGAAAGAAATCTCTCTCTGTTCTGCAAGGTACTTTGTGCTTATGTGTGCTGGGTCCCCATAGACCTGAACCCGAACGTGGGTAGAATTCACCCATGGCAAAAAGAGCTCCTCTCCTGTAACCACGGACTTAAGCCAGTCTTTATCTAGAATGGAATCCCCTTTTCTACAGATTGTAGGTACCTAGGGTCACTGTTACCTCACAAAGGGTGGAAAAAAGAGGGGAAAAGGCCCTGGGCTCAGAGACACCCCTGTTCTCATCCCTGCGCTGGCCCTTGATGAGCTTTGTGGCCTTGGACAAATCATGAGAGCTGTCTAAACTCTCTGAGAAATGTGGACGGGCACAACCACTTTGTCGGGAAGCTGAAAGAATTAGCAATAACACATCGTAGGCATCAAGGAGGCGTTCAATAAATGGTAGTTCAAAAACAAAACAAAACAACAACAAAACTCCTTTCTCCAGAAGGCCAGTATGGCTGACAGACCAGCCTCTGGCCTCACTTCTGCCCTTGGAGATGCTGGCGCCCAGAAAGGCAGCAGGCAAAGCAGACAGGTGACTTTCAGTCCTGAAACATATATTCTCACCTTGGGTACCTGCTGTTTTTAATGACTAATTTTTTTCCCTTGATACAGCCATCATTTAGCAAATACCAGGGCTAGTTATTAATTTAAAAACATCTTCAGCCTGTGCTTACAGAAACTGCCATTTCCCCCCTCGGGAATGAGTTTTTCGTTATGTTTTTAAAATTAGCTGGCGCTTGAATTTCATTTTCCATCCAAGCTTCCCTGTTATCTGTAAGGTCACAGAAACACATAGGCTGCGGACAGTCCAATCCCAGATATTAGGCTCCCGGAATTAAAAGCTGAAATAAGTAAATAAAGAGAGAACGCCCAGGGATTTTTTCAGAGCAGAAAGCCGGTCCCCAGCGTGACGCGGAAGCCAGGTTCCCTCCTCAAGTGGCTCTTCCCTTACATTTGGAGGTGAAGGCTGAGGAAGAGGAGGAGACAGAGAAGGAAAAAGGCCTGTGCCCTATATCGCCAAGATCTGTTTCTCCTCCGCTCAGCAACGTGAAAGAATGAGAATGCATTCTGGAGGAAGAAGCAAAAAAAAAAAAAAAAAAAAAAAAAAACAAGCGCTGATTGTCCCTTTAAGCCATTTCAATCACAGGCTCGCAGTTAAAATAATGCTCACCTACTGCGCTTCCAACTGGGCCATCTACCTTTTCCGCCGGGTCAGGCCCAGTCAAGCCTGAGGAGGCGGCCGCGGCCCTCGTGAGCCCGCTCTAGGCCCGGCTACACCTGTTTATCACCAAGTCGCTTCATTTCCCTTCCCCTCCTGCCTGCTTGAAAAGGAGCATTAATTAAACCGGTAAACAAGCCGGCTCCCATTCTAAATCAGAGCTGCAGGCAAAGGAGAGATAACTTAGGCTCCAGAGAAGAGGGATTTTCAGTTAATTTATGGAATCCACCGTCACACTTTCTCCGAGCAGCCAGCTCCCCGTTTAACGGGGAAATTGAAGCAGACAGCCTTTGTCTAAACACTTCTTTTGCCCAGAATATCTTAATTTTTCTATTTGAATGTTTAATAAGGTTTGGGGTGCAGCAGCTTCCTTTTAATTGTGACGGTGCGGCCGCTTGGGCGTGATCCCTTGGCTGGGGTTGCAGGGGGCCCGTCCTCCTGGGGCGCGGAGGGAACGACCAGCGTTTCCAAGCCGGGCTCTGGCCGTCGGCGCGAGAGCGAGGCCAAGGTCTGGGGGCAGTTTAGGGGGACCCCGAAGTCGGGGCGGCCCAGAAACCCTTTGCCCACAGCCACCGCCCTTTCCTTTGTAAGTTTCCCCATAGCCGTCGGTGCGACCCGGCGCCGACTCTCCTCCTCTTCTCCCTGCGAGGGCCCGCGCCGCCCCGGCCCAGTCCTGGGGGATAGATCCCTCGGGGCCCAAGGGCTGGGCCACAGCCCGTCTCCGGCCACTGCTGCGAGGACAGGCGCTGCCTAATTTCTCCTCTAAGGGGGCTGTGTGTGCGTCTCCTTCCCAACTGATGTCTGGAATTTCACAGTGTAAGTGGGACTCCCACTGAAATTGTAGTTTTCCTAAGATTACAGACAGTCCAAGAAAAACAGCTCGGTACGTCTTTGTCATTTCCTCTGTAAACCTTCAGGAAACAACACAGGAACGTCTTACATAGACTTCAAGTCAGCCTGCTTTTCCGGGTGGCGTATCCAGTAATCATGTTGACAAATTAATGGTAGAGAATTAGTTGTACATTAAAGATTTAAATTATATTATGCAGCACATTGTCATAAACTGATATAAAACAATAGGAAAATAAATGTAAATGAATTCAAGTTACTGACATGTAAAACGCCAGACTGACATCTGTACACTTAGCTACTCGCTCAGCCGCGGTGGCGGGGCCCGCGCGGTCCCTCCGCAGACTCGCGGGCCGGGGCCGGGGGAGGCCCTGCTGCGGCGCCGCGGCGTACCAAGGGTTAAGCGGCGCGGCTCGCGGCCCTCCTGGCTCCCCTCCCCTGCGTGCTGATTTTCAGGCCCACCGAGCCGCCCGAGAAAGTTTTCAATTCGATGGGGCTGCAGCGTCTCAGGGGCTGAGCTCCTTAGAGAGCTTCGGGGGCCCCCGAGGGCCGCCTTGCGGGGAGGGGGCGGCTGCCCGGTCCGGGACCCGCTAATTACAGGGATTCGGTTTCCCCGCTCTGAAGGAATGCATTACCTGCAGCAAAGGAGGCGCGGCCTCTCAGGAAGGCCCCGAGAGGAAGCTGAATGCCCCAGTGCATTCCAGCCCCATCCCTAGGTTTATACCCGCAACCTCAACCCATGCTGAGAGACTAATCGCTGGGCCATTGTCAGGGCTGTTGTCCAATCAGCCCCTGAATAGCAAAACTTCACAATGCCGAGTATGAATTAGAGGGGAACAAATGTGGATGCAGACTTTTTTTGCAACAATACCTAACTGAGCCTTTCAGACAGGACAACGGATGCACAAAAGCTCGACGGAAATTGGAGTAACTTTTGGAGGCCCTTGTAGCTGCCGTCAATAAGCGTCAGCCCCATAATGGCGGCTGGGCCTCCGCCACCAATTCCCCCCCCCCCAACACTTTTTGTGTGTGTGTGTGTGTGTGAGATGGACCAATTGTTCATGGGGTGGGGGGAAACTGTTGTAAAAATTGGGCATTTTTGTTGTCCTTGTCTTGGAAACGGTGGCTCTCTGTTGAACGCAGCCAAATGGATTGTCTCTTCCTGACGTGGATTGTAGATTTGGTCATTATCTAGCCCACATAAAGTACTGACAATGTCCCCTCCCTCCGTCTGCCCACCCCCAAAAGAACAGAATAGCTTCTTGAGCTATACAAATGTCAGGTCTCTGTTTTAAAATTTAGCTTTGTTTACCCAACAGAATGGAATTCATTACTGTGTAAAAGAGGCTCCATTTTCTGATCTTTTTATTCAAAATGTTGAGAGTATCAAAAAGCTCATTTGAAGGTCACAGGTTTATGTATCTATTCTCTTAAGTGTTTTAGAAATTCATAGGCAGGACACAAAAGGTGGAAAATGTGAAAACATACTGTTCATTGTTTATCCTAACCTTGCCATGGTTATTAGATAAATGAGTGTAGGGGAAAAAATGGCATTAAAAGCCATTGTGAACTGGGAATTTTTTTTCCCCTGAAGACTGTTAATTTTAGCCCTTGATCTGTAAAGGTCAATTTCTAATTCTTTTTACTGTGCAGTTTATATAACTTCTGCATTTCAAGTCTATAAAAAGCTTTTGCAGACTTTTCATAATGTAAGTAGCAATTTATTTCATTACGGTCTGAATTTTTTATGTAATTCCTATGGACACTCTGATGAAATTGTCAGGCTTAAAAGCTGTAGTGCTTTTCATTTGGGGATATGTGGATTTTTTTTTTTTTTTTTTTGCTCCGGTCCATTCTTGCTGAATAATTTAAAATTAGAAAGATTAATCAGTTCAGTGATTTAAAAGACCACACTTTGGTTGGGACAAGGTCTGAGGCAAAATCATTTTTTTATTAGTAAATGATTTAAAAGGTCTTTACAACTAGTTATCTGAAGCTGATATTTAACTGTTACTTATTCCACTAATTTCTATCTTTTGTTAAAAGAACTTTCCAGCCTAAATCTCCTCGCTCTGTCCCATGCTAATTGCGGCTTACATTATATAAATGGCTTTGTAAAGAAAACTATAACTCCAAACCTTGAAAGTTGCGTGTTTCTATTTGCTCAAACTTGATGCACTTGTTTGAAGAGGGTCATTGCAGGGAGAGCTGTGTAGCCTGTAAGAATGTCCTGGATAACAAGCTTAAACAGAACCTTTTGTTGTGCCTAGTATTCTCAGGACTCCAAAATGAGGCCTCCTTTTTCTGACTGTGGGCTGAAGTGGTTCATTACTGCTGTTTCCTCCGCCAGGCCAGGGCTCAGCCATTCCCACTACTGAAGGTCTGTAACTTCCTTAAAAAGGAAGAAGGAAAACATGGCCCAGAAAGGTCTTGTTAGCACTTCCTATGTGAAATTAGCAGCTTTCTAAAAGGTACAACTCCAATTACCTCACATTGTGGAGGCGAGCACAAACTCAACAATATGCACAGCCTAGCAAGTGACATTCTGTCTTTCTAGAGTTACTTCCCTAATTAGGAATGAAGAAGCTCTATTCTGCTGAGTGCATCTATTTACAGTGGCCACAATGCTTTAACTTGAGCATCCTTCTCAAAGACCAGTGTTAAAAAACACAAGTGCTCTTTTCGCCGAGCAGGCTATGGTGAGGCGACACATTCCTAACGGTTACGCCCTCGGGGGGGAGAAAAAAAGTGTAGCTGCTTTGGCAGGATTGTTAACACTTCAGGATTCATTTTCCACAATAACGCCCTGCCCAGAGAGCTCTGGGAATTACAGTGGACAATGGGGAGGCATTCTTAGGAGGGTCTAATGATGGAATAAAAAGAAAAATATTTATTGCTTTTGACAGTTCCACAAGGGGCAAAAATCCTTGTCGTGGCTAAAGTTTCCCTAGCTGTTGGAGGAAGGCGGCTCACTGGGACTCAAACAGTTCCACTTCCTTTGTTAGGAGGCTGAGTACCAGGGCCAAGCTGGGAAATTAAAGATTAAGTTCATTAAGGTAAGATAATTGTGCAGAGGCATTGTTGTTGATACAGGTGGAGTGATAAGGGCTGGGGTAGGAAGCCCATTTACATGTAGGGACGACCCATTAAACAGGCTTAACAGACGTGCAAGGCAAATATGTTTATTATTTGCCTGATGGCTGACCTATGCTTTCACTGTTGCATTAGTCAACGCCACCCCCCCCCGCCCCCCAAAGGAGGGCCAGGACTCCCTGCCGGGAACCAGGTGGAAGAGAAGGCAAAACAGTCTCCAGCGAGCAAAGATACAGTCCTGTGGGCCCTTGGGGAAGACTGGCCTTTCTCCTCCCTCCAACACCCTGTTACCCTGCCACCCGAGAGGACCAACGCCCCTCCAGCTAAGGAGAGGAGACAGTGCTCTCCCACCTGAGGGATGTCTTTAAATCTTTCTGGATGCTGACAGGAAACATTTGCGCAGAAGCGCCCTTTGGATGCCCTTCTTAAAGAAGACCTCACGCTCTCTTTTCTCCTTCTGATAGGAGGGAGATACCCTGATTTTCCATCAGGGAGCTTCTCAAACGCTTCCTTCCCCAGTGTTACTGACCGCCTCAGAATCTGACTTCCATTTCATTCTTCTAAGAAAAACAAACCAAACATCATTCCCTGTCCCTGCCCTATCTGTCCACACGCACAGATCCACCCTGCTTTGTTATTGAAAACTGGAGTTTGGCTTTGTTGGGAAGAGCTCCACCCTGCCCCCTTCCCAACTTGGAGACCTATAAATACTGAGAACTTTAGAAAAACAAACAAAAAAAAGTATGGGATGGATGGTGGAATTTTGGGGAGCATGGGGGTCCGTCCTTGCGATCCGTCCGAAGGGAGGGAGAAGGTGGAGAGAGAGGTGCCCAGATTGTGCCCAAGTGGCTGAGAATGTGCCCGGTGCAGTGTTCAAGAAAATTATTTCTTCACAAGCACCCTTATTTTTGCTGTGTCTTGGGCAGGAGGAGAAAGATCTGCATTTACTTTTGTTGGGGTCACTAGTTCATCATCTCTGGTGGCTCCACTTATTCTTCCTATTTCTGGTGAGGAACTGAGAAACAGTTAAGGGTTGGAGATGTCTTTGATAATAGATATCCTGAAAGAAATTCACTTGTTTATTTGCGTGACAGGGTCACCTCTTACACAAAAACTCACCTGCCGTCCTCTCTTTCCCCTCCTGCCCTCCCTGCAGTCCCCCAGTAGGAAAATAAACAGTGGCATAATGATTTTGGTAAATAGAATTCTTTTTAAAGCCATCTGATCACAGGGAGACATTCTGAGAAGACCCTAGGATTTAGTCAGTGCTGATGTGTAAAAAAAAAGACTTAATTTCAGAGAGGTTTTTAAAAAATATATGTAGATACAATCACATGGTGAGAAGAGTTTCAGGAGTTAAGAATAAACGTATTTTAATTCATTCAGGGTCTATGATCTCTCCCTACTTGTTGCTGCTGTTATTTTCTCTGAACGGAAAGATTGTTGATTTCCTTTAGCTCACCAGGCATCCATATTGTAGAGTGATGCGGAGACTCCTTTGGTTATTTTCATAGATTATGTCAGAGAAGTTTCTGAATGAAACATTTTCAGTAGTATGTATCTGTGGGTTTGAGTAGAACTTGAAGTAATTCTCAAGCAAGCAAGCAACATTTACCAATGTTTTTCTCCTCTTGTGTTGATGTCAGGAGTTCTTTTTATTTATTTCTATAAAGCGTCCTTTATCCTTGAGAATGTTGAATAGACTTCTTACAAAAGTTATCAGAGGCCAGTCTGATAAATCAGATGAGAAATTAGGAACATCTGAGTTATTTTCTAAGATGGGTTAATGAAGAGATGAGGATTTGCATTTTCTTTTAAAGACCTAAGGAGGGAGGCAGGCTCCTCGGCTGTGACATTGTGATTTATCAGAAAGCAGAAAGGAAAATTTCATACAGACCAGATTCCAGGCTGCAGGTTACTTGGAATGTATTAACTTTTTGAGAACAAGTGTGTAATCACTGGCCTTTAACGACTAAAAATGAAGTTTGAAAACCTTGTACAATGTCCTCAGAATGTTTGTGTGCGAGGAAACATTTATCTCCATAAACAGCCCTTTAACGGAAAAGAAAAACTGTTTTGCCAATAATCAGAAACGAAAAGATTGCTCTCTAAACTGGAAGAAACAATATTTATATTTTCAACCCTACTGAACTACTGAATTGAGATTGTTAAGAGGCTTTTTCTTTACTGCATTAAAAAAAAATAGCCTGTCATCACATTGTCATAAAAGGAGGGAAGTCTCGTTTTGGAAATTATTTACAAGTTTGATGTCTTTAGAAATACCACCTTGAATCTGGAACTGTGATTAAAGTTGGTGAAAGGATGGGAGTGGAGGGACTGCACGTCTGTCTTCTGGCACTTGGAACATTTCTTGGATGGGGAAGAAACCCGGAGACTTCTTTCTCTTCCTTCCCTTTACAGTGTGATGGGGACATGGTGGAGGGGCGCAAACTGGAGCAGCCAGGGAGGGGTCTGCAAAGCCCTGTAAACACCTCTCACTAAGCCATGAGTGCTTTACATATTTCAGGCTATTACTTGCATCACAATTTCTGGAAATTCTGTTGTAACTTTTAAATTTTATCTATTAAATACTGATTTTTGTTTTTAAATAAAAAACTTCCTACTTTATGTTTTTTAAATCTTTTAAATAAAAAACATAAAAATGTTTATGGGCTCTTTTGTACTTTACAGTGGATATGAAAAAATGAAAACATACCTCGTTGAATTTAATGAAAGATTGCTATTTCCTAGTCTGTGCAGTTCTTTTAAAAATGGAGGTGAAATTTACATAACATCAAATTAAACATTTTAAAATGTACAATTCAGTGTTATTTAGTACATTCACAATGTTTATCTGTAGCTTACTTTCTAGTTATAATTTTAGTTACAGAATTACCAACAAGTATTTGTAGAATTGTTATTAAATATTAATATTCATTCAACAAACATTTATTGAGCAAATTGTTACAAGAGTGGCACTAGGCTAAGCCCTGTGGGGTTTATAAAAATGAAAAAGGACTATCACATCCTCAATTTTTTTTTTTAATCTACGAGAGGTTGTGCTAAAGGCATCAACAACTTTAGTCTGGAAATCTTTATTGAATTTATTAATAAACAGTATTCGGCCCCACAGAGTCTTATCATTCTAAAACATCACAATATTGCTAAACATTTCTCAGCAACAATAGCCGATATAATTAAACTACCTACAAAGAGTTGAGAATATTTACTGTACTATATTTCTCAGAGTGATTTTATTTTCTCTGACACATTCCAGAGTTTTCAAAACTTATAATACGTAAGTTGGACTTGGTTCAGTATGTTTGCTTTGATGGGCATTGACTTTGTTTGGGTAGGTCTATTATTTCAAAGTGAAAATTTCTGTGTAGTTTTTTGTCAAACTCCAGCTTATATGGCTGAAAGAGGGTAGCAGGAGGCTCCAAGAGGATAGAAGTCACTTTGCTGGAAAAGCCACGCATGCTTCTCAAGGGACTCTAAGGCAAATGGTTCAGCACACTAGAAGAGTAGCAATATAGGTAACGAACCCAAGAATGTTTTTAGCCGCAACTAGTTTTTAAAGATTGAAATTGTTTAATGTTAAAAAAAATGCTCTATCTGTTAAAGCATTTATCTTTTCCTTGAAAATATCTGTCCTTCAAGTAGCATCTGAATTTTGATGATGATGATGATGATGATGATGATGATGATGATGATGATGGTGGTGGTGCTGGTCCTGAGGTAACGGAGTTGGCACAAAGGAAACGTGACAAAGCCCTCGTCTCATTAAGGCTAGTTGATACAACTTTGTGTGATCAGTTAGTGAAGGGTCTTCTTTGGCCTCCAATATAGGAAGAAAATAACAAATGGACAAATATTAATTGAGTCGCCTTTCAGGAAAGGCTGTGCATAGCCTCCTTTGGGGGAATAAATGCAGTAGTGAAAAGAGCTCGATGGTTGGGAGTTCCAGTCCTAGTTCTGCCACTTTCTAGTTGGGTAGTTTTTGGCAAATTACTTGTTTGCTCTGAGCCTCGATTTCTTCATCTGGAGGGACAGTAATAGCTGCCTTGCATGGTCCCCTGTGAGGATCAGCAGTAGTATGATGCTAAGTACATCCTCCATTCTCAATAAATCAGTAATTGCTGAGACAAATACACATACCAGGTGTGCTTGCCATGCCTTTCAATGACAGAACGAAGTAGGACATTCTACCAGGACAAGCAAAGTACCTTTTGGTGTGAGTTTTGCAAATCATAAAACATCAAATTAATTTCTCATAGTGTGTATGACTATGAATGGAGGCATGGAGGCTTCAGAATTAGTATTTTGAATGGGAATGTTAGAATCGATACCTCTGTTGAATACCATCTCTTGCCTCCACTGAAAGCTTACAAATACCACCTGAAAAATTACATCAATTTGCCATAAGACTGGAACCATCAATTTATACCTGAAATGTGTCAAAATGTTGGGTATTTCTATAATGATAAAAATGATTGGAATTGCCATGTTTAATTAAAATGTTAATCCACTGTCATCTTAAATGATCTCTATTTACAGAGAATTTTCTGTTTGCTGTTAAGGTGTTTTATTATTAAACGTAAACCTTGCTGTTTAGCCAATGCCTGACACTAACTTAAGGAAGAGGTGACAATCTTCCAGGAGTGGGAGGAAGAGGTGACAATCTTCCAGGAGGGGGAGAGGTGACCCCTTCATCAGGAGAGTGTCTCTTATAGGTTGGAGGAGGAGTGACTGCTGCATGGGAGCCGGAAAGACCACCCTGGCTCTCAAATCCTCCACAGCCTGCTCCCTTATGTTCAAAACCTTTTAATAATAGAGTTGACTGAAATGCAAATATTTTTGGAAAAAGGAACACCAAAGTTTGAATTTGCAAAAGGATGTAAGATGCCCAATACCAACCCCTTTTCTGGGAATGAGGTTGAGAGGTTTGAGGGTTACAAAATGGGAAGAAGTCTATCTGCAGAATTTATAATTGGCTGCAATTGACCTGAATGCGAGGAAAACTAGATTTCCTCTGTGTGTGTTGGTGGCTAGGTGTGTGAATGAGGAGCAAGGGGCACTGAAACTTTGCCCCCCCCTTTTTTTTTTTGAGACGGAGTTTCGCTCTTGTTGCTCAGGCTGGAATGCAATGGTGAGATCTTGCCTCACCACAACCTTCGCCTTCCAGGTTCAAGCGATTCTCCTGCCTCAGCCACCCGAGTAGCTGGGATTACAGGCGTGCACCACCACGCCCAGCTAATTTTGTATTTTTAGTAGAGACGTGGTTTCTCCATGTTGGTTAGGCTGGTCTTGAACTCCCGACCTCAGGTTATCCACCTGCCTCGGCCTCCCAAAGTGCTGGGATTACAGGCGTGAGCCACCGCACCCAGCCGAAATTTTGCCCTTAGGGAACTGATATTATTTCTGCTTTCTGGCCTAGGAGATGGCTGGGTACAGGAGCAGTCTCCCTTGAGGTACAAGAAGAGATACGGAAAGAGATGTGGGAAGAGATTTGGAATAATTACAAGGGTCTCTGCTTAGTGTGGCCGCCATCTTAGATTGGATGCAGTCCGTTCTGCCTGGTTACTCTGTACAAGTACCCTTCCCGTGTGACTCTTCCAGAACTTGGAGGATGTCTCCACTACACTGTGCCATCCCTCCCTCTCCAGTTGGCCACACTCCCTCCACACCTTGGTTGATGCAGCGCCCTTCCCGCCCCCAGGTGGGCTGCTCCTCTGACTCCACTAGACTGACTTTCTCCTGTAATTTGCAGTTCCCCTCCCAGCCCATTGCTTCTTGGGGTGGTGGCTCCGTGATGGGACACCCGCCACCCACTTCCCACTCAAGCCTTTGTCCCATGCTACTCTGTGCAGCGTGGGCACTTTCTTCCTGGCCTGCAGCACAGCTCCACAGCAGGTGGTGGTGCAGCCGGTCAGCCTCAGGCCCACAGGTCCCCTGCGTCCCCTGCGGAGCTACTGTGCCTGTGAGGCTCCTGGAGCCCTGCCCTTCCCGCTCTTAGCCTGTTCTGCTTAAAGTTCTTCCTCCATCTCCCCCAGCCAAATCCTACTCAAGTCATACCTCTTCCGTGATGCCTTACTTGACCTTTCCAGCCTTCTCTGGATAAGAATCATTTTTCCGAAATTGCGGTAAAAATACATGACACAAAATTTACCATTCAGAAACCCTGTTCCCATTAAACACTTACGTCCACTCCCCCAAGCCCCTAGTCCCCTCTAATCTGCTCTCTGTCTCTATAAATTTGCCTATTCTAGGGATCTTATATAAGTGGAATCAAAACATTTGTCCTTTTGTGTCTAGCATATTCTTTTTTTAAAAATTGAGATAGGGTCTCACTCTATTGCACAGGCTGGAATACGGTGGTGTGCTAATGGCTCACTGCAGCCTCGACCTTCCAGGCTCAAGTGAGCCTCCCACCTCAGCCTCCTGAGTGGCTGAGACTGCAGGCTCGCACCATCATGCCCAGCTAATTTTTAAATATTTTGTAGAGATGGGGCCTCACTGTGTTGCCTGGGCTTGTCTCAAACTCCTGGGCTCAAGCAATCCTTCCACCTTGGCCTCCCTAAGTGCTGGAATTACAGATGTAAGCCACAACATCTGGCCATGTATTTCACTTAGCATAATGTCTTCAAGGTTTATCATGTAGCATATGTCAGAGTTTCATTCTTTTTTAAGGCTGAATCATATTCCTTTGTATGTATGTATTACATATTGTATATTCATTCATATGTGCTGGACATTTGGGTGGTTTCCACCTTTTGGCTGTTGTGAGTAATGCTACTATTAACATTGGTATACAAATTTGAATCCCTGTTTTCTGTTCTTTTGGGTGTATACCTAGGAGTGGAATTGCTCCATCATGTGGTAATTCTATATTTAACTTTTTGAGGAGCTTCCAAACAATAATCATTTTGAGAGTGAACGATAGTTCACATTCAAATGGCACCTTATGGTTTACCAAGTGCTGGCTGGTCCATTGGCTTCTCAGAACAAGCCTGTTTGACAAGTACTGTCATTAACATCACCTTTACTCAGGTGAAGAAAGTGAGGCTCAGAGAGGTTCAGTGACTTTATGAGTCACAGAACACATTGATGGGGACTTTACCTCAAAGTAAAATTGTGTGACTGTGCTACCATAAGTTTTCCAAGGCTGCATGCTACCGTATAGTGTTCCCTCATTGCTTTATCCCAATGCTAGAGTAACCCTTAAGTCACCATGATTATGAATGTGTCTTGACTCCCTCGCCAGGCTGCCAACCTCAAGGACAGGGGCTGTGTCATGATTGTCTCTCCCATACTGTGCAAGGGCTGATACATAATAGGCTTACAATAAATGTCAGTTGAATGAATAAGTGAATGAGTGGGTTCTTGATGGAGAGGGAGGTGAAAAGAGGGAGGAATGCCCCAGAGGGCTTCATGGCACCTTTCTGTTCTGCCCCAGACACAGAGGTGGAGCTGATGTCTTTGCATTGGCATTGACCTCCACCATCAGTGGGAAGGTTGTCAGAGAGAATACAGGACTCCCAGTTAAACTTGAATTTCAGATAACTGATGAATAATTTTCTTTAGTATAATACATGCTTATATGAAAAACTTATTCATTGTTTATCTGAAATTCAAATTTAACTGGGCATCCTGTATTTTTATTTGCTGAACTGGCAGCCCTAATCACTAGGTACTTATTACTTACTGTCACGTCACCAAAATCCTCAGAACTGCTGAAGAGGAATAGGAAACTGGCTTTCCAAAGCTGAATTGCTAACTACTTTTTAATTTACAAAATGCAAATGGGGAGGCATTTTCTCCTAAATAGAAAATAATCCTACACCTGCAGTGATTTAACTCCCATTTGAAATTGCAGTTTCTGCTGCCTCCCAGATAGCTCTGCTCTGGTGTCAAAATAGTGTCTGCCATGCCTTTGGCTAATTCTGGCACCCAAGCCATTCATGCTGGGAAGGTGCCTGCTTGTGGCTATTTGGGACATTCCCTGAAGGCTGACACACAGGGATCCCCCTCCACTCACTACTATTCTGACGTATGGAATTTATTACACTCCAATTTCTGCAAGATCTTTTGGGCTTGTCTGTTCTATAATCCAGAACTTCCTGACCAAGACTTAATTAGAATCCTGACTCAGTTCCCCCATAAGCCTGTTTTAAATTGTGGCACTGGCTAGAGATGCTGCCTAATCTTCCTGAGGGTCCTCTCAAGTTCACCCGAGACCCCTGGGATCAGTTCTTCTCACCGGATATGTCTCAGACATCTGGGAAGGAAGGAGGTGAAGGAATCTAGGTGAGGTGTACAGTCACTGTTGCTTTGACCAGGTTGGTGTCTTTGGGGGCTGGGGATCTAGGGGGCTGAGACTCAGGGTGGTGGCAGAAAGGGTTGTCAGGATGACGCAAGGGAGGATATAAGACTCTTGTATTGGTGTTTACTCAGGGAGTATCCTCCTAAGTAGTGAATGATCACCCTTCCCTGCTGCTTTTCTAACTCGTCTAATTTAATATTGCCAGGATGCAATTACTTATGTGTCTGCTGATTTGGGGACTTTATTTTTTAAACATTAGCTTTTTAGACTTAGAAGCAGCTGGGCTAGTGAAAAGTCACACATTTGGGGTCAGGGAGTGGTGGAAAGAAGGTGGCGGTGGCTCACCCAGGGCCTTGTGAACAGCAGCCAGGTGAATGGAGTGGCCAAGAGCATGGATCCAGCAGATACTGCAGCTGCTCTGCAACTCAGAGCACTTTCAGAAGTTTGGGGTTCCACCCAGAGAATGGTGGGGTGGGGAAAGGGCAGAGAGATCACACAACCTGGGGATGTCCCTGTTATTTAACATCCAAACTTGGTATCTTGATCTTAGGAAGTTCCTGGGCTAAGGGATTGAGAAGTCTGCATTCTTCCAGGGCCTCAGTTTCCCTTGTGCTCCAAGTGTAGAGGACAATCTCCCACTGTCATCTGGCCAGGGTGAGGGGGCACGGCAGGAACTGCAAGAGGGTCTGGCATTTTGCATATTTAGGAAGACAGGTATCATCTAAAGTAGGGTTGGAATAGGTCCAAAGTGAACAAGGTAGAGAATGCCCTTCCAGAGCCATGCATGGGATGGGGGAAGGCCAGAATGTACAGTGGTGCCGTGAAGGTTGAGTTACTCTGTGAGAGCTCCACTCCCCTCTGGAACCAGGAAATGGAATTTACCTTATAACTTAAAATCCCAGCTATACTTGGGCTGTCACTCATTTGAGGGGACCTGGTGGGACCTGGCTGATGTGGGGCAAGGCAGTCCAGACAAATCAGCTTGCCCTGTGGGACTTGTCACAAAATCCCTAAATGTCCCAAACACCAGGGCTGAGGCTGAAACAGAGCACTCCATGGGGAACTCATCACCCGATGTCCCATTCCATCCCATCTCTGGAGGGGAGAGTCATCTGGGGTAAAGTAGCACTAGGTTGGGTTTTAGAATCTATGACCAAAAAAACTAATTTTGCTATCACGAGAGACCCAAAAAGGACATCCATGGAGATTTCACCCCCCAATTACAACCACTTATCGGATTATATAGAAGACCTGACATGTGAGCTGCCCCCTGGTTACCCAGTCAACAAGGAAGGGGCAGAGAGGAAAAGGGAAGCTCAATAAGAGGGCAGAAGGCAGGGTAAGTTCTGTGGGGACTGTTAAGCCCCACAGCCCTTGCCCCATTAGGAGGGGCCTCCTGGTAGACACACAGGAATCATCGAGAGACTTCTGAACCCTCAGGAAGGGCGAAAGAATGGACCAAGTCTCAGTCCTCCAGAAGCCTGAATCCAAAAGACAACCCCTGTCCTCTTCCTGGACTTCAGGGTCCCTTCCCAGCCAGGACCCTCTCTGACCAGATCAACAAAATGTGATTATTTTGCAAAGGTCTAAGAAATCAGATGATGAGGTTTTATAATCCCAACTTCTCCATTCTCTTCCCTTTGTGGAACGTGATGTTCATTCCAAATTAGTATCAAGAGTGGCTTTGCTGGTGGCCTATGGGACAGAAGGTCTGGCTGGTATGGAGGGGGGCTGTGAACAAGCCACGTCTGTAGCTGGGGGGCCACCTGGGTGAGGTGGAGTGTGGCCCCTCAGGATGCTGCTGTGAGTGGAACTGGAGAGGAGGCAGGGGGCTGAGGAAGGGAGCAGATCACTCCCTGAAGTCTCCACTCCTCATTCCCCTCAGCCCAGGCCTCTCTCCCAGGTCCCCTTATTCCTTGCCACTTGTGCGTTGATGATGTGAGGATGGCCAGAGGGGAGCCAGTGTGCTGGCCTCTTGTATAATCCGATAATTGGCCATAATCTGTGTACGAAATATTTGGAGATCTGCCTCCCCATTAACTCCTACTTGAAGAATAATCACATCTCCACATACAGGCCTTTGGGCCAAGTTCTCCCTCACATCTCTGAAGCTCCTATCACAGCTTCAGTGCTACCCAGGATTTTTGTAATTGCCCACACCCTGTTCATTTTTAAATTTTACCACACATTTTTAAAGAAATAATCTTTAAAGAGAAGGCCCTCCATGGATGTCTTTGAGTAAATATGGGAGTATTAATAAAATTCTTTTTTTTTTTTTTTTTTGAGATGGAGTCGCGTTCTGTCACCCAGGCTGGAGTGCAGTGGCATGATCTTGGCTCACTGCAACCTCTGCCTCCCGGGTTCCAGGGTTCCAGTGATTCTCCTGCTTCAGCCTCCTGAGTAGCTGAGATTACAGGTGTGCGCCACCATGCCCAGCTAATTTTTTATTATTAGTAGAGATGGGGTTTCACCATGTTGGCCAGGCTGGTCTCAAACTCCTGACCTCAGGTGATCCACCCACCTTAGCCTCCCTAGGTGATGGGATCACAGGTGTGAGCCACCACTCCTGGCAATAAAATTCTTAGAAGCTGACAGGAAGGGGGTCTGTTAGGCAGAGCGTGCATATGCTCCACGGGACCATAAGAGGGTCTTAGTGAGAATCCTGGGTGTGGGGATAAAACATTGTGTGTGGGGATTTGTGTTATAGATGTGGAAGGACAGCGATGCCTTCGGTTGTCGTGGAAACAGCACATGGAGGTTGTTGAGATGTGGGACAGTTGGGTGGCCGGCCTGACACTCTGGGGTAGCCACAGCAAGCCAAGGACAGGGGTAAATGTGGAGATGCTGGTCTGGAGCCCCATTCTCTGGGAGCTGGCTTTTGAGTCTGCTCTCAGTGTGGGAAACCACTCAAGGACAGGAGGAGAACAGAAGTGAGAACAAGAGGGGCTAGGGACCCTCTCAGGTGTTCAGTGCTGGTGATGTCTGTACAAAGAGAGCTTTTCAGCCCTTCAAGAGCCCCCCAGGGCAGGAGGAAGCAGCCCGAAGCAGGACAACCCCAGTAGGTTTGAATCAGGCTGGAATAGCGTGTTGAGTTGATGCTACATCATTGTGTTGATTTATTGATTCATTCAGGCAGGGCTGGCATTATAGGGCAGATGGACTCTAGGTGGTTCATAGTTGATATTTGAGGGGAGGGGGGTACCAAAAGAACCCTTCTGTTCCCAATTTCCCTCCAGCACTCATCAATGTTACTATCTGAGTTTTATGCCTTTGGCTGAAACATATCCCTCCTGGGGCTCTTCCTCTCCGTTGCAGGCTCTCCAGGAGAAGCCCCACATTGAATCACTGCAACCTCTTGTGGACTAGTTTATCAAATACTTTGGCAGGACCAGAGTAGCCTGGACTCTCAGGGAACCTGGCTTGGAGAGTGCATGCTGGAAGAAGGGAGAAGGATGAAGAAATAGGAAGTGAAACTTTCCAAAGGCGAACTTTTCCATTCTCCCAGTTTGTCCATCTGTCCCTCAAGGCCCTGGTGGGCAGTAGAGATGCTGTGTGCACGGCATTGCCTACAATTTCCAGACACTTCTCTTTTCTGCCATGCTTGGCTTGTTCGTTCAGGAGGTTGAGAGGAGGCTGCTCTGAAAGGAGGCAGTTGCTACCCAGGATGTGTGAGCTGTGAGCGGTGACATCCAAGCATTAGGAAGGATCTGCTCTGGTGCCTCATTCCAGATGCTGCTGCTCGTCTCTTCCTGCGCTTGGCCCGGGATGCCCTGTGAGTAGGTTCGCCAGATTAAATGCAGGATGCGCCATTAAACTTGAATCTCAGATCAACAGCAAGTGAGTTTCTAGTATAAGTATGTCCCACATATTGCATAGAACATAATTATTATTGTTTATCAAAAATTTGCATTTAAGTGGGTATCCTGTATCGTCATTTGCTGAATTTGGCAACTCTAGCTGTGAGCAACTTGGAATTCCAGGGCCCTGCTTGGCCTTCCTTTCCTTCAACATGAGGCTTCTGTAAAGATAAGCAATAGTTTCTATCCTTGCCCCTCACCCCCAACATCTCCTGCTCCTTTCCCTGCCTCTTGTCTTTTTCTTCCTTTCTTTCCCTTCCCCCAATCTCTCTCTCCAAGAACAGAAGTTTTAGAGTCTGACACACCCAGACACAATCTTTGCTTCCCTATTTACTGCCTGCATGATCCTAGAAAAGTAACTTTACTTATTTAAGCTTCATGTCCCTTAAATAATATGGAAATGATAGTAAGGCCTCGTGAGGCCATTGCTAGGATTAAGTGAAGTAATAGAAAAAGAAAAGGCCAATTATGGGGTTGATGTCATTAAAGCAGCAAACAGTTTTTGAGCTGACAGCTCTCCTCTCCAACTCAGGGATTTATGTGCACAGGTGCTGTCTGTTTTCATCCCAACCCGAGTGCACACCCTGGCACCTCTCATAGTCCCCAAAGAGGCTTTTCCTAGCACCATTTGTGAGTAGTGGAGACTGCATTACAAGAAACAGTGATACCACTTACTTTGCAACCAACCTCAAAACTCTAGGAGACTTATGTCTCCTCCAATGTCACTCTGAGGTTTTTTTATTGCTTTTTCTCTCTTTGTTAACTCTTCCCCCTTCTGCATGCAGTGGGCAGCCTCTCTCTCCTGCTCCCTTGCAGTGGTGATACAAATCTGGCACTTCACGCTCTGCAGCCAGTTAGCAGCCAGCTTTTGCTCTTGAGTTTTCCTTTCCTGCTCACCCTCCTCTTGATGTCATCCAGCCTTTTGATGTCATCTAGCAGATTTCCTCCAAGCAGGCATGAGGCTCTCACCAAGAGGAATTCTGTGGAACGTGATTTTCTGCTTATCCTTACTCTGTGTGATAGGGCCCAAAACACTTGCATGTAGGATACTCATTTACATTAATCCTTACAGCAACTCTGTGATGCAAGGATTGTTAGTACTCCCATTAATAGATGAGGAAACTGCGGCTTAAAAGAACCCCTACAAATCCACAAAGAAATGATCAATCCACAAAGAAATGATCTACAATCCAATAGAAAAGGAATTTTCAAAAGGATCTATAAAATATGGTACCCATCATATAAAACTTTAAGCCTGTGAAAGCAGCATATATTTTTATACAGAGGTTCCCCCAACCTATTTGGCACCAGGGACTGGTTTTGTGGAAGACAATTTTTCCATGGACCAGGGGGTGGGGGGATGATTCAAGCACATTACATTTATTGTGCACTTTATTTCTATTATTATGACATTGTAGTATATAATGAAATAATTATACAACTCACCATGATGTAGAATCAGTGGGAGCCCTGAGCTTGTTTTCCTGCAACTAGACGGTCCCATCTGGGGGTGGTGGGAGACAGTGACAGATCATCAGGCATTAGATTCTCATAAGGAGTGTGCAACCTAGATCTCTCAAATGCACAGTTCACAATAGGGTTTGAGCTCCTATGAGAATTTAATGCCGACACTGATTTGACAGGAGGCAGAGCTCAGGTGGTAAGGTGGGCAATGGGGAGTGGCTATAAATACAGATGAAGCCTCACTTACTCACCCACCACTTACCTCTTGCATGTATGATACTCATGTATGAACTGTGCACTCCAGTTCCTAACAGGCCATGGACTGGTACTGGTCCGTGGCCTGGGAGTTGGGGACCCCTGGTTTTATTATAGATACTCACATATGCAGTAAATGTTTTTCAAAATGCACTGGAATAATAAACACCAACTTCAAGAAACTGGTTACCTTTGGAGAGGAAGGAAGGGGAAGAGAAGAAGATTGTTTTAGCTAATTGTTAACCTTTCATTTCTTCTTTCAAAAAAGGGTGATAGGAAGTAACTATAATGCAATGTTTATGTCTTTAATGCTAGTGGAAAATACATGAGTACCTCATATATAAATGTAAAGATTATATATAAATACTTGTTATATAGTTCTCTGAAATATTTTGTCAATAAACTGAGACATTTTAAGAAAAAAGAGATTAAATAACCTCTTAAGGTCACCCAGCTGGGAAGAGGCAGATTTCAAGGGTTAGATTTGAACTCAAGTCCATCAGACCCCAGAGATAAACTCATAACCACACACCTTATGTCTCCCTTAATTTATTGACATAAGTATTCAATTAATGGTCTTTCTCTTTGTGTCTCATCTGAGAGTTTATAAACAAGAGGAGAAGTGAGTCTGTGGGATCCAGTGTTCCCCACAGGCCCTGCTGGTGTCAAGCAGTTTTGCTCAGCCAGTCCTCAGCAGTTTCCTGGGTTCTGTCCATTCATGTACAGAAGAGGACTCAGGCCTGCCCCCAGTGTTCGCTGACACCATAGGGTCCATCAGAAGACAATGCAACAGCCAGGTGCAGTGGCTCACGCCTGTAATTCCAGCACTTTCGGAGGCCGAGGCAAGTGGATCACTTGAGGTCAGGAGTTCAAGACCAGCCTGGCCAACATGGTGAAACCCCATCTCTACTAAAAATACAAAAATTAGCTGGGCGTGGTGGTGGGCGCCTGTAATCCCAGCTACTTGGGAGGCTGAAGCAGGAGAATTGCTTGAATCCAGGAGGTGGAGGTTGCAGTGAGCCGAGATTGTGCCACTGTGTTTCAGTCTGGGCGACAAGAGTGAAATTCTGTCTTGAAAAAAAAAAAAAAAAAAAAGGCAACATAAGATGCCTGGCAAACAGAATATGACAAGATGCCTAAACGTAACCTTGACATCTCAACAGGCCTGGTGTGAAGACAATGGCCTAGGGTCATGCAGAGGCATGGGCTCCATATGGGTCCTTTTAGACTTTGTGGAGCCACCCAAGAAGTTTCCAGAAATTTTGTTTTCTGAGTCCTCGTTGAAAGAGTATTTCCTCCTCCTTGTCTTCCCCTCAAAATAGCACCCACCAACCATTCCTATCATCCTTGTCCTCTCAGAAGAGTGGGGAACCAAATGGGAAAGGGGGCTCCTGCCAGTGCACACAGACCCTGGGCATGGTGTGCATACAAAGCCCTCCTCCCATCACACCCCACCTCGAAGGCCATGACAGCGAGGCCCAGGGCAGATGGGAGTCAGCATTCCTGCCCCTAAGCCCTTACTCTCCCCGGCACCCATGTGCCTCTCACTTCCAGAAATGCCTTCTGTTTTCTCTCCTTTGTCTGTTCTATCCATCTTTTAAGGCCTATTTAAAAGCCCACCTCCTCTAGGAAGCCTGCCCCGATTCTCAGCCCACAGTGGTCTCTCACCTCAGAACTCCCACAGTATTTGTTATTCGGAGCTCTCAAAAGCTCCTGATGCATTGCTGGGTTCCGTACTCTTTCCCCTCTGCCAGTTTGACCTGTGTGTGACTGCAGCTCAAGGCCTGAGCTTCATTTGTTCTTTCCCATGGTACTTGGCACAGTGCCGGGCACACCGTAAGCATTCAATAAGTCTTGCAAATAAACCGATGAAGGAAGAAACGAAGAAGTTCTGAGAAGTTATTCCTAATGAAGGAGACAGACCCAAACCAGGTCAGGTGAAAGTCAGCCCATCCCAGTCTGGCTTCCAGGAAGACCTTGGACACCCTCTGCCTGGGGCAGGAGCTGCTGGCCTTGGAGGGGCAGGAGAGAGAGAGAGGGAGGCGCAGTGACCAGACTGGATGCGGATGTAGTAGGTGCAGGGGTCACTTGGGGGGGTTGAGGGGAGATCTTGGCCTTGACATCCCCTCATTATATTTTTGTTTATTTTTCTGTTTTTGCCCAATTACCTCAGACAATGCCCCCACACTGGCTAAGAAATGTGAAAACAGCTGAAGAAGAAATAAAGCAAAAGAGAAAAACAAGGAAAAGAGGGTAAACAAAGAGAGAATTCACCTTTCACTGGCCTGCAAAGTCCTCGGTTGGAGAATGAAGTTAAGACACAAAAGCTTAGCAACAACAACATTGTGGGGGAAGGCACGAGAGGGAAGCCGAACAGCCATTAAAGCAATTAAGAAAAGATTAAGGTCGCTGGTGGTGGAGAGAGAGAGAGACCCATTAATCAATAGGCCAGAAATCGCAGCAGGCTACAAAATTATAAAACTAGGCAAACTGGAGAACCACAGAGGCTCACCTCAACCAAGATGCCTGAGTAACTCAAAAACAGAAACATTATATTCATTTCTCAAGCTTGGGGGAAAAAACAGGTCTTAGAAGAACCCTTTCCTTTTAATCAGCTAATGGAGACTTCCTGAGGTGGGGGTGAGATCCTTGTTGATTTCAAGGCAAATTCTAAAGCGTCAAGGTCAAAAGAAAAATTTGTAATAATGAGTGATAAACAACGTTACTGGGCTGAGGGGATATCATAGCAGAAAGCTGTGCGATAACCTTAGGCAGGGTCCTAAAACGCCCTAGGGTAGGTTACATTATTGTTCACAAATATTTGCTGCCCCTGCCTGCGGAAGACATACATCCCAGCCCCACTGACAACCCGCTTGGCTCTCTGACTTGCTTTGGCCAATGCAGTACGTGTCCCTTCCAGGCGGAAGCTTTAAGAGCCAGGGGCACATGGTTTGCCATATGCTTTTTGTCCCTTTGCAGTAATAGCACAGCAATATTCTAGATCCAACTTGTCCAACCCATGGCTGGCTGGCCGCCTGTGACCAGCTTTGAATGCAGCCCAACACAAATTCATAAACTTTCTTAACACATTATGAGTTTTTTTTTTTTTTTTTTTTGCGATTTTTTTCTTTTCACTCATCAGCTATCGTTAGTGTATTTTGTGTGGCCCAAGACAATTCTTCTTCCAATGTGACCCAGGGAAGCCAAAAGTTTGGACAACGCTGTTCTAGATGGATTCCCCAGACTGAAACTAAATGGGGCAAAGGCTCAGCCGACAGGCAGAGGACCTGTAACTTGAGCAAGAAATAAATTTTGTTGGCTTAGTACTGAGAAATGGGGGAGGAGTGTTTGTTCCACAACCTATCCTGATTAATACATTTCTTTGTGACATGTCACTGCCGCACAGAACCTTCATTGGCTCCCTATTTCTTACAGGATAAATCCTGAACTCTTGGTCTTGTTATCAAGCCCTACTCCCTGCACCCATTCATCTTAGATTCTGCAGTTCTCTTTGTGTCTTGATTGACTTGTTTCCTCACTGTGCCCCACACATAACTTTTTGGGCAAGTGTTGGTGAAGTTCTCCTCTGCCAAGAGATCCAAATTGTGCAGGCCTTTGATCATGCTCTCTCTGACACCTGCTCTGTAAAGCCATTTCTAATCATCTCCAGCTCAAAGCTATTTCTAGATCATTCCAGCTTATGATATCTGCCATTCAAATAACACTTATTTTTACTTAAAAGACACGTCATGTAGTGCTTACCAAGTGTGAGACATTCTATTCAGAGCTTTATATATATTAGTACATTTAATTTTCACATAACCTTGTATTCCCATTTTATGGATGAAGAAATAGAGGCCCAAAGTAAACTTATAAAGCTGGGAAGTGCAAAGTAAAGATTCAAACCTGGGCAACTGGGATCTGTGCCCTTAACCTCTCGAGCACATTGCCCACCTGCTTCTGCACTGTCTTACCTATGATCAGCCTTATCTCCCTAACAACATGGTAGAGCCCCAGAAGGCCCCTTCTAGGCCACTTTTATCTTCCCCAGCATTTAGTCTCATAGCTGGTCTTTCAGCTCCAGGCCAGTATTTGTTCTTTGATTTAAAATCTAATGAATCAGTTGACTTCATGCATTCACTTGACTCCAGGAAAAATAGAAGCAAAGCCATCCATTATAGGGGAGGCTTCCTGAAATCTAGCTCAAGTCTCTACTGCTGCAACATTGACTTGTTTTTGTTTGTTTTAGGCTTTCATGAAGATGGATAGCAGATGAATAGCTCTTTCTTATGACAACTATCACATCCAAAAACTATTATTTTATTAATTCCTTTTGAACTCTGCCTTGTTACAAAAAGGATATAGGGTGGCTAATAAGAAACCATAGGCCGGGCATGGTGGCTCGTGCCTGTAATCCCAGCACTTTGGGAGGCTGAGGTGCGTGGATCACCTGAGGTCAGGGGTTTGGGACAAGCCTGGCCAACATGGTAAAACCCCCATCTCTACTAAAAATGCAAAAATTAGCTGGGTGTGGTGGCACATGCCTGTAATCCCAGCTACTTGGAAGGCTGAGGCAGGAGAATTCCTTGAACTTGGGAGGTGGAGAGGTGGAGGTTGCAGAGAGCCAAGATCGTGCCATTGCACTCCAGCCTGAGCAACAAGAGTGGTACTCTGTCTCAAAAAAAAAAAAAAAAAAAAAAAAGAAACCACAAAATACAACAGAGAATACATATAAAGAGCGGGAAAGAAACAAAACAAAACATATTGTTACATTATTAATAAAAAGCACATTGCAAAATAATGCATACTGTATGATCATGTATACAGCTCATAGAAAAAATCTAACCACAGATTTCTATAAGCACATATAAATATTTGTTATTTTAAAAAGAAATATTAGAAGCAAACTTAATAGTGGTTGCTGCTGGGGTGGTAGGGGTGTGGTGGAATAGTTTTAGAGGGAGACAGATGGCATTCAACTTCATGTAATGTTTTATGGGTTTGAAGCAAATAAAATAGTAATAGTTGTCCATTTTCTATGGCAGGGATCAAGTATAGTATTATTTTGTATATTGGAATTTGAAAAGTTTCTCCAGTTTGAAAAAAAAAGGGAAAGAAATAGAAAAAGATTTGAACAAATATCTCAAAGCTGTATTTATCTGCTCTAGGGAGCCACTCATTTGTCTCTAAGCTGTTTTTTTGTTTGTTTGTTTGTTTTGCTTTTTTGAGACAGAGTCTCACTCTGTCGCCCAGGCTGGAGTGCCATGGTGCAATGTCGCCTCACTTCAATCTCCACCTCCTGGGCTCAAGCTATCCTCCTGCCTCGGCCTCCTGAGTAGCTGGAACTACAGTCACATGCCACCATGCCTGGCTAATTTTTTGTATTTTTGGTAGAGACAGGGTTTTGCCATGCTGCCCAGGCTAGTCTTGAACTCCTGGGCTCAAGTGATCTGCCCGCTTCAGCCTCCCAAAGTGCTAGGATTACAGACATGAGCTACTGTGCCTGGCCCTGTCTCTAA
Organism: Pongo pygmaeus; assembly: GCF_028885625.2. NCBI lineage: Eukaryota > Metazoa > Chordata > Mammalia > Primates > Hominidae > Pongo > Pongo pygmaeus. The sequence continues at coordinate 88,892,656 of NC_072385.2, read as the reverse complement.
GCTTTCTAATAGCCAATATAAAGGAAGGAACCAGGTCAGCTGTATAATTCCCAAGGTCAGGTCATGAGTGTCTTCAGTGTGGAAACAGATCCAGGCTTTGGGAGCCCACCTACCCTAGTACTAAGAACCCTAGAAGCAGTGGCAGCTCTAGAATGTCCACACAAGAGGGTGTGTAAGCCAACCACTGGGCATTCAGGAGTATGTGTGCATGGAGGACGGGGCTGTTTGTTAGGAATCTGCATTTGTATATCTCTTCACCTAAACTTGTTTGTAAGAAAGGCTCAGGTGGGGACCACCTTTGGTTGCTGTGTGATGTCATGAACAGCCTCCCCTTGACAGCCTTGCCACTGACCAGTGACCAGTTTAGTTAAATGGTATCCGGCAAGGCTCAATCCCTAAAGCCTGACTCCTGTAGGGCAGACCCCCAGCTCTCTGCTGAGCTAGCCTGGCCCAGGGGTGGACTTTTGAGCCCCTGAAAGAGTAAAGAGGACATGCATCCTTAAAGCAAATACAAACAATATGTCCCTCCTTTTGGCTGAGCCTGCCACAAAGGCAGAGGAGTGATAAGCTGAGGGGTGTGCTGCCTGGCAGGCACCTGGGAGGTCACCAATATCTTTTTCCCCTTGTAAGATAAGACAGTCAAGTTGGGAGCAGGCTTCCTGATGGAAGCTCAGGAGATTGGGGACTTGCCTCTCTAGACTGCCATCCCACCTCTTCTCAAGAGGAGCCCAGGGGGTCTCATGGCTCCACCAGGTTTGTCTTTGGGAAGCGTGTGGAGTTGGCTCTGTCCCACAAACACATGGTGATGGAGGCATCTGGGGTCTACTCCAGGACAGTCTAGCCTGAAAAATGTTTAAGGCAGGCGTAACCAGATATCCCCCCCTGCCCCCACCAATTCTGCCAAAAAAGAATTTGAGAATGTTTGCCCAGATGCCCCACTCTTCCTGGTGTGTCCCCTGGGTGCACTGCTTGGGAAATGAACTCCACTGTGACAGCATGAGGTGTGAAGCTGATGTATGACAAATCGGTTTATGTGGCTTTCAGAAGAGTTGCTCTATTTCCTTTCCCTGTGGCAATAATTAACAAAGAGAACCAACTGCCTATTGAGGCCTCGCCCAGAACACTTATTCTCTAAATAGCTGCTCTGCAGAGCGAGGGTTCTGGAGCCAGAATCCCACCCCACCACTTCTTAGGTGGCAAATTACTTCAACTTGCTGAGTTTCAGCATCCTTATCTGTAAAGGGGAGATAATCATGTACTTGCTTCCCTAGGTTGTTGTGGGAAGTGCGTGAGTGGGCTTGTGCTAATCATAAACCTTTACTGTTATTATTATTTATGTGGGTGGTAGCATTTCTACCATCGAGTTCTTCCTTCTACCTTCTGCCCTCCAGACAAATCTCAATTCCTCTGTGACTCGACCCTCCAGGCCTTGAAATGCTTTCCTTGATTTGATACTGGCAGCAAGTCATTCCACCTCTTCATGGCAACACCAGCTCAGACAAACCATGCTTCAGTCTGGGCCTTAAGACAGTTTCCTGGGTCAGATGGTTTCTGGGGTTCTGGGGTTTGTGTCATTGAGCGGAGGTGGAGTGGGGGTTGGCAGCGCCAGGCCCCTCAGCCCAGTGGCAGCTTTCTGAGAAGGGCATCCCCTTTTCCCTCCCTCCTTCTCTCCTACTCTCCCGACCATCCCCAAGGGAGAGTGAAAATTGGGATTCAGTTAATCCTGAAGAAAACTTCCCTCAACTCTTTCTTTGGGAAAAGGGTCTGTGAGCTGAGAAGTCCTGGTTGCTGGATTGGCCACGTTGTGTGGAATGAGACAAGTAATTTCTGAGGTGATAAGAGAGACTCATGGGCCTCTACAAAGAAGAAATAGGAAAGGCCTGCTGGATGTTGCAGGTAGGATGCCCAGGGACCCTCGCTAAGCTCCCTTCTGCACACAGCTGGTCTGCCCGCATTAGCATGCTGGTGCTGAGGGCCGCTGGGAGCCACACTTTATGGATTATCTGGAGCTAAGAGTAATCCCAAAATTCACAAACACAGGCCCCAGGAATAACAGAGAGATGAAAATTGAGTGGGCAGGGTGACGGGGCACTGACTCCTGGCAAGCAAATAATATTATGTTCCCATGAAAAGATTCTCAAACTTTTAGGTTTCAGAACACATTTTCATTCTTAAAAATTATTGAGAACTCAATAAAATAAAATAAAGAACTTTGTTTTTATGGGCTATATCTGTTGATATTTACTGCATTAGAGAGTAAAACTAAGAATATTTAAAATATGTATTTATTTACACTAAGAATAGCCAAATAAGCCCATTACGTGTTAGCACAAATAGCATATATTTATGAAAAATGACTATATTTTCCATAGCAAAAAAAAAAAAAAAAAATCAGTGAGAAGAGTGGCATTGTTTTGCACTTTTGCGAATCTCTTCAGTGTCTGGCTTAATAGAAGACAGCTGGATTCTTCTACCTGCTTCTGTAGTCGGTCTTTTGTCATATTGCACATTGCGTAGCTTCTGGAAAACACCGGTGTATACTCCTGAGAGAATGAAAATGAAAAAAACAAATAATATCTTAGTATTATTATGAAAATAATTTTGATCTCAGGCCCCCACACCCACCCAGGGGTCTCCAAACCACACTTTGAGAACTGCTGTTCTAGTGAACTCTGGAAATAACTCTTCCATCCTTGTAAGATTTCAAAAGTTTCTTCTAACTTTGTAGCTTCCTTCCATTTTATTCTTTCTCTAACCCTGGTCTGCATCCTAGACCGCTGGGCCATTGGAGAATCTCAAACGGGGAGGCTGAAGGCTGAGAAACAGGAGATTTGAACCACTGTCCAGGTGCCAGCTCCGTGTAGCCTGAGAAGTACCAGTGGTGGCTGGGATTCTGTAGCACCTCCAGTGAAGCACAGAGATGGCCTTGTTGGGACCCTCCCCATATACTATGATGGGAGAAGACTCAGGACAGCACCAGACTGGAAGATGTGTGTTTTGCCTGAGTTCCTGGGCCAATCGGTAGCAGGACCAATATGAGAACTGACATTGGCTGGTCCTAGCACCTCATCCGCCAACCCGCATTACTCAGTTTCCCCACCTATAAAATGGAGATGATCGTGCTGTCCATTCCTAGAATTTGATTTTGCCTTTTTTTTGCCTGGGTCGTTGATCATCTGTTTTAGTACCATTATTTTATAGATACTGAAATTGAGACTAGAGATCAAGTGACCCATCTAAACTCACATGGCCAGTACTCAAGCTCCTGGTTTCTGCACTAAGGCCAAATTTTTTTTTTTTTTGAGATGGAGTCTTGCTTTTTCACCCAGGCTGGAGTGCAGTAATGGCACAAGCTTGGCTCACTGCAACCTCCGCCTCCTGGGTTTAAGTGATTCTCCTGCCTCAGCCTCCTGAGTAGCTGGGATTACAGATGTGTGCCACCACACCCAGCTAGTTTTTTGTATTTTTAGTAGAGACGGGGTTTCTCCATGTTGGCCAGGCTGGTCTTGAACTCCTGACCTTAAAGGATCCGTCGGCCCCAGCCTCCCAAAGTGCTAGGATTACAGGCGTGAACCAACATGCCTGACCTTAAGGCCAGTATTTTTTTCACTGCATGGCTCATGCCTGTAATCCCAGCACTTTGGGTGGCCAAGGTGGGCAGGTCGCTTGAGCTCAGCAGTTGGAGACAAGCCTGGGCAACATAGTGAAACCCTATGTCTACAAAAAATACAAACATTAGCTGGGCATGGTGGCACATGTCTGTGGTCAGAAGGCTGAGGTGGGAGGATCGCTTGAGTCTGGGAGGCAGAGGTTGCAGTGAGCAGAGATCACATCACTGCACTTCAGCCTGGGTGACCGAGTGAGACTCTGTCTCAAAGAAAAAAAAAAGGGGGGGAGAAAGAAAAGGAGGAACGGAGGAAGGGAGGGAGGGAATATAAAATGAGACAGTTGGACAAGAATAATCTTCAAGTCCTTTCCAGCTCTGGAGTTTAGCAAATCTCATTTAACTTGTGCTGAATGCTGGCCCAGTTTTCTGGAATAATTCTTGGTCATCGTGTCCTAAGTGAAGTGTTTGCTGCATGTTCTGTAGACAAAGCAGCTTCCCTCTGCGGATTTTCCACTGCATGATCCTAACAGAAGAACAGAGACCCCACAGATACTGCTAACAGTTACAGCGCTTTCCGAAGATATGGCTGGGGGAAGCTTGAAAACTTCTCTGTAATGAAAAAAGAGCTAGAAAACGAGATGCTTCCTTACCCCGGTGAAACCGTATGCCTCTCCACCACTGTTGTTTCTCTTTCTGCTGCTTCATACCTGCATCCCCGAGAGTCAGGCAAGACCCCAGGAGTGGAGAAGGCTCCATAGCGGCCCCTTCACATCTCCTGGTACAAGGTACAGGAGCACCTATGATCAAATGAGTAGTCAGTGGTACATAAAGGAGCAAAATAATACATTATATCCAAGAATAATCGGATCAAGCAAGTGGAGGGGGGAGATTAATGAATTAGGAACCAAATGAGAGTGGATGGAAAGCCTCAGAAGGCTGGAATGAGGCTGATTGAAAATCCATTTCCCATAAATCAACTGCCTTCTCTGCAGAGGCTCAAGGCTGTGTGGACAATAATATGTAGATTGGCGGGAAAGCTATCCTCCTTGCAAGCTGGAGAAAGACAGTGTTTTTTTGTGGCACTAGATAAGAAAGAGTGGCATGAAGAGAGAAACAGATCAACGGAACAGTAGGGGCCATTTGCTTTTCCACATCGTTCCGTCTGCTCTAGGTTCTGGGGTCTCTGATTAGCTCTGTGTCTTGCTGGGTGATTTAACAGATTTTTTTTTTTCTGACTTACTGACAAGGAAGCTCCAAACTTTCAATAAACCTCCCATGGAAGCCAGCTGAGACCCAAGGAGAGAGCCACAAGGGTGTTTTAAAAGTGCCTGGCTCTCTGGGGAAGCTGCTGAGATGCAGGTGTTAGTAATTCTCGCTCCGACTGCTTCTTGCTGCAGGCTGGCCAGCCTCGGCTTACCCCAGAGGGCGACAGGGACTTTGGCCAGAAGAGTCAGGGAAGGAGACGGGGTGCAACCTGGGTGAGACCAACCTTGATCATTGTAGGATCCCAAGCCCTCAGAGTGGGACCAGGCCTCTGGGGTAGGCCCACGGTCATGGGCCCAAGTTGCAGGAAGACTCACTTGTTATAGGACGCATCTGATTCTTCTGCAAGGGAGATTCATGCCCAGAGGAGAGCCATAACTTGCTAGGGCTGGAGTCGATTCCCCGTCCACACCCACCTCCTCTTATATGTGTGTGATTCTTCAGCCACTGTTACATGGAAGCAGAGATGAAACATTGCCTCTGGTATGAGAATACAGGCCTTCTTACACTGCTGTAAAAGTATGAATTGGTAAACTCTGGTGGGGGTTAATTTGGCAATACATGACAAAAGCCTTAAACAGGCAATGCTTTCCCCCAACAACTGCATTTCCAAAAATATATTCGCAGTAAATAATCAAACAGCATTTGAAAGTGAATGTACAAGGGTGCTTTTGTATTGTTGATTATAACAGCATCGGAACCCCGGGAAAGCTCTCAACATACACCAATAGTGTTGGTTAGTAACTGAGGGTATAACCATGCCTTGGAGTAGTAGATAACCATTCAGAATGATGCTGTGGTGCCATATGTGTCAATACGGATGCATATTTACAACATGTTGGATTTTAAACAGCCGATTACAAAACAGCATTGCATGATGTAATTCCTCTTGTTTTAAACAAATAAATATCACATATATGCACGAAAACAGTCTGAAGGATACATATGACATGTTGACAGTGGCCATTCAACATGCTACGGTTTCAGATGGTTGTTTTTCTTTTTGCATACCCATTCTATATAATAAGTATATATTTACTTGTGCAGTGTTTAAAGGATAAGGTGGGGAAAACCTGGGTCTATTGCTGGTCCGCTCCTAGCTCTGCTGTTCCTCATTGTTGAGCACAGGAAGGCAGGGCTTAATCCACCTTCCCGAAAGACCATCAGGAGACACAGTCTCATTACACAGTGCAGGCAGCTCTGGTAGAGGGACCAACCCAATTCCAGAAAATCCTCAGGGGCTCAGAACCATCCTCCCCTTTCCTCTAGAGATGGAAAAAGTCCACCAGGCAAGGACCCTGAATCACTTGTCCCCCTGCCTTCAGAGGAAGCCCGGAAGCCCTCCCAGGCTCTCACCATGCTGCCCAGGTCATGGGTAGGGGAAATGTGGGAACAGCAGGAGGGAAATAGAGAATAAATAGCATAAACTAAATTTGTCTGATGTTCCAGCAGATAAAATCTTGTGATGAAGCCAACAAGCATTAAAAAAATTTTTTGCATACAACAACAAAACATTTTGATCCCAGTGCCTGTTAACCTTTTCTTTCATCCACCAAGGAATAACCCAAGACAGAAGTCTTTAAGGCATCTCACCTTTTCACTTGTGATAATTTAGGGGACGTGCAAGATAAAATCATTGGTGAACAAATGTATAGTTCCTTTCCACATATATTGCATCTTTAGATTCTGAGCCTCCCAAGCATATTAGAGTAAATGCCTCCTTTCTGAGGTTCTGATGGACCAAAGAGCAGCCCAAGGACTAGTGACCAATTGTGAAACAAAGTGTGGCTTTAAGAGTCACTGGGCTGGGCCGGGTGCGGTGGCTCATGCCTGTAGTCTCAGAACTTTGGGAGGCCGAGGCAGGAAGATCACGACGTCAGGAGTTCGAGACGAGCCTGGCCGACGTCATGAAACCCCATCTCTACAAAAAAATACAAAAGTTAGCCAGGCATGGTGGCCTGTGCAGAAGCATCGCTTGAACCCAGGAGGTGGAGGTTGCAGTGAGCCAAGATTGTCAGCCTGGGCAATAGAGCGAGACTCCATCTCAAAAAAATAAAAAATAAAAAAATAAAAAATAAAAGAAGAAGAGACTCTGGGCCAATACTGGCTTCCCCCAAAACAGGGCTCCGATAAAAGCAGGGCTGGAGAACACGGCCTTAGACTTCCCATCAAAGTGGCAGCTGCTATTCCTTTTCCCCAAATCTCTGCCTATTCTTTCCGCAGAACCCAAGGATATGGTGCTAGGAAAGGCCAATTTGAAGCACATTTGCTAGAGAAAAAAAGAGCAAGCCAAGACAGTAAACATGTCTATGCCTCCAAAGTGGAGCAGATAAGCCAGCTGGGCTACCCAAACCCCATGGTCAGGCAGAGGCAAGGCAGGGAGTGAAACAGGAAGGAGCAAAGTGGTCATGAATCTCTCATGTAGAGTGACAGTTCATCTCTGGCAGCCTTTCCTCCCCCTGTAGGGAGAGAGCCCGGACATGGGAGCATGAATGGTTTCCCAACACTCACCCCAGGGGGGAAGAGGGCTGAGAGAAGTTCTGTCCCCCATACAGACAGAGGCAGAAACATGGGGAGGAGAGGGACAAGTTTCCTCTCTCAACAGCAGTGCCACAGGTGATGGAAAGAAAAGGACTGAAGGTCAGCCTTGAGACACCCTCATTCATCCCACCTTGTGTCCTGACCAGCCCTAATCTCTGGTTTTCTGATTGACCTGCCTTGACTTGGAGAGAACTTCCCAACATCTTCTTCCTGCCTGTAGACCTGCTCAGCCTTGTCTTTCCAGCTCCCTAGTTGACCTGTCTGTGCAGCAGGGACTCTGTAGCCACTCCCTGGGAAACCCTCAACTTGCTCAAGGAGACAATCGTCCTTGGTTGCCAATCTTGTCACACTTCCTGAAGTGCTGATGAAAGACAGTGAGGGCCTAGGCGTGGTGGCTCACGCTTGTAATCCCAGCACTTTGGGAGGCCAAGGCAGGCGGGCAACTTGAGACCAGGAGCTCAAGACCAGCCTGGCCAACATGGCAAAACCTTGTCAATAATAATAATAATAATAATGATAATAATAATAATAATAATAATAATAAAATTAGTCAGGCTTGCTGGCATGTGCCTGTAATCCCAGCTACTCAGGAGGCTGAGGCACAAGAATTGCCTGAACCTAGGAGGCAGAGGTTGCAGTGAGCCAAGATCACATCACTGCACTCTAGCCTGGGCAACAGAGCCAAACTCCATCTCAAAAAAAAAAAAAAAAAAAAAAAAAAGAAGAGAGAGAGAAAGAGAAGATCAGACAGGAGAGGAGAGGACGGGTTGGGCCAGAGGGATGAAATTTTGTCCCCAGGACACAGAACTAATCCCAAAGTCAAGTTTCATAAATGACCTGCCCACTCTCTTCTTTAGACAATAAGCAATATAGATGATTTAATAAGGATCCCTAATAACCAACCAGAGGACTCCCTCCTATTTCAGAAAATGGCCTTAGTTATGAAATAGCCATAGATAACATATTTGGAGGCCTGGCCCCCTTTTCTGGGAACTAAATTCTGCCCACAGTACCTCTGCAGGGGCAGGTTTAGATGGCCATGACTTGTCTTAGGTTATTTTCCCCTCCCCTCCAGCTGCAGTTGGTTGGACCAGGGGTGATCATCTGATTTCAGAGAAGCTTATGTAAGTTGGTGAGTTCAGCCAATCAGATTCTCCCTTGCATATGCAAAATGAGAGTATTTGGTGGTGGGCATTTGAGAAAAGCCTCACAGAATGGGAGTTAGAGTTAATGCCAGGGAAAACCCAAGCCACATGCAAGACAAAATTGGAGGGGAGAGGGTGGCCAGAGGAAGTGGAACAAGATGCTTTGCAAAGAGAATAAAGCAGACCAGGCGAGAAAAGCCAAGGATGAGGAAAAATGGGAAGCAGGGAGAAGCAGCAAAGAGGATGGAAAGAAGGAAAGAGAAATGCAAAGAGACAGAGACATGGGAGGTGGTGGAGGAGGGAAAGAAATCTTTTTGGCTTCTTGTGGCTTCTCCATTACCAGCTTTAGTTTCTGAAAGGCGTGTCTTTATTTCTATTTCTGTAACCTGATTCCATGTCCTTTTAGTAATCATCTGTTTCTTTAAGTTTCTGTTTCTCACAACCATTGAGCTCTGACTCAAACTATGATCTTAGCCATTGTAGCAGGATGGGGCAACTTGAGAGAGTTGGAATCTGCCACCGGACCTGCTCCGTCAAGTGGAACAGGCACTGGAGGGACACAGCCAGTTGCAGGGACTAAACAAAATCAGGGGCAGGTTCCACATGGAAATCTGGGCAGATGAGCAATTGGCATCTGAAAAGAGATTGGCAGAGAACTGGGTCCTGGGCTGAGAGACAAGAAAGGGCAGGAAGTCAAAGCTGGGTTCTAGTTCTGGACATACTGGGTAGGGATTCACCCAAATGGATCCCATAACCAGAACCAGGGGCCAAGAGCTTGGGCGTTATCTTTTAAAGACCTTTATAGGAAAAAAAACTCTTAAAAAAACAATAAATACCATTTTTGTAAGTGTCTCCAAAGGCACCACAGAGTCGGTGTCTTTATTGAAAGTGGTAGCTAATGACAAGTCATTTCCTGCAAGCTTTGGAGGACTTGAACTCTAACTCCAAAGTGCCTGGGGCCTCTATATCACTCCACAAATACTTTATCCTCTTTAGTTTATTGTTGTTATTTGCAGTAGTTATGTTCTATAAAGTTGCCTCCAATGCTGAATTAGCAAACACTAAGCCATTGCTACCGGGGGAAATATAGGGTTAGGTTCCTGCAAGCCTCTGGTCACATTTTCACCAACAGGTCAATACATAACCTTATTTTGTGTGTGTTTTGCTTCAAGATGCCATATTATTATATATTGTTGCCTCATTAACAGTGAATTCACAGCCAACAGTGCAATAACTCATACCTGAACAGTTCATCTAATAAATGTATTTTCTTTAGAAGACCCCACTAGAGAGCCCAACCGAACATTGAGGACCCCTGCCAATTTCTTGTACTCTCCTATGCTTCTGGGCCTTGCTACACGTTATTGGTGCTTCTCTAAGTATCTTTTCCAATCCTCCCTCCCCACGGACTCTTTCTACAACTTGCCCAGCCCCCTAATACCCTGACAGCTGGTGAACATCTACTCATTTTTCAGCCTTGGCTCCAGCACTACCTCCTCAGTGAAACTTTTGCTGAAAATCCAGAGTGTCAGAGGTTCTCCCTCACAATCTGTTTCTGTATTAGCACTAGAACGCTTACCATGCTAGTGGTATAATTCTTTACAAATGTGTTCCCCAAAAGAACTCTGATTCTTTTGGGGAAGAGAGCATTATTAATTATTAATTCTTGTAGCCACAGTGCGTAGCACAGTACCTGGTTCCTAAGAGTCGCGCAATAAATATCTGACGAAAGAATCATCCAGGCAGGAAGGAAGCCCAGAGTCTGTGCTGGGCTACTAGCAATGGGGACTGTATCTGATTCTCAGCGAGCTTACCTGCTGATCAGACTTGGTCCTATCAGTCGCTGAGCTTGCAGGAAGGGAACCAGCTGAGAAAAGAGGGGTTGACACCAGGTAGGGCCTGGGAGCATTCATCATTGCAGACAGGTGAGTACAGGCCACCATTAACTTTCAGTTGGAGGAGCGCTCGTGTGCACTCACAATATGGGCAGCCAAGTTCTAGGCCTCGGAGGATCAGGCTGAATTGGTGGAGGGATCAAGGAGATGTTGCAACTGGAAATAAAAAGAGATACATGTATTATGCAATTGCACTTATTTACATAAAAGTACTGAGAAATAATTTGCTTCATTACCGTGCTACTAAAACTGCTAGTTGTAATGTTGGGTCAAATAAATAAGTTATACAAAAAGCCATATGTACAGATCATTGCTTTCCTAACTTTTTGTCTCCCTCCTTTTATTAGTTTACCCCCTGACCTCTATATTTTAAAAGATACTGTCATCCATCAGAGAAGTGGCATTTTTAGTAACTCTTTTTCCATTATTATTAGAGATACAGAACTGCCAATCAAGCTTCTGACCACCAAGAAATGCCACTTGGAGTTGCTCTATTCCAGCCAAAAGTAAAGAAGCTTGCTATTTACTCTCCTTAAGGTGGTTAAATATATTATTTCTACCTGGCTTTTAAAATATTGAGATACACTTCAGGAGGTCGAGGCTGGCAAATCGCTTGAGCCCAGGAGTTTGAGACCAGCCTGAGTAATGTGGTGAAACCTCATCCGTACAAAAAAATAAAAAAAAAGTTTAGTCTGGAGTGGCAGCATGCACCTGTAGTTTCAGCTACTCGGGAGGCTGAGGTGGGAGGATTGCTTGAGCCCAGGTGATAGAGGCTGCAGTGAGCTGAGATGGCACCACTGCACTCCAGCCTGGGCAACAGAGTGAGACCCTGTCTCAAAAAAAAAATTGAAATAACTTCCCTGTTACTCATTACTAAGAGTGTCATGGGCCTCTTCAGAAACCTTGGGTTGAGAAAAACTGAAATTGATGTCTGAATTCGCCAGTGGTTCATGATGGTGGAGGAGATATGTGAAGATGCTACTTGGGGTTTTGCCCATGACTCACCTAGCCCAGGTTGAGGAAAACTGAAATCAACGTCTGAATTTGCCAGTGGTTCATGACAGCAGTGTAGATAAGTGAAGATGCGACTTAGGTTTTTGCCCATGACTCACCCAGCCCGGGTAAGGTGACTTTCAGCCTCTCTCCAGTGCTTTGTTCTCAGTAGATCCAGACGATCCTCCTCAGCTGTCCCTACCCTTGGCATGGTGGGCTGTGAACTTTGGTTTTTCCTGTATTTTCCACAGCCCCCTGCACAGTGGCAATCAATGTTGATTGAATGATCATATCTTCAATGGTGGCCGCACAGCTCCCTGTGGTAAAGTGTAAAATTCTCTTGTCTAAGGTCCCTCTTGTGATGTTCCTAGGGTCTCTGGGCCCTTTTTGCCGAGAAGATGTACAAGAAATGGCCAACCCTGTGCTAGAGAGTTCAGAAAAAGAATTCCAGGAAAGCTGTGGGGCACAGCGGAGATGGAGCAGGCTGCCATCTCATCGTCTCTGCACCAGTTTGAAGAAGTAAATTACATAATTATATGTTTGAAAGCTTTCATAGGCACATAAGATGAAATTCCTTGGCAAATCACTGTTCCTATCCACAGGGAGAAGTTCCTGAGGTCCTTCTGCTTTGTGGTTGACACTTGCCAGTTGGACATTGTTCCCTGAACTCCTTCTCTGTCACCTCCTGGTCACCTCCTCCCTGCTGCCCAGAGTAGCCTGTCAGCTCACCCAGGCTGGGCCTCTGAAGATCATGGAAACACCTTTGGCTGAGGTGCCAGTGAGGCCTGGGTGCTGATTCTAGACGGACAGAAAGCAGTGAATTGGGAGGCAGGGCCCCAGGCTCTGCTTCAGCTCTGAAATTTACTTATCTGTGGGGCCTCAGTTTCTCCACCAAGGGTTGTCTGCTCTGGAGAAATGCAGTCCCCTCTTCCATGGTCCTGTGAATCTGGTTGGAGACTCATGGTGAGACTCCTCACCATGAGTCTCAGGTGGGCGCTCAGCACTGTCTAGAAGTTCTCACACATTTCTCCACTGGAGTTCCTCTCCCTTCTTCCAAACGAGTGCCCCCTACCTTCTCTGCTCTCCTCAAACCTTAGATCTTTTCCCCTTGCTCATTAGTCTCAGCTAATATGATATGGTTTATTTCACTGAAAAAAGTAGAAGCATCAAAAGGGAACCACCTTTCCTCCTGTGACTGGTCGGCCAACCCACCCACATCTGCATCGTCTGCTCGGCCTCCCCTGTCCCTGCAGCCCGGGTCTCTAAGGCTGAGCCTCCACTAGGGTGACCAATCGTCTCAGTTTGCTTGGGTCTGAGGGGCTGTCTGGGAGGTGGGACTTTCAGTACAAAGAATGGGCAAGTCCTGGACAAATGGGGATGAGTTGGTCACCCTACCTTCCCCTGTGCACTAGATTCCACCTATCATGTAATCAGGGGTTCTGCTCCTGTAATTGTGTCTTCTCTTTCCTGCACTACCATTTTTTCTTTCTTGTCTGAATGAGTCTCATTAGCACATAGACATGCCATGAATTTGCCCATCTTTGGAAATCTTGGGAGAATCACTTGAGTCCAGGAGTTCGAGACCAGCCTGGGCAACAAAGGGAGACCCTGACTCTACAAAAAGTACAAAAGTGAGTTGGGCATGGTGGTGTGCACCTGTAGTCCCAGCTACTCGGGAGGATGAGGTGGGAGGATTGCCTGAGCCTGGGAGGTCAAGGCTGCAGTAAGCCATGATCAAGCCACTGGACTCCAGCCTGGGCAACAGAGTGAGGTGCCACTCTCAAAAACGAAAATAAAAATCCTTCCTAGGCCCCACTTTCCCCTCAACTCCTGCTCCATCTCTCTGCTTGCCTTTAGAGCTAAACTAGCAGTTGGCCAGGTCCTACTTTCTCCACATACTGGCTTCTGGGCCTCCAGGGTCAGCACTGCGAGCTGGATGTCATGGGCCTTAACGCTGACTCATAATGTGAGCCAGTGCTTCCCATATTACAGCTAGGGGTGCCAAGGGCCTGATGAATTGGGGTCGTTTGGTTATGTGTCAGTCCTTTTCACCTCTGGCTATGAACTCCTTGCCCGGGGCCTTGCTCTACTCATCTCTGCATGTCCATTATCTGGTACGTTGCCAGAGACATAGTAGGAGCACACTCAGTATCTGCTGAGTACACAACCAAACACATGGATGAATTTCAGGCCCAGTTCAAAGTGTCTGACCACTTCGGCCACTTAGGCCTTGCCCTCCTCTGAACTTCTGGAGCACTTCTTGCCCTGGCTAGGTAGGTGACACTTAACCACACTTCCGTGTCACATTTTCCCTATTCCTATGTGGCCGTTTATCTCCAATGGTGTACTAACTCGCAGGCGCCAGGCTTAGCCTTCCTGCATAAAGCTCGCTAGTGCCTTGTAGGCAGCCTGTGCCTTCCACGGCATCGACAGCAGTCAATAAATATATGTGGAATGGCAGAATGCATCCGTCCACTGATATAAATTGTGAAGTATTCTAATTGGTACACTCTTGTAGGTACTGTGGGCCATTCCAACAAAAGACATGACTATTTCTTGTAGGAGTTTGCACAATAAAAGAATGAGAGGTTGGATAAAGAATGACAGAGGCCTATTGTTGCCACATAGGAGCCCACCTTTTTTTTTTTTAATTTTTATTTTACTTGAAGTTCTGGGATACACGTGCAGAACGTGCAGGTTTGTTACATAGGTATACGTGTGCCATGGTGGTTTGCTGCACCTATCAACTTGTCTTCTAGGTTTTAAGCCTCACATACATTAGCTATTTGTCCTGATGCTCTCCCTCTCCTTCCCCTGACCTGACAGGTCCCAGTGTGTGATGTTCCCCTCCCTGTGTCCATGTGTTCTTATTGTTCAGCTCCCACTTATGAGCGAGAACATGCGGTATTTGATTTTCTGTTCCTGTGGTAGTTTGCTGAGGATGGTGAGGAGCCCACCTTTTGACCTATCCCAGGGCTCAGGAAAAACAGATATCTGGGACTCTGGGGAGAGCCAGCAGCCTGCAGTGAAAAATCACTGAACAATGCTTGGGAGATGGGCTCATCAGGCTGCCTGGTATATCTTGGAAATATAATAAATCTGACCCCAGAATACATCACCTGGATGGGCCTGCTTTTAGCGCATTCCCCTAAAATGTCTTTTCCTCTTGTGATTGGAATGTTTGGTTGTGGTTATAACAGCAGATTTCCCACCAAAGAAACATTTCAGTCCCTGCCGGATGAGGTTGGTTGTCTCTAATTTCCTCTCTTAAAATGCTACCCTCTCCACCTGCGACTGCCCTCCTCCCCCCAGTCTCCAAAGGAATACCCACTGAGGCGCTTGGGTACCAGCCTCTGGCAGCCTTTTAGCTCTTCTGTTCCACGCCCTCCATTTTCTCCTCCCCTGGAAAGGCACCTGCAGCCCTAGCAGAAACGTGGAAGTCAATTTGTGCGGCTGGTGCAAGCGTTTTAGCATATTGAGTGGTCCAAATATTTAAATATCTATGATATAGGAAGCGCGGAGAACATTAAAAACCATTTTCTCCCTGCTGATTGCAATAGAGGAAATACACACAGTCCTGCTCTCCTGCACAGTTGCAAAACTGCTGGCCTAATCATATTGCCTATGTAAAGAACCTCTCCCACCTCCACGAGTCTGGCTTTAGGTTGCATTTACTGTAAACAAAGATGTATTTGGCGGGGGGGGGGGGGCAGTTGGATTGAGTTTATTGTTTATGTAAATCTCTCAGAATGTGACATAGCAAGATAGCTTCCTATGTTGTGTTGATCCACATTTTAGGCCAACAGCCAGAGTATTTTATCTTTTCCTTCATTATAGTGATCTTCCAATTAGCCGTGGTCTGTAATACCCTGATTTTGGTGGCAGTGGTTTGGACAGGATTGTTTGATAGTTCTGCTCGAGAGGCAAAATAAGGGGCCTTATTATAGAGGTGCAGAGGTTGTACAGGAGCTGAGTTCTGTTGCAAAGTTTGCCGATAAGGGGAAAACCGGCCCTTAAGCGTCCATTCTGTTCTGTATATTAACACTTCTAATCTGCACTGCTGATAAAACTGCAAGCCATTTGCCTTTGGAGGAATTAGTTCTGCCTCACTTGTGTAACCAGGCGATGGTGATTAACCTTTAAACTGTCCAATATTCCCAGCAGCCTCCTGCTCCAGATTAGAAACTATTTAGTTATGACCAACTAAATTAACAACACTCCCTCCTCTGAAGAATGAGATTTGGAAGTTGGATGCATTTTAAGGTGGAATTGTGTTTTGAATTGGTGATCCATCCTTCTAAGGTGTTTATTTCCTCATCCTTAAAGTTCAGGCTGCCACACTGGGCATGGAAGGCTCAGCTGGGGAGTGGGGAGGTAAGTAGAACAGGAGGGAGACCAGTTGTCCTGGTTGGATTTGTAGACACAAGGTTTTATGGGCACAAAAGAAACCAGTCTTGGGTTCAGATTTCCTTCCTTGTTATCATCCCAGGTGAAAAGGGGACGTTAGCTCTTCTGCAAGACCCAAACCATGCTCACAGTGGGACTGAGCAGTTGTTGCTAATGGGGAGATTAAGGAATAAATAAAGTAGCTCCCTTACTCCCAATTTCTTCCTGGAGTTAAATGTCAGGAAAAGAGACGCTAACTAACTTTCATGTTCCAGACATAGGGATATGCCCACCGCAGGTGGGTCTACCCAGTTGAGCTGCAGCCGTGCTAACAATCGTGGTTCAGCCCTCTCCTATCTGCCCATTTCAAATGTGTAATTTATCAGTTGAAACATACCCTCGGTGGTGAGGGCCAGGCAATTATGTAATCGTGTCATGCCTTAAATCCCCAGATTGTTGGTCCTCCCTGTATAACAAATAAAATGGAGCAGCAATCCTCACCACCAGTACCCCACCACCACCCAATGCTGGTAGCCACCTTTTCTGTTTTACCAGTTTCATATTAGCTACCTCCTTAAGAACTGCTAATCTAGATACTGCATTAGCAGGATGTCAGTCAAGCCGTAGTCCACGGCAAAGCCTTCTTCATATACCAATTTAAATCATTCATGGTCTTTTCTTTGGCATTATTCAAAAGATCATAATAATTTTCTTGTGCCCACAGCACAAAAAAATCAATTATTTCCCCACAAAGACTTGAAAGTACTTAGCGAGTGCGGCAAGAAAAGCTGAGGGTGATATCAAATTGAAATTGCACTCATTACATACAACACAATTAGTTGCCACTAGCCTGGCCGGGCTTTAATTCTGAATGGCATATCTTTATTATTACAGAAACAAGCATGCAAATGGCATTGTTCAGGATTTGCCGAAATCAATAGGATATAGTGCTGTGTGTTTGGTGGCCACTGTCACTCACGCTGCTGTGGATGCGAGATAATGTGTGTGTTTGAATTAATGAAGGGAGCAGGCAACATCATAAGTGACACCCAAATAAAAGAAATGGGTACATGATATTTGTAATTATTCTACTTGTGTTTTTGTTGTAAATACTTGTGCTTTTTGTTTTTTAATCAAAGGATTAATTGCATTTTAATAAGGCATTATGATTTGCAGAGCTTTAGTTAATTAAAACTTGTAGTATATAATTATGAAGTGATGCTGAGATTTCCTAAAGATCACCCATATGTTTAGAATATGTATAATTTTTCTGTTAAGCAGTGGCAACCTCCCCTCCACCCCTTTTTCCTTGGTCCCTCCCCCAGCAACGGAAGACATAGATGACTTATGTGAAATGTTGGTGAATTGACAATTCTAGATGGATATCTCTAAGTGACAAATAGAACCCAGTTTAGGTTATTGCACAAACTAAAATGATTCTGAAGCAGCACTTATATGATAAACTGTAGCAGAAAACTTTCTCCTTGACACTTGCCTTGTCGTTAATCTTCCTGAGATGTAGCACTATAGAGGCTTGGGGAGTTGATGTGAGTTTTAGAGTGCAAACATTGAGATTTTAGACCTGGGTGAGGTGATCTCACTGAGTTGGAATCTAGTTGGTTCTCTGCAGCTAGGCCAAAACCCCGGTGGAGTCACTGAACCCCAGCTTGTCCTCTGTGACACGCAAGAGCTTATTTGGGAGGAATGGGATGGGGAGAGGGGATGCTGAAAGTCAAGGGAACTTGGAATTCCCTAGTGTTAACACATTAGTAATTCACAATGGAATCCAGCCCAGAGATGTGTAATTGCGTTTCCTGTAGGTGTGTATTATGTGAAGACTGATGGATTAATTGCTAGATAGATGGAATAGAGCTAAGGTAAAACATTATTAAAAAGTTTTAAAATCTTAATGTAACATTTTGAAGTTTGCTTTGGGGATTATTTTTCAACTCAGTCTCCTACTTTCCATTCTCTTTGGGATCAGGAGTCTTAGTTGTCTTTGCAGAAGGAGGGGTCCATTTGTTGGGAGCTTAGTATGTCCTTTGTGAAGGTCAGGTGGCCCTGTGAGGGCAGGTGGATGTAGGAGCTAGGAGCTGGATCTCGTGCGGCCAGTGATGTGATGGTATGAGCTGACTGCAAAAGCCTGGACTCCAGTTACCCTTTGGGGTATTGCCTGGACACCAAGGGCTAATTATTCCCTCCCTGTAAACACCCAGATGCTGCAATGAGTAGTATCAAGAATCCTCCCCGCAACCCCCTGCAAGGCAAAGTGAAAGATGAAGTTGAAGGGAATATCCCACGATGTTCATGTCCCAAGCCTGGTTCCCTGGGATGCCCACAATAGTGCTCTAAGTAGGGTGGCCCAAAGCTGATTTAAAATCTAATATTCTCAGGTTGGTCATGGCTTCCTACTTTAACTCTGAAAACCTAGAGCTTGAAAAGGTGGTTCATTCAAAGCTTGCTAAAATATTTGCTCAGCAGCACAATGGTGTGTGATGGAAAATAAACTCTTGTGGCTTGCTTCATCCTATCAGCCGCGGCCTGCAGCAGGGAAAGAATGAGGGGAGGTCAGTCAATTATGTGTGGTAATCACCGTAAGCATATTATCTGAGACACAGATGTCTTCTATGACCCCACACGACATGGCTATTAACCTCGGAGCAATATAAAAATGGAGTGGGCTTGGGGCGAGGTGTGGAGGTAGGCCAGACTTTCAGGCTAGCCTTGTTCACAGGCTCAGAAAAACAAGTTCTGGACACGACTATTTTCAGAAACCCATCCAACAAACTGACCCCGGCTCACTGTGGCCGGATCCTCTCACCCCACCTTGCTGGAGACCTTTCTGTAGGCCTAGTTATGTGCTTAAGGACTTGCCTCATCTGAAAATGAGACTGACAAATTGACTTCGGAGATATCTCGGACACACAATGGCCCTGGAATGCTACTTTCTGTTCACCAGAGAAAAGGAGAGAGAGGAAAGCAATTTGGGTGTTTGTGTGTGCGTTTAAATAAGTCCCCCTCCAGTTGTGGATGTGGGTGTTGAGGGAGGACGATGGGGTCACCCAGGCATGTTGGGGGGACCCAGCGAGGCCACCCAGGGGACACAGAGTCTTGGAAGTCAGGGTTGTTGTGCCTAATGGGCTTTTACTCCATATCTAACCCTGATTCTGTGGTCTTTCCAAAGAAGTTCATTCTAGAGCCTGGCACGGGGCTGGGCACAAGGGGATGTTCCTTGAACGCTGTTGCTCGTTTGGTGACTGGCCCCGGATGCACACATTTAGGTAAATGTTTGCCCTCTGAAACACCCTGGAGCAGGTACTGAGGACTCAAAAATAAATAAACCTGCTTCCAGTGCCCCAGGAGCTTAGAATCTACAGAAGGGAGGATGGAGGAAAGCCTTGAACATAAATGAGTGTAAAAGACATGTTTCAGATGGTGGAAGAGGCCTGCCCAAAGGGTCCATGTAGAAAAGAAGAAAGGATTGTTCCAGCCAAGGGGCTTGGAAAATTTCCCTAGAGGAGATGATACTTGAGCTGGGATGCCTGAGTTGATAATAACAACCATCTTTCTGGAGAACTTGCTAGGAGCAGGGGACTGTCCTAGGCACGGCGCGATCTCGGCTCACTGCAAGCTCTGCCTCCCGGGTTCACGCCATTCTCCTCCCTCAGCCTCCCGAGTAGATGGGACTACAGCCACCTGCCACCACGCCCGGCTAATTTTTTTTTTGTATTTTTAGGAGAGACGGGGTTTCACCGTGTTAGCCAGGATGGTCTCAATCTCCTGAACTTGTGATTCGCCCGCCTCAGCCTCCCAAAGTGCTGGGATTACAGGCATGAGCCACCGTGCCCGGCCCTGATTCTCACAACAACCCCGCAAGCAGCATTGGACCAATCAGGAAGCTGAGGCTCCGGGGGGTGGGGGGTAAAGCTACTTACTCCAGGTGTCATAGCTGGTGAGCAGTGGAGCTAAGATTAGAATTGGATCCAGTTGGACCCAAACTCCACTAAAAAGGACAATGTGTTTGCCTGTTGTGCAAGAGGGACAGCATTTGAGGTGAAGGGAGGAGTGTAGGTAAGAGTTGGAGGCATGTTCTAGGAAGTGCAGGAACCACTGAGGGTTCGAATAGGCAGTTGTGTGACCAGGAAGCCAGCAAGGTAGTCAGAGCCACTCGTAGGGCCATTGGCTTCATTCTGTCAGCAACAGAAGGACAGCATGGTCAGAAGCATGTTTCTAAAAGAGTTGAGAGTTGCAGGGCAAATGAATTGGAGGGGCTGAAGATTGGAGACCAGAAGCCAGTTGGGGAGCAATTGCAGCTATTCCCACTGCAGGTTGTGAGCAGGACGATGATGGAGAGGCAGCGATGGAGGCCCCATGTGTTAGAGAGGGGCCAGGAGGGCTGGGCAGCTGACGGGATGTGGTGGGGAGGGAAAGGGAGGAGTCCAGGATGACTCAACCCCTTATATGCCACTCAGTGGATGCTACTTTCACCTCTTTTTTTTGTGATAAAGAAATCGAGGTTCAAAAATGTTGAGTCAATTGCTCAAAGTCAAGTAACTTGTCTTTTCTCCAAGTCAGGTTTGTAACGAAGCCTCTGGCTTTGTAGCCAAGGCTGGTTCTTGCCCACTATGCTCTTCTGTCTATGTGTGTGTGTGTGTGTGTGTGTGTGTGTGTGTGTGCGTGTGTGTTTGGGGGCTGGGTGGGGGGCAGCAAATTACTCCTTTAATCCGTGACCTCCTGCCCTTTCACGTGCCGCCTTCTTTCTTCCCTTCCCTAAACTTTCACCACTGAAAAAGAAGTTTGGTGGCATGTTATCAAAACTGCAGTGGCAACCCCAGCTACTTTTATATTTAAAAGCTGTTATGAGAAGGTGATATTGCCAAATGGGCTACAGAAGAGATTGTGTTGTGACATATTAGAAAAGAAACTTAAAATAGCTGAATGTGCCCCTGCCATGGTGAGCTTGACTTGTAAATGACCCTATTGAATTTGCTTTTACAAAGTCATAGCAGACATGCTAGGAGGTCTTTTCAGCATCCTCTCTACTACCCTCCATCTTCCTAACAGAGATGATTTGATTCAGATGTCCACCTGACTCAGCGTGGCCTTCTGCTTCTGGGGAAACTGGCTCTGGTCTTAGCCTCAAAGGGCAAATCTTGATTGGTTCAAGCTAGTCATATGGTCCCCTGGGCCTGGGTGGGTGATGTAATGAAATGGTCAATGAAACATGGATAGATATGCGGGAAGCCTTCTGGGAAATGTTCCCTGTCTCCTGAGGAAATCCCTCTGTCTCAGTCAGTTTGAGATGCTATTAAAAAATACCTTAGACTGGGTAACTTATAAACAATAGAAATGTATGGCTCATATTTCCAGTTCTGGAGGCTGGGAATTCGAAGACCAAGTTACCAGCAGATTCAGCGCATTCCTCATAGGTGGTGCCTTCTATGTGTCCTCACATAGAAGGGCAAAAGGGCACTTATTCTACTCATGAGGAGGCCCCATGACCTAATCACCTCCCCAAGGCCTCCCCTAATACATCACGCTGGGGGTTAGGTTTCTTTCTTTCTTTCCGTCTTTATTTGGAGATGGAGTCTGGAGTGTAGTGGTGCAATCACAGCTTGCTGAAGCCTCGAACTCCCAGGCTCAAGCAATCCTCCTGCCTCAGCCTTCTGAGTAGCTGGAAATACAGATGCATGCCACCATGCCCGGCTAAATAAAAAAAAAAATTTTGGCCAGGCGCAGTGGCCCACACCTGTAATCTCAGCACTTTCGGAGGCCAAGGCCGGCAGATCACCTGAGGTCAAGAGTTTGAGAGCAGCCTGGCCAACATGCCGAAGCCCCGTCCCTATTAAAAATACAAAAAAATTAGCCAGGCATGGTGGTGTGTACCTGTAGTCCCAGCTACTCAGGAGGCCGAGGCAGGAGAGTCGCTTGAACCTGGGAGGCAGAGGTTGCAATAAGCCGAGGTCAGGCCAACTGCACTCCAACATGGGCAATAGAGCGAGACTCCATCTAAAAAAAAAAAAAAAATTTTTTTAGAGATAGGGTCTCACTCTGTCGCCTAGGCTGGTCTCAAACTCATGGGCTTAAGTGATCCTCTCAAAGTGTTGGGATCACAGGTGTGAGCCATGGCCTAGGGGGTTAGGTTTCATCATAAGAATGTGGGGGGTGGGGGAATAAAATTCAGACCATAGCATCCTCTTCCCAGGAAAAAAGGGTCTCTTTTATCTCTATAATGTGTCACGTTTGGGTGTGGTGTCTACAAATGCAGTGTCCATCCTATGATCACAAGTAGAGCAAGATACACACTCAGTAAAGGCAGAGCAGAAAGATGCAATGACTCGAGTTGTCGATGATGTAGCCACCAAGCATAAACTATGCAGTTGGCCTACCTGTGGACCTTGTGTGAGGTGTGATGATTTTAAATTTCCTTGGTAAGTCATGTTTTAAAAAAATTGTGGTAAAATATATACATAACATAAATTTTACTATTTAAACCATTTTAAGTGTATAGTTCAGTACTTTAGTAAGTACATTCACATTGTCGTACAACCATTACCACCATCCATCTTCAGAACCTCCACCTTCAAACTGTAATTCTGTACCCATTAAACACTAATTTCCTATTCCCTCTCGCCCCAGCTCCTGGCAACCACCATTCTACTTTCTCACACTGTGAATCTGACTACTCTAGGTCCCCCGGATAAAAGGAATCTTACAGTATTTGTTCCTTTGACTGGCTTATTTCATTTAGCATCATGTCTTCCAGCTTCATCTATATTGTAGGATGTGTAAGTCACTTTGAGATGGGTTTTCTGATACTTGCAATTGAAGGCATCACAAGTCATAAACCCATCAAATTAAGGTTTAAATTTGGTCTTGCTGTCACTGACTCTCAAGTGTAATGGTTAAGAGCATGGACTCTGGAGCCCAAGCCCCTAGGCTTACATCCTCACTCTACCACTTACTAGCTGTGTGAACTCAGATGATGTGCTTACCTATCTGTGCTTCAGCTTTCCTAACTGTAAAATGTGAAAAATAAGATTTATTCTGGCATAGGGTTGCTGGAGAACTGAGTTATTACATATAAAGAACCAAGGGGCTGGTGGCTGGCACACAGTTCCTCCTCTCCTTTTTTTTTCTCCTCCTCCTTTTTCCTCGTCATCTTCCTTCTTCCTCCTCTTTCTTTTTCTTCCCCTTCCCCTTCTTCTTTGGCTTCTTCTTCCCCTCCCTCCTCCTTCTTCTTCCTCCTTCTCCTTCCTGTTCTCCTTCTTCTTCCCCTTCTCCTTTTCCCCCTTCTTCTTTGTCGTCTCTCTTCTTCTTTGCTATGAGCAGGCAGCCACTTTAGTAGCGTTCCCTGAATGTCCTGCATGAGTTTGTCCTACACCCAGCCTACCTTTAGCAGATGGAGGGTCTGGAATGGCTCACCCCCGCTGCCATCCATTGTTGCTCTGCCTAGAATGAAGATTCTGGGCCTTCTCAGTCTTTCTCTTACTTAAGTCTTTCTGCTCCCATCTGAGCAACATGTCCAGCTTCCTCCTGTTCCCCATTCAATTCTGGAAGGACCAACCCAAAGGTCTCAGGTCCCAGAAGCCTAGAGGTGGCTGGTGCTGGGGACAGAAAGCTGGGTGGATTCAAGGAGGGAGGTACTGGAGTCATGGTGTTGGACCTGGGCGCATGGATGGGAAAGAGCAGAGTGAGCCTGGCCCCTTGCCCCTCTGTCTGGGAATCTGAGGAGATGAGATGCAGCAAGAATCTGGTGGGTGAACTGAGGGAGGATCAGCAGGCACAGAAAGCTCCAGAGACTCAGATGTAGACCCAGACACACTTGCTTTGCCTCCAGCAGCTCTGGTAAAGGGTCTAAACAGCCCACTGTTGTCACAGTGGCGCTAGAGATGTGACTAAGGAAGGAGGAGAGAATAAGGAAATTGCCTTAAAGAGTAGAGGGTAGGAGTCAAAGAAGCAACTCTAGAGGTAGAGATAGGGGTGTGTGGGGGGGGCGGGGGGTGGAGAGAGAGACAGAGAGAGAAATGTGTCTCAATTTCCCCATCTGCATAAAGGGAATAAAAAAAATGGCTGCCTTTCTTGTATTAGGAGGATTTTGCCAAGAACAAATTAATGCATTAGAAAGTGCATTGCAGGCCAGGTGCAGTGGCTCACACCTGTAATTCCAGCACTTTGGGAGGTCGAGGTGGGAGGATCACTTCAATCTAGAAATTTGAGACCAGCCTGGGCAATATAATGAGACCTCATCTCTACAAAAAATAAAACAAAATTACCCCAGTGTGGTGATGCATGCCTGTGGTCCCAGCTACTTGGGAGGCTGAGGCAGGAGGATTGCTTGAACCCAGGAGGTCGAGGCTGCAGTGAGCTGAGATTGCACCACTGTACTCCAGCCTGGGTGACAGAGCAAGGCCCTGTATCAGAAAGGAAAAAGGTGCTTTGCAAAGAACAAAGCCTTTAAAAGATGTCTTTTGGACCTAACCTCACGGTGATAGAAGGAAATCTGCACTTTGGTGTGGTGAGGACACCACCTTGTTTGTGCCACATTTAGCTGCCAGTGGAGGGAGGCACAAAAAGGCATCTTAGGAGATCTGCATGCTGATTTTTCACTATCTCCTCTACAGAAACACTCTTGTCTGCAGGGTAGCCTCTGGAGGGCCAGGTTGGGCTGTAACTCTTGGGAAACTCAGTTGTACAGAAGGGAAAACAAACTCAGATTTTATTAGTAAGAGGGAAGCCAAGAGGGGCAAGTGCCACTAGATGCAGGGTGGTTGCCTGATAAACTGTATATTTGGTGGAGGGACAAGAAGGAGATAAAAGATTAAAAAATGTAATAGAAGATTTGCTTACACTTCTTGGAATGGTAATTAAATTTATTTATAGTTATGGAAACTTTGGGGAAGGGAGGAAAAGCAATTTAAATGCCGAGTTTTCACAGGGCAGCTGCAAATGGCTTGCTTTAACGGTGCCTCGGAAGGTTAACAGAATGGCAGGGAGGTCAGACTGAAGTGCATATGATAAGTGACAAGTGTTAACATGGCAAATCATGTATTTAAAATTACTCTGAGCTTTATCAAATGTTTCCTCTCGAAAATAAACTATCCTGGAAGGAAAGGTTAACAGAGGAAAAAGTATTACTCTAATGTTCTCCTGATGACCTGGGGGAGGGGCTGGAGATTCTGTAATGTGGGAGAAGTGATGATAAATATAAATAGGTTGTTATGTTATTAACAGCAAAGAAATAAAAATATTCAACTTACAGTGCACTATGAGGAAAGGCAAGTGAATGTTCCTTCCTCTCTTATTCTTCCCTGTCTCCATTAGCTTCCCAGCCAACCCTTCTAGTGGAAAGGAGACACATAGCCAATGAGATACTAAAGAAAGAGTAATAGCCAGTGCCTCTGCAGCTGGAACTGTCCATGGGCAGCTTTGGCCATTAAGAGGAAGTCATCAGATTCTCTGAAGTCCTCCATCCACTGCTCCTCTCACCTGGTCTCCATCTGTCCCAGGATTCTCTCTGCCCCTGTCTGGAGGAAGGGCTAAGATGGGCAACAGAGCAAAGCAGAGGCATGCCTGCAACCCAGCCTGGTCAATGGGATAAAGTTATAGAGTGTTAATGAGGGTCATGGACTTTGCCACCATCTTTTCCTCTTAGCCTCAGTTTCCTCCAACTTATTGGAGCAAAACCTCAAGTGGTTGGATGAAGCAGTAGGAGGAACCTCATCAAAGTCAAAAACGAATCAGGGGCCAGTTGTGACGGCTCATGCCTGTAATCCCAGCACTTTGGGAGGCCAAGGAGGGCAGATCACTTGAGGTCAGGAGTTTGAGACCAGCCTGGTCAACATGGTGAAATCCTGTCTCTACTAAAAATACAAAAATTAACTGGGCATGGTGGTGCGCACCTGTAGTCCCAGCTACTTGCAAGGCTGAGTCAGGAGAATTGCTTGAACCTGGCAGGTGGATGTTGCAATGAGCCGAGATGGTGCCACTGCACTCCAGCCTGGGCAACAGTGTGAGACCTCTGTCACAAACAAACAAACAAACACAAATCAGGGATGGTCTTTTTGATTGCTATTAGTTAATACTGTCCTGGAAGAACCATCCAGCACAATGAGACAAGAAATAAATGAAATTATCATTTGTTTTACTTATGATGTTATTTTTTTTTACAAGAGGGAATAAACCAATAAGAGAATCAACTAAAAAACTGCTACAATTCAGTAACATGCCCGGGTATAAAGTTAATGTAAAGAAATTTATGGCATTTCTAAATAAAAGTTAGAGATAATGCAAGAAATGATACTATGAACAAACCAAGGAAGGTTCAAGAGGTGGATCATTTAAAATGTTAATGAACGGCAACATAAATCAAAAAAGATGTGAACAGACAAACCCCATATTCTTGTAAGGAAAGATTCAACATCATAAAGATGTTAATATTCCCTAAATTAATCTCTAAATCCCAATGAGTTTTTTTTTTTTTTTTTTTTGGTTAGGGCAAGGAGAGTATCAGACAAGCAGACACTAAATTTCACATGGAAAAATAATCAAGTAAAAATAGCCAGAAAAAATTATAAAAGTGATGAGGGGAACTGGCCCAGCCAGATATTAAAATATATTATAGAGCTGCAAAATTAAAGCAGTCAGGTACTGGCACATAGACAGACCAATGAAACTATGTATAAAAATTAATTTGTACTCCTGTCTTAGATCTTATGCTTAAAGATCCAGATATCCAGATAGGTCAAAGATCTTACAAATGAAATTTAAAGGAGCAAGAAGGAAACAAGAAAAGTTTTTTAATGACCCTGAAGTGAGAAAAGCATCTCTAGGTATGCCATAAGACCCAGACACTATAAAAAGATAAAAATCGATAAATGTAATTGTATAAAAATTGAAGTTTATGTATGGGAAGAAACACCATAAACAATGTCAAAAACAAACAGAAAACTGGAAAAAAAAGATTTGCAATTCATATCTTCTAAAGAAAGGACAAATTACCTTTTTTGTTCTTACTGTTATTTGCTTTTAGAGATGGGGTCTTGCTATGTTGCCCAGTCTGGTCTTGCACTCCTGGCTTCAAGTGATCCTCCCACCTTGGCCTTTCAAAGTGCTGGGATAACAGGCATGTGCCACCAGGTTCCACCAACTAATTACCTTAATATGAAAAGTTTCCATAAGTCGGAGAGCAGTAGACCAACTAACAAAAAATAAAACATAAATAATTTTTTTAAAGTGAAAAGAGGCCTAATGGCTCTCATAATAGAAGAGATATGAAATAAAATGACCACAAATTACCATTTTTCACTTATCAAATAGGAAAAAAGTTGAAAATGTATTGGAAAAAGTTTAGGGAAATAGAAACTCTGCTGATGGGAGTAAAAATTAATATAATCCTTATGAAGAGCAAGTTGGAAATGTCTATAAAGAGTAAAAATTGAACATTCTCTTTGACTCAGGAATTTAGTATCTAGGAATTTATTCTATTGATTTCTTTGCACAAGTACATATAAGAATATTTATTGAAGCATATTTGTAATAGCCAAAATGGGAAATAACCTAAATTCTCATCCCTGACATTGATTGAATAAATTATTGTTCTTTCATGCAGTGCTATGAAACAATCTCCAAACTATATTTGTAAGTGAAAAAGAGTGAAGTGTATTCTACTCAACATAAATGAATCCTAAAAATATAATATTCTGCAAAAATTAAAAAAGTAAGACCAAAAAGAATACATAAATATGATTCCATTAATATAAGCTTCTAAAACAGATATGGCTAAACTTTATTGTTTAGAGATACATTCAGAGGAGGCAAAACTGTAGAGAAAAGCAAGGAAATTAATATCACAAAAGTCAAGATAAGGCTGTCTCTGCAAGGAAGGAACCAATGATGAAGGAAGGGCAAACAGGAAGCTTGTGGAGTGCTGACAATGTTCTGCTTCTTGATCTGGGTGCTAGCCACATAGGTGTATACTTTTTAGTTATTAACTAAACTCCACATGTTTTTTTTTTGCATTTTATATGTGCATTATTTTCCCCAATAACTTTTGTCACAAAAAGTAGGTGCAGAACTATGTATATTATATCATTCATTTTCTAAAATAAGATATACATATTTGCTTGCCTATGCATAAAGTAACTCCGAAAGACACACACACAACTGATAGCAGAATTTGCTTCTGGGGAACTGAGCTACTTGAGGACAGAGATCTTTCTATAGAAAGCAGGGACATCTACTTTCCATTGTGTACCTGTTAGTGCCTTTTGAATGCTTAACAGGTGCATCTATTACCTTTTCAAAAACAATTTTAAAAGCACTGAATAAACTTTAAGATGATCCATACTAAAGATAGGTAAACATTTTTAAGTGGACTTTTACAGAAAGGAAACTGAAAACATAATGCACCTTGATTCTAGGGAAATAGCCATAAAAACAATTTCATCTATTGGTTAGGGCATTCTAGGGAACGGAATTCACTGTAGCAAGTTCAATAGAAAGGAATTTCTTGGAGGGTATTAAATAGCTCACAGAATCATTGCACTAAAGAAACAGACTCGAGGTTGAGAAACAGTCCCCAAAGTCACCCTAAAGTGGGCCACCAAGATAGCTGCTGCCTCTTACATGATCTGAAGCCATCATGATCAGAAAGCTGCCCCTTTGGTTTACACCAGCCGAATGGACGCCCTGTACCCTGAAGACAAGGGACCAGACCCTGGGACCCCTGATAATGCTGCTGCAGAAAACAAATGCCTCCAAAACTGTGCTGGCTAGCAGGTGCAACAGACCCACGGCCTCTGCCTTACTTCCCCTTCCAGATTTCACATAAGTGCATCTTATTGGCAGAATCAGATCATATCTGGAACCCTAGATGCAAGAAAACCTGAAAAATACACCAAATATATGTAAGTTGTACCACCACTAGGTATACCAATTTTGTAATATCTAATAAAGTTGAAATTGTGCCTACCTTAAGACAAAGAAATACTACTTCAAAGCAAATACTCTTTTTTTTTTTTTTTTTTTTTTTTTTTTGAGATAGGGTTTCACTCCCATCAGCCAGGTTGGGGAACAAGGGCACAATCTTGGTTCACTGCAACCTCCACCTCCCAGTCTCAAGCGATTTTCCTTCCTTAGCCTCCTGAGTAGCTGGGACTACAGGTGCATGCCACCACACCTGACTAACTTTTTGTGTTTTTCGTAGAGATGAGGTTTCACCACGTTGGCCAGGCTGGTCTCAAACTCCTGAGCTCAAGCAATCTGCCCGCCTTGACTTCCTAAAGTGCTAGGATCACTGGTGTGAGCCACTGTGCCCAGCCAAAGTAAATATACTAAAGAAGTTCATGCACATTTGCCCAAGGATCTACATATAAGAAAGTGTTTTCCAATGGTATTTGTGACAGTAAAATATTGGAAACAACCAAATATCCATCAACAAGAGAATGGATTGTGACACATTTACTCAATGGATACTATACAGCAATTAAAGATAGGATCTAGAGCCATACAGCCTAAAATAAATAAATCTCAACATAATGATATTGAAAACAATGTTGTAGAATTACACATATATCATTTATATAAAAGTTTTAAAACCACAAACCAACATTATATATGAGTCATGGCGACATACATATGTCACATGGATGGAAATGATAAATGTCAGAGTCAGATTAGTGGTTGCCTCTGGAGAGAAAGAGGGAGGTGGGACCAGAGTTGGGTACATAGAGTTTTTAGCCACTCAGTAATACTTTATTTCATTATAAAATATCTGAGGCAAACATGGCCAAATGTTACATTCAATAAAGCTAAATAATTACATTGATGAGTGTATTATTGAGTGTATGTACAACTGTCCATGCATTTTAAATATTTTAAATATTTCATAATAAAAAATTTAAATTTATGAGTAATCATTACAATACTGAAAACATGTCATTTCCAGATTAGCAGAGAAAACAAAAATAGTTGGGATGAAGACAATGTCATCAATCAAATAGTGGACAGAAAAGGAATAGAAAAATAACCCAAGGGAAAACATGGAAAAAAGGAAAATAAAAAGAACATAGAAACAATTCCACATGTCAGTAATAATCATAAATATAAACAGTCTAAACTCGAACTATAAAAAACATGAGACTGTTACATTTTAAAAATCCAAATATGTGCCCCCTACAAGTACAACCCAAACCAAAATGATAGAAATATTGAAACCAAATGGACGGCAAAAGGTATACAAGACAAATACTAATCAAAATAACCATATCAGACAAAATATTAATTTAAGGCAAGAAGCATAAATATGATGGAGTGGAACACTGCATAATGGAAAGAACAATTCACAAATAAGATACCATTATCATAGAATTGTATGTGCATAATAAGATAGCCTCACATAAATATGTAAATTATTATATACCAATAAAAGAGAAAAAAGCCTCAAAACATATAAAGTAAAAAAAGTCAGACATAATTACAACGAAAAATAAATCCAAAATTGCAGTGGGAAATTTTAGTACGCCTCTATCAGAGGAATAGATTAAGCAGAAAATAGAGTATTTAAATAATAATATTGGGTGGTAAAAGAGGATGTAACTACAGATGCAGTGGAAATGTTAAAATCATAATCTATTGGCAATTTATGCCATTAAATTTGAAAACTTAGATAAATAAAAAATTATCGAAACTGGATTAAGCATGGTGGCTCACGCCTGTAATCCCAGCACTTTGGGAGGCTGAGGTGGGTGGGTCATCTGAGGTCAGGAGTTCGAGACCAGCCTGGCCAGCACGGTAAAACCCCGTCTCTACTAAAAACACAAAAAAATTAGCCGGGCATGGTGGCACTTGCCTGTAGTCCCAGCTACTCAGGAGCTGAGGTAGGAGAATTGCTTGAACCCAGGAGGTGGAGGTTGCAGTGAGCCGAGATTGCACCACTTGCACCGCAGCCTGGGTGACAGAGCAAGACTCTGTCTTAAAAAAAAAAAAAAAAATTATCAAAACTGACTTAGGAAAAATTGATCATTTTCAGGGCCCTGTAATCATAATCATTGTTAAATAAATTAAAGCAGTACGTAAGTCCATTATCAAAATGAACTGTACGAGAAAACAGAAAATTAGGAAAAGCTAACTCATTGAATAAAATTAGTTTCACCTTGGCGCTAAACCTGGACAAGGGTAGTAGGTTAATAGAAAAATTATATGATACTGTTACTTATGAACATAGATGTAAAACACTAAATTACATTAAGCTCAGAATTGTTTAAAGCTAATAATACGTCCTGACCAAGTAGAATTCTTCCCAGGAATCTAAGTATCACTCATTAGCAGAAAATAAATCAATGTAATTGACCACTTTCAGATTAAAGAAGAAAAAACATATGCTCATCTCAGTAGATGCAGAAAATATTTGACAAAATACACTACTCTTTCATAACTAAAAGAAAAGAAAGAAAAATGCTTATTTAACTAGAAGTAGAATGGACTTCTTTTGATTTGATAGAGTAGGATCTAAAAATCTACAATAATGTCTTTCTTAATGATTTTTTTTTTTTTTTTTTTTGAAACAGAGTCTTACTCTGTCACCCAGGCTAGAGTACAGTGGTGCAATCTTGGCTCATTGCACCCTCCGCCTCCCAAGTTCAAGCAATTCTTCTGTTTCAGCCTCCCGAGCAGCTTGGATTACAGGCGCCCACCACCACGCATGCCCAGCTGATTTTTTGTATTTTTAGTGAAACGGGGTTTCACCATATTGGCCAGCATGGTCTGGAGCTCCTGACCTCAAGTGATCTGCCCACCTCGGCCTCCCAAAGTGCTGAGATTACAAGCGTGAGCCACCGTGCCTGGCCATTAATGTTTAAATTTTAGCAAGATTTCCTTTGAAGTCAAGAACAAGATATGAATGCCCATTATTACTCCTCTTACACAAGATTATACTGGAGGTCCTAGAGTATGCAATAATGCAAGGAAAAAGTAGATAGAAGGAAGAAAGTAGATAGAAGGAAGGAAAGAAAAAAATATTATTTGCAGAAAACACAATTATCTGCATAGAAAATCCAAAAACATAGCCGGGCATGGTGGCATGTGCCTGTAATACCAGCTACTCAGGAGGCTGAGGCAGGAGAATCGCTTGAACCTGGGTGGCAGAGGTTGCAGTGAGCCGAGATCATGCCACTGCACTCCAACCTGGGCAATAGAGTGAGACTCCATCTCAAAAAAAAAAAAGAAGGTGGCATCCAGCAGGGCACAGGGTGTATACAGCTGAGAACCCATGACAAACTGGAAAGCAGAGTTTGGAGCCCAAGCCACCCAGAAGCACACACCACACTGAGGGCTTTTCCCAGGCATCGCATACAGCCTTCCGTGTGAATAAAGACCCCTTTCGCACCCCCCCCTCAAAAAAAAAAGAAAATCCAAAAACCAAACTCTTAAAACTAATCAGAGCATTTGGCAAGGCTGCTGGCTACAGCACCAATATACAAAAATTCTAGACACAAATAATAACCTATTAGCCAATACTTGATATTCAATGTAATTTCAAACAAAGTTCAAGAGGATTTTTTACAGAACTTAATCTGATTAAAACATAAAAGTATAAGGGCATAAGTAAACAAGATAAATCTGAAAAAGAGGAAAGATAAACAATTTAATCTATAAACTATCAAGACATATCATGAAGTTGACCAATTTATCAAACACCAATTTGTCAAATGGCCAATTCAATGAATGGCCAGTTTGACAAAGGCTAATTTCCCAAAAGTCAGTTTGCTAATGAATTAACTTCACAAATGACTGATTCACAGAATTTACAAGATGTACTGAATAGCTACAAATGTGTTTTAAGAAATATTGACTTCTAGTTATTCTTTAGTTAAAATTCTAAGAAAGAATATATTCAACATAATAGATAGTCAAGGATCTATTCAAGACTATATACTTCAAAATATATTCTTCATGAATATAGTAATGTGCCATGTAATGACGTTTCAGTCAATGATGGACCACATAAAATCACAATACCATATTTTTACTGTACCTTTTATTGTTTAGATATGTTAGATATAGAAATACTTAGCATTGTGTTACAATTGCTTACAGTATGCAGAGCAGTAGCATGCTGTACTGGTTTGTAGCCTAGGAACAGTTTGCTATTGCCCATAGCCCGGGTATGTAGTAGGCTATACCACCTAGGTTCGGGTACGTACACTCTATGGGTTTGCGCAAGGATGAAATTGACTAATGATTCATTTCTCAGAACTTATCCTCATCATTAAGCAACAAATGACTGTATAACCAATGACTTCATAATAAGACAGTCTTTATTAACATATTCTTATAAGCAATATACATGAGAAAAGATCAAATATATACATGAATATATGCAAGACTACATTAAATATATTCTGAAAGATACTCTTCACAACTCAATCTCTGATAAATGATTTGTTCAGTGCTGCTAAGAAAAATGCAAGTTAGAATATATATAACCTATTTGTGAATATAGGCTTAAGAATATTGTCATATTTCTAATATATTCGAGAAGGCTGTGTCTTAAAATTTTTGATATGTTAGTAAATTTAATAACTTTAGCAAATTGAACATTAGATAGAGTGACTTAAAACTGGCTTTTACAGGCGCAAAAGACCACATAGTGTGCGATTCCATTTATACGATTTGTCTAAAAAAGGCCAATTTATAGAGATGAAAAGCAGATCAGTTGTTGCTTAGGGCTGGGGGAGGGGTGAGAGGAGTGGAGATTAACTGCAAAACGGCATGGAGGAACTTTATGGGGTGATGGAAATGCTCTAAAACTGAATTGTAGCAATTGCAAAACTCTATAAAGTTACTAAAATCATTGAATTGCACATGTGCAATGGATGAATTTTATGGTGTGTAAATTATAACTCAATAAAGCTGTTCAGAAAGGAAAAATTGGCTTTCAGTAAATTGATTGCCAGCATATTAACCTAGGACTATTATTACAAAAATATAGTAATTAAGACGGTGTGATGTTTGTACAGGAGTAGATGAAAAGAACAATAGGGTAGAATAGAAAGCTCAGAAACAGACTCAAGTGTGTGTAGGATCTTGATCTATTAACGAGATAGCATTAAACAATAAGTGGGGAAAGAATAGACTAGTCAATAATTGGTATTGTACCACTTGGCTAACCATATAAAAATAAAATTTTATATCTTTATTACATTAGACACAAAATTAAGCTCTAGATTTATTAAAAAGCTAAATGTTAAAAATAAAACTAGACTTCCAGTTTATAGCCTAGTATATAAAGAGGCTAGAAGTCTTTACTTTATCCTAACATAAAGTAAAAACTTAATGAAATATCAACAACACTTTTTAGATCTGTCAGAGAAGTGAGGTAACAGGGCAACCACTGCTCCCAAAATTGGAAAGACAGACAGGTGGATACAGAAAATCACAACTTACTTGAGCCAAAATTTATGAGTGGGAACTTCTGTGGGAACCAGTACTGGGATAGAAACACATTAATTGTAATTGACAAATTGCTAGAGGCTCAGTGTGGACAAGCTTAAGAGAGAAAAACTCCAGGTGGACCCAGTCACAGGGGGAGCTGCGCACTATTGAGTTTTGCTTGCAAGAGCTCTCCCAGCTCCTCATAGTAAATAGAGAAAAATCTCTTTGTGCTTCTGGCAGGGGGGAGAGGAAAAGGAATCATTCTGAAATATGCCAGTATATTCTGTTCTTTGTGACAAGACCTGCCCTCAAGAGAAATTATTTTAACAGAGCCTAACCTGCTGGGAAAGGAAGATATTCAAATCCAGGTGACTCTAGCCTTCCACATGGTGCAAGAGAAAGCCCCAACTCTAGCTCCCTCTAGACTTCCAAGTAGGGGAGGAGAGTACACAATTCTAGTCCCCTTCTGCTATCTGTCCCAGCTAAGTAGGGAGTACTGAGGAGAACTAGTGAAGTTGGCAGTCCAGGGGCATAGGCTCACCAAAAGACTGGGACCCAATTATATGCATATAAAACACTTTTTCTTCCCTAACACCTTACCATTTCATTACTAAAAGCCTGCTTACTAATGTTCTTTCTCCTAGTACATCCTGTCTGCCTTTCAAGAAAAGATTACAAAGCATATTAAAAGGCAAAAACACAGCTTGAAGAGACTTAACAAGCATCAGAGTCAGATATGGCAGCAATGTTGGATTTTTCAGACCAGGAATTATAACAATTTGTGATTACTATGTTAAGGGCTCTACTGGAAAAAAATAGGCAACATGCAAAGACAGATGGATAATGTAAGCAGAGAAATGGAAATTCTAAGAAAGATTAAAGAGAAATGCTAGAAATCCCAAACACTGTGACAGAAATGAAGAAAGCCTTTGATGGGCTTATTAGTCAATTGGATAGAGTTGATAGTATGACAATAGAAACTCCCAAAACTGAAAAGCTAAGAGAACGATGACTGAATGAAAACAGAAAAGGCTATCCAAGAACTGTGGGAAAACTACAAAAGGTATAATGTATGCATGATGAGAATCTCAGAAGAAGGAGAAAGAGAGAAAGGAACAGAAGCAATATTCTAAGCAATAATGATTGACAGTTTCTCCAACTACTGTCAGACATCAAACCACAAATTCAGGAAGCTCAGAGAACACCAAGTAGAGTAAATGCAAAGAAACCAACAAACAAAACCAAAAACTACACATAGGCATATCATATTTCATATGGTTTGGATATGTGTTCCCTCTAAATCTCAGGTTGAATTGTAATCCCCAATGTTGGAGGTGGGGCCTGGTGGGGGGTGATTAGATCAAGGGGTGGATTTCTCATGAATGATTTACCACGATCCCCTTGGTGCTGTCCTCATGACAGTGAGTGAATTCTTGCGAGATCTGGTTGTTGTAAAGTGTGGCACCTCCTTTCCCACTCTCTTTCTTGCTCCCATTCTTACCATGTGAGATACCTGCCCTCCCTTTGCCTTCCACCATGATTATAAGCTTCCTGAAGCCTCCCCAGAAGACAAGCAGATGCCAACACCATACTTCCTGTAAAGCCTGCAGAACCATGAGCCAATTAAACCTCTTTTCTTTATAAATTACCCAGTCTCAGGTATTTCTTTATAGCAATGCAAGGCAATATTCAAACTTAAGAAAATCAAAGATAAACAATCTTGAAAGAAGTAAAAAAGCACCTTACTTATAGAAGAGAAAATAATTAAATCCAACTTCTCCTCAGAAACCAGGTCAACAAGAACAGAGCAAGGTGAAATAGTAAAAGTATTGAGATTAAAAAAACCACCAGCCTAGAATTCTGTACCCAGCAAAATCATCCTTTAAAAGTGAAGGAAAAATAAAAGACTTTCTCATACAAGCAAAAGTTGAGGAAATTTGTTGCCAGTAGACCTGCCTTGCAAGAAATGTTAAAGTAAGTTCTTCAGAGAGAAGGAACATGATATAGGTCAGAAACTCAGATCTACATAAAGAAAGGAAGAGCATCAGAGAATGAATAAGTGAAGGTATAATAAAAATATTTTGTCATTCTTAATTAATCTAACAGATAACAGTTTGTTCAAAATAATGATAACAGTGTCTTTGATTATACTCATGTATACATATATACTTATGTATGCTTATGTATAAGTGAAATGAATGACGGCAATGATAACAAAAGAGGGGAGGAATTACAATTATTTCGTTATTATAAGGTACTTGCACTACCTGAAAACAGTGTAGTGTTATTTGAAAGTGAACTTAGTTGTAAATGTATGTTGCAAACTCTAAGACAATGAATTAGAAAGTGAAAAAGGAAATACAATTGATATGCTAAGAAAGGAGATAAAAAGGAATCATATAAAATGCTCAATTAAAACCACAAAAGGCAGAAAAAGTGTAAAAGACAAAAATAAGAACAAGGAGAACCAATACAAAACAGTAACAAATCTGGTAGATATTAATTCAACTATATTAATAATCCCCTTAAATGTCAAGGGTCTAAATATACCAATTAAAAGGCAGAGATTGTCAGTGGATCAAAATCAAGACCCAACTGTATGTTGTCTACAAGAAATCCACTTTAAATATAAAGACACATATAGATTAAAAATAAATGAATGGAGAAAGATATACCAGGCTAGCATCAATGAAAAGAAAGTAGGTGTAGGTATATTAATTTCAGACAGAGAGGATTTCAGAGCAAGGAAATTTATCAGGGATAAAGAGGAACAATATGTAATAATAAAGGAGTCAGTACTCCATGAAGACATAATAATCCTTAATGTGTATACACCTAACAACAGAGCATCAAAATACATGAGGCAAAAACTTGACAGAATTGCAAGAAGTAAATGAATTCACTATTATAACTGGAGACTTAAAACATTCCTCTATCAGAAATAGACAGATCTAGCCGACAGATCATCAGTAAGGACATAATTGAACTCAACACCACTGCCAATCAACTGGATATAATTGACATCTATTGATTACTTTATCCAATAATAGCAGAACACACATTCTTCTTAAGTTCACCTGGAACATTTACCCAGATAAACCACATTTTGGGTGATAAAACATCTTAACACGTTTGAAATAATAGAAATCATACAATGTCTGCTCTTAGAACACAATGGAATTCAACTAGAAATCAATAACAGAAAGAAAGCTGGAAAATCACCA
This sequence comes from Pongo pygmaeus, assembly GCF_028885625.2. Lineage (NCBI taxonomy): Eukaryota > Metazoa > Chordata > Mammalia > Primates > Hominidae > Pongo > Pongo pygmaeus. Next base: position 88,855,167 of record NC_072385.2, on the reverse strand, counting down.
TATACTTGGAGATAAAATAGCACACTTCTAATCAACATATGGGTCAAAGAAGAAATCCCAAGAGAAATTTTAAAATATTTGAACTAAATAGAAATGAAAAGAAAACTTAACAAAGTTTGTGAGATGCAGTGAAAGAAGTGCATAGAGGGAAATTTATGGCATTGAAAACATGTATTAGAAAAGAAGAAAGATCTAAAATCAATGATCTAAACTTCTACCATAGGAAACTAGAAAAAGAATTAAATGCAAAGTGAGCAGAAGAAAAATAATAATTAGATTAGAAATTTATACAATTGGAAAGAGCAAATCAATAGAGAAAATCAACAAAACCAAAAGCTGTTTCTTCAAAAAGATCAATGAAACTGGTAAGACTATAGCAGCATAAGAAAAAAAATCGAAGGACGCCACTGCACTCCAGCATGGATGACAGAGTGAGATCCTGTCTCCAAAAATAAAGAAAAAAAGGACATGAATTATTCCTATCAGAAATGAAAGAGGGGACATCACTATAGATCCCATGGACATTAAAAGGATAATAAAGGAATATTATGAACAACTCTATACCCACAAATTTCATAACTTAATAAAATGGAACAATTCCTTAAAACACACAGTCTGCCAAAAATGCACACAAGAGGACATAGACAATCTGAATAGGCCTATTTCTATTAAATAAATTGAATCAATAACTAATAACTTTGTAAAACAGAAAGCATCATGCCTACATGTGTTCACTGGTGTATTCTACCAAAAATTTAAAGGAGAAATTATACCAGTTCTCTACAATCACTTCCAGAAGACAGAATCAGAGGGAGTACTCCCTAACTCATTCTGTGAGTCGAAGACATTATAAGAAGGGAAAACTGCAGACCAATATCTCTCATGAACATAAATGTAAAAATCCTGAATAAAATATTAGCAAACTGAATCCAGTGACATATAAAAAGAATTATATACCACAACCAATTGGGATTTATCCCAGGTGTGCAGGGCTGGTTCAACATTCAAAAATCAATTAATGTAATTCACCACATTAGCAGATAAAAGAAGAAAAGTCTCATGATCATATCAATAGATACATAAAAAGCATTTGACAAAAATCCAACACCCATAGGTGATTTTTAAAACTCTCAGAAAACTAAGAACTTTCTCAATTTTATGAAGAACATGTACAAAAACCCTACAGTTAAAATCATACTTAATAGTGAGAAACTTGAAGCTTTCCTGCTAAGATCAGGAACAAGAAAAGGATGTTCCCTCTCACCACTACTTTTCAACATTATACTAGAAGTTCTAGCTAATGCAACAAGACAAAAAAGAAGGAAATAGAAGGTATACAGATTGGGAACAGATGGTATGATTGTCTGTGTAGAAAATCTGAAAGAATCAATTTTTAAAAACTACAACTAATAAGAGATTAGCAAGGTTTCAGGGTGCAAAATTAATATATGAAAGTCAATCACTTTCTTATACACCAGCAATAAACAAGTGGAATTTGAAATTAAAAATGCATTATGATTTATATTAGTATCCATCAAAATGACATACTTACGTATAAATCTAATAAAATATGAACAAGATCTATATGAGGAAAACTACAAAACTCTAATGAAAGATATCAAAGAACAACAGAATACATGGGAGAGATATTCCATGATCATGGATAGGAAGACTCAATATTGTTAAAATTTCAGTTTTTCCCAATTTGATCTATAGATTCAGCACAACCCCAATCAAAATCCCAGCAAGTTATTTTGTAGATATTGATGAACTGATTCTGAAGTTTATATAGAGAGGGAAAAGACCCAGAACAGCCAACACAATATTGAAGGAAAAGAATGAAGTTGGAGGACTGACACTACTTGACTTCAGGACTTACTATAAAGCTACAGTAATCAAGACAGTGTGGTGAAAAAAAATAGACTAATAGATTAATGGGGCCTAATAGCCCAGAAATAGACCCATGTGAACATAGTCTACTGATCTTTGACAAAAGAGCAAAGGGAATACAATGGAAAAAAGACTGTCTTTTTCAACCAATGATACTGGAATAACTGAACATCCACAGGCAAAATTAATAATAATAATAATAATAATAATAAAGAATCTAGACACAGACCTTACAAAATTTATCTCAAAAATTATCTCAAAATGAATCACAGACCTAAATGTAAAATACAAAACTATAAAACTTTTAGAAGCTAATATAAGAGAAAATCTAGATGACCTTGGGTATGGTGGTGACTTTTTGGATATAACACCAAAAGCACAATCCATGAAAGAAATTATCCTGAACTTCATTAAATAAGCTGAACTTCATTAAAATTAAAACTTTCTGCTCTGTGAATGGCAATGTCAAGAGAATAAGACAAGGCACAGAATGGGAGAAAATAATTGTAAAAAATATCTGATATAGAACTGTTATTCAAAATGTACCAAGAACTATTAAAACTCAAAAATAGGAAAATAAATAACCCAATTAAAAAATGAGCAAATACCTAAACAGATACCTCAGCAAAAAAGATATACAGATGTTGAGTATATTAAAAGATATTCAGCATTATTTGTCATTAGGGAATTAAAAATTCAAACAGCAACAAGATACCACTACACACCTATTAGAATGGCCAAAATCCAAAACACTGACAATACCAAATGCAGGTGAGGATGTGGAGCAATGGGAACTCTCATTCATTGCTGATGGGAATGCCAGATGGAATAGCCATTTTGGAAGACAGCTTGGCTGTCTTACATAACTAACATACTCTTAGCATATAATCCAGCAATCATACTTTTTGGTGTTTACCCAAATGAACTGAAAACTTATGTCCACACAAAAACTTGCATGTAGATGTTTATAGCAGCTTTATTCATAATTGTCAAAACTTGGAAGCAATCAAGATGTCCTTCAGCAGGTGAATGGATAAATTGTAATATGTCCAGACTATGAAATATTACTCAGCACTAAAAAGAAATGAGCTATCAAGCCATGAAAAGACATTGAAGAAACTAAATGCATATTACTAAGTGAAATAAGCCAGCTTGAAAAGGCTACACACTGTATGATTCCAATAACATGACATTCCAAAAAAGGCAGAACTATGGAGACTGTAAAAAAGATCAGTGGTTTCCAAGAGATAGGAGGAGGGAGGGATGAATAGACAGAACATAGAGGATTTTTAGAGCAGTGAAACTATTCTATATGAAACTACAATGGTGGGTATGTGCCACACATTTGTCATAACCCATAGAATGCACAACAACAGTGGACCCTAATGTAGTCTATGGACACTGGGTGTTAATAATGTGTCAATATAGGTTTGATTGCAATATATGTACCATTCTGGTGCAGGATGTTAATCCTAAATGAGGTCGGGGGTGTGTGGGGACAAGGGAGTTATGAGAACTTCGTACATTTTGTTCAATTTTGCCATAGACCTAAAGCTGATCTAAAAAATTGTTTATTAATAAAAAATAAAATAGAACACATTTTTAATTATTTAAAGAAAATATAGAAAAATACATTTATTATTCCCAAATAAGGAGTGATTATTTTCAGACAAGATCTGGTGCGTTCAGGGTGGTATGAAGGTAGGCAGGAGTGATTTTTTTCAAAGACACACACACACACACACACACACACATACACACACACACCATGAATGGAGAAATCATAAAAGAAATCATAAAAGAGAGATTGCAAAAAAAACCCATCAAAATTGAAAGCTCTGTGGAATAAAAGACACCATAAACAAAATTAATAGCCAAGCGGTAGACTGGGAGAAGGTATTTACATCATATGTAACAATCAAAAGATTACCATTCAGAATGAAGCATTACTAACAACCAAATAGGAAAATGTGTGATTCATGTAAGAAGAAACCTGGATAGCCTAAAAACACATTTTAAAAAGCTTGGTTTCCCTAGAATCAAGGCAGCACTAATTAAATTCACAATGAGAGATCATTTCACACACATAAGATTTGCAGAAAATAAATTCTGATTGTTGAAAAGGATATTGGGAAACAAGTCTTGCACAATGCTGGTGGGAATGCAAATTGGCATAACCACTTTGGAGATCAACTAGGCAATATCTAGCAAAATGCATAATATGCATATCTTATGCCCTAGCAGATCTATCTCTAGTCAAAAACCCTAGAAAAACACTCGCACATGCATTCAAGAAGATGTAACAAGCACATGTGTTCAAGATGTTATAAGAATGTTCATTTCAGCATTGTTTGTAATAGTAAAAAACCAGAAACAATCCAAATGTCCATTAATAGAAAAAGGAATAAATAAATTGTACTATGTTTAAACTACTATGCATAATGGGGCCAAAATTCACTGACTGTATTTAAAGGTATCAACATGGATAGAAAAAAATATAGAGGAAAAAAGAATCTTGCAGAACACTACAAACCATATGCTTTCATTTAAGTAAATTTTTAAAAATATAAATCAATATGATACTGGTTATGACTTTACATGTGTGTAACAAAACATACAATTATTGTGGATATCCTGTCAGTTAGGATCTTTTAAATACAAGTAAAAGAATCCCCAGCTCAAGATGGCTTCAATAATCAAGAGATTTATTATCTTGACATAACAAGAGATCCAGAAGTAGGACAGTTCCAAGGTATTTAATCCAGCAGTTTAAACATCTTACCAAGGACTTAGGATTGTCCATATTTTCATTCAGCAATTTAAAATGTGTTCTCCTCAGCCTAACCCCTCTTTTGGACACCATATGGCTACCATAATCCCAGGCACCACATGCGGAAACAACAACATCCAATGAAAGAGAAAAGAGCACGTCTTTGCTGTACAACTCTATCATAAAGCGAAGATCTCTTAACCAGACCACCCAGTAGACTTCCCCTCTAGACATCTCCATTGGCCAGAATTGTGTCTCCCAAACCAATTACAAGGGAAATAGGATCACCAGGATTGGCTTAGATCATTGGGTTACACTGGGGAAAGGTCAGCAAAACAAAATTGGGGCTCCTCATAGAAGAAGGGGGAAATTTGGATGCGTAGGCAATGATATCAGCCAAGGATTAGGAAACAAAATCTATTGTAGAGAAATAGGTGCTTATGAAATCTCTGGAGGGTTGAGGGAGCAGGCTATGGGTTGAGCCTCTAATGACTTCTAGAACATCATAGTCCAGTTGCTACTACCTCTGGAATAAAAAGAAAAGCAGGGCATCAGGCAGCCACCGGGGAGCTCTTGATTCAAGAATACACAGCCATAGCTATGATCCAGGAATTGGGAAGCTTGTATCCAGAAACGCTGCCATAGTCACAACTGTCAGCTGTCCCCCGCCAACTTTGCAAATATCTTTCAGTACTGCCCCCCCCACCACACACACAGACACACACACACACACATTGGATACTGGACCTTGGGATCTCTACAACCTTGCTTGCCATGAGAAAAGAGCCAAAACAGCTTGGAAAATGGGTGCTGTTGCAGGATTATTTTCTAAATATCGCGTTAAGTGCATGTAATTGGTAGAACTTAATTTTCATGCAGAACCCTAACTGCAAAACAGTCCTGGAAATTTAGTTTTAACTTTCCAGGCTTTGCAGTAGAGGATGGCATGTGGGAAGGGGTGAGGATGGATGCTGTGTATCAATTGATTAGTCCTTCACGGCAAGAAATAATGTCTACTACAGTCCATCCCTTTGCCTACCCCCACATTCAGCATAAAAAACGCTCATACCTACATAAAATACATTAATCCCCCTCACAAGAAAGAGATGACTCAAATCTCCTTCAGTTACAGCATCCAGATCCAGGTCCAGGATCTCTGAGTAGGGTAAATTCTTGTTCATCAAGTCCCAATATGGTGGGACCAGATGGTACTGGGGGAGAGGAGATTGGAAAACATTTGCAAAGTAGGTTGCATCTGAATTCTATCTACCTTCCAAACAGTTGTGACTATGGTCCAGTGATATCTATGTTAAAAATACCCAAAATAGAATAAAATCTCCCAACCAGAAAAGGAGGGGGAAAGGTAGACACACATACACACACACAGTAATCACTGATCCATGGTCCACAGCATATATCATCATGGTCTGCTGGGCTCCACGTGCTGTAAATGTTGTAAGATCCTTTGTCAGCTAGTCTGGCAGCCCTCAGTTCTGCTCCCTTGGAGAATCTCTCTTGTTCTTCATCCTTATGGCCACATCTGAGATGGGCATTAGGGAGAGTAACTCTTTATTGGGGCCGCACAGTTTTAAGAACACATTACTTTTGGTGCCAGATCAGGAGCTGAGAGATTGCCTTAGAGGCTGAACTGTCATGGGTTGCCGTGAGTAGTCTTGGCATTTCTTTGGCAATACAGTTCTTTTAGCAGGTTTCTCATGTTTTTGCTTCAGGGAGTTACATGGGCCAATAATCTTAAGTCAAAATCTTGTCTGGATACAATCTTTGGTCCTGATAATACCTTTTCCTAGCCATGTCCAACCCCTGTCCTTCGATCTATTGGCCTCTGTCTTAATTGTCTTAAGGCAATTCTAAACAGTCCTGAGTGCCAAGACCCAGTGTGTCAGGAGAGGACTGGGAGCTTTCTGACACTTGCTGAGTCTTCCTCTTTTCTCTGCTATAGGGATGCCTGTGGCCATCTATATCCTGGAGGACTTTACCAAAAGCAGTAAGCAGTAGCAACACACATACCACGATTCTGAATTTTTTCCTAATACTACAGCCCCTATACATATGTGGCCTAAATCCCAAGGAACAAGGAGGGACACTTGTTACGAGTCAAGGGTCCCCAACTTCCCAGCTTCCTCTTTCCTACCACCTCCACTCAGCCAGTTTCACGTTTTAGAGTCTGATACTTGCAACACCCACTTCCTAATAAAAAAAAAGGGGAAATTATTTTGGCATAGACCAATAAAACACACACACATACACACACACAAATTATAAAAACATTAACTGGATACAAACCAAATTCATTATAGTAGTTGCCTATAGGGAGGACGAAACTGGAGAGGGACATAGGAGAATCAATGTTATCTGTAAAAAATTCATCTTATTAAAAAAGATCTAATATGGAAAAAATACAAAATATTTTACTGTTTGGGGTGACGTGTACCATCATTGCAATGAATGACAGAGCATTTGTTATATTATCCTCTATGCTTTGCTGTGTATTTTATGGGCAAGTTGGACAGAGTCTATGACCCATGGGAAAAAATTCAGCAAAGTGATTAGTCTGGCACAGCAAGCAAGCAGCTGGCAGCCAAGAAGTTGTGCCCTCTGCTCTGCCTATCTAAATCCTGGTTATCTTTTCAGGCCCTGCTGAAGTCCCACTCCTCAAGGAAGCCTACCCAGACTATTCCAGCTCACAGTCACCTCTCCCTCTACTGAACTATCAGAACCCCTCGAGCCACTACTCCCCTAGTGTGTCACTAATTCTTCATTTCATGAGTTTTAGGATGGGGACTGCATGGTAAATGCATAGTCTTACTTAGCTGGGGAACACTGAGGAGAGTTACTATTTCTGATTGGGTCTGACTTTTTCCTGTTCCCCACCGGTGAGTATGTCCAGGGCCTCCCTCTTTCTCCCCAAACCACAAACCATTACTGGCAGGCAGCCTCAGACGTCACCTGGCTGAGAACGTGCAGCTGGCAGAAACAGGCCCATTTGTCACAATTCATCAGGTCCAGCTCTCGGCTCAGAGGAGCCCCGATCCCCTCAGAACGCATTTTCCTTTTGTGTGATGTATGTAAAACACTCCTAATGTGAGGATCCTCAGAGAGAGCTCACACTGCCCGGCTAAGTGTTTTTTAAAGAATCAAGCTCTTACTTTTTAAAATTACACCAGGGTGGTATTGTTCAAATATGTAAGACTGACTACTCCAGAAAGCGGCAACAACAGGATACAATGCACTAATTTTACCCCACTTTGACTTAGAAAATACAATCGGTACTTAGAAAAATTGTAAATACTAAAGAATCAAGGGAATAGGATTATTCTAAAATAGGGCGCTAATACAGCAAGCAAAATAGCTTTCGCTAGTCTTAACTGAGGGCCATTATCTATCAGAGAAGATATACCTCTGGCCTATAATGTAAAGAAACACAAATGACTAAAGAAGCTTGCCAATATTTCTAGGAGGAGGAAGAGAGGAAAGAGTCTGTAACAAGACAGAAACTTGGAAAAGCCAAGAGATGCAACAGGGTAGGCAAACAGCCTCCAGTGTGCCTGAGAGGGGGAAATCCCTGGCCTGGTTCAATTCCCATCATTTCCACGGAGTCTTTTTCCTTCTCCTCTCTGAACTGCTGTGGCTTTCACACAATCCAGGACTTCCTTATCCTTGGTGGGGGTGTCCAATCATTGCATGTATCTCCCCAACTAAAATACAGCCCCTCAGTATAGAAACTGTACCCTAAATTTCTGTCCTATATCAGCTCATATCATCCTACTTTCCGAACAGCAAACCTAGCACAGATTGGCCATCCAGTAGCCTTCAGCCTCAGGGCATAGCCTACTTTCTTCCTCTCCCCGCCTCCCTTTCTGTGATAAATGGAGAGGATTTTGAGACAATCCTCCCTACAGCCCTGGTAGCCAATTTGGTAGCCACATTGTCTCCCTGCAGGTACGCAGAGATTAGTAGGAGGCATTTAGCTGGGACAAAATTCCAAGATAGAAAGGTGGGATATTCTAAATAGAAAAGATTTCAGCTGCCAAGCACTACTGAGGTACAGTGAAGATTTTGTGTTTAGAAGATACTAGTTTGATTACAGTGGGGATCAAAATTGTTGGAGAGTTGATGGACAAGTGTGGGGAGAAGAGAGCCCAATCTCCTTGTTGGAAACTAGAGGCTCATTGGTAATGACAAAGCAATGCACAGCGTGTCCATTTTTGTTAGTATCCTTACTCGTATGGTCACTACCCAATCTCCTCAGTGGCCACAAAATCCATCCCCTTGATGCTACACCTAAACTTAGTTCCAAGAACATGAGGTGGAGCAAATCAGTACCCATCATACTTTTTGTGCTTCTAACTTTTTGTGTGATTCTCAGTGGAGGAATAAAAAATGAGTAGAGGAAGCTTTCATTTCATATTGCATATGTATTGTATGTGTGTGTGTGTCTCTCTGTCTCTCTGTCTCTCTCTGTGTGTGTGTGTGTGTGTGTGTGTGTATGTGTATGAGTATATGAGAGCCTTCCTCTTATTTTTGTTCTCTATACCAAATCCAGGTCATTTTTATCCATGCGCATCTGGATAGGTCTACATGTTTTCTTTTCAACAATCAGATGCAAAACATACTTATTGGCTCTTGATTCTAAAAGAACACCAAAGCCACATGTGGTGGGCTCATGCCTGTAATCCCAGCACTTTCGGAAGCTGAGGTGGGAGGATTATTTGAGCCCAGGAGTTTAAGACCAGCCTGGGCAATACAGTGAAACCCCATCTCTACGAAAAAAATTTTAAAAAATTAGCTGGGCCTGGGGGCACCCACCTTTTGTCCCAGCTACTTGGGAGGCTAAGGCTGAGGATCCCTTGAGCCCAGGAAGTTGAGTCTGCAGTGAGCTGTGATTGTACCACTGCACTCCAGCCTGGGTGACAGAATAAGACCCTGTCTCAAAAAAAAAAAAAAAAGAGAGAGAAAGAAAAAAACCCCACAAAATCAAAATAAATATTTGCTAGATTAAATATCTATGTCATATTTCTTATTTGTCATTGTTAAATTTGCTATTCATAAAATATTATATTTGAAAATAATTCATAAAATAGATTTGCCCCTTTCCAGAATTCCTGAGTAGATACCGTATTGCCAGACATAATTGACATATTAATTGTCAATTATGACTTAATTGAGTTATTCTCAGCCAGATAATTTTGAAGGCAAAAGTTTAAAAGTATAAAAAAAGTTTTGTGAAAAATGTTTCATACACAAAACACATGTGTAATGTGAGTAAAACTGCATTTTAATATGCTGGATATGATGTGTGGTGGGACTCCAAATTAAAATTGTCTTTTGTCTATGATGGTTTTAGGGTGACTGATGGTGCCAGGTTGGTCTCTATGAAAAATTGCTGTCTTGGTTCCAATGAAAGACTTAATGTTTCCATTTACTTTGTGTTTGTGTGTGTGTGTGTGTGTGTGTAAAACATATATACGATAAAATGTGTAATTTTAGCCATTTCATTTACTTTTTAAATAAATACAAAATAGTATTTATGTTGCCTGTATCATTCTTTTGGGCATTTGATCATTCCTGTTCTAGGTTGTTCTGTAACGGCTGTTTCTAGTCTTTCCTCTAAGATGGTAAGCTTTTCAAGATAGAGTAAATGGCTTCTTTCTTTCATGAGTTATAGGGTTAAGAACAGAACTGGGTACTTAAATGGAATTCAAAAAATACCAACTGAGTGAATGAATATGTGAATAAACGACAGAAATTTGATGACACACTTGATTCAAGGCTGTGTGGTCCCACACTGCTTTTCAAACTCTGTTTTGTAAGGGAAAAGCCAATGTGTCTAACTGATTACAATGGAGAAGCTCTGAACCAGGATGATCCAGGATGGAGAAACTGATACCACTTCTGCCTCTAAGTTTCTGGAAGCCTCCCTAAAGCATTCCAGACTGGAGCATGTCTTCTAGGATCCAAACCCCCCTAAGAAATTCACAGGACTCTCCCTGGCTACCGGGAACTTTTGCTTGTCTAACTTCTATCTATGTCCCTATAGTAAAGAGATGACCACAAATCATAAGACACTCCCTTTCCTAGGACAAGTGATTCCCATCCATTTACCTTTCCTGTTGATGTTCATCTTAAAACCATTAATAGACATTGTCCCTCTCCTAACTCCTTCCCTGGTTCTCACCATCTGTTTACATTCTGGGACCTGCATAAATGCACAGATAAAGACTGCAACTGAACTCATGACTCAGCATCAAGTACCTAGAGTCAAAATTCTAGCTCAGGCACTAGCTGTGTGACCTTGGACAAGTTACTTAACTTCTCTGACCTTGACCTTCAGTTTCCTCCTTTGCCAACTGGGATTGGTAATGTAACTCACAATTTATGGATTAAGTGAGATAATGTGCTTGAAATCACTTGGCACACAGTAGATGCTCAATCATGGTTGTATCTCTTTTTTTTTTTTTTTTTTTTGAGACGGAGTTTCACTCTTGTTGCCCAGGCTGGAGTGCAATGGCGCGATCTCGGCTCACCGCAACCTCTGCCTCCCAGGTTCAAGTGATTCTCCTGCCTCAGCCTTCCTGAGTAGCTGGGATTACGGGCATGCACCACCATGCCCAGCTAATTTTGTATGTTTAGTAGAGACAGGGTTTCTCCATGTTGGTCAGGCTGGTCTCAAACTCCCGACCTCAGATGATCCACCCGCCTCGGCCTCCCAAAGTGCTGGGATTACAGGTGTGAGCCACCGCGCCCTGCCCACGGTTGTATCTCTTAATGTAACTTAGTTATTGCTTCTGTTTCTTGTTCTTCTGCTTTCGTCGGTCCCTTCTGGTTCCGCATGATTCTTGCTGAACACACTGGTAGTCCCTGGTCATTTCATTAACTGCTGCACATAGTTTTGAAATATTTATTTATCTATTTGTTGCCTCTTTAGTGATAGAATTAGAGGTGGTATTTAGATTTATGCCATCTTCCAAAGAACTCCTTATGAGCAAGCTGTAAAATTAACTTGTCTGACTCGGGAACATGTTGTTTTTGCCTCGTCAATTGCTCTCAATGGAGTCCTCCCTTTCTTCTCTGTGTCAGAAGTAACATAATGGCAGATATGCATGAGTTCTCTGGAGAACAAAGAGGGACTTCACAGAGCTCAATTTGGGAGACTACACAAGTGTTGTCATAGAGTGATAGTCTCATCACACTTGCAAGTGGAAAACGAACTGGATACCAGATGAAGTGAGGGAATTTGAGGGGAGAGAAACTTTCCTCCAAAGTGAACAAAATGAAAAGGCCTGCAGCCAGGCAGAACTGGGCAGAGAATTCTATAGATGGGATGTGCAAGTTAATTAACCATCCACCCCCAACTTCTGCCACTGACACCTTGGCAACCACTGTAGATGATTACTCTGAACTCCTGAGGGCAAGGTTAGTTTACTGGGAACTTATTTTCTTTTCCTTGTCTTTTTTACTTCTTTTTCTTTCTCTCTTTTTTGGTTTAATTTAGGGGTGGGAGTCATAAGTACCTCAGTCCTTGAGATCTCTAATAGCTTTCTAGGGATCAATAATTCTTCATTCAACAAACATGTATTGAGTAACTGTATGAAATAGACAGATCCTGATTAACCCAAGTAGTCAGGCTTGAGGGTGACAAACTGATTCCCTGATGGGTTGCAGGGAAACTCTTTTCTTCTACTTTTAACTTTATCCACTTTTTTTTTCTTCAGGTACTATGGTGAATACATCAGTTCCAAATTCCAAGTCGGTCCAATTCAATTCCAAATCTTGTGTGAGTGTATCTAGTTAGGCAGAACCTAATTCAAATCCAGAAATGGGCCAGGCACAGTGGCTCATCCTGTAATCCTAACACTTTGGGAGGCCAAGGTGGGCAGATTACTTGAGCCCAGGAGTTTGAGACTAGCCTGGGCAACATAGTGAAACCCCATCCCTACAAAAAAAAAAAAAAATACAAAAAATTAGCCAGGCATGAAGGCATACACCTATAGTCCCAGCTACTGGGGAGGCTGAGGTGGGAGGATTACCTGAACCCAGGAATTTGAAGGCTGCAGTGAGCCATGATGGTACCACTGCATTCCAGCTTGGGCAACAGAGTAAGACCCTGTCTCAAAACAAAAACAAAAACAAATCCAGAACTCTACTTGCAAGAAAATTCAGAAATCAATTTTTAGCTTTTGAGTCTCTCAAACTACAAGGAGGCTAGAGGGAAGGCTGAGTGAGCCACTCCAGAGTGTAGGCACATTAGTGTACCCCAGTCATATGAAGAAGATGGGCTTTGAAATAGGCCTCTGAAATGTGTAGGATTTGTTTTAAGAGGGACTCTTTTAGGGAAGAGAATTCCTGGTGGGTAGAGAGGAAAATTAAATAGGGATAATAAGAATAGCTTAGCTGAACGGGACTGGAGTGGGCATGCTGGGAAGGCATGAGGTGGTTGGGAACTGAGAGGACTCTTTAGGGGAGACTGAACTTGATCTTCTAGGCAGGGGAGTGGAGGAGACATTGAAGTTCATTAAGCATGGGAGTTTGAAGACTGTAAGTTAATGCTACCATTCCTATTATCTTAATCAGTCTATACCTATTAAGTGGTGATCTCTACCGTTCAACTTTTCTCTAGTTCTTTAAATCTATCAGTAAGTTACTACTATGATAATCACTGATATGAGTTTCCTGGATGAATATGTTGAGTTTACTGGTTTAATATATTTAGAATTAGTATGCAATCCTGAGAAATAGAGAAATGCTTGAAAAAGCTAGAGGATAATGATTTCTACCCTAGAATTCTATACCTAGCTAAACTATCAATCAAGTATATAGGCAGAATAATGACATTTTCATTCATATGAGAGCTCAAAAAAAAATTCACCTCCCCCTTATCTTACATATATTTTTACCATGATGCTTCTGAAAAAATAAACCAAGAAAAAAGAAGACATTGGTTGCCAAAAACAGGGAATCTAATACAAGAGAAAAGCTGATAGAATCACCAGAATAATCCCAGGAACAATTCCAGGACAATAACTCTACAATAGCCTAGGAAATAACCTGTCCAGATTGAAGCAGGAGCAGAGAGAGCTATGAGATGCAAGTCTCTAGGAAAAAAAAAATAAAATGGATAAAATATTTTGAACATACTGAGAGAAGATTTACAACATTTAGGGTTGAATCAGGGTTAAGTATATCAGAAAACTGAGCAAAAGGGGGAGAATTATTAACTCTACTGGAAACAAAGGAAATATGAGAAAGGAAATATAATCATAGACTACACACAGCTCCACAGGAAATGATATTTTCATAATCATAGCAATATAAATGATAAATATTGACTCTATGGGAAATTAGAATACAACTATGTTGTAAGCACCAGGCCAGAGAGGGTGTTGGTAGAGAGGGAGCAGAGGTGAATGGGGTGGTAAGGGGATGTAAGAAAGCCAGCTCCTCATCTTCCTGAGTAGGAAGCTAGTAGACAGTGTCTAAAATAGGAAATTCTAGAAATAACAGCACAAGCATGTCATTTAGCTATATGGAAGTAAATAATAGAAGAAGCTGCTAAAAATGTGAGATGGTGGCCTCTGGAAAATGTGAAAAGGGAGTTGGGTAAATCCTTCTAGAATCACATTTTTAAAAAACTTTTTAAACTATGTACTGTTTAACTTTGATAAAAAATAATGTTTTGCAAAGGTTTACAGTAAATGCTCAAGCTTAATTCTCCAATCACAGTTTTCCTGTCACCAATCCCTGCGAGTCCCTAAACCCGTCTATCTACTAGCTACCAGCTACTTGCTAGCCATTTCTATCAAACCACAGCCTCCCGCTGGCAAATGGGTAGCTCAAACTTTGTTGAATTCTGTATTTGCTGCAAAATCAGAAGCTTCAGGAATCTCTTAAAACATGACTATTACCAGTGACCTCAGCTTGTCGCGTGCAGCCAAGGGACAACAAAAAATGGCATGAAGAAAGCAAGCCCACAGTAGTAACAGATGTTTTTCTTTTAAAGAGCTGCTTGGGTCATTATATACCTTAGCTGGGGACAAAGCATCTTAAGAACATTGTAAATGTGGGAGGAACAAAGATATAACACATTCTATAAATTAATTTTAGCCTGTGGCATAAAATTATGCATCCTATCCCTTCAAAACAGGCTGCAAAAATAATGGGTAATTGCTCAAGGAAACCAATAAATAGCTGCTCCTGGGCGAAAAATCAGGAAAACTGTGTCATATTGTCAAACCTTCCTCTAGCTGTGTTCTACCTTTCTGTAGTTCCCTTGGATGGCGTGGCTTTGGGAAGAGGGGGAGATAATCATTGTTGTTCAGGAGGGAGGGAAAGCTATTTGTTCAATATCAGAAATTTAGAAAGTGTTTCATTTTCTGAGCTCCTAGTTGCTAATGTATTAAATTCTCTGAAAAATTCCCTTCATCATTTTCTGCGATTTTTAAAATGCAGCATAAAGCTCCAGTAGAAGGCAAAGATGTTTCCTTGTCTGAATTACTGCCACCGTGAAATAGATTGAAAAAAATATATCATTTTGTATCAACCAGTAGCATCCCTGTCCACGGAGGGGTGTCTCCTAAAGCCATCAAGATAGTATCAGGGTATTAATCATTTCTGGGACAGTGAGAGCCCCAACACCAGCCAGCACCCACAAAGACTGCAACCCCAGGGCCAGCTGCAGCCATCCCTGACAATCTCAGAGCTCTGTGACCATGAGCACGTGCTGACTGGCTCCTGATATTTGACTAAAAGGCTGCTGCCAGGCACTGTGGCTGAGTGGGCCCCAACTCCTCAAAGCTGGAGACTCACAAAACCCTGGTCATTGCTAACTGTCAGGAAGGCTGGAAATGGCCAGAGTGGGACAGACATGAGGGATTGCTGCAAAGATACCCATATACCATACCAGTGTGCACTAAATCTGCATAATCAAATACCTCTTTTGTGGATACACATTTTGTGCAGGCTGGCCTCACGTGAAGCTGTAAGGCACAGTGCTTAAGAGCGCAGCTTTAGGGTGAGAGTGGTTTCAACAGTCAGCTGACAGTTCCTTAACTTCTCGAAGCCCGTTTTCTCATCAGTAAAATAGGGATAATAATACTGCTCACCTCTGAGGGTCTTGTAAAGATTAAATGAAGACCTGATGCCCCGAATAAAAGTGATTCAAGGAGGGGAGTATCTGACTGGGTTGTTTCATTTCCATGGGGAAAACCTTCAGTGTTCCACTCTCCCTGCCTCCTGCTAGCCCCAGGGAAGATTCTGGAAGAATCCTCCCAATTCGTTCAGAGCCCAACCATGGTTCCCTGAGGTAGTGCTCTCTTGCCTGCCTGCAGCTCACTGTGTGACCAGAGCTCAGGGGCCAGTGGTGTAGGGTGAGAGATTTTCTTTTTTGTGCCAGCCAACGAAACAGACTTTAGAATCCAGCAGCCCCTGGGAGGAGGTAGTGGTTTACCATCAAGCTGGAAGTCTTTCTCATCCCTTGTTACCACTGAATCCCTACATCCCACACTTTGCGGGTAGGGGTTATTGGCCTCATTTTACATAGGAGGTTAGGGTTACGGGATATAAGGTGACACAAACTAGTTAAGGTTATGCAATCTCTCAGCTTCTTGGCTAGGGGTTTTCCCACCACTTGGACCAAGATATGCATCCAGACCCTTTCCCATCACAGGCAGTCTGGGCTGGGATTGTAAAATGAATTCACATGTAGTTCCTGCTATCAGGCAGTTTGCAGTCCCCAGGTGAAATAAAACACACATATGTTAAAAGGTAACTGACCAATTATTACTCAGTAAATTATTGGAGTCTCACATGAATGACGTGTCGCTGGGGATACAACAAGGTGCCACTCCTCTGCCCTCAGGAGCTTATGTTCTAAATTATCCAAAGAAGGCACTGCAGGCAAGTGTGAAACGAGGGTTAGATGGTGGACAGGACAGGGCACAGACAGGGCTTGCAGGGGCTGGGGGAGTCAGGAGACAGCACAGTTTGAACTGGGCTTGGACTAACAGCTGAGTGGAAAGAGGCCTTCTGGGGTTCTAGACGGGAAGAAGATAAGCGGGTGTGGTGAGCCACGGGTCCACCTTCTGGGACCAGGAGGGTCCTGTGAGGAAGAAGTGGATGATGAGTGAGGAAAGGTAGTTGGGGCCAGACTATGGAGGTAACAGACAGGGTCTTGATGTTTGCTAACACGAGAGTGGAGTAGGAGGAGGACTCAGAAGCTGATGGCAGCACAGAGGCCAGGTGTGAAATGATGTCAGAGGAAGGAGTTGACGAGGCGCTGGCCAAGCAAGGGCCGTGGTACAGTGGAAGGAAAGGAGAGGTGAGTTTATGCTTGGTAATCAAGAAATAGACCCGAGTGGCAACCCCAGGTGTGATCCTGGGCAAGTTACTTTACCCCAGGCGTGATCCCAGGCAAGTTACACTCTGAACCAGATAAATACCTGCCTCAGAGGGCTGCTGTGACACTTACATGGGATAAACCATACTGAATGCTTAGGACAGTGCCTGGCCTGTTGCAGCTGTTATGACTATTGCCAGTACCACTGCTATTGTTATTATTATTTTTGTTAATGTGAGGACAGACAGAGGTTAATGACATGAGACTAAGGATCTGTGAGCCTGAGAAATAAGAGATTCATTGACAGGATGGTGGCTGGGGCAGAGATGGACAGCCTCAGTGTGCCCTGTGGGGAGGTGTGGTGGGGTTGAATATTCCCCAGGCCAGAGCCCTTGGGGGCTCCTCTGCAGAGCAGAAGCCCCTCCCTGGTCTCAAGCCCTCCTTTCCCCGCTCCCACATCCCACCTGCCTCCTGCTTTTAGAAATCAGGCTTCGTTCCCTGTGGGATGAGCATGTGTCTTCCTGGGGAAATAGAATTCTACCCAGAAAGGCTTCACCCTTTCTAACTCCTTCTCCCCACTCGAGACTAGGGGTAGGCAGGGAGGGAGAGGATCGATGAAACAACCTGCATACTCAGAACCAAGGCAGCCCCTCGCTCAGCAGCGCCGCGCTCAGAGAAGGCTGGAGCGCCAGGCCGAGGGCTTTCCCTGTGAGAATCAGTTTCAAATATGAGGTTGATTTTATTTTCCCCGGTTGCAATTAACTGAAAAAAATATTTCAAAGCTGTATAATTAAAGGCCGGCATTTTATTAGGGTTTAAAATAGTCGCTGTGAAATTTGCTCCTGCCATTGGTAATTACAACGTACATCTTAATATCCCCCTGCTTGCCAGCCCCGAGATAACAGCGCTGTGTGTGCCGCATTTGGCTTTGCAGAGAAGGTAAAATCCTTATCTTATCTCCATCTGCACACAACAACCAGCCTCTCTTCCAATTCAACCCTAATCTTCTTAGTAAATAATACTGATATTTTTCACCATAACAAAATGGAGCTGGTGCCAGATTCTCACTGATAACACCTCTCGTTTACACACCATTCTCTGTCAAAATCGGCCTGATTTTTCTTAATCTCTTTAACTTATCAAAAAAGAATACTTTTTACATTTGGCCATAGTAAGTTCTTTTCTACCAAATAATAATATTATAAATAAATCCCTTTGCCTACAGCTGACTCATTGAAAAGATACTCGGTCTCCTCATTTTCTTCATGAATGGAAATTGTTCTGCTCTTCAATTTTCCTCCCAAGTTTGGGGTCCACACCAAGGGAATTGTTCCCAGGCAGGCCCTGAGCCATCTTTGTATCTTGCAGGGGGTCATCTTGGTCCAGGATGTGCATGCTTCTCTTTATTTTCATTGTCCTGGACATGGTGAGCTTCCTATAACCCCCACCTACATCCATCTCCAACTCTTGCTGCCCAGGGAAAATGCAGAGATTTAAGGCAAATCCTGGCAGGCTCTTCCCCCACCCTGTAGACCCCCCACACACACACACTGGGACAGGCTTTTGCTCATTGTAGACACCCCCCGACACAGAGACAGGCTTTTGCTCGGCGCCCCATCTTGGCAGAAACCAGGAGCAACTGCCTTCTCCTGCCGCCTTTCAACGTGAATTGCAGAATTGTCACACAACCAGGGCAGGGAAAGCTGAGAAGTGTTCAGCACACAGCACGTATTTATTTGACCAGCCTTAGCCTGGTAGGGATTCCAGAGATGGAAAGCACAGTTGTGGCTGGCCAGGACCGCATCACATATAGGTTCTCTCCAGGCATGAAGAGAACTTCCAATGGAGGAGCACTGAGGTTTAAGGAATTTAAGATGTTATAGGAAGAATAGGATTGGGACAAGGAGATTGACAATGAACCCTTGGAAGCCTTTTGAATATTTGTGTAATCACTAAGACAAAGCAGAAAGAAAACAGTAACAAAGACACTATCAATAACATTTTACACAGTTCAAATTAATAATCATCAGCACTGTACTGGGAGATTCCAATTTCCATTTCCAATTTCCTTGTTCACTAGAAACTTTCTATGATTTCCTTCTCCTGCAGTTTCCATAATACGCTTGTAAATTTACTTGACTTTGTTGCAGATAATGCACACCTAGGAGGGGTTTTATTTTCTGCATCTGTCCTCCTTCCAAATGTCCAGCGCTTTCCTATTTGAGGACTCTCCAGTCCTTGGCAGCTGCCTCCTATCTCCGGGGCCTTGAATCCCCTGAGGCAGGAGTTCTTCTCCCTCCCCCCAAGACCCCGGTGGATCCAGATGCTTGAAACAGGAAAGGCAGGGAGTGGGGGGTGTACCCTGTGTTTAAGCATTTCTTAACTCCGCTTGGCTCCTAAATACTCCGAATTATCAAATGTGGACTCTTCATGGTACCGTCTGGCCAAAGCACATGGCACCAGCTCCTTTGACGCGTGTGCCCCCTGCCCTTGCCTTACAAGCTAAGGATGTGCGTTTCTGCAGCTGTGTTTATTCCCCTTATCTTCCTTTATCTTTCCCAAGGTACCAGTAAAAACCCTTCCATTCTTTCCTTATCCATCTGACTTATACGCCTTTTTCATTCCCAGTACCCAATTGCCTCATTATCTAGGGGGCAGGAGGGTGTAGTATTAAGAATCAGAATCAGACAAACCTGAATTTTAGTCCTAACTCTGCCACTTGACTGCTGTGTGACTTTGATCAAGTTACTTAACCTCTCTGAGTCTGTTTCCTTATCTGCAAAAATGGACATAATAATGGGATCTATTTCATTGGACCAATGTAAAGTATTTTATGAGATGATTTAATAATCTGTCTATATACTTGATCACAGTAAAGGCTCAATAAATGATAGCTATGTTAACAAAGCTGTTAATTGAAACTCAGAGAAGAGAGATATCAGTGTGAATATCCTTGGTTGGGAATCTATCCGTAGTCAAAGAGCATCTGTGAGAGCTGATCATAGAAGACTAGGCTAGTTCTTTAAAGAGGCCTCTTGGCATTTTGGTTTGGGAACATCTTCAGAAGCTTGGTGTTTTCTGGACCCACACACCTCTTGGGAACAGCATGAAGAACACAGACAGTTTAATAAACACCTTTGTGCCTCAGTTGATAATAATAAAGACAAAAAAGGTACAAAATTTGTTTTTTGAAATGAATTTCTTCCTAAGCATTCCAGGAAGTTAGTTCAACCCAAAGCTTATCTACAAAACTCTCCAGGGTCTTGAAGCTGCTGCTTACACGCACCTCTCAAGCAGTTGTGCAAAAACAACTAAATAGAGATAAATCATAGTGCCAGACCTGCCCCCTTCCTCATCTTCCTGGGACACTCATCCTTCAGACCAGTTGCTCTCATGTTTCCACTTCCAAAGCCCTTTCCAGCTGCTCCTCTGAGATTCCTTCCTCCTCTCCTTCCACCAACAATGTTTAAACAGGAGATAATCCCATGTGTCAGCCACTCACTAGCAGTCCTGTTGGGATGTGTAATAACTGCTTTCTCTATCCCAGGCACTATGCTAGACTCTTCACATATGCTAGACTGTTCACCTCATTCAATCATCCAACAACCCTGTTAGGCAGGTACCGTTATATTATCCCATTTTACAGATAAGAAAACTGAGACTTAGGAAGATTAAGTAATTTGCCCAAGGTTATGGGGCTAGTATTGACAAGCAAGTTCAAAACCAGTTTACTGCAGCAAAGACGGAGCTTCTATGTGAGGGGTAAAAAGGGAAAAAGATTAAAGAAAACAAACAGGAAAACTTAAAGAGATAACATTATATACTTTCAAGGTGACACCTTACCAGAACACTGCACTCAAAGATGCAAAAGCTTGCTTAATGAATTAATTTTCAAGGGAAATGTTCTCAGGTCACCCAGGCCATGAGAAAGTCCCACAAGGAAGACCTTAGCAGCATTGTGGGAATCTCTTAGGGGTGCCGTCTGTCAAGGGGGAAGCCGCCCTCCTCATGGCAGCCCTGTCTCCATGCTGCTGCCAGGCTGGGACTCATCTTGTCTCCCCCTTCGATGGGAACATACATGGTTCCTTTCCTGCCCTTTAAAAGTCTCACTCCTCAGCCTGGCTTGGTGCCTCTCTATGTGGCATCTCACTCCTCCCCCAGTATCTGCTGGCCTCACTGCCCCGCTGTCCTCACCATGCCCCCAACCCTCATCGAGCATGTCCATCTTGACTCAGCCTTCCACTGGTCTTCTGTGTAGATTTTTCTCCATCTTTGAAGGCCCCACCATGTCCCATGGACTGGAGAAAAGCATTTCAGACCCTCTCCAATCACTATGGTGTCTCCCTCCCTGACCTCAGGTCACTGTGACATTGTTATTTCATTGAGAGGTATGTGTTGTGCTTTTGTTCCTGCAAGATTTTGAGGCCCCCTTGAGCACAGATCAACTGTGAAATCATAGACCACTAGGGCTAGCAGTCTTGTTAGGCATGATTCATCCAACACCTCATTTTGTAGATGAGGACACCAAAGGCAGTCCAGGTGGAATATGTTTTCTTTTGTATCCCCTGTGACTTCCTGCGAAGGATGGTAGGATGGGTACTTAGTAAATGCTCAATGAATACCGAGCCCATCTGTTTGGATCCAGCCCTGCTCCATCATTTACTATGAAATCTGTGATACAAGCTTTTGTCAAGAACTCATTTTAATTGACCATATTAACAATAAACACAACATAAGAGAAATTCCAGTTTAAGAACCTCTAATATGCCAGCTTCCTAAACCAGATGAACTAACATGAATTATTCATTTTAAAAGCTGAGCTCCTTTAAATAGCTCCTATAGTTATGATAAGATTGGATTTGAGCACTTTGAATATAAATTGAACTTTTCGGCCACATTATGAAACTGTAGAGAATAGGGTGCTCTTGTACCTCACTTGCCTTGCAAACAAAATGGATCCTTTTAGGAGCTCAGAGGCCAACAGATTTGTCTCTGAATCTGAACTGTACTTGAAGAGTCATCATCAAACCCAGGCTGGCCAAAAGCATGGGCAGCTAGAGGTAGGGATGTGGACCAAAACGATGGGGAGCTGGGTCTCCAGATAAAAAGGTGGGAGGCAGCTGGGTCAGAATGGGGCCCTACTCAGCTGGGGTACCACTCACACACTTGCTCAAGCATTGCAGCAACATGATTGCCTCCTCAAGGGAGGCTCCGGCTGAACACGCTCCCCTCTGCTTTTCTTGCCTGTCTCTTTTGCCCATCCCGGTCTTTTCCGGTGTCCTCCTCTCTCTATTCCCAGGCTCTGTTCTCTTTTCTTTTCCCTCTCCCTTCTACCCTCCTCTCCATCACCCTCTCTCTGTGACTATGTATGGGAGATGGGAAATAGCCATGTAACAGTGTTTAACATAGATTTTCTATTAGTTGGGTGGTTTTTAAATGTTCATATATGTATTTTAAAGGCCCTGGCTCCTTTAAGAAGTCAGTAGGTAAATATTGGAAGCTCTTGCAAGCACAGATAGGACAATTCTGAGAAGATTAATAAGAAGTAAACTGCTGACACAGGGATATTCAGTGCCTCTGTGAATTTCCTACCCTTCTCAATCATCCACCCTGGGAGAAAGCCTATTCTATTGGGCCAAAGTTACCATAAATAGTCTCCACCGTTGACCTGATTGTTGGAGCCACAGGGAATAAATCTGCCCCAGAGGCCTCCCAACCTTTGCCAGTGCCTGGAAATGACCAGCACCCTTTAGGATCTGAAACAGAGAAATTCTTATGTGAAATCTGCCTCTTCCAGGCAGCGTTTGTTGCTCAGCCCCACTTTCTCTCTGTGAACCTCCTCGCATACGAATGTTTTAATGCCGTGCATTTAATCCGCACCTGACTGTTTTGCGTTTGCTGCCATGTTGTTCTGTGATTATTCCCTCCTCTTTCATGTGGTTATATTTCATTTACTTACCCAACTAGACAATGAGCTTAAGAATAAGAAGAACAAACATTTATTAAGTGACCCTTACGAACCATCCACTGTGCTTAGCACTTGGCAAATATAATATTATTTAATTCTCAGACAATTCAGAAGGTAAAGATGATGCTCTCATTTTACAGACGAGGAAACGGAAGTTTAGAGAAGGTAAATAAATTTCTGAGCCTGACACTACACCTTTGTCCCAGCTTTCTTCACTTGGCTTTGACCCTGGACTGTGCACATCACACTCATTTTGCAAGTGCTACCAACTGGGAGTCAGGGTCCCCATCCCCAGCTTCCAGTCCTGGGGTCTCCAAGCCCAAGTTCATGAATATTGAGATGCGTCTTTCATGGCCATGTTGGGGAACTCGGCACCTGGGCATCCCTCCCCTCTACTCCTTGCTTACTTGCCTGCTGCAAGTTCTCGGGTAGTTAGGCTTATTGAACGATAAAGTGGCAGCCCAAACATGCCTGGAAAGTGATGTCTGCTCACGCGGAAGAAGCAGTTTCCAAAATATGAGACTGAAAAATGGCTGGAGTTGTGGCTGTTGTCTCGGTGGCAGAAGCAGCTGTAGCAGCCCCAGCCTGGGAATGCTGGTGAGGGTGCTGGGGACGCTCTCCAAGTCAAGGGCAAAACCTTCTCAGCGTGGCTTTCCCTGCCAAGTACGGACCCGCCCTGTATGTGGCAGCCTTAATTGGACCCTCGTTTATTATTGTAATGAGGATCCCTTTTCTAATGTGTTTTCCTAGCCCTCATGTGGCTGAACTGTTATTTTTCTCACTTGACTTTTTTTGCCTATGAAATGTTTTGGATAAATATGCAGCTGAAATGGCTTGTTACTAACTGTGTACATTTTCGGTTGAATGAAAAGTAAAGAAATACAGCATTTCGCATATAAAATATTCTGTTAATGTTATACAATTTGGCTGCAGAGTATCATTTTGCTTTTATGAAAGGGTCTGGTGAAACCCTCAGGAATAGCAGATGGCTAACATGTAGTAATTATTGGTTACTAAATATCACTTATATCACACTGATCTATTCATACAAGTTTAACCACATTAAATGTATATTTTTTGAAAAGACAATATGTAATATGAGTGCTTGAAACAATGGTGGGACCTAAGTAAAATGGAGGAACTAGTCTAAGGTGTAAGTGATTTTAGGAGCCTTGTTTCAGCGACAGTGCCCTCCTTTCCCCCAACCCTCGCCCCATCTCACTTTGCCCTCTGTTCTGGGTTTTCACAGGGAGCTGGTCTCTGCCTGCCGACAGACAGCTGGGCAGGGCGGGAATATGAGGAATGCAGTGTGGAGGTCAGCACTTGAGCAGATGTTTTGAATTCTCTGCCTGGAAGCTGATGTTTAGGACTGGCCATGACTGCCGTTCTTGGCATCATTTCTATTTGGCTGTGAGTCGTCCGCTTGATGCATGGTCCTCAGCTGATTTTCATTCCCCAAACAATCCCCATCAAAGGTCACACAATGTCCAGTTCTCCTTCCCTTCTCTGTCACTCCGTTCCCAGAAAATGAAGACCCAGTCTAGATAAGTCACTACCACGTTGGGAAAGCCACACTGCTCCATACGCTAAGTGCCTGATCAGTGGTTGCTGCCTCATTGTCACAGGGAAGGGACTTCAAAGCTACATCAAAGGGGTTTTAGGTTGCCTGCTGATTTCAGATGAGCAAATCCCAGGATGGCAAGTAGGTTTTAAATCTGGGACCAAATTGGATCAATCAGGAGGGACTTCTTGGAGTTCTCTTCTTGAGGAATCTGAAGTTGAGTCCTGATCGGAGAAAAGGGGTGCCGTAATCAGTTAGGGATTTCTGCTATGGACATGGGCATGAGGGAACAGCAATATATTGAGAATGCAGCTCTGCTTATCCTTAAATCTCACTTCAATGGTCATCTGCTCAGGAAAGCCTTCCCTGCCTTCTCAGCAACATAGCCTGGGTTTTGAGAGCACAGGCTCAGGGTCCACCATCAAGGCTTGAATTTTGACCCTGCTACTCACTGGCTTTCTGACCTTGAGGAAAACATTTCACTTCTTTGTGCAGCAGTTTCCTTATCTGTAAAATGGGACCAAAAATAGCACCACTTCATGGGACTATTGTGATTATTAAGCACGTTGAGGCATTGATTAATGTCACCTACAATAGTCAGACACAGAGGTAGGCCTCCTTAAGATGTACCTAGCTAGTATTACTTCCAGGCTAGCCCAGGGGCCACTATTGTCCTGTTGGCAGAGTTCTCTCTCCTTGATTGTACTAACCCAATGGTATTTTTACATTTGTAGTGTGAGTATTGGTTAATGTCTGCTTCTAGTCATCATTGTATGACCAGTGCCTGGCATCAAGCAGTGTCCAGTAAATATGTGTTGAATGAATGGATGATCTCCTGGGCTGGTTGACTCATCCAGCGAGGGAGAAAGAACTGATGGCTTCTGGGGGCACCCTAAGCCCTCCTCAACATGATTCTCTATTCTAACTTAAGATCGTGCCAACATTGCTGCAAGAGAAAGATTTCAAGATCTTTCCCCACAAGATGGTAGGGAAAGAAATGAGGTAGTGGGGAAGAGGAGGAGGAGGAGGGGGAACAATCTGTAGAAGTGAGAAAAGAAAGCTAGAGACAGAGAGGAAGGAAAGGAAGAAAAAGAGTGGACCACCTTTTAAAATACGGGAAACAAGAAGGATGAGAAAATTAAATAAATGAGGAGAAGAGGGGAAAAGAATAGAAGGAAAATTACCAAATGCCTAAGGCAGGCAAATCTGTTGATGAAGGTGACATATCAGCCCAGGGAACAGGCAACCAGAAGCTTCCAGCAGACTGAGAATCTCCTTGGCCTTGGGACCAGTTCTCTCTGGAGGGACCTGCTTAGAGGGTCTGGACTTACATACCTGAGTTTGAATCCTGACACCCCCACATACTGCCTGAGTAATGCTGGTCAAGCCACTTATCTGAGCCTTGGTTTTCCCTCCTATCAAACTCTGATGAAAATTGCCTATTTCATAAAATCATTGTATTATTGAGATAATCCATGTCAAAATTCTAAAGTTATTGGCACACAGTAAGCTCACAAAGAATAATAATAATTGTTATTATTGGAAAACGCCAGATGGGCATGAGGGCCTCTAGTCAATCCTCTCTGCTTTATGGTTTGACCTCCTAGCCATGCTTTGGCTAGGATCTCTGGAACACTAAGCTTGCAGCAACGGAGGCTAGCTCATATCAGCACCTTTTATTGAGGACCCTCTGGTGTCAAGTTCCATCATGGGCCCTGGGGATACAGGAAAGGCACCAGGGACAACTTTGGACCCTTGACAGATCCTGAAGCCCATTCTTAGCTTCCATCTCCCTGGTGACATTGGGCCTTCTCATTCTCAGGATAAGTCTTCACCTCCAAAGTGGAAGGTGAGGGTCAGAAGCTGTGAACTGACTGTCAGACAGAGGAGAGCCGAGGAGAAGGAGGGAAACAGGCTCACAATCAGAACGCCCCGATTCCAGCCCCAGCACCTCCCTGATACTACCATGAGACCTTGAGAGCATCTGCTAACCTCTCTGAGCCTCAGTTGGTTTGCACTTTTGTAAATGGAGGAAATAATGCCTGCTGTAGCCTAGTTCATAGGATCACAAAGATTTTGAAAATAGTAGGATTCACTCAATGCCCAAGATTTTTATTATTGTAATAATGATCTCTTCTCAAAAAGATGCTAAAATTTCGAGCCAGAATAGAACAATCTTTTTGAAGAGCTTTTTTTGGGGGTGGGTAGATGGGGGATAGAGGCCTTGACTGTCATGGAAAAACACTACAAAGAGGGCTCAGGTGGGTGGAGGGAATGAACTCTCAGGAGAGACGTACTTGGGGCACAAGGGGGTGGCCGGATGGTCTGTAAATGTTGAGACTGGATTGAACCTTTGCCCCTCTCTGAACTTCCTCCTTTAGGGACTGGACAGGAAGACAAGATCCTGAAATACCATAAGAATGGTGTTTCTCATTCCTCTCCCATCCAAACAAGGAAGCCGGGAAATCTTGCAAGGGCATGCTTTAGTTCAAAGGCCTCAAGTCCAAAGAGCAGAGTAAGTTCAGCTGGAGTCAGGAGCCAAGGCCTGGAATGCTTGAATGGTCTAGCCCTAGGCCTCTGGGTCTTCCCAGACACCTTAGCTTCTGAGAAGACTGACTGGATCTCACTGTTTAATCTGAACCACTAATATTTTGATTGACTCAAGTGTCAATCAAAGTAGTGGCTGGTCAGCAAATGACTTGTCTCACTATAAAGTTATATGAATAATTAAAAAGAATTCATTCATTCATTTGTTCTTTCAACAACTATCTGCCAATAAAGGTCACAGAATTTTAGAGGCTAATGATTGAATGGATATTAATAAGAATACTGGGCTTCTCTCACAGCCTATGCTCATGTGGCTACAGTGAAATCTTTCTTTAAATATGGAACCACAGAACTAGAGGGACTGTTTGGCTACTTTAAACTTATTCCATTTCCAACTTACTTTTCAGAAAGGCAATCATATTTATAATTCAGTCCCACAAAAGCTTCCCTCATGTACCCTTCCAATTGATACTACCCCTCACCACCAAAAGGTGACCTCTATCACCAAGAACTCATTTTTTCTGTTCTTGAGGTTCACATAAATAGAATTGTACAGTATGTACTCTTTTTGTGTCTGCTTTCTTTCACTTAACAGTTTGTCATTGGATATATCAGTAGTTCCTTTTTACTGCTGTGTAATACTCCATTGTGTGAATACATCACCTTTTATTTACCCTTTCTACTGTTGATGGACATGTGGGTTGTTTCCAATTTGAGAACATTACGAATACAGTTGCTATAAATATTCTCATACATGTCTTCTTGTTCGCATAAGAACTCATTTATGTCAAGTGTATACTCACTCAATGTTAACTTTATCAACCTGAAATGGGCCTTTGTGGCCACTTAATTCAAGCAATGCCTATATTCCCAGGTGAAGGCAAATACCTTTGGATTCCACAAGTTTTACAATCTAGCACCTGAGCAGCCATTCTGCTCAAAGACTTCCCATGTTTCTTCTATTCTATTCTATTCTATACATCCGAAACCACAACCAATTTTTCTTAGGCATAATAGTGCCCAGCATATACTCAGGAAATGTATAGTCTGCCTCACACAGTCACATTCAGAATTCTGAGTCTCTGTGCTGTATCAGACTCAGAGCCATTTAAAAATCAGGGCAGAAAGTCATTTTTCACACTGAGATTTAACTGACCTGCTAAAACCAACTTTTGAATGTGACCCACAAAATCCTGAGTGGATAAAAAGAGGTCAAAGCTGAACAAACCCTCACTAAGTTGATGCAGGTGGAGAGCGAGGTGAAAGCAGTGGTCGACCTTCTACCCCCTGGAGCAAGGCCCTCTTTTATGTTTTATCATTATTAGTGAACTCATTGTGGTCACTGTCCTAAGCAATTTTCCAAGGGCAGAGGCCTCATGAACAGCCTAATGCTCCTGTATTATCTGGTCTGTAGTACCTAACATGACTTGATATGAAAAATCTTTAATTATTAATTATAGACATGTCATTGTCATTTTTCTTCTCTGCTAGTGAGAAGAGGGAATTTGGACCAGAGTTTGAGAGATGAGTAACAGTAGTAATGGAAGCACCATCCTTTACTAAGCATGGTCACTATGTAAAGCATCTCGCATTGCTTACCTGCAGTCTTGTAGCTCCATTTTCACAAATATGGAAACTCAGGCTCAGAAAGGCTAAGTAACTTGCCAAGAGCCAAACTGTTAGTGTGTTAGTCCGTTCTCACACTGCTATAAGGACATACTTGAGACTGGGTAATTTATAAAGGAAAGAGGGTTTAACTGACTCACAGTTCCACATGGCTGAGGAGGCATCAGATCTCATGAGAGCTCACTCACTATCATGAGAAGAGCATAGGGTAACTGCCCCCATGATTCAATTACCTCCCACCAGGTCCTTCCCATGACACGTGAGGATTATCGGAACTACAATTTGAGATGAGATTTGGGTGGGGACACAGCCAAACCATATAATTCTGTCCCTGGCCTCTCCCGAATCTCATGTCCTCACATTTCAAAACACAGTCATGCCTTCCCAACAGTCCCCCAAAGTCTTAACTCATTCCAGCATTAACCCAAAAGTCCAAGTCCAAAGTCTCATCTGAGATAAGGCAAGTCCCTCCCACCTATGAGCCTGTAAAATCAAAAGCAAGTTAATTACTTCCTAGGTATAATGGAGGTACAGGCATTGGGTAAATACACCCATTCCAAATGGGAGAAATTGGCCAAAACAAAGGGGTCTAAAGGGCCCATGCAAGTCCAAAATCCAATAGGGCAGCCATTAAACCTTAAAGTTACAAAATGATCTCCTTTGACTCCATGTCTCACATCCAGGTCACACTGATGCAAGAGATGGGTTCCCATGGCCTTGAGCAGCTCCACCCCTGTGGCTTTGCAGGGTACAGCCCCCTCCCTGCCCCAGCTGCTTTCATGGGGTGGTGTTGAGTGTCTGTGGCTTTTCCAGGCACACAGTGCAAGCTATCAATGGATCTACCATTCTGGGATCTGGAGGATAGTGGCTCTCTTCTCACAGCTCCACTGTGTTGAGGCTCCAACACCACAGTTCCCTTCTGTACTGCCCTAGCAGAGGTTCTCCATGAGGGCTCTGCCCTGCAGTAAACTTCTGCCTGGACATCCAGGCATTTCCATACATCCTCTGAAAATCTAGGTGGAGGTTCCCCAACCTTAATTCTTGACTTCTATGCATCCTCAGGCCCAACATCATGTGTAAGCCACTAAGGCTTGGGGCTTGCACCCTCTGAAGCGATGGCCTGAACTGTACATTGACCCTGAGCTGTATGTTGCTCCTTTTAGTCATGGCTGGGACACAGGGCACCAAGTTCCAAGACCGCACAAAGCTGTAAGTCCCTGGGCCTGGCCCACAAAACCATTTTTTCCTTCTAGGCCTCCATGCTTATGATGGGAGGAGCTGCCATGAAGGTCTGTGACATGCCCTGGAGACATCTTCCACATAGTCTTGGTGATTAATATTTGTCTCCTCATTACTTATGCAAATTTCTGTAGCTGGCTTGAATTTCTCCTCAGAAAATGGGTTTTTATTTTCTATCGCATTGTCAGGCTGCAAATTTTTCCAACTTTTATGCTCTGCTTTCCTTTTAAACATAAGTTCCAATTCCAAACTATATTTCGTGAATGCATAAAACTGAAAGCCTTTAATAGCACTCAAGTCATTGTGGTCACTGTCCTAAGCAGTTTTCTAAGGGCAGAATGCTTTGCTGCTTAGAAATTTCTTCTGCCAGATACCCTATATCATCTTTCTCAAGTTCAAAGTTCCACAGATCTCTAGGGCAGGGGCAAAATGTTGCAACTTTTTGCTAAAATATAGCAAGCGTCACCTTTATTCCAGTTCCCAGGAAGTTCCTCATCTCTATCTGAGACCACTTCAGTCTGGACTTCATTGTCCATATCACCATCAGCATTTTGGTCAAAGCCATTCAACAAGTCTCTAGGAAGTTCCAAATTGTCCCACATCTTCTCTTCTTCTGAGCACTCCAAACTATTCCAACCTCTGCCTGCTACCCAGTTCCAAAGTTGCTTCCACATTTTTGGGTATCTTTATAGCTACGCCCCACTCTCTGTGGTACTAATTTACTGTATTAGTCCATTCTTGTGAGGCCATAAGGACATAACCGAGACTGGGTAACTTATGAAGGAAAGAGGTTTAATTGACTCACAGTTCTGCATGGCTGGGGAGGCCTCAGGAAACTTACAATCATGACAGAAGGGGAAGCAAACACATCCTTCTTCACATGGCAGCAGGAGAGAGAAGTGACAAGCAAAGGGGGAAAAGCCCCTTATAAAACCATCAGCTCTCATGAGAACTCACTCACTATCATGAGAAAAGCATGGGGGTAACCACTCCCATGATTCAGTTACCTCCCACTGGGTCCCTGCCACAACATGTGGAGAGCATGGGAACTACAATTCAAGATGAGATTTGGGTGGGGACACAACCAAACCATATCAGTTAGTAATCTGTCACCCCAGGATTCAGGCCCAAAGTGCCTCCTGAAAAACCCAAGCTCTCTCTACCTCAAGCTGCATTTATGTGTTACTTTCCAATTTGCCAAGCACTTTTTTAGACTTTTGTGTCATTTAATTTTCATTACAAAAGATATTTGTGTCATTTAATTTTCATTACAAACATTTAATAGTGTCACACAGCTGGTAGGTGGCAGAGTCAAGATTTGAACCCAGGTTGCCTGGCACCGAATCCCGCTCCTTTTCTACTATACCACAACTACCTTCCAAAAAAAAACCTTCTTCCAAAGTTCCTAAAACAAGTATTGTTTCAACACACTGCATTTGATGACAATCCAAGTTACCTAGAAAGTAAGGACAGAAATTTCTTGCTCTAAGAGTATGGTGCCTTAAGAAAATTTTAGGCTCGCAGCTGTGTTGAGGGTTCGTGGGTGAATATCTCCACTGAGGTCAAGGAAAACAGAGTACTGGCATAATCAAAAGGACCAGGCCTGGAAGTAAATGAGGTGATCAACAGAATAGATTTCCCTTCCTCAAGAGAGATGTTGAACTGGTAAGAAAGAAAGCCCAGGATGCAAGTATTGCTACCCAGTCTCCTTACCCCAATCAAAAATTATTCCTCTGACACACTGTTCTGTTCTCATTCTTTGAAAGATATTATGTGTTGCTCATTGAAAGGTGCTTGCTCTTTGAAAAGTACAATGTTCCATATAAATGCAGGGCTGTGGTGTCTTTATTGTTATCATGATTATTTCTGCAGGGGAAGAAGAGGAGGAACCAGGGGAGCTGAGGTTCATTCCCCAGAGCCCTCCCTCCTGCTGCGTCTGCTGACTGATCGGCAGGATGCCTCTGCTAGGTGTCGATAGAAGAGTCAGACTGAAAGTATTGTCTGAGGACATCACGAATAACGCAGGCAGAATGAATCAAAAAGAAATCAATGGTCCTAAAAATAGCAAAGAGACGTTCCCAGAATAAAGTCTTAATGGGAAAAAAAGGGGGTTGAATGATGTGTTATATTGTAAAAAGTCAAATGTTTTAAAAATGTCTGTATAGAAAGATGAGTGATCGGCTTATAACAGAGTGACATCCAGGCTGAGAAGGTCCTGGAATCCAGCCTGGGAACAGCCCACTGGGAGAGTACTTGCCCTTCTGTTAGATGCAACTTCTTTCTAGTACCCTGGGGGAAAAAATCCATGGGGAAGGTGGTCATCTTCTGATAATAAAAATCACCTAGGGCCCGGGCTCAGTGGCTCACACCTGTAATCCTAGCACTTTGGGAGGCCGAGGTGGGTGGATCACTTGAGGTCAGGAGTTTGAGGCCAGCCCGGCCAACATGGTGAAACCCCATCACTACTTAAAAAAAAAAAAAAAAAAAAAAGAATTAGCCAGGCATGGTGGCAGGCACCTGTAATCCCAGATACTCAGGAGGCTGAAGCAGGAGAATTGCTTGAACCTGGGAGGTGGAGGTTGCAGTGAGCCGAGATCACGCCACTTCACTCCAGCCTGGGTGACAAGAGCTAAACTTCATCAAAAAGAAAAAAAAATCACCTAGGTAATAAGGAGCATGCAGCCATGACAAGGTTTATTTGTGCACACACACACACATACACGCTCACCTGCTCTAGTTTTTATTGTTGGGTCCATTGTATTGTATTACACTGTGTTGCATTGAATTGTGTGGGTTTGATCGGATTTCATTGAACTGTGCTGAATTTGAGATTGTCCTCTATGCGGGTGTAAAGCGGGTGGATATTCCCATTTTCAACCAAAGAGGGTGAATCTTTAGATAAGAATCTTGAAATTTGAAGAAGAGCCAGTTTGCCAGGGTTCTTTAGAATTCTTTCTGGCCTTGTTCTCTTGGGTAATGACTCAGAAGCTTAGAGAAAACATTAGCAAGAAAGTTATCTTACTCCTAAAGATAATATTATTGTTGCCAAGCTTGCTAAAGTAATGGACCTTTACTGGCATTAGTAAGCTAATGACCAAACATGGTTGGCAGGTTTTACTGGCAATGTACAGGGTATGTGGAGGCCCATATGGAGAGTTTTTAAGGTGTAACATGGGAGACCTTCATATCCATTAGTAAGCTTTCAACTTCAAGTAACAGAAGATCTAGCAGTAGTTGAATGATAACAATGTTTATTGTTTATTTAAAATAAGTCCAGAGGTTGGTGGTCTAGCGGTTGGTTTAACAACCCGGTACTGTCATCAGGGACCAGGCTTTTGGCATCCTTTATTTCATTGTCTTGAATATCTTGGTTTTTGTCCTCAAGTTATTGTCTCATGGTTACAAGATGGCTGCCACTGCTTCTTAAGACATGCAAGGAAAGGAAAGAAGGGGACAAAAAGGTTTCTTCCTTTTGCTGCTCTTTTGCCAGGGAGGAAATATTTTCCCAGAAGCCCCAGTAGATTTTCCTCCACATCTAGAGACAGGGGAGAGGACAGAAGTTCTGAGGTCAGACTCATATCCAGATTCTTACACTTATCATCTGTGTGAACCTGGGCAAGTTCTCTGCACCCAAAAAAATCGTCAAAATAATAGTGCCTATCTCTAAGGTTGCCATGAGAATTAAAGGGTCAATATACATAAAGGTCTTAGAACAGTGCCTGGTATATAGCAAATATACAGTACATGTCAGCTATTATTTTTAGTAATGTTTTCACCATTCTCATTTTATTGGCTAGATCTGGTTTGTAGGTACAAGAGTGTCCCTCAACTCAGAGGCTATGAGGGTAGATATATCAACAAGGATTCAAATCTTTCAAGCAAAAATCACAGGCAAAGAACACCTTAAATATTTGACTTCTGATAGTTTATTTTATTTTTTTCTGAGATGGAGTCTCGCTCTGTCACCCAGGCTGGAGTGCAGTGGTGCTATCTCAACTCACTGCAAGCTCCGCCTCCTGGGTTCACACCATTCTCCTGCCTCAGCCTCCCGAGTAGCTGGGACTACAGGTGCCCACCACCATGCCCAACTAATTTTTGTATTTTTAGTAGAGACGGGTTTGCACCATGTTAGCCAGGGTGGTCTCAATCTCCTGACCTCGTGATCCACCCGCCTCGGCCTCCCAAAGTGCTGGGATTACAGGAGTGAGCCACTGTGCCCAGCAACTTCTGATACTTTAGTCCAAGAATTTGATGCTCAAATAATTTTCCCAGGTAGCAGCTCATTGGGAACTAGGCTGGAGGAAAAGGGATAAAAGAGAAGCCCCCAGGAGGCAGAGATCTGAGGGCAGGGGATCTCAAACAAAAGCCATGTGGTCAAACTTGGCCAGCTTTACAGTTCTGTCCAGTGTGAAGGAAGTATTCAAAGGATATACTGTTATCGACTTCACGTATGACTATCCTCTGCAGAGTTACAAGGACAGTACAATTCTAACCCTGACATTGACCCAGAAGATTATGGAGGCCAGGGAAACCCAAAGACAGGATTCCCTGGAGCCTCACTGGCATAAATCTTATTATGCCAGCCAAGCTGAGTTCCTTCAAAGCAAAGACCATTGATTTCTCATTCTTCTGCCATCCCTACAGCACCTTAAATAGTACTAGGCACAGATATAATAGTGTTCAATATTTACCAGTTGCTCAGTGTCCAATATTTACCATATTTCTCCAAATAAGAGCAGGTGTCCTGTATTTCTAAGGGAGGGTAACTGGTGAGTTAAAGGCACCCAAATAATGTCAACTAGGTTGGCACCCATCTTGATCCCTTGGAGAGTTGAGGAGGAGAGATGGTTAAGAAACACCGAATATGCCAGACACTGTTCCGGGTCATCTGTGACCATTATTTGTTTATTTCTCACAGCAATCTTATGAGCTAGGTACCATGATACCCCTTTGTAGATAAGGAAACTGAGGCTTAGGTAACTTGTTATTTTGTAATTAGGCTATAAAGGTAGATACATCAACAAGGATTCAAGTCTTAAGTGGCTGTGTCACTTAAGAGATTGAAGATTTAACCTCAGTCTACCTTGCTGCAAACACATACCTTCTCTATGCTGTTTCTTGCAGGTGATCCTGGGTGAAAAGGGAAAGAATCTCAAGTTCAACGTTGGGGTGCTGCACATAAACCGAAACCTGTGCTCCTGTGCCCTGATGTCGTATGTGTTTCTGGCAGATGGTGGCCAGGAGACAAACTGTCTAGGAACCCCATGAACTTAACTTTTAACTCTGCCTCCCAAAACCAGCCTTATCCATGAACAGTAGATAGCAGTCCTGCCCCTGACGCCCATGCACATCTCTGTAGTTGTTCATGTTAGGCTCAACGTGCAGTTAATGTGCAGCTTGGTTCCCAGGCCTGCAAGATTAAACCCAGCCATTGTCCCTGCAAGTGCAATGCACTGAGTTGCATTCACATCCAAATTCCACCCCTCCCCAGTGGGTAGCAGACAAACAGATTGGGTGAAGTTGACTCCATCTGCAGCACAAGGAGTTCAGAGGACAGCAGGCCTAGGTCAGACCTCAACAGTTGGTTAGGAAGTGATTCAATCAGAGAGAAATTCAGAACCTTTGAGTGGTAAAAGCTACCCTTTCCTTTCCCTGGAGCCAATGAAGAGTATATTGCCTTCATTGTTTCTGCAGACATCTTATGGCTATCAGGGTAGCCAGCCTATATACCACACCCACGCACAGAGAAGGATAAAGCCCAGAGAAATGCAGAGAAATGGGATTGAAGCCCTAATCAAAGAATATCTAGGCCGGCCGCAGTGGCTCACACCTGTAATCCCAGCACTTTGGGAGGCCAAGGTAGCGGATCACCTGAGGTCAGGAGTTTGAGACCAGCCTGGCCAACATGGAGGAACCCCATCTCTACTAAAAATACAAAAAGAATTAGCCAGACTTGGTGGCAGGTGCCTGTAATCCCAGCTTCTTGGGAGGCTGAGGCAGGAGAATCACTTGAACCTGGGAGGCAGACGTTGCAGTGAGCCGAGATCACGCCACTGCACTCCAGCCTAGGTGACAGAGCTAGATTCCATCTCAAAACAAATAAACAAACAAACAAACAAAAAACCAAAAAACAGACAAACATAAAAATCAAAGAACATCTAAAGCTTACCTGCTCTAAGCTTTACATTGGACAATATATCCAAGTCATTTTTAAGCTAGTTCTATTGGCTTATTTTTTCCACTTGCAACCAAAAGCATCCTAGCTGATATACCCCAGCTTCCTATGCGCTTACTTCTGGGTTTCATCTGAAGGATGGGTCATTTCTGGTGGGCAACACCTGAGGAAGAAGCATAGCTATCCTGTGGAAAAATGAAGAGATGGGCCCTACTTGGAAATGTGAACGAGAAAGCTATGTTGGCTGTTTAGCACTTTGGGAGGCTGAGGCAGGTGGATCATGAGGTCAAGAGATCAAGACCATCCTGGCCAACATGGTGAAACCCCATCTCTACTAAAAATATAAAAATTAGCTGGGCATGGTGACATGCACCTATAGTCCCAGCTACTTGGGAGGCTGAGGCAGGAGAGTCCCTTTAACCCAGGAGGCATAGATTGCAATGAGCCAAGATTGCGCCACTGCACTCCAGCCTGGTGACAGAGAGAGACTCTGTCTCAAAAAAAAAAGAAAGAAAGAAAGAAAGAAAGAAAGCTATGTTGGCTGTTTTAATTCCTTACATTTTCTATGTTAATTTTCATTTTGTCCTCTTCAAATTTACTAAAGTCTTTAGGGTGCTTCCCCGACTCAGATATGCTGAGGCGTAGAACATGAAGATGTATGGTGAATTGCACAGCATCCATTCCTATTTCTTTCTTCACAAACTGGAGAGGCTGGAAAACCAAAAACAATAGATTTCTTTGCACTTGGGGTTCTGGGTGTCAATTCCTTTCTGCCAGTTATGTGCACTGTCGTGAGACACAGAAGATGAAGTGTCAGAGGGGCATCTTCCCTCCTCCTGGCACTAGCAGGAGAATGAGAGGCAGCTGGGTTGGAGGGTGCTCCCTGATTCCTGGATCACACCTTGGTGACATGTTCTTGTGCTGATTCTGGTGCTGGCTGCCAGATCCTTCCCCTTCCTGATGTGCAGAAGCAGCAGCTCCTTGGTGGATCAGTTCTGTAATGGTATTCTGGGAATTGATCTTGGAGTCCAGGGTAGTGCCAGCTTCTGCAGCCCTTCTCATGGTTTCACAAGTGCTTTGTGTCAAGTACTCTGCTTAAAATATATAAAATGTCTTATTTCTCGTGTAACTCAACTCTGCCTGATAGAGGAAGTAAAGGTGAACATAATGTTTCTGCTGAAGACAGCATCAAAGGACAGAAGCATTCCTCAGAGCCTACAACGAATTCAGAGGGAGAGAATTCGTGTTGTGAGATCAGCTGGCAGATTTTCCTTCCTAGACCACATCCATGGAAGGTCTGGACTTGTTTACTAAAATCAGCATCCCCTTACAGACAATAGTGACATGATTTTATGCACTTTACCACTTGTGTGGCATTTCATCTGCATGTCCTCAGTCAATCATCATTATTCTGTAACTCTGACAGAAGTTAAGACACAAGCCTGATGTTACAATCCCCATTTTACCAATTAAGACACCTATCTTCAGAGAGTATGATCCAAGAGAACCTGACAAATATCTCACCAGAGTCCAAAACGTCAGATCTTTCAGTGTCTACCAATTCCACCATTAGAGGCTCATTCCTCTGGCTTAAGCACTGATCTCTACAGGTTCTTCTTCTAAAACCAATTTTCTAGGTTCAAGGGCCATACATTGAGTTACTAATAGGCCACTATAAATGAGTTTATGATCTTGTCATTGATAAAAGGGATGTGGCATCATAGAAGCACTCAATGCCTACAGAGTAGGGGTGGGGTGAGTTTGAGAAGACTCTTGCTGAGAAATTTCTATGCCATATTTCTTGGACACTCTTCATAACTTTTCTAAGGGCAAATCCTGCTGTCATTCATCTCCCTTCTTCAGGATGGAGAATGTCATGGATCTGCTGGAGGGACAGTTATGGCAGCTGGGGTAGAGGACTCAGGGGTGGATGTGAGAGTGTGAACTGGCATAGGAGCCTGGCTCCTTCCTTTGCCAGGAAGCTTGGCAGAATTAGGCCCCTAGAAAAACCTGTGTGGTCGAGGACTTGCCAGGGACCCTGGAACTAGAAACAGCAAAATTACCAGACTAGGTAAAGAGGCAACGGCTGGGGAGGATTGACTTGTCAGCAGTTTGTTGGACGATTTCCCCATCCTCAGACCAGGTATCCTTGGAGCAGCCTTGTCCATCTCCAGCAGGCCTCTCCTTTCTGGCAACCTGCAAAGCAGCAGTGCCTGTGGTCACCTCCTACTATCCTGGCTGACAAAGAGAACTCACGGGGGCCAGCCCAGTGCCAACCGGTAGATGCTGCCTCAGGAAGATGTAACTGCAGAGAACACTGCCTGAGTGAAGCCAGCTAAAACTTCATTTCCCCCTTTATTAACGTTTTCCAAAGAAGGCTCCTGACTCAGGGTGGCTCACAGAGGAATTTGATAGGAAGATGTGACACCTCATCTTAAATTTCTTCACATTTCTGAAGTTGACAGGAGTGTCGGGAAGTGAGGCTGATAAAGTCCGCTGTCCCCTCCAAGTAGACTAATCAGACATGAAGTCTTGGCAAGAGATAACCAGATTATAAGAGAGCCAAAATGACATTGCATCAACTCCATTTCAGATCCTGTACACACCAGTGACTATCACCGCTCCAGGTGGCTGGCGTCTTTGATGCACAAGAGGTATTTTCAGACC
This sequence comes from Pongo pygmaeus, assembly GCF_028885625.2. NCBI lineage: Eukaryota > Metazoa > Chordata > Mammalia > Primates > Hominidae > Pongo > Pongo pygmaeus. Next base: position 88,816,372 of record NC_072385.2, on the reverse strand, counting down.
AGGACGTCTGTCCCCCATTACCCTGTAGCTGTCACTCACCGGTATGCTGGGAACCTGTTTTGTCACTATGTGTAAAGCCACACACTTTAAGGAGTGGCCACTCTGTAGGTGAAGCCTGCTTTGTACTGCCCTCCTCCCCTGCCCAGGCATTTGTGACAGAAGGACCTTGCCCTGGGCATCCAAGACAGAGACCAGGGGTTGTGCCTTCCTGAGTCCACACACCCAGATAATAGGACGGGCTTTCTCTCTGAAGAGTTATTCATATCAATAATGAATTTTGAATAATTTATTCATGTCACGAGTAAGTGGTTGGCATACAATCCTTGCCACTGGTTTGTAGAGATAATTGATTTCATGTAGTTTAAAGATAGGGAAAAGAAACAAATGACAACTGGAACGGGTTTGGAGGCAATTGTGAATGCCATATCAGCTTAATTATAGCTCCATCTTTAGCTGACATGGGTTCTTTCCTCTTCGAATTAAAATATCCAAGCAACTTGAAATGTAACAGTGATGAATTTTTCATGTTCTGCTCCCTACCTTGCATCCTGGCTCAGAGCACTGTTACAAGCACACTTCGAGCTTTTTTCAATAGATAGTTAACGTGACATGGAAGAGTCGTCTGCGTGACACAGATAACTCAGGGGAACAGCACAAAGTAAATGAGATGCATTAGTGTCTGGATGGGAACTGAAGATAGAAGTTCTCAGAACTTCTTGTTTAATTTATAGAAACGGATTTTCCTCCTGTGCTTAAGATTTCAAAATAGTAATCATATTCTGAAGAGGAGATGTTCCCACTCCAGGTACTAATATCAATATGTAAAAGAAAATCATTAACTGGATGTACCTCTCAGCAGCACCTATTATATGTCAACAAGCTAACTGAGGTGATAAAACAAACTGTTAGTGGAAATTTAATTACTAGCCATTGAGATTTGGGCAAGGAATGGGGATTCTAGATTCATTACTCTGGCACCAGAGGCTGCTGGAAGCAACCATCTGCCCGGAACGAACATTTTTAATAGGTGTTTTCCTTCCCTCTCAAAAATCAGAGCACCAAAGGCCAATCAGGAACTTTTCAGATTCGGTTTCTTGGGGAAGGCAAGGGCAATGTGGAAATGGAGGCTTATGTAAAAAATAAAACAAAATGAAACTGCTTCCAACCACAAATCTTGTCAACTTTGGGGATGCTTGGGGGCCTTTGAGTTCATTTTGTAAGTGATTTCTGCACATTTAATTATGTCAGATTCCTGGCCAATAGCCACTTTTCAAGTTGGCATTATTTATGATTTATAATGTGATATAAAATGGGGTCCTGCCCTCTGTGAAGCTAGCTAAGCCTGTTTCCCTTCTCTGGATGCCCAATCTGTGCAAGCCTAGCAACCACCAGTCCTGCCCCTACCCCAGTGAAGCGCTTAAGAGTACCTTCTCTGCAGTAACTTTGTACTCTCCACCACCTCCACAATCTTCACCCCCATAGGAAATGAGGGTGCGCACAAAGTCTGACAAATAGCGGGTGTCCAATAAAAGGCTGAGTGTGTGATGGATGTCAGTAGTGTTACCGATTGAGGGTAGTTGTGCAGATTCTTGGCATTTTAAACAAAGAATTGGACAAAATGCATAAAACAAAGCAAGACAGTGAAAGCAGACATTTATTTTAAAGGGAAGTGCACTCCACAGGGTGGGAGCAGGCTGGAACAAGCCGCTCAAGAGCCTTGGTTACAGAATTTTCTGGGATTTAAATACCTTCTAGAGGTTTCCCATTGGCCCACGACCAGTTTGATTGATTGTGGGAGGGGACCAGTCAGAGGTACTTTCATTTTTCAACTGCCACACAGAAAAAGGAGGGGTTGCAACTGCCAGCCCAACAGCCCTGCAGAAAAAGAAGGTGCTGGAAAGTGGGGAGCCTCTGATATCTAGTCAGCATGAATCAGCCTTAGGTTCCCTGCCTCCAGACCCTTTTCTCCTTCCTCAGTAGGGCTCAGCTGTCACCTGGAGCTGCCTTGCTCCAAGGTCTAAGATAATCATGGCATCAAACCACACCAGTTCCACCAACTCCAAAGCCCTCTTACAAGATATCTGCAAATTTGTGGGGAGCTTATCATCTCAAGGACCCTTCAGCCTCAAGAGATTTGCTGGTATCCCACACTATTTCAACCCTGGAATGAAACTCACCTGTCCAGTTTTCCAAAGGAAAAAAGTTATTCATATCAAGTATTTTTTGAATTAATGGACTTCCGTGAAATTAGGAGAGTCATTAAATTGTACACTTCTATGGAGGGGCCACAGGCCCATCCTTCACTGTTTTGTCTCTTCACTCCCTTAGCTCCTTCCTGTTCTCTCTCCTGAAATGCCTGGAAGCTCATCCATCCTTCCGTTATGCAGAAGAACTGAGCCAATATGGATGGGCAATAATAGGGTGACCAACCTTCCTTATTTGGCTGGGACTGAGAAGTTTCTTGCAGCATAGGATTTTCCATGCTAAAACTAGGACAACAAACTGGATTGGGGTCACCTGAGAGGTGACTATCCCAGCACAGATAGTGCAAGTTATCAAAGAGATGATGTTGTCTCCCCCATGTAATATCAGCGTCTTCCTCCCTTGCTCACCTGGAAGAGTCCTTTAGAAATCATTGCTCTCAACCTTAGCTGCACCTTAAAACCATCTGTGAAGATTTAAATCATCTCAATGTCCAGTACTCACCCTGGAACAACTGAATCAGGCTCTGTGGAGGCAGGACCTAGGCAGCAGTGCTTTATAAATTTCTCCAGGTGATTCCAATGTGTTCCTGGGGTTGAGGACCAATGCATTGGAGAAGGGATTTCAAGGAGCTCTTAAGGTTGGGCTCCTTTTGGGTGTGTCTGTTCAGCAGCCTGAGCTATCTTGGATGCTTCAAAAGAAGTCTGTGTTTTGGTAAAATGAATGATGTAAAAATGTGCTGTGTTTCTTTTTTTCTTTTTTCTTTCTTTTTTTTTTTTTTTTTTTTTTGAGATGGAGTCTTGCTCTGTCGCCCAGGCTGGAGTGCAGTGGCACGATCTCAGCTCACCGCAAGCTCTACCTCCTGGGCTCACGCCATTCTTCTGCCTCAGCCTCCCCAGTAGCTGGGCCTACAGGCACCCGCCACCACGCCCGGCTAATTTTTTTTTGTATTTTTAGTAGATACAGGGTTTCATCATGTTAGCCAGGATGATCTCAATCTCGACCTCGTGATCTGCCTGCCTCGGCCTCCCAAAGTGCTGAGATTACAGGTGTGAGCCACCGTGCCTGGCCAAAAATGTGCTGTGTTTCTAACTGAATCTACTGACTGCATTTTTAAGGCCTCATTAAAATAACTAGACTGGTTTTATTGCTCCCTTTTCCCCTCCTTAAAGAAAAAAAAAGTCTTAGGCTTCTAACTTTCTTGGCAGGTGGCTAGAACTGATTGACATCTTAGACAATCCAAATGCAAATGACATGAAACCCCCGAGGCCCTGACACAGGGGACCTTTTGTAAGGGGTGGTAGGTGATGGCTGCCCTAAAAATAATTACCTAGCTACCTGGATGACCTTGACAAGCCCAGGTAGCTTTCAAACCAAGGCCAAAGTCTTGTCAGTCTCTTCCTGTGCAGAACTTCTGAGGTCTGGGGTCTGTAAATTCTCTTTAGGAAATCCCACTTAGATCCTAAGACTGGAAATCCCTGACTAAGACTTTTTAAGCAGAGAGAAATGTCTACTTTTGTGTCTGTTTCTGAAAATTTGATTGATGCTTCTGCTGCTGCTGTGGATATAGGTACCAAGAGACTTTCCCAATTAAATCAAATGAGTCTGGGTAGAGACTGTAAGTCTGTTATTCTCTGTGCCTCAGTTTTCTCACTTGATATATGTTAGAATGCTAGTAATGAATATGCCCACTTGGAAGTAGAGTTTGAGGAGAAGGGTTGTGATGCAGATAAAGCTGTCTTTCACATGTTAATTCCACAAACATGCATTGCACCTTTAGTATGTAAATAAACATGAGTAAGAAATTGTCCCTGCCTTCAAGAGTCTTACAATCTAGTAAATGTCTAGTAAGAGCCATAAAAGTACTCGGCACAGTGGAATGTGTCATATTAAGTTGAGATAGTGGTGTCCTTGAAAGGAGACCTTAGGAAGCTGATGTAGCAACTAGAACAATTGAGTTTAATCCAAGTGAATAGATTAGATTGGCTTACCCTTTTGCTATCTTGGTAGTGTCATTTAAAATAGGAAATATTTAATATTCACTAAGTGCCTAAAGAATCTGTAACCCCTTGCTGATATGGTTGGACAGCATATCTCTAGCACTTTGCAACTCTTCAGGGGGCCCACAGTCAAAAGTGTCTATAGGCCGGGTAAGGTGGTTCACGCCTGAAATCCGAGCACTTTGGGAGGCTGAGGCGGGTGGATCACCTGAGGTCAGGAGTTCGAGACCAGCCTAACCAACATGGTGAAACCCCATCCCTACTAAAAATACAAAAATTAGCCAGGCATGGTAGTGGGTGCCTGTAGTCCCAGCTACTTGGGAGGCTGAGACAGGAGAATCGCTTGAACCCGGGAGGCGGAGGTTATAGTGAGCTGAGATCGCACTGCTGAACTCCAGTCTGGGCAACAGAGCAAGACTCCATCTCAAAAAAAAAAAAAAAGTGTCTGTAACAGTGACTGACAACCATTGTGTCAATTTCATAGATGGGCACACTGAACCAGGAGTAAAGAAAAGGTGTTAGCCTGGGAAAAGATCTCCAGAAATAAGTTCTAGCTTTTCAGGCCAATATCTCCGTGCTTCACAAGAGAACATCTTCTTCCTTAGCTCCTTTTTTTCAATCCCCAGAGACCAGAAAGACCCTTGCTGTCATTTTACATTTGCATCTCGCTCTTTCTTCATTCTTCTGCCTCTTCTTGACATTCAAGCAATCTCTTGATATTCAGGTCTTAGCTTAGCTCAGATATCACCTGCTCACCTGTTTCCAGGCTCAAGTAGACTTCCTGGTTTCTCTCTATCAAATCTTTCTGTTTTATTGTTTCCAGAGCACACACTATTGTCTGAAGTTATCTTGTCCATTTACTTGTGTATTGTCTTCTTCTCCTAAGAAAATGGAAACTCATGGCTGGGCATGGTGGCTCACATCCATAATCCCAGCATTTTGGGAGGCAGAGACTGGTGGATCACTTGAGCTCAGGAGTTTGAGACCAGCCTGGGCAACATAGTGAAATCCCGTCTTTAAAAAAAAAATGCAAAGATTAATTGGATGTGGTGGTGCATGCTTGTAGTTCCAGCTACTCAGGAGGCTGAGGTAAGAGGATTGCTTGAGCCCAGGAAGTCACGGCTGCACTGAGCTGAGACTACACCACTGCATTCCAACCTGGGCAACAGAGTGAGACCCTGTCTCAAAAACAAACAAACAAACAAACAAACAACAACAACGAAAGAAAGAAGGAAAGGAGAAAAGAAAAGGAAAAAAAGAAAAGGGAACCACTACAAGATTAGGACTTTGTCTCATTCACTGCTGTATCCACAAATGGCTGGTACATAGTAGATGCCCAATAAAAATTTGTTAAATTATTTAGTATGTTCACACTCTCTGAGATGCTGATGACCGAAAGGTCAGCAAAAAGAGAAGGGAAGTGTGTGTCTCAGCTGCTACAGCGAGGAAGCCTGCAGCCCATCTGTGCCTCAGCTTTCTTGCCTGTAAAATCAGACCCAGCAGAGGATCTGAGAAAAGAGGTTCTGAGGACCAAATTAGAAAATGGTGGTGAAAGTACTTTGACAAGTAAAAATGCAAGTTAAGTGGGAGATGTTATTATCTTCCACCATCTGCTTTACTTTAATCTTTTTTTCTCTGTAAGCGGACCTATTGATTGTAGCTTGCTGAAGGAAGCTCTCACTGTCTAATTACTGCCCCAGCTCAGCCTGTCACTGTGTCCTCTGCAGTCAGCACGTCCTGACACTGACCCCTGATGCCTCAGCCCTTTGCAGAGCAGCCAGCCCTGGCACTTTGCACCCAGCACAGAGGGGCAGGTCTCCTCGGCGCCGTGAGAGGCTGCTCTCGTCTCCAGGGAGCTGAAGCCCCAGAAAGGCAGACAGCCCAGCTAAGGAGATGCAAGGACACAGGTGCTGCTGCAGCCAGAGACGGCAGGAATGCGATTCTTCCCTGGAGCCAGAGCCTGCGGCCAGACAGGGATGTGTCCTGTGATGACACACAGTTTTGAGCATTCTCAGACCGTGGCTTCCAAGATAATAATCCCTGCACATTTTTTTCTGGCCTGGGATATCGTGAGTGGGGGAGAGGTTGAGAATAAGTCATTTCTTTTTCCTTTCTTTTTGAGACGGAGTTTTCGCTCTTTTGCCTAGGCTGGAGTGCAGGGGTGTGATCTCGGCTCACTGCAGCTTCCGTCTCCTGGATTCAATTGATTCTCCTGCCTCAACCTCCCGAGTAGCTGGGATTACAGGTGTGCACCACCATGCCTGGCTATTTTTTTTTTTTTTTTGTATTTTTAGTAGAGATGGGGTTTCACTATGTTGGCCAGGCTGGTCTCGAACTCCTGACCTCAGGTGAGCTGCCCACCTCGGCCTCTCAAAGTGCCTGGATTACAGGTGTGAGCCACCATGCCCGACCGAGAATAAATCATTTCTAATACTGGGCAATAATAATTCCCTGCCCTCAAATTGTAGAAAGTTTCCAAATTTCCACGGTATTCTCATCTGCGTTACCTCACCTGACCCTGACAATACTCCTGTGATTAATATTCCCGCTTTATAGGAATGGGATGTGTGGTCTTTGGAGCTGAGGGGTGTGACTTTCCCAAGTTCAAATATCCAAGTGGAGAGGAGAATTAGAACATAGGTTTCCTAACTGTCAGTCTAGACTGTTTAAAAATGCTAAAGGAACTAAGACTTTTTAACCAGCAAGGGAAATGAGGATGTGCTAGAAAATATATGTTAGTTTTATGTCAGTCCTTTAGAAGAAAGAAAAAGGCTGTATAAGCAAACAGCACAAGATTTATTTTTATAAGTTTAAATAAACCATAATTTTGTATTGAATTCAACACCTCTGGAAACAATTGAACCAAGTAACCTCAGGCTAAGGGAGTGTCGCGTAGAAGGTGCTTGGCAAATCCTTGTTGAGAGAATGACTGAATATTGACCTGAATTATAAATCACCTTTGCTGGCTTTTTTCACTCATCTTAATGAAGAAGAAAATATATTGTAACGTGATACAGTTTCACAAAATGCTCTAATATTGGTATACTGCCATACTTTTTAGTTTAAAAGATCTTTCCTTTGGGAGGCCAAGGTGGACAGATGATGAGGTCAGGAGTTCAAGACCAGCCTGACCAACATGGTGAAACCCCGTCTCTACCAAAAATACAAAAATTAGCCAGGCGTGGTGGCAGGCGCTTGTAATCCTAGCTACTCAGGAGGCTGAGGCAGGAGAATCGCTTGAACCCGGTAGTCGGAGGTTGTAGTGAGCCAAGATCATGCCACTGCAATCCAGCCGGGGCGACAAAGAAAGACTCCGTCTCAAAAAAAAAAAAAAAAAAAAAAAAAAAAAAAAAAAAAAAAAAATCTTTCATGTGGAGCATCTCAGTTGGTCCTCAAACAACCCTCCAAAATAGACAATTTTATAGGTGAGAAGACTGAGATTTGGAGAGATCAATTGTTTGCCCAGGGTCAGAAACATAGTAGGCGAAAGAACATTTTTAAAAGTACTAATAAATTGGAAAGAAACTAAGAAATACTTAGAATCCAGAAACTAAATGAAAGTGAAAATCCACAGAAATAAGCGGAGCACTAAAGCTTGCTTTGGTCTTGAGGATATTTGCCAAATCAGGTAAACTTTAGTTTTTAGTTTTCACAAGTTCACAAGGCCAGAGGGAAAGCAGAAAAAGCCTAGTACGTACCCAGGGTGGGGAGTATGGCTGATATTCCCCATCCATAAAGTTGACACTGGCCAGGCATGGAGGCTCATACCTATAATCCCAGCACTTTGGGAGGCAGAGGTGGGAGGATAGCTTGAGCTGAGGAGTTTGAGACCAGCCTGGGCAATGTAGGGAGACTACTCTCTCTACAAAAAATACAAAAATTAGACAGACTTGGTGGCATGCACCTGTAGTTCCAGCTACTTGGGAGGCTGAAGTGGGAGGATCACTTGAGCCTGGGAGGTTGAGGCTGCAGTGAGCCATGTTAGTGTCACTGCACTCCAGCATGAGGGATAAGGCAAGACCCTGTCAGCCAGGCACAGTGGTTCATGCCTGTAATCCTAGCACTTTGGGAGGCTGAGGCGGGTGGATCACCTGAGGTCAGGAGTTCGAGACCAGCCTGGCCAACATAGTGAAACCCCATCCCTACTAAAAATGCAAAAAATTAGCTGGCTGTGGTGGCAGGCACCTGTAATCCCAGCTACTAGGGAGGCTGAGGCAGGAGAATTGCTTGAACCCAGGAGGTGGAGGTTGCAGTGAGCTGAGATTGCACCATTGCACTCCAGCCTGGACAACAAGAGCAAAACTCTGTCTCAAAAAACAAAACAAAACAAAACAAAACCCTGTCTCAAAAAAAAAATAAAATAAAAATAAATAATAAAAATAAAGCTGACATCCAAAGTTACTGCACCATCAGTGTAAAGATGGAGGAGAAATAAACCAGACTGTACTCTCACAACAGGGACTATAAAGAAAATCATGCCTCTCTGACTTTGACCCTAAATAGAGGAAGAGAATTATTCTGAGAATTTATAACCATAAACCAGTCCTTCCTTGGGTTTGCACTCTATTCATACTCCCTGGGTCTAAGAGGCCTCAAATTAAGAATTTGAGAAAGAATTTCTAAGTTAATAGTAGCCCCAGGCACCTAGGGGATAAGGGGCTATCTCTCTGAAGGAACTTTAATCCAAATCTCAAAGAGTTCCCACAGATAAAATTTCAAAGATATAAACTCATAGTCAAATACCCTAAAGGACTCAAGGAAGCAAAGCACCATGAGCAAGAGCCAGCAGACAGCAGAATTGGATCCGCAATAATGTTAGATATTGAAAGTATCAGGTATAAATATAAAATAATCTGTTTAAAATAAATTTAAAGAAATAAAAGGATTAAAACTATGACTAAGAAAAGTCTATTGAGCTGGGCGCAGTGGCTCATGCCTGTAATCCCAGCTCTTAGGGAGGCAGAGGTGGGAGGATAGCTTGAGCTCAGGAGTTCGAGACCTGCCTGGGCAATATAGCGAGACCCCGTTCTCCACAAAAAGGGGGAAAAAAGACAAAAAATAGTGATAAGTGTAAGAAGAGCCTATAGAAATGCCCAAGGAGATGGGAAAATGATTCAAATGGAGCTTTCATCAATAAAAAATATATAATCATTGAAATTAAAAATTCAATACATGGCTTCAACAGGAGATTGGACATAACTGAAAGGAGAATGAACTAGAATATAGATCTGAAAAAGAAAATCCAGAATGCAGCTCTCAGAAAGACAAAGAGAGGGAAAATGTGAAAGAAATGTTAAGAAGCATGTAGGATAGAGTGAATGTATCTTACATGCATCTCAAGAAAATTACAGAGGAGAGGAGAGGAAGAATAGGGCAGAGGTAATGTTTTAAAAATAAGAATTTTTCACAGATTCTGAAAGCCTCCAAAATGCCAAGAAGGATAAATGAAAGATAAAATTAGATGGCAGAGTAGGCCCTATAAGTTAGTATGACTTACAGAGATATTTGGGTTCTGACCTTGTTCTAGTCTCACATCACAAGTTTAAGACCAAACTGAGAGTGATGAATAAGAATTGTGTTCATGCACAAGAAGACTATATTATACTGTACTGAACTTTGTGGTCATATTACATATTGTATAGCACCAAGATTGTACACAAAATTGGTCTTGGAAGGGGAAGGTGTTTTTCTAGAAAGTCTGATATGACCTTTGCTCACTTAGAAATTATCATCTACAACAGTGTACTCCTTTGTGAAAATTTGGTTCCAGAATGTATTAGTCCGTTCTCACACTGCTATAAAGAACTACCTGAGACTGCGTAATTTTTGAACAAAAGAGGTTTAATTGACATACAGTTCCACAGGTTTAACAGGAAGCATGATTGGGAGGCCTCAGGAAACTTACAATCATGGTGGAAGGGCAAAGGGGAAGCAAGCAGTGTCTTCACGTGGTGGCAGGAGGGGCAGGGGAAGTGCCACACACTTTTAAACCATCAGATCTTGTGAGAACTCACTCCCTATCATAAGAACAGCATGGGGGAAATCTGCCCACATGATCCAATCACCTCCTACCAGGTCCCTCCCCCAACACAGGGAATTACAATTCAACCTGAGACTTGGGTGGGGACACAGAGCCCAACCACATCACAGAAGCTTACACCTCTGTCTTTCTCTGCTGTGTACTCACTATGCTTACTCCTATCTGTATCATATAGATAAGCAAACCTCATCTGAATTATCTGTGTGATGTTCATGTCTGGTTTTTCTACCAATTTGAACCTACTGCTGATGTTTTCAATTCAGGGGCTATGCACATGCCCATACACATCACAGTGCAATTGCAGAACACAAAAGACAAAGAGAAAATCTCAAAAACAGCCAGAGAAGGCTGGGTGCAGTGGCTCATGCCTGTAATCCTGGCACTTTGGGAGGCCGAGGAGGGCAGATCACCTCAGGTCAAGAGTTTGAGACCAGTCTGGCCAACATGGTGAAACCCTATCTCTACTAAAAATACAAAAATTAGCTGGCCGTGGTGGTGCACACCTGTAATCCCAGCTACTTGGGAGGCTGAAACAGGAGAATTGCTTGAACCCAGGAGGCGGAGTTTGCAGTGAGCCAAGATTGCATCACTGCACTCCAGCCTGGGCAACAAAGCAAGACTCTATCTCAAAAAAAAAAAGCAGCCAGAGAGAAAAAAGTATTATTTTCAAAGGAATGATAGAGTAGTGACTGCCTTCTCAGCAGCAACAATGGAAGCCGGAAGATAATGGAAAAAATAGTATCTTCAATGTGCTGAAAGAAAATGCTTGGCAACCTGAAAGTCTATACTTAGAAAAAGTATATTTCAATGCATTTCCAGACAAACAAATTTTTATTTCAACAGACTCTCACTAAGGAAAATTAGAAAATCCTGAAAGATAAACTTCTACATCTTAAAAATTGTGGGACACAGCCAAGGCAGTTCTTAGGAGGAAAATTCTAACCTGAAATGATCATATTAGAAATGAGCTAAGCATCTGACTAAAGGAGGTGGGCAAAGCCAGGGATCTGAGTCCTTGCCACAGTCTGAGACAACTATGTCTGAGAGTGAATTGCATCTAAGAGCACTTAGAGGGGTTGGAGCATAAGTAGCGGTGAACTGATGGAAGCCCACACAGTAAGAGACGACACTGTATTTTCATGTTCCCAAACATGGTTCTGGGAATTGGAGTGGCAAGGATGGACATAAGGAGAACCTGAACTTGAAAAATGAGGGCAGAAGTAGAACCCTCTTGCTCTTCCCTCAGAGTGAGGGGCCCTTATATTCTGCCTGTGTCCTGGCCTCTCTGAGCCCAGGTATCCCGCTCTGCAGGAGCCAGCAGAGGCCCATGAGAGTGGAGGCAGAATGATTCAGAACACTCACTAAATGCAAGGTACAAATATAAATGAGGCACAGTTCTTAAAGAGTGAGATTTCCTTTTTGAGGTAAGGACTGCACGTAAGGAAACTAAACATCTCTTCACTACACTCAAGAAAACATCTGTCTCTGGTCCTTTCTAAAGAAGGATGTGACTTTACTGTCTGCCTTTGGAGGGAATCCACAAGTGGGTGGGAATCATCCTGACGTGATTCACAGCATCTGGTGGCCAGAGTTGATGGAGGCTATTTGTTTAACACCCGTTCCCCTGGGCACCTATGTCTTGTGTCTGACACTGATTGGCTATGTGATCTTGAAACAAATTGCAACACTTCCCTGGGACTCCCAGTCTCAATCTGGCTGGTGTTCTAACTATAATTGAGCTGGAAATGTGCTTTGCTGGGAAGGTTTATGAAATACAGGATGCTGGCCAGGCTCCGTGGCTCATGCCTGCCATCTTAGCACTTTGGTAGGCCGAGGCAGGCAGATTGCCTGAGTTCAGGAGTTCGAGACCAGCCTGAGCAACATGCAAAATGCCATCTGTACTAAAAATTCAAAAATATTAGCTGGGCTTGGTGGTGTGCACCCGTAGTCCCCGCTACTTGGGAGGCTGAGACATGAGAATCAATTGAACCCGGGAGGTGGTGGAGGTTGTAGTGAGCCGAGATCACGCCACTGCACTCCAGCCTGGGCAACAAAGAGAGACTATCTCAAAACAAAACCAAAACGCAGAAAACAAAAAACAAACAAAAACCAAGATGCTGTTCGTCACCAAAGCCTAGCCTGTTTTGTGAGCCTGGCATAAAGCCCCAGCTCTCTCCTGGCATCCCTCAAACATTCCTTCCTGTCAGACCCAATGGTCGGATCCAACAATTTGAATAAAGAGTGAAGTTAGGAAAATGTAATTCTTTGTGACCTGAAAGAATTCACATCCCTCTGAATCTCTGAGTTGCAGTTGTTTTGCTTATTTGTTTCGTTGTTGTTGTTGTTGTTTATTTTTATCCCCTTTCTCCATAAAAATAAAGCGTTTGGATCAGAGGAATAATTCTTAAATTCCACTTCATTTACAATCACCTGAGAGACATTCAAATGTGCTGTCGCCTGGGCCCATTCCATGCTGGTGGAATCAGAATCTCTGGGTGAGGGGCCCTGGCTCTGGTATTTTTTATAAGCTCCCCAGTGGATTCTGATGCATGGCAAGGGCTCGAAGCCCCAGCCTGGGGGATGTCTGCGGTCATTTCCAGTTCTCTGATTCTGTGACCCACGTATCTAGAAGGCTGCAGCCTGTAGCCCATTGGGATGCAGCACAGATGAGTTGTGTGTGTTATACCGCATATGCCCTGAACACAATGCACTCACCTTGGTCAACATTCTGAGAGTCATTATCCCAGACCCCCTCAATCTCTACAAAACTGCCCTCTGGTGCCCCCAGTCAGAGTCAGCATCCTGACTTATAAGGCCACTCTGGTGTTTTAAGGCACAGGAAAACCAGACCTAAACTAATAACTGAACAACTGCTATGTACCAGGCACATACATCTATAATTGCTAATCCTTACAACCACCTTCCAAGACAGGTTATATTATTTTCATTCTACAAAGGAAACGAGGGGCTCAGGAGGGTTAAGCAACTTTAATAAAGCAGTAGCTGGTGAACTAAGGCTGAGATTCAAGCTCAGGTTCTGGATCCAAACCCCACGTTCTTTCCATTATACCCACTTGGCCAAAGCTAGGGCCATGACTTGGGCCAGGAGAAGACAGCGTTACCTAAGGCAAAACCATTGGGTTCAGCTGCGTCGCTGGCTATTAAAGGTCCGAAGCCCCAGAGTCAGGTGTGAGCTGGGTCCCATGGCCTGCTCGGCTCCAGGCCTCCCTGTGTGGGGAGACAGTACGCTTGTCTAATACACATCAGGCTGCCAGCCTCAGTTTGTATTTTTACAGTCCACTAATTAGGCCATTTTAACTAATTTGTTTGCATTTTGTATGAGCAAGTTGGGCTTTTGGATTGACTAATGTAATTGCAGCTGGTTTCTGCCAAATACAAATTACTCAGTCTAGTGTGGGCTAGGGAGAAAAGCAAATATTTAATAGACATCAATACCCTTGTAGCTTTTTAGTGGAGCCTTTTTTTCCCCTATGGAAAGTTGAAGTAATTTCTCCAGCATCTGATTGAACTTTCATGTTGGGGAATTACTTTTTAATCATTTTTTTAAAAAATAATGAGACAAATGCTTTAGTGACTCTGTTGGGTTTTATCTCTGATCCATTTGCCCCTAAGCTTGGGAAACTCACGGGACTTTTATGCGTTCAGCCTGGCTCCCCACAATCCCTTTCTGCGTGGCTACTCCAGCAACTGTGCATCGGTCTGCATCACAAATTGTCACAGCCGAAAGGGGCCTGAGAGATCATCTAGTTCAGTAGTTCTCGAAGTGTATTCCTGGGCCGGAAGCATTGACCACACCTGGGAACTCGTTAGAAGTGCATATTCTCAGGCCTACTGAATCAGAAGCTCTGGGGGTAGGGCCCAGCAAGCTGTGTTTTAACAAACCCTCCAGGTGGTTCTGATGGAGGCTGAACTTGAGAACCACTGATCTAGTTGAAGCATTCCATTTTACAAATGAGGAAACTGGGGCCTGGAAAGAGTCTATGCTTCTGGTCACAGCAGGGACTGTGCCTGTTTCACTCATTGTGCATCCCCCAAGTTCAGCACAGGGCCTGGCTTGTGGTAAGCACTCAGTAAATCTTTGCTGAATAAATGAATAAGGGAATGAATAAGCCAGAACTAGAAACAACATCTCTAAATCCTAACTCACTCCACCAGAGGTTTCTTTTGTCCCAGGGAAGGATGGAGGCATGGGGGAAGAACCGCTTCTTGGTTCTTGTTTGTGAGAGGCTTGAAGCATTGTATCTGTGGCCTGTCCTGTAGGAGGATGGCAACTCTACCCCCACGGTCTTGCTCCCCAGCCATGGGCCAGTCTTGTTCACTGTCCCTGTACCAGTAGTTTGACTAAGCCCATGCCCCACTAGGAATTGTGTCTGTTGCTTTCATAGATCCTGTCACTGTCTGAGGAATAATCAGGCCCCCTGCCTAGGTCTTAGATTCCCTGACCAATAAGCTCAGCTCAGAGAGTGAATGGGGAGAATTAAAGTGAGATCCAATTCATGAAAAAAGAGATTTCTAAGGCAAGGGTCCTAGGAAGGTGGGTCTTCAGGTTCTGTTACTGGGTCCTGTGAAGCCAAGAAGGAGGGGGTGGGGGGAGGGAGGGAGAGAGGGAGAGGAAGAGAGGAGACAGAGACAGAGAGAGAGAGAGAGAGAAAGAGAGAGAGTCAGTCCTCAAAGTTTTCAGTTGCAGACGTGTAGAGCCATGTTGCCTGGATCTGGGTGACGTACCCCTGGCTGTCTTGGTCCCCCAGCTCTGGCTTGCTGACCCTCTCTGAAATGAGAAGAAGGGGAAGGCAAACAGGGTTCAAGAGTTTTTAAACAAAAAAGGAGATCTCCCAGGGCATGAGTAACAGGCTTCTGAGAAGGTTCCTGGGTCCCTGATCCTGTTACATTCTATGAACTGACTAAGCAACTGAAAGTATCAATCCACATGGATCCAACCACTCAAGGAGCTTATGTTCTTCGAACCTCAAGTTCAAATGGCTCTCATGCCATACAGCTACCCAAGTCCCTTATCTTTGATTGTCTACATGCCTATAGTCCCCACAGAAGAGCAGAGTGATCTTTCCAATGCTGATAGAAAACTCTTTGGATACTCAGTGCCTTCATAGTTATTGCCACACTTCCCTGAGACCTATCCTTAGGAAAGAACTTGATAAACTCATTCACTTACAGGTGGTAGCAACCAGTAAGAGCTGCCATTCCCATCCCCATGGAAGATTTAAGCTGATGATTTCATACCTTAGTGCTAGCTATTAATTCCTAACTTGTGGTTGACTAACCCACACCTTCTTCTCTGGGCCCTTCATATTTTGTATTTTTTCATGCTCTTTGGGGCTCCCAGTAGAGGGATAAAGTGATTCCTAGTTGCAGACAGATTCTTAACTTTATGTGTTCTTGAGTTAAAGAGCTCTATTGTAAAGGGTAACTTTACTAACAGATAATTATTGGGCACCTACTGGGGCAAGGCAATGTTCTAGATGCTAACGGTGAAAAAAGACAGATGAGGTTCCTGCATCCATGGGTTTACATTCTAGATCAAGGAAATGGAAAATAAACAAGTTAACAAATAAGTGAAGAACATAACTTCCAAAGGCAAGAAGTGCTGTGAAAACAATAAAGCGGGATGAAGTAGAGTGACTTTAGGAGCCAAGTTAGATGTGTTCCTCAGGGAAAGCCTCTCTAAGGAGGTGCCATTTGAGCTAACTGAACAGGAAGGAGCCAGCTCTGGAATGTGAGGGAAGAGCATTCCATCCGAGAGAAGGGCCTGGGTAAAGGTCTGGAGTCAGGGGTGAACTTAGTGTGTTCAGAAACAGAGGCCTGTGTGGCTAGATGTGCATGTCCTTGAGAAGAACAATCTTAGGGGAGGGTTGGGGGCAGGTGGCAGACTGTGACAACATCCTTAGTTCTTTGGAATTGTTTTATGATGAAGGGAAGCAGGTAAACAGGCTGGAAACTGGAAGAGGTAATCAAGTTCAAGGGAGGAATCTGTTGTGGTGATTTGGTTTGTGTGTCTGTGTGTGTGCTTTGATTTTGTTTTTTGTTTTTGAGACGGAGTTTTGCTCTTATTGCCCAGGCTGGAGTGCAAAGGCACGATCTCAGCTCACCACAATTACCGCCTCCCAGGTTCAAGTGATTCTTCTGCCTCAGCATCCCGAGTAGCTGGGATTACAGGAATGCATCACCACACCCGGCTAATTTTGTATTTTTAGTTGAGACAGGGTTTCACCATGTTAGTCAGGCTGGTCTCGAACTCCCGACCTCAGGTGATCCACCTGCCTCAGCCTCCCAAAGTGCTGGAATTACAGGCATGAGCCACCGCAGCTGGCCAGGTTTGTGTGTTTTTATGGAAGAGGGTTGGATGTTGATAGGGATGATCAACACATGTTCCTATGTGAGAACTCCCAACCCTGACCCTCCTACCCTCTGCGGAAGTGCCAGGCAACTGACAAAGACCCCCACCTACTGCTCCTTCATCCCTGCATGCTGCCTACACCCGCAGACACTCAGAGAAGACTCTCAACCCCTAGTTTGTGCTGACTGCACACCATCTTGAGCTGCAGTAGATATTGGGGTCACCTTGGAGCCCCAGTCCTTGCAGAGACTTTCCCAGCTGAATCTTATTATGTCTACATGTCCTTACCAACCTGGTCAATCCCAGGAGCTCAAGCCACCCAGTCCCTTTGCCAGATCTCACCCAACACAGCTATGTACATCCTAACCTGGCTTAGGTTCTACCCATGTCTTCCAACCCTCCAAACCCTTCCACTTAGGCACACTGGAAATCAGCACAGCTCCTATTGCTTCAGTAACTTTCCTACATGCTTTTCTCCTCTTCTCACATAACTGAAGCCCATTCTCTCTGAGGACTTGCCACCCTGTCAGGTGGAGGTTATTTTATCTCCCATATCTCCTAAACCAGTGGGTCTGGAGGTAAGATGGGGCTGTCTTGTTCCCATTACTACTTCCAGACCAATCTCCCCTCTCCTTCAGAGTCCTTAGCTATTGAGGACCTAGACCTGACTCACTTCCTTTCCACAATATAGACTGTTACAATCTGGGTGGCCTCCCAGTGTCTTAGCTCCCTTGACTCCCTCACTTATCTCAGTCTTCCTCTCCCACGGTCTTACCCCCAGACCCTGCCATTACCAGAAACTGCCCCACCTCTGGAATCTGGACGGCAGGCACCTCACTCTCTGAGCTCCTATCTTTTGAGGTCTCTTATTCTCCAAAAATGCTTTGTTCTCAGGGAGACCTCCAATCCATTCATTGACCCCACCACATTCTCCACTGTCCTTCACCTTCCTCTTTCGTTGTTACCCTTCTCACCAGCTTAGATTCCATGACTCACCATTATAATTAGTCACCCCTTGCCCACTTAAGTCCATTGCCCCTCTGTCCCTTTATCGTACTTGCCTGGCAAAACCCCAACAATGATTAAACCCAACCTCTGACTCACTCTATGCTTGCACCAGAGCCCACAAACATTGATGAAGAATATCACACCATGGTGCTGCTCACTGCGTGCACGTTAAATTCATGATCACAGCACTGCCTAAGCATCCTAACAAAATGTGCTCATTTGCTAATTTCCCCACTCTCTACAATTTCCCCTTGGTCCTTAAACCTCCATTAATCCCTGTCCTAACTTTTAGCTTGTTTCACACTTCATTAAGACAGAGCTAATAGAAACAATGGGTAGGAGGCCAGGCACAGTGGCTCACGTCTGTAATCCCAGCACTTTGGGAGGCTGAGGTGGGCGTATCACCTGAGGTCAGGAGTTCGAGACCACCCTGGCCAACATGGTGAAGCCCCATCTCTACTAAAAGTACAAAAATTAGCTGGGTGTGGTGGCACATGCCTGAATCCCAGCTACTCGGGAGGCTGAGGCAGAAGAATCACTTGAACCTGGGAAGCAGAGGTTGCAGTGAGCTGAGACGGTGTCATTGCACTCCAGCCTGGGTGACAGAGTGAGACTTAGTCTTAAAAAAAAAAACAGAAACAAAAAGGGTAGGAGGTAGAAATGCCATCCTTTTCCTGCCTGCATTTGTTCTCATTTTCTGCTTTGCTGCTTGTTACAGTGGATGAAGTGTCCTCACTCATGAAGACCCATTCCTTCACTTGTGTTCTGGAACCTGTTGTCTGCTTCCTCCCTGTGGCTTTTGTTCCTGCAGTCCTCACCTCGCCCCTCTAGTGCTAGAATCATCAGTTTGTCATCTCTACTGGACCATTCAAACATCCCCTATAATCTGAAACAGGGATTAGCAAACTCTGTAAAGGGCCAGGTAGTAAACATTTCAGGCTTGATGGGCCACATGGTCTCTTTGATTGGCCTTGTGGTTGTAGCAGGAAAGCAGCTACGTATAATGTGTATAAATGAATGGCCATGGTTCTGATCCAATAAGACTTTATTTACAAAACAGGTAGCATGAGAATGAATTTGTTCCATGAGCCATAGTTTGCCTAATCAAGAATAGTATATAGCCTCTTACTGGGTTAAACAACCATGTGCTCTGTCAATAAAATTATGATGGAGGCTAGGTGCAGTGGCTCACGCCTGTAATCCCAGCACTTTGGGAGGCCAAGATGGCAAATTGCTTGAGCCCAGGACTTTGAGACCAACCTGGGCAACATAGTGAGACCATGCCTCCACAGACAATAAAAAAAATTAGCCAGTCGTGGTGGCGTGTGCCTGTGGTCCCAGCTAGTCAGGAGACTGAGGTGGGAGGATCACTTGAGCCCCGGAGGTCAAGACTTCAGTGAGCCAGATAGCTGGCAGGGAGGGAGGTGAGAATGTACAGGGTCCAGGGTGATTTTTGAAGGTAATGGTTATATTTTTATTTTCATGGATGTTTTTGTGCATGTCCATAAGTTATTTTGGATATAAATGGCAAAATATAGGAGATAGCCACATCCTATTTTTATTATTGGCTGTTCAATTGGCTGTTTAATTTTTTCCATTATTTCTTTTAGAAAACACTTGAGTAGTTCTTTCCAAAATTGGTGGAGATTCTATCTCTCCAAAATTGGTGGAGATTCTATGATCACGACACCTGGATTAGGAGTTGGACTCCAGATGAGATCTATGACTGCTGGGTTCTCTGGGATAGGGTTGGTTTTGTGTGTGTGTGTTGGTGGGGGAGGTGTGTGTGTGTGTGAGACAGAGAGAGAGAGAATGTGTGTACATGTGCAGGAGATGCTCTGGAAGGGTCTCACCTAACAAATACAACAGCCTTCACTTTTAGCCCACAATTACAGTCTGCATGCAATAGTTATTGCAAGGTTGCCTTTAAAGACATCCTCATATACTCTAGATAGCTCTCTTCTACTTAGCCGTTTCAGAGCACAGATTAGGAAAAGCTTCACTGAAGTCCCATTGGTTGCATATGTTCTCTGCTTGGGGAAACCATGGCCGCTATGAATAGAACCCTGTTTGCTGCCTGTTGTCACTCTCCAATAGTATCTCCAGGGCTAAGACACTATTGTAGAGAGTTGACATGTCTTCTCTTCTTCTGTGATGTCTCGACCTGCTGAGAGCAATTGGTGCAGGTATCCCAGGGCCTGAGTTAGCCCAGGATCCGTCTCATCTCTAGGTAGTTAACCTGGGGTCCTCTGCCCTCTGCCCCTGCAGGGGTAGTAAGTGTCAACACTCTTTCTGCCCTACCATGCGTGGCCACTGGGAGTATAACTGATTTCTTTTCTTTATCCTATCCCTTCCAGAATAACTAAAAGATTTCAAAAAGAACTCAAAACTGAGACAGAATAAATACACACACAAATTGTGGCATTTACAATTTTAGATTATTAGATTGTTGAATCTCTGTGTGGCCAAAGACCTGTACAGAGGGCTTTGGAGGGGTCACAGGGGGCCAGGAATCAGAGGGGATGGTTTCTCAACCCAAGAGACAGGAGGTCAAACCTAAAGGAGAAGAAAAGCCAAGGATGATGTTAGAAAAAAAGAACAAAAACAGAAGGGAGCCTGGGAGGGGCCCAAACTAAGGCGTCTAGAACGAGATATCAAAATTAGAGCTTGAGTGGGGCTTAAAGAGCCAGAAGTAAAACTAAAGCATCTCAATCTGTAGCATCTCGCAAAAGGTTAACCTGGCTGGCACAGTTTTGGGGAGTACAATGCTTTTCCTTGGCTTCAGGAGACCCCCTTTCCCAACTCCTTTGACCTTCAAACATCGATTGCAGAATCAATGTTCATTGATTATTGTGCTTTCATTGGGACACAGCGCAGACACGCACAAATCAGCCAGCTCTTCCCTGACTATGGTGGTGGCCTAGTCCATTTGGGCTGCTATAACAAAATACCTTAAACTGGGTGGCTCATAAACAACAGAAATGTGTTTCCCACAGTTCTGGAGACTGGGAAGTCCGAGATCAAGGAACCGGCAGATTCGGTGTCTGGTGAGGGCCCATTTCCTGGTTCACAGATGGTGCTTTACATGATGGAGGGGGCAAGGCAGCCTTTTTTATGAGGCTCCCCCTCCATGACCTAATAAAGTTCCAAAGTCCCCACCTTATTACACCATCACATTTTTGATTAAATTTCAACATATTAATTTGGGGAAGACATAAACATTCAGATCATAGCCAGTGGGCAAGGGCTGAATCCCCCTTGGGGCACAGCCCAGGGGATTGAGAACATTTGGAAAGGGAGAACTAGAGTGAACAAGCCATGTTGAAGGGTGAGTGAGTGCCCATAAGCCACAATCCTGGGAGTAGCATGATGGCAGTGGACAGGCACACAGACAGGAAGAAACTGGCAGGTCTTTCCAGTGGTGACGTGAAACTCAAAGCCATTGGAAGGATGGCCATGTGTTCTGAAAATGAATCACCAGGGAGAAAGGAGCCTCTTCCACCCAGACATACCAGATACCTCTCACCTACGCAATTATGGCCAATATTTGGGAGCCAGGATTTATGATTCAGAGTCAGTTTTTTTTTTTCTTTTTTGTTTTGCGGGGGAGAAGTCATGGTGATTTTGAACCTTGGAGGAAAAGAAGAAAGCCATTATGGAGAAAGCTGTGTGTATGAGTGGATTATAAGCCTGCATGGTGGCCTGGTTGGGGCTGTCACCCCCTTAAATTAGAGTCACAGATTGCTCATACCTCAAATATCCTGAGTAGGAAAGGAAGGAGCAAAAACGGAATGAGAATAATAATAATAATAATAAAGAATTTGCTGATATCAAATGTTTTCTCCTTGGTTTCTGCTTGCCCAGGTCTGACTGGTGCAGCTTATAATTAGTCTCTGCTTGCAGAAGTGTGGTTCCAAAGACTTGTGGATTAAAGACAAACTCTAGAATTTCTCAGTACCTGACAAGTTGTAACGTGAAAAGCTACACTTAGTCCATTAAAGATTTTTCACAGTGACATTTGAGTTCAGCTTCAGAAATATGCCACCTTGCCATTTATCATTTTCAGGGCACGGGTGTCGGAAAGGAGTTTGCTATGAAGAACAAAACAAAATGGATTGCATGTGTAGAGGTGAGCTGGTGAATACTGATAAATGTACTTCACTGAATGTCAGCAAATGTCACTTGAGAAGCCATTTGCAGCTACCATAACAGCCTCCCAAACCCAACAAAGAGTAGCAAAAACGGGCAAAATGAACTGGGCGTCTTGCTTCCGCATGAATAAGCAATCAGCCCTCTCAGAAGTTACACCAGAAAGTTGTTAAACTTGATAGAAGAAGCTTTTCCAACCATACTGATGCATACTATAGATTGCTATAGAGGGCTGGAGACCTTCTGAGGACGTCAGCGCTGTGACTCTGGGCAGAACTTCACAACCCCTTCTCTTCCAGATAGGTGCCTTCCTTTTGCATGTGCAGCCACTGGCTGTCTCTGAGACATATTTTCTGGGTTTTCCTACACCAGTTTGCTGCTTTTGCTGTGTCTACAGACCCCTCTACTCCCTACCCACTCCTAATCTACCCTCCCTTGCAGTGTAATCTGGGAGTGGCTGCAGATGTGACGTGGGATGCAGTCCTCACATGCCACATAAAGAAAAGACCCAACAGAAACACCCTTGAGCCAAAATTTCAGTCTCTCACTCAAGAAAAGAATTTTCAATGTGTCTCCTGGTTAATGTGAAAATTGGAGTAATGGACTCAGCTTCTGGTTCATTCTTGGTACCCTGGCCAAAACTTTCCCTCTATGTGATTTAGGATTTCTGGAAGGTGGGGCCAAGTGTTCTTCAGAATTCAGCTTGGGTTGAGATGTTCCCTTCTTCCTCCTCAGCTTGGTGAGTCTCCAGACTTTCCTGCAGAGAAGTAAATGGGAAAGAAGATCATATTCTCAGAAAAGCTCTCCATGGAATGTGAGACTAATTAAAATAAAATTCCAGCCCCTCTTCATTTTCTAATCTCTGGGGGCTCCTCCTCCTCTTTAACACATACAAAGTCATCCAATACTTTTTTCCTCCTTTATACCAAGAGACTTTAACAGAGTAGCCTGAATTTGTCTGGCCTTGTGAAATATACCACACACACACACACACACACACACACACACGCACGCACATTGCCCATACAAACTGAGGTCAGTTAGGCTTTCATTGGTGCAATGCTGTGGTATAGGGCTCAGATACAAGAAGCCCTTTGTTGAATGTACATCTCAGACTCTGTCCCTGAATGTGCTAATGGACACACTTCCCTCTTCACACTGTTCTGCCGTATGTTTAGCCTGTGTACGTTGGAAATGAACACATTTTACAACCAGGAAAAGACGGGTTCTTGGGAAAGTGAGCTTCCCTCAGATGAACTCGGAGGGATGGTGCAGGAAGGAGGGGTTGGAAGCTAGCTCCTCTTCAGCCAGACTCCTTGCAGACTTCTTAATTCTTTGTGTTTCCTCCTTTTGAATTAGGTGCTTCCCATGGAAGGGCCTTTACTTGGGTCTTGGGAACTCACAAGCCATCTGCTTATTATTGAAATTGAATTGTCCTCAACTTGTTGACTTTCATGTCAACAAGTTTAGTTTAGGAAGAAACAGTGGCACGTTTAGGAGAGAGAAAAGGAGAAGATGAAAGCCAGATCTCTGGATCAGAGGTGGAGGTGAGGAAAATTGGAAGAGATCCTCCAGAGAGAATGAGATGTGAAATGTTCCGCTTGAGGCAGGACCCATAATATAGCCTGGCAGCACTTTACTCAGTTAAGGCACTTTCTGAAGAGCAAATCTCTGCTGTATCCCAGTGTGGAATGTATGTCCCAGCCCAAAAAGCTACTAAAGCATAAAAACATGTTCTAAAGAAAAGACAATATGGGTGCAGATTTCTCATTGTGCCAGTATTCTTTATTTTCTTAGTTGCTGCAATTTTAAAATTTGTATCTTAAAGCTCAAGCTAATAAGCATCTGTTCCCTGGTGTGAAAAGAAACTGTTCATAATTGATTAATATCACAAGAATCCTGTAATTGCTGAAGGCTAGAGCAATGTAAAAACCTACCTTCCTATTGTTTTGTCTTTAAAGAACAAAAACAAAAACCGTGTCGTATAGACAAGGGTAGCCAATATTGTCTCTTTCAGTGAGAAAAAGCAAAGCTGGTTTGGGTGAGCTACTTTACCCACTAATTAGTGGCAGTAGCAGGTTTCCTTGTTTTTAATCCAGAAGCTGTTTACAGTGGATTCTTCTCTGGTCTATTTAAAAACCTAACAAGCCCCCTTTAACCATTTTGCATTCTGGGATGTTTCAAACAAAATGTTAAATTGCTATAACAAGAGGAAGATTTGTTAAAAATACAAAACTGCTTAGAATTGCAGTAATCCCCTCATTCTTGCAAGAATGTAAACAGGACATCAGTTTAGGGAACATTTGCCCATGGAAAAGTCTCCTCTGAGCAAGAAACTTCACCCACTGCATGGGAGCAATGGGCATCATTTAATCGGCTCTAGACATTCCCAATCTCAAACTGAGCTCCCCTGTCCTTGAAGGAGTGGAAAGATACATTAAAGTGGGAGATAAATAAGCAAATTTCAGGTTAACACTGCAGGCAGGCCATCCTAAGGAGAAATGTTTAGAGGAATTTATTACCAGACTTCCACATAACTTCACTCACGTATTCATTCATTCAAGTAGGCACTTTTAAATGCCTACCTTATGTCAGACCTGACATAATATCTTACCTGGATAGCAAGTTTGCTTAGAAGTCATACTCTTTGCCATCTAGAATCACACTCTTTATGGCTCAGCTCAAACCCCATCTCTTCCTTCTAAGATTTCTCCCATGCTTCCCTGTGTGCTTCCAACCAGGACACCCATAAAACAGCATTGTTCTGTGCTGTTCTGAACTGGGTACAACTTTCTCCCCAACAAGTGTTAGTTCCTTGAAAAACGGGTCTCTATCTTATCTCTGCATCACTGAGATAGTCTTTCCTAGTCTGCTCTTTAAAATGAGATTTAAGGCACTGAAAACTGGGTTATCTCTCACTCACACAGAGATCTAAACCACTTTGGTGTGAATACATGGGAAGCAGCCTTCTCCTCCTTGGCTACTGATAGTGTCTGGATTCAGCATTCAATGAAGGTTGTACCAACGACGTAGGTTGGGGAGGAAGTGGATGAGTCCATCTGGATAATCTGGGTACCATGCAGGCAACATCAGACTGGTTAATTAGGAGGAATAGGAGCTGAAGTATCCAAACAATTGTGTAGATGCAGCGTTTGCTGGCAGAGCCATTTTCCCCACCTCTGTATCAAATATGCTTTAGAGATTTGGGAGTTGACACCGCATCCAGATATAGTGGGAGAGAAATGGAGAACATTCACATTTTGCTCTACAGTTGCCAGACTTGAGGCATCCAAGCTTCTTTCCTACTACAGTAACTTATACTATTTCCCAGTGGGAAGAGTTTGGTGTAGGAATCATTCTATCTTCCCTCTCTTGTTTCTGCCCAGGTAGTCACAGGGGAGAGAATACCTAGCCCCACCAACCCCACACAGCCAATTTTGCTATTGAAATCTAAGATTTTGCATGAGATCTGCACATGTTAATGACTTTTGATGAAGAGATTTTCTTTTTTAAATCAGGGATTCAGAAATTCCCTTCCTTCCTCGTGATGCCTATTATTTTCATGTGGGCCTTTCAGGGAAGAATCTTTAAAATTTTCAATCTTTTAATGCAAAGAGTCCCCCAAGCAGGCAGAATACATCCCGTCAGAGCCAAATGTCAGGCCAGAAGAACCTGTGCTTCGAGTCACTTGGCAAATGCACAGAGTTTAACAAGCTCTATTTTTTCCCTTAAAAATACACAAAACTCACTTAACATAATTAATAGTAACACTTTTATTTCAAATATTTCATTTCAGTTCCTTAAAATGTATTTGTTTCCCTGCCCAATGAGGGGGGAAAATCTGCTTCAATTTTAAGAAGAAAAATATAAAGTTTCTAAAAGTAAGGATAGCTGAAGTTTTTTCTCCTCTTAAATTGACATTCAGAAAAAATAAATTTCTATATTCATTTACTTCTGATGTGAGAGCAGAAATGCCACCTTTGTTCAAAGAAAGTTTTTGAAATGATACAAATCTACATGTGCATGTTTCCAGAATTAATACCCATGTGTTCACTGTAGCGGTGGGATTTTCTGCTAGGGGAATCCGCATTGGGAGAAGTATCCCCGCCTTGGGAGCATTTAAGGAAATTTTAATATCCAAACAAAAGCAGTATTACCATCACTACCCACTCCCTCCCTTCGAGGAAAAACAATTAATAATTTGCATATGCTCATGACACAAATTAAAGACAAAGGGCCCCTCACAGGCTGTGGGCACTACACAGCCCTCCGCAGGCTGCAGAGTCCCAGCGCCGAAAGGTTCTAGCTTCCGAATGAATAGCATTAAGCTGCACCACTAAGGCGAGGTGTTCTGGGCCCTCTGGCCCATTCCCACAACAGAATCGAGTTTCCCCAATCAGAAACATCTCCCAATCTTTCCGTAAGCTTTTAGGGGGGAAAAAAAGAACATATAGTTCCAAGGGGGGAAAAATACATATATACTTTGCCCTTTTTATTTTAATAGCCAAACATTGTAATGCTAGCTAAATAGAAATTCTTGTCTGTTAATAGGTTCCTTTAGTTTGTAATAAATAGGAATGCTAATGACTAAAATTTGGTATTTGGTATGCATTAGCTTTTGTGAGCTTTTCTTTACAGTCCTCATTGACATGCAATATGGCAAGCTTCCTTTGAAACATATTTATAAAATAACTACAGTATAATTAAACCAACAAAGCCATCTTTTAAGTAAGCTTAATAGCACAGGTTTTTTTCACATCGGTAAAATTTACTTTAAAAAGGAAAAATAGTTATGCCTTAATCCCCCTGTATATTTTATTCTGTGCATCTAATATTTCCTTTGCATCTACAATCTATGCATATCTAATTCTTTTTGACAACTATGATTATTAATAAAGTGCTTGTGAAAGATATGCTTCATAGCTTCTTCAACAAGAATGTTTTTTTGTTAATGGAAATTGTAACATATCTTGACAGATACAATATATAAGATGTGCTTTTTTCTTAATTGTTAATATTGTTATGCTGCATACACAAGGAGCAGATCAACAGATGTGGCAGGTAATCAGAGTGGATGCCATTTTACACAATGTAACTAAAAATATTTTAATGATATAAAAGCAATAGATAAATAAAAGCAATTATGTTTAATTTTGCTTTTGGTGTGCCGGCAATTTTTGGTTGTTGCTTCCGTTGCCAGTGCGCTTAGCAGAGTAGGAAGCTCGAAGCGCAAAGCAACCGGACCCAGGCGGCTCTGCCTTCTTGCAGCCCAAGGGTCCTGCAAGCCGCCCTTTCTCTCTCCGCAGCTTCAGCGATCCAGGCGCGCAGGGCCCGACTGAATGCTAATTTGGGATACACAGGAGCGCAAGTTCACCGAGTTTTCCGCAGTTTTGCAAATCCTTTTCCCTCTCCCCATGCCTCACGGTTTAAGACCACGCGATTTCCCAAAAAGAAAAACTCAAAAGATGCCAGGCGCCGGGCTGGAGTCACTTAGAGCCAGCTCTGGCTGCTCCTGCGCCTCCCCGACCCCCGGCCGCCGCTCGGCCCTGCCCCTCGCGCCTCGCCCCCTTCTCCCGAAACTCCGTCCTCTCCGCCGAGGGGCTGCCTTGCCCCCAACCCACCCCCGGCGTGGAGAATAAACACAGTTGACATCACTCTTATAATCTTTATTTAAAACTGTTTCCAAGGTTACAAATTGCCGAGCCTCGTATGCAACAGGTTCCTCCGAAGCGGTATCATTACAGATTAACTGTAATGTGTAGGATTAGAATAAAAGCATAAGAGATTAGGTAAAAGGGCGACGCTCCAGACATAACGCCCGAGCGCATCTCGACTGAGTCAGCCTAGGGAGACCGCGAAGGCGCAGGGTGTCGGAGCGCCGCGGGGCCGCAAAGCCGGACTCGGTTCCTCCGCTCCCCGCCCCGGCCCCGGCCCCGGCCCCGGCCCCAGAGCGGTCAGGACGGCGGCGCCGGAAGGGCCAACGCGGCCGAAGGTTTCGGAGCCAGGCTTCCCGGGCGTCAGGGGCTAGGGACGGGTCCCCAGAGCTGGGGAAGATGAGGGGTCGAGAGGCCGTGGAGGCGGAGGACGCGGGCAAGCCACGGCCCGGCTGGGAGCTTCGGAAAGTGCCGCGCCCGGGACGCGGTCTCCGGGCGGGGCAAAGCTCAGGGAAGGCGGCGAGGGGGTCCCCACACCGGCACGGGGCACCGGGTTTGTCCATGTGGCTGGCTGACACTGCCTTCAAGGCCCAGGCCCGATGGGGCCCTTCCTGGCGTCCTCCTCACCCGCACTCCGCCGCGCCTCCCCTGTCCGGCTGGGGCTGGGGACAGCGGCAGGGGCTGGGCAGCCGCGCAGGCCGCCCGCACCCTTCCAAGCCCAGGCCTCTGGCCTTCGCCGCCCGCCCAGGCCGTGCGGCCTATTGGACCACCTTCCCCCCGGCCTTCGCCTGCCCCTCTCGCGCCAGGAAGGCCCTGGAGCTCCCTCTCCCCTCACACCGCTTCCTGCGGGGCCAGGGCTCGCCGTGCTGGCCCCGTTTGGACTCAGGCCTGACCTGGGCCACGGCCTCAGGCCGCTGACGCAGCCCCGAGGGCTGTTTGCGTGTTGGGGTGGAGGGCGCGGGGCTGGAAAAACAAACAGGGCGGGGGCGCGGAGGCTTGGGGTGGGGGCCGCAGGGGGCTGGAAGGAAGTGCGCAGTGTGGCGAGAGCACGAACAAAGCCCTCTCGGGAGCCCCGTCACCCCTCGGTGACCCCAGGCCCGCCCCGCTGAGCGCGGGGCTCGCGGGCCTCGCCTCCGAGCAGGCCGCACCGCTCGGTGGGCGCACGCCAGGCCTCCGCGGCCGCCCGGACCACTGCTCCCCTCGGACCCCGCAGGCCGAGCCCGCGGCCGGCCCCGAAGGCGCGAGGGGCCGCGCGGCCGGCGGTGGAGCCTCACCCAGCGACGGAGCCCACAGAGCGAGGCTGAGGAGGACTCCATGCTGTTGTCCGTCGGGAAACCGGGCTATTCTGGGGCGCGCTGGTGCCACCACTCTGCCAGCAGCCGGGGAGGGGCCGCGAGGGCTCCCAAGTGGACGGAAGTGGGCGACCAACTTCGCCGCGACTCCTGCTTCCTAGAGAAGGGCCTTGGCTGAGGAGGCGGCGGGAGGGGACTGTTGCAAACAGCTGTTCCTCATACATATTTCATTACACAATCAGATAATGCGTCCCACCACCTTCTCAATTATTCACAGATAAACATTTTCAAGACGTTTTGACATCTGTCTTAGTGCCTGCTATTAATTTAGTAATCACTGTAGTTAAAAATGTATGGGATTTTTGCCGTCGGAGCACCTCCTATCCGGCGCGCGGGCCCAGTGTGGGACTGCGGCTGGGGGCCCGGGCCCTCCGGGAGTGAAGATACCTTTGGAGGTGAGACGGCCTCTCTAGCGCGTTGACACTGTTGATGGATGGGATTAAAGGGGTATCAGGTTATTTTAATTTATTGTTGAAGATGATGACTGCTCGCTCCCCCACCCGCATACCGTCCTCACTTTCCCACCCCAGCCCTAGACCCGTTCAGCCCTTTGCCCCGGGCAGCGGAAATGGTTAGCTTCATCTAGGAGTTTCTGCTGAGGAAGGCGCAGGCAACCCTAGTCGGCTTAGAGAGAGAGAGAGAACCACACGCAATCACCGAGCACGATTTCTCCCAACAAAAAAACTAACAATAATAGCTATCCACACACTCAAGGGGTCTCAAACCTCCGAAGTTTTGCCCTGAGTCTTGTGGCCCTGGCAGAGGTGACAAGGGCATTTGGGAAAGACAGAGAAAAATAAATTCGCTCCAGTGACTGTACACGGGGCATTTGGGGCTATGAGAAAACGAGTTGCTTTTCTGCTTGAGTGATAAATGTTGCAACGGGCATAGCTATGTAGACGCAAACAGTTTTTTAAACCAGAGAAGCAGAGTTTGAAGAACCTTGTAAGGCTGAAAATAATAGCATACACTCCCAACTTCAAGATGCTGTGATTAATTGTTGGGAAAGCTCTAGATAGATTCCCCAAACGGGGGAAATACTCAAAGATAAACGAGTTTGTTTCTTTGTGTTCTGAATCTCAGCTGCAAGAATGAAAGTTACGCTTTGAGTTTGAGAGTGATGTCTATTTATTTCTCTTCCTTCTGTCGCAGTCTCTTTCTCAGGTGAGTTAGCAGGTGGACTTTGATTTTTAAAACTATCTCATTTGGGAACGAGGGAAAACAAATCTGGTGAAAGAAAATGGCCTTGGAAGAAACTGCCCTTCCAACGAAGATTAAGTGACTCCAAAGTGATTTTCACTCTTTATTGTTCAAAACATCCACAAGAACAAACTCGCTAAAATTTCCAGGAATTAACTGTATCTAGAAAAAGAAAAGGACATAGTGTTTGCCCCCAAAAGAAGACATTCACACCCCCATACTCTTCTGTTTCTAGGGCAACTACATCTGCAGAATACATGTCCTCCTGCGGCGTTTTCCGGGTAGTTCATTTCTTCTTCACAAAATGGGCCCTCCTCTGCCCCTTCCCTTGGAGGGTGGTCATCCGACTTGCTGGCCCAGAAAGTCCTTTTTTTCCACCTTCTTTGTCTAAATGAATCTTCTCGGACTTACACTCCACTTTCAGATGAGAGAGCGAGGTTCAGAAGATGTGCTCAAAAGAGAGAAAGTTGGGAAGGGAGGTGAAGTGGAAGCAAGGGCACCCCTGCTCCCAGGGAGCCTGCCTCTTCTGCAGGAAACCCGGAGGTAGCCACTAGAACTGGTTAGGCAAAGGGAGCTCACACTAAAAACAAGCCTATGTAGAGTAGTTTCTCAGGCCTTGCCCTAGAGCCACTCTGGAAACTCCTCTCTGCAACCCCCCAACTCCGCCCGGACACCGTGCTCAGCCAGAGACAGGGGAGCAGGGGGTGAGGACTTCCCAATATATCACAAAATTTTTTTTTAAATAAACTATGTAATTTGGTTTACTTTGAAGTGTGTTCTGCAAACGTATTTGACATACAGGGTATTGGGGTGGAGATGGGGGCAGGAGGGTGTGGATCCTTTTGAATGATCAAGTTTAGGATAAGAAGGGTGAAAGGGGCAAAACAAGGGCCCTCCAGCTTCTCAGGCCATGGTTAGAGCTAAATGTTCCTATTAAGAATTATGAATCTCCCAGCAGTGAGTGAGAACTTGCATGCGCTCCACCCAAATCCTTTTTCAGAATGCAAACCGCTAGGTCAAAAATAATAAGAAATAAACAATAAAAACAATCTCGGTCAAAATGAATCTTTCCTGGATTGTCCTTTTCTGGGTATCTCCAACAGAGCTGAGAGGAAGGCTAAAAGGTTGGCTCTGGGTGGTTGAGGCCTTGGTTCTTTCTAGTGGCCAGGACTTGACCTGAAACCTTTCACCCAGTCGGCTCAACAAAGTTTCTCCCTCCGAGCCAACGTCCCTCTAGCAGGAAGCCCCCTTGGCCTTGCGGCCTGCGTCCTCATTCGGCGAACTCTCCCGTTCACGGCTTCCTGTACATCTGCCCTTGTGGTTGGGGTCACTCCTCGCAGGCACTGTGGCTTTTGTCTGCATCTGGACAACAGGGTGTGCACCCGTTTATTCAAATAATTATGCCTGTGGGCAGTTCTTTATTCCTCAAATTCCTGTTAGTGTTCCTTTAATTCTCCCGTAGTGTTCCTTTAATTCTCCCGTGTGTATTCGGTACGATTGCCTGTACGTTCCAGGCATAGTCAGGTGACTCAGCTTGAGTCTGAGCTCAAATGTGCGCGACCCCCTGGGTCTGCATGGGGAGAAGGAGGTGTGCACGTGCAAACGCGGGACTTTGGGTGGAGTGTGAGGTTGATAGGGCTTTCGGCCCCAGGGCCCTCTAGGCCTCTTTTAAATACCTTCATCTGCCCAATTTCTTAACCTTTCAGGACAAGGAGGGAGACCCTCCGCGATCCTGCGCCTTGACACCCTTTGGGAAGGATAGGACCATCATGTAGGACGTCTCCGGTGGACTGTGGCTGGGCCGGGCTGAATGGGCGGGCGGAGGTCCCGAGGTCGTCTCCTGGCTCTCGATTGCTCCCATCACCCAAGCCACCTCGAGGTCAAGTGCGCCCTGGGGCTCTGTCTGGGGAGGTCATGGCGTCTCGGGGCGAGTGATATGCACGTTTTGGGGCAAAACTCTCCTAGGCCTCGCAGGAGCAGCTGTATTTGTAACTTGGAATTGGCCTGGGCCCGCCTCCCTTGGCCCCTCCTCCAGCTCCTACCTCAACACGCAGCGCTCAGCCGGCTGCCAGAGTGCGCTTCCCGGACCACCCCCAAGCACCCTGGGGCCTCACCATCCTTCAGGGTCCCTGGGGCATCCTAAGGGCCTGGATCTGGAAGAATGGGGGCCAACAAGAGTGGCCAGGGCTCTCCTGGGGCGGTTTTGCCATGTATTCCTCCGCTAGAATTAGCCTCTCGGGCCTGCGCGCCTACAGGTTTCAGAGGCCAGCGGGAACGTTGGCCTCGGGTGTGTGGGGGTGAGGGGTGTGGTGTGTGTGCACGTGTTCACGCGCGACTAGAAGCGGTTCCTTGTGCATTTCTAGAATCTTGTAGATGTGTTTTCTCGTGAGAATGATGCGGACTTACTGCTGACTTCAGGTCAGTTTGAAAAGGGAGAACGTCAGCCCGATGGTAGGTGGTTGTGTCTCTCCTGAGCATTCGTACAAAGTGAAGCCACCTCCCCTCCCCCATGCAGTCTCCCAGACCGGGTCAAAGGACCCAGGCTCCAGGTCGCTGAGGCCTGGAGGGCTGAGGCCCTTGCTGTGCGCCCTGGTGCTCTGATCCTAAGGCCCAAGCTGCCCCGGTACCCACCTAGGGTCAGGGTGGAAAGCCTACGTGGGAAAGGGGGACCTGGAGAACTACCCCCACGCCCATGGCAGGGTGGAGTCCCGATTTTGGCATATTGGACCTACCCACTTGGCATCTCCCTGCCCCGACCCCGTCTGGGATCCGTATTGGCAGCGACGAGGAAGGGAGGAATGGTAAGGGAGTTGGGTCGGTACAGGACGGAAGTGAAGATGGAAAAAGAGAAGAAAAATAAACAAAACTGGGTAGGGACATGGAGATGGGTGAGGCTGGGGTAGGGTGGGGTTGGGGCTGCCTCGGAGAGCAGCGGCTTTTCATCCTGCTATAGGGAGGTGCGTTTGGCTGAGCTGTCCCCCCACCAAATAAAGCTAATGATGTAGTAATTTAGGAGGGGGAGAGGGGCTGGGCAAAAGGAGAGAGGGGAGAGGATGGGGAAACGCGCGCCCCAAGAGCAAAAGCAAACAGCTGTGGAGGCGCTGCCCGCGGCTCAGGCTTCCCAACAGGTTAGCTATACTGGGATCCACCCGGCATTTCGCAGGAAGGGGTGGGGGGAAGACAGAGCGAGAGGGGGAGAGAGCCTCACAAGAGGACAGAGGGAGGGAGGGAAAGAGAGATAGGAGCCAGAGAGCGCACCGCGCGGCTTAAAAGGAGAGACTTACTAATGAATATTTATCCGCCGCTGCTCCGTGCTCCCGGCTTCCCTTACCTTTCAGCAGGTAAGATCCTCCCTGTGCCCCAGCCCCGGGGGCCCTCCTAGCTCCCCAGTCGGGGAGCCTGTGGCTGGGCGGGAGGGCTCTCCGTTGGTGGGGGTGGGAGGGCGGCTCTACTCTGCGTTCACTTTGGGTGCCCGGGCATGCGACCCTGCACGACTAGGAACCGCCTGCGTGGGCTCCACGTGTGAAATGAGTGTGAGCATGTAAGAGTGTGTTTGTGTGTGTGCGAGAGAGAGACAGAGAGACTATGAGCCCGCAAGCGCGCGCGCCTGTTTGTGGTGCGCTCTGGAAACATTTTCCGACTTTTCACTCGGGCGCCCTGGATTTCTCGCCTTTGCCTTTCTCTGCTTCCCCTCCCTCTTCTCTTGCCCTCCCCTCCCCCACCCTGGTCTACCCCACCCTACCCCACTCCTACCCCGGCTGCTGAGGCGCTCTTCTGCCGGCTATTGTACGGCTGGCGCGGGCTCCCCCTGGCCACATCCCGGGCCTCTCATACAAGAAGAATAGTTCTGTTTCCGCCGTAAACCCCCACACAAAGGCTGCCCGGCCACCGGGTCCCCTGTCTCCCTTCCTGGGGACTTCGGCTTTTGAGGTGCTGCGGCGCGTTCTTTCTCCCTCCCCCTCTCAGGGCGCCAGGGCCCAGACCAAGGAGCTAAGAGTGATCGGGACTTGGGGGTACCGGGTGGAACTCCTTGGGGGCCGCCCGCCAGTCTTCCTGGGCTGCAACCCGGAGCCCCGAGACCCCCAAGGGAAGGGCGCCTCTTCCCCCACCACCACCCCAGCCGTCGCCTGCGGGAGGAGCACGGGGAACCCGGCCCAGCCAAAGGGGAAAGAGGGAGGGGAAAAGGAAGAAGGTCGGGGAGGGGCTGACCATATAACCAGAATTCTTTAAACGGACTTACCCGGCCACCTGTTGAGAATCCATGTGGGGTCGACTGGCTCCGGAGTTGCGCAAGGTGGACACACAAAACCAAAAGCCGGAGTTGGGAAAAGAAAATTCTTTCTCTGACCATGCCAGACGCGGCCGGTCAGGCTCGCAGCTCCGCGCTGGGATCGGGCGGCTGTACAACCAAGATCGACTTTGCCCTGTTCCCCAACGCCCCCCTCATCCCACGGCTCCACGGCTGGGAGGCTCCGGACTCAGAGCTCGCGGACTCGGCGCTCAGGGCCAGCACCAGCAGCTCGGCTTAACCCGGGGCAGGCTCTGTAAGCCCTGCTCAGAAGTCAAGAGCAGCAGTGCTGCCTCTCCTCGCCGCCTTTCATGCCGCGGCCGCTCCTTATTCTTGTGCCTCGGCCTCTCCCGGCCCCCTCGGACAAAACCCCCAGAGCCCGGCCACTCTCTTCCCGCTAAATCCCCTTCGGGGTCAGTGCTCTACCAGCACCGGGCCGCGCGCCTCTCCTGCCAGCTGTGTGGCTCTTAAAGAGCTGCACCCCTCCTCCGCCCTGCGCGATCCCCCGACCCCCGCCTCCCCTCCCCTCTCCTCCGGATCTAGCCCCCCACGCCGACGCCTGAGGTCCCTGCTACCCCGACCGATGCCTGCGGACTCCCAGCCCCCTCCCCTCGCCTCCTCCCCTGAGCAGCCGGTGGGCCTGGCCTCCAGGCCACAGGGCTGAGTTCTACCCTCGCCTCAGGTTCCCTTTCTCACCAGCAGCGCCCACCCCTCCCTTCCCCGCCCCTACTTTAGCCCTCTGGGTCGATCAAGGCCCGGGCACCGCCTTTGCCCAGCTCAGAGGTGATGCCTAAAGATTGCCAGTTTAAGGTTAAGTTAGGGGGTTATGTGATGGGAAATGGGGCAGGGCATGCTAGTGGAGCTAGGGAGAAAGGAAGAGAAGCAAACCAGATGGACTTGGAGAGCTCTCTGTGTCCCAGGGCCTACCTGGCCTTTTGGTTCCTTCCCACGACCTCCCAGAGACGCTCACGCAGGCACGGGGTCCTGAGGTTACCAACCTGACCAGGCCCACTGTGTGTCTGAGGGATCCTGGGCATGTTTGTGTTTGTGTGTTGGGGGGTGGGGTCCAGAGTCCTGAGTGTGGATCTGGAGCAGCCTGCTTCCCAAGCCCAGAGCATTAATTCCCCCCAAAAGTAACTCTTAAGGGCCCAAGAGCTGTGGATGCAAGGAGGGAGTGAAGGACCTTGAGCTCCAACTGTCCAGGGAAAAGGGCATCAGAAGAGAGGGGAGACAGAAAGGGAAGGAAGGCTACTCTTCCTGAGGACTGAAGCACAATTTCTAAGAGGGTGTCTTATATTTACTGGCCAGCCATGTCAGCTGCCCCACTAAGAAAAGGTGAAGTAGATGACTGCTTTGGTTTCCCTTCCTTCCAGAGCTCTGGCTCTCTGCCTCTCTGCCAGGCTGCCAGGCCAGTCTTGCAGGGTGGTCTTGCCTATAGCACTTTTTTTTGCCAGGCCTCCCTGGGACTAGAAGCCAAAGAAGGGATACCTCTGTTGAGGGGGAGTGCAGGACAGGCTGTGGTACCCTGCCTTCCCTACTGCCACTTGTCATAACATGTGACTGGGCTCTGTGAATGGTGGAGGCAATGATGGGTTAGGGAGGGGAGCTGCCCACCCTTTCTCAAACCCAAGTCCTAGCACACCAGGTCTGGCTGTTCAGAAGGGGAACCTTGGGAAGAACTGTGTGGCCTCTGGGCAGTGGAAGCTAAGGGAACTTGAGGTGATAGGAGGATGGAAGGCTGACCCTCAGCCACCCCAACATTAGTCCAGATGCATCTTTAAGGAACTGGAGTGACTAATTGATTTGCAATTGGTCCTCTTGGGAGAGGTTGGCAGTGCACTCCCTAGGCTGTTTCCTGAGACAGCAAAAGCCTCTCCCGCCACCCGCCCCCCTCCCTGAACTGCCCCCAACCAGTAAGGCTCACACCTCCCAAGTCTCCAGCCCCTCTCTCTTGGGAATGGGTAACTGCAGGCAGCTAGGCTGGGTTTGTGCCCACCCTCCGGGGCCTGGCAGTGGGAGGTGTCCTGGTTCAAGACAGAGCCAAACTTCCCCTGTTTCAGAATGTGGGGGGTGGAGGGTCCTTTAGAGGGCGGCGGGGCTCATTAGGCAGAGCAGGGTGCCGAGAGGTGCGCGCCGCCGGCCCCTGAGGCCGCCTTTGAGCCGTCGGGGCGGCTTCATTAAGCTGCGTTAACAAGGCGTACAAATGCCGAACCCAGCAGCTTTCTTGCAATGCCCGGCCTTAGCAGGGCGCCGGACTAATGAGGGTCACTCAAAGGGGCTGATCAAATATTCAAATTTCCCCGCACGCCAGGAACTTTTATGCATGGAGAAAGTTGAGGCAACTGAGCTGTGTTTACTGTCCGGGGCGACAATTGCTTGGAGCGCCAGTCCCCCGAGGCTAAGGCGGGGGGCGGGGGTGCGGGGAGGGAGCAGTTGTTGTTGTTGTTTTTCAAAGGAAAGTAATCGGGGTCCTTGAAGGGCTTCGCGGCCTCCCCGCCTGCGTGCTGCGCTCCCCTGCGCCCTCCCTGGCCGCCCGCGCCAAGCGCCTCAGTTTGCAGCTTGCGGGGAGGCCCAGACTACGGGCCACCCGGCCAGCCTCCGCCTCCTGACATCCTGGGAGCCGGAAGGGGCGTTGCCCCCACAGGGCAAACCTTCCCCCGGCCTCCT
The DNA here is from genome assembly GCF_028885625.2 of Pongo pygmaeus. Lineage (NCBI taxonomy): Eukaryota > Metazoa > Chordata > Mammalia > Primates > Hominidae > Pongo > Pongo pygmaeus. The sequence goes on along the minus strand of NC_072385.2, from coordinate 88,779,439 downwards.
GGTCGGCTGTTGAGAGCCGAGCAAGGCCAAGTGGGTGCAGCTGCCCCAACCCTCCGGATCCTCGTCTCCCGGAGGCCTGCAGACCCGTTGGCTTTCCCTGTAACCCAAAACAAGGAGAGAGTGGGAGGTCTCTCGGGCGTTCTCCAGATGTGGTTGAGACTTTCCTAGTGCTGGGGTTGCGGGTGACATTTGTAAATAAATGCCAGTTGGTCGGGTACAAGGAGAACACTCTTTAAACCCCAAAGACATCTTTTCTCCCTGCCCCACCTGAAGGCGATATTTTCGATCCCCGGGGCCAGGATTGAAGCGGGGATGATGGCAGCAAATTTGTTCTGCACAGGTGACAGCAAATTTGTTCTGCACAGGTGACCCGGCCTGTACGGGCGCCAAGTCCTAGATCCCGCAATCAGTGCGGCCAGAGAGCAGAGAAGAGACCTAGAGGAACTGCAAGCTGACCTATCCACCCGAGACTCTCCGCTCTGAGCGACCCCAGGGTGCAGGCGCCCTCCGCGCGCCACCTCCTCTAGCGGTCCCCCAGGGTCCCTTCCCAGTCCTCGCATTGCCCTAGGGCTTCCTTGGTTCCCAGACCAGCGTAGAAGGAGGCTGGGCCCTGGAACCCAAGGTCCCTCTGCTTCTGCTCCACTCCCCAGTGCCCAGCGACTGGGAATTTGGGAGGGGAAGCTCTGGCGCTCCACAGCCCTGCTTCCCACCCAAACACACACTCAGAACGCCTAGACTGAGACCCTATGGAGCCTGCGCCCCCAGCCCGGCGGGGAGCCAGTCCGGCCCTCCGCTCTGGGACCAGCCGCCCCGCCTCCCTGCCCTGCTCTCCGGACTCTCAACTTACCCGCTCCAGGCGGCGGGAGTAGTGCTTCAGGCCAGAGCTGAGAGGCGCTGGCGGCGGCTGGACCGCGAGGTGGGCTCGGTGGGCGGCGCCGAGCTCGGCTCTTCTCGGAGGCGCGGACAGCCCGGGGCTGCCAGCCGCCCTACCGGGTCCCGGCGCACAAAGCTACAAGGCTCGCTGCAGCCCTCTGCCCTGCCTCGCGCTCCGGAGCCGCGGTCGCCACCCAAGCAGGCGGGGTGCGGCAGGGCGGCAGGCGCTGGGGCAGAGGCTGGGGGGCGGGGGTGTCGCCAGAGTCTCAGCCCCACTTGCCTCAGTTCTCCCTGAGTGGCGATGGTTTTTTATTTCAGCGGTTTCGGCAGAGCCCGCAGCACCTGCCCAGCCTCCCTCCGGGGCTGGCCCGGCAGTGGCAGGGAGAGGCCAGTTCCCCCCCACCCGGAGGCGGGGGTTTCGGGGACGGGGAGGGGACTGACCGGGTTCACCCGCCCGCCCGGCGCCTGGGTCCCCGGCTCCGGGGGATGCAGTTTCGGGGTCACGAGCTGCTTTCAAAAAGTTGAACACAATATTCGGAAACCCACCCGTAGGAATTCTCCCCCCACACGCGGCACAATACCCACTCCCCTCCCCTTTTTCATTCCTTCCTCCCCCGCTTCCTCCTCCTGCCCCTTCCACCTCCCACCCTTCAGCCTATAATCCTTCCCCTATGAGAGAAAGGGATCGGGAAGAAAACATGAAGTGTCTGTTTTTGTGTCCCAACCTTTGGGCTCTTTCTGGGCCCTCAGTGAACGACCGCCCAGAGCTTCTCAGCTGCTTGGAGAAGGACTCATGGCCGGGAGGAGAGGGAATATATATGGAGTGGAGAGAGCACTGAAATGGGGCTTGGCAGGTCTTCCCTTTGGAGGAATATTTTTCTGCCCCAGTCGTCGTGTTTACGACCTGCTACCCCACGACTGCCTCTGGCTAAGTGAGCCAGTATTGGCACCTCGCCGGACCCAGGGCCTCCCTGCCGCCCGGAATCCTCCAAGGAGGCTTGCACTTGTCGGCTTGCTCTTCTCCCCGGCCCTCAGAGGCCTGGCACTGCGGGAGTCAAGGCCTAAGCAGGGCTTCAGCTCAGGGTTTAGGGGCTGGGACACTCACAGCCCCAGTCACGTTAGGTTTCCCATTTAAATTCTCTCTCAACCTCTCTTTCTCTCTTGCCTCATTGAGATCACCAAAGTGGTGTGGACCCGGCGCCTTGCCCCCAGATCTGCATCGGAATGCAGAAAAGATCTTAAAAAAAAAAAAAAAGTTTTGAATTCCTCAATGATTTTTCTTCTGGAAAGGCAGCTTAGGATAATTATTTCAGCTTTATTGAGGGCAGATTAGTTGAAGTCTGGGCGCTGCGTTTCAATACGCGTTGTACACGGGCCGACAATGTGGTCATTGTTGGCTACTGTGTGTGAATCCATTCAACATATACACTTTTTAACACCAAACCGAGTCCTGTCTAAATATACACAGTGCTCAGGGAAAGACGTCTCTGACCCCGACAAATCTGCGTAAATCACACTTCCATAGTTACAGAAGCCTCACAAAGGGAGGCCCGGCTCAAGATGCTGATTACATCTTCTTAAAAGCAACATACCTAAGAATAAATACCCATGCCTGGCCTAGGGGCTGTGGTGGCCAGAGGCAGAGAGGGCCCTCTGTGTTCTATGGGCCTTTTGGCGTCTGTTTTAGGCTTTCGATGTTACTTTCCCTAGAGAAATTAGACAGTTTTAAAATGATAATGGTAATTATTATTATTTTACAATACGAGCAAACAAGCAATTTTCAGGCCTTATTCACTTCATCCGGGTGGCTGGCCTCCAAAGTTTGAGTGCCCTCTGGGGCTGGCAGGCAGGACCAGAGCTCCTTCTGTTGTGTGGTGAGGAGTGGGCATCTGTGGGACTTTTCTGGGTCCAGAGAGCTCTTGGGCTTCTCAGCTCCCGCAGCTCCTCCGCCACTCCTCAGAGAGGCAGCTGAATTCTGGGAAGAAACAGAGTTGGGTTGCTTCTTAAGATGGAAAGAAGTGTACTGTTTGGACTCTTATTTTAAAATACAGGGTGGTGGGGGAAATCGAGGCTCCTTGACCGGGGAGGGAGTAAAGAACAGCCTAATTGATGAAGAGGGAGTTGAGGTGAATGTGGTCCATGGGCACCGATGGGGGAGGCAAGAGTGGCCTCCAGCACCCTGGGAATTGGGCTCAGGCTCCCTGGCGCCAGATACCCTCGGAATGCGGGATCCCTGGCTGGCGCCACGGCCCGCTGGGCCAAGGTCGGTGCTTGGTGGGCCCCATGATCTCATCTCTCCTTTCTTCCTTGCCACTATTAGTGCTCACATAGGCAGAAAGAGGCGGCCCGACGTGCAAACCATGTGCAAACCGCGCCCGCTGAGCTGGTCAGCCGTCTTTCCTTGCCCGCCGACCTGGCCTATGTGGAGCCTGGGGGACCCTCTTGCCTCCCAACAAAATCCCCGCTCTAATTGCACATCCCATTCAACAACTCTGCCCAGGCCTTTTCGAATTTCTGGATCAACTTCTTTAGGGAAAAGGGAAGAAGAAGGCTCAGAGACAGCGGTAGAGAAAAGAGGAGAGAGAGGGAGAAGAGAGAAGAGAGGAGGGGGAAGTAGCGAGATTAAGAGTTGCAAAGATAAAAAAAAATTCTCTTTATCCCCCCACTTCTCCCTCCTTCCCTGCTCTCCCCCTCCCCCCGCCCTCTAGCTAAGTGGTAAAACCGTCCTTACGTTCTCGGTATTGATTGGCAGGGCTGACAGTGATTGGCAGTGGTTGCCGTGGCAACGCCACAACGACACGCCATAGACCAATAGAAAAGCGAAACAAAATGTTTCAATGCTGCACTCACTGTGGATTTAGGGGAGATATTATGAGGCTGTTGTCATTAGGGCGATTGCGGTGGAATCGCTGAATCTTGACTCGGCGGTGGTTGGCTCTCCCTCTCCTCTCTCCCTCTCCCTCTCTGTCTCGGGTTCTCTCTCTGCGCGCGCGCATCGGGCCGCTCTCCTTCCTCCCTCTCTATGTGGCTGCGCGGGTGTGTGTGTGTGTGGATGTGTGTGGGGTGTGGGTGTCCCTTACGCCCTTCCTCCTCCCCCTCCTCCTCCTCCTCCTGCTCCCCCCTCCTTTCCTTCTCCTCCTCCCCCCTCTCCTCTCCCTCCTCCTGGTCCTCATCGCCCCTCTCCTCCTCTTCCTCCCCTCTCTCTTCCTCTCCCTGAATTTTCTCGTCTCCTCTCAGGTCAGTCCATGGTATTCCGCTCCCCCCTAGACCTCTATTCCTCCCACTTCTTGTCGCCAAACTTCGCCGATTCTCACCACCGCTCCATACTTCTGGCGAGTAGCGGCGGCGGGAACGGTGCGGGAGGCGGCGGCGGCGGCGGGAACGGTGCGGGAGGCGGCGGTGCTGGCGGAGCAGGCGGCGGCGGCGGCGGCTCCAGGGCCCCCCCGGAAGAGTTGTCCATGTTCCAGCTGCCCACCCTCAACTTCTCGCCGGAGCAGGTGGCCAGCGTCTGTGAGACGCTGGAGGAGACGGGCGACATCGAGCGGCTGGGCCGCTTCCTCTGGTCGCTGCCCGTGGCCCCCGGGGCGTGCGAGGCCATCAACAAACACGAGTCGATCCTGCGCGCGCGCGCCGTGGTCGCCTTCCACACGGGCAACTTCCGCGACCTCTACCACATCCTTGAGAACCACAAGTTCACCAAGGAGTCTCACGGCAAGCTGCAGGCCATGTGGCTCGAGGCGCACTACCAGGAGGCCGAGAAGCTGCGCGGCCGCCCACTCGGCCCGGTGGACAAGTACCGCGTGCGCAAGAAGTTCCCGCTGCCACGCACCATCTGGGACGGCGAGCAGAAGACGCATTGCTTCAAGGAGCGGACTCGGAGCCTGTTGCGGGAGTGGTACCTGCAGGACCCCTACCCCAACCCCAGCAAGAAACGCGAACTGGCGCAGGCCACCGGCCTCACTCCCACACAAGTAGGCAACTGGTTTAAGAATCGGCGGCAGCGCGACCGCGCCGCGGCGGCCAAGAACAGGTTAGTGGCGGGGCCCGCGGCCTGGCTACAGCCTCGGAGGCCTGGGAAGGGGAGAGGGGTTGAGATGGGGCTAGCGGAGCGGCCGCTGAGAGCCAGGGAAGCCGTGACTCCTGGCCAGTCGGAGAAAGTTTCCGCTTGTCCGGGACGCGCGGAAGAGGGGGCGGGCTGGCTGTGGGTGTATTGATTGCTTTGACCAAGAGGGGCTTTCGTCAGGGCGGAGAGTGTGTGCTTGCGACCCGAGTGCCCGCAGCCCCTGGGAGCCTTAGCCCTGCGCTGCACCCGTGCCTGCCTCCTTAGCCCTGCCGCCAGCTCGGCGATCCTCTGGAGCCTAGAGACAGGGAGGGAATGAAAGCACTCCTTGCCATCTGGTTCTTATTTCTGTGCATTGCAAAACCCCGAGAGAAATCCACTAGCGTCAGAGAGAGGAAAGTGAACCTGGGTCCCTAGCACAAGGGGAAAAGGCCGGAGGCCACTGCGCAGCGGGCCTGTTTCCCGCAATGCTGCACGTTGCCTGACCGGGAGCAGAAGAGCCGGGCTGGGAGTGGAGAGGCCTAGTGTGTGCGTGTGCGTGTGTGTGTGCACGCGCGTGTGCATGTACTCGCCCTCCTGTTTCAGCCGAGGAGAATCCCTTTGGTCCTCTAAGTTGGGAAGCGGACACGAGCAGCCTCGTTGCCGGCAAGTTGGCCACAAAGTCACAAAATTGTATAGGGCTTGACCAACATCACAGGAGCTGGGCCTGGGGGAAGGAGAAAAAGAACCCGAGGGAAAGAAGTGAATAGACGAAAGGAGTGGGGAGAGAAGGGAGAAAGAAGAGAGAAAGTTGGGTGAAAGCCCTGATGTGGAGCCTGTCTCTCTCTATCCAGCCAGGAAGGCCCAGGGCCTGGTGTACCTCAGGGAGCCGGACCCCCAGCTGCTGACAGCTGCCCGTGGGTGGGGGCTGGGTGTGAGTTTCTGGAGGAGTGTTCGAGTTTAGGCGGCCGGGACCTGAGCCCATGGCCCTCTCACCCCTGCCGTGGAGCCCACTTTTCGTCTGATGAGGGGAGGGCCCAGGGTCAAGCCAAGGCCTCCTTGTGGAGAGAATTCCAGACACCAGGTCCAGGCAGAAGGTTCCCGGTGGGGGGAAAGGGCAGCTGGAGACTGCTCTGTGCTCCTCTCTTGCCTTCTCCTTTGCCCCTTTTCTGTCTCCCTGCTCTTTCCCCACTTTTCCACCGCCAGCTTTCCTATTTTCTCTACCCTCGGTCCTGCGCTCTGCGCTGGTATCCAGAGAGCAAAGTATGCGGTTCTACCCGGAGACGGGCCGGGCGGTGAGGAACCCGCAGCTCCCGGTGTGTGTTTGAGGGAGCAGGGACGGGGTTACTCGGGGAACTCGACCGGTCGCGGGGCAGCAGGCTCAGTTTGAAGAGCCCCAGGGACTGCGGAGGGAAGAAGCGCCCGGCTCTTCTCCGACTTCTGCTTCTCCAGGGCTTGGCGTACTTTGCCGCTTGCACCCAGGCCTCCCCAAGCGGCCGGGCTCGGGTTCTGCCTCTCCTCCGAGGCCAGCCTCTATCTGAGAAGACTTGGGACGCTCCCGAAAGCGGAGTGGGGAGCGGCGGCGCGGGGTAGCCGGTTGGCGGGCCTCTGTGTCAGGGCGGGCGCGGCTCTCTTTCTCCCGCAGGCTCCAGCACCAGGCCATTGGACCGAGCGGCATGCGCTCGCTGGCCGAGCCCGGCTGCCCCACGCACGGCTCGGCAGAGTCGCCGTCCACGGCGGCCAGCCCGACCACCAGCGTGTCCAGCCTGACGGAGCGCGCGGACACCGGCACCTCCATCCTCTCGGTAACCTCCAGCGACTCGGAATGTGATGTATGATAGCCAAGGCCGCCCTCCTCCCCCCCTTCCCCTCCTCCCCAACTCCTTCCCCTCCTCCTCCTAGCCCTCCTCCTCTTCCTCCTCTTCCTCCTCCTCCTCCATCCCCAGAACAAACCGAAATCAGGATACCCAACCATACACACATACAAGTCCACACACACTCCCACCCCAGCCAAAAATATATAAAAAACAAGAAAATAGCAAATTAACCGCAAACTGTCAACAACCCCCAACCACCATCTACCACTACGGCCACCCCAAAGGACCCCGACGCCAACAGACAGTCAAACGCTGATGTTGCGGGCAGAAAACATAAAAGAGGTGACAATTGTATACTTTCTAGGACAAGCACGGCTTCTCCTTTCGGTTCCCATGGACCCGGCATCCCACCTGCATGACGATTTATTTGTATCTGGGAAAATATTATCTCTAGTTAAAAATGATTTAAAGAGTCGACTATACAAAAACCAATCACCACCACGAGGACAAGAGGACAAAAGCAAAACAGACAAAAAGAAAAAAAAATCGCCGTCTCCGTTCCGAATTTGTTAAAAAAAAAAAAAAAAAAAAAAAAAGACAGGGGAAAAAAAAAGAACTCCTGGAGAGGGAAATAGCAAATGTTTCTTGCCTTTTGTTGCTCTCTCTCTCTTTTTTTTCTCTCGCTCTCTTTCTTTCTCTTCTTCTTTCTGTTTTTAAGTCAAGTATTGGTCAAAAAAAATGCAATCTTCTGTTTTTTGTTCAGCAGACAATCATTTTCTTCGTAAGCACCTTTTTCTCTCCACTCTGTCACTGCCTGTGTGGGTACTGGTTATAAATGTGGAAAATGAATAGTTATGACTGTAACAGATTTTTATTTTTATTTCAAAATTTTATATGAATTATGTATATCTTAATGATCGGTCATTTTCCCAGTTTGTAATATATGTGTAGAAATTGCCTGTATATGATATTGCTTTTTCTCCTCTCCCTTTCTCTTTCTCTCCTCTCCCTCTCTCTGTCTTCCTCCCTGCTCACCTGTCTCTTTTCTTTCTGGGGTTCTCCTCTCACTCGGTGCTCCTGGTGTCGACTTGGCAGTCAAGGAGAGGCATGGTGGCCTGGGTTAGGAAGAGGGACCCCATCGCTAGCAAAAGCGGAGAGTGAGATTGTAGTATTCTTATGCAAAAGCTATTTCCAGTATTTCTTAGCAGCTTCAGAGGTATCTCTCACTCCCTGTAGGGCGCTTTTACTGTTATCTTAAACTGCGTGTTTATCTATATGTAAAAACTTTCTAAAGCAAATACAGTATTCTCCATTTTCTTATCACTCCCAGAGACTGGTGTTTTTGTCTGCCCCTGGCCTGCAGCCGCGGGGTGTTCAGCCTTCACTTCCACTCCTGCTCACCTGAGCCGGGGCAGAATTTCAAGGCTGGATCTCAGCATTTCCCCCGCCCCCCCGAGGGCACTGGGAAGACCAGAACAGGCCCTCCAGAAAAGAGCCAAAGCCGGATCCTGAGCAAAAAGGCAAAGAGTGTTCGAGGGTTGGGAGCAGGAGGCTACCGCCAGTTTCTTCAGAGTCAGACGCTAGGCCCACTTCACCACAGTATGCATTCAGCCAGAATTGTAGCCTGCCAAGACCCTGTGGGTCCTTGGGGGTGTGCTGGGCGTCTTTCAGTTGTTGTTGCTTTGTTTTTTAAAAGGAAAAATATACAAGGTCGCCAAACCCCAGCATCCATCCCAAGTAGAGCTGACAGGTTTTGTCTTCTTTTTGGGGGGTGGGGTGGTGGGAGGGACAGTGGCCTGAGTGGGGAAGGCAGGAGGAGTGAGGGAGGAGGTCGCTTGCAGAGTTTAGGGCCTAGAATCAGGATGGACTCCCCTCCTCACCTCCTGAGTGTGTGTCTATGTGACAGTGTAATTTGCCTTACAGCTCTCGATCTGTCCCCCTGAAATTTCTTCCCATCTTTGGGGTTCAGCTGGAGTCTCTCGAGCCCCTAAGACATTTCAGAGTCGGTTTACACTTTAAAATGAAAACCAAAAAATCACCACCTCTTACTAACCATGTTCCCACTGGCCCCAAGGCCTCCATGCCCTGGGCAGGGCCCCCACAATTCCCTGGGATGGCTTGGCTGGCCGTGCATCTGCTGCTCTGGGCCAGGGTGGCCTGCACCCAAGGAGGAGCAAAAGGGGTAATTTCAGAAAACTTGCTTTTACTTGAAAGTCCAATTTCCAAAGCAAGGAGGATTGGGGGAAACGTGCCTGGAATTTTGCATCCATTTCCAAACTAATTTTGACTTCCGATTTCCTTTTGTCCCCATCCCCAGCAGCGCCAGGGGGTTTAGGAGGGCCAGGCTTGGCAGAGAGGCTGTCTGGCCCAGAGGTGCCCTGAGTGTTCCAGTGGGACCTTGCAAGTCCAGGGCATGCATTTGCCAGGCAGAGAAGTTTCCTGAGTGCGCCCCTACTTAGAACCAGAGCATGCAGCCGACCTCCAGAGCTCCCAAGTTCTGTGGCCTGGCACATGGTGTCAGAATCTCTGTGTGTGTTCACTGCTCGGGAAAATGTTCCTTGTCCTGCCACATTTCAGGCAATATTGACCCAGATGGTAGGAATTTGGGAGAAGGACTGCCTGGATTCTACCCAACTTGAGCCTCTGTTCTGGGATGAGGAGCTCTGTCACCCACCTTTGCTTTTAGATAATCAGTCACATACTTGACACAGAGCTTGGGCCTGGAAGCCCAAAGAAGTGCCTGTCTCAGTGTGGAGAGTCTGGATGGACGCTGCCCAGCCAACTGACCAGAATTGACAGATGAAAGGCAAGAAGTTGCTCTGCTGGAGGGTGACTCCTGGAAGGGCCTGCCTAGATAGAGGACATCAAGGAGCAGGTGCCTTTTGTCTAGGGGACAGGAAACAAACCTGAAAGTTAAAATGATTTCCTATCTCAACACACGGTGCAGAGAAAGCAGATTTGGGACATCCAGTGCCCACTCCTTCTGTATTGCAGAAAACTGTCCATCAGACTCCACAGCAGCCTTTAGCTTTGGAGGGCCTGGGCCTTACTGGGTGTCAGCAGCCTGTTGTCTATCTGTCTATCCTGCTATCTATCATGTATCACTCTCTCATCTCCTGTGTTTCCATCCAGGTCTGCACGAATACCAGTACTCTATGCTTTGTATTTTCTGACCTTACATATAGGTTCCCTGCAGCAAGGACATGTGTGTTTGTTGTGGGTGTGTAGATGTGTGCAATTCTGGATGCTGGGCTTTCAACCCTCAGTCAAGGTCTGCATACAAAAGGATGTGTGTGTGTGATGTTTGGTATAAATGTGTGTACAGTGCATTGGTGTGTGTCCAGTATGTTTTCATGTATATTGCATAGCACAGGTATTTGTGTATGGCTTAGGCAGTTTCTCTGTCCTTAGTTCTGCAAGGAGTGCATATTGAGGGGCTCCAATACACCTATAAGGTACTTGGGCATGTGTCTTGTGGGTCTTGGGTCTAGTGTAGACATGTGTGGGTTCCCTTGTTCTAGGCACTCCCTAGATATGACTGCCAGGCTGCCCACCTCTAACAGGCCTTCCTGTCCCTTTAAGATATAAGGGATCTCAATGGGTATTCATTGGCTGGACGGCAGAGGGGGATTGGGCTCTTTGGCTATCCCAGTCCATCCTTTATTCTGTTTGATTTTCAGGGGATATTATGGTTGATTTGGCCTCTGCCCCTTTAAACATCGGAGTGAGAGAATAGAGGCCCCTTTCTGGCCAGATCTTGCCTTTTACCAGCTGCTGGCCTAGTCTCTTTCTGGGCCCCTCAAAGCCCTGGCCAAAGCGGTCAACACCCTACGGGCCACTCAGACAGAGCTTGAGGGCAAGGCCAGGCTGAAGTTCCACCTGCAGAAAGCCATCTCAGTCACTGCACAGCCCCCACCTCCTGGGAATGCTGCAGGTTGTGCCTTAGCCAGAAGAATGTGTGCATTGGTGTGTGCTCTGTCGTGGGTCTTGTGAGCCTGGGTCAGGCCCAATATGTAGGCCTAAGTGCTAACCATCTGTCTCCTATGTCTGGGCCATGCAGCAGCCAGTAGGCTGGCTCCTCTGATTCCGGCATTCCAGTGAGTCCGCACACACTACCCTGCATGCAGCACACTTCGCCTGGCATCCCAGCGGAGTGCTCTGGCTCGGAGCCTTCCCTGTATGCTTAGGCCTCCTGTGTACCTGAGTCACTTACCTTAAGTTTCCAGAGGCTTGGGGCATAATAGCCAACTTGGCTATTTTCTCAAAGAAAAATAATGACAATCCAGGATTTGCATTGGAAACCTGAACGGGCAGAATGGGGTGTGAAACTGGGCAAATCTGTGTCAAAGTCTTTGACCCCTAGATGTGCCTGCCTGAGGGAAGAGGCCCGTCTACCCCTTCTGGCCTGCTCACTCTCTCCGCACCCAGCCCTCTTCCGTCCCTGCCCCTAGCCCTGGCCCTGAGCCCCCCACCTGGCCTCTCTTCTTGCCCTCCTTGAATCCTGCGGAATCGACTGCCCAGTGCCAGTGCAGTTGATTATCCCCGGCGAGACACACAACTGATTAAAATGAAATGACCCGGAAGCTGCCACGGCGCGGGGTGGAGATGCCGATCAATAGTGGGGCTGGAGGCACATGAGTCTGGCCAGTCCCGGCTGGGAATGGGGTTGAAGACGGAGGGCCCAGCCTGGGGGGTGCCTGAGACTTTGGGCGGGGAGATGGTTCAGTGAGGCAGTGGGAAGGCCCGTGCCTGGGCTTGCCGAGGGGGCTGTGATGGTGGAGTGGCCCCCAGGTTCTTCTGCAAGGAGAATGGGACAGCCTGGTACGTTCTCGACCCAGCGCATCACCCGGGACCCCGGAGCTCGAAGTCTGTTCCCAGGCCTGTGGCGCACTGGATGCACTCGGCCTCTTGGAGCAGTCTCTTCTCCCTCTCTTCTCCCTCTGCTTCTGTGGCCCTGTCAGTCCCGCCTAAGCCTTTGTGTGGCCGTCACCTGGAGCACCGGCTGTGCCTCAGGGACTTTCTCGGGCCTTCCCCTTGTCCTCTCTGTCCTCCAGCGCTGGAGCTGAGATGCCCGGCCCGCGGGACGCTCGAACCCCTGGTACGCGCGCTGAGGCCCCCACGGCTTCCCACCGCTCCGGCCCTTTCCGGCCCCAGCTGAGCTGAAGCTCCCTGGCCCCAGTGTGCGGGCCCCGGTGGCCGTCTGGCCCGAGGGAAGGCGGGGGCAGGCGAGAGGGAGCTATGGAGGAGGGGAGCAGTACTAGCCCGGCTCCGATTTCTCCGGTCAGCTGAGCACAACTTTCCATTCGAGTGTATTCATGCAGCGGCTGATTGAGCTCCACTGTGCCGGGCGGGGCTCGGCGGGAGCGGGCAGGCCCAGCCAGTCTGACAGAGGCTACACACACACACACACACACACACACACACACACGTATGTGCAATTCATCTCATCTACATAAACATGCCCTCTGTGTTATATCATACCTCACCTCCAGCCGTGCCATCATAAACACAGCCGAGCCCCTTCCCTCAGGCACCTACCTGCCCTCAGAGCAGTTTCCCAGCACCCATAGACCTGCTTCTCTCCACAACATAAGGCCTGCCTTTCTGATTTTCCCCTTATGGATTCTACACCGGTCCTCAGATACAAACACAAGAATCCTTCATCTGCATTTCCTGCAGGCACACTCTCCAGGATGCATGCACTCCAAATCTGTACAGATGCACGCACAAAATGCCCAGGCTCACAATCACACCCTCCTACAGAGCTACCCAGATTCACACAATAGAAATACACATCTGCATAAAATGGCATTAGCACCAATAGACATTTAGTGCACAGCCTGTTGTAAGTACATAGTGTGCTGGGGCTAACCAAAAGTTTACACACAAGAAAGGGAGAAAATGAACAATAAATCCAGTCAGAGAACACAGCCACTACACAGTCACCACGACAAACACACAGAGGACACACAGAGGAAAACTTCGGGCACACACACATACTTGTGAGCCAACCCAAAGACATAAGACATGCCACCCAGAGGCATGCCAACCTCCAAACCACAGAGCTTGACTCTAGGGACTCAGAGACCAACCATTCATTGCACACACACACACACACACACACACACACACACACACACACACTAGCCTAGGGCCCCAAAGAAGATAGATAGGGAACTAGATAAGCATCTTGAGAGAAGCATGCCTGCTGTTGGGAGTGAGCAGGCAAACAGACGCCTCTGTGTTACAATCCACCCCTAAATGCCCATGGTATGCTGTTCTGCAGAGCAAGAAGGGAGAGTGAAGAAGAGGGAGATAAATTATAGAGTGAGGATAAAGGCAAAAGGAAAAGGGAGACAAAGGAGAGGGAGGTGAAAAAAAAAAGTGAGGAGAGGAGAGAACAGGGAAGGGGCGGGAGCTGGAAGGGTCTGAGGGAAGATGGGGAGCAGCTTCCCAGGCTTAAGCAGGAGGGCCAAGGCTGGTTGGGGAGAGGGTGCCATTGCAGCAGGAGAGCAATTCCTTCTCCGAGAAAGCGCCTAGGGGAGCACGTTGACTTGTGGCCGGCTGGACTTGGGAAGTGAGCTGAATACTGGGGGTGCACAGCAGCTTGGGGCCCAAGAGCAGCCATTCCCCTTGTGGGCTGGGGAGGTCATGCAGCTTCCTCTGCCCAGAAGAGGCCCACCCAAGAAAGCACCCACCTTCCCATGCCTCCCTTCCCTGGACTCAGCGGCAGCTTCTCCCCTCACACTACACACTCTTAGAGATGCCCCCAATATGATTCCGTTCATAAGACACACATAGTCACCGCTCTGCATGCACACACACACACACACACACACACACACACACCCCTCTGCCTTCTACAGTGGGCACAGGCAACCACCCACTTCTGCTCAGGGATGCAGCAAGGGACAGAAGCATATCTCCCCTCCTAGCAACGACTCCCCACTTTTTACAAATAAACCCACGACTCTAACTGGTTTCTACACACACTCTTTTTGGAAAAGAAAAGGGCTTTAACCTCCAGGAGTCTAACCCGTCAAGACGTCGAGGACTTTACAGAATGTGCTGGCAAGAAAGGAGAGCACAGGCAAGTCACACACACATGCATGTGCCAGGCTCTGCCTACACTCCAGCCCCGCCAGGCTGCTCACGGCAGGCTCAGTCAGGCTCAGTCAGCCCCTCTCTGCCTGAGGATGGAAATGGCTGTGTGGCTGGAGGAGCTACAGACCAGCCGAGCACTGGCTGTTCTCTACCTTTTATTTTTTATTTTTATTTTTTACTGAAAAGATGAGGCTTGGCAGGAGGGGCGAGTTCCCTGGGGACTTCTCGGATCCCTGAAGGCAGGAAGAGTGTGCGGGGCCCAGGAACCGAAACAGGAGGTCCGAGGGACCGAAGCAGGGTCCAGACGTGAGGGGGAGCGCGGCAGGGCGTGGGGGACGCGGCCCCCGGGGTAGGGGTCCGGGATCTGCGGACGTGGCCCGGTGGGGCGCGCGCCCCTTGGTCCCCGCTCCGCCCTCCGGCCTTCGCGGCGCTCTCTCGCTGGGCCTTTGTCCCCCTCTCGGGCTCAGACTCCGTCTTTCTTCTTTCAGGCCGCTGGGAGGCGCTGTGGCCGAAGCCCCGGCCTCTCCCAGCCTGATGCCCTGGTCCTCCAGCCGCGCAGTCTTTCTCCGAACCCGGTCCCCGCGGGGCTCGGCTGCCTCAGGCGATGGCCCGGACTGTGGCTGGGGGAGGCCTGGAGCCCTTCCAGGCCCGCACTGGCTTTGGTTTGTTGGATTTTGCGATATTTACCATAATAATTAATTTGCGACCATTCAACAGAATATCTTAGCAAGGCCCCTTAACGACTGGAAGCGCTGCTAATTTCCGGCGTGTGCGCCTCTCCCTCTGCAGCCCGGGACAGGCGCAGCCGCCTTATCCCTGCCCCTACCTCGCCCGGGACACCCTCGCCCTGGCCAGGCCCGACTGGGAGGAAGGACGGAGGACCGACGGACACGTGTACACGTGCGGGCGCACGGAACCCAGGCTCCGGCCACCGCTGCCTTTCCCCTGTGTGTCTGAGCTGAAGCGGCTACGCTTATACCGGGAGGTGAAACGGAAGCTCAGAGAGGGCCATAATTTGGCCACTGTCACACAGCCAACCTCCACCTTCACCCGGCTACTCCAACACACTCGATGACCCTCTCTGTCTTCCTCGCCGTGCGCTCCCGATAGCGGGGGAAATACTTTTCTGAGATGCCTCTCTGGGCGCACAAGATGAGGCAAAAGCGGGAGACGGGAGTGGGATAGGACCGGGAGCGGGCGGCCTTAGGCTCTGCCCTTCTGGGCGCGCCATCGCTCCCGCCACCTGCGCTAGGACTTTGCAGGAACGCGCCTCCTACGCGCTGCCTAGGAGGACCGGACCCGAGACAAGCGCTCAGCAAGCAGCTACGTGCAGGCAGCCCTACCAAGCCCGGAGAAAGAGCGGGGATTTCAGGGGCCTCCCCTCCCACAGCGGACCGGCCTCCACTTAAACCACCAGCACTTCCCAGTGGGCTGGGAATCGAGGATGTGAAGTGTGTGGATACATGTGAACGTTGTTGACTGTGCAGTGAGACTGTTGTGCAGATTCTCATGAATTGCAAGAGAAATATTTACCTTGTGCGGGTGACAAGTCTACCTGCAGATGAGCCCGGGGGCTTGTCCAGTGTTTGTGAGCATGATGCAGAAATATCAACTAAGTTCTCGAAGAATGGAGGGGAGAGGGACAAGCACAATTGAGCCCTGTCCTCAAGTTTCTCACGATCTAGTGGGAGGGACAGTTGAGGTCACCACTTAAAAACAAACCAACCCCGTGGAGTTGCACACGGTGTTTCCCGGAGTGGCAACTTCGCAATTAATTACTACAACTTTGGCGGTGGGGATAGAGAGGGCTTCTCTGAGTTCTCTGAGCAGATGGCACTGACCCAGAAGGATGAATCGGATTGAGTAGAGGAGATTCTAGGCAGGAATGGCAGGCAGGAAGGCATGGAGGAGGTGTCAGGTCCAGTGGGGAGCAGTGCAGTGTGGCTGGCCCGCCGGGAGTACTGTAGTGTGGGGCCCATGGGTTTTTGAGAGGTTGGTAATTGATTCTGAGGGAAGAGGGAGTAGAGATTAATTACAAGATCAGGCAAGTTGTGTGGCCTTGATCCCATGGGTACTGGGGACCCAAATAAAACTATATGAAAGTGGCTGGGCGCGGTGGCTCATGCCTGTAATCCCAGGACTTTAGGAGGCAGAGGCGGGCGGATCACGTGGTCAGGAGATCGAGCCCATCCTGGCCAACATGGTGAAACCCCGTCTCTACTAAAAATACAAAAATTAGCTGGGTGTGGTGGCACATGCCTGTAATCCCAGCTACTCGGGAGGCTGAGGCATAAGAAGCACTTGAATCCAGGAGGCGGAGGTTGCAGTGAGCTGAGATTGCTCCACTGCACTCCAGCCTGGAGACAGAGAGAGACTCCGTCTCAAAACAGTCAAACAAACAAACAGACAAACAGACAAACAAAAAAACTGTATGAAAGCTTAAGTGGGAATATCCAGTGTCTTGCTTAAGGACTGTAGTCGGGGGCAGTGAGGCTGTAGACAGGAAGTCCCTAGGAAACTATTCCAATAGGCAGGACTGAGCTAAGGCGCCAGAACCGGTTAAAGGCATTTCCAAAGAGGAATGGTGAGGACTTGATGACCAGTTGCAGACCTATAGGCTGCCCTCCGACCTCCAGCTTCATGTGCGTTCACAATTCACATGCTCACACGTGCTTCTTAGAGGGGTCTGTCGGTGGACGCCACGAACCAATCAAACCCTTGCACTTTGTTCCAAAACCCATTCCCTACCAGAATGGGAGTCCTGTAGGGCCAGGTCTCCTCCCATACCCACCCATTTCGGCCTTTGTTCTACTGCACAATAACAGCTGGCACTGGGGTGCGGGAGGACGGTGAAAGTTCGAGTCCCAGGCCCCAAGTCCTCCAGGAGTAACTGGGGTGACCCGAGGAGAGCAGCGCACTGGGTGAGTGGAAGCGTGGCCCGTGAAAAGGGTACCGATGGTCAGAGGTGTCGCAAGGGACCCAGGACCCACGCGCCTCCGAACCCCTGAGTCTTCGTCCGAGCGCCGCCGCAGGCTCTGCGAAACTTCAGTGCGCGCAGCCTCCTGCACACCGTTTTCGCGCGACCTCCTTGCCTCGGGCTCCAGGGGTCAAGCCAACCCAGCGCGGGAATGTTCCATTTGCCCTATTGGGACATTCAGGGAGGCTTTTCCGGGCTGCCGCGGCGCTTCCACGCAGAGGAGGCGTCGGCTCCCAGGCAGCTTGGCGATCTTGTTATTGGACACGCGAGAGTTTAGAGACCCAGAGAAATGGAGTGAGTCAAAGTCAAACTCAAGTTTCTCGGCCCCTAGTCCTGAGATTCTTCCATTGCACATTGCACCCCTGGGCCTTTCACATCTGCTCCTCGCGAGCTTGGAGTGTAGGTGCGACCAGGGCGCATCTGTGCCAGTGCGTGTCTGCGTGCGTGGCCTTTGGGTGACTCCACGCCCACAACTGTCTCCGAGTGTGTGGGCGCGTGTGTAGCAGGTACCCAGGAGCAGGACAGGGAGGGAAGCCTCAGCTTCCAGACCCGTTCTCGCGTGCTGGCGGGAGCGGTGGGTAGGAGCAGAAGGAGGTATGTGGGGAAGGATGGAGGCGGACTAGGGCTCTGTGCCCGCAGAAGAGTCCAGGACGCAACCCCGCACGCCGGGCCAGCGGAGAAGCAGGAGAATGGACCCGTTCCCCCGGGGATGGGAGAGCTGAGGAAGGCTGCAGGTCGGGTAGCTAGATTCCATGATGCCCTCAAGAAGTTGCCAGACTCCAGTTGGGGAGCTCTCAAGAGCCAGAGACCCAGGGAAGTCCCCTCTTCGGCCTCCGAGGACCCCGAAGCCTGGCCGCAGTGCTCAGCCTTGGACCCCGCTGTTCCGCGGCCAGACGCCCCCCGGCGCTGGCTGTGCGCACCTAGGCGCAAAGCACTACAGGTTGGAGGCGGAAAGCAGCGCGCTCTGGGGCCATTGGCGGGTTTTTGCTGCCACCTCGCGGCGGTGATGCGTAGCATGCGAACCCTCCGCACCGCGGGCCTTCGTAGTGCACGCGGGTGGTGTGAGGGGCCTTGCCCTGCCGCGCTGTCCTTTTCTGCTCGAGTTTTCGCAACGCCTCTTCCACCGGGATAGCTTGCTTCTCCTCTTGAGGGACTGCGCCCTGTCTTATACCAAAGTCCACCACTTTGCGTGGGTAGGACCCTCCACCCTGGCCTGTGGGATTTGGAGTCACCTTTCTAGCTCCTTTCTCTTGCTTTACTACTTGATCCCGTAGCTGCCCACCTGGACTTGCAAGAGGTCTCATGCTAATATTTCCCTTCTTCTGCACTATTAACTTCTTGTCTTGCAGATAGATGCCTCTAGGTCTCCTACAGCGGGAGTGTGGGGCTGTCTTCCATGGTGGTAGGCTGTCTGGTGGGAAGCCATGCCGAGCTAGTACCCTCTCCTCCTCTCCACAACCGCCTGCTGAAGGCCTTCCATATGCCTGACGCTGCCACACCTTGGAGACAGCCAATGGCAGCCTAGACCCTGGCCCTGCGATTATAGTTTAGTGCAAGCAGAGGAACACAATACACAAATTATCATTGAAGCTGCCATATGGAGGTATAGACAAAGTGGGAGCCCGAGGAGGGCCTTTGAAACAGATCTTGATGGATAAGCATGAGTTTTCCAGGCCAGTGAGGAGGGAAGGACAGTCAAGGGACTGGGAAGTGTGTGTCCAAAGACACTTGGGTACAAAAGAGCATTGGGTGCTGAGAGGGACAGCTGTTTCCTGGGATGCTCCACAGTCTGACAGTGAAGACATTGCTTTGCTCTGGACAGCATAGCCAGCCAGCTTGGGCGAATGTATTGATAAGAATATGAAGTGTCAGCGGTGAAAGGAATATTTGGAATTGCTTCTTTTCCCATTTAAATAGACAAGGAAACCGAGATTCTGGCTAAGTCTCTGTCCTTAAGTACAAAGCTAGTTAGGTGGCCGATTGCTCTATAAAGTCCACCGTGGTGCCTAAGGGAGGCTGCGTTCCAATGCCAGGTGGTCTGGAAAGAGGAGGGGGGTGGTGGTGGTGGGGAGGGTTTAAGAGGAGCCATCACAGGCTCTTTTCCTTTTCTCAGCTACAGTTTTGCTTGCCTGCTTCTCTCTTAGGCAGCATAAATACTAACCCTTACTCTCTTCTCTACAGATGCAATCATTCTAAAAGCTTTGGGGTTTTTTGTTTGTTTGGTATGTTTGCTGCCAAAACTATTTGGCAGCAAAACCTGACCTAAACAGTATGAAGCTATTTATAGTTTTTATTTATCCTGCTTGGCATAGATATCAGATGTTTCACTGCAGAAATGCTGATGTGTTGGATTACAGGTACTGCTCTGGACCCACTTGGGTGGTGTTATGTAATACAGAATATACGGACCATTATATGTACCTTTCTGAAATCTCTAAAACTATGAATTTCCCAAGGTTTTTGGAAAGGGATTGTGGTCCTTTAGGATTGAGCCTGGATTGTCTTATGGTAAAGAGGTTCACGGTGGGACAGGAAGTCGGCAGAGAGTGGAATTTAAACAACGTAATGAGATAAACCATGATTGGTAGTTTGCAGGAAGAGTAGGTCAAGTTGGC
This sequence comes from Pongo pygmaeus, assembly GCF_028885625.2. Taxonomy (NCBI): domain Eukaryota; kingdom Metazoa; phylum Chordata; class Mammalia; order Primates; family Hominidae; genus Pongo; species Pongo pygmaeus. The sequence goes on along the minus strand of NC_072385.2, from coordinate 88,760,014 downwards.
TGTGGGACAGGGTCACAGGGCCAGCCTAGCAAAGCTGCTGGCATCCTGGAGGGCCTCAGGTGCTAGGGTCTTAAATTTCTTTTTTTCTTTTGAGACAGGGCCTCACTCTGTCACCCAGGCTGCAGTGCAGTTGCATTATCACGGCTCACTGCAGCCCCACCCTTCAGGGCTCAAGCAGTCGTCCCACCTCAGCCTCCTGAGTAGCTGGGACAAAAGGTGCACACTCACCACACCCAGCTAATTTTTGTATTTTTTTTAAGAGATGGGGTTTCACTATGTTGCCCAAGCTGGTCTCAAACACCTGGGCTCAAGCAGTCCTCTCACCTCGGCCTTCCAAACTGCTGGGGTTACAGACATGAGCCACCGCACCCAGCCCTTAGATTTCTACACAAGCTGGAGAAGGTAAATAAGATCCTGGCTCCAGGCATTTTTTCATGGCCGTTCTCTCCCAGAGTCAGACTCTCCCCTTGATGCCAGAATTCTCCCTTTCTCCAGACCCAGGGAACACCTAACTCCACCTTTCCAGGTCAGTCAGGTGGGGGCAGCCAGATGCTCCCTCTATCCCCTGGATGTCCTGGGGAAAATCCATCTCTATCATAAAGCCATAGGTAAGTGCCTAAAATGTGAAAACTTTACATGAGAGAGACAGCTGCGAAGGAGGAAGAAAGTGAACATTTATGATTGAATGCTTTCTAGGCATCCAGCCATGTCCTAGGTTCTTACACCAGCTTTTTTTTTTTTTTTTTCATCCTTGCAGCATCCTGGGAGATCAGTATTTTCATCCTCATTTTTATAGTTGAGGGAATTGAGGGCCTGAGAGGTTATAGGATCCTTGCTAATTCTCCTTCTCCCCCTGAAGTCCCCCTGCAATAGGGTAAGAAGTTCTAGTCCAAGCTTTCCTCTCTTCCACCTTCCAGGAAAGTGGAGAGACTGGAGCCCTGGTAGTGTGTGTTGGAGGGGAGAATGTGGGTCCCTTGGAAGGGAGTGGCTGGGGGCCCTGAGCTCTGGGGAATAATCCAGGCTAACCCTGTGGTGCTCCTTTCCCAAAGCTCCATCAGAGACAAATAGAATGGTGACATATCCCCTTGTCCCTGCAGGGAAGGCTGCTCCCTCCCCAGTGGGGCTCACCTCCATCTGCAGCTGTTTAGCTCTTCCTTCTGTGTCAACACTCCCCCCCTTTTCTCTTTTTGAGAACTTCGGCTGTATCGTTGTTGTTCTTGTTGTTGTTTTTGAGATGGAGTCTCCCTCCATCACCCAGGCTGGAGTGCAGTGGCTCCGTCTCAGCTCAGTGCAACCTCTGCCTCCCGGGTTCAAGCGATTCTCCTGCCTCAGCCTCTTCAATAGCTGGGACTACAGGTGCATGCCACCATGTCCAGCTTATTTTTTTTATTTATAGTAGAAACAGGGTTTCACCATATTGGCCAGGCTGGTCTTGAACTCCTGACCTCAAGAGATCTGCCTGCCTTGGCCTCCCAAAGTGCTGGGATTACAGGCATGAGCCACCGTGCCTGGCTGGCTGTATTGTTTTCTATGTTTATTTAAAACTAAAAACTTGCAATGATGCGAGTTTGGAACTGCATGCCCCAGGAACATCTGGGCTCCTGAGTCACTGGAGAACAGCTTAGAGACAGGGTGGGGACAGTAAGCTAAGCTGGGAAGAGTGACTCAGAGATACCAGAGTCATCATGACCTGTCCAGAAGCAGAGGAAACAGGGACCCTGCAGATGGGCCAGAAGGAGCTGGGATTTTTCAAGTAGTAGGAGAAAGGATGCACCTCAGGTGGTGGGGGAAGTTACAGTGCAGAAAATGGTGCCCTCATGGAGCTATTCTGGCCAGCAGCGAGCCCCAAACCACATTCTGCCTGGCTTTACTGTGATTGCGGTGCATGGCTTCTTTCTCCTGCTAGACTGGGGATGGGGCTGTGTTAAATGCACCTTTTGTGTTGCCCACAGCACCTAACACAAAGCCAGACTCTGTTGATTGGATGGGGAGTGAATGAATAAATACCATAGGCTTAAAAACCAGGCAGTGCCGGGTGCGGTGGCTCACGCCTGTAGTCCCAGCACTTTGGGAGGCCGAGGTGGGCGGATCACGAGGTCAGGAGATGGAGACCATCCTGGCTAAAACGGTGAAACCCTGTCTCTCCTAAAAATACAAAAAGATTAGCCGGGCATGATGGCATGTGCCTACAGTCCCAGCTACTTGGGAAGTTGAGGCAGGAGAATCGCTTAAAACTAGGAGGCGGAGGTTGCAGTGAGCCAAGATTGTGCCACTGCACTCCAGCCTGGGCGACAGAGTGAGACTCCATCTCAAAAACAAAACAAAACAAAACAAAACAAAACAAAACAAAACAAAAAAACAGGCATTACCAGCCTGCCACAGAATATGCCTAGAGAAATCTACAGGTGACCCTGATGGGGCATGCAGAACCCAGAGCCATGGCAATCACCTAAAAGGAGGGGACGGGAAAGCATCTGAGCAGACTGTCTGTTGCCTGGAGCAACAGGAAACTCTCTGGGGTCAGCTGAAAGGGAAGCAGTCAGGGAACTTGCAAGGGAGGAGTACCACTCGGGCAAGGGCAGGAGAATAACAGGCAGTGCCCTGGAGGAACACTGCATGCTGCCGAGGAAGGAGGGCAGCCTTGGCGATGATGTCACCATGAAGCACTTGGAATTGAGACAGAACATCCTCACTTGGGGTCAATTTGTACCCTAGTACTGAAAGTTATTCCCTGTACTCATCATATTTTGACAGACTTTAGAGTAACCCTTCCATCTCTCCCTGCTTCTTTTTGAATTTAAACATCAAGCATTTGAACACATGTCTTCACGTCCATTTATCTCAGTGTAAAGAGGAACAACTGGGATGGATGTGGTGGCTCATGCCCTCTCTCGGTACTTGATATAGTCAGTTGCCTGACTGCAAACCCAGGCCTACCCTGGGTAGAAAGAAAAGGGAGTTGTGACAGTTGCCAGGAAGACTTCTCTGTGGAAGCAGCTGGTGTTTTTCTGAGTGGAAACTTTGTGGAGGGAACTAGCATTTAATTAAAAAACGGGCTGGGCGCAGTGGCTCACACCTGTAATCCCAGCACTTTGGGAGGCCGAGGCGGGTGGATCACCTGGGGTCAGGAATTCGAGACCAGCCTGGCCAGTATGGCGAAACCCCATCTCCCATAAAAATACAAAAAATTAGCCAGGTGTAGTGGCCGGCACCTGTAATCCCAGCTACTTAGGAGGCTGAGGCAGGAGAATTGCTTGAACCTGGGAGGCGGAGGTTGCAGCGAGCCAAGATTGGGCCACTGCACTATAGCCTGGGCAACAGAGTGAGACTCCATCTCAAAAAAAAAAAAAGGAATAACTGATGGGATCACATTGACCTTCCCATTCTCTCCACATAGACACGTGCTCAACAACTGCCTCTAGAGAGGAAGCAGGCCTGGTGGCGGCAGCTGTGGAGTGGGGTGACGGTGGCTGGGATGGGGGTGGAGCTAGGGAGTGGGAAGCCAGGGGTCTGTCTCCTGCCCATAGGCTCTTCCTATCTGGCCACTTGATAGATGAGCCCCTGCTCCTGGCCAGTTCTGCCCTCCTTGCCTCCATTTCATTTCAGGATTCCTGGCCACTCTCTCTGGTTGCCAGCCCCGCACCAAGCCTCCCAGACATTGATTCTCTGCTGCTCTGTGGCATAGAAGACTACAGTGACGGGCTCTGCAGACTTCACCTTGGAGTCCCCCTTTCATCCCTGCCCATTAGTCTCCTCCTTGGTTGTTTGGTTGCATTTTTCCTAATGCCAAGGGGTAGGGGCAATGTATGATATCTTCACTTTTTTACATCTCAGCACGATCCTGGCTTCCCCTCCTTCCTCCTTCCCGCTGCCTTGCCTTTTTACCCATCTCCCTCCTGCTCACAGGGTGGACACTGCCTTGTCCCTAGCAGCTCCAGCAGTCCCCTTCTCCAAATGCCCCCCTTCTCTAGGTGGCCCCTTCCATCATGTCCTGGCCTTTGGATGTTGGTTCCCATAATGCAGATGAGAAGTTGGAGGCAGAGAGAGGGGAAGAAGCCTGCCAAGGCTGAACACTGAAGCACTCTCAGGGCCAAGGCAGGCATTCTCCTGCTGGAGCGAAGGGCCTCTGGGAGACCCAGGATACCCATGAAGAAGGTTCCCATCCCTGGGGCCCTGCTAAAGCTTCCCAGTGGGGGCCACATGTCTCCCACACTTCTAGGGCAGTGTTTCCCAAACTTATCTAACCATGAGGGGCACCTGAGGCTCTTGTCAAATGGTCACAGTTCTGAGTCCTTATTGCATTGGAATCCCCAGGTGCTGGAGGTGATTCTTATGAATAGGCAGGATGGGAAAATACTGCCTGATGGCCTTATTCCTCAGTGCAAGGGTGAGGGAGGGGTCCTGGCAGTGCTAGTATCTCTTGGGGACTCATTAGAAACGCATTTTAGAGTTTGAGACCAGCCTGGCCAACATGGTGAAACCCTGTCTCTACTAAAAATAGAAAAATTACCAGGCATGGTGGTGCTGGCCTGTAGTCCCAGCTACTTGGGAGACTGAGGCAGGAGAATTGCTTGAACCTGGGAAGCAGAGGCTGCAGTGAGCCAAGATTGCGCCACTGCACTCCAGCCTGGGTGATGACTCTGTCTCAAAAAAAAAAAAAAAAAAAAAAAAAAAAAAAAAAAAAAAGGAAAGAAAAGAAAAGAGAAAAGAAAAGAAAAAAGAAAAAAGAAAAAGAAAAATGCATTTTAACAAGATCCCAGGTGATTTGTAGGCACAGGGGTGTCTCTGGGTTGGAAATTCTTCAAGGTGACACTTTGTGTCAGGGAGAAATGCAGGCCTTGTAACCTTGGTCCTGTCATTTCAGCAATCTGAGCTCTGGTCTTGCTCCTCTGTGAACTGGTGGTAATAACAGCTGGGCACTGGTTGTGATGACCAGATTGGATGTGGGGCTGGAAACATTTCACCAAGTTTAGAAATGTGGACTGCCCCTGGTGTCTGGCCCTTATCCTTGGCAGCTGCTCATTTCACTGTGGCCACCCCAGGACTCCCTATCCCGTCTGTCTTCTCACAGGTGCTGCCCTCCCCTCCAGCCGCAGCCGCAGTGGGGCTCTTCGACTCTTGCACATAAACTCTTGAGAAGATGGCCAGCCTCTGGGGGGGTTCTCCACCTTGGCCACAACCACAGCCCCTCCTTCCTACCCCCACCTCTGATCATGGAAACCAGATGCCCCAGTCACTCAATGGACAGATGCTGAATAACTTGGAGAATAATCACAGACAGAGCTCCCTTCCCAGAGGGACAGACCCATTGCCAAGGCCTCAGCCCAGAGGGACTGTGCTGGTCCCAGAAACAGCCCACGTAGAAATGGTTTGGACGATTGGCTGGCCTTGTAAGGGTGGCTGGACAGGGGCCAGCTGGTAAAACATCGCGGGAGTGAGGAAAGGTGCCTGGAGCTAATGTATATAGACAGGAGTATCATTGTGCCACCGGGCCAGGCATTCCCCACCCAGCTGACCTGACTTATGGATGGAGGACAAGATGCTGCTGCTGCCAGCTTCCCCAGACCCCCAGACCATGCAGCACTTCCTGGCCTCACACAGTTCTTCCTCTATGCAGATTTGTCCAATCAGAGCAGCCACAGGCTGCCCCAGCCTCTCTGTATTCACATCCTAGACCTTCCTGGCCTGACTCCCTCAATTTTATACTGCATCTTGTTTGCTTCCATAAATGTCCTCCTGTGTGTCAGATCACATGTCCCCCTTTTTTTGGTCTCAGAAAATAAGATTGTTATATTTACATTACTTCATTGAGTTTTATTTTGTGGAAGGCAGAGGTAGGGCGTAAGTAATGAGTTTGTTGGGTCTTGCTTTCCAACCCATTGTAGATTTCCTATTTTTTTCTTTGCTGTTGTAAATGTTAATCAATCAATCTACAATCATGTATAATAATAACGCTTATACTTTCGGTTAGTGGCTCTGAGTTCTACTGACTTAAGTCCCATACACCCACCAGCCTGGAATTCCTTCCAATGGGGCTACCCCACAGCTTTCTGGGGCACAGCCTTGCTTTCTCTCACAGTCTCGTCACTGTTGAAAAAAGCCAACATCGTCTTCTTGATTCAAGTAGGCCTTCTGGAAAACATTATTCTGAACAATCTCACAAAGATTTATAAAGAGTTTTCTTTCTTTCTTTCTTTCTTTTTTCCTTCTTTCTTTCTTCTTTCTTTCTTTCTTTTTCTTTCTTTCTTTCTTTCTTTCATCTTTCTTTCTTTCTTTCTCTGAGTTGGATTATCTTTCTGTCACCCAGGCTGGAGTGCGGTGGCATGATCTCGGCTTACTGCAGCCTCCACTTCCTGGGTTAAAGTGATCCTCCTGCCTCAGCCTCCCAAGTAGCTGGGACTAGTGTGCCCACCACCATGCCTGGCTAATTTCTGTATTTTTAGTAGAGATGGGGTTTCATCATGTTGGCCAGACTGGTCTTGAACTCCTGGCCTCAAGTAATTCACCCGCTTCAGCCTCCCAAAATGCTGGAATTACAGGCATGAGCCACCACACCCAGCCAAGAGTTTTCAAAAATTGTGAACCAAAAACCCAGCACCTTAAAGTATGTGAGAAGTTTAACATTCCACAATTAGACCACCTGATCTCCACACGGGGGATACTGTGATCCCGGGAGAGCCTTGCCCGGGAAGCCTGGATTGTTCTAAAGCTTGGAAGTGACATTCCAGGTCCACACTGTAGGTTTCCTCTCAGCTCTGGGTCTGGGGGCCTTTGTCATGGCTGCAACTTGCAGAGAGGTGTCTTAGGACTGGGATGCCACTGGCTGAGGCCCTCTTGAGGGTCCTTTTCCCCTTTCTACAGCCACATATTGGATTCTCTTTTCGGAGCTTGGCAAACTCTTCCCAGGGGATTTGCTGTTCCTGGCTACTTCGTCTCTTCCTCCTCTCCCTTTCCTTCTTAAGTCCCCACCCTCTTCATCTTCCTCTTTTCCCTTCTTCTCCCTTTTCTTTTCTGTCTTTCTTTTTTTGAGATGGAGTCTCGCTCTGTCGCCCAGGCTGGAGTGCAGTGGCATGATCTCAGCTCACTGCAACCTCCGCCTCCTGGGTTTGAATGATTTTCCTGCCTCAGTCTCCTGAGTAGCTGGGATTACAGGCACACACCACCACGCCCAGTTAATTTTTTTTTTTTTTTTTTTTTTTTTTTTAGTAGAGACGGGGTTTCACCATGTTGGCCAGGCTGGTCTCGAACTCCTGACCTCAGGTGATCCACCCACGTCGGCCTCCCAAAGTGTTGGGATTACAGGCATGAGCCCCTGCACCCGGTGTTCTTCCCTCTTTTCTTGCCCTTCCCTCATCTGCCTTTCTGGAGAGCCCCGCCCAGTGTTCCCTCTCCCTGGGGTCTGAGTTCCGTGTGACAGCCCCCTGCAGGTGGAGGAGCCAGCTCCCCGTGTCCTTGCCTCCCCGGTGCGCCAGCCTCCCTGCCTGGCTCAGCCACCTCGGCAGATGCAGGCACCCCCTGCATTGTTTCCTGTCCTGAAGACGAGCAGCTGCTGCACTAATTGCCACCAGCAGGGGGGCCGGGCTGTGCTCGCACTCCTCCTGCTGATTAGGGGGCGACGGTGGAGGGGGGGGGGCAGTTTTCAGGAGCCGAATGAGCTGAGCCAGTGTTGAGCATTATTCTAGGAATTTTAAACACTCGTTAAAGGCTTTGCCATGTCTCACTTCAGTACACATCATGCTCCAGTTACTGCTCGGAACTGCGGGGGCATCAGCCCGGGCAGCACTTATCAATATTTTAGCACGAGAAAGGCAAATGATGTTGAAACATTGAACTATATTTCCATCTGTTCAAACTGAAATGGAACAAGCTTAGCTCAGGAAATGGAATCTCTCCTCCCCAGCTGCCTTGGAAGCAGCAATACCCACTGGCCTGGCCTTGGCCCTTGCCTCAGTTTCCCCTTCACCTCTCTTCTCGATTAGTCCCCAGTGTTCATACCTTATGGGCATGATATTGAGCAGGTGTTAGGTTTGTTGGTAGAGCAGGAATGCGGCATCTCAAAGAACCTGAGAGGGACCCCTGCTCTTGTTAAAACTTGCCTTCCCCATCGACTGACAGAGAACAGTGGGGTCAAATGCGGTCTGTCTTAGTGCCAGGGGACATCCTCTCCATCCCCTGCACGGGCCTGTTTCAGTGTCTCCAGACTGTCCGTCCTGCAAGAAGACCCAGGATGGCTGGCTGGATGTGAAAAGGAAAGCACTGACCATACACAGGTGGACGAACACCGTAAATACTGCATACAAATAAAGCATTTATGGTAGAACCCTGTTTCCCCTGGAACAAAACATAATTTATTGACAGGAAAGAACTTCAAGAAATATTGGCATTCAATTGTCTGAGAAGAACAGAGGAGTTTCTGCAGTGTGGAAAGCAGGGTGGCTGATGTGGGCGGAGACGAGTCATCTCATGTGATTTAGGGGAGAGCCCATGGGATCTCTCCTCCAGCGGGGCCCCCAAAAGGCCTGTGATTAACAGTCTTCAAGGAAGAAGGAACCCTTTTGTCCCCAGCTCTAAAGCAGAATGGGGGATTGCTTCTTCCCATTTCCCCTCAGACTGTCTTTTGGCAACCTCTCCTTTTGAGGCTGTTCAATTTAATTTGGCTCATCTGCAGGGAAATAGGGGTGGGGTGGGTGAAGGGCATGTGGTAAGAGATGGGCCCAGAGCCTGCATCCCCCAAGACTCACCCTGCTAAGAGGGGTCCTGGGGGCTGGTCTCAAATCCAAGGGTGTGGGGTATATACTTTTTGTTTCTGGCATCAACTGAAGAATAATTGCAAGACATTTGTCACCCAGGCCCCCATGCAGGCAGCCAGGCTGGTGACAACTTGCATTTTTGGGAAGGGGTTTCCACTGTGACAACTGTAGCAGCAGCAGAGAGGCTCTTGTCTGTCACAGGAGATCGAGGGCTGCAAAAGTCCGAGAACCCACTGATTTCATCTCTCTCTCTGTTTGCAGACAAGGCCACCTACATCCCAAGCCAGCTGGAGGAGCAGCTTCCGGTCTTCAGAGATGGGCCCCTCTTCTTCAGTTGGCCTTGGTAGTCAGGACACAGGACAGAGGGATATATTGTAACATATATTGTAAAATTTGAGCCACATACACGGGATAAACGACAACACAAATAATTACCTCCGTAAAGAAACCTGACATCCGACGACTCAGAGGCCAGAGCCATTGCTGACGCTCCTGGAGATGAACATTCTTTGCAAGCATTTGTGCCTCAGTGAGGGTGGTGAGGAGCCAGCAAAGTGCTGGGCTCTGCAGAAATCTAGGGGGCTGCCTGGGTGATGTACAAATGCAGACCTATTACATCAGTAGAAAAATGTAATGTGTTCATTCCTATCAAGGCAGAGTGCTTTTCAAATTCACCATTTCTGAAAGACTCAGGATTAATGTCAAACTGTATGAAAAGACCCAGCCTTTCACCTCTCTTTCTCTTGACCATAGAATGCAGGTCTAGTAGGGGGAGAGCAAAGGGGGCACTTTAGAAGAATTGTGAAGCAAGCACAGACAGGGTGACAGAGAGCCCTGGTATAGTGGACGTCCACCCCCACCCCGGTGTCCTCATACACATTATCACACTAAGGAACTAGGCAGAACTCTAAGAAGGGCTGGTGAAAGAGAGAAGACACGGGGAATCAGCACATTGGCTGTGCTGATATATGTGAGCCCAAGTTGGAAGACAGCATGAATTAAGACTGAAGCCAAGACCCCCTTCCTCAAAAACAACACTTATAGATGTTAGAGGGCAGAAAGGCAAAGTCAGAGGAAGCCTAAGGTTAAGTGAGTACGTACCCTGCACCGAGCGCTATCCAAGGTACTTTACATGAATTCTTAAAGAGCTTCTGAGATATAAATATTATTATAAAACCCATTTGACTAATGGAAACTTGAGGGTCAGAGAGGTTAAATAATGCACTAAATGACATACTTGAGGTCACCGAGACAGAGAATGGCACATTCAGAATCGGAAACTAAATCTGTAATACTCCCAGGTTCATGTTCCTTTTATGCCACATGCCGTGTGTAGCCCCAATGTCAAGGGCTAGGGGTGGGGAAAAAGAGCAGACAGAAGGCAGGATGAGACTCCCTGGAGGTCTGAGGGAAGGAACATCCTGGTGTAGGAATATTGTGCCTGCAAGGTTGCTGAAATATGTCTGTACACAGCCTGGTGATTCTGGAAGTGTCGAAGAAATGGCCTTTTTTTTTTTTTTTTTAAAACAGGAGCCAGAAACCAGAGGGATCCGTAAGAGGACCAAGACAGCTGCAGAGCAAGTCCAGGTTACCCTGAAACTGAAGGTGTGAAGGTGCAAGCTCAGAGCCCAAACCCAAAGGCTACCATACAGATGGGGGACTGGTGGGCCACCAGCATTCCTGGGGCTCAGTGTGAGTGCAGGCAGCATGGACAGGGGGTGACAACATACAGTGAGGGTGGGGGCAGGCCATGTCCTGGCTTCGTGAGACAGGCTAATGTTGTTTGCATGCCCAGCTATTTACAATCAGGAGACTGAACAAAGATTCTTTAAACTGTGACTCTGCAGAGGCTTATACCAACTATATACAGGAGCCCTTTTTCTTGCATGCTTTGACCACTGTAGACACTCATGACTGTAGGGATCCCAGGTAGGAAGGTAATGAGGGAGACTAGGCTCCATCTAGCAACCATATGTGCAGAAATGACAAAGAAAACAGGACCTAGATTTTGGAGAGAGGGTAGGTGGGGTTCTTTTGACTTCTCAGAGTAGAGCCACATGTTTTCCCAGAAAGCAAGGTTCACAGGACACATGCATATGGACATGAACACAAGAAGAGTCTTGATCATAAGGCTGGGCCTCCAGGAACCTGAGGAAAGCTGCCCAGCCATGCCTCATGGAGAGTGAATGTTTAAAAATCAGAGAGTCATTCAAGACTGAGGACATCTCCGGAACCAGGTTTTAAGACTGTCCTCTTAGCAGGTGGGTTTTGTCCACTCTTCAGCTCCGCCGCTGACATTATCAGACTTTTTCCTGTAGGCACCAGAGTCACGGGGCCTATGACAATGTTTCAGATCTTGAAAATACATTACGGGTCCAAAATATGAAACGAGAACTATAAAAATCCCATTGATACACATTTTATTAGTATACCCAAAGTTCATTAATTTAATAGTTGTGCTGGGTGTGGTGGCTTACACCTGTAATCTCAGTGCTTTGGAAGGCTAAGGTTGGAGGACTGCTTTAAGCCAGGAGTTTGAGACCTGCCTGGGCAACATAGGGAGACCCCACATCTCTACAAAAAATAAAGACAAAAATTAGCTGGGGGCAGTTGTGTTTGCCTGTTGTCCCAGCTACTCGGGAGGCGGAAGTGGGAGGATCACTTGAGCCCAGGAGTTTCAAGTGCAATGAGCCATGATCCCTTCACTGCACTACAGCCTGTGCAACAGAGCAAAACGCTGTCACTAATAAATAAATAAATATTTAATATTTGTAAAATATTTGAAATCAAATTGTAAGTTAGGATCTCATATTTCCCAAATATGCCTAATGATTGAGACATCAAAGCCAATCATAAATGAAATGTGTCAAGATTCTATAGACAGGAAATTGTAAGCAGGAAACTAAATGTGAGCATGGTAACATTTTAGTGTGTTTGATGTGCAGCCTCTGAAGCTCTTCAAATTGGCCTGGAGGAGATTCAGCACCTTATGTGAGTTGATTCAACATTGTTTATTAAGCACCTACTATGTACCAGGCATTGTTCCAGAAACTTGAGTGACATCGATGGACCCAAAAAAAGATGTGTCCTCATCTCTAAAGAGAAACAGTGAAAAGGAAACAAAATCAATAAGTAAAACATGTAGTGTGTTTGAAGGTAACAAGGAATAATAAAAAGTGAGGCCAGGTAAGGGGACCAGGAGGGGTGGGGTGGGGTGGGGTGGGAGAAAGCAGTGGCAAGAAATGGATTTGTCAGTTTAGGCCTCTGTTAAAAAGTGAGATGTGAGAAGGACTTGAAGAAGGTGAGCCAAGGAAATATCTGGAAGGAATGTGTTCCAAGAAGAGAGGACAGCTACAGTAAAGGACGAAAATATGCCTGCTGTGCTTGAGGAACAGCAAGGGGGCCAGTGTAACTTGAAGCGGGAGGCACAGAAACGATGTTGGGTCAGGGTGCAGTTCCTGCCAGGCCCTACAGGTCATCACAGGGAACTGTGATGGAACTCAAGGAAATTGGGGACCCCTAGGAAGTTCTGAGCAGGTGGAAGGTGGGAGCTGCCATTGGCGGGAACTGGGAGAGCTGAGGGTGAGAGTGAGAAATGTTTGGGGTAGGAACAGGAGCAATCAGGATTTCAGGTTGGACATGTTTAGTCTGAGCATCTGTGAAACATCCAGATAGAGAGGTTGGGTGGGCAGTTGGGCCTATGAGTAGGAGTTCGGGAGAGGTGGACAGGTTCGAGTTGTCGACAGATTTTATAGAGATGATGTTTAAGGCCACAGAGTGGGATGACCTCAATAAGGGAGAGTGGAGAAGGAGAAAAGAAAAGGAAAAAAGCTGGAGCCCTGGGCACTCCGACTGTTATGGGCTGGGGAGAAGAGAGACGAGGAAGAACCAGCAAAACAAGCTGATGCGTGACCGGGGACACAGGACGAAAACCAAGAGTGTTGTCCAGGAAGTCAACGCAGCACAGGAAGGCAGATGGCTGCCATGATCATACAGGAATGCATGTGCAGGGCTGAATGGGGCTTGGACATATGAACAACTCAGCAAGTGATAGCTATTTTTTTTTTTGTTTGAGACAGTGTTTTGCTCTGTCACCCAAGCTGGAGTGCAGAGGTGCGATCACGATTCAGTGCCTTCTTTACCTTCTGGGCTCAAGCAATCCTCCTGCTTCAGCCTCCCAAGTAGCTGGGACCACAGGCATGTGCCAACACACCCAGCTAATTTTTAAATTTTTTTGTAGTTGTACAAAAAAATTAAATTTTTAAACTTTTTTCCTGCCCAGGCTGGTCTCAGTCCTCCCACTTCGGCCTCCCAAAGTGCTGGGATTACAGGTGTGAGCCGCTGTGCCCAGCCATCATTGTTATTTGAATTACTGTATGAGTAGTGTTATGTGAGCACTGCGTGAGCAGAGGAAGGTGGAAGGCCTGGCAGAGAAATGAGCTCTTTGCTAATCAGATTATCATGGCTAAGAATCTATGGTCAACCAGAGTCTGATGGAGGGGCATCCTTGCTTAGCTACTCGCAGATTAAAGCAATTCTGCCCTGAGGAAAAGGTCCCAGGTTTAGAGACAGGGCCTTTCTGCTCCTTCCAGCCCCCTGCATTCCCCACGGTGGGGAATCTGCAGGCAGGACACAGTTCTGCTGGTGCTTGGTATTGTCCCCCGGCTTGAGCTGTCAGATGATTCCCTGGACCCCTTTTGACCTCTGCCTCTGACTTGGGGATCAGGTGACGTGTGACTGGAGGCAGGTCTGCGCATCCTCTGAGGTGACAGCTCACTTGAGCTCACCCTTGTCTCTGCCTGTCACCAGGAGAAAACACCCCCTGTTGGGTTTTCTAAACATGCATCAGCTTGGGCAGTGACCCAGCCACAGATACCCAGACAGGCATAGACACCGAGGAGCGGCTGAAGCAAGGTGAGGCGAAGGTTCCAGCAGAGCCTGCGGAAGGGCCCCCAGAAAGTCAGATTCTCCCTGAGGCCATCTCTGGAGCTTGGCTTGTGTGTGGTTGTCTGCCAGGCTCTGGGGGCCCTGCAGTGGTGACTCATGGGCCATTTTTGGGACCCAGACAACTGGAGAGATCATCAGACGGTTTGCTGGCTGTCTCATGAGGCTGCGTGTGTAGCTCTGCCATCCATCCGTGTGTCCTCGCAGCTCACACATGCCCGTAAGTGCTCAATGGGGGATGCACATGAAGCCGGGAACGCACGACCCTCTCACTGCCACCCGATCCTTAACCCTCCCAGGCAAAATCTCCAGCAGGGACGGCACTCTCCCCTCTCAGCTCTTGTTCCTGGATGTATTCACTTGCTATAGGATTCTGTGCTTTTACTGAGATGGTCCTTGAAGCAAGGGAGCTTCACAGTTAAGAGTCTGTGTTTTTAACATGCATTGGAGGTGAGTCTCATGTGCAGCCGATTTGGGACCTTCAAGTATACCCAGACCTTCCTGCCTGGGGAAGTACTGACTGGCAGTACCAGTGATTGTTCTGTAGGCTAAATGAGTCCCCAGGTGGGACAGGGATCGAGGTGGGGTGAAAAAGTGCCAGAAAACCCCTCTGCCCCCAAAGATGCCCTCATCTAACCTGCCAATCCCACCTTCAATCCCACCATGGGGGATCACTCAAGCCTGTGGGGCTGAGTGCTGTCCTCTTCAGAACCTCTTAGAAATGCAGCTCTCGGCTGGGTGTGGTGGCTCACATCTGTAATCCCAGCACTTTGGGAGGCCAAGGCGGGTGGATCACGAGGTCAGGAGATCGAGATCATCCTGGCTAACACGGTGAAACCCCGTCTCTACTAAAAATAGAAAAAGAAAAAAAAAATTAGCCGGGCATGTTGGCAGGCGCCTGTGGTCCCAGCTGCTCGTAGTCCCAGTTTCTTGGGAGGCTGAGGCAGGAGAATGGCATGAACCCAGGAGGCGGAGCTTGCAGTAAGCTGAGATCATGCCACTGCACTCCAGCCTGGGTTGATAGAGCCAGACTCCGTCTCAAAAAAAAAAGAGATCAAGACCATCCTGGCCAACATGGTGAAACCGCATCTCTACTAAAAATACAAAAATTATCTGGGTGTGGTGGTACGCACCTGTAGTCCCAGCTACTAGGGAGGCTGAGGCAGGAGAATCACTTGAACCCAGGAGGCAAAGTTTGCAGTGAGCTGAGATTGTGCCACTGCACTGCACTCCAACCTGGCCTGGGGACCGAGCTAGACTCCCTCTCAAAAAAAAAAAAAAAAAAAAAAAAAAAGAAATGCAGCTCTCTCTGGAGAGTCCATTCTTCTGCTCCAAGGATAGAGGCTGCAAAAACTGCCCATGTCATCTGGCCCAGGACAGATCCTGCCCGTGGGGTGGGCTGACCTCATACCTGACACATACTGGGAGCCCAGAGTCCTCCCACTCCAGCCTAACCCAGTCCAGGGCCACCAGCTCTTAGGTTCTGAAGTAGCCCTTGGAGAGGGTGAGGGTGACATGCCATGTCTCTCTGTGCCCATTCTCCTGCCAGTCTTCTCTCCACCCTAGCATTTAAGGCAAAGGAACAGAAAGCCAGTCTGTGCCCCCACCTGACACTTTCTCCAGGAAGTGTCAGGGAGTGGGCTCTGCTGCCTGGCCCCTCACGCCAGGCTTCAGGATGAAAGGAAACTCCAGAATGACAGTTTGGGATTATCTAGTGCCCTGGGCCTCCTGTGAGGATTAGTGGCATCTTTGAAAAGCAGCAGCCACTCCTTTACACAATACCTCCTCTTCAGGGGATCTCCTCCCACTCTCCCATACAGGGAGCTGTGAATCTGAAGAGGACAGCTTATCTTGGAACACCTTTGGGATGGGAAACTCATCATCTTTCAAGGAAGCCCAGTCCATCTGCAGCTGTGCTAGAAAGTTCTTCCTTCTACCGACTCAGAAGCAGTCTCCCTGCTGTTTCCTCCTTGCGTCACGGAGCAAAGCCTGCTGCTTTTTCCAGGAGCAGTGGGGGCACCAAATATCCTATTGTTTATGTACCCAAAGAGTGCTTGCTCTAAGCTCCTCCTCCACCAGAACTCTGCAGATGCCACTGACCACAGGATGCCCGTTTGGACAATGAAGCCCCTTTCTAATGGGAGGATACTTTCAGGATTGTTGCCCCTGGTGAGCTCCCTACTCCTCCCCTTCCGGTTGCCCCTGGTGTGCCCTCAGCCTCCCGGCAACTCTACTGCTTCACTCAGCCATCACTCCAACTAGCTTTCTATATCTCCACGCCCCTGTGTTCAGTTCTAAGTGGGGCTACTGGATATTTGAGCCTCTCACTCAGCAAGCCTTGGAGCTCCTTCCCTTAAGCCCTACTAGCACCCTTTCCCCCATGCATATAGGTCCTGGGGCCCAGCCACCACTGCAGGCATGGGGGAAGGGGGTGGGCAGTGCACAGGTATCCATGGCACAGGGCCAGCAGGCTGTATCTGTGGAAACAGAATCTGTAGCCTCCCTCACTGATCCTCTCTGAATCCCCAACGCTGGAGGGTGTAATTTTTTATTGTGAAATATATATAACATAAAATTTGACATCTATCTTAGTCCGTTTTCTGCTGCCATATCAGAATACTTGAGCCTGGGTGATAAATAAACAAAAGTAGTATAGTTGGCTCACTCACAGTTCTGGTAGCTGGAAAGTCCGAGATCAGGTCTCTGATGAACCAGGGTGACACCAACCAGGAAGCCTGGTATTTTTCAGGAGACAGTGTCTTAACCCAAAGCAATGCATCTATAACCGGGGAATGTCAGGCATCGGAGAGATTTGGGGTGAAGGGTCCTCAAATCATACCTCTTGGCAGCTACCTATTTTGATAGACTCAGAAGTCCCAGATTAGGGAAGGTGAAAGTCATTTACTCTAGTACCTCTTCCAGTCCCAAATCCTCTTGACCTCACCCAGCCTCTGCCTGATCACCTCCAGTGACTGAGAACTCGGCCACTTCCAAACCAGCCTAGCCATCTCTGGACTCCCCTCTGAAGAGTTCTTTCTTCCTAACTCAAAGTCTCTCCATTTAGTGCCCTCTATGAGTCCCTTATCTACCCCTGGGGCTTCCTCAGGATGAATCCCATCCCATTCCTAGAAGTAGTGAGGTACCCCTTGAATTGGAGACCAGCGTTCAGTCACTCTGAGGCATTCTCTTTTCCAAGTATAACATCCTGAGCTTTGGAAACTCTTCGTTCTAGAACCCCAGTTTGGTCTAAGGAGTCCCTTGCCTAGACCTGACCACAGAATCTCAGTCCAGCCACAGCCACAGGGGCCTGTTTTGCCGGAGGTGGCTTGGTCCTTCTCCTCTCCTAGTCCCAGTGCCGAGACCCAGTGCTGAGAAGGGTGTGGAGGAGGAAGGGAGAAACACCAGCCTCTGTTGAGTGCCAGCAGTCGTGGAGTTATGTTCTGTGCTAGGCTTTTGCTATGGTCTCAATGTTTGTGACCTCCCCAATTTCTTTTTTTTCTTTCTTTCTCTTTTTTTTTTTTTTTTTTTTGAGATGAGTCTTGCTCTGTCACCCAGGCTGGAGTGCAGTGGTGCGATCTTGGCTCACTGTAACCTCTGCCTCCCAGGTTCAAACGATTCTCCTGCCTTAGCCTCCTGAGTAGCTGGGACTACAGGCGCGTGCCACCATGCCTAGCTATTTTTTGTATTTTTAGTAGAGACAGGGTTTCACCATGTTGGCCAGGCTGTACTTGAACTCCTGACATCAGGTGATCCACCCACCTTGGCCTCCCAAAGTGCTGGGATTACAGGCTTGAGCCTCGGTGCCTGGCTGACCTTCCCAATTTCATCTGTTGAAACCTAATCACCAGTGTGATTGTACTAAGAAGTGGGACCTCTGGGAGGTGATTAGGTCATGAGGACAGAGCCCTCATAAATGGGATTAGTGCTTTTATAAAAGAGACCCCAGAGAGATCTCTTGCCCTTTCCACCATGTGATGAACCAGAAAGGGATCCTTCACAAGACGTCGAATCTGCCAGTGCCTTGATCTTGGACTTGCCAGTTTCAGGTCCCTGAGAAATAAATTTCTGTTGTTCGTAAGGTTGGCATTTTGTTATAGCAGCCTGAGGGGACTAAGATAACTTTTTGCATGTATTATCCCATTTAAGCTATTAGTCCTACTTTACAGATGAGGAAACTGAGGCTGAAAGAAGTTAAGGTTCTAGGACTCTTGACAAAAGTTTTGTGTAAATAAGAGTCGCTACAAAATCACTTTTCTAATAGCAGCAGCAGCAGCAGCAGCAGCAGCAACTGCTTCCTATTTACTCAAACTGGGAGGTAAAAGCAGAGGGAGAAGATGGTCTTTATATTTAGAGTTACGTAAGGGACTTCCTGAGCTGGGAGGGGGTGAGCGGGATTCCAGTGCTTCAGAGAGGAGCTGCTGGGCTGTGGGCAAGACCCTGGCTGGTGTGGATCTATGCAGTCCCCAGCCCTGGCTAAGCCCCGCCTCTCAGGCCCTGGAGGCAGAAAGCTCCTCAGCCTGGCCCCTCCAGATTCTGGATCCAGCTGTCCTGGCTGCTGCCTAACTTTCAGCCCTCTGTCTAGCATATCTATGAACTGATCTAGGGCCAGAGCTCAGGGAAAGTCAGAGGTAAGGTGTGGTGGGGACCTCCCCAACCCCTACACACACACACGCACACACATGCGCAGCAAGACTCCTGCCTGGAGGTGGAAGTAGCGGTGATGTCAGGCTCCCGGACTTGTCTGTTGAACCCGGTGAGTTAACAGGAGAAAGAGCAGAAGCCGGGGGCGGGGGGATGTTGAGGTTTCTCTCTGTTCCCACCCCTCCACCCCTTCTCCATCCCCCTTCAGTAGTGGGTCAGGATCCTGGCCTAGACATGGAATTCCCTAATCAAGTAGGAAGAGGGATCTAAATAAGCAGAATTGGGGTGGGAGGAGCCGGGCCAGTTCTGGTGGGGGAGAGGCCGCCTCCTGCTCCCTCGGTTGCCTCCTCAGCCTCCGTGCTTGTTGGCGGCTCACACACCCTTGGCCAGGTGAGGTGGGCGTGGGCCTGCAGCCTGAGCCTGCTCAGCTGTGGACCTTGATTCTTTCTTACTAGATGACCTGTTTCTAACCACTGGAGCTGCTGAAGCTCACAGTTTGGGAGGGGAGAGGCATAGTGACTGTTTGGCCCATGGTGGCTCGTGGTGCTGTGGTCATTAGCCAGGAGTAAAGGGAGTCTGTCCCACCTGGCCCATGAGGGCACCATGGGTTTGGGCACATAGTGGTGTGTGATAATGAGCTTTGTTACACATTCCCTTGGTACTTCAGTTTTCCTATCTGTAAAATGAAGGCAACAATATCCACCTTATGGGTTTGTTATGAAGATTAAACAACAAATCAAGACACCGAGCAACTGCTTGGCACTTAGTAGATGCTCAGTCAATGCAGGTTACTATTGTAGTTATCATCATCATTATTACAAAGATTATGGTTATTATTCTTGCTTGTCCTTTGGGCACATACTTCCCTCAAGAACGCTTTGGAAGCTGGGTGCGGTGGCTCACACCTGTAATCCTAGCACTTTGGGAGGCCGAAGCAGGCAGATCTCCTGAGGTCAGGAGTTCAAGACCAGCCTGGCCAACATGGCAAAACCCCATCTCTGCTAAAAATACAAAACTAATTAGCCAGGTGTGGTGGCACATACCTGTAGTGGGAGGCTGAGGCAGGAGAATTGCTTGAACCCAGGAGGCGGAGGTTGCAGTGAGCTGAGATAGCGCTGCTGAACTCCAGCCTAGGTGACAGAGCGAGACTCCGTCTCAAAAAAAAAAAAAAAAAAAAAAAAAGAATGCACTGGATTCATTGGGTTCAGATGTTCTTGGGCTGTGGTCTTCCAGCTATAGCCTCCCATTTCTATAACCTAGCATGTCTACATTCACACTGACTGTTTTTTTCCTCATCCTTTGTGGCAAACCTGCTTCTCCTCCTGAATGCCCCAGTTTGGTGAAGGGCACACTATCGCCTAATGCATGGTGTCCCCTCCATATCCTTTCCTTCCCTCAGCCCGCTGTGCTCAGGCAGTGTGCAAATCACATCTGGGCCCAGCTACCCCACTCCAGGAGGAGCTGGTCACTCAGTCACCTGCACTTGGAGTGCTTTTCCGTAAGGCCAGGGTAGTGCTTGTCACATATGCTGTCATTTTTGTTTTTAAGCCTATCTTCCCTGTACAGAATGCCTAAGGGTTACACCTTCTGTTTCTTTTATAAGGCAGGTATCAAGGACGGCTGGATAGGAAAGAGGGTGTAGGGAAGCATTGTGAATCTTGAGTCTAGTGACACAGCTATCATTCTCTCTAAACTTTAACGACCCCTCTTTGCGGTGATTAAACTGAATCTGCTCTCGCTCCTTCTAGACACTCAGGAAAATGAAGCAACCATTCCCTCCCTCCACCAGGATATGTTGATCCTAAGCCCAGAAAGGTCAGGCGAATTGCCTAAGGACACAGAGCAAATAAAAGGATTAACACATCTGAATGCAAGACATTGAGGTGTTGACACTGCCAGTTCCTCCCACTTCTTAAACAAAGCGTCAGTGTGCTTCCCTGGCGCCATCCACAAAGGGTGGGTGGGTTGAGAAGCGGGAAGATGCAGAAGTATGGGGGTTGCACTCAAAGCCACAGGTTTGGGGGACTTGTCTCAACACACACAGGAAAGGGGAAGGACAAAGTCAAAAGAAGTCCCAGACTTTCTGTGGCTAAGAAATATGCCAGAACGATTTGAACTGTTCTAGGGAAGACTTGCTGGAAGAAACCATCTCTCTCCTCTGACTAGGCACCCACTCCTCTGTTCAGGCAACAGCCAGCAGCAATCTTTAAAGAAGACAAAATCAGGCCCTCTTTTGCATAGCTGGAGATACTGAGTGAGCTATTTTCAGATGCCCAGTTCTGGGAGAGTTAGGAGATTTAGGTGTAAGCAAGATTGGGGTGAGTTGGAAAAGGAGGGAGGAGAAGTGTGGCCAGGCCAAAATGACAGAGATTGACAGGGAAGTAGAGAGACAGTGCTGGTATGGGGCCACTGGAGCAGGGGAAGGTGAAAGAGTGATGGCCACTGGCATTTACTGAGCACCCACTGGGCACCACAGCCATGCCAGGGGGATGGTAAACTCATTTTACAGAGGTAGATACTAAGGTTAGGGGAGGTTGAGTAAATCACCTGGAATCACAATGGCAAAATCAGCATTGGAACTCAAATCTCTGACTCCAGATCCCAGGCTCTTTCCTTTGTTCACATAAAGGAGAACTTTGGGGTTGGGTCTAGGGACCACAGGGCCAGGGCTTGTTTGCCTGAAGGGGTAAAGAAGGACTTCATGACAGGGGCCATCTCTCCCAACTCTCTCCTCCAGACACACATACACACACACACACACACACACACACACACGCACACACAGAGGCCCATTCCTTCAACTGGCTGGAAAGTGCAGGATTTGGAGTTAAGAGATCAGGTTCATCTCTGAATTATTAAGTGGATAGCCTTTCTATCTCTGCACTTCATAAAATCATGACCACTGTCAGGCCAGGTGCAGTGGCTCATGCCTGTAACCTCAGCACTGTGGGAGGCTGAGGCAAGTGGATCACTTGAGCCCAGGAGTTTGGTACCAGCATAGGCAACATAGCGAAACCCCAGCTTTACAAAAAATACAGAAATTGGCCTGGTATGGTGGCATGTGCCTGTAGTCCTAGCTACTCTGGGGGCTGAGGTGGGAGGATTGCTTGAGCCCAGGAGGTCAAGGCTGCAGTGAGCTGTGATAGCACCACTTCACTCCAGCCCAGGTGACAGAGTGATGCCTTGTTTCACAAAAAAAAAACACAAACAAAAAGCAACATCAGATCTCCCAGAGAATGTATGATACACCTAAGTCCTTAATAACCATATGGTTCCTGATAGAAGTTCAAAATATTTAAAATATTAATGCTATATAGTTGCTATTGCCACTGCTCACGCCAAATTGAGAATTGAGGGGTGGTTTTTGTTTTTTTTTTCTTGAGACAGAGTCTCACTCTGGCCCAGGCTGGAGTGCAGTGGTGCGATCTCAGCTCACGGCAACCTCCGCCTCCTGGGTTCAAGAGATTCTCCTGCCTCAGCCTCCTGAGTAGCTGGGATTACAGGCATTTGCCACCACACCCGGCTATTTTTTTTTTTTTTAGACGGAGTTTTGTTCTCGTTGCCCAGGCTGGAGTGCAATGGCACGATCTTGGCTCACTGCAACCTCTGCCTCCTGGATTCAAATGTTTCTCCTGCCTCACCCTCCCTCCAGAGTAGCTGGGATTACAGGTGCCCACCACCACACCCAGCTAATTTTTTGTATTTTTAGTAGAGACGCGGTTTCACTGTGTTGGCCAGGCTGGTCTCGAACTCCTGACCTCAGGCGATCCACTCGCCTCAGCCTCCAAAAGTGCTGGGTTTATAGTCATGAGCCACCACGCCCTGCCCTAATTTTTGTATTTTTAGTAGAGACGGGGCTTCACCATATTAGTCAGGCTGGTCTCGAACTCTTGACCTCAGGTGATCCACCCCACTCGGCCTCTCAAAGTGCTGGGATTACAGGCATGAGCCACTGTGCCTGGCCGAGGGGTGGTGTTTTAAGAGGCCTGACCTAACCTCTTCTAAAGAGCACAGGGAAGACCAAGTGGACTTTTCTTGCTCTCCATTCATCACTGAGGTAAAACAACCTGGCCGTCTCATCCATCCCCCTGCCTCTCGGCTACCTCCCTGTCCCTCCTCTCCTCATTTATCCAAGCATTGTCACTTCTTTTAAACTTTCCTTGAAGGAAGTTGTGAGATATTCTTGAGGATTAATTGCATACCTTTAGAGCAAGATTTTTACACTTTTTTGTATGCCATGAGCCCCGCCTCCCTTCCCCCCTCCTCCCCGGGCAGTCTGAATAACACTTTCAAATGCACAAAAGGTAATACATAGGACATCAAAGGAAACCAATCATTTTGAAATACAGTTATCACAACATTTTTAGAGCAGCGATATAGTAATATGTGCTTCTCCATTAATGGATTAAAGAATAAAATCTACTGGCAGGACTAGCAACCACTGGAGTTTTAAAACACGGATGAGCACAGATGATATTTGCAGAAACCTGCCACTACTGTAATGGGACTGGAAAATATCTGTTATCACTGCTAATGCTACTGTGGTCTGTTACCTACATTCATCATTTTTTAAAAAGCTAAATTTCAGTTGGAAGTTAGTGAAGATAAAGACATAAGCCTTTTCCCAACCAAAGTCATGGACCCCTTTGAATTCTACCTATTAATCTCTTGGTGAAGGGAAGGGGGTGTCTGTGGACTCCAAGTTAAAAGGATTTGTTTTAGAACAGTGTTTCTCGCAGTGTGGTTCCAGCACCAGCAATATTAGCATTATCTGGGAAACTATCAGAAATGTAAATTCTTGCCCCCAACCCCAGCAGATTTACTGAATCAGAAACTCTGGGGTGGGGCCCAGCAATCTGTGCTTGAATAAGCCTCCAGGTGAGTCTGCGATGAGCTCAAGTTTGGGAACCACTGTCTTAGAGTTGGGTAGGATACAATCTCCGAAGCAGAATGCATGGCCAAGATGACTCCTTCCCCCCAAAGTCTTAGAGAATGATCTATTGCCTATTTTCCTGCTCCACTTCCTTCAGACTAACTCTGAATCTGGGGTAGACTGTGGTTTGGAGTTTAAAAACCCGAGATCCTTGTTAATGTGTAATGAAGTGCTACAAAGCAGCTTCTGTCACAAGGGTGGTATAAAATACAGCTGCAGGGACAGCGGTTAAAGTTTCAGTCTTTTATGGACATAAAAAATAATTGGCCTTCTAATTATCTCCATAAAAGTGAGAAAACTTGCCTGGCTTATTGGCATCTTTATTAGCAATAGGAAATAATTAGACATCCTTAATAGCTTTCTAATGATCCCTAGAGAAGGGAGCCATTTTCAGGGCATCTGCTGCCATGATTGGGTCATTATGGAGCCCTTCAGACCTGGTCTACACAGAGTGGCGCGCTTGCACATTCATCAGTGCCCGGTACTGGCTTTGGATCTCTGAGGGCTCACGTGCCAGGAAAGGCGTTCATCTCTCATGGGCCCATGACTCTTCCCGGACCCTCGGCAGCATCTGTCCCTGGTCTGGGAAGAGGACCCTCACTATGGTGGGCTGACACGGGGGGCTGATTATTGATGGATAGGTGAACTTTCTCTGGTCCTATCTTTTTAAGGAACTTGGAGCATGTTTATTCTATCCCAGTCTCCTTTGGGAAAGACTGCTAGGCTTGTAACATTGCAATTCTCAGACCCCAAAGCACAAGCTTTGAAAAACTGAAGTCGTATTGGTAAGCAGGACAGTGGTTTTCCACCTGGTTGGTACATGGCACCCTTGCAGGTTTGGGGTCTCTGGAGGATTGAGCTTTACGGCTGAGTGTTAGGGAGGAACGGAATCTCCAAGTGGAGGGAATACGAGCCTACATTTCTCCAGCAGGTGGCGCCATAACTTTACCTTCCGCGTCTCCGTGGCCTGCGATGGAAGCTGAGTTTGCAGGCAGGGATGTGAGGCAGCTGTCTGGGAATCCTCTCCTCTGTATTTAGGGCTTTAATATCTCATATTATCCATATTATCCACATCATCTTCTCTCCAACTGACCTTCTCCAAGCCACTCTCCTTCCCAAACCCTCGATATTTCTGATTCTTTATCTGAGCATCGTGAACAACCCTTCATAAACATGTCAGAAATACTGACGGTCCTTCCAGACCCGGAACACTGTGGAAGAGTTTGGGCAAGTCGTAAATGATGCTCTTCATCACTCCCACATTCTGGGACTGTCCCCAGACCCTCCGCCTCTTCTCAGAGGTCTGCCATCAGGATCTGCAGCGTCTATGATTTGCTTACTTTGTCAGCCTAATCATAAGGTAACTTGAACTCATAGCAGATTCACCTGGAGGCTTATTTAAGCACAGATTGCTGGGCCCCACCCCAGAGTTTCTGATTCAGTAAATCTGCTGGGGTGGGGGGCAACAATTTACATTTCTGATAGTTTCCCAGATAATGCTAATATTGCGGGTGCTGGAACCAGACTGCGAGAAACACTGTTATAAAATAAATCCTTTTAACTTGGAGTCCACAGACACCCCCTTCCCTTCACCAAGAGATTAATAGGGTTTTTAAACATCTCTCAGGGGTAGGTAAAGCCACAAGGCAGATGATCATCTGGATTTCACTCTGAACAGTGTTTGGAAAGATGGACTCTGGACCGATAAGGTTGGAGCATACATACATATGTGTGTGTGTGTGTGTGTGTGTGTGTGTGTGTATACATATATACACTTAGTCACCCAGGCTGGAGTGCAGTGGTACCATCTCAGCTCACTGCAACCTCCACCTCCCGGGTTCAAGCGATTCTCCTGCCTCAGCCTCCCGAGTACCTGGGATTACAGGTACAGGCCACCATAACTGCCTGATTTTTGGATTTTTAGTAGAGATGGGGTTTGACCATGTTGGCCAGGCTGGTCTCAAACTCCTGACCTCAAGTGATCTGCCTGCCTCGGCCTCCCGAAGTGCCAGGATTACAGGCATGGGCCACTGCGCCGGACCAAGAGCATATATTTTTACACATGTTTACACCTTACTACATGAATTAGGACTGATCCTGTTTTTACAGAATCTCAGTGTTCACTTACCTAATTCAATTGCTCACCCAATGCAGGAATCCTTCCTGCAATTTGACATCTTGATAGCAGCAGGGTCCCTTCCGGTTTGCAGATGATGTTCATATCTCTTTAATGCTCACTGCAACCCTGTGAGGAACACTGGTGAAGTGACTCACCCAAGGACTCTTAGCTGCTAAGTGGCAGGATTTACTAGTGTCATCTGACTTCAAGGTCAGCACTCTGTGCAACACAGCTGCCTCCCCATCACCCTTGGTAAATGTTTCTCCACTTCTTTTTTTTTTTTGAGACAGAGTCTCACTCTGTCATCCGAGCTGGAGTGCAGTGGTGCCATCTTGGCTCAATGCAACCTCCACCTCCTGGGTTCAAGCGATTTTCCTGCCTCAGCCTCCTGAGTAGCTGGGATTACAGGCATGCGCCACCACCCCCGGCTAATTTTTGTATTTTTAGTAGAGATGAAGTTTCACCATGTTGGCCAGGCTGGTCACGATCTCCTGACCTCAGGTGACCCACCCGCCTCAGCCTCCCAAAGTGCTGGGATTACAGGCGTGAGCCACCGCGCCCGGCCCATCCAATTCTTACTGAATACTGACACAATGGCCACAATTACTCCCTCCCAAGGTGGTGTGTCCCACTGTTTGAGACCTCAGGTTTTGAGAAACACTTTCCTTATTGTCTGGTAATCCTCTGCTGCATAACCACTTACCCCAAAACTTAGTGATTTAAAACAACAGGCTGGGCATAGTGTCTTACACCTGCAATCCCAGCGTTTTGGAAGGCTGAGGTGGGAGGATCTCTTGAGTCCAGGAGTTTGAGACCAGCCTGGCCAACATGGCGAGACCCTATCTCCACAAAAAGTAAAAAAAATAGCCAGGTGTGGTGGCGCACACCTGTAGTTACTTGGAAAGCCAAGGTAGGAAAATGGCTTGAGTCTAGGAGGTTGAAGCTTCGGTGAGCCGTGATTGTGCCACTGCACTCCAGCTTGGGCAACAGAGTGAGACCCTGTCTCAAAACAAAACCAACCACAACCAAAAACCTCCCAAAACCAAAACCAAACCAAAACAACAACCATGTTCTTATATCTCATGATTTTGTGCACGAGGAATTCAGAGAGCACTCGCTTGGATGATTCTTCTGTTCCCTGGGGCATTTAGTTGGCCAGTGAGCTGGTCTGGAGGGTCCAAGACAGCTTCTCTTGCACATCTGGTGCCTTGACAGGGAGGGCTGGAAGGCTGGGCTGGTCTGGAACTATCAACTAGAGCACATCATGGGCCTCAGGGCAGTTGGGCTTCTCTCCGGGAGGCTCAGAGCTCCCCATGTGAGAGAGTGAGGGTTCCAGTAAATGAGGTGGAATCTTCATACCCTTTTATGACCTAGCCTTGGAAGTTGCAATAACACCACTTCCACCACATCCTCATTGTCAGAGGCCTGCCCAGGTTGGAAGAGATGGGAGATAAATTCTGCCTCTTGATAGGACAAGTATAAGAACTTTTGCCACCATGCTTTGAAACCACGTTACTTAATTGAAGTTAGCTTTTCTGTATCTGCCTCTAGCTGTACACTTTCTAAATCTAGTCTTTCTTCTCTATTGGAAACCTTTTTGTCAAGGTTCAAGGCAGCCTCTCTAGATACCTAAGGTCGCTGACTCAGTTCACAAAATGATGCCTTGGGGTGAGACACAAAAATAACAGAACTCTCATTCATATTTTAATTTTACCTATAGAGTGTAAAGTGAGACTTTACTAATGTTTTATATAAGATTTGACATTGGCACCCACCTTTGAGCTGTGTTTCAGGTGGGTATTTGTTACCTGCTATATACAAGCTATGCCAAGGGAAGAGGGGGTGTTCCGCAACAGGATTGCAAGTGGGGACTTGAGCCATTTGTGTGCCTTGTGTTACAGAAATGCTTGAGTTTATGGGTGCCAAGACAATGGGATCTAGCTTTAGTAAAATTACCCATCCCCAAATGGTTAAGAAACTTTCAAAGATTTTTGTAAACAATCTTTAGATTGAAAAACTAGACAATTAATACAAGCAAACAGGAAAAAAAAATGACAGAGTAGGCATTTCACCTCCTGGCTTGGACACTTCATCTGTCATGTTACGAGGTGAAAACAATAATACCCTGATCAGATCAGACAAGGCCAGACCAAAAAAAAATCAAAATTATGGAGGTTATTTGAAATATGAATTTGCATCTACTATTGGTATTGCTGTTAAATTTGCATCTACTATTGGTATTGCTGTTAAAAATAAGATATTAAAATGTTAGAGCTAATTTTATACCTTCTTCAATTTTAATAGTTTTTATTGGTTTATAATGTACATAATATATACTATATATTTAAAATACACATATGGGTCATGCTCAAATATTTTTTCTGATTCAGCATATGAACAAAAACTATGGAGATCAATGGAATCTATTTCCATCTTTCCATTAATTTAGCAAATATTTATTAAGCATGTGCTATACAAATGTACATAATACACTAAATATTAAATATACAAAAATAAGTAAGGTCTTTGCCTTCAGGTATTTTGGAAGATATGTTTTTTCAAAATTATAGCTGGACATGGTGGCTCACACCTGTAATCTCAGCACTTTGGGAGGCCAAGGTGGGTGGATCACCTGAGGTCAGGAGTTCGAGACCAGCCTGGCCAACATGGTGAAACCCTGTTTCTACTGAAAATACAAAAATTAGCTGGACGTGGTGGCACACGCCTGTAATCCCAACTACCCTGGAGACTGAAGCAGGAGAATCGCTGGAACCCAGGAGGCAGAGGCTTCAGTGAGCCGAGACTGCGCCACTGCACTCCAGCTTGGGCAATAGAGTGAGATTCCGTCTCAAAAATTATAAAATAAAATAAAATAATAAAATTACTTGAAATAAAGTGTCATGATAGAAGTGTTCACAAAGTACTGTGAAACACTCAAGTAAAAGTAAGTCAATTCAAGCTGGGCGCGGTGGCTCACGCCTGGAATCCCAGCACTTTGGGAGGCTGAGGCGGGTGGATCACAAGGTCAGGAGATTGAGACCATCCTGGCTAACACAATTAAACCCCGTCTCTACTAAAAATACAAAAAATTAGCCAGGCGTGGTGGCGGGCACCTGTAGTCCCAGCTACTCAAAAGGCTGAGGCAGGAGAATGGCATGAACCCGGGAGGCGGAGCTTGCAATGAGCCGAGAACACACCACTGCACTCCAGCCTGGGCAACAGAGCAAGACTCCATCTCAAAAACAAACAAACAAACAAACAAAAAAGTCAATTCTACCTAGGGGAATCAATCATGGAGGACTTCACAGAGGAGGTGACATATGTAACAAGTACATGGTGGCAGACACTTGCCCTCTTGTTCTTCCTCTTCTTTGGACCTTCTCCAGCTCTGTTATGGCTTCCTTTGAGCATAGTGATCCATTTTGCACACAGTGTTCCAGAGAACAGGGAAGAAGAGTATTTCCAAACCTCTTCCTCTTGACATTTGGAAATAGGCTATGTACCCCATGATGTCAGGGCCCACGTTATGCACATATTTGCAAACTGGCACTGGGTATGATGCCTGGCACATCATAGACTCTTGATTAATGTTGTGCAATTGAATTGCATTGGACTTCTTGACTACACCAGTTCATTAGTTAATGTCTTTGGTGAGTAGCTAAGAATAATCTCTGTGCCTTCACCTTCAGCTCCCAACTCACACATTTAGGTGGGTTATTATCCATCTCCAGTCTGGCCATCACTTACCTCAGTTTACTGGTCTTTTTCTCACAAGCCTTCATGAGATCTTCCTGAATTTGTTCACATCCTCTTGGTCCTTCACTCTCTCAAGAGCATAGTGTCTTCTGAAAATCTGGAGATTTCATCATATTCTTCCAGATTATTCATAAAAATTAGGTAAAAATATTTCTGGTACTGATTCAATAGGCTGGAAAGTGGAAAAATTAAACTCTCTCTGTTTTTCAATAGCTTATCTCCTCCTTAGCTATGAAAAAAAAAAAAAAAAAAACAAACAGCTGTGGGTTTTAAACAGACCTCTTCTGCTTCTGGGCTCTTCCTGAGACAGGCAGCCTGATAAAAATCTGAACTAAAAGTGAGAACATCTCTGGAAGCCTCCTGAGTCCACACAAATTCATCTAGGGATCTATGTGGCTAAACACTTCCTGCATCCAGTGCCTAGCTGTATTGCAACTTACCTGTCCATAATACCCTCTGGTGGGAACAGCATGCAATGGGAAATGAGGCGCTGCACCTTCTTGGCTAAGCCCATTCATTGCCTTAGGCTGTACTTTCAACTGAGTCATATAATTTTTCTGTCCTTTTTTGAAGTAAGAATGGTCAGACTTAATACTATACCCCAAGGTAATATTAAGAGAATGAATGCAAATTACACAAATAAAAGGACTGTAGGGTTCCAGGAAGAAAGATT
Source organism: Pongo pygmaeus (assembly GCF_028885625.2). Taxonomy (NCBI): domain Eukaryota; kingdom Metazoa; phylum Chordata; class Mammalia; order Primates; family Hominidae; genus Pongo; species Pongo pygmaeus. Next base: position 88,730,198 of record NC_072385.2, on the reverse strand, counting down.
ATGCTTTTTGAATACGGAAAGTTAGTTTTGAAGTTAGAATTAGATGCAAGCACATGTGCCAGAAAACCCAAGAAATTGGTAACTAAAATAAGATCAGAGTTTATCTCTCTTTTACTTAAATGAAGTCTGGAGTCAGAAGCCTAGGGCTAGATAGCTACTCAAAATCATGTAAGTTTCAGGTTCCTGTCTGGCTGCTCCACCAACTTTAGCATGCTGCCTCTTGGTCCAAGGTGGTTGTGCAAGCTCCAGTCATCATATCCGTATTCCTGTCATCAGGAAGGAGGAATGGAGAAGAAAGGAATCTTCTTCCTTGAAGAACACTTCTAGAAATTTGCATACAACACTTCCAATTATATTTATTAGCTGAAACTTAGTTACATAGTACATCTAGCTGCAAGGGAGGCTGGACAATGTAGTTTTATTTTAAGCAGCATGTACCCAGCTACAAATTGCAAGTTTTATTATCAGGAAAGAAGTGGAGACTAAATAAAGGGGACTAATAGCAGTGTATGAAGTGGGAAGGTGCAGATCATTGCCAGAAAGAAAATTATACTAATAGCCTATCAAGCACATACACAAAGTACTAAGAAATATGAAAATTATTGCTTCCCCAGCCTTGTGTATTAATCCAGTTTTGCACTGCTATAAGGAAATACCTGAGACTGGGTAATGTATAGAGAAAAGAGGTTTCATTGGCTCACAGTTCTGCAGGCTGCACAGGAAGTATAGTGGCTTCTACTTCTGGAGAGGCCCCAGGAAGCTTCTAATCATGGCAGAAGGCAAAGGGGGAGTAAGGTGTCTCACATGGCAGGAGCAGGAGTGAGGGGTGGGGGTTCTACACACTTTTAAACAACAAGATCTCATGAGAACTCACTCATTCAGTATCATGAGAACAGCACCAAGGAGATGGTGCTAAAGCATTCATGAGAAATCCACCCCCATGATCCAATCACCTCCCACCAGACCCCACCTCCAACACTGGGGATTACAATTCAACATGAGATTTGGGCAGAGCCACAGATCCAAACCCTATCACCTTGGGTCACCTAATGGGTCTATACTGGATTCACCTTAGAGGAGCATCAGGAAGTTTCTTCTCTCTGATCTTTTATTTTCTTCCCTCCTCATTACCACTCCCCCCATCTTTTTACACTCTGATTTTCTCTCAAAGTCCTAATTCTTCCTCTTCTTAGCCTCTAGCTCCAGCTGTCAGTCATCACTCTGGCATAGGAAATGCAGGAAGATAGCCCTTCCCAGGTCAGCTTCACAGAATACAGCAGCAAAACAGACCCCTATGTTGCTAATACTGATTGCTTCTTAGAGCACACTATGATAACTGAGCCTCTATCACTTTTTTATTTTTTATTTTATTTTTTGTTTTTTTGAAATGGACTTTTGCTCTTGTCACCCAGGCTGGAGTCCATTGGCATGATCTTGGCTCACTGCAACCTCCACCTCCTGGGTTCAAGAAATTCTCCTGTCTCAGTCTCACAAGTAGCTGAGATTACAGGTGCCCACCACCACACCAGCTAATTTTTGTATTTTTAGTAGAGATGGGGTTTCACCATGTTGGCTAGGCTGGTCTCAAACTCCTGACCTCAAGTGATCTGCTCACCTCGGCCTCCCAAAGTGCTGGGATTACAGGCGTGAACCACTGTGCCCAGCTTCTGTCACTTTTTTTTCTATCTCATCAAAGATCTCCTGTTTTCCTGATTTGGAGATAAAGTAATTCTCCCTGCTCAATTATTGAGAAACTAAATATCCCACATGTGGATTTTCCAAGTTCTCATTGGTAAGCAATGCCCTCATTACACATCATATGGTATCTGACTATAGCACATTCCAGAAGCGGGTAGGATATTTATAAATAATGGGTATGGAGGCAGAAGCATTGCCTAGGAGGATTCCAGTCTTGGGAAACTGGCTGGCAGGCATCAGAGCTAAGAATTCAAGTGATCTTGTTCTAGGATAAAATTCCCTGTTTGCCGTTGGTATTTGTTTGAAGCGTCACCCCTAGCACTCTGCAGAAGGTCAGCCTGGTTTTCCTTGATGAAAGGAAATATGGGATAAGGGCCTGTGATTTCTGACAGGATTGAAGCCAGTGGAATGTAGTGTCAGTAAGATGCTTTTGGTCCCAAGAAACAGAATATCCAATGATTGGAAAATGTTTTTGTTTCACATAAATGGAATATCTAGAGGTAGGGCAACCTTCAAGTATAGTTGGATCAAGGCTCTGGCTTACTTTCTCCGGAATTCTCAAAAGTCAGCCCTCCTCAGTGTGGTGGCCTTGCCCTCAGGCTATCTTCCTTCTTGGTAGCAAAATGACTGCAGCAGTTCCAGATCACAAACCTCATATCACTCAGTCAAAACCCAGAGAGAAAGCAATCTTCTCTTCCTTTAATGGACTTAGGTCCATAAGTTCTGCACTTCTTTGTGATTTAACAAACCTAAACCAATCATGACTGCGTGCAGACTGCCATGTTGATCTAGGCCTGAGTTACATGACCATACTTTTAAGCAATTACTGTGGCAAGAGGGGTGGAGTTATATTGCTGGTATTAAGACAATCGGGATCCTCCCCTGAAGCTGGGGCTGGGGTCAGTACGAGCCAAACCTACATGGCTGCTATGCAAGGGGGAGAGATGAGTAGCCAAAGGAAAATCTATGGGCTGTTAGGAAGAGATAGGAGTCAAGGAATGGTATCTGGTATAAATGACCCTACCAGGGTATCTTATTTCTGGGTTCTACCCAAATCAAAGGACTGTCAAGAGGGAAGGGAAGAAGTCCAGCTGAGCAACTGAACCAGGGTAGTGGCCTGAGGCAGCTGTAGGGCTCTAGATTGGAGGGTGAAGCCAGGTGGGCACAGAACCAAGAAGGTAGCAGGGAATATTGGAAGGAACCATTTTTAGTAAAATCCTTTTTGAAGTTCTGGCAAAATTTTAGCTGTGTTATAAGAACAAGGGTAAGGCTGGGCATGGCGACTCGACATCTGTAATCCCAGCACTTTGGTTGGCCAAGGCAGGTGGATTGCCTTGAGTTTGAAACCAGCCTGGGCAACATGACAAAACTTCATCTCTACAAAAACATACCAAAAAATTAGCTGGGCATGGTGATGTGTGCCAGTAGTCATGGCTACTTAGAAGGCTGAGATGGCAGGACCGTTTGAGCCCTGGAGGTGGAAGCTGCAGTGATCTGTGCTGGTGCCACTGCGCTCCAGCCCAGGCAAGACTCTGTCTCAATAAAACAGAAACAAAAACAAAAAACAAAACAAAGATAGCATTTATTGCTGGGCCAGTGTCAAGCCCTGAACTGGCCCTTGGAGCTACCATGATAGTGTTAATCAGCAAAAGAAAGTATAGAGGGATGTCGCCAGGGTTCTGTGGGCCAAGACCCTATGCCACCAAGAGATTCTACCTCTCATGTTGACCTCTATATTTCATGGTGCAAAAGAAGATGACATTGCTTTGCAACTTCTCTGAGGTATGGGAATGTGGCACCTCCAATTCTAGGAAAACTGTGAGTTGATTATGGATAAATCCAGGTATCCCTGAGCTTCCTGACTCTTCACTTTGACTCCTCCTATATCTTCCTTTCCTTCTTACCTTATATTCCTCTTGATTCCTCTTCTGTCTTCTTTTTCCTGTAAGCTTTTCTTTTCTCCTTTCCTTCTTTTGTCCTAGTCTCTTCATTTCTCTTCATTCTGTTTTTTCCTTCTCTGTCTTCATATTCTCTTCTCTTCATCTCCTTTTTTCTTTCTTCTGATATTTCACAGACGTCTGACTAAACTTTCTCTTCTATATAGATTTGAGCTTGATTTAAAAAATGATTATAGAGGGTGGAGGAAGGAGGGGTCAACAATACCTGTGGAGCCAGGACAACCAGCCACCTGGGTAGGTTCAGGAAAGTCACTTCATCTCTCTGAACCTTAGCTTTCTCAACTGAAAAATTGAGAGGTGGATTACATGTTTTCTTTTTTTTTTTTTTTCCCAGGGCCCTTGTACTGCCATTTAGGACATCTGGGAAAGGAGTCTAGGGGCCAGTCCCTCTGAATCTAGCCCTGGGTTTGTTTTTATTTAGGGTGAGTGGGGGCAAAAGTGGCATCTCTAATGGTGGGGGTGAAGATTAGTGACTGCTAATTGGCAGTTCAGGACAATGATCAAACTGAGAACCATGGCCTTTTCCCATCCTGGTAGGAGAGTCATGGTTTTGTAAAATAGTATTCAGTGTAAACTGGAGGCTCATTTTGTAGCACTTGAGAACATTGTCAGACAACAAAACTCACTTTATCTGGGAATGTCTAATTTCTCCTTCATTTCTGAAGGGTGGTTTTGTCAGATGTAGAATCTCAGTTGAGAAGTGTTTATTTTTCTTTTTTTCAGCACTTTGAATATGTCATCCTACTGTCTTTTGGCTTCCATGTTTTCTGATCAGAAATCAGCTGTTAATCTTATTGAGGGTCCCTTGTACATGATGAGTTGCTTCTTTGTTGATGTTTTCAAGATTCTCTCTTTATCTTGCAACACTTTGATTATAATGTGTATCATCATGGCTCTCTTTGAGGTTTTCCTGCTTGGAATTCATTGAGTTTCTTGGATATGTACATTTATGCTTTTCATCAAATTTGGGAAGTTTTTGTTCATTATTTTATCAAATGTTCTTTTCTGTCTGTCTCTTTCTTTCTCTTCTCTCCTTCTGGGACTATCATTATGCTTATGTTGGTATGCTTGATGATGTCCCACAGATCTCATCGGTTCTGTTCATTTTTCTTCATTCTTTTTTCTTTCTGTTGCTTAGACTAAATAATCTCAACTGACCTATCTTCAAGTTTGCTCATTCCTTTGTCTGCCAGATAAAATCTTCTGCTGTATTCCTCTAGTAAAATTTTTCAGTTACTGTACTTTTTCAACTCCAGAATTTCAATTTGGTTCCTTTTTATAGTTTCTATTTCTTTATTGCTATTTTCTATTTTGGTGATACATCATTCTCATGCTTTCCTTTAGTTCTTCTTTTAAACATTTTTTATTTATTCATTTGTTTATTTTTATAGAGATGAGGCCTCACTATGTTGCCCAGACTGGTCTCAAACTCCTGGGTTCAAGCAATCCTTCCAAAGTGCTGGGATTACAGGCATAAGCCACTGTCCCTGGCCTCCTTTAGTTCTTTAAACAGAGTTTCCTTTAGTTCTTTGAACTGATCTCAAAGTCCTTATCTAGTAAGTCCAATGTATGGGCTTCTTCAGGGTCAGTTTCTATTGATTCCATTTTTTTTCTGCATGTGGGAAATTTTTCTTATTTCTTTGCATGCCTTGTAATTTTTTATTAAAACTGTATACTTTCAATATTATGTGGCAACTCTGGAAATCAGATTTTACCCCCTCTCTAGCATTTGCTATTGTTGCTATTTGCTTAGTGACTTTTCTAAACTAATTTAGTAAATTCTGTATTCTTTGTCATATGTGGCCACTGAAGTCTCTGTTCCATTAGCTTAGTAGTCAGCTAATTAGACAGAGATTTCCTTAAACACTTGGAACAATGGCAACAACAAAAACACCCGGTCTTTGCAGAAGGATTAAGTGTGTATGTCAGGCATGTCTTCAAAACTCAGCTAGGAATTTTACAACACTGCTTTACATTCTGCTTGTGCACAGCCTCAAGGTCAACCAGAGATAAGAACCCTATTAGAGCCTCCTCAGGTCTTACCTGGGCACACACATAACCTTGGGTATGCACATGATCTTCTAGATTTCCAATAATATATTGAATCTTTACAAAGTTCTTATTTCCCAAAGCATCTCACTCCCCAGCCTTTCCTCCCAAGCTTTTGGGTTAGCCTATTGTGTGCCCAACTGTTATCCATTGCCTTAGGCAGCAGAGACTAAAACATTTGCCTGTAAGTGTTATTGATAAATGCCTTTTGGTAGTGACTTTGGCATAAGGCAACTTTTAGTCAGGCTGGCAAGATAAAGTCAAATCTTTTCAACAGGACTTCTGGGAGCCACCACCATCAACTAAGGACAATTTGTAAATGAGGTCCATCTGCTCCCTTCTGTATTAGTTCTGAAGATGTGGGCTATTATTTTCAAGACTACTGCTGAGATGGTGAGCGTGGGATGGAACTAGGGGTAAGTCAAAATGCCACAAAGCTCTTTGTTCTTACTGAGATTCAGCTGGTTTCTTGAATAAGTGCTCCCTGGGTTGCTGCAAGCTTTTATCTAGTTTCCAGAGTTTTAGAAAGGTGGATTCTGACAGTTTTTGCTAATTAAAAAAATTGCCTTTATGGAAGTGTGGGCTTTTGGAATTCCTTATTCTGCCATTTTCACTGCCATTAAACTGGAGGGGTTTCCCCAAAAAACTCATTTTAAAATCCCAGCACAGCAGTTCAAAGACAGTAGGTTTAACTAATTATCTTCCAACACAGCACTTAGTGTGTTAGTGTGAGTACTGCTCTACTTTATATGACTTCTAAAGGACCAATGCTTTTATCCATGTGATCATTCTGAAGGTCTTTCTTCCAAAGATTTTAGGTTGCTTTCCACGCTGATCATATTTCCTCTGTCACATCTATTAAATAAGAAGCTATGGATAGTCCTCTTTCCCATTATTGTCACGGAACTGAAGTTCACAGAGTTTGCTGACTTGCTCAAGGTTGCACAGGAAGTTGAAGATGGAGGTAAAATTCCAGACCTCCTGATTCCCCATCTAGTGCTCTCTCCATGAGATAAAGATGGGAGATGTGTGCAGGTTGCTCTGTGTGAGTAAATCAGAATTTCTTCTTTTCCATTAGCCTTAAGTGTTGGCCTCAGTTGATCTCTCCCTATACCCACTTCCTCTTTACCCCACCCCCACCCCCCATTTCCATCGATCATGAAGAAAAGAATTCCTTGGACTCTTTGACAGGCTGCTACCCTCTCTGGCTTTCAGGGAAAGAACATTCTCATTGAATGCATTGATTCCAGAAGAGTTTACTCTTTTAGAGTTCTGTGCTGCCTGCTGTGGTCTATCCCAGAGAATCACACATGTTAGAGTTGGAAAGGATGCCTTTCCACTTTATAAATGAGGACACAGATCCAGTCATTTATCTACATTGGAGATTCTCTGCCTAGAATGCACATCACATTTATCTAGTTTATTAATTTGGCTGTTGTGCTCCAGGGTCAGATAAAGCACAGTGTGAATGGTGCCTGTTGGGGTTGGTGATACTCTGGAATTGAATTAGAGTAAATCACTGTAGGAAATAGATCCCAAAACATGTTGGCTCAAACGCAAAAGCAGTTTATCTCTTCCTTTATCTGGGACAGCTATCCCAGGTTGCGGGAGGGAAGTCACTCAGTGCTCCACTCTATGTAGCAATTTAGGGACCCAGGCTAACGATAGTGCTGCCATTTTCAAAGCATGACTTCCAAGGTGACTCTGGTTTTTGCCATTCAACAAGGAAATGGAAAGGGAAAAACATTATGGGGAAGCACAGGTGGGAGATCTTATGGGCTGGGTCTTGAAGTGGCTCACATTGTGTCCACTCACATTTCTTTAGAAAAAAACATGGTCCTAGGGCCACACTTAACAGCAAAAGAGGCTGGGAAAGGTCATGTAGTTGGTCAGCCATATGCCAGGCTATAGTTGTTTCCAATGAAGATGGAAAAATGATGTTTATATCCTCAGATCTGGTATTGAGCAGACAGGTACTTAGAAAATATTAAGTTATGGGATAGATGAACAAGGGAAAGGTTGAATAAATGAATGAAGGAGTGGGGTGATTCTTCCTTGGTTGCACAGCTAGTTACAGAAATTTTTCTGCAGACTTTACTATTTTTATTACTAATGAAAGAGGTTACAGATCCCCTCAATATTTCTCCACATTTGCAGAAAACATTGTCCCATGAACGCATGGGAAAATAATTAACAATTGTCCCACTCTAAGGAAATTCAGTGGATAGAATTCTGAAGCTACATTATATATATTTGGAGATATTCTTATTGATGTGATTTTAAACTTTACAAATAAATTAGCCATGGGTTATTGTTAACAAATTGATGTAGTGCTGTTTTTTAAGCAACTTTTTAAAATGTACAATTTGCTATTGTTTTTGTGTTTGTGTTATTGGTTTTATAGAAACTCAGAACAACAATAAAGGTCCTTGGAGATAAACAAGTTCAATTCCCAATGAGTTCAGACACAATGTTCTTTCCTTCTTCAGCAATAGGATTTTAGTTGTATTAATACATGGTTGTCCCAAATAAAGCCCATATTTCACAGTCTTCCTGTAAGTGCAGTGTGATCCTGTGGCTAGGTTCTGGACAATGGGATGTTGTGTAGCAGCTTCTAGGAATCTTACTTAAGAGACAGAACGCACGTGACTTTACCTTTTTCTTCAGTCCTTCCTGGTGTTATCTTGGGACATGAGATTGAGATTATATACAGTGGAGCAACTAAGTAGGAGGAGCTTGACTTTGCACCAAACCTAGACTGCCTACCTAGACTTTAATGTGTGGGAGAAATAATCTTCTATTTTGCTTGAGACTTCTCATTTGGCTTTTTAAAAAAATTACTTCCAGCTGCAACTTGCCCAAATTATTATTCTATGCAACAATGAGGAAATGAAATGACTTGTGGTCACTTGTAGGAATTGGATCTCATGCAGTACCTCTACATGCATTCTTCACTACAGAAAAAACAAGATAAGAAAAAAAAACCCCACCCCAAAACAAAACAAACAAAATACAATCCCCAAAACACTATGCAAACACCATGATAGTAAAAACAGCAACACCAATAACTACACATACGTAGAAAAAGGCAATTTACAGAGCACTGTTGCTTCTCTTCTAAAATCACTGAGAACTGACTAACATTTCATACACACTCAGTAAATCTTTTTCCTGGGATTTTTTTTCCCTGGCCACACAGGTAGCTCCCTTTTCCAGCTTCCCTTGCAGTTGGTTGGTCATGTGACTAAGCTCCAGCCAATTGAATAAGAGTAAAAGTGCTGTTTTCTTGGCCAGAGGCGCCAATTTGACTCACAGGCAGGGCATGATGGTGGTGGGTACAGACACCTCACTGGCGATCTCCTCCCTCCTGTCCCTGCTGCTCTTCACTGCGATGCAGATGTAGATCCATCAGCTGGCCTCCACCGAGTGGCTTACCATCCGGGGGGGCCTGCATGGCTCAGGTCTCTTCGTGCTCTCCCTCACTGCCTTCAAGATTCTGGAGAATCTTGTGTTTGGCAAAGGATCCCAAGCAAAGACCTTCCCTGAGATTCTCCTGTGCCTCCTGTTGGCTCTCTTTGCATCTGGCCTCATCCACCGAGTCTGTGTCACCACCTGCTTCATCTTCTCCATGGTTGGTCTGTGCTACATCAACAAGATCTCCACTCTGTATCAGGCAGCAGCTCCAGTCCTCACACCAGCCAAGGTCACAGGCAAGAGCAGGAAGAGAAATTGACCTTGAATGTTCAATAAAGTTGATTCTTTATAAAAAAAAAAAAAAAAAGAGTAAAAGTGTACCACTTCTAAAGCGGCCCCCACCTCACACCTCCCATGCCTGTCCTCCACACTTGTTACTTATCCAGCAACTAAGTGCAAAGGATTCTAAGGTCCTAGGTGAGGATGGAACCATTTGATAAAAGAGCCTGGGTCCTTGAATCTCCCTGTGGGAAACCACCTGCTGACCGGAAGCACTCCTATTGAACTTTTGGGTGGGTGAGAAATAAGCTTATGTTTTGGAATTTATTTGTTACAGTGACACCTTATGTAGTCTTTTTTCCTGTTCTTTGCCTCAACTCCGTCTGGGTTGGAAGCTGACCTGTGTTGGGCAGATTTTGAGTTTGAGGTAGGTTTTTGTTGACATGCTACTAGGTACGGTGGGATTTTAGTCTTTCCTGGTCTCTGGTTTGGTGCCCAACACATCTTAGTTGTCTCTAGGTGATGTGGTGCTACACTTTTGTGCCTTCCTTGGCTCCTTCCTGGTCTCTAGGGAGGAAGGTGCTGTCGGCTGATGCCTGCCTGACTCCAAGTTTGTGTCTTGGCTCCAGATATCCTGGACTCTCACCTCCGTCACCCTTTGTCATCACTCTTGTCTTCACTCATTCCTTGCCCCTAATTCCCTTCCCATTTCTTGCCATTGAATATTATTCACCTTCAGGGCGCTTGATTTACCTACCCCTTTACGGTATAATAAATAAATTATAAAGTGATTCTCAGCCGGGCACTGTGGCTCACGCCTGTAATCCCAGCACTTTGGGAGGTGGAGATGGGCGGATCACCTGAGGTCAGGAGTTCGAGACCAGCCTGGCCAACATGGTGAAATCTCGTCTCTACTAAAAACATAAAAATTAGTCGAGCGTGGTGGTGCATGCCTGTAATCCCAGCTACTCAGGGGGCTGAGGCAGGAGAATCGTTTGAACCCAGGAGGTGGTGGAGGTTGCAGTGAGCTGAGATCGCACCACTGCACTCCAGCCTGGGTGACAGAGTGAGACTCTGCCTTAAAAAAAAAAAAAAAGTGATTCTTGACTTCTACACTTAAGGCTCCAGACCAACATCAGGGTCTAGTCAGGGTCTAGGCTTTCAGATTAAACAAAAGCCTTGAGTCCCTTCTCATTTTCTCCAGTTACAAAATCTGCAGCTCTTTGGGTATCACCTACAAAACTTTGACCTTCTAAGAAAAATCTCTGGCTCCAAGCTCATTGGCTGAAAGCTTCAACTGACAGGTCTCGAGTCCAATGACAGAACAAAGCTCTGGTTCTTAGTTCTATCCACTTCCCCAGGCTTCCCTTGTATGGAAGTGGCCTCAGGCATTCCTTTTAGTTATTGCAGAGGCAGATTGTTCTGATTTTGAGATACTTTTACTTTAAGTCTCTGTGGCATCATCTAGACCTCCATGATGGCTGCCATCTCTCCACATCCTTCCCCCAATCCCAGGAGAGCAATCTTTATTCTTTGGGCTGGTTTGGTATCTGCTCTTTCCCCAAAACGTAACAAGTCACCTCAAAAGTAGAGTGTAGAAGAAAGAGCCTCCATTAGCTCTGGGACCTCAGGAGAGCCACACATAACATCTTGAGCCTCAGTTCCTCATCTGCCAAACATGGACCAGAATTACTTTCCTGCCTACCTATATAATTGTGAATATTAAGCAATGAGAATTTTGTGAAACCATTGAAATTCTGCAAGTACCATATAAAGAATGCTAGGAGCTATTCATATTACTTTGCTTTTTGAAACGATTCAGCTTCACCTTCTCTGCTTTTCTAATTCCCTCTGGCCACCTTCCCCACCCCATCAGTGCCAGAGCTCTTCCCTGGGAAGGGAATGGGGGGAGTACTCGCACTTCTGGGTTTATCTCCTTAAGTTTAGCATCATCATTAAGTTTAGCTCACTTTGCTAGGCTTGGATGGGTGACCTCCTTCATCAGTTCATGGTGGCTTTCCAGTGTCACCAAAAGCTTTGCCTCAGGACAATAGCCTGTTTCATACACTTTATCTTAAAACTGATAGAATCACCTAGCTCTGCTGAAATCAGAGAGCTTGTACCACCAATATCTCCGCAGGTGGAGAAGGGGATGAGGGCTTCCAGTGGGGCCTGTGTGAGGCTGGGGGAGCAGAGATGGCCAGCTCTGTTCTGGTCTTTAGAGAGCAGGGTCTGGGTTCCCCCTCCCTCCCTGGCCTCCTTGCTCTGCAGTGGTAAACCAGAGTGACTGGAATGATGCTTTAATATACTGGCTCCCAGATAGAGAACTTTGCCCCCAACCCACCAGTGTGGGATGAATGGGGCAGGGTGGGGTGGGGAGAGGAGGACATCCCGCAAGGACTAATGTTTCAGCCCTCAGGGTCCTTCTATCATCCTCAGTCTCATCTTCCTGAGCTGAGTGGCTGAGACCAGGTGGGGTTGCAGAAGGAGGGGAAAGAGGGAGATAGCAGCAGGCTGACCTTGGAGTTCCACGGTTCCATCTTTACTCTGGAATAGCCAGCACTGGTAGAAACCCCTTCTGGGCTGCTGGACCGTGAGTCATGTCTACACAGTAGAGGGTAAGTGAGGAAACAGTAATTTTGTGAATTGTTGAGGATATAAACTCTTTCACAGGATTTAAGCTATTTAAGGTGATCACTGAGGCTGTGAGTTCTGTTACCACCCCTCGGTCTACATTTCACACGGCCCCAGAGCTGCTGGTCCCTGCCTTTTTCATGGCCAAAATTGTATTTCCTACAAGGACTAACTGAGGATTGAGTAGCCTGGTGTTCTCTCCCCACATCTAAGAGCTGTCCAGATAACCCCACCGACCCCGCACTATGGGAGTCACCACACCCACCCCTGCTATCCAGAGCTCCTGGACCATGTGGGGCTCCAATCTCAAGCACTGAGCTCACTCACAGGCAGTCGGCATCCTGGGAAGAAAGTGGCTGCAAACTCTGAGACTGAGTTCAAATGCTCATCCTGCTGCGGTAATTAATGTGTAACTCCAGCAAGTTCCTGAACCTGGCACCTTCGTTTCTTTTACTGGTAATAATAATTTCTTGGTATGGGCTCTGTGAGAATTAAACAGATACCAGGTGTCTAAAGTGCTCTATGCACATAGTCTATGTTCAATAAATGGTAGTTATAGGCCAGGTGCAGTGGCTCACCCTCATAATCCCAGCACTTTGGGAGGCTGAGGCGGGAGGATTATTTGAGCCCAGGAGTTCAAGACCAGGGTAGGCAATGTAAGGAGACCCCATTTCTACAAAAACTAAAAAATTTAGCCAAGCATGGTCACGCGCCTGTAATCCTAGCTACTGGGGAGACTGAGGCAGGGAGGATTATTTGAGCCCAGGAGTTCGAGTGAGCTATGATCGCACCACTGCACCTGCACCCTGCAGCTGCTCTTACCCTCCTGCCCCACAGACTGGTTACTCTTTAGACAATCTCAGGTAGCTGAAGTCTGACTCTCGGGCTGGAGCAGCCGAGACAGCGCTGCCCCGCGGGACTACAGAATCCTGGGTGTGGGCCTGGGGGCCCTGGATTGGCAGTGGTGCAGTCTTCTGAGCCTAACAGCTACTGGGAATGACAGAGTTGCAGATGGCTTTGTCGACCGCGGGGCGGCTCAAGCGTCCTGGGTCCCAGGCCTCTGTCCTACGGCCAGGCCGCCGGCGCAACGGGCCGAAGGGAATCGGGATGACCAGTCCTAAGGTCCCAAGCTCCCATGGCCTCAGGGCCCAGAGCCTCGCATTACCCCGAGCAGTGCGTTGGTTACTTTCCCTGGAAAGCCGCCCCCGCCAGGGCAAGCGGGAGTTGCGGCACTGCGGTCTTTGGAGGCCTAGGTCGCCCAGAGCAGGCGGAGCCCTGTATCCCTCCTGGAGCCGGCCTGCGGTGAGGTCGGTACCCCGTACTTAGGGAGGGAGGACGCGCTTGGTGCTCAGGGTAGGCCTGGCCGCTGCTAGCTCTTGATTTAGTCTCATGTCCGCCTTTGTGCCGGCCTCTCCGATTTGTGGGTCCTTCCAAGAAAGAGTCCTCTAGGGCAGCTAGGGACGTCTCTTGGGTCTGGCGAGGCGGCAGGCCTTCTTCGGACCCATCCCCAGCGGTGTAACGGAGACTTTCTCCACTGCAGGGCGGCCTGGGGCGGGCATCTGCCAGGTGAGGGAGTTGCCCTGCCGCCGAGATTGTGGGGAAACGGCGTGGAAGACACCCCATCGGAGGGCACCTAATCTGCCTCTGCACTCCGATTCCATCCTGCACCGCAGGAGAAACCATTTCCGAGTTCCAGCCGCACAGGCACCCGCGGAGTTTCCAAAAGAGACTCCCGCGAGGTCGCTCGGAACCTTGACCCTGACACCTGGACGCGAGGTCTTTCAGGACCAGTCTCGGCTCGGTCGCCTGGTCCCCGACCGCCACGACCAGGAGTTCCTCCTTCCCTTCCTGCTCACCAGCCGGCCGCCGGCAGCGGCTCCAGGAAGGAGCACCAACCCGCGCTGGGGTGGGTTCAGGCGGCAGGAATGGAGAGGCTGATCCTCCTCTAGCCCCGGCGCATTCACTTAGGTGCGGGAGCCCTGAGGTTCAGCCTGACTTTCCCGACTCCGCCGGGTGCTTGGTGGGCTCCTGGGCTTCTGGGCTCACCCTTACACCTGTGTACTAAAGGGCTGCTACCCTCCCGAGGTGCACGTCCGCCCCCTCGGCGCTCATCGGGCGTTTTTTCACCCTCTCGCGGTGCACGCGTTTTCTCTCACGTCAGCTCACATCGTCCAGTACACAGCCACTGGGTCTCCCTGCCCCTCCAGGCTTTCCTGGGCAGCTTTGAGGGCCCAGACGACTGAAGTCTTAGTGCTAGGATGGGAACACGATGAAAAAGGAAGGGGCTCAGTCAAAAGTCCTGTCCTCTTCGGTTTTTCTTCAACTGTCCCTCACAAAAACATTTACTTCTGTCCCAGCGCCCTGGCGGATTTCAGCAGAAGATGGGCCCTAGGGGGTTGTGGAGGCCAAATTCCCAGGATGCTGGTCCTGCCTTTTTCATTGGCCAAAATTGTATTTCCTACAACGACTAAAGATAACCAAGAATTGAGTAGACCCTGTTCTCTCACCAGATCTCCCCGGCTCTGTTTAACTTTTCCTGGTGCAATGCGATGGCACCATCAGCTCCCCAGGCAGGCACCACTCCCTCAAGATACCATTTGGGATAGGGATTTGAGTCCTGGAGAGGGTCAGCGGGGCGTCGGGGTGGGGGTGGGGAGGAGACTGACAGGGACACACTGCGAGCTCCGCATACTCTCCTCTGCCCCCTGTAGCCCGGGGCTTCAATGACCCCAAGCAGATTTCCTGTCTCTGGTCTAGCCAGCTGCCCCTAGGGCTGGATTTTATTTCTTCATGGGGTTTCACCCTAAAGGGCCCCATGGTCATGGGACCTGGTTGGGAACAAATGAAGGGTGTCTTGTAGCAAACGCTTTCAGGGGAGCAGAAAAGAAGATAGGGCACTTCCAGTCACTTGGTCACTTTAGGTGGCTGGAGCAAAACTGGTGACTTTCATGACTGCTACAGGGTGAGGGGGGTGGAGGGTGGCAGAGAGGTGACAAGCCACTGGGAATCCTATTCAGTGGGGACGCCAACAGGGAGTGGCTGTAATCAACTGAGCAACATCTGTGTGAATGTTACTCGCAGGTCAGGACAGCAGCTCGGTCTTCCCGGGTGAGGAACTGAGGACCAGCTTGTATAGATTTGTGCAGTGGGTGAGTAGCTTCCAAATTTATTTTCAGAACTTCCACATAGTACCCGCCTCTCCGTTTAAATATTTTTTAAAATTTTATTTATCTAAATATTTTCTTGGTTAGCTTTCCAAGAGAGAGGAAAAGAGGGGAGTTGTAACAAGTAGCGCCCCTATGCTGGGATTCATTTTCCAGAGTAAAGCCTGGGACTGGCACCCTGACCCCTACCGGCAGGTGAAAACTCCAGGCAAACTCTTGAGATCCCACCTGGGCTGGCTGAGAGAGTGCCTGGGATGCATCCCTCAGCAGCTGCCACCTGGGCCCTGGGGCCATCTCTTTCTCTGGGATCAAGCAGCAAGGTGTCAAGGCCTTCCCAGCAATCCATGCTGCATGGCTGGGTCTTGTTCTAGCAGGTCGATGGGCAGGGACTGGTTGCTTAGCCAGGGCACCAGTGTGTAGCTGTGGGTTTGTGTGCTTCTGTGGAGAAGCATGATGTGTATGTGTGTGTGTGGGCACAGGCATGAGGAAGGGTTCATTTGTGCAGGTATCTCCCATGTATATCAGTGCGGGAGAGTGCCTGAGGATGTGTTTGTGTGTCTGAAAATGGGCGGAGGGTCTGTTGTGCTAATGTGTGCAGGGGTGAACATGTGTGTGACAGAGTCTGTGTGTTTCCCTGAGTGGTGGCTGCGTGAGAGGGTGAGGGGATTTGTTGTTGTCTACCATGCCTGGCACATAGCAGGCTCTTAATAATCTTGAATTTAATTAATGTTAAATGTGTGTGTTCCCATCCTTGTGGAAGTTGGTATAGAGCCTGTTTTCCTGTGAGTGTGAGACTGGAAAATGGGGGATGGGCGGGGGCGAGACAGGATACAGAGGCTACTGTTTTCTTCCTCCCTAGAAGTAAGTACATAGAAGAGTGGGCTCTGGCACCTCACGGGACATCACCAAGTCCTGTGTGGCTGGCTAGGCTGTCCCAAGGTGGCTTCAGGCATCACTTGAGTCTTTTGGGACCTTCAGGCAGTAGCCTGCCATTCACCCGGTCAGTCAGCAGAAGTTGGGCCCACACAGGCCATAGAAACACAGACCAGTTCCCGGGAGGACCTGAGCTGTCCCTGAGAGCAGAGCTTCCAGGAGAGGCCGCAGGAACTGCCTTGACTGGAATTCCTCTTGGGGTGCAAAGGTGGAGGGACGCATGGTGCCACCCCAGGCAGAGGAGTGCAGCCACTCCGTGCAGTCCCAGCCTCTCGGGTAGCCCCTTGACCTCCAGGCCTGCACAGATCCAAGACCCAGGTGCAGGCTCCAGCGCCAAATTAGCTGGCCTAGCAGCCTGCAGCCGCTCCAATCTCAACTAGGAAGGAATCCTTGCTGCTTAGAAAGTCCAAGCGAAACAGTATTCTGATTTTATCCTGGTTTTACCAGAAAACGCTGAAAGGAAAAGCCCCGAGAGGACACAGTGCTCTAGGAACTCGGGGCGCCACGAGCGCCTCATCCCCTCCCTTCCGCCCAGCCGCTGTGCCCTGGTCGCTGAGGGACGCAGTCAGTACATACCGCCACTGCGACCCGAGAAGAGAAAGCCTCAACTTCTTCCTCTCGGAGTTCTGCCCACTACAGATCTGCCTTAACTGGTTCAGATGCGTCGTTTAAAGAGTGGGGACTGGCACTCCAGAGAGGAGGGGGCGCTGCAGGTTAATTGATAGCCACGGAAGCACCTAGGCGCCCCATGCGCGGAGCCGGAGCCGCCAGCTCGGTCTGACCCCTGTCTTTTCTCTCCTCTTCCCTCTCCCACCCCTCACTCCGGGAAGGCGAGGGCCGTGGTAGGGGCAGATAGACCACCGGACAGGAGAAGGACAGGAGTACAGATGGAGGGACCAGGATACAGAATACAAAAGACTGGCAGGTGAGAAGAAGGGAGAAACAGAGAGGGAGAGAGAAAGGGAGAAACAGGAGAGCAGAGGCGGCCGCCGGCTGCCGGCCCGGCCGCCCTGAGTCCGATTTCCTCCTTCCCTGACCCTTCAGTTTCACTGCAAATCCACAGAAGCAGGTTTGCGAGCTCGAAGACCTTTGCTCCACTGCCACACGCAGCACTGGGACTGCGCGTCTGGAGCTTAAGTCTGGGGCTCTGAGCCTGGGACCGGCAAATCCGTGCAGCGCATCGCGCCCAGTCTCGGAGACTGAAACCACCGCCAAGGAGTACGCTCGGCAGGAAACTTCTGCGGCCCAATTTCTTCCCCAGCTTTGGCATCTCTGAAGGCACGTACCCGCCCTCGGCACAAGCTCTCTCGTCTTCCACTTCGACCTCGAGGTGAAGAAAGAGGCTGGCAAGGGCTCTGCGCGTCGCTGGTGTGGGGAGGGCAGCAGGCTGCCCCTCCCCGCTTCTGCAGGGAGTTTTCCAAGCCAGGAAAAGGGAGTGGGGTGTTTCAGGAATTTCAGTGCCTTCACCTAGCGACTGACACATGTCGTGTGTATGGGAAGGCGTCTCTCTGTTTTCGGGACTCACCAGAGAGCATCGCCAACCAGAACGGCCCACCCGGGGTGTCGAGTCTTGGTAGAGAAATCAGACACTGCTGCACTCCCGGCCCGTGGGCCTTGTGGCATATAACCATTTATATATTTATGATTTCTAATTTTATTATAAAATAAAAGCAGAAATATTTCCCGAAGAACATTCACATGAGGGCATGAGGGGGAGACGGCAAGTCGGCGGCTCGGGGGGCGCGCTCAGCCGGGAGCGCTGTAGCCACAGTCCGGGGAGGAAGAGCGCGGTGTGGCGGGGCCTCGCCAAGAGAGAAGGACGAGGGGTGTACGACGAGGCGGTGTTTAGGGGCTCCTGTGGCGCTGCCCTTTCTCTCTCACTTAAGTTACTAGGCGAAAAGCTGACACCTGCAGCTCCCACTGACCCACAGGGGCGAGGGAAAGGGCCTCAGGAGATGGCCTAGGTTCAAAGGCCCTGTCTTTTCTCTCCTCTTCCCTCTCCCACCCCCCACTCCGGTACAGCGAGGGCCAGAGGTAGGGGCAGATAGACCACCAGACATGAGGAGAAAGGCAGGGGTACACATGGAGGGACCAGGACACAGAGTACAAGAGACGGGCAGGAGAGAAGAGAGGAGAAACAGAGAGGGAGAGAGAAAGGGAGAGACAGGAGAGAGTGAACGGTGGCAAGCCAGAAATCTAGAAGAAAATAGACAAAAGGGGAAAGCAATACAAGGAGAGGGAGAAAGACAGAAAGAAAGCAGAAAAAAGAAAAGAGAAGGAAGGGAAAGGAAGAGGAAAGGGGGAAAAGGCAAGGGAAGAGAGGGGAAAAGAAAGAAAGAGAGAGAGGGAGAGAGAGAATGACAATGGTGTATAATTTATTCCCTTCTGTGGTTCAAGACCCAGTCTCCAGCCCCAAAAGGATCCCAAAAGTAACTTGTTGAAAATAAATCCCAAACAAGAACCAACATAGACAGCTATCTGCCCTACCCAGCTGTTCTACCCGCTCAGCCTGCGGGTCTTTCAGTACCTGGTGGGGCCGCAGGGGTGGGGCGCCCCTGGACACTGCCACTCTCAGGTCCCCAGTGTCAAGTCACAAAAGGCAAGCTCGTCAAGGCAAACGGGTTCTAGGAGCCCAGGTCCACGAGGTTGGCTGACATTGGGTTGAGGATGGAGTCCTGCAGGCCATGGTGGTGTTGCAGTGGGTCCACTCCACCTCCGCCTGGCACCGGCACTGGCACTGCGCTGGGGCCCGGAGGGTGGCCCAGGCTATGCAGGGACGGCAGCCCAGGGGGCGGCGGGCTGAGCAGCAGTGCAGGGCTGGATGATGAGTGGTCTGGCGTCCCCGATGGAGTCTTCTCGTCCTCCGAGCTGCCTAACACCGACTTGCCGCTGCCATTCAGCGGGTTGTGGCTGTTAGAATTGGAGTTCTCGTTGTTCTCCCTGCAAGTGTGGGAGCAAAGCAGCGGGGTCAGCAGGGACATCGAGACCACCCAGCGCAATCTCAGTCGCAGTCAGAGCCAGCCACCAGCCTCGGGAGACAGATCCAGGGCTTGTGGCCTGCGGGTGTTTTCGGTTTCTACCATTTCCTCGACCTGGTCTGGGTTCTCCTTTCTGCCCATTCTCTCCATCTCTCAACACCCAATTTCTCTTGCCCCTCTGCCCTTATCATCCCCACCTCTCATGCTCTCAATCTCATCAATATCTTTTCTGTATTTCCTCTTTCCCCACTTCCCCAATATTTCTTTTCAGGAACAGAGGGGCAGGAGAACAGGGTTCCCTGAAGTTGTGGGGTGAGCAGGGAGGAAGAGATGATGCCTGGATTTTCAGATCACTCTAGGCTCCACAAGCCAGGTTTGCTGGGTAGATGTGGGGCTAGGAGGTTAAGGAACCCTGGATCCCAGGTCAAGGGATTTAGGGCCTCTCACAAGCCTTCATTTCCCTTTGCTTTTTCTGCCCGAGGGAGACCCCTGGCTGGGAGACAGGCTCCTGGGGCTAAGCGTGCTTTCCCTGTAGCTCCAAACTGGGCAGCCCTGTGAGGGCTCTCCTTGCTGGGCCTAGAGACAAGGGTCCAAGGATGGAGGACTCCCTTTCCGTGGTGGTACAGTGAAAACGTCAGCTGGGAGACCAGAAGCTTAGGGGATAAAGGGCAGCCCCTGGGAGAAGGCCGAGGCTTTTCCATTGTAACCAGCCACTCCGGGAACCTGCAGCTCTCATCTGTGGCCTGGTCTGAGAACCCAGGTTTTCAGGAGTCTGATCACATGCCGGTTTGGGTGGAGGGGGACCCAGCAGAGAGAACCCACCTCCTTCTATGCCTTTGACTGACAGCTCCTCCCCAGATTTGGATATTTAAAATCCTGGGTAGGATCTCTTGTCACCAGCTTTGGGAGGGTTTTTCTTTCAACTTTCCTGGGAGGGAACTTCCCACAGGGCTGGCAGCTGAGACCTCACCACTGTGGATACTCCAACCTCAGGGTCTCAGATACCTGGGAGTATCTGAGCCTGCAGCACTTCCCCTAAGATGTTTCTGGTTCAGCACCCCCACCTCTGACCCTGATCATTCAAACTCAGGGTGGAACACACCCCATATCACCAACCCCAGGTGTCCTGTTTTGCTCTTACCCCGGGCTGGATTCTGTTGCCATAATAAGTTTCTCTCCAGGTTTGGGGTCCTGAGGGGTTATAGGGCAGGCAGTGGCAAGGGCCTAATGATCAACCTTTAGGCTGGTTCAGGAAGTCCTGGTTTACCTGAGGACATCCAACTCCCAGCCCCCCTGTGGCTCTCAGCTCACCGCAGACATTCCGACCTACCCATCAGAGGTAGGGCCCAAGGAGAGAGGCATCAAGGGCCTGGAGTGCCAGGGAAGGGCGGCTATCTCTAGCAAGGCAGAAAACAGGGCATGCGTCTCTTCTCTCCCAGAACTGACACTTCCTCCCTTTCACCTCTGGATCCTTTCTAAGGAGATAAAGGACCCGCTCTCAACTCCCACATCTGACAACGAAAATTCATGGCCTGGCTTTTCCCCATCCAGGTCATTCTAGGGAAGTTCCAGTCCCAGTCCCGACCCCATCACACTTTGGCCAGGAGCTGAGTAAGGCTGGGGGGAAATGCCGGGAAGCACCACTAAGAAATCTGCAAGCACCACTAGCAAGAAATCTGCAAATCCCCTTTCATCTGGGACCAAACCCCTCTGTCCTGAGGATGACCAGACCTACTGTGCCTGCCTCACAGGGGATCCAGGCCCGCAGTCCTGCGCTGCCCCAAGCTCTCTGCTTCTCCACCCTTTTCCTCTAGCGACCGAGTAGTTAGTTGACAACTTCCTGAATTGCTCTGCCCGCTTTAGACAAATCCCTGCTCGCCGGGTCTCCGGCATAGAAAGGCCTAAGCATCGTCCGAGTCAGGCCGGGCCGCAGCTGGGCTGTGGCCGGGCCTGGGGGCCCAGTTTAGGCCTCTCCGGGGGACGGGCAGAAGCCCTACGAACTCCTCCCTTGGGCCCCGGGGAGCTGGCGCCGAAGAAGGTCTACTTACTCGTACCTTTCCTTGGCCTCGGCCGCCCGGTCGCGCTGCCGCCGGTTCTTGAACCAGTTGCTGACCTGTGTGGTGGTGAGGCCCGTGGCCTCCGCCAGCTCGCGCTTCTCGCGGGGTGAAGGGTAGGGGTTGTGCGCGTACCACTCGCGCAGCACGCTGCGACTCTTTTCCTTGAAGCAGTAGCTGGTCTCCTCGCCGTCCCAGATGGAGCGCGGCAGCGGGAATTTGCGGCGCACGCGGTATTTGCCCACGGCGCCCAGGGGTCGGCCGCGCAGCTTCTCCGCCTCGATGTAGTGTGCCTTGAGCCACAGCTGCTGCAGCTTGGCGTGGTTGTGCGGCGAGAACTGGTGGCTTTCCAGGATCTTGTAGAGCTCGCGGAAGTTGCCGCGGTGGAAGGCCACCACGGCCTTGGCCTTGAGCACGCTTTCATTCTTGTGGAGGTGCTCGCAGGCGGGCAGCGACCACAGGAAGCGGCCCAGCCGCTCGATGTTGCCGCCCTGCTGCAGCACCTCGCACACGCACGCCACTTGCTCCTGCGTGAAGCCAAAGGTGGGCAGCATGGACATGGTGCCGGCTGCGTCCCCGCCCGCCCGCGCGCGCCCTCACCGGGCCGCGCGGTCCCGCATGGGAGCTTCCCCGCCCGGCCGTCCGGGCCGAGACGCAGGCGGGGCGGGCCCCCTGGCCCGGCGCTGGCCCTCGGTGAGCCCCGAGTCACTGCCGTATGTCCCCGCGCCGGCCGCGGGTCCCGCGCAGCTCCGAACCCCAACGGCCCGCGCGCCTGGCCCGAGCCCTCGCCCAAGCCCGGGGGCCGCACGGGGCGCCGCTCCGCATGCTCCGCGCCCGCCCGCCGTTCCCTCGCTCGTTTCTCACTCGTTCTCCCTCCCGTCTAGCTCGCTCTCAGCTTTTTTAATAATATTATTCTAAGCGGGCATGAGGCGCGGCGGCCCGCGCCCTGATTGGTCGGGTTATCTGACCCGGGGCCTGCCAGCGCCAGACAATAGTCGGAGTCAAATTATTCGCCATGGAGACGCTGTCAGTCACTGGTAACCCGAGCCTCGGCGGGCCGGGCGGCTCCCCCCGGCCGGCTCCGCTGACAGATCGCCCCGCTCCGCGCAGAACGGAGGGCGGCTCGACTGGAGCCTGGGGCGCTCTGAGAGCCTGGGAGGCGGAGAGGGGCCGGGTTGGGGCCAGCGGCGGCGGAGATTGACGGGGCGGATGCCCAAAGAGGGAGGGAGAAGGAGGACAGGAGAGCGCGGGGAGCGGGCGAAGACGAAAAGGGGTGGATCGAGGTGGGGAGGGAAGAGGAGAGAAGGGAAGGCGGAGACCGTTTAAGGGAGTGTCCGGGAGGAAGAGGAGGGAGAGGGGTGGAAGGAGCCTCCAGGGGAAGAAAGTTTGGGCAGCTTTGGCTAGGAGAGGGCTCTGCAGCCTCGCCTAGGCCCTATCGGGTTCCCCTTCTCCCCAGGTCGCCGCGTCCCTCCCAGGCTCTCTGTTCACCAGGCACATTCTACCCCGGCGCAGGCCAGTGGGATGGGAGAGTTTGGACGTGCTCGGGTGCCGCCCAAAGACTTGGCTTTTTCTGCTGACAGCGCCCCACCCCCATCCTAGAAACTCTGGACCCAGCGGTCCTCGAGGGAAAAGGGGAGGGAGTAGACGAAAGAAGTGGGGGAGATTTGGCAGTGGCCGCAGGCGGACGCGGGAGAATCGACTTCCCGGAGAATCCCGCCTTTCCTCCCTCTCCTAGCCCCGCCGGCTGCCTGGCGGCCTGTACCGCCCCAACTCTGCGCTCTCTGCTCCTCGCCGGGCGGGGACTCAGACTTAACCCCACGGGTCCCACAGCCCGAGGAACGCCAGGCAGTTCCGTGTGGCCTCTATGGAAGCTGACTCCGGCCGGCAGCTGCGACGCAGAACCCCGGACGGCGCAGACCCGCAGTCTGCCCACTGGGGCGGGGAAGAGGGACGAGAGCAGGGACTCTAGGACTGTGGTGGCGCTTCCCCGGTGGGTGGTCGGGGAGGAGAACGGAGGCAAGATTCCCAGTCCTCCCGCTTCTCCGCTGGGGATCGGCTCGGCTCCTGGCCACTCCAGCCTGGGAACCGGCTCGCTGAGCTCCGGGATGAGGTGCTTTAAAAGGGGGTCCTGTTTTTTGCTTCTTTGTCAGGGCGCCAGTGGAAACATGTGGTGCTGGTCCTGTGGGAGAAGGGCTCGCACAAAGGTGGGATAACTGAGGGTGGGTGTGTTCTTGCTCTACGGTTTGAAAAGCCCGGGGCTAACCCCTTCCCGGACATGTCCTTTCCACTTCCTTCGGTTTCCTCCTCTTCCCCCCTCAGCTGCTGCAGGCCAGGAGCTCCCAGGGCCATTCTCAGTGCCTGACCCAAGCCAGCACAAATCCTGGGCTCTGCCCTCAGCCAGCCTAGGGCTATGGAACCCGAGTCTAGGCCAGTTTCTTCTTTCCCACCCTTTTATGCTTTCTAGGGAGTTTGTGCTAGGAGCACGGAATGGGAGTCTAGAGCCCTAGGTTCAACTTTTGGCTTTGCTTGATGTCTATGGTAAGGCATATATTTATTCATTTGTGTTTATTTTCTTCTCTGCAAGATTTCAAAAATTTTCCCTCTGTTGCAGCATTCCGGAAGTCCCTTGGGAGTGTTGTAGGCATGAGAGAGTGGAACCCTGGGACTCCTTTTAAGACTTTAGCTTCCAGGGGCCTACCCTGGCATGTTGAATGAGGCCACAGGGCTGACAAAGTAGGTCCCAAGCCAGTGCGGGTGCAGAAAGGTGCAGCTTTCTGCAGAAATCCAGGTGGCATCTTTAGAGTCTGTATCTGTGGGCTGGGAGGAGGCCTGCTGTGTCCAGGCCACCCTATCCAGAGTCCTATGCACTGCTGCACAGGGGCTGCCCCAGAGTTGGCTCTAAGGACCCTGGGAGACATGGAGAAGAATTTACCCCGGACTGTGATGAGGTTCAAAGCCCACTTTGCTGACCTCCAACAAAAGTGCAACATACTCTTTTCAGCACCTCTCCTTCAGCTATGTGGTTAAAAGGATTCAGCTGGCTGGCTGGTCCCAGCCCTGGCAATGGCCATTTTACATCTTAGCGTGCTTAGGCTGGGGCTGTAGAGGAGCACCCTGGCCTGGTGTGGGTGAGTGAGACCAGGCAGTCACTTCCTGGTATGAGACCCTGGGCCAGTCCCCAGTCTGCTCTTCTTCATTCTCTTCCACTATTAGATTGAAGCCTGGGTAATCTCTTAGGTTCCTGCTGGTTCTGGGATGGGGTGGGTCTAAGAACACTAACCTTGAAAAAGCATACGATCTCTGCAACCTCAGCCACAGCCTTCAACATGAATGTGCCACTCCTCCGACCCATGAAGCTTTAAGATTAAACTTCCCCCAGGACTGGGTCCTGCCTGTGTTCAGTGAAAGCAGATTTTTCTGGAGCTTCAGACTCACTGTTCCTCCAAGTGCTGCCCTCTTTGCAGCCCCTGGGCCCTAAGCCCATGAGTCAGACCTGCCAGGAGCCTCCAGGCAACACTCAGCAGCACAGAGAGAACAGAACAGACATGGGGCCTGCCACCGTGGATAACATAGTGTGTGCCATATGAAAAGTCATTACAGAGGAAGCACTGAAAACCTGGAGCGCCATTACCCGATGTATGGGTGTGTGTCAATATGCCCCTCGTTCTCCTCCTCCCCCATGTAGGTAGGAAACCGGTTCCAGCAGGTCTGGGCCAGAACCTCTTGGTAGCAGCAGTAGCTGGGTTACATGCTGAATGAGGGTCTCCTCACACTCCTCAGCCCCTTCCCTGCCTGGCCCATTCCCCGATAGTCTTTGCCGCGGAACAGAATACTTGGGAGGTGTCTGGATGAGGATTTAATAGCCAGCCTGAGCCAATGACAATCTCAGCCCCCTAGTTGCAGTGCCCAGAGCAGTTGCTGAGAGGCCTACGGGGTGCCGAAACTTTTGGGTCTACCTCACTCCAATCTCCGGAATCTCTGTCCTCCTTCCTGTCCAAAGACCCGTTCCCAAGAGGCTTGCACTTGCTTTTTATCCAGCAGAAACTCCATGCCTACGGGGAGAAACCTTTTCGGAACCATGGAAATTTGAGCTTTACTGAAACGCCTCCTTTCACCTCCAAGCTTCCCTGAAGTCCCTGGGAGGATGAGACTTTCTGGAAAGCAGCAGCAGGGGTGGGTGGGTGCTCCCCAGTGATCTCAGGCTGATGGAATAGCTTTGTCCCAGACGAATTGTCAGGGACAGTTTGGGGTCTTTGTGCCTGGAGTTGGGCAGGAAGCGCCCAGGACAGAGCCAGAAGGCACCTACTGTCCGGCGCCCATTGGGCAGCCCAGGGCTGGCACACCGCGCCCAGCGGGTGCACTTCTGGGAAAAGGAAGAAGTCAGCCCACTGGCCTCCCGAGGGCTTCCCTGGTTTTGGGATGGGGCCGTTTCGGAAAGAATAGGGTAATCTAGGAAGAAGGAGCTGCTCTCCGGCTATTTCCAAGGCCAGCGGATGGGTAGGCCTTTGTTCTGGGCAAACCAGAAACCTTGTTTGTGACAGAGGGAAAAAGAGAAGGGGGCGGGTGCCCGGTGCCAAGTCAGGGGACCACGGCTTTTTTTTTTTCTTTTTTTTTTTTTGGTTTGTTTTTGATCTTTATTTTTCCAGCCTATAAAGGCGGCAGAAATCCCCTGGGTAGACTCCGGCACTGGCGCCGCCCGCCTCGGGCGCTCCATGCTGCTCCGCACCTCGGGCTCTGGGATGCTCCCGCCTGGGTGGAGGCTCTCCGCCCTCTCCCAGCTCCGAGCGCCCCAGCCGAGATGGGCCGGGCGCGTTCCCCAGACAGTCCCGGAGTTTTCTGGGCCCGGGCGACGTGTTTCGTTGAAAGCGGGCAGGTGGTGCCGGGCGGGGCTGCGCTGAGGCTCCGGTGCCTCCCCACCTGCCCCTCGCACCTGCCGGGTCTGTCGGGTCCCGGCGGACGCAACCAGCTACTCGCAAACCCTGCACCAGCGGTTTTGCTTGTTGTCCTACGAGGGGCAGGTCAGGTCGAGGCCAGTCGGCTCACACGAATTCTCCGTGTCGGAGAACGCGCCCCGCGACGCTCGGAGCCCGGGCAAAGTTGCGAGGCGCTGGGCTCCGGGCGGCCGCACTCCTGAAACCGCGCGAACCGCGGCGTCGCCCGCGCCGCACGTGGCTGGGGCAGTCACAGTCCCCGAGAGCTGAGCAACGGGGTCCCCGGGGTCACCGTCACCCCTCTGCCCTCTGGGCCTTTACCTTGAGACCCACGCGGCAGCCTGGAGGGCCCACAAGATCAAACGGTTTGATCTTGTGATCAAACCGCGGAGGCCGCGGGCTCACCGGGGATCTTGTTCAAACGAAAAGAACGAGCACAGGGGCTCGGGGCCAGCCTGGAGGCCGGCAAAGAGGCGAGTCGGCCCGGGTGGCGCCGGGACCAGGCGGGATTTGGGGCGGGTATCCGGGCCCGGGCGCTGACAGCCTCCCTGCGACCCCCGGCCCTGCGTCCCCGCCCGCGGTCCCGCCTTAGTCCTGGAGTCCCTTCCTGGGCCCCTTCGCCTGGGTGCGGAGGGGCGCGGGCGCGGCGGGCAGGGCCGCGGGGCGAGGGGCCGGGCTCGCGGCTTTGGGTTCAGGGAGCCGCGGAGCTCCACCGCCGGGTTGTTTTGCAGTGGGGCTTTGGAGGGGCAGCGCGTCCCGGGCTCCGTAGGGGCTGCGCGTCCCGGGCTCCGTAGCTCCGCCGGGTCTGCACGCCAGCGCCCCCACGCGGCGGGCCCAGAGTTCAGGCCGGTGGGGCTGCGCGCTCGGCTCCCCGCAGGCCTGTAGCCCAGGAGGGAGAGGAGGGAGAGGACGCGCAGAGGGCCCGCTGGTTCCTCCCTCCTCACCCCAGCACTGACCCGCCTGTGCGCTGGCACGGAGGGCTCGAAAAGCAGGGCGCGTCCGCGAAGAGCGAGACCTCGGAGACAGACACACAACCCAGAGGTGCACTAGGTTGCCAGACAGTCTGATCACAGGATTCTTGGGGGATAGACGCTGGCTTTTCTCCATCACACGTTTCCCCTGCAACGTCTGGGTGCTCAGGGAATGTTTGAATGGATGCCTGAATGACCAATCGGGTTTGACTGACAGCAACAGCTGGGAAGTGACCAGGCCAGTAGGAGAATGGCCCTCTTCCTCCTCTTTCCTCCCGCTCTTCTCTCCCAGCCCGCCTCTTACTCTCCTCTTCCTTGGAGGGTAAATCTCAGAGAGTGGACGCTTTCCTTCAACCAGGAGTCCTGGGTGCTGGAGTCTCCCCAGGGCCCGAGGAGCTACAGACTGAACTCACTGCCCTTAGAAATTCCAGGTCTAACTGCCTATAGCATCACCAGGTTCCCATGGTTCTTGGCCCAGACCCACCACTTTCTGCAGGAAAGAAAGTTTTCTAAGTAGAGTTACTCCAATTTTTCTGGGGCTGCCGTCTTCCGTTGCATTTCCTTACTTTACAAAAATCCTCTGTAGGCAACGAGTAGATCAGGTTTCCTGTTAGAAGTGACTTTTTTTTCTTCTTTCCATTACCTGAAAGAAACTCTATCCTGCCGTAGAGATTCCTGGCTTGGCACTTCTCTCTCATGTGGTATCTATTTTTATTACCATTAATTACAATGCATCAGTCCGACTCATCAGTGATACCCCCTCCTGCCTGGCTGGTGACTACTGTTGGCTCTACCCATCTGGGTAGCGCCTGGGCAAGAGGCCACTCCCACCCCGCCATTGGAGGCAGCCACATAAGGGTTTCTACCGAGTTCTACATTTTTAAAGGGAACCTAGAAAAAGCCAGCATTGTTCTTAACTTAGAAATCCAATACTTTACTTTGTTGTCTCTGAATTAAGGCTAAAACCCAGGGGCTGTTTCTTATAGAAGAATATGTGCTAATTAATTTATGCACAGTGCTGTGAGAACACGCTAATGAAGCAGGTAGAAACAAGATACAGCCCTGCTGGGGAGGGCAGATCGCTCAGGGAAACCTGTGCATGAGCCTGCAGCAGTGCGACCTTGTCAGAGTTAGCTGCAAAGAGGTGTCTTTCTGGTCGCGGTGTGGTATTCTGGTTTGTGGTGACAGGTATGGTCAGCTGTCTTTGTTCCAACTCTTGTAATATAGTCACACTATTATAAATGCTCACACACACAGAGAAAGGTAGGGTGAGTAGAGTGGAGAACGTGGGCTTTGGTGTCAGAAAGGCCTGGGTTCTTGACCCAGACCCACCCCTTTAGTAACTTACTCAATCTTGGACCCTTATTTTGTGCATTTGTAAAATGGGGATTTTAGAGCCCAGTGTTTGGCACGCAGTAAGCATTCAACAAATAGATTGTTGAATTGAATACAACCACTTTGGGGATTAGAGAGAAAGTTTATGAAACATCTGGTACATAGTAGATGCTCAGTAATTGATGCTATTGTCACTAGGGCTGTGATCATGATAGTGTGTTTAGAGTTGCATACAATTAATATTATTTCAGAAAGCACCTGACTTCAATGTCAAAAAATGGATTGACTTTCCAGGTGACAATTATTATCAAGACTCTATTATATGCCCAGACCTGGACTGAGCACCCTGGGAAATGCTGAGATACGTGACTGGAGGTCCTTGGGGGCAGTTGGAAAGACAGGAATGGGTACAACAGGAGACCACCTTGGCGTCTGCGGTTCACTATCCACAGCAACCGTGGAAAGAGTGTGGGCTTTGGAGTCAGGCTATCTGGGTTAAATCCTGCCCCTGCCACTTAATAACAGTGTGACCAAAGGTAAGCAACTTTATCTTCTGGAGTCAGTTTCCTGGTCTTGGTAGATGGCAGAGGGAATAAAAGTAGGTGTAACTGGCTGGGTACAGTGGCTCATGCCTATAATCCCAGCACTTTCAGAGGCAGAAGCAGGCGGATCACTTGAGGCCAGGAGTTCAAGACCAGCCTGGCTAATATGGAGAAACTCCGTCTCTGGTAAAAATACAAAAATTAGCTGGGTGTGGTGGTGCATGCCTGTAATCCCAGCTACTCAGGAGGCTGAGAATTGCTCGAACCCAGGAGTTGGAGGTTGCAGTGAGCTGAGATCATGCCACTATACTCTAGCCTGGGTGACAAAGTGAGACTCTGTCTCAAAAAAAAAAAGAAAAAAAAAATTGGTGTAACCAACACCTTGCTTCTAGGGGTTTGAGAAGAGGAAATAAGCTAATGTATATGAAAAGGCTGGATTCCCTGTTTGGAGACAAACTGGAGAACTTCAGCTGCCATCATGTTTTACATTATCTGATAGTATTTCCAGGATTTTGGTCACATTAGAATAATTCTCAGAAAGCAAAAGACAGCTGCATACAAATGTGGCATTGCATATTTCGATGGGGTTGAGATGAAGTTTTCTGCTTCTATTGTGTTTGTTCTCAGGACTGAATACAAAGCAGAACTCATACTGAAGGTTCTGTAGGTGTGTGTGGACTGTAATTGTGACCAAGATAAAATAAAGTGATTCCTCTTCCCTTCCCTAACTCCATCCTCATCAGCCCCTGAGCCCTCTGAGCCTTGAGAGAGAGCCAGGTGTATCTGTTGAAATAAAAAATAGCTTCCACTAATAGAGTATCTTCTATGCACAAAATGGTATACTAAGGTAGAGTGGGTACAATAATCCTGTAATGTGGGTATTATCAGCATTTACAGGTGAGGAGACAGGTTCAGAGAGGTTAAGCAACTTGCCCAAAGTCATACAGCTCGTAAGGAGCCTCTGGAATTTCAGTCTTTGATGCCAGAACCCATAGTATAAACCATAAGCCTTGCTGCCCTTAGTTCCTCTGTAATAGCAAAAGTAACGATGGGAAGAAGTTACTGAATGCTTATTATGTGCTAGGCATTGTGCTATTTCACATAATCTCAAATACCGGTATGAACTGGATGTGATTAGCATCTCCATCTTACAGGTGATGACGCTGGGGCTCGTAGAGGTAAGGTGTAAGTCTGGCAGCTATGCTAGAGCTGGGTTCTTGAACCCAGGCCGTTTGGCCGAAGAGTGCATGCTCTGACCCACTGCACTGGGGCCTGGTTTTCTACCAAGTTCTCCTCCTTCACCCATAAAGCCATTCCTCTCTCTGAGCTTGGGTTCCCAGACACTTCCAGCTTCCAATGGTTGAGAGTTCCTTCCAGGTATCAGGAAGATAGGTCTAGGTTCTAGGAAAAGCCATCCCTTGTCCTCCTCAAGTCTCAGCCCCCCAGGCCCTGAGATTTTCTGAGATTGGTGACCTTCAGTCCCTGTTTTCACCTGCTGAGAAGGAGCCCACTGTGACCAGGGCAAACAATCCCACAACATCCTCAGCCCCACAGCTGGGAAAGTCTGGACATGCTCATGGCCCCATTGAGTTGGTGGTATCCATTATGCCTGGGGTGAGCCTGGGGGACTCAGAGAATTTGAGTGTCTTAGTCAAGGTACTTTGAAGCACAAGTCATAGAAATCCACTGAGACAAACAGAAGACACAAAAACAAATTTATTTTAAGGATTCAGGGGTAGCACATGCATTCAAGGGTAAGGAACATCATTGTCCTTAAGAGAAGTGGAACAGAACCTGGGAAATAGTTGGAAATCAAGGCAGGCACACTTTCCCCCACTCTGGATGGGAGAATGGTCTCTTTTCTGTGTTCCCTTCCAAGCGTCTTTGTTCTTCTCTCTCTGAAGAGCAACTTGCCCTGGATGCTTCCCTAGTCTTTGTGTGTCCTCCTAGTTCAGGCACTCCAGAGGCACTCAGAAATCTCTGCCCCTTTTCCAAATTCCTGAGGGAGGGGATGGGGGTGGAGAGAGAGAGACTCTTATAGGCTACTCCTGGGTCAGTGATTCCCACTCTGATCAGTGATATTCAGGTGGGTGGGTGGGAGGGATTCTATGGCCCACTGCCCAATCAACAGGGACTGTGAGCCCGGACTTGGAAGAATGAAGTGACTGTACCACTGCGATTCATGTCTGCTATCAATGTGAGAGTCTAGTGCTTGGTACATAAGACGTATTAAATAAATATTGATTTCCTTTCTTTCCCCTTCCTCCTCACTCCCCAATGTCAGTCCTTTTCCAAGTTGCCCATCACAAATCAGCCAAGGCAACCAATTTAGAACACAGATAAGATTGTGCCACTCTGTCTTTACATTCCTCTAATGGCACCTATTAACCTCAGGATGGTATTTAGCCTCCTTACCATGGCTAATGGGGCCCTTTGCTATTGGACTTTGCACATATGAGCAGCCTACCTCTCCCCACTGCCCACTTCTTCCTCAAGGCTTCAGCCAGCCTGAATAATTTGCAGCTCAGGGACTCTTCCACCCCTTCTGCAGCTGTGCATCACCACGACCTATGCTCCTGTAGAGAAGCAGAAGTCCCAGCCTCATTGACTCTGGGTTCAGTTGTGTGACAGGCTTTGATCAATGAAATGTGAGTGGATGAGCAGAAGCTTTTAGAGACATTGCAAGTTGCCACCATGATTCTTCCTTCTTTGTCCTCCATACCCCAGATAGGTGCTGCTCCAGCCTGTGTCACAGAATGAAAAGGAAGGTGGCGCAGAGCTCCACCCTGAAGCAAAGTCACAGATGCCCTGCAGCCTACATTCAATATGAGCAAGGAATAATGTGTATGATTGTAAACCTCTGAGGTTTGGGGGTTGTTGGTTACTATGGCAAAGCTGAGTAATGTATTTCCCTCTCTCACCTCAAATCTCCCTGGAAATGTCTTCCTCCTTTCCCAATCTCTTAATCTTTCAGGACGCAGATTAGATGTTACTTTCCCTGGAAAACTTTCCTGACATTCTTCTTCCCCAGGTCAGGCCATGGCCCTACTCCAGTTCCCATATCACCTTCCTGTCCTCACCCCCAGCATTGCACTTATATCACAGTGCTCTCACCCCTTGATTTCACACCTGATGGCACCATGACTGGGAGCTCCTTGAAGGCAGGGACTATATCCTTCTGGTTCCCCACTCCTCCCCTTTTAAGTCCTCAAAAAATATTCGTTGAAAAAGGAATGAATTTAGTTGAGTAATCTTCTACCTGTGTGGTAGATTTTATTTTCTAAAGATGACTACAGCATCTCCCATCTCATGTGCTTTTCTTTTCTTTTTCTTTTCTTTCTTTCTTTTTTTTTTTTTTTTTTTTTGAGACACAGTCTAGCTCTATCACCCAAGTTGGAGTGCAGTGGCACAATCTCGGCTTACTACAACCTTCACCTCCTGGGTTCAAGTGATTCTCATGCCTCAGCTTCCCGAGTAGCTGGGATTATAGGCACACACCACTACACCAGTCTAATTTTTATATCTTTTTAGTAGAGATGGTGTTTTACCATGTTGGCCAGGCAGGTCTCAAACTCCTAGCCTCAAGTGATTGGCCTGCCTCGGCCTCCCAAAGTGCTGGGATTACAGGTGTGAGCCACCGCACCTGGCTCCACATACTTTTCTTTTAATGTGACTTTGACATTGCTCTAGTTGAGGGGTGTGTGTGTGTGTGTTTCTCTTAAATCTGGGTGGGCTTGTAAATATGGCAGAAGTAACACAATGTGACTTCTGAGGCTAGGTCATGAAAGGCAATACCGTGTCTGCCTAGTTCTCTTGGGACACTTGTTTTTGGAACCAGCCACCACGCTGTAAGGAAGCCCAAATAGCCTGTGAAGGGGCCCATGTGCAAAAGAATTAAGGCCCCTTAGGCCTGAACTCTCAAGCAAGCACCAGCACCAATTTGCCAGGCATGTCAGTGAGCCGTCTTGAAAGACGATCCTCCACCTCCAGTCACGGTGTCCCAGCTGATGCCACAAGGAACATAGAGAAGCCATTCCTGTCAAGCCCTGGCCACATTTTATTCATAAATAAAATAAACAATTGCCCTTGTTTTAAGCCACTAGGTTTTGGAGTGATTGCTACACAGCAATACATAATCAGAACCTTTGGCTTTCCTCTTAGTAATCCAATTTTCTCGTGGATCAGAATACCTGTCCTGAACTCCAGACCCCTGCCTTGGGCCTTAAGAACTGTCTCCCCTGGGGATCAAATATTATGCCCACACCCCTAGCCACTAGCTGGGGTAACTCTCGGATGGATCTTAGCCTCTGGAACTCTGAGGCTGCCCCCTATCTGGCTTCAGGTAATACGTTCCCCAGTGTCTGTTCCCTACACTAGGGGCAGGCCCAGGGCAAAGGTATCACAGGGAAACGAGCATAGGCAGAGAACAGATTCAGACTGGGAAGGCCATGAGCCCTTCATAGGGTGAGATTTCCTCATGGGAAAGGCTTATATTAAGCCCACCAGGTTATTAAGTGATGTCTTTTGTAGCCCTAGCAAGACTATTCAGCATTCTTTTTAAACTTTTCTTCCTTTTTTTTGAGACAGGGTCTCACCCTGTTGCCCAGGCTGGAGTGCAGTAATGCGATCATAGCTCATTGCAGCCTCAAACTCCTGGGTTGAAGCAATCCTCCTGCTTCAGCCTCCTAAACAGCTGGGGCTAATTTAGAGTTCTTGCTGAAAGGATATAGAAAGGGACTCACACACATAAACACACACATAGAATCTAATACGAATGTACGTGCACACATGTAAGTAAACATACATATAGGCAAGTATCTGTCTCAACACATACGTATAAAAATACTTATAATTAGTAGGAATGATGGATATGCATATTCATAGTCACATGCGGATATAATTTCTGAAGCCATGGGGACTGGTTTGCCTTCAATGTGCCACATGCTTCTGGGTCACTCCCAAACCAGTTCTTTATAAGGGACTTTAGTCACAGTTTCTAGTGATGGTTTTGGGGGAGGGAGACTTGGTTGGTAAGAACAGTAGAACCTGAAACTAGAACATGTAAACAAACGGCCAGGCACTGTGGCTCACACCTGTAATCCCAGCACTTTGGGAGGTCGAGGCGGGTGGATTGCGAGGTCAGGAGATCGAGACCATCCTGGCCAACATGGTGAAATCCCGTCTCTACTAAAAATACAAAAATTAGCTGGGTGTGGTGGCATGTGCCTGTAATCCCAGCTACTCAAGAGGCTGAGGCACGAGAATCGCTTGAACCCAGGAGGTGGAGGTTGCAGTGGCCGAGATCGTGCCATTGCACTCCAGCCTAGTGACAGAGCAAGACTCCGTCTCAAAAAAAAAAAAAAAAAAGTAAACAAACTCAGTTACTGAACTTCCCCCTTCCCAATAGCTAGCGTTCTTAATTGGGAAAATTTGTAAGCTCAATCTGTTATAATCTTTGTAGCTACTGTAGCACATGGCTGGGGCTGTGGTCATTCACAAGGAATCTGTAATTTCTACTACTTTTTTTCTAGCCTGTATTTAATCTGAGAAGTTTCTAGGAGGTCATATGTCACCTACATCAGTACTTACAATGCCCACCAGCAATTCAATCCAATCTAATCTCATTCCATTCCAGTCAATGGACAAATATATACTTCTGTTCCCACAGTAGTATATATTGTGGAAGGGGGGGGGAAGGCTAGCTGGTCAACAAAACTCACCTGTGTGAAGCAGAAGATAGCAAGACCACCCACCACTCCTCACCGCCATGATTGGGACACAGGTGTGCCTAGGTGGGCAAGGAAGGCTTCTCAGATGGGGAAGGCGGTCTTGGTCTGGGGTTTGAACAAGGAGAATTAGGATAGGGGAGGTGTGCCCCTGAGGCTGAATGGGTCTGGGCGAACAGGAGGAAACCATGCTATTTCCTTTCTCGGCTCAGAGAGCAGCCACATCTCGACCTTGTGTTTGCTTCTGACTTTGGATCAAAGGAAGCAGGGAACCCCAGAGTCTCCTATTTAAGACTATAAGCTCCATGAGGTCAGGGTGTGTGGCTGTCTTGTTTGTCATGGGGTCCCCTGGGTCTGGCTTGGCACCTGGTATGTGGCTTCCTTGCTTCTTCTCTTCCCCGCAATTCACCACAGTCCTAGTGACTTTCAAAATGTGTCACATTACTTTGATGTTTAAAATTATCTGATAGTTCCCCACTGCACCCAGCACAAACTCCCTACGGAGATCTCCAAGGGCGAAGGTGATTCAGCCCCTGCTTCTCTCTCTCACTGCCTCTGATGCTCTTTCTCTGTCTCTTTGCTCATTATGCTTCCGCTGCCCTAGCTTCCTTCCTGTTCTTCAAACGTGCCAAACTTGTTCCCACCTCTGGGCTTTTACCTTGAGTGTCTCCTACTCTCTCCACTATATAATTATGTTTTATCTTCACACTTACCACCACCTGAAAGTATCATGCTTGTCTGATTATCGTTGATTGCTTCATTCTTAGAGTATAAACTGCATGGCAAAAGGGACTTGCCTGATGGACTCATGGCTATATCTCCAACATCTGGAACAGTGCATGGCACACAGTAGGTCCTCAATAAATGTTTGTTAAAGAAAGGAATGACTAGCAGTATTATGGTGCACAATGACTTGTAAATGACTGCAGGCTTCAGTTCCAGTCCCTAACTGGGTCAGGTGAGGAGGGACTGCTGCCTTCCTGACCTACCTTAGCCGTATCTGAGAAAGCCTTCTAGGCTTTGTGTTTGTCGCCTATCTCCCTCCAGGTGTCCAAAGTGAGAGATTTCTGGGAAAAGCCAAAATACATAGAAATATACAGAGTCAACCAATACACATTACTCTGGTCATATCAGATGATGGTGACGGATGGCAAATACAGTCTGATTGAAGAGAGAGGACTGGTGCTAACAATATCATCTGAGAATCATGCTGGACAGGATGAAGTTAATCCATAGAGCAGCGGTTGTAAACCTTTTGAGGTCAGGGACCCCACTGAAAACATGAAGAAAATGTGTGTTCCCAAGAAAATTCTCACATGCACATAGACATGAAAGGCGGCCTTCAATGCAGGGACTCACAGACCCCAGCATCCCTCCACCAGCCCTGAGCTCATCCCTGGATCCATGGTGGGGGCAGGCTGACAGAGCTGCTGGATCCCCCAGTAGAAGGCCTCCTGCTTCTTCCTCAGGAGTCCTAGCACCCCTTTGGGTCTAGAACAGGGCATTTGTGTCCCTTCATAGCCACTAGTATGACAGGCATGAGAATGGGAAATAATCTTTGCACTCCCTCACCCTATCCTACTGCACCAGGGGTCTCCCATCTCATCTAGGGCAGACACCATTCTTAGCCTTTAGTCAATACTGTCGGTTTCCTCAGACATCAAATACTTTTCCTTTCTCATAACTGTTCATAATTTACTGGATTAAATAATTTCTCCCTCCCTTCCTTTGCCCAGCCATAATGAACACAGAAATGGTCCAGCATCTAGCATGGCGACTTGTACCCTGCAGAAGCTTTTTAAAAAGTCCTTTTGTTAATTTATAAATAGTAGCTGTCTTTTATTGAGTGCTCACTATGACACTGAACAAGGAAGGGGCTTGAGAAGAAGGATTTATGACTCCCCTGACAAGGCTCTAAGGTGGAGACTGCCATTAGGCCCATTTTATGTAATGGAAAGTGGGTACTTGGGGTGCAGGGAAGTTAAACTAGGGACAGAGAAGGGAGTTGAAGCAAGGTCTGCTTGCAGAGTCTGGGCATGTGGCCACTGTCCTGTATTGCTACCCTGAGCAGCAGGACTGTTGAGTTCATGTTGAATGCACTGACCATGCTTTGGATTCGGCAGGAGCAGAAGGGAGGAAGGGAGAATCCAGGTGCTGCTTGGTGGCCAGGTGGGCTAGTCCATGCCCACATGACCAAGCCAAGCTGCCAGGCCAGGATGCTTCTTCCCTCCTCCCGGTGTAGTCCTGGAGCCCGGGCCACCTGATCTGGGATGCAGCGACGGGTGGATGCTATGACGTTTGCTGGTATTCTATATCAGTGGTAGCCAGGGCAGGAGGGAAACCGCCTCACTGGCAGAGCTGGCTCATTCTGGAATGGAGATTGATTTCCCAGTGTCCCCTCCTGCATCTCCGGAGCTGATTGGTGTCAGAGGGAGGATATTTTTGTAAGGATGAACTGTTCTTGAATGTTTCCTGCAGCTGCTGGCCCAGGTCTCCCTCCAGCAGTCACAGAGCCTGTTATCTACACCTCCCTCTGCTTCCCAACATATTCACATGAGAAGAAGACCCCTCTCTCTGAAGAGCCCTTGGCTCTCAGGAACCAGCAGGATGCAAGAGTGGGAGCAGGCATGGTGGCTCCCCACCAGCCACCTGTGGTGTGGGAGCTCGAGAGAAGCTGTGTATTTAGAGATTCTTCCTTTAATACAGGGCTGCAGCTGTTTTGAGGAAAGATTAATTTTCATCTTTCACCTGCTCAGAGAGGTCCTGTGCAGACATCAGGGAGAAAGAGTGACAATTTGGAGAACCCTAAGAGGTTTTGATTGATCTGGTCTCAACTTTCTCATCTATAAAATGGGGTTGCCAAGTCCATCAACAGGAGGTGCTCTTTCTCCATCCCTGACTGATTAGAAGGTTGGCAGAGCGGCTCACACTTCAGGTGCCCAGATTTGACATGGCTGGGCTCTGAGCCTGGCACAGTGACATCACAAAGTCAGCTGGACCCTCTGTGCTTCCTGCATGACAGAATGAAAGTGGCTTTTTTTTTTTTCATTTGGAATCCAAGATGCTGAGTCATTCACCAGCTCAGAAGAGGAGATTTTGTTGTAAAACAATCCAAAAGGCCCCTCCCCACATCCTTGCCCAGCACTCTAGGCCTCGCCCCAATGTTAATTCTGAGGGGATGCCTCCAGGAAAGCATGACAGCAGATGGAGAGGGCGGGGCTGGATGAAGTAGATTCTGGGAGGAAAACCAGGGTTTCAGAGTTTTCCTAGGGGTGAGCCCAAGCCAGGCATGTGCTCTGGGGACCACGTGTACTTACTTTCTTCAGATTCTATGTTATTCTTAAAGTCTTTATTGATCATCTATTGTGTGCCCAGCCATGTGCTTGTCTTTGGGGACCCTGAAAGGGAATACAGTTCCTAACCTAGATGACCTGACCATTCAGCTGAGGGTGGGGGAGACAAGTGTAGCTCACCAGATACAGTGCATCTCCCGAAGAGTATGTGCTCAGTGCGTGGTGTGTGTTACAGGCAGGCCCGGAGAGGGTGGGGAGAGCTGGATGAGGGGAAAGGGACGACTTGGAGAAGAGGCAGAGGGCACAGCGGAGGGCATTCCAGGAAAAGCTGTCAGTCTGAGCAAATGAGTAGGAATGGTTTTGATTAGTAGTGGTGTTAAGGACACTGTGATGAGATTAACCAGAATTGAAGTAAATGGCAAACACTGGAGCAGTGTAGGGTATGGATTATGGAGGACTGGCTATCCACCGAAGACTTTTGAGCAGGAGAATATCTGAATAGAGTTGATTTTGGCTGCATAGCAGGCATGCAGGAGGGTGCAGGTCCCCAGGTTTCTGAGTCTAAGCCCTAACTTAATCCTGAGTTATTGCTCTCCTGTCTTTCTAAATGTAGCAACCATCCATGTATCCATTCATTTATTATGGACCTATCTATCCATCTATTAATTACCCATCCGTCTGTTTATTCACTCATCCACTCATTCCCTTATTTTCCTCCTCACTGGCCTCTGGTGTAAGATCCTTCTCTAGGCCAGAGACATTGTGTTCTCTGCCATATTCCTGGTTTCTAGCATCATTCTTGGTACATAGTAGGCCCTCAATAAATATTTTTGAGCAAATTCTCTCGCCGAGCATTCACTCATGTACACTTTGCACAGGATATTGAGTCCATTCTGCTCTACTCTTTGGGGGAGCCATAGCTGGTTATTTGAGGGGGGTCCTAGAATGCTTCTTCAGTATCCCAACAAAGTCCTAGAGAGATCCTTTCCCCACTAGTTTAGACAAGAGCCTTGAGCTTTGAGAGGAGACCCGAAGGCTAGTCCCAGTTTTGCAAAGACAAAGTATGTGGCCTTGAGCACTAACATTTTCCCTTTGTGTCTTTGGCAGAGAAATGAATAAGCTTGGGACAAAAGAGCTTTGAGAGTCATCAGACTCTGACAGGTTATAATTCTATAACCCTAATCCTTCTCATTATAGGGCAAATAAAACTATGTTAAAAAACTGTTGGAAACCAGGCAAGGTGGCTCACACCTGTAATCTCAGCACTTTGGGAGGCTGAGTCAGGAGGATTGTTTGAGGCCAGGAGTTCCAGACCAGCCTCAGCAACAAAGTGAGACCCTGTCTCTACCAAAAATAAAAAATTATCTGGGTGTGATGGCGCACACCCGTGGTCCCAGCTAGACAGGAGGAAGAGGCAGGGGGATCACTTGAGCCAGGGAGGTCGAGGCTGCAGTGAGCCATGTTCATGCCACTGCACTCCAGCCTGGGTGACAGAGCAGGACTCTGTCTCAGAAACAAGAAACAAAACAAAGCAAAAAACAGCAAACCTGCTTGGATTCAATCAAAGGAAAGTTTCCCCAAATTCAGCAATTTAATATGTTTCTCAGCAACATGGAGTTTCCATAGCTGAGTAGCTAAGTGTTTTTCAGCCCTGGAATAGAATTATCTTCTGGTAGTCCCAGTATGAATGCAATACCCCACTCATAATTAGGAGAATCCAGCAGTGCCCAGAAAGCAACTTAATTGCTCTGAGACTGAGTTCCTTTTCCTGATTAAGTCACTTAATAAATGACCACATCAAGTAGCCTGAGGCTGGACATTTCCAAGGAGGACCTAAATCCCTTTTAATTTTCAGGGCTGTGTGCTTTCCTTTTGCAGCCTCGAGCTGCAGTGCCCAGCCTGCCATCTGAGAAGCATTTCTTCAAGGTGTCAAAAGGACGTGTCACGCATTTGGAACGAGGGGTAAATTAAAAGGCCGTACGACACATAGTTACATCAATTGAGGTATTTGGGCTGTTTCCTCCAGTATAAGCTACTCATTTGGCAGTTTTTTCTGGAGCAGAAACACAGTGTGCAGTGGGACACTTGCCTGACGTTTACACCTCCTCACATGCACACGCATGCACAAGTGCACACACATGCACAAGTGCACACACATACAGTCAGGAAGGGAAGTGCAGGATCCCCTGAATTGGACATATCCATTTGGCCATATGGATTTTGTTGCTCAGAAGAGGCAAAGATTGTTGACTGATAACTTGGCACTTCTAATTTTCACGCTTGCTTCTGAGAATGGCCCTGGGACTTGGTCCCCTTGCCTCTTGAAAGACTTGGGTTCTGTGATGAACTCATATAGCATGTTATATTTCTTATTTTTATTTTTATTATTTTTTGAGACTGAGTCTCGCTCTGTCGCCCAGGATGGAGGGCAGTGGTGCGATCTTGGCTCACTGCAACCTCTGCTTCCTGGGTTCAAGCAACTCTCCTACCTCAGCTTCCTGGGTTCAAGCAACTCTCCTACCTCAGCTTCCTGAGTAGCTGGGATTACAGGCATGCGCCACCACACCTGGCTAATTTTTGCATTTTTAGTAGAGACAGGGTTTCACCATGTTGGCCAGGCTGGTCTCGAAGTCCTGACCTCAAGTGATCCACCCTCCTTGGCCTCCCAAAGTGCTGGGATTACAGGCGTGAGCCACCGCACCCAGCCATATATTTCTTGACTCAGAGGGGAGAAGAAACTTAAGTGATTTAATCCAACTGCCTCAATTTTAAGATGAAGACACCAGTGCCCACTAGTGCATAGACCGAGAAAGCCAGAGCCAGTGCCAGGCCCCAGGTTCTTTATACCGCATTCCCTACCCACCAAGGTTTAGAGGGCATCATTTGCACCAGTCAGCAAAGTGACTGTCCTTGTCACTTCAGCTTTTGCTTTGCCTGGCAACTGGGCTGATGGGCACAGCCCCAGCCACACAGCAAAGGCACTGTAGTAGCTAGTCTCCCAAAAAGCCTCCCACTATGGGTCAACCCTCCCAGAATTCACACCAGTCCCTCCTACACTAAATCTGGGCTGGCCCTTTTAATCATCAGAATGCAGCAGAGGTAAGTAACACTTTGTGACTTCTGAGGCTGAGTCATAGAAAGCCTTGCAGCTTCTTCCTTGGACTCTGGAAACACGAGTTCAGGGAAAAGCCACTACTGTGTAAGAAGTCTGCTACTCCAGACCGCCATATTGTGTGTCAGAAGTCTGCTACTCCAGACCGCCATATTGTGTGTCAGAAGTCTGCTACTCCAGACCGCCATATTGTGTGTCAGAAGTCTGCTACTCCAGACCGCCATATTGTGTGTAAGAAGTCTGCTACTCCAGACCGCCATATTGTGTGTCAGAAGTCTGCTACTCCAGACTGCCATATTGTGTGTCAGAAGTCTGCTACTCCAGACTGCCATATTGTGAAGGAGCTCAAACTAGCCATGTGGCAAGAATGTGTGGGATGTGTGGGGGCCATCATCCAGTGTTCACACTATCCCTGCCCAGGTGCCAGATGTGTGTGAAGAAGCCTTTTGGGACACAGCCTAGTTAAGGCTTCAGATGTCTATAGCTCCTGCTGACATCAGAAGAGACCCAAAGTGAGAACTGCCCAGCTGAGCCTATTTAACCCCCAGAACCATGTAAAATTTATTTATTTAATTTTATTTTTAAATTAAAAAATTCAAAAAAAATTTTAAGAGACAGGTTCTCTTAAAATTCTGCTACCCAGGTTGGAGGGCAGTGGCACAATCATAGCTCACTGCATCACTCAAAACTCCTGGGCTCAAGCAATCCTCTTGCCTCAGCCTCCTGAGTAGCTAGGACAAAAGGCATGTGTCACCACACCCAGCTAATTAAAAAAAATTTTTTTTTGTAGAGACAAGATCTTGCTATGTTGCCCAGGCTGGTCTTGAACTCCTGGCCTCAAGCTATCCTCCCGCCTCAGCCTCCCAAAGTGTTGGGTTTAGAGGCATGAGCCACTGCACCAGGCTAAGAAATTTAAATAAATTGCTTTAAGCCACTGTTTTGGGGGTGATTGTTACACAGCAATAGACACTGGAACTGGCACGAACACATGCCATGGTTTCTCTGCTCTGTCCTGACTCTAGTCAGGGCCCCCTTTTCCCTTTCCTTCTGTACCCAGTCCCCCTTTCCCTCATCCCGGAGTTATCCCAGCTCAGATAAGCCACAAGACAGAAAATTGAGAGCAGACTGCCTTGGCTAATGATTTTACCCCAGGGAGAATACAAGTGCTTGTGGCCAGCTGAGAAGTCCCAGTTGCTCACAGCATGCTCTGGAACTGTGGGCTCCGGAGAGGCTGGCGGCTTTGCTTCTACTTCATGTTGGTAAGAGACTTCTTCCACCACCTGCCAGGAGCTTTCAGATATTTTGCCATTTGCATTTCTGCTTTTTATCTAGTTTTGAAGGTTGTTTTTTCTTTTCATTTAAAAAAGGCACCATTTTCTCCAATTAAATTCTTACTGGGTGGGAGAGCCTAGGGCCAGCCCTTCTGAGATAAATGAGGGTGAAAGAGCTTCAGAGCCAAGCTCGGCTTCCAACCCAGGAATGAATGAACCTGCGGAGAGAAAACCACCAAACCTCCTGGGCCCTTTGCCCAGACTCAGTACCATGCTCTGTCAACCTCTTCTTGGCCCTACGGGGTGGAGGGACCATCTGAGCTAAATGGAACATGAGTTTATCTCTGAAAAGCCCAGACAGTGAGAGACAACAAACAGTTTCTGGGCACCTATTACTGCCAGGTGCTGAACTGGATGCCTTCTCCTTAGGTAT
The DNA here is from genome assembly GCF_028885625.2 of Pongo pygmaeus. Lineage (NCBI taxonomy): Eukaryota > Metazoa > Chordata > Mammalia > Primates > Hominidae > Pongo > Pongo pygmaeus. The sequence goes on along the minus strand of NC_072385.2, from coordinate 88,687,423 downwards.
TTAACTGAAGGCTCCCTGAGATCAGGGGGCACCTGGCCTTGGATTGACCTCAGGCTGAACTTTAGAATGCTGTGATCACTCATTCCCCCAACAGGCTCCATCACAGTCTCTCGGAGATGCCTTCCAGCCCTGCCCCTGGGGACACCAAGGCTCAGACGGGCTAGTTGTAGAGCTCCCGAGCTCTGAGGGCTGCTTCCCCTGCTCCCATTCCTTTGTCACCTATAGGAGGGTGGCAGATTTGGCAAATAGAAACACAGGTCACCCAGTGCAACTTGAATTCAGATAAACAAATATTTTTAGTATAAGTATGTCCCATGGAATGTTTGGGATATACCTATGTTCAAAAAAATTATTCATTGGTTTACTTGAAATTCAAATTGAATGGTGTATCTTCATTTTATCTGGGAAGTCTAACCTATAGGGTTCTGCATAATTCTTCATTTGACTAAAGGGATCGTGCAGAGTGAAAAGACAGTTGAAAGTTACAAATCAGTAACCTAAATCAAGGTCAACCCAGTTACTTTATTATTTCCCAGGAAAACTCAGAGAAGGGAAGTGACTTTCCCGAGCTCACCCAGGGAGCCAGTGTAAGTTGGAGCTGGAAGCTGCTCTGTTTCTAGTCTTTGCTCCAATGTCACCTTCTCAATCAGGGTACCTCTGATTTCCTCAATTTAAAATTGCGTATCTCCCATCCCTGAGGACCTTCCCTGTTTTATTTTCTCCATATTTTCTTTCTTTCTTTCTCTTTCTTTTTCTTTCCTTCTTTCTTTCTTTCTTTTTCTTTCTTTCTTTCCTTCTCTTTCTTTCTTTTTCTTTCTTTCTCTCTCCTTCCTTCCTTCCTTTCTTTTTCTTGTTTCTTTCCTCTCTTCTCCTTCTCCATCTCCTTCTTCCTCTCTCTCTCTCTCTCTCTCCCCCCTCTAGAGTATAATCTCTACGATGGGCGTGGTCTTACTTGTTTTGTTCACATCTGTGTCCATAATGCCAAGAAAAGGGCCTGGCCCTGTGTTGGCTCGAAATACATATTTGTTGAAGGAGGAATGAAAGAATCCGGGGCTCAGCTCACTGCAGGAGCTCTTCTCCTTGCACAAGGCCCTTGGTTTTCCCCATCATCTCTTCACTGCCTAAATCTGCCTTGGGTAGAGGGAATTGTTTGCAACAGCTTCCTTGGGGACCGTGTGAAGATGAGTTTTGGGGTGGAGTGAGGAAGGGCCGCCCTTGGAGTTTGCCTTTAAATCCCAACCCCTCCTGCCGTCCTTCTTGGTGCCCCAGCTGCTCTGGGGCAGGCAGGAGAGTGAGTAGATGACTCCCAGGAGGGGAGAAAGAAGGGAGGAGTGTGTGGAGGAGGAGCTCTCTCTGTGGCAATGAGAACTCAGCCAACTGCAGTTGCTTCTCCTCACAGCTCTGCTGTCTACTGAGAGTAGAGAGGCAAATGTGTCTTGGAAAGAGGTCTGGACTAGAGTTGGAAAGAGTTGATGGGGAATTTTCTCTTACTTCTCATGCTTGGGAGTCACTGCTGGCCTGGAAATCTCACACGGGGAGGGCTGAACCCCTTCTGCCATTCTCACCAGCCTCCAGTGGGACCGGACATAGTTCCCGGTACTGCCTTGCCACCTACCACATTGAACTCATTGCGAGGTGAACCTTTATGAGAGCACATCTCACAGGGCAGAGAACCAGCGTGTGGGGTCTATTGCTTCTCAGTCCGAGGAGGTTCCCCATTCCCTTCTCTTAGCCTTCTCTCTTGGACTCAATAAAAATAACAACAAGGCCTGGTGTGGTGGCTCACATCCGTAATCCTGGCATTTTGGGAGGCCAGAGCTAGAGGATCGCTTGATGCCAGGAGTTTGAGGCCAGCCTGGGCAAAATAATGAGACCTTGTCCCTGCAAAAAATAAAAAAAAAAATTAGCCAGGTATGATGGCACATGCCTGTAGTCCCAGCTACTCAGGAGGCTGAGGTGGGAGGATTGCTTGAGCCCAGGAGGTCGAGGCTGCGGTGAGCCATGATGGTGCCACTGCACTGCAGGCTGGGGCAACATCCTGTCTCAAAACAAAACAAACAAACAAACAAAACTCCAAAACCAAAACAAATGAAAAAAATCAGCATCTCCGTTTTACTGAGTCCTGGCAGACACCAGCTATAGTGCTAAGTACATTACACATATTAGTTTATGTATAATTCCAACAGTATTGTGAGGCTGATACTACTTCCTATTCCCACCTAATAAACAAGGAAACAGAGACTTAGAGAGATCAAGTCCTTTACCCAGAGTCACACAGAAAAGCCCTTGCACCTGACTCTACTCTTGTGAGAGGGCCTCATCTCAGGGCAGGACAAGAATTCCATTTTTCTTTTTCTTTGCTACTGAATGATTCTGCTGTGACTTTGCAAGAGCTTTCCTAAATTCTAGCCTCATTAGCTTAACATGAAAACAGATGCCACCTGAGCTTTGCAGCCAGGGGTCCTGATTTATTCTGTTAATGATTCCATTTATCAGCAGCTTTATTAACATGTTCTCTGAACATCCAGATTACAAAATTCATGAAGACTAGAATTCTTATGGAAACATGTCAGGGGATTACAGGTGAGAGTTGGTTCATTATCTTTCCTTTCCAAATGGAAATTGACCTTAATTGTGAAATATTAATCCACTTATTTTATGCATTACATGAAACCTTCATATTTGGCATGCAGAGCAAAGAAGGCAGGACTGTGGCTACATAATTGTTTTTAATTTAAATGCATCAGTTAATTAATACTTGCAAAAAACCCAAGGTTTTTCAGGAAATGTACAATTACAATCAATTTAAATGTACAGCTACATTAATATGGTGACAAGTCCAATAATAAAACCTAAATGATTGCAGGCAAGTGCTGAACAGATGTGTGAATAGGCATGCAGGCTTTGGATTGAGTACAGATCATAGTGGAAAGTGGGGCAGAGACTTCCACTCCTGGGCCCCTGCCTCCAGCCCCCAGTCCTAGGCCCCAGCATCAGCTCCAGCCCCTAGCCCCTTTGTATGATTGGATGGCTGGCCCCCTGAAATAGGCCACAGATAGACCTGCTCTCTATGTTTTGATTAATACACAACACACATATCTGACACTGATCTCCTCATTTTATTTACTTCCTAGCTATCACAGAGAGTTATTTCTAAGTGCTGAGAAGGTAGGTACCTCTCAAACTATCTTTAGAGCCCAAAATGGTCAGAGGGGTCCAAGGAGCCCACCAGAGCAGAGATGACATGGACCAGGAAGGGTCCCTTCTCCTTCTCACCTCCCTCCTTCTTGGCCCTGCTGCCACCTTTCTGTAGACAGTCATCAAGGTATCACCCAGCAGTTGCCACATAGGAGAGTAAATCCTGTACAGGGAATTGGGATTACTTCTGACTTGCTGTTTTCTTGGCAACTGCGTGACCTTGGGCAAGTCCACTTACTCTTTCTAAGCCTCAATTTTTCTATCTGTCCAATAGGGAATCGTGGCAATTTTAAAATATGTTGTGTAAATTCTTGGGCACTCTTGCCATTGAGAGGTGGAAGTTAATGTCCCTCATCCTTGAATGTGGGCCAACCTTAGTGACTCACTTGAAGCCAATAGAGTGCAGTTGAAAGTGACACTGCATGATCTCAGAGACTAAAATTAGAAAAGGCCACACAGCTTTTCCCTGGTTTTTCTGGGACACTCACCTTTGGAGCTTCACCAGGGAAGAAGTTCGAATACCCTGAGGCCAGCATGCTGTGGGGAAGCCCAAGCCACAGGAAGAGGCCATGTGTAAGGTGTTCTGGCCAATGTGCCCAGCAAAGTTCTCAGCTGACAGTGGGCACCAACCGGTAGAGGACTCCATCTTTTAGCTGAGGACCCAGATGTCATGCAGCAGACTCAGGAGTATAATAACTTCATTTCCAAATGTGCTGGGTTGCTGTGAGGTACAAATGAAACTATATACAAAAAAACCTTTGAAAAGGTGATATAAAGATAATTATTATTTTTGTGGCTATTTTTACAGTCAGGTTTAGTCCTGCATTAGGTTATATAAGAAGAATATAAAAAACAGAGGAGATAAGGTCTTTGCTCTCAAAGAATCTATTCTAGTTGGAAGAGAGAAGACCAAGAAACAGAAAATTACAGCAAATAGTACAGAAGATGGCTAAAAGGACCAGGTGTGAGGTGCAGATTAAGTGCTCTAGTTGTTAGTAGGAGGAAAAAGGGAATGGACCAAGAAAGGCTCCTTGGAGGATGTGTGCACCTTGAAGGATGGGGAAGATTTAGGTTGCTTGAGAGGGAGGGGGGGAGAGGGAGAGGCCTTGGGAAACCAATTGAGCAAAGGCACAGACAAGGCAGGCTTGTCAAGGTGAAGAGAGGGCTGCAGGCTGAGGGAACCTACCTGTTAAGCCTGGATGAGGTCCCCAATGCCAGCTGGGAGTCAGGGAAGCTTTCTATGTGTTTTCTGAATCCGCGTGGGGAGGATTTCACGGCTCCTCTGGCTGGCCCTTCCTGATATCACTGTGGACCTTCTCTCAGAGGCAGGGAAGCAGCCTCCCGGCTCAATGATCCCCTTCTCTAGAAACTTATTCCCTTGCCCCTTCTTGGTATCTTTTTCATGCGCATCCGTGTGAAGAGATCACCAAACAGGCTTTGTTTGAGCAACATGGCTGTTTATTTCACCTGGGTGCAGGTGGGCTGAGTCCAAAAAGAGAGTCAGCAAAGGGCGGTGGATTATCATTAGTTCTTACAGGTTTTGGGATAGGCGGTGAAGTTAAGAGCAATGTTTTGCGGGCAGGGGTGGATCTCACAAAGTACATTCTCGAGGGTGGGGAGAATTACAAAGAACCTTCTTAAGGGTGGGGGAGATTACAAAGTACATTGATCAGTTAGGGTGGGGCAGGAACAAATCACAATGGTGGAGTGTCGTCATCAGTTAAGGCTATTTTTACTTCTTCTGTGGATCTTCAGTTACTTCAGGCCATCTGAATGTATACGTGCAAGTCACAGGGGATGCGATGGCTTGGCTTGGGCTCAGAGGCCTGACATTCCTGCCTTCTTATATTAATAAGAAAAATAAAACAAAATAGTGTTGAAGTCTTGGGGCAGCGAAAATTTTTGGGGGGTGGTATGGAGAGAGAATGGGCGATGTTTCTCAGGGCTGCTTCAAGCTGGATTGGGGTGGCGTGGGAACCTAAGGTGGGAGAGATTAAGCTGAAGGGAGGTCTTGTGGTAAGGGGTGATATTGTGGGGTTGGTAGAAGAAACATTTGTTGTATAGAATTATTGGTGATGGCCTGGATACGGTTTTGTATGAATTGAAAAACTAAATGGAATAAGGAGAAAAACAGGTATAAAAGGTCTAAGAATTGGGAGGACCTAGGACATCTGATTAGAGAGTGCCTGAGGAGATTCAGTATAGTCCTGCCAGCAAAGATTATTTATTTACTTCAAGAGTTAATTAAGAGTGGCAGTTTGGGGATAGCACGAGGAGCTATCAGCTGTGATGGCTTGGAGAAACAGTGTAAACCGGCAGTGTAAACAAGAGCAGGGCATGTATGAGTAGTTGAGAATGGAGAATAGGAGTATGACTAGACAGAAAATAGTAGTGATGACAAGTTTTTTTGGGGCACAGTCTAAGTTGGTCCTGTGTCTGGAATGAGACTGGGGCCTAATAAAAAGGAGCTCAAATGGGCTGTACCTTGTAGCAGTCTGAGGACAGGCCTGAATTCTGAGAAGCGAAAGTGGTAAAAGTATTGTCCAGTCCTTTTTAAGTTGGTGGCTGAGCTTGGTGAGGTGTGTTTTTAAAAGACCTTTAGTCCGTTCTACTTTTCTTGAAGACGGAGGACCGTAAGGGATATAAAGGTTTCACTGACTACTAAGAGCCTGAAAAACTGCTTGGCTGATTTGACTAATAAAGGCTGGTCTGTTATCAGACTGTATAGAGGTGGGAAGGCTAAACTGAGGAATTACGTCTGACAGAAGGGAAGAAATGACTGCGGTGGCCTTCTCAGACCCTGTAGGAAAGCCCTTTACTTATTCAGTGAAAGTCTCTATGTAGACTAAGAGGTATTTTAGTTTCCTGACTCAGGGCATGTTGAGTAAAGCTAATTTGCCAGTCCTGGCTGGGGGCAAATCCTTGAGCTTGATGTGTGGGGAAGGGAGGGGGCCTGAATAATCCCTGAGGAGTAGTAGAATAGCAGATGGAACACTGAGAAGTTATTTCCTTGAGGATAGATTTCCATGATGGAAAGGAAATGAGAGGTTCTGAGAGGCGGGCTAGTGGCTTGTGCTATAGAATAGCCTGCCTTTGCTGGTGTGTGGCGATTAGGCCTGGTGGAACTGCCATCAATAAATCAAGCGTGATCAGGGTGAGGAACAGGAAAGAAGGAAATACGGGGAAATGGGGTGAATACCAGGTGGATCAGAGAGAGACAGTCATGGGGGTCAGATGTGGTATCAGGAATAATGTGGGAGGCTGGAATGAGGTTCGGGCGAGGAAAAATGGTAATTGTGGGACTTAACAAAGAGTGAGTACAGCTGAAGGAGCCAGGGAGCAGAAAGTATATGTGTCAGGTATGAGGAAGAAAATAGATTTTGGAAGTTATAAGAAATGTAGAGAGTGAGTTGAGCATAGTTTGTGATTTTGAGGGCCTCTAAAAGTATTAAAGCAGCAGCAGCCGCTGCACGCAGACATGAGGGCTAGGCTAAAACAGTAAGGTCAAGTTGTTTGGACAGAAAGGCTGCAGGGTGCGTTCCTGGCTCTTGTGTAAGAATTCTGACCGCACTAACCATGCCTAGGAAGGAAAGGAGTTGTTGTTTTGTAAGGGATTGAGGTTTGGGAGATTAATCGGACACGATCAGCAGGGAGAGCACGTGTGTTTTTATGAGAATTATGCCGAGATAGGTAACAGATGAGGATGAAATTTGGGCTTTACTGAAGTAATGGGGGCTGTCTGTGAAGCCTTGCAGCAGTACAGCCCAGGTAATTTGCTGAGCCTAATGGGTGTCAGGGTCAGTCTAAGTGAAAGCAAAGAGGAACTGGGATGAAGGGTGCAAAGGAATAGTAAAGAAAGCATGTTTGAGATCCAGAACAGAATAATGGGTAGTAGAGGGAGGTATTGAGGATAGGAGAGTATATGGGTTTGGCACCACGGGGTGGATAGGCAAAACAATTTGGTTGATAAGGTGCAGATTCTGAACTAACTTGTAAGCCTTGTCTGGTTTTAGGACAGGTAAAAAGGGGGAATTGTAAGGAGAGTTTATAGGTTTTAGAAGCCTATGCTGTAGCAGGCGAGTGATAACAGGCTTTAATCCTTTTAAAGCGTGCTGTGGGATGGGATATTGGCGTTGAGCAGGGTAAGGGTGATTGGGTTTTAATGAGATGGTAATGGGCATGTGATCGGTTGCCAGGGAAGGAGTAGAGATGTCCCATACTTGTGGGTTAAGGTGGGGGGATATGAGAGGAAGACGCGAAGGAGGCTTTGGGTTGGGGAGAAGGGTGGCAATGAGATGTGGCTGTAGTCCAGGAGTAGTCAGGGAAGCAGATAATTTGGTTAAAATATCTCAGCCTAATAAGGGAACTGGGCAGGTGGGGATAATTAAAAAACAGTGCATAAAAGAGTGTTGTCCAAGTTGGCACCAGAGTTGGGAAGTTTTAAGAGGTTTAGAAGCCTGGCTGTCAATATCCACAACAGTTATGGAGGTAAGGGAAACAGGCCCTTGAAAACAAGATAATGTGGAGTGGGTAGCCTCCGTATTGATTAAGAAGGGGACCGACTTACCTTCCACTGTGAGAGTTACCTGAAGCTCGGCATCTGTGATGGTCTAGGGGGCTTCCGAGGCGATCAGGCAGCATTAGTCTTCAGCCGCTAAGGTGAGAAGATCTGGGAAGGAGTCAGAGAGCCTTGGGCCAGAGTTCCAGGGGCTCTGGAAGTGGCTACCAGGTGAGTTGAACAGTCCGATTTTCAGTGGGGTCCCGCACAGATGGGACATGGCTTAGGAGGAATCCTGGGCTGCAGGCATTCCTTGGCTTGGTGGCCAGATTTTTGGCACTTGTAGCAAGCTCCTGTGGGAGGAGGTTCTGGAGGAATGCCTGGCCGCTGTGCTTCAGGCGTTTGGAAGTTCTTGTGTGCTGGAGATGTGGCTGGGGTTTGTCTCACAGTGGAGGCAAGGAATTGCAACTTTTTTCTATTATTGTACACCTTGAAGATGAGGTTAATTAAGTCCTGTTGTGGGGTTTGAGGGCCAGATTCTAATTTTTGGAGTTTTATTTAATGTTGGGAGCAGATTGGGTAATAAAATGTATATTGAGAATAAGACGGCCTTTTGACCTTTTAGGGTCTAGGGCTGTAAAGTGTCTCAGGGTTGCTGCCAAATGAGCCATGAACTGGGCTGGATTTTTATATTTGATGAAAAAGAGCCTAAACGCTATCTGATTTGGGACAAAGAAAAAGGAGCATTAACCTTGACTATGCCTTTAGCTCTAGCCACCTTTTTAAGAGTAAATTGCTGGGCAGGTGGGGAAGAGCTAGTCGCGGAACTAAACTGTAAGCCGGACCGGGTGTGAGGAGGGGAAGTGATAGAAGGATTATAGGGTAGAGGAGTAGAGGCTGAGGAAGAATTGGGACTTAGCTTGGCCTGGCGAGGAGCAGCCTGGGGAGGAGGGGAAAGGTCAGATGGGTCTGTAGAAAAGGAAGACTAGAAAGACTCAGCGACGCTTGGGGTTGGGACTGAGGGGACAGGTGGGAGGGAAAGAAGGAGGATCTGGGAGGAATCACATTGGGAACAGAGGCTAGAGAGGGAAAGAAGTGTGAAAAATGCCTGGACGTAAGGCACCTCAGACCATTTGCCCATTTTTCAACAAAAATTATTTAGGTCTTGTAGGATGGAGAAATCAAAAGTGCCGTTTTCTGGCCATTTAGAGCCATTGTCAAGTTTGTATTGGGGCCAAGCAGTGTTGCAGAAGAAAATAAGGCGTTTAGGTTTTAGGTCAGGTGTGAGTTGAAGAGGTTTTAAGTTCTTGAGGACACAGGCTAAGGGAGAAGAAGGAGGAATGGAGGGTGGAAGGTTGCCTATAGTGAAGGAGGCAAACCCAGAGAAAAAAGAGCATAGAGACATGGAGGGAAGGGGTTCGGGGTTCTTACCCTCCAGAAAAGCAGGAAGGGGGGTTGGGGCACGGAAATAAGGGATTGGGGCACAGAGATAAGAGGTTGGGGTGCAGAAATAGGGGATTGGGGCACAGAGATAAGAGGTCGGGGTGTGGAAATAAGGGATTGGGGGTTCTTGCACCCTAGAAAAGCGGGACTTGCCACTAAGGGTGAAGGAGAAGTGGTTGAGGGGTACTTGCCCCTCCCTCAGAAAAGCGGGACTTGCCGCTAAGGGTGAAGGAGAAGGGGTTGAGGGGTACTTGCCCCTCCCCTAGAAAAGCAGAGAAGGGATAGAGACACGGAGAGAAGGGGTTGGGGTACTTGTCCCTCCTCCAGAAAAGCAGGACTTGCCGTTAAGGGTGAAGGACCAAGGCAGGTGTCCCTGTGTGGTCTGACACCTTTGAAACGTGGGTGAGTAATCAGAGAGGCGTCCCTGCAATGATTAAACACCAAGGGAAGGCTGCCTTCCCAGTCCGTGACCGGTGCCGGAGTTTTGGGTCCGTGGATAAAATATGTCTCCTTTGTCTCTACTAGAAAATGAAAGGAATTGAAATTAAGAGAAGGGAGAGATTGAAGTGTGGTGCCAAGATTGAAAGGAGGAAGAGGTTGAGGGATAGTGAGGGAAGTTGGAGAAGAGAGTAAAAAGAGCCCGCTTACCGGATTTGAAATTGGTGAGATGTTTCTTGGGCTGGTCGGTCTGAGGACCTGAGGTCGTAGGTGGATCTTTCTCACGGAGCAAAGAGCAGGAGGACAGGGGATTGATCTTCTAAGGGAGGTCCCCCGATCCGAGTCACGGCACCAAATTTCATGCGCGTCCGTGTGAAGAGACCACCAAACAGGTTTTGTGTGAGCAACATGGCTGTTTATTTCACCTGGGTGCAGGTGGGCTGAGTCCGAAAAGAGAGTCAGCAAAGGGTGGTGGATTATCATTAGTTCTTATAGGTTTTGGGATAGGCGGTGAAGTTAACAGCAATGTTTTGCGGGCAGGGGTGGAACTCACAAAGTACATTCTCGAGGGTGGGGAGAATTACAAAGAACCTTCTTAAGGGTGGAGGAGATTACAAAGTACATTGATCAGTTAGGGTGGGGCAGGAACAAATCACAATGGTGGAGTGTCATCAGTTAAGGCTATTTTTACTTCTTTTGTGGATCTTTAGTTACTTCAGGCCATCTGGATGTATACATGCAAGTCACAGGGGATGCGATGGCTTGGCTTGGGCTCAGAGGCCTGACAATCTTTGTCTCTGCTCATGCCCCTGACCTGCTGGCCAAGCTCACTGACCTTGGGAGTACACCAAATCAAGCTGGGATAGTCTGATTTTTTTTCCCCAGGAGTTTTGTAACTTTGATTCACTGAAGCCATAAGTTGGCGCCAGGTGCCCTGGAAAGTCCACAAATCCTGCTGCTCAGGCCTCACTGCCCTGCTTCCTTTTCACCTGGGGTGCAGCTTTTTATTGCATTCTGATAGTTCTTCTAGAAATCTTCTAGTAAATATAAAACACTCTCCTTGCCTTCTGGATTGTTTCTTATTTATTTAGCCAGCCGCTGTTGGTGTCCAGTACTAGTGACTACAATCACCTTAACCAATACCAGCCACAATTGAAGCATGGCTTAGTGCTGAAGAGGCCAAGCCTGCACTTGAATCTTGCCATTACACTCACCAGCTGTGTGACTTTGGGCACATCACTTTTTCTCTGAGTCCCAGTCTCCTTATCAAAATGAGGAAAATAAGCCCCAATGCATAGATAAATTGTGTGGATTTTCTGAGATAATCTAAGCTTGGCATGCATTACGTTCTGAAAAACAAAACAAAACAAAACAAAACCATTAGCTGCTTTATATTATTATTTGAGTTTAAAGGGTTGCAAACAGGCTCCCTGGAACTGGGAGCTCCCATTTACCATGCTTGGTGTAGCACACTGATAACAAACACAGACGACAAAGGGGGCTAGACTGATTTTTAAGTGGCCTTTTGACATGCAGTGGAAGGCACTTGACCTCTGACAGCAGATTAATTTCTAGAACAGAGTCCCAGGCTTGGTGTCCGTTCTGGATTATCCAGCTCTTTACATCACAAGGGGGAGTCATGTGGGCTGGCCAGCTCTGTGGATTGGAGCGGAGTCTGAACTGATGAGGTCAACGTTTGAGCATACAAGCTGAAGAAGTACTTTCCAGGCTATAGACTGCACCCCCTTTTTAGCCATCCCATATGTGCAGTGAGGATGCAGTCAATGGCCTGGAAAAGTATTTCTCACCTGGGGGAGAGTGTGGTTGGCTCCATGGAACCTCTTGCCACTGCTGGAAAGAGTCCAGGATGTTTGCTCCTAGCTGAGTGTTTGGCAGGGGTTGTTAGTCCACTGGGGTTTCAGGTACTGAGGTGTCTGGGGTATGAGACTTGGAGATAGTGTTAGAGAATTTTGCTGCTGGTAATAAAATAAAACTCCAAGTAGATTTAGCTCTGGAAGGGCTTTCTTGATGTGGGAAAAACAATTGGGACCAAATGGCCCTTGTGTGTCAATGCTAGTCATTCTTAGGGCTTGCCACTATCCACCCCGCTGCCACCCCTTGGCTCCCACTACCTTCCTAGGGCCAGTAGCTGAGGTTGCTATTTTATTCTTTTTTTTCCTCTTTTTCTGGGACAGGGTCTTGCTCTGTTGCCCAGGCTGGAGTGCAGTGGCACGATCATGGCTCATTGCAGCTTGGAACTCTGGGCCTCAAATGATGTTCCCACAGCAGCCTCCTGAGTAGCTGGGACTACAGGTGTGTGCCACCGTGCCTGGCTTTTTTTTTTTTTTTTTTTTTTTAGTAGAGACAGGATCTTACTATGCTGCTCAGGCTGATCTCAAACTCCTGGGCTCAAGCAATCCTCCCTCCTTGGCCTCCCAATGTGCTGGGATTACTGGTGTGCCCCACTGCACCCAGCCTGTGGCTGCGCTTTCAATGCCCCAGTCCAACTGGGCACAAACCCTCTGTCTTATCTCCCTTTAGCTCAGCTGTGGCAGCCAAAATTTCTCAAAATCTGGAAATCTTAAGGGAGGACCCAGAAAATAAGTGTAGAAGAAGAGTAAAAACCAGGCTGGCTTCAAGAGAACACAGACCTCCTGCCCACCTGTTTTATTCCCAGAGGGTCCCAAGAAGAGATTTATTTCTCCCTTCTTGTCCCAAAGGGTTGGGCCACCTCTGCAGGCACTTGCTGGCTTTCCTTCTTAGCTTCCTCTGGGCTTTCTCTAGGGAGTGGGCGCTAAATCACCATCCCTACCCAGGCAGCCTCTCCTACACAGCTTAGCCCTCCTTAGTTCTCCCTTCATATGCAAGGCTGGAAGGACCCCAGGAAAAACCTCAGCTCCTCAGAGGAGGCTTTGTCTCCCACAGACTGGAGGCAATGCCGGCTCCATGCAGGTCTGGTGTTGAGGCAGCAACTATCTAAGTGTTACCCACCAAGTCCAGAGGGCTGTTTTCTCACAGAGGTTTTAGGTACATGTTTCTTTCATTGGAAAACTAAAATTCAAATGCGGTTAAATGACATGCCCAAAGTCACTCATTGATGTTGAAATTACGGTTCAATTCATGTCCCCTGATGGCAAGCTGTTCTCTTTATCTTATACACACACCCTGAGATTGTATTGTTTCATGCCTGCCTTCCCCACTTCTGTCTCCTCTCCTCCCCCAGAATTCACTGTCCCATGACCAAAGTCCTTGGAGCTATTTTGATTTACAGATGAAGGAAATGTTTACAGAAACTCAGTGGACACTCAATAAGTCTCAGTTGAATGACATTGACAGAAAGAGTTGTTGATAATCGTAGAGATAATAATGCAACTAAATGATCCATTTTAAAGGGGGAAAAGTCTTTCTGAAAAGGAATAGACAGCAGTGATTTAAAATCTGATGACTCTGTGGTTACATTCTGGCATCACATTCTGGCTTCTGCAGTGGTTTTGGTAAGGGGACATACCTATTTCACAAGAGTGGAGGATAACATAATAATTAATATTAAACATTTTTCTTTGAAGGTTCTGCAATTGAGTAACAAAAACCAGCAAAGCTTTAGTATGAGAAGCCAGGGAATCATGGCCATAGGAATAACATTCATATTTAATTGATTTAAATGACAGCCTCAAATACAATGCGATTAAAAGAAACACAACAAACGTGGTGGAGTTTAGAGCATCTGGGTCTGTTTAAATTGCTCTTGTTTTTCAAGATCAAGGGTATTATTGATAAAAACAAAAATCTTTGTAATCACTAAATTTAATCCAACTAACAATGATGAGAAGACGGTTGTAAACATGAAACATAACTTGGGAACTAAATCTAACATATTTTCCTTTTTGGGAAAGGCATGTTTTCAGTCACTTGCACTGGAGAACGCTGCAGGACCAGCAAGGCAGGGCTTACGGGCTAATCAGTTGCCAGAGAGAGAGCTCCAACCAGCCGGCACTTCAGAAGGATGGAACTGTTAGCCACAGCAACGCTGAACAGCAGCAGGGAATTACCTCTGGTCTCTTAAAACCTGTAGGAGGAAAAGAAGCAATTGTGCATCTTCCTTCCTTCCTTCCTACCTACCTTCCTTCCTTCCTTCCTCCCTCCGTCCCTCCCTATCTGCTTTCTTCCTTCCTTACTCTCTCTTCTTTCTTCCTTTCCTTCCTTACTCTCTCTTCTTTCTGCCTTTCCCTTCTCTTTCATTTCCTATTTGCTGAGGCTGGGCTCACGTGCTCCTCCTGCTTCAGCCTACTGAGTAGCTGGGACTATAGGCATGCACCACCACACCCAGCTTCAACCTCGGTATTTCTTACATTTTTCCTTTGCATCCACAGCAATGCTGACCAGTCTTTCCTGAACCTCATATCCCAACACGACCACAACTTCCCTGAAACTTCAAATCATTGTGTTTGCTCCTCTTTGACACACACATCTGTTCAGCTTTGTACTGATATTAGCTGTGTTTCTTACATCCTATTTAGATAATACGCTCCTTGAAGTCAAGGGCTTTCTTACTCTTTCTTTACTTTTTACCTCTGCAAATCTTGCACAGGGTCTCACAGTGATAAGTGCTCAAATTGCACACTTGTTGGATTAACTTGGATACCAGATTCCAAGTGCAATGCATTGAGATGAGCTGAACTGGTCCCTGCCACTGCTTCTGGTTTGGGGGTCCCCATTAGACCTGGCTCCCAATCTCTGGAGAGGCCTGAGGAACAGGAAGATGATCCTTAGGTTCTGGTGGTTGTAAGAAACAGAGACTCACTCAAGTAACTTCAGGAGAATGGAGGATGGCCCAGACCAGAATGTGATGTAGAACCGAGGAAGCTGGCATAGAGTTGTCTCCCATAGGTGGCCTGGTCTCTTTGTATCCCCATGTTTCTGCTGCTTTTTGTGTGTTTTTTTCCATTCTCCTTCTGGTAACTCTTTGAGTCTAGCTTCTATTTACTTATAATTTCTGTTCCCATGTAACTTTGGCTTTTACTAGATTATCATGGCTTCTCTGGTTTCTTCATCCATTACAAATGTTCTGTTTTAGCCTCATTGCTGATTACATCCTTCACTTGGCATACCTTGGTTCAAATGCCTTGGAAAGAGACTAGGATGGGCAGAGCTCATCTTTGGGATTGACTGCCCTTGATCTAGGTGTCTGCCCCTGGTCCAATCAGCAATTGCAGGGCTCAAGATGTGGAAAGGGAAGGTCATTAACTGCAAAACCATAGCTCCTTAAAGATTATGCATAACACAAGTAACTTTTGTCAGAACAGCATTGAAGGTGTGGCAGGCATTCTGAAGCTGGATCTGTCCAGTTTGGGGATATCCTCCAGCGCTGTCTTTCACTGCTATGTTGGGAACCAGAGCACAAGTAGATGCAGGAATGGTCAAGAGAAAGAATCTTCTAGTTGTCCGGAATCTCCATCATCTCACAACATTACATCTTCCTTTCCCCAATACATGCTCTCACCAGAGCGTTTCCTGACATGAGATGTGTAAAGAGGGACAATATGGAAGAAAATCAGCAAACAAGCAGTCTTCATACTAACGTGAGGAAGCGCTGTGAATTTTGCAAGTGAGAACATCAGTCTCCACTAGGAAGATCACAAGGAGAGAAAAAGAAGATAGACTGAGCCACGAACTCAATACCCAGCCAGTTCAGAGGGTGAGAGAAGCCAAGCTCTCAGGATGCTGAAAGGAGAATCTAATAAAATGGCAATTGATGTAATCAAGAGTAACTAGCAGATTTAGATGTGAGAATGAATTTTAAAAGGCTGAGTACTGATTTTCCAACACTAGTATAGTGTTGACCAACAGAAGGGACACCATCCTAGCCTTTCCATTTGCAGCTTCAAGTGAATTTCATAAATTACCAATGAATTTCTCTTTTTTGCAATGCCTGAATTTTCTCTGGATATGTATATGGAGATACTTTAAAAGAAAAAAGCCAACAGTTATAGATCAACCTTTATTCTGTATTTAGAAGTGACTGCAAAATCCTTCCTTCCTTTCTTCCTTCCTTCTTCCTCTCCTCCTTTATTCTTTTTCCTTTCTTCATTACTTCTTTCCTTCCTCCAATATTTGTGAACATCATTTTTGTGTAAGTCATAGTATGCATAAATAGAATTTTTATTCAACAGCATAAGAAATACAAATACATACAGTAGTACAATAAATCCAACATTTATTAAAGGCTTTCTGTGTCCTAGGTGCCATTCTAAGCTCCTTACATATATCAGTTAACCCTCTCAGTGGCCTTAAATATGGGTACTAATATTATCCTCTCTTGTAAAAAAAAAAAAAAAAAGAAAAAGGAGTCAGTGGATCAATGAGTTTCTCAAGATAATTGTCTTAATCTGACAGGGCTACCATAACAAAATACCATAGACTATGTGGCTTAAACCACAGGCATTTATTTCTGACAGTTCTGGAAGTTGAGGGGTCCAAGATCAAGTGCAGCTGATCCTGGTGAGGACTCCCTTCCTGGTTTGCAGATGGCTGCCTTCTAACGCCATCCTTACGTGAACTTTCCTCAGCGAGTGATCTCTCTCTCTCTACTTACAAGGCAACTAATCCCATTTTGACCGCCCCACCCTCATGACTTAATTTAATCCTAATTACCTCCCAAAGGCCTCATCTTCAGTGCTGTCACAAGGGAGGTTAGGCCTTCAGCATATAAATTTGGGAGGGAGGACACCAACATTAAGTCTCTAACAATCATATAGTCAGAAAAGTGGAAAAAAAGTAATCAGTTTCAATGTTAGTAGAACCATAAGCAGTGTGAGTGGACCACTCAGGCCGTTGTGGGATGCGGAAGGAGAGGAGCTCAGGGGAAAGGAGAAAGAGGAGGAAGAGCCTGCATGTCTGCTCACAGCTGACCCAGAATGGCTTTCTGGAGGGAGAAGTTTCAGGAGGAAAGTACGAGAGAATAGTCTACCCAGGAGAATAGTCTACCGCAAGCACAGGCCATTAAGGAATGTGGAGGCTGTTAAGTTCAAGCCCTGAACTTGAGTCCTGCCTTTACTACTTCCCACCTGAATATCCTTGGGCAAGTCTTTTATCCTCTCTTTCCACAGTTGTGTAGACCATTTGAGGAGGCATCTTGTATACTGTGAAAGGCCATTTGGATATTTCATTTGAAATGGCCATAGCCAGGTGAGACCTGATTTGAGCAAAACTGATTTCTGTAGCAGTGGCCAGCTCTTGGTCTGCACTGTAAGCACAGACCTGGACCACAGTCCTCAACCAAACTGTATCTACTTGTGTCGACCTGTTCCCTTTGATAAAGCTGAGTCCCCATAGGTCATAGGGCCTGGACCAGCCACTGGAGGAACACTCAGGAAGAGAGAAACCAATGGGCTTCCTCGGGAGAATTTGCTCCAGGACTGTTACCATTTTTCCCAGACTAGTGACTTCTAGGCCTTCTTAAGAAATTAGTGAGGCAAGCCTGCTTGTGGCAAGATAAAAGAGAAGGGAAGACAGTCACAAAGGACCACATATTCTATAATTCCATTTACACAGAATAGGCAAATCCATAGAGACAGAAAACTAATTTGTGGTTACCAGAAGCTGGGGGAGAGGGAGTGATTGCTGCGGGTATGGGGTTTCTTTTTGGAGTGATGAAAATATTCTGGAATGAGATTGTGGTGATGGTTGCACAACCTCGTGAATATAGTAAAAAGGATTGAACACAGGGTCTGTAAAAAGATGAATTTTATGGTATATAAATTAAATCACAATTTTATAAAAGTTAAGAAAGGAGGCCCCCAGCAAGGTTCCTATTGGTGTGGGAGATTTCCTTATTGTGGATGTCCCTCTGAGTGGAGGGGACACCACAGGGACCCAGAGCTTCAAAGAAGGTAACCCTCTGCAGGGTATGATGGGGGCAACTCTGAGGGGGATTCACAGACAGGTCCCTGGCACAGATGGCCCGTGGGAAGAGAGGCAGATAGGCCTGAGGCCAGGTCCTCCCTGAGCAACAGTCCCCAGAAGACCAAAGTGATGTCAGCGTGGCAGAGGGCACACAGGGTGGGGGGAATTCCTGCTCTGAAAGTCCACCCCAAGCACTTTAAGATGGTCATTGGAAGAGGAAACCATGACCTAGACTGGGCACATAGCTTGTGGTTTGGTGGGAGGAAGGGCACTGTGCTCATGTCAACCCCAGTCTAGCGTGGAGGTCTTGAAAGGCTGCCTGGATGCTTTGCAGCTTTGCTTGTGGCTTTACCTCCAGCACATGCACACCCTCTCCTCCCTTTAGTGGAGGTCTTGGGAGGATAATTTTTGCATTTTTTTTAAAGAAAATATAGCAAGTATTCATCTTGATCTGCGAACTCAGGTACACAGACACACAGAAATCACTTTATATATTTTCTTTAAATCAACTTAATTCCAACTCTAAACCCTCATCCTGTGGGCTGGTGGGAAATCCATTATGGGCTCCACCTACCACCTGGCCTTGGGCAGCACCAGGATCTAGGAAGTTTATATGGTGTCTGGAGAAAAGGAAGTGCCTCCAACCCTTAGTGAATCAAACTCCAGGCATGAGTGTTCCCTTGAAATCTCACGGCATGGGGCAGGGGTCTTGGATGGGGCAGGGACTCTCTCAGTTTTCCCTGCTGAGGTCTTACCACCTCCCTAGGAAGCTGCCCTGAGCTATGTGGGAGACCCTGCTGCCACAAGACACACCATGGCCTGTTTTATCCATTAGATACTAAAGCCCAAGAGCTTTGCAAGGGCTTAGAAAATGTCTGATCCTTGGAAGAAAGTCCATGGGCTTCAAAATTTAAAAAGAGAACTGCAAAATGGAAATAAACACATGCTTAATTGTGTTTACGAAATCTAATACTGTCATCTTCATTAATTGTTAAACTTAATATTCTTGAAAACATCATTCTATTTGAAAACAATTTGCTGGTTTATCTCACTTTGCAAGAATTTCTGAGTATAATAATGTTAGCTAAGGGGTCATTCTTGGTCAGGAAAAAAAAAAAGCAGCACCAGGGAACAACTTCTGGAATAATGAAGAAATGATATTCAAACTATGCCAGGTTTCTTAAAGCAGGGCTTCTGAAATACTAATACGTGCCCGTGAGTCACCACCTGGGGGTCAAGTTAAAATGCAGATTTGGATTCAGTAAGTATCAGGTGAGGTAAAGCTGATGCTGGTAGTCTCCAGACCACAGTTTGTTTAGCCAAGTTCAAAAACATGCTTTCATTTACTGCTTTTATTCAATAATGTCAGTACCCTCAGCTGACCTGATGGTTCAGTGGAGTCCTCTGGCCCCATTAGATAATGGCACTTAGATACTGACTCTTTCCACCGGGGTCTCACTGACCTTCTGTGTCAGCATGCTTATTCCAGCTCCCAGGCCTTTGCTCCGGCCATTTCTCTGCCTGTAATGAATGCCTCTCTCTTCTAATTTCTGCCAAGTAAGATCCCATCCACACTTCAGTATCCAACTCTACTGCTTCCTCTATGAAATTTGCCTCAAACTTGCAGCTGGTATTGCTCCCGTACTTCCCTGAATTCAGTATTTGTAACCCTCAGTTTGGCTCTGATTATACACTCCATCCTGGTTTTAGATAACCTTTTTGAAGATATCTGTCTTATTTCTCTGACTAAGGTGTGAGGCCCTGTAAGGTGAACTGTGTTAATGTTTCCCACTTTTTCTGCAGTCTAGATGTGGCCCTGCCATTTATTTGCCACATGATCTTAGAAAAATCACTTCCCTTCTCTTGGGTCCTTCATTTGTAAAATGAGTCAAACTAACTTGAGACCTCTGAAGGTCTGTCTGCCTCTAAAATTCCTTGGTTCCATATGGTTCTGACTGCTACACATTGCCTAGGATATGGTTGACATTCAAGAACACACCTAGTAGATTTAATTAAGTTGAAATTTCCAGCAAGGAAAAGCTATATGTCTCCAGAGAGGCCCTGGATGAATGGCCCTGGGCAAGGCAACACATCATGGCGCAGGAGGGGCTCCTCCTTCCCTGTGCCTCCCCTTGGCATCTGAAATTTGCCATTTATTCTCAGTACCAGGCCTTCCCTCCTTGCGTTCTTTACCAGGAACACAAAGAAAACAAAATATGATGAGGGAAATGTGGGCCCAGGGGTGTGAGAAAGGGGGGGGAAAAGGAAGGGGGGTGGGGAAGGGGAGGACAAGAACAGAACCCGAAGTCATAATCTGGAGGAATCAGACGTTTCAGAAATCATCTGTCACAGCACCCCGGCCACCAGAAGATGTAAATAAATTAAGGTGGTAATTCCATCTCAGATTTGCGGTGATGTGAACAGCCCTTCCAAGCCTGGCTCTCACAGTGTGTGATGTCACCCACATGCCTTGATGGAATTAGAGCCCTAATTTATTTATGGTTGGGGATACGCTATTCCTTATGGCATTGCAATTGTCTTTATTTTATAGGCTGCTTGAAGCAATTTAATATGGTTGGATCCCACAGAGGTTGCATACCGACAGAAACTCAACAAGTGAGAGCTGGCTTGCTGGGGGGACCACAGCACTCCCGCCTTGTAGACAGCCTGCTGCCCAGGGCCGTGGTGGGCCCGCCAGAAGCAGAGGTTTTCTTCTCATCTCCCTCAGGGAGCAGGGAGCTCTCCCATGTGATAATGAGCAGTAGTCGCAGTGGCGGCGTTCTTCACAGAGACCTGGCCAGGGCAACTCTTGGAAACCAACCCCTAGCGGGATCAAAGAGGGTCAAACTTCAAGAGGATGACTCCACGTTCACAGTTGAAGCAGGTCTTTGTTCAAACTATTCCACACCTGAAAAGAGGACCCTAGAGCAAGAAGCGCTGTGGAATAGTGTAAGGATTTGGAGTCAGGAGTCCTGGGTGCAAGTCTTGATTTTGCCACTGTGTTGTCCTGTGCAACTCACTCCACTAAACCTCAGTCCTTATGGGTAAAATTAAAATAATATTATCCACTGTAGAAGGTTGTTGGGATGTCCAGATGACAACGTAGTAAAGTGTTGGTCATCTTTGAGTGCTGCATAGACAGACGGTAGCTTCAGCCTAGGGAGGCAAGTGTGAATGACCTCCTTGTAACACAATCTCACCTCTGGAAGCTCCTGAACTCCCAAGGAAACCCAAACTCAAGACAACGAAGTGCCCTACTGCTACCCTGCATCCCTTGTGCCTGAACCCACGGTCATCATGGGGACTGACTGAGTCCTGACACTGGACTTCTCCTGGCTACAATGCGGGGGGACCTTAGATTCTTTATGGGCCAGGGTTCTCTCCTCCTTTGTAACCTCTCCTTCCACCCCTCTTCCAATAAAACGTAGAAGTACCACACGTTTTATTTATTTCGTGGTTTCATACCTTAATTTGTTTTTCTTGAGTGCACTGAAAACACTCATTATGTCTTGGAGAAACATACTTCTTTTTAGGCTCCAAGTTTCTAGAATGTTCTGAGGTCTCACTGGAGGAAGAAACAATGAAGTGCAGTAAGAACTAAGAACTGTACACTGAGAGTTAGAAAACCTACTACATCCTAATTACTATGGGCTGTGGCTATTTAAAGAAATAGTCAAATGAAATATAAACAAGTAAATAAAGATTACACAACTGTCCACCTTAGCATACACGGCAATTTCTTCATCTATGAAATGACTCTGACAGGATAATAATTTATAGATCTGTAGTGTATTCTATCATAGGCAAATATGTTATATAGGGTCCACTGTCTGTAGCAGACACCATTTTTTTGTTGTTGTTGTACTTTAATTCTGGGATACATGTGCAGAACGTGCAGGTTTGTTACATAGGAACACATGGGCCATGGTGGTTTGCTGCACCTATCAACCCGTCATCTAGGTTTTAAGCCCCACGTGCATTAGGTATTTGTCCTAATGCTCTCCCTCCCTTTGCCTCCCACCTCCCGACAGGCCCTGGACACCACTAACTAACCATAGCACTGTTCTCCTGTGCTTCAAACAATCCCTTCCCAAATCATGTTACTACATGAGATGAAGCCCATTTGCCACCCAGGTATACTCACTCAGTCATCAAGCTATTGTTTAATAACCTTCTTCTTTTTTCTTCTTTAAACAATTCATTTTTCCATCCCCCCATTTCCTTAGTTTCCCCACTGACCATTACCCTGAGGGAAGTTCCATAAGAAAAATACAAAGTTCAGTGGATAAAAATATTTTTGGATGAAGAATGAGGAATGGCATTATGGAAAAGGTGGCTCTTGAAATATGATTATTTAAACAATACTAATAACCACTTCCATGTAGCAGAGGGCCTGCCCCATGCCAGGTATTGAGTCTGCCCTTGAACTTACCAATGCTGACAACAACACTTTCAGGTACAGTACTTGTTATTTTTTCTATCTTACGGATAAAGAAGCTGAGACTCAGAGGAGTTAAATCACTTGCACAGGCCAGGCACAGTGGCTCATGTCTGTAATCCCAGCACTTTGGGAGGCCAAGGCAGGAGGATCACCAGAGGTTAGGAGTTTGAGACCAGCCTGACCAATATGGTGAAACTCCGTCTCTACTAAAAATACAAAAATTAGCCAGGCGTGGTGGTGTGTGCCTGTAGTCCAAGCTATTTGGGAGGCTGAGGTAGGAGAATTGCTTGAGCCTGGAAGGCAGAGGTTGCAGTGAACTGAGATCATGCCCCTGCACTCCAGCCTGGGTGACAGAAGCGAGACTCCATCTCAAAAAAAAAAAATCACTTGCTCAGGGTCACACAACATGTGAGTGTCAGAGCCGGGACCCATCTTTGAAGCCCATGATGGATTTTCAAGGTAGAAGTAGAGGGTAGAGCAGAAGAGGACCCAGGAAAAGGAAAGTATTTAACTGTTAATTTATTTCTCTTCCAATTTTTATTTTAGGTTCAGCAGGTACATGTGCAGGTTTGTTATATGGCTATATTGTGTGCCACTGAGGCTTGTCGTATGAATGATCCTATCACCCAAGGAGTGAGCATAGCGCCGGATAGGTAGTTTTTCAACCCTTGCCCACTCCCATCCTCTCCTCTCTTGGAGTTCCCAGTGTCTACTGCTCCCATCCTTATGTCCATGTGTGCTCAATGTTTAGCTCCCACTTGTAAGTGAGAACATGCGGCATTTGGTTTCCTGGTCCTGTGTTAATTCACTTAGGATAATGGCCTCTAGCTGTATTCATGTTCCTGCAAGGGACGTGATTTTTTTTTTTTTTTAATCTCACACACACACACACACACACACACACACACACACACACACACTATCTTTATCCAGTACATCACTGATAGGCATCTGGGTTGATTCCATGTCTTTGCTGTTGTGAATACTGTTTCAAGTGAATGTGTCTTTTGGTAAAACTAGGTAACTGTTTAAAACATACTGTAATTAATATGCCATTGGTCCATGCATAATGAGATGAGCACACAGGCTAACCGGCCCATTTGAAAGCGGACGTGTGTATCCCAGAGCAGAGAGAGCCACCTAAGGTCATTGAGTACTCACCCAGGCCATGAAGAAGAAGCAAGGAATCCACAAGGAAACTTCTGTAGACTGGAAGCCCAGTGCCTCAACTTCTGCATTCTTGCTACAGAAGGGAGCAGGCCTCAATTCAGGGCTCGTGTGCTGCCTCTGCTAGATGGGTTTGAGGACCAGCAATGTCCAGATGGGCAGGTTCCAGGATGGAAAAAAGGCCCACCATTTCAGGATGCGAAGAAGGGTCCTGCCTCTTTGTGGTCAGAGTAGAGAATAGAATGCAGAGAGGTTGGTGGTGTCCTGATGGAACCAGGGATATGCTAGCTTTAGTAATGTCATTCTCTGACCTCTCCAGGTCAGAAGCTGGGAGGGGTGACTCATTCAATGGACCCATAAAGTCCAGCTACTAAGAGGTGAGTTGGTGTGACCAGGTCAGGCTGAGCCAAGTCAGCGGGAGGTAGAGCCTGTTCTGCAAAGTAATTTCCCGAGGCAGCTCTGAACATTGTGGGCAGGGGCTGGGGGATAAAGGACAGTGTGAAATTCCACTGGGAAATGACTGAGCAGGACGACCCCATAGTGTTCTCTTCCAAATGCCTGAGGAGACGGGGGTGGGGGCAGGGGTGAGTGGTCCCATGAGCAGAGGATAAAGAAATTGGAGGCCACTTCCACATATGTCACTAAGAGCATTTCAGGGCCTTCTGAATGAGGGGCAGAGTCAGAAAATGGCTCATGAATGGCTGCCCAGTGTGGATGACTGGCCAGTGGTTGTCTGAGATGATGGCTGGTACCCTCCTCTGGGGAAGATGAGGATAAATGGCTTATGTTCCAGTGAAAGAGATTTGAGAGGTATCCTGAGGGGGAGAAGCCTTATTCCCTGAGTACTCCCCACCCTGGCTCAAGTTCCTGAGGGGCTGCACACCCCCGTCCCTTGAGTAGAACACAAGCATGGACTTTTTTTTTCCAGGTGGATTTCAGGCCTCTCGAAGGACCTCAGCCCCAAGTCCCTCTTGACTTGGAGATGTGGCAGACCTTGGGTCCATTTCTCTTTCCCACCCCACCCACCCATGCCCTTCCCGTTATTCCTGTGTCCAGGCCCTCCTTGCTGGCCAGCGCTCTCCAGGTAGACACGCCTGCACGTCTAGCTACTCTGAAGGTTGCTTTGTGTTCACTCTGCATAGAATTCCTGTCTCTTTGCTCATTTATTTGGCATTTATTGAGCATGTCTGCTGTGTTCCATCAGGCAGGCATGTCGTGTGGGCACCCTCGTGTGACACAGGGGGAAGAACAGCCAGAGTGATTGCTTTAAAACTTGAGTCAGATCAAGCCATTCCACACCCCCCCACTCCCAATTTCCCCCACCCCTGCAATCATCTCATGCAGAGCAAAAGCCAGAGTCCTTAGGCGCCTGCAAAGCTTTGCACTCTGTGATCACTCCTGCCCCGCATAGCCTCCCCGACCTCCCTACAGTGTCTCCTCACTCTGCTCAGGCCACACTGGCCTTCTCAGTGTTTCTGCAACTTGCCAGGCACTCCCCTGCCTAAGGGCCTTTGCACCTGAGCCACATCACTCACCCTTTCACCTCCTCAAGGCCTTTGCTCATATGCCGCCTTTCTAGAAGACCTTCCCATCTGCTGTTGTCAAAAGGTCTCCCTCCAAATCCCTTTTCTTCTAACACCCCCTTCCTTCCTTCTAACACCCCCTTCCCTGCTTTAGTTTTCTCTGTAGCACTTTTCAGCATGTGATGTGCTATATATTTTTGCTTACTTAATTTGCTGATTGACTGCATCATGCCACTAGATGTGAGCCACATGAGGGCGGGGATTGTTGCCTGTTTTCATTCAGTACAACAGTTGTTGAGCTGTATAATTAGTTGTTGAGCTGTATAACTAGTTGTTGAGCTGGAGACTTCGGCTCTGATCCTGAATAAGGCATTAACTAACGATGTGTTATTGGGCCAATCAGTTCCGCTCCCTGGGCCTCATTTTAAAATGACACATGGAATAGGTAACTCCCCTGCGTTCCTTCCCACTACAGGGTTGGTCCTGTGAGAAGCCACAGAAAGCCCTTGTCTTTAGGGAACCTGGAATCTGAATAAAGAAGCTCAAGACAGAACATACCAGTCTGTAAATGTGTTGCATAGACAGTGAATGTCAGGGTGTGGTGAGTGGGGGGCGGTGGTGAGCTGGGGAGGCCAGTGAAGCTTCCGGAAGTTCTGAGCTGGGGACTAGGGGCTCAGGGCTCAGGCCAAATCACACAGAAGCCACTGATTGAGAGCCAGGTCAGACTCTGACTGTGCTTGTGAGCTCTTCCCCAGGCCCACAGCCACCGGTGGCCTCTCCCGCTTCTCATAGTCGGGCGAGGGGCCCAGGTTGGGAGATGGGGGAGTTGAGAGAGGGAGCTGCCTGCTCAGAGACCCCACCCCTCGTGAGTGCCAATGGCTTCCCTGCGTCTTTCGGCCACAGAGACGGTAACCTGCAGGCCCCAGTGGTGGCTCAGCCCACATCTTGAACTCATTTTCCAGCATGAGGGAGTCTGGTTTTATGTCACAGTCCAAGGCACGTGTTTACTCAGCTTCTCTGCTCCCCAGCCCAAGGAGAGATAACTGAACTTGATGGATAACCACTAATTGGATCATTACCTTCATTTCGAAATGATTGCCCCTAGCCACTGGGGGCATTAGTTCTGAGCTGGGGCCCTGCAATCCGGCATGCTCCATCAGCCCAGACCCCAGCAGGATTGTAACCCCACAAGAGCTCACAGCTGTGCTCCTGTCTAACTATAACCTCTAACCAGCCCCCTCCCTACGCTCTCCCAACTCAGTGTCCAGCTGGTCATTGTGCACCTTGCCCCCACTGACTCTCTCCTCTGGAGTGCTCTCTCTGTTGCCAGGGCTCCCAGGAACACCAGTTCCCACCACGCCCTCCTCTCTGGCTACTTGTCTGTTCTCTGATTGTCTGATAGACATATAGTTTGCCTCTCCAGACAGAGAACAGGGTCCTTGAAGGCAGGGCAACCTCTCTTCTTCCAGATGCTCCTTGTGTTGCTGGCACTCAGCTGGGCACACAGTGGTGGCTGTTGGTTGATTGATGGTATGAGGCAGGAGGGAAGGGCCGGAAGGGAGCGCGATTGATTCCAGCTGAAGATGGGGAGGCAGGCGCAGGCAGAGGGTCATGATGACTGGGGGTGGGGGCAGGTGGGTCAGGAGCTCTGAAGGACCCACCCCCACCCCCACCCTACCCTTGTGACTCTGACCTGGGAGCCTGAGTTTAAAATAATAGTTTATAGGATAATCCCTCTGAGAGTGGTTAAATAAATTACCATAACTCCTGAGATGAAATATTACAGCCATTAAAAATGCCTCGAAGAATATTTAATGATCACACTAAATGAGCGAAAAAAGTTACAAAAAGTAATGCACAATATGATTCCATTCAAACATGTTGCTAAACACACTTATAGAAAAATAGCAGGTGGTATTTATTGAGCTCTTACTGCATGCCCTGCATTGTACTGTGGGTGTCCTGTGTATCATCTCATGCAATCTTTGTATCAATCCCAGGAGCTGGGTTCTTTCTTTATCCCCATTTTACATGTGTGGAAACTGAGGCCCAGAAGTGAGGTGATTTTCCCAAGGTCATACAGCATAATCGGTCTCCCTTAGTGCTGAAGTTTGGACAGGTTAAAGTCTTTGAGCTCTGAACTTCTTATGCTGTCAGGAGGTCCCTTAGGCAAGAGGAATCAGGACAAAATGGTGTCAAAACCACGTGGTAGGGAGAGTAGCCAGAGGGCATGTGCACCTGCTCTGCGCACTGAGGGCCCTGGAGCCCAAGACCACATTTTTCAACATTTCCCGCCAAGGGTTACCAGGGAGAGCTTGAGCAGTGAAACAACCTCCTAGAGAAAGGGCATGCTTACCCCAAACAGTGTTATCTTGGGGTTAAACAGTGTTATTGACTGGGGGTAGGGAGATTGGGGCAGGGAGATGGAGTCTGTTCTGTGTTCTGGCCTTCTACAGCCTCCTGAGATGTTGCATAAATCTGGCCATCCTGGGACTGGGAGGTGTGACAGGGGTGGGGTGGTGAGGGTGGGGAGGTGTCATCTGAGGGAGAGGGTCAGAGAGTCCACTTACAGTTTTCCGGACAGCTCCCTGACTTTGAAGAGGGATATTGGGATGAAAAATAAAGCTACAGTATCCCTGCACTCACAGTGCCTGTTGCTGCTGATGGTGGGGTTTGGTAGCACAGTGGATCCTTGAACATCAGGGTTTGAACTGCATGGGTCCAATCATATGCAATTTTTTTTTAACCAAACATGAGTGGAAAACACTGTATTTGAGGGATGTGAAACCTGTGTATATGAAGGGCTGACTTTCTGTACACTTGGGTTCCACAGAGCTGACTGCAGGTGTTGAGTATGTGTGAATTTTGGTATATGTGGGAGTCCTGGAACCAATCCCCCAAACACACTGAGGGACAACTATATATGAATCAACCTGTCTTGATTGCCTACTAATTGAGTATCTGGTGTGTGTGTGTGTATGTGTGTGTGTGTGTGTACCTGTGTGTGGGCACATGTTTGTGTGTGTGTGTTTGAGGCATGAAGAGAAGGCATGACTCCACTCTGGGAATAAGACTGATCCAGGAGGGAACTGTTCACAGTAAACTTGAAAGGCTGGGTGCCACACTCTTTTACAAGCAAGGGAGACAAGAGCTGCTTGTCTGCCTAAACTCATGTTGAAATTTAATTGCTGTAGTAACAGTGTTAAGAGGTGGAACATTTAAGAGGTGATTAAGTCATGAGGGATCTGAACTCTTGGGTGGGATTAATGTCTTTATAAAAGGGCAAGTTCAGCCCCCTTTTTCCTCCTTGCTCTTCTGCCATCCACCATGTGAGGATGCAGTGTTTGAGGCACCATCTTAGAGTCAGAATTGCCAACCCTGCTGGTGGCTTGATCTTGGACTTCCCAGACTCCAGAACTGTGAGCCAATAAGTTTCTGCTCATTATAAATTACCCAGTCTTGAATTTTTTTCTTATAGCAACACAGAACAGACTAAGACACGTGCCCTCAGATGTAGAGGGATATGTTGTGAAGACTGACATAAGTTTGAATCCTGGGCAAATTGGCCAACTCCTTCCACTGAGTTACTCACCTTTCACCTCTCCCCACCTCCTCTCTTCTTTTTTATTCCCCTCTTCTCTCAACTTCAACCTATGGGGAAACACTCCTCTTATTCTGCCCTGTACATCGCGTTGTTTTTCTTTTGGGGGCGGTCTCAGGGAGGGCCTGGGGAAACTGGGAGGTGGCATTTGCTTGTATTGAACACCTACTATGGGCAGGCCTTTGTGTTAGGCATGCCTGTGGGGGACAGAAGGTGAGTAAGACATGGTCCTTGTCTTCATGGAGCTCATGAGTGGCACAGAAGAACCACAAGGCTTAAGGTGATGGAGTGTAGGGCTTGTGGGTAGGTGTGGGGAGGACTCAGAGATAGCAATAAGGCCCCACGCCTAGGGACTATGAGTGCTTGAGCAGGGGTAGGGAGTTTGGTGGATGGGGGACAAGGATGAGGATAAGATGATGATTTTGGGGAAAGTGGGTCAGGGTTTGCCTAGGCTGACTTTTGAGGGTGAGCAAGCATCACCCATGGTTAGGCAAAGCAAGATGGCAATAAAAACTTCTGTCCAAGCCCCTGGAATGTTTAATGTTTCTCATGGACCCCGGTATGGTCTGGCCAGGTGAGGATGCAGTCTGACATCTATTAATAACTAATCCTCTGCTTCCCCTGCCCCATCCTTCCCAGACATCTGACCGTCTACCCTGGAATTCTTCAGTTATTTACCATGGGGCTCTGTGGGAAGCATCCAGAATGCCAGCACACCCAGGATGCCCACCCAGGTGGTGCTGAGAGCAGCGTGAGGCTCTGTGGACTGACCTAGCAGTGGTCCTTGCTCTTCCCCACTGAGGAGTTGCCCCCTAGGTGTGAGGAGAATGAACATGGAATGGCTCAGCCTAGACAGGTCTGATTTCGATGGCCCCTTGGGCCCATTTGATGTGGTCCAGTGCTGAGTAGTGCCCACTTCCTCATGTCCTCTGACATGGCCTGCCCTTCTGGGTCCTGGATTTTCTCCCCTCGTCCTGACATTGACTTCCTCCTTTCCTCAGAAGTCTTGGGCCCAGGAAGAATTAGTTCATTTCTGGAGTAGGCCCCATGGACTCTGTATACAAACTTTGATGATACCTTGTCTGAATTCTCCAGCCTGTTTCAGCTGCAGAAAACCAGTCACTTCCAGTTTCCATACTCTCCTTCAGGCTGCATAGTCCCCCCTCTGTTAAGTGGCCCCTTACATTGCTTTACTGGGATGATTCTAATTTTTGGCATGACTCTAACCTTGTTGACCAAGGTGCCAGTTCCCCATTACACAAAGTCTCTTTAGCCCTTTTCTCTCCCTATCCCAGCTCTTTCTTGGTACCCATCTGGAGAAAGGAGGGAAAAACACTCAATACATGTTAAACAATGAGATGGGTGTTTGACCATTTTTTTTTTCCTCATTTAAGCCTCTCTGTCTCTCCTATGTATTGTTATGCTTTTTCACATAGAGAAGGAATCTGAGTTTCAGACAGGTTATCTCAGTTTCCCAGGGTCTTAAGGGTGGTGAGACCAAGCAGGATTAGAAACGCATCTCTCTAGCTCCAGAGTTTCTGCTTGGTTTTTGTTGTGGGTTGAACTGTATCTCCCAAAAAGAAATGTTGAAGTCTTAACCCTAGTACCTATGAAAGTGACCTTCATCAGAATTAGGGTCTTTGCAGATGTAATCAAGTTACCATGCAGTCATACTGGATTAGGGGTAAGCCCTAATCCTGTCACTGATGTCCTCATAAGAAGAGAAAGTTTAGACACAGAGCCAGAGGCACAGGGAGAATACCATGCGAAAATAGAGGCAGAGATTGGTGCGATGCCTCTACAAGCTGAGAAATGCCTAGGATTGCTGGCAGCCACCAGATACTGGGGGAGAGGCATGGGACGGATGCTCCTTCTGAGTACCCAGATGGAACTGCCCCAACCAACAGCTTTATTTTGGACTTCTTGCCTCTAGAACTGTGAGAGAATAAATTCCTGTTGTCATAAGCCACCCAGTTTGTGGTAATTTGTTATGGCAGCCCTGGGAAAATAATACAGTTTCCTATCCCTCACTGTATTAGTCAGGGTATATATACATGTACATATAATCAGGGTATATATACATATACATGCACATATACATATACATATACATATACATATACATATACATACACATACATATACCCTGACTAATACTTAATAAACTCCATATATATATATATAAATACTTAACAAACTCCATATATATATGTATATATATATGGAGTTTGTTAAGTATTAGCTTACATGATCACAAGTTCCCACAATAGGCTGTCTGCAAGCTTGAGGAGCAAGGAGAGCCAGTCCAAGTCTCAAAACTGAAGAACTTGAAGTCCGATGTTTGAAGGCAGGAAGCATCCAGCAGGGGAGAAAGATGTAGGCTGGGAGGCTACGCCAGTCTCGCCTTTTCACTTTTTTCTGCCTGCTTTATATTCACTGGCAGCTGATTAGATTGTGCCCACCAAATTAAGGGTGGGTCTGCCTTTCCCAGCCCAGTGACTCAAATGTTAATCTCCTGAGGCATTGCCCTCACAGACACACCCAGGATCAATACTTCGCATCCTTCAATCCAATCAAGTTGACTGTCAGTATTATTAACCATCACATTCACTTTATTGTAAGAAGAATGTTTCTTTTTCCTGGCCTAAACAGGGGACTCCTTCAGAAACCCACGGTTTCTTCTCTCTGGGACCCACCTGGATTTGGTTAAGGGGGTATTGTATGAATCGATCTGGGAGCTGCCTCATGAGGCGAGAGAGGACAGTGGATGAAGAAATGACCTATTCTTCTTGAGGCCACCAGAAAAGACTTATGGAGGCAGAAGCATGGCAGAAAACAGAACTTGGAAATGTAGGTTAAAGAGCTAATTTGAGGAAGATGGGAGAACAGTGCGTGTCAAAGCACTTGGCATGATAAAGCATGGTGCCTATCACATTGTAGATGCACAATTAATGTCAGTAACAGAACGTTAAAGAGTGTAAGATGCCTTAAAAGCAGTGTAAACCATCCTATTGCATATGAACCACTGTACATTTGCTGGATACAAGTTTTAGGCAAGAGCATTGTTACCTAAATTGGTTTGAGTGAATTGTCAAAGGTATATATCTGATGCATTGGGGGAAACCGAGGCTCTGGCCTCAGAAATCTGAGTTCTGGCTTTGACTCTGTTGGCTCCTATTTGTGTGACCTTGGGACCTCATTTGCAAAGTGGAGATAATAAGTTTCTTTTTCTTTGTGGAATTGTGGAGATGAAATGGCAAAGAATTTGAAAGTTCAAAGCATAATATGAACATTAACTGCAAAGCACAATGTGAACATAAAGGATTATTACTGTTGTTGTTGTTATCCATTGGCCAGTCTCTTTACTGCTCTGTGAATGCCCCATAACCATTTGAGCCTTTGCTCATGGTCTTTTTACGCACTTGGAAGTCTCTCTGTGTAAAGTTAGGATTACGTTTAGATACAGTTAACAAAAAACTCAAAATGACAGTGGTGTGTTTCTCTCCCATATGCTAGTCTAGATGCTCTCCAGGGCTGGTAGGGGTGACCCAGGATTCTTCTATCTTGATGTTCTGGTGTGCCTGGTTGCCATTTCCAAGGTCACCTTATGGCCCAAGATAGCTGCTGGAGCTGCAGCCATTACATCCGTATTTTAGCAAGGAGAAAGGAAAGACAGATGGCAAGCTTCCTGTCTTTAAGGACATTCTCTGGGAGTTACAGATGCCATTTAAAAATATATCTCATTGGTCAGAACTTAATCATGTGAACACATCTAAGTTCTGGAGAAACTGGCAAAAATGGTTTTTATTCGGAGTGGTCATGTGCCCAGCTAAAAATCAGGGTTCTAATTCATAATCATACTTCAAAATCAAATTCAGTTTATCTGCAAAATAGTTTGTATTAGGCAAATAAAGAGCTCGTCCATAGTACGGTTTCATTATGCTAGGAAATGAGTGAAATGCTTTACATGGATGATCTCATTTAACCTGCACCGCGGCCCTGTGGGCTAGGCACCATCATTGTCTCAGTGTTCTAGATGAGGACATATGGCTCAGAGTTGTAAAATGTCACTGCTTAGGTTTCCTGTGAAGCAACTCTGAGATGGAAATTAGCAATGAGTAGGCAGGATGTGTATTAGAGAGTGCTTTGAGGGATTAACACCTGCAAAAAGGAGGAGGGCATGGAAGCAGTATAGGGCAGAGGGAAAAGTTGAGTTTCCATTCATTTCAAATAAGGGGCTCAGCTGACTCCCCAGGGACCTCTGAAGCTAGGATTGCCTTGCAGAGTTGTTCCAAGGCACTAGGGGGATCCCTGTGCTGATCACTCATTGGACACGAGCTGTCCTGGAAGGGAGCCTGACCCTGGGCAAATCACTCTCTTGGGCTGAGGCAATCCTTCTAGGAGGCTGACAGCTGAGGACTTTCTGCAGGCAGCTCTCCTGATGGTTACAAATTTAAGTCCTTCCTTCTTGAAACAAAATCCTGTAGGGATCAGAGAGCTCCCCCACATGAAGCCATTTGACTAAGCTTGCACTAAGTAGCAGGTGACAGAGATGGGACTAGTACCCAGGACATCTGACCCCAGCAGTTGGGATCTTCCTGCTGTGCTGAGGCTTGTGGCAGTTACACAGCTTGCTGAAAGTCACCGCTAGCAAGTCAAATCCATAATCCCAGCACCCTCCTGTGGGTTCTAAATCAGTTTACTATATTGTCTCCCTAGAGTCTCCGTTGGTACTTTCTCATGGGAAATCTACTCCCCTGTTTCCTGTGTTGCATCTTCTTTCTTCTCTCTAAACAAGGTCTGGCAGTTTAATAGAGCTCTGGTCTCCTAGGGGCTCAGCCCTCTACCAGGTGGAATGGAGTTCTGAGGGCACGATCCTGCCCCAGCAGGGTTGCAGGCCACTTGGCGAGCCAAGGTTATCACCCACTGCAATGTTGGCGATCGCGGCAGACGGAGGAGTAATGGGTACTGCCTTGTGAGTCATGTCTGGATGCGCCATGGTGTTCAGAGGAAGGAAAGTTTCACCGAGGCTGGATGAGAAGATTTGTGCTCATGCCAGCTCCACCCCCGCTCCCACCACACAGACTCCAGAGGCTGGAGCCATATTTTCTCCTCTTTCAGAACCCATCAAGTGCTCAATAAGTGGGAAGGGATTTTAGAACCTTAGAACTGGAAGAAGATGGTCAAGTTTCTTAACTCAGAGATAGGAAAATAGAGGCCCAGAAAGCAGCATGACTTGTCCAAGGGAACACAGCCAGGTGGCAGTAGCATGGCTGGCTTGAGAACCTGGGTTTCCCAACTCCCAGCTTCTCCACCACCATGAGCTGCCCCTGCTGAACAAGGACCATTCAGATGGGCTGGACACAGACTCCAGGCTGGTCCCTGCTTTCAGGCTTTCTCAGCAAAGCACTCAGGATCATCACTGTCACAATGAAGAAAGAAACAAAACACCGAAATGTAACTAGATGGCCTGTGGAAACACTCCACAGAACTCTGTAACTGATTTCTACCAGGCCCGGCTGCCTCCTTGTTAGTCCAAGGCAATTGCTCCAACAAAGGGGGATGGGGGAGAAGAGTAAAAATGTTCTTTCTATTTTGGGCTTATCACCTGGGACTTCCGACCACGGCGAGTCTGCAGAGAAGATTTAGGAATGATTCTATAGGAAGCCAGAGTGTGATAATCTTTAGATCGACGGTTCAATATGCAGAAAGCTCTTGTCCACCGCCCAAGAGAGGCTTCCTAATACACTGTAACCTGCATCTTCCTCCTAAAACATCTTAGCTCCATGAAGCAATAAAACAGTCTGGCCTAAGTTACTGAGCTTCTTTGAAGTCCCAGAGAGGCCCATAAATAAGGTAGGTACTTTGGAAGGGGGGCACTCATTTTGAGGGGTCGCTACGCAACTCTTTCAGAGCCACATTGATTTGTAGCTGCCTCTAAGTCAATTTCCTGGGGCTCATAAATCTTGATTCGAGCAAAACTAAAATGTCATCAATATTTATTTGATGCATTTCTTGCCACTCCATAGAAAAAGAAAATAAAAAGAGTCAGCATTCTCATCCGCCACCCTGGAGAAGGTATGGAACATAGCCATCCCTGGCTCCTCACAGACCATTTCGTTGTGAACCAGAAACCCCACCCGGGTAACAAATGTGCCATTTCATGGTCAGCAAGAGCGGTAACTGTCACTGGAGAAATAAAACTGAGTTATTGTTTCCAGTTTCAAAAGAACAGCAACAAGTATAAAAAAAAAACCTGTATGTGATCCCTGTCCTCTTCCCCTCAGACACCTGCAGCCGTCTAATGTTTCACCGAATCCTGCCACATAAATGCATAGCTTCACTCACTAATCCATATGGCTCCAGAGACCACTGTTACATGAGAACTTAAACTGATGGGGCCAGGCAGCCCAGGGCAGCTTAATCTTTTTTAATTCAAATCGACTGAGTCCCATGTGGCCCGGAGATGATACCCTATATGCTGCAATCAGACTGACCTAGACTTCTTGTGCTCTAAATGATTAATGAAACTGCCTCGAGTTTGTTTCTATGGTGATTGGAAACCCGACCTGGACAGAGGAATCTGCCATTCACGGTGAATGGAACGGAAAGGGGGGGACAGGGGGACGCTGGCTGCTGGTGCTGGTCTTGAAGAGAAGATGCCCAAATGCCTCAACTCCTCCCCCAGGCCTGCTGCTGTGGGTTCAGAAATTGCAGTGAGGGGAGAGGAAGAAAATGGCCCTCCTAGGGAAGTTTTAACTCAATCAAACTGCAGAATTATTTTATTCTCCCAAGTATTCTTAAAGCAAATGACCAAAGAAGAATTGAGGGAAGTTAGCATTTAATTCACATTTGGTTTCCTAAAATAAATACATGAGTAACTTAAATAAAACAAAACCATAAAATCTTTGATTCCTTCTTTAGAATGAATGGTTTTGTCTACTATGAACATGACAAGAGCTGCTGAGTATTTCGCATGACCTGTTCACTCTCTGGTTCTGTGTAGTTTTATTTGTTTCCCCTCCTTATTTAAAATAGGCTGAATTTGGGCTTCATGCAGCAAAACTTTGCCATCAGAACTGTCAGAGGCCAGCTAAGTGGAACTTGGGGGGAATTACATGCAGCTGGTGGAGAAGCAATGGATGTGAAGAGTTTGTGCCAAGGGTCACCTGCTGCCATTCACCTGGCAGGACAGTTGGGTCCTGCTTCAGGATGGAGTTGATCCTAGCTTTCTCAGCAGAGCCTCCAAACCCTGCCAGGTGCCCAAGTGCCACAAAATATGGAACCTTTAGAGAGGTCTCATACAGGGACCACCAAAGGACACACGTGAACATTTGAAATCTGAGGCCTCGTCCAATTGCTATTGACCGAGGGATGGTGACTATGGGAGTTCATGGGGGCATCCTTTCCTGCTTTCTTCCCTCCTGCTCACGTACCTTTCTTCATTTGATCTCTAGCTACTTCCTTCAACACTCAGTCCCCCTGCACATCAACCTGTGATGCCTTGTATTTCCCATAGAAGAAATTCCAGACTTTTGTAAGACACAAGCAGGTACCTACAAGGTTCTGCCCACCTTCCATCCCAGCTGCATCTCCCACTCATCTCTGCTGACTGACTGTTCACTGCCTGACCTATGTCCATGACTTGCCAGTTCTCTGCCTTTGCTTGCACTGTTCCCTCTGTCTGCAATGGCTTCCCCATCTCCATCTGTTGGAATGCTCCTTTTCCCCAGGTTCCAGCTCTGATGCCATCTCCACAACAGGCATCTCAGCTCCTCAGGCACAGGGTCTCTTCCCTGCCTCTCTTACCCAGCATGGTGTCTTTTATAATAAACAGTACCCCCGACTCTGCCTTGCATGATGGGAAATCTTGTTCTTGGTCACAGAGCTCGGCACATAGCGCGTGCTCAATCTGTGTTTGCCAACTCGAATTTCTATTTCCAACCTTACTTCTAGCTGGTAGGGTCATCTGGCCACTCTATCTGTTATCCCTGTGATGGTCACTGCTTGCTGTCCCTGGGTGAGCAAAGGCTTCAGGACTTTGTGGCTCAGAAAACAGTGAGGGATGCTTCCGGGAAGGCAACCAGGAACTGCTCCACTCAGCTCTAAGCCTCTCTTCCGACCAAGCTGGAGCTCATCTGGCCTAAGTTTCTGCAAATTGAAACCTTCCGTGTTGAAGGCCTGAGTGGTCTCAACTAGGGCTCAGTGGTGTTCAGAGGGTCTGGCCAAGCCCTGCCTCCCATCCTGGCCCCTCTATGGTGGCATGGTTGGCTGCTGGCAGCTGGGGCTGGGCCACACCTGTCTGGCAGGGCCCTCCCTCTGCCCTTGGCAGGAGGAGAACCTGAGTGGGAACAGGCCTCAGCCAGTCTCTCATCCATCCACTTAGACGTTTTTGCAAGCCACCTCCTGGTGAGGGATCCCTTTGTCTTATCTGACTCCCCTGTGGAAGTGGATATCATGTGTGCCTGCTCTGCTCCCTGAAGACACAGGAGGTAAAACTTGGGTGTGGGGCCCTGGCAGGGAAGGAGTGGTGTTGAGATGCCTAGGAACAGATATTTGGGTGAGCAGAGTAGAAGGGAAGAGTATGTTAACACAGGGTGACTGTCTGTCCTGGCAGGTAAACCTGGTGGGGGGGTTACGTCCCCAGCATGGGGTCCACTTTGCCAAATTACAGACCCCGCCCCATCCTGCTCATCTGGAGTCACCCCATGCTGCAGCACAGAGCTCAGAGAAGGCCCCTTACTCACTGTCCTGGCCACTGCTTCTTCACTTGTCCGAAGGACAAGCTTGCAGCCCCTGCATCTGTAACACTTTGTGAGTGGTAAAGTGTCTCTCTCCCTTGTTCTCCTTCATCTCCCCTTGTCAACCCCCTTTCTGCCCTAAATGCAACTTGTCATGGCTATTCATTTTTTCAGATTGCATTTTATTCTGAAGGGCTCCGAAAAGCCCCTATCCTCCATCCAGAAGGCTCTTTCAGGGAAGCCAAGAGTGCTCTGCCCAGGCCTGGCCTGGCGACTGGACTGGTGGGTGACCTCAGACAACGTGGGGACTGAGTCAGCTGCTGCGGGGAGGAAAGTGAGACTCGCAGGAGACACCCGGAGAGGGAAGTGAAGCCATGAATATTTAGACAGAGGGAGAGTGGAATTCAACCTGACACTGATACACAGGAGGATTGGATTGATAACAATAGCCTAAAATTAGAAGCGGTCTATGGGGGAGTTCAGAGCTCAGGCTCTAGAGAGAGACTGGGTGAAAAACTCTGAATTGGCCACTTACTAGCCCAGTAACCTCGGGCAAATTACTCAACCTGTCTGTGCCTCAGCTCCCTCATATGTAAAGTAATCTCTACTTTACTTTAATGGACTTCCTCTACAGGACTGTTGTGAGGATCAAGTGAGTTTTTGCAACAGTGCTTGGCACATGGTAAGCACATACTTGCTGCGTTATAACAGAATAAAGATCCTGTCTTAGATCTGTTGGGATCTTTCTTTCATCTAGAGTTCCTTTTGCTGCTTTCCAAATCCCCCCTCCACCCTTTTATTTGTTTTGGAGGAAAGAAGTGTGCCATGGGCTGTGGACGGAAAGTTCGTGTCTCCCACAAAATTCATACGTTAAAATCCTAACCCCCAAAGTGACAGTATTAGGAGGTGGAGCATTTGAGAGGTGACTGGGTCATGAGGGTGGAGCCTTCATGCACGGGACCCCGGGGAGCTCTCTAGCTCTCCCTCTGCCATGTGAGGACACAGAGAAGTTAGCAGTCTGCAACCTGGAAGAAGGCCCTCGCCAAAACCCGGCCATGCTGGTGTCCTGATCTTGAAAGTCCAATCTCCAGAACTGTGAGAAATAAGTATTTGTCTTTTAAGCCACCGAGCCCATGGTAATTTGTTACAGCAGCCCAAGAGGACTGAGATAGATGGTCTAGATCAGCACTGTCCAATAGAAATACACAAAACACATATGAAA
This sequence comes from Pongo pygmaeus, assembly GCF_028885625.2. Classification (NCBI taxonomy): domain Eukaryota; kingdom Metazoa; phylum Chordata; class Mammalia; order Primates; family Hominidae; genus Pongo; species Pongo pygmaeus. The sequence continues at coordinate 88,649,249 of NC_072385.2, read as the reverse complement.
TTAAAAATTCCTAGAAGCCACATTAAAAAATAAAGAGAAACAGGTAACATTAATTTTAATTACATATTCCACTTAACTCAATATTTCTAAAACATTATCCTTTCAATATGTAATCAATACAAAGATTTATGAAAGAGATACTTTGCTTTTTTTTGTTTACTAATCTTTGAAATACTGTCTATATTTTACTTATAGCACATTTCAATTCAGGCACTAGATCATCATCTGAAATACTTGATTATATTTAGATTTCATCAAATTGACAATTGAAAAAGTAGATCCACATACCCAAGCTGTTCCATAGAACTTCCCAGTAACTGAAACCAGTATCAGTTTTTAAAGTAAAATTAGTTAAAATTAAATGAAATTCCAGTTCTTCAGGTGCACCAGCCACATTTCAAGTACATGTGGCTACTGTATTGAACAGTGCAGGTCTAGAGGATGCTATGGGGAGGACTTAGCATGGAGAATGGTGTCTGGCTATAGGAATCTCAGGCACAAGGAACTTGCAAGAACAGAGACTCTGGCAACATCCTCAGCTTGTTTCTATTGTGGTGGGAGGCAGGTAGGGTGGTGTGGGGACAGGGGTGTAAAGAGAATTGCTTGTTCCTTCAAGAACAAATGCATACCAGTACTCTCTGTCTACCAGCTGCTGCCCTGGGTGCCAGGGATGCAGTGTGAGTTAGCAGGGAGAAAAGGGACCAGACAAATCCAAGTATTTACTGGAGGTATTGATGGAAAGACAATAATACCAGCCCTTGGCATTTGTCTATTATGAGAAGCCTTCCTGGCCACCATCTCTTTTGGATCTTCACAGCAGCTGAGACTCAGGGAGGGCTCAGGACGTTAAGTGACTTGCCCATAGCATGTGTGGGGAGGAACAAAGGGCAAAGTGCAGGGCTTCTGAACCCAGGTGCAGGCTCTGTGACTTGCTCTCTTCACTCTGGACAAAGGGCTGAAAGGCCGTCATGTGTGGGGCCTCCTGTTGTATGATTTGTAACCGTGGTGGTGGGAGGGGTCTCTGGGGAGGCAAACAACTTCAGCTGGGCAGTGGAGGCCTCCCATCCATGATGTCCCCTTCATCTAGGGCCTTTTGGGGTACACAAGGTCTGGTTCCTCCCTCAATTTGTTCCTATGGTGAAAGAGTTATAACTGGAGACACAGAGAATAAAAACTGAAGGAAAAATGAACAAGTAGGGCTCCTCCAGGTGCCCCTGCAGAAGTGCTTCTGGTCTCCCTTCCCCAGCTCCCTTGCCCTCCCTGCTGCCTCCAAGTGCATTCTGGAGAGCTGTACCTTTTGGGCATGGCTGTTTAGGGGGCAGCCTTCGCTTACTCAGTGTTGTGCTGGGGCTGGGATAAGAGGGATTTGGCATAAGGTGGTAATCATCTCAACCACAGGACCACATCAGCACAGCACAGGGTGTTTGCGGAATAAGTGGGTGAAGGAAACAGAGGATCGCCCCAAGCTCTTCATCTAATGAACCTAAGGAGATCACTGAAGTTCTCTAATTGGTGACCCTCCACACATCCCACTGGCTGGGCAGTGGTCTCCAAGCCAGGCCAGACCACTGTCCCTCTGCTTTCAAGATGTCTGGCTGTGATTTCTCTACTCATATTAGGCCTGTCCTTTCCTCCTAACAGAGTCTAGACAACAAAGGTTTCTCTTGTTCCCTCTTTGACCTGGGACTTAATTCGAGAAGAGGCCACAGAGTCCATGTGCTGACTTGGTGAACACAGCATCCCAAAGAGACTATGTGACTCTGGGCAGGTCAACCTACCTTTATGAGCCTCTGTTTATTTATCCATCAAAAGAGAATGATGGTATTTATAGCAGACATTGCAAAAGCCTGTTATGATGAGCCAATGAGATACAAAAAGTACCACAAAAAGTTATGCACACGCAATATTATTTTAATATCTTATTAGTAAACGCACACTCTGCTCTGCCAGGTTGCTTCAAAGTGGGCAAATGTGTTGCTCGGGCACAATGTGGTATTAGTTTAATATCTTATTAATAAATTAAACCATCTCTGTTATTTCATTTGATGCTGTTGAGGGATTTTTTTATTGGGGAAAACATTGACAAATTTTATAGAATAAACCAAAAATGCGGTTTGGGGAACAAGAAAGATCTGTTTTGTTCAGGAACTGAGCATTGTGGAAGGAGGGAACATGAGAACTGTGCAGAGTGTGGAAGGGGTGTTAGAGCATGAAAGGTTGGGCCACTCATGGATACGAGGTCAGCAGTGGCTGCAGGAATGGGATGGGGTTGAGCTGCAGCATGGAGACATTTAGGGTAAAGATCTGGGGAAATGTCTCTGAGCAGTTTGAGGAGATGAAGTTCAAACCCCAGGGACACCCCCCGCTGCCAGGTTCTCCAAACCCAGCTCTGGTCAGCTCACCCAGGCCTGCAGTGAGCTAGAGGAGCTGGAAGGTGACCTGGAAGTAAAGGCTGAGAAGAGGGGGAGAAGGAGAAGACCACCCTCAAGAGCAGGGGGAGGGGAAGCCCCTTCCTCTCAGGTCCTGGGGGGTCCTCTGCCAACTGAGGAGGGCTGGAGCCTGCCAGGGTATGGACCAGGGACCCAGTCATGTCAGACTTCTTGGAATGGAGCCTGACTCAGGTAGGTACCCAGAATTTCCACTTCATGCTAGCCCCAAATTCAAAGTTTCCCCAGAAAGAACTGAGTCCACAAGATTGGGAAGCGAAGCCCTGCTCCATCTTTGCCCAACCAGCATGGAGTGGGTCGGGGAGGGAGTTCCAGCCCTGTTGTCTGCTCATTTGGAGGAAAACTGAGAACCCAGCCCTGCCCTGAGGGCATTTCTAGGTTAAGAGGTACCATTTCACAAGAGGCAACAAATGGTATGGACTAGGGAAAAGGGTACTTGCCTTTTGGGGTTTGGCATATAGACTAAGGAGACAAATCTCCCAGGTCTAAATCCTGCTTTGCCATTTAAGTTATTTAACTTTGCCCCTCAGTTGTTCCATCTGGAAAATGGGAGTAATAATAGTACCGATTTCAAAAGGCTGTAAATGAGGCTAAAATAAGTGAATCTTGAAGAGTATTTAGTATGGTGCTTGTCACATATGTTTGTTAAATAAATAAAATTTTTCAAAGGGGCTACTGACTATTTGATTCACTGCAGTATTCCCAGCCCCTGGCAAGTGATCAATAAATATTTGTGTAATGAAGGAAGTACTCTCAAGGAGGGCTTTGTAACCAGTTAGAAGGAATAGTTTGATAAGCCACAAAAGGCACATGCTTCGGTTGCAACTGGTGGTTGCTAACCTGTCTCTGGGTGGTGATGGTGGCTACGAACAGTGGTGGCAGTGTCTGTTCACTGCAGATCTGTTGCTTTGCTGAATGGTGGGGGGTGAGACTGAGCAGTGTTCCCTGCCCTTCACCCACTGCTGTTGCTGTTTCCTCCAGATATTTAATGGATATTTAAGCCACCAGTTTCAAGGAATGCCTAATGTGAGCCTGCCCAGGACACCTTGTCTGTCTGAGCCTGCCTGTTGGCTTTGTCTGCTTCTGGGTAAACCTCGGGGAGTGGCAAAGACTAACTGGGTGATGAAGGAGACTAGAGCAAGGAGTTTGGCAAAACTTCACCACATCAGGCAAAAGCTCCTTCTAGATGGTTAGACTAAGGAGAGCAATTCAGAAACACAGACCATTCCCCCAAGGTCACGGGAATTGAAGCCACATTGAACATCATCCACCACCATGTTTGGGGGGATGTTGGGCCATGGTGGAGAGTGGGGTTGAATAGAGAGAGCAAGGATAAAATGGATCTGCCAGCTAGGCCCCAGGGCTGGTGGTTGGTTTGGAGGTGCACACATGGCAGGCGGCATTATTTAACATCTCACGCCCGTGTGTTGTGTGGAGTGCTTCTGAGAGCTGGCCCGTCTATCATTCACGCTTCTGTGAGGCTTACGATAGCACCCATGCCACCCTCCTCTCCCTTCTCCCTGTAGCATGGACACATAGGAGGGTCTCAGGAAATACCTGTGTTTGGGCGGACTGATGACCTATGCAGGAGGTCAGCTTGCTTTATAAAGTTCCAGGTTGATCCCATTCTGCCCAGGTCATAAAGTATCCACCAAGGTTCTGCTGTGTCCACTTTTGTGCCTTACACAGTGCAGGCCACTGTGGAAACATTTATGGAGAAATAATTGCCTTGGACCCAACCTTGATTGAGCTCTCTGACACTGGGCTGCTCTTTCTTCTGCTCCGACTGGATAAGACAAAAGGGTTTACTCCCTCAATTAAATCTTTGTCAATCTATCTTTATCCAAATAGATGGTGAAACTATTTCACCACTAAGCAAATTAATAGCAATAATAGTATTGAGCACTGTGAACATGTATGGATCACTTACCACGTGCTGAACATGTTGTCCAAGTGATTCATATGTGTCATCTCGTCTAACTCCTACCACAGCCTGTTGAAGTAGATTCTACTGGAAAGACTGGGGTGTGTGGAGGGTTAAGTGCCTGCACTCTGGTACTGGGCAGCTTGGGTTCACCATTTCCAGCTGTGTGATTTTCAGCGCGTGCCTTCACAGAGCTGTAAAATAGGGATGCTAAGTCAGAGGATATTTTTGAGAATTGAAGAGACGATGATGCATGAGCTTAAAAATGTGCATACTACATTTTAACAACATTTTAGCTGTTATAATGAGTCCCCATTTGATAGATGAGGAAGCTGAATTAGAATAATTCAGTATCTTGCACAAAGTCACAGTAAGTGATACGCTAAGATTTGAACCCTCCCTGACCTCCAAATCCTTGTGTGTAATCCGTATACTACACTACAGTGAATACAAGTTTATTCTTCTTTGCCTCAGGTGCTGTGCTGGTCAGTTTGCAACCAATTATCTCACTTAATCTTCCAAATAATTCTATGAAATGAGCTAATCTCCTGGCCAGGGCAGGGCATAGGCGGGGCTGCCAGCTGGGCCAGTATGTGGAAGGAAGGTCCCTCCACGATGTGAAAGGGTCACCCCGTTAGATCCACCCAGGGAGTCCTGTCCCATAGGCAGATGAGGAAGTACAGGGCCACAGTAGTTACAGAGGAGGGGCATCCACACCTCTCAGGAGGTCAAGTTTTTCTGGAACTGACGTTTCACCTAAAACCATTATAAACTCAATGAGAACAGGTGTTTTCGTCTGCTTTGTTCACCACTACATACCATTTCTCACACAGTACCTGACATATAGTAGGTGCTTAATAAATACCTATTAAATAAATGGAGAGGGAGCACTACATTGTGGTTCTAGGGTGAGAGGGCCATGTGTGCAAAGGCACAAGGTGGAGGGGGACAGCATGGCCCACTGGAGGTATGAGCCTATTCTAAACCATGAAAACAATGCAGTAATACAGGTGAGTGCTCCTGCTGGGGCAGGGCAGGAACTGAAGGCTAAGCAGGGCCCAGTTCACCTAAGGGCCTGGGATGGACACCCAAGGGAGAGATGAAGACTGTCTCTGGGGCCCTCAGGCACAGGCAGGGTGGTGAAAGGAGGCAGATGGACAGACAGCCATGGTGAGGTGGTGAAGGAGCCAAGCCCCAGCTCCACAGACACAATGTTCATTAAAAATTCAGGGAAATAGCAGAAGTTTGTGTCCTAGAGGGTGGTAACTGTCAAATGGGTGTGAAAGACACAAGTGTTCTTCTTTTGGGGTGGCACTGGTTGAGAGGAAGTTCACCCAAACAAGTGCTTCTTGATTGCCTACTGGAAAAAGACGTACAGTGAGGCCCTCTTCACTGCCCCCCTCCAACCTTCACCTCTCTTCATTTAATTTTTTAATTTGTGTCCCTCCCCTCAAAAACAACAGAACAGAACAGGTAGCCACTGTTATTAGTTTCTTGTATATATTTCTAGAAATTTAAAAATATATATAAATCCAAGTACTTTTTTAAAAATATGAATTATGTCATTCCGTATCCATTGTTCTTCATTTTGCTTCTTTCCCCCACCACCCACAATATATCCTTGGACTCTTTCTATATTAGTACATAAAGAGCTTTTTCATTTTATTTATTTATTTATTTATTTTTTGGAGACGGAGTTTCCCTCTGTTGCCTAGGCTGAAGTGCAGTGGCACCATCTCGGCTCGCTGCAAGCTCCGTCTCCCGAGTTCATGCCATTCTCCTGCCTCAGCCTCCTGAGTAGCTGGGACTACAGGCACCTGCCACCACGCCCGGCTAATTTTTTGTATTTTTAGTAGAGACGGGGTTTCACCATGTTAGCCAAGATGGTCTCGATCTCCTGACCTTGTGATCTGCCAGCCTCAGTCTCCCAAAGTGTTGGGATTACAGGCGTGAGCTACGCTTTTTCATTTTATTTAAAATTTACATAGCATTCCATTTCATGGTTGTACTATATTTAACTGGTACCCTATTAATAGACATATTTAAGTTGCTCCCAGTCTTCTGCTATTACAAGCAGTGCAATAATGAATTATCTGATATTTAAGCAACTGTAAATGTGCTTCTAGAATTCGTACTATAGAAATAGCATTTCACATGCAAATCAAAACCACAGTGAGATACCATCTCACGCCAGTTAGAACAGTGATCATTAAAAAGTCAGGAAACAACAGATGCGGGTGAGGATATGGAGAAATAGGAACACTTGTACACTGTTGGTAGGAGTGTAAGTTAGTTCAATCACTGTGGAAGACAGTGTGGTGATTCCCCAAGGATCTAGAACCAGAAATACCATTTGACCCAGTAATCCTATTACTGGGTACATACCCAAAGGATTATAAATCATGCTACTATAAAGACACATGCACACATATGATTATTGCAGCACTATTTACAATAGCTAAGACTTGGATCCAACCCAAATGCCCATCAATGATAGACTGGATAAAGAAAATATGGTACATATACACCATGGAATACTATGCAGCTATAAAAAAGAATGAGTTCACGTCCTTTGCAGGGACATGGATGAAGCTGAGACCATCATTCTCAGAAAACTAACACAGGAACAGAAAACCAAACACTGCGTGTTCTCACTTGTACGTGGGAGTTGAACAATGAGAACACATGCACACAGGGAGGGGAACATCACACACCAGGGCCTGTTGGGGGTTGGGCAGCAAGGGGAGGGAGAGCACTAGGACAAGTACCTAATGCATGCAGGGTTTAATACCTAGATGATGGGTTGATAGGTGCAGCAAACCACCAGGCCACATATATAGCAATGTAACAAACCTGCACGTTCTGCACATGAATCCCAGTACTTAAAGTAAAATAAAAAAAAAAAAGAAGAAATGAATAAACAAAAAAAGGAATAGTATTTCACATGCACACACAATTCTTTACAGTTTTGTTTTTTAATTAAACATTTTATTTTGAGATAATTATAGATTCACATGCAGTTTTATGAAATAATACCCTTTACCCAGTTTTCCCTAACTGGGTGCAAAACTATGTATAATAATAGCACAATCAGGAAATTAATGTTGATACAACTCACTAAACTCATTCAGATTTTACCAGTTTTCCATGTGTGTATTAAGTTCTATGCAGTTTTATCACCTACAGAGACTATAGTATCCATCCCCACAGTCAAGATAGAACAGTTCCATCATCACAAGGATCCCTTTTCCTGGCCTTTTGTAACCACACCCACCTTGCCCCCTGGCTACTGCCTCCACTCCACCCCTACCCCGTCCCTAACCTTTGGTAACCTTAGAACATTGGCAATCTGTCCTAATTCTCTGTACTTTTGTCTTTTCAAGAATCTTATGTAAATTGAATCATATCATACAGTATATGATACCTCCTGGAATTTGATTTTTAAAAATCAGCATAATCCCCTTGAGATTCATCTAGATTGTTGTATGTATCAATAGTTTGCTCCTTTTTATTGCTTCGTAGTATTTCATGATACGGATGTACCACAGTTTTTTTAACCGTTCACTCATTGAAGGATATCTGGGGTTCTTCCAGTTGTTGGCTCTTAGGAATAAAGTTGCTATGAACATTTATATAGAGGTTTTTGTGTAAACATAAAACATTTCATTTTCCTGGGATAAACACCCAAGGGTACAGTCACTGGCTCATATGGTAATTGCATGTTTAGTTTTATAAGAAATTATCAAACTTTTCCAGAATGGCTGTACCATTTTATAATCCTACCCACAATGGATGAGTGATTTGTATCCGTGCCCACATGTGGTGTTGTCACTATTTTATATTGTAGTTTTTCTGATGCATGTGCGTGGCTTTTAAAATTTCTCACCACATTCTTCCAGCTTTAAGTCTCTGGCTTTAAATCCAGGACTTCCTCAATAACAATAACAGTTGCTCTTTATTGAGCTTATGCCATATTCCAGACACTCTTCCAGGTATTTTACATATACTGTCTTATTTAATTTCACTTATTCCTCAGTATAAGCCTGGGAAGTAGAATCCGGCTGTTCAGCACAGGCTTAGTCATTTCTGAAATGGTTGGTGGGCTTTAAATCATTTGCCTCTCAGTGTATCTTTTTCTACCTCCCTTCTCTTCTCTCAGCTTACTGTTTTGTCCTCTCCTTAGGGAGAAAGGAACCGGGGATATTCAGGACTTTACTCTTGCCTTTAAGACAAGTGCCAGATGGATGGGAACAGGCCGGAGAGCCAAGGGGCCAGAGTGTAGAAGTGATTGATGGGCTTCTGGTGTCCCCCCCACTTCCTGGTTCATAGCTACGGACTAACCAGCAAAGCTGGTGGGCTGGGGAGGAGGACCGGAAAGGAGGGAGAAAGGGTAGTCTTCCCTGGTTGCCATCTACATGCTCAAGCCCTGAATTAAAAATACCTACGGTCCTTCATGTGAGACAGGGTCCTGCTCACCGGCCCATGATCTTCCTGTGGCAAATGAAAACCCTTGACTGCCCCCAGTCCATGAGTTGAATCCAGGCCCACACCCCAGAGCAGCAGGGAGGGAAAAAGGCACAGCTGACAGCCACAAAGTCCCAACGAAAGCTTAGGGGTAAAACTAGAAGCAACTCTAGTCTCTGAGCTAACAAAAAGCCTGGAGACCAACTTGGGTAAATAGTACTGCAATCAATTAAAATTAATAAACATTTTCCTGCACCTTCTGTATACAAAGGCCTTTCACAGCATGTTTGAGCTGGAGAGGACCGTAGGGCCATCTCCATTTTCTCCATTTTGCAAATAAAGAAACAGAGTCCATCTGCGAAGAGACCAAAAGTAGGCATGGGATACTTGTATTTACCCCAAATCTTATCTTTTCCAGGCCATTTCATCAAACTGTGGGATTGTTCTTGTTTTATTTTAGTTTTGGGACAAGGAAACTGAGACTCAGTGAGCATAAGGAACTTGTCTACCATCTCCCAGCAAATTAGCAGCGCCACCAGCCACCAGCATTTGAAAGGAGTCCCCAACCCTATTCTGCTTCTTACAGATGCATCCATGCTACAATAACAACAACAGCAACAAACAATAGAAGGAGGTGCTCTATCAAGAGCTCAGGTCTCGCCGTTAACTTGTTGGGTGATCTTAGACAAACTACTTACACTCCTTAGGACTTGGCTTCTTTATTTGGGGAATAGAAAAGATGGAGATAGCCCTTCCAGCTCAAAAACATTGTGTGGCGGGGACTTAATTAAAGAAGGTATTACCTGTTGATTATCCAGTGAGGACTTCTACAGTGTGCAGCTCCCAAACAGTGGAGACCATCATGATGTGCTTCTGAATTCTGGAAGCCCCACGAGGGCAGGTGGTGTAATGAAATTACAGGGAGATACATTTCGAGGATGTTTGGGTTCCTATCTCATCTAGGGTGTTCATTTGTTTGGCTAGGAAACTAAAGACAGCTTAAAACCCTGAGCTTCTAAAGCACCTGGTTTCCCATCCGCTGCCAACACTGATTTTATTTCCCATGTGCTCTGTACCCAGCTCTTCATTCGGTTCTGCATCAGCCCCAAAACTGCACACGTGCATACGTTCAGGCCCCAGACTTAGACACTTTTGGTTCCTGTAAGTAGCTTTGACAGAGATCAGCGGTATTCCTTGGGTAGAAGCTGTTTTCTTTTAAAAAACAGATGTTGATGACAATAAAGTCTAAAGAGAAGACTGCAATGTAACGGAATTTTAAAATCACTTCTATTTAGAGGAATCCACAGGACATGTTTTAAGAAAATACACCGTCCCACATTATTATATTACTAGTTTCATTGATGAAAAGGCTCAGCTACATTTAGCTTAACATCCTTAATACAAAGGGGCACCTCAAAACACATTTCCAGGCCAAAAATGGTGTAGATTTCTTGTCCTTTTCAATTAGACCTTACTTTCTATCAATGGGGTTCCCTTGTTACCTCTTTTTCCTTTTTTTAAACTTTATTTTACTTTAAGTTCTGGGATACATTTGCAGAACATGCAGGTTTGTTACATAGGTATACACGTGCCATGGTGGTTTGCTGCACCTATCAACCCATCCTCCAGGTTTTAAGCCCCACATGCATTTGGTATTTGTCCTAATGCTCTCCCTCCCCTTGAACCCACTCCCCGACAGGCCCTGGTATGTGATATTTCCCTCCCTGTGTCCATGTGTTCTCATTGTTCAACTCCCACTTATGAGTGAGAACACGTGGTGTTTGGTTTTCTGTTCCTGTGTTAGTTTGCTGAGAATGATGGCTTCCAGCTTCACTCATGTCCCTGCAAAGGACATGAAACATGAACTCTTTCTTTTTTATAGCTGCATAGTATTCCGTAGTATATATATGCCACATTTTCTTTATCCAGTCTATCATTGATGGGCATTTGGGTTGGGCCAAGTCTTTGCTATTGTAAATAGTACTGCAATAGACATACGTGTGCATGTGTCTTTATAGTAGAATGATTTAAAATCCTTTGGGTATATACCAGTAATAGGATTGCTGGGTCAAATGGTACTTCTGGTTCTAGATCCTTGAGGAATCACCACCCTCTTTTTCCTTTTTCAAAATTAAGAAAAGCAAGTGGTTTTTCACTTATGAGAAAATAAAAAAAAGAAACAGAAAAGAAAACAAGGATTCTATTTGGATATTTAACTATTTTTTAAAAATAGAAAACATATTAATATGATTAAAAGCTCAAAAAAGTCAGAAAGATTATCAGCAAAAACTCCCCCTTCTGCCCCACTCCAGACACAAAGTTCCCCTCCCCAGAGGCAATCAGTGTCTTTACCCTTCCAGAGGTATGTCGTGCATAAGCAAACACACATTCCTGCCCATTATTTTTTCCTTTTACCTATTATATCACACACACTATCTGTTGTTTTTTTCATTTAGCAATATATCCTGGGGTAATTCTCTTTCATTATATGAAGAGTTTTCTTTTCAGCTGTGTAATATTTTGTTGCAATTTATTTAGTAAGTCCCCTACTGACAGCTGTTTGGGTTGTTCCCAATCTGTTGTGATTACCAAAAGGCTTCAGAAGTAACTTGTATATGCATATCCCTACATATGCTCGGATAGCCTTACAAGAAATTCCTTGAAACAGAAGTTTAGAGCCTACAAAATTAGCTGGATGTGTTGGCGCATGCCTGTAATCCCAGCTATTCAGGAGGCTGAGACAGAAGAATCTCTTGAACCTTGGAGGCGGAGGCTGCGGTGAGCTGAGATCACACCATTGCACTGCAGCCTGGGCAACAAGAGTGAAACTCTGTCTCAAAAAAAAAAAAAGCTTAGAGTCAAAGATAGGAGCATTTGTAACAGTGATGATGAATTAGACTTTCATTTTATTTTATTTTATTTTATTTTTTTCTGGACAGAGTCCTGCTCTGTCACCCAGGCTGGAGTGCAGTGGCATGATCTCAGCTCACTGCAACCTCCGCCTCCCAGGTTCAAGCGATCCTCCCACCCAGCCTCCTGAGTAGCTGGGATTACAGGCACGCATCCCCATACCTGGCTAATTTTTGTATTTTTTGTAGATATGGGGTTTTGCCATGTTGCCCAGGCTAGTCTTCAATTCCTGGGCTCAAGTAATCCACTGCCCCCGCCTCCCAAAGTGCTGGGGTTACAGGCGTGAGCCACTGCACCTGGCCTACACTTTCATTTTGAAATCACCTATAACCCCTTCTTCAGTGTTAGTCATACTAACATTTTAATGTATAATTTTCCAAAAATGCTCATTTAACAAACATATACCAAGTCCCGAGGGGCTATGTGTTCTAGTAGGCCCTGAACACAATAGCACTGCACAAAGCTGGCTTCTAGAACGGAGGGAGAGGCACCCAGTAGATGAGAGAAACTGTTATGAGTTGCTCCACGTCACTCGGGTGTGAAATTTTCTCCCTAAATCCCATCAAATCTGGATCTCAGCTTTACCCTTGCCAAAGTCTGTACCAAGTTCCACATTAGCTGCCAGGGTCGTTTCCTTTCCCATGGATTGTACCAAAATCCTGGGGTTTTTGTGGCCAGAAAATTAGAAGCAGCTCTCACATCCTCAACCCACTGCTGTCACAGTTTCTGGGGTTGTCCTTGGTGGATCTGATCCCTGGGGGGCTGGAGAGCGCTTGCTCAAAGCCCTCCTCTGTTCTATCAACCCCCAGGTGGGTTCCCACCATGGAGACATCTGCTTTGCACCCTCAGAGGAAATCCCTGCTCCCACTGAATTCTGCACCCAGGAGTTTACTCAGTTTCCTGGTTCAGTATTCTTTTTAAAAACACCAGCTTCTACTCCTTCCTTCCCTTGCCCAGTGCTAGCGCCTTCCCCAGAAACTCACCAATACCTGGGAGCTATGACCCTCCCAAAGAGCCTAGACTGATTAGACCACAAAGGTTCAGCTGCTTTGAGAATTGGGAGAGGGGAAATCACATTTTCCTTCCTGGGGTTTCTGTATCCACGGAAATAAAGCAAAAATTAATATCTAAGTGATTGATCCCATTGCATAAAGGAATAAATAAAAATAAAATGACAAGCTCTGGTAAGCCTTGTTTTGTTTACTGCTGTATTCTCTGCACCTAGAATAATGCCTGACACATAGTAGATGCTCAAGAAATACTTGTTGGCTGAAAGAATGATGTGTTAGGAGGAAAAAGAATGCGGAAATGTCTAAGGGAGAACATTGGAGCTAGTAGGTGACTGCTTTAGACTGGGTGGTCAGAGATAGTTTTTCTGAGGAGGTGACATCTTGACGGGTTTTTGAGGATCAGAAGGAATCAGCTCTGTGAACTGTATTGGGTGGAGCCATCCAGGTAGAGGAGGGCATGGAGGGCTTTGGAACTGGAAGAGAGTTTGAGGTGAAGTGAGCCCAGAAAGAAGCCTTGGACAAAGGCAGCAGGTTGTGGGGGACCTTGCAGGATGTGTGAAGGCACGTGTAGAACGCATGCAAACTGCGACGCAAAAACTTTCAATGACTTTGAGCAGGGGAATAAAATGATTTTGCTTTTAAACTTCTTTACATTTTTAAAGATCTTCTGGGCAGCTGGTTAATAGTATATTTGAGCAGACAAGCGGGTAAATCAGATCTGTAGAGAGGTTACTACTATCGTCACTGAGATGACATGGCTGGAACTGGGGATGGTGCTCGGAAACATGGAAAAGTGTGGGTAGATTTGAGATAAATTTGGAGGCAGACAAAACTCAATTATGGATCCAAGGTGGGAGATGAGAAAAAGAGGGAAACTATAAGAATTATTCCCAGGCTTTTCCCTCGGAAGAATTGGAATCTGGGCATCACTGGGATGCGAAGTGAGGGTGAGGCAGGCTGAGGAACGCAGGCTGGGGAGTTTGTGATCATTGTCTACATAACGCTGGTGTGGTGTTAAGAATGGGGGAGAGTCAGACAGCAAGGTACTAGTCCTGCCTGTGCCAGGGCAACTGTGGGATAATGGGCAGGTTACCCAAACTCTGTGCCCCAGGTTCCTGATCTGGAAGGAAATAATAATAGCTCCTTTCTAACTTTTTATAAGGATCAATGGAGATAATCTATGTAAAATGCTTACAATAGTGTCTGTCACATAGTAAAGTATCCAATACAATTTAGCTCTTTTTCTCTACTTCTACACTGGCATTTAAGATGGATGTATGGTGTTCCATTTTATGAATCAAATATTTATTCAAATCCCCATTTGTATTCTTTTCAGTGTTGCAGCTTATTAATAGTAGCACAGTGTTAAAAGCACAGACTTAGGAGCTAAACTCCCTGGATTCAAATCCTGACCCAAGCACTAACCAGATATATAACCTTGGACAAGTTAACTAAGCTCTTGGTGCCTCAGTTTCCTAATCCCTAAAATGAAGATAATAACAATAGCACCTACTAGTACAATCTCAGAAGAGATTCTATTCTAATTAAATCATTACACTCATATATTACACTCGTTAAATTAAGTGAGTATAAAGGTCTAGCTCTTTTAGAACAATGTGCTAGAACTCGAATATATTAAACATCGTGTAAGCATTAGCTTTTATCATTATGTGCCAGCTACTCTTTTACATGTGTTATGTGTATTTCCTCAACTAATATTTATAATACCCCTATGAAATAGGTATAACTATTATGCCAATGTTATCAATCAGAAAACTGTGGTGCAGAGATTTAAGCCTAGACTCCAGAACCCCTTGCTTTAACAATTACTATTTGTGGCACATCATTTTATATGTATTTTTGCTCATCATATGACTATCTCTTTAGGATAAATTCCAAGAAATGGAATTTCATAATTTAAAAAACCCTATTTTAAGGCCTTTGGTGCATATTAACAAATTACTTCCCAGAATTTGTAGCAATTTACAATCCCTTGAAAGCAATATCATGGCTATGCTTTCTCACAGGATTGCATTCTTTATAGTTAAGTAATTCTTATTAATATTGCTATACCAGTTCTTTTTTGGTTAATATTTGCATAGTATATAGTTCTTCCATTCCTTAATTTTAATCTTTCTATGTCTTTATTTTTTAGGTTTACATCTTGTAATCAATGTGTATCTAGATTTTGGCTTTTTATCCATCTGAATACTCTATCATAAAAAGAAAGCTTAATTCATTTACTTTCACTGTGATTACCGATATAGTGGGACTTTCGTCCTGATACATAATTTTGCATTTTTAATTTCCCATACTTCTTTCTTTTCCTTTCCATCTTTTTAGTCCTCTAATGGATCCCTTGAGTTTTCTTTATTTCTCCCTTGGTTTCCTTGATTAGTTTGAAATTGTATATTCTATTTCTATTTTTTAAGTGATTGACCTTACATTTTTAATATGCTTATTTAACTTAACAAATTCTATCTTCATCCCAAGCAAGATTGGCATCTTTGTGTGCATTAATTGCAAATGATCTGCCCTTCACTCATCTATGATAATATTGCTAATAGACTAACTTTATTAATACATTTCTCTCTCTCCAATTATTCTTTAACAAATATTCATGCAGAACTTCTGGCTATGGCCTAATGAGGAAACTGGCAACCTCTTTTCCCATAAAACCAGCTATGAAGACAGACAAAATTGATAAAAATAACCTTTTCAGTATTTTGGAAACTGATCAAAGGCAGACCACCTGAGAAGCTTTTATGCTTGAAAAACTGCTGAACTTTGGATACGGACAGTGGGACTCTGTAACGTCTTAGCCTGGGGCTGCTTCTCTCCCCAGCTTAGCTGATGTGAAGTTTGCCAGGCTTGGGCAGGTCAAGAATACTGGCAGCTTCTCTGCCAGGATTGTAGGGAATTCACCAGATTTGGAGCAGTGGGCAAAGCCCATAACCAGAGGCATTGTTGGTGAAATGACCATGCCAGCCACAGGTAAGTGGTTGGGGACAGTGGTCTACTAGCCTTAGGTTGTGTGGTTGGGGCCAGTGTATTCCCAGCTGAGGCTATGGGTATACACAGTAGGGAATGAAGAGGGCTCAGAATCCCACATCAAATTCCCACTCAGAATTCCATTGTCATGTCTCCCTAATATCTTCCAATCTGGGTTAGTTCCTCAGTCTTTTTTTCTTTTCATGATCTTGACACTTATTTTTTTTCTTTTTCAGGCAAAGTCTCGCTCTGTCACCCAGATTGGAATGCAGTGGTGCAATCTCGGCTCACTGCAACCTCCACCTCCTGGGTTCAAGCAATTCTTGTGCCTCAGTGTCCTGAGTAGTTGGGATTACAGGTGGGCGCTGCCAAGTGGACTAATTTTTGTATTTTCAGTAAAGATGGGGTTTCAATATGTTGGCCAGGCTGGTCTTGAACTCCTGACATCAAGCGATCCACCGGTCTCAGCCTCCCAAAGTGCCAGGATTACAGGCGTGAGCCACCACGCCTGGCAGGTCTTGGCACTTTTGAAGAGCACTATTGAGCAGTTTGTAGAATGAGTGCTCCTCAACTTGGAATAAGACAAGGATAACTATTAGGAATGTGCTAGAGAATGTATAGGAAAAGATGGATAGAATGAATAAAGAATTATATGGGAGTATTTCAGAAAAGAAATGGAAGCACTATAAAACCCAATGAAAATTCTAGAACTGAAAAATACAATATTTGAAATCATGTCTTCGGATGGGATTCATAGCAGCTGGGACATTGGGGTATTCAGAATGAAGGATCTGTGAACTTGGAGATAGGGCAAAATAAATTATTCAAACTGAAGCAGAATGAAAACAAAACTATTTTTTAAATGAACAAACTGTCAGTGACATGTGGAATAATATCAAGTAGTTGACATATGTAATTGAAGTCACAGAAGACAGAACATGACAGAAATAAAATGAAAACAAAAATGATGGCCGAATATTTCTTAAACTTGATGAAAAACATCAATACACAGATCCAAGAAGTTTGACAAATCCCAAATGAGATAAATACAGACACATCATGGTCAAATTGTTTAAAAAGATATGAAGAAAATATTAAAAGAAGCCAGAGGGAAAAAAGAAAAATTATATACAAGGTAACAAATATTTGTATTGCTGTTGGTTTTTAAAATTAGAAACAACAGAAGCCAGAAGACATTTGAAAAACATCTCCAAAGTGCTGAAAGAAAAAAACCTTCAACCTTAAATCTTGAAATGATATATCCTTAAAAAATTAAGAAGGCCAGGCGCAGTGGCTCACACCTGTAAACCCAGCACTTTGGGAGGTTGAGGTGGGCAGCTGACCTGAGGTCAGGAGTTTGAGACCAGCCTGGCCAATATGGTGAAACCTGATCTCTACAAAAATTACAGAAATTTACCCGTGTGGTGCCACACACCTGTAATCTCAGCTAATCGGGAGGCTGAAGCATGAGAATCACTTGAACCCAGGAGGTGGAGGTTGCAGTGAGCCGAGATTGTACCACTGCACTCCAGCCTGGGCAACAGAGTGAGACTTTGTCTCAAAACAACAACAACAACAACAACAACAACAACAAAAATTAAGACAAAATGAAGACATTTTCAGATAAACAAACATTGAGAGAATTTGTAGCCAGTAGACCTTCACTACAAGAAGTGCTAAAGGGAGTTCCTCAAACCAAAGGGACACTATACCAGATAGAAACACATGTGACCAGGAAGAAATAAAGAGTTCCAGAAACAGTAAGCATGGGGGTAAACAGAAAAGGCTTTTTTCTCTTTCCTTAATTTTCTGAATGTGCAATTGATAATTTAAAGCAAATGAATGATAACAATATACCATGGGGTTTATAACATATGTAAAGTAAAATATGTAATCATAATACTACAAAGTACAGTAGGAGCTAAATGAAGTATATTGTACAGTTTTTATTACATGTGACTTAGCATATTAATAAATTGCAGTCTGTAAAAAACTAAAGTTGCATATTGCAATCTCTAGAGTAAGAGCTACAGATAAAAAAGAGGCATAACTAAAAATCCAATGGAAGAGATAAAATAAAATACTAAGAAATAACACAAAGAAAATCAGAAAAGAAGAAAAAATGAACAAAAACGGGGGAAATAAATAGGAAGCAAATAACATGATAGTAGACATAATCTAAAATAATAATTTATCAATAATTACATACATGCAAAGAAGCTAAGCACTTAGATTAAAACCTCAGTGCCTTAAGCACATATCTGGTTCTAATAACTTCATGGTCAATTTGGTTTTTAATTGGCTTTTACAGCTCTGATTTTAGCTTTCTTTTTCTACTTTCCAGTACTTGTGGATTTCCTTTGCATATTTTTGAGATGGGCTGAATATGAACTGTTTTTAATAAATATATAATATTTACATAATTATATATATGTGTGTATATATATAATATAAATCACGGCTCACTGCAGCCTCGATCTCCCCAGGCTCAAGCGATCCCCCCACCTCAGCCTTCTGAGTAGCTGAAACTACAGGCACACACTACCACGTCCAGCTAATTTTTGTATTTTTAGTGGAGATGGGGTTTCTCCAAGTTTCCCAGGCTGGTCTCGAACCCCATGGCTCAATCAGTCTGCCTGCCTCAGCTTCCCAAAGTGCTGGGATTATAGGCATGAGCCATAGTGCCCGGCCTTTAAATATATATTTAAAGCACAACTTCCCTGTGTTTGGAGGTAGGGTAGGGAATCTGGGAGCTTCCCGCAGCAGTTCAGTCTATGATATTGGCAACTTTATTTAAAAAATGTAAATAATGAATGCCTGCTGAATTTATTCTGTCTTAAGCTAATAATAAGTTTCTAACTTTATTTTAAAAATAATTGGCTCATTGTCCTCATTTGCTAAATAACCTAGCCTTCCTCCACTGATTACAAACATTTGGGTGCATTGCTGTATTTCTGCTCTGTCACCACGCTTCTCTGTTTTTGCACCAGTAGTACAGTCTTACAATTATTTCAGCTTTCCATTATTTCATTCAGTCATAGTGTCTGCTAGGTAAAAGCCCCTACCATCACCCCATTCCAAACATTTTGGCTATTCTACTTAGATGAACTATAGGATAATTTTGTCAAGTTAAAACATTTTCTGTTTGGATTTTATTTGGGATAATGTTAAAGATGTAGTATTACTTGGGGGAAGAATTGGTATCTAAGTGGTCTTAGATTTTCCCACCCAGAAACATGGCACGCTTTTTCATGTATTCAAGGCATGAATGTCTCTCAATAAAGTTTTGCAGTTTTCTTCGTGAATGTTCTGTCCATTTTTTCATAACGGTATTCCTCCATCCCTCTTCAGTAACTGTGTTTTGCTGAGTAAGATCTCTTTATCATATATGTGGGTTTTCTTGTCTTGACCTTGTGTTTAATGAATAGAGTATTAAAAAGGTTTTTCTTTTTAAACATTCACTAACATGGTAATGCATTAAAATTCTTTTTCTTTATTTTTATTTAACTGTTTTGTTTGTTTTGTTTTTTCAGATGGAGTCTCTGTCACCCAGGCTGGAGTGCAATGGTGCAATCTCAGTTCCCTGCAACCTCCATCTCCCTGGTTCAAGCAATTCCCATGACTCAGCCTCCCGAGTAGCTGATATTACAGGTGCCCACCACCACGTCCGGCTAATTTTTTTGTATTTTTAGTGGAGACGGGGTTTCACCATGTTGGCCAGACTGGTCTCGAACTCCTGACCTCAGGCAATCTGCCCACCTCGGCCTCCCAAAATGTTGGGATTACAGGTGTGAGCCACAGTACCCGGCCTATTTAACTATTTTTATTGAGGCATAACATACAATAAACTGTGCAGGGGTACTGATCTTATGTTTTCATCTTGGTGAATTTTTGCATCTGTCTAATCAGGTCAAAATATGGCTCTTTCCAGTATCCCAAAAGCCCCCCTCATCCCACTTCCACCCACACCAACCCCTGAGGTAACTACTGTGTATTTCTATCAACAGGGAATAGGTTAGCCTGCTTATGACTTTAATATCAATCAAATCATGCACTATGCACTTTAGTGTCTGGATTCTTCCATTTAATATAATATCTTTAGGTTCACCTATTTTGTTGCTCTTATCAGTACTTTGTACTTTTTATTGTTTTGTAGTATTCTATTGTATGTTTGTGGGTGCATGTGTGTATATATATTTGTGTGTACACATATTTGTGTGTACACATGCACGCAAATATTTATGTACACACACCTATATTCCATGATTGACGTATCCATTCTCCTGTTGATGGGTCTGTGGGTTGTTTCTAGTTTTTTGCTATTACAAACAAAGCTACTATGAACATTCTTGTGCATGTTTTTTTTGTGCACATATGTGCAGCTTGTTGTTGGGTGAACACAATGGGTGAATTTGCTGGGTCACAGGGTATGCACCTGTTGACTTTAATAGATGCTACCAAATGATATTCAAAAGTGGTTATGACATTTTACATCCCCACCATCAATGATTGAAAGGTCCAGACGCTTCCTGTCTTCACTAGCATTTGGTAGTGTCAGGCTTTTAAATTTTAGTTATTCTGGTGGGTGTGTAGTGGCATCTCATTATGGCTTTAGTTTGCATTTACTTGATAAGTAGTATAATGTGCAGTATTTTTTCACATGCTTGTTAGCCATTTGGATATTCTCTCTTTTTAAGTTAAATATTTTTACACATTTTAAAATTGGTTTGTCTTCTGATTGATTTGTAGGAGTTGTTCATATATTTCATATATGAGTCCTTTTTCTTACCTGTACAAAGATATTTGTCTGGGACTTGCTTTTTTATTCCCTTAATGATTTCTGTTGATGAACAGAAGTCTTCAATTTTAGTGAAGTTCAATTAATCAGGTTTTTTTTTTTTTTTTTTTTTTTTAATTTAGGGCTACTGATTTATTGTGTCGTAAGAAATCTTGGCTTCCTCCAAGGTCTTGAAGCTATTCTCTTATATTTCCCTTTGGAAACTTTATTGTTTTATCTTTCATATTTAAGTCTACAATCCATCTCACGTTAATTTCTGTGCATTGTAGGAGGTAGGGGTTCACACTTAGTTTTTTTGCCCTATTCAAGTTTCAGCACCAGCTGTTGAAAAGATAATTCTTTCCTCCACTGAATTACATTGGTATTGTCTTTGTGAATCAGGTGAGCATATATGTGGGTCTGTTTCCGCACTGCATTTTATAACACAGATCTACTTATCTATTCTTTCACCAATACCATGCTGTCTCAGTTACTATAGCTTTGTCATTTTTGTAAGACTCAACATTTTGTACTGTAAATTCTCCAATTTTGTTCTTCAAGGCTGTCTTAGCAATTCTAGGTCTCTTGCATTTCCTTGTAAAATTCAGAACCAACTTGTCAATTTCAACAACCATAAACTTTCTGGGATTTTGATTGTGATTTTATTGAACTTATATATCAGTTCAGGAAGAATTAATCTCTTAACGATATTGAGTCATCCAATCTGTGAACATGTGTGTCTCTCATTTATTTAACTCTTTTTAAATTTCTCCCAGTAATTTTGCTGTTATTGTTGTTTTTTCAATATACAAGTCATGCACATATTTTGTTAACTTTATTCTCAAGTATTTCATAAATACATATTTTTATAAATATGTACATAAATATTGTATATATACATATATAAAATATATATATATATTTAGAGACAGAGTCTCACTCTGTCACCCAGTCTAGAATGCGGTATAACCATAGCTTGCTGTAATCTTCAACTCCTCAGCTCAAGCCATTCTCTCACCTCAATCTCCCAAATAGCTGGGACTACCACCATACCCAGCTATTTTTTTTTCTTTCTTTCTTTCTTTTTTTTTTTTTTGTAGACAGGGTTTCACTGTGCTACTCAGGCTGGTCTTGAACTCCTGGCCTCAAGTGTGTTCCTCCTGCTTTGACCTCCCAAAGTGCTAGGATGACAGGCATGAGCCTCTGGGCCCGGCCTATTTTATATTTTTTGAATCCATTATAATGGTGTAGACCTTTAAAATTTTTCCTTGCCAATTGTTTGTGGCTATTTTATGGAAACGCAGTTTTATAGATTGAGTTTGTATTAATGTACTTATTAGTTCTAATAGTTTGTAATAGATTTTTTGGAATTTCTACATACAAAATTAGGGCATCTGCAAATAAAGACAGTTTTACTTCTTCCTTTCTACTTTTTATGGTCTCTTATTTATTTTTCTTCAGAAAGGACTTCCAAATATTCTCTCTGTAGACTGATGGTCCTAATTGAAGTCATATGTAAAATGGCTATAAAAGTGCTAGGACAAGGAAGGCTTCTTTGGAAAGAATATTGGATAATTTAATTGAAGCAATGATCTGAATATGATTTCTCACTGAATGCCCCTGTTGATAGAAAATGTTTACACACAAAAATGTATGTAATGTACATGCATAATAAATATGTATATCAACAACCACATGGTGAATCACCGTCATAGCAAATGAAAAAAAAACAAAACAAAACAGAAAAAACCAACAACTTTGCCTGAAGGAAAATTCTTGTGAGTTACCACAAAATGCTCAAAAGCTTGAATGCAGAGGTCTTAAAACAAACTTTGCTTCTGTCAAACTTTGCCTCTTTATGTCTCAAGACTTTTTAGAAAGCAATTTTCCCTGTATTTATCCACATAAACACACAAGATAAGGGCAGGATTTCTGTCTTCTATTTCTAAGTTGCACCTTGCCAATTAGGTGTTCCATGGACATTCCTTGAATGAGTGAATGCATGAATAAATGAAAAGAATGAGTGAGTGGATGAGAGAGCTCAGCCCCAATCTTCAGTTTTCTTTGATAACTCACCCTATTGGACTTAGAATTTATTTGCTATTTTCCATATGCTGTTCAGATAATCTGGTTTCCCGTTTACAACTTGATTCCATTAAAGGAATGTTCCCAGCTGTAGTAAACTGTTTTCAAAGATTGTGCAACAATCTCTTTGCCCCCACTTGCCACATCTACCCTGTTTCTCAGAGGTTACCCCTGGTAATAGTCAAACAGAGAATTAGAAAAAGTAGATTGGACAGAATTTGACTTTTTATTTTTGGAGACGGAGTTTCGCTCTTGTTACCCAGTAACTGGGTAACCATTGCACTGGAGTGCAATGGTGCAATGGTGCAATCTTGGCTCACTGCAACCTCTGCCTCCTAAGTTCAAGTGATTCTCCTACCTCAGCCTTCCGAGTAGCTGGGATTACAGGCACCAATCACCATGCCCAGCTAAATTTTTGTATTTTTCTTTAGTAGAGACAGGGTTTCACCATATTGGCCAGTCTAGTCTCGAACTCCTGACCTCAGGCGATCTGCCCGCCTCGGCCTCCCAAAATGCTGGGATTACAGACATGAGCAACTGCGCCCAGCCAGAATTTGACTTTTTTTAAAACCTAAATTTGGTTGTATCAATCGTTCTGCATGCATTGTATAGTTATGGTCCTGGAAGTTATGTTATAATTATCATGCAGCTTCAGTGAACTTCAATCCACCATCTACCTGCTCTGACCTCTCTACTCATTGCCCCTCCATCTACATTGAGACAGGTGGCCCTACTCTCTGTCTGCACTCAACAGTCCTGCCAATGTCTATCAGCCCTCTATTCCCCGTAATAGTTTACTCACACCCATGTACATGATCATCTCTCTATATAATTTCCATAGACCCCAAGGGTCCCAGTGCAGTGCTTTGCAGAAACTAGAACTTTAGAACAGTACTTGCTAAATGCACAAAGTAAAAGAGGAGATGGACAGATGGGTAGACATCAAAGATGGGATGTAACCAATACATAGTCAGTGTTACAATCAGCAAGATACAGTATACACACATTAAATTACATTGGATTGTTTTCTAGTAATTATGGTTCTGGGTTTATAATGGTTTTGAGAGAGGCATTAGCAATTCCTACCTTGGATTAGTCACAATGAATGTTTAGTTTTCTGTCGGAAGGCACATTATTTATTTAATGTCACAATACTAAAATCATTTCATTCTGCAATGTTCAATAAACAGAAAAAACCCGCCTAACATCTATATTAAATTGTTGCTAAGAAAGTAAACATTTCTCCCCCTGTTTTCTCTAAGTTGATTAAGCACCAGTATATTTAAAAATGTTTCCCAAGCCTGAGAAGGCTCCCCTCTGTACTTACAACTATTCAGTGTAGAATGTTTTTCCTACCACTTGATTACAATTTGGCAGTAGTTTCTGAATAATTTACAAATTTTAAATTTCTGTGCCCCAAACACACATGTGTTTGCAGCTAAACAGACTTGAATGAATATGCAAATTGCACTTTTATGTCAAAAATGAGTGAATGCAGCTTCATGCAGAAAAAAGCTAACTGTCACCCTTGTGTTTTTGTTTAGACTAATCTGTGTGCTGTCGCCCCCACATCAGACTGCATCAACATTTTCTTTGGGATATTAGACGTAAATGTTTATGGCTGCAAAGAGCCTAGGAGGGATTGGCACTTATTAAAAACGACCCTGGAGTATTTTCTTTGGTTTCCACATAAATATCCCAGGGAAGCGTTCAATGGAATGAGACTGCCAGGTAGAAGGAAATGAGCATTGCAGCAGGATGCTGGGGTCTCCTGGGTCCTGTCACATGAGAGGCCTCATCCAGGAGTGCAGCAAGAAGGCTGAGACCAGAGAACTGGGTGGAGCTGTCTTCTTCTCACTGTGGAAGATGATGCTGCTGCTGATGGGAAATGTCTCTCCCTAAGGCCAGGAATTTCTGCTTCCCCTGCCCCTCCCCAAAACTTCAATTTTTAAGAGTCATCTAAAGACTAGATACCATATGTAGATTTCATCCCATCTTCAATGTGGAGGCCAAGCCTTGGTGTGTTATCAAGATGGGGCAACCTCCTACACCACACTCAGTTTCATTCACAGGACGAAGTCGGCGAGAGCTCACTATGCCTTCTCAAAGGTTGGGAGCTGGTTCCTGAAGTTGACACATGGAGGTGTTCTTTCTTGATTTTAGAAAAAGCTAAGAATCTTATACCAGCATCTCAGACACTGAGGACGTGATTCTAGTCCTCTCTGATTCAACCAAAATGTATCAAAAATCCACTATACAAAGGCCCATTAAGTTCTCCTGATATTAACCTCTCCAATGTAATCATTGTCCTCCAGCTTTTACCCCTAGACTGCCTGAAATTTAGGTAATGTCATTGCACTCCCAATGGTCTTTACCTCATATCATCCCGCTACAGTGGCTATCACCAAGGTCACAAACAACCTCCACAAATCCAAATAAGATGAACATTTTCCAGTTTCCATCTCACCTCTCATCAGTATTGGTGCTTTTGATCACTTCCTCCTTTTTGAAACCCTTATTTCTCTTGACTTCAATAACACCACACTCACTTTTTCTCCCTCCTATTCCTGGCAGCTCCTGTCTTTTTTTTGCAGGCCCATTTCTCTCTACCCAGTCTTTAAATGCTGACAGACTAGAAACTGCACAGTCATCTCAAGAGGCACAGAAAGAGCATTTAACAAAGCCCAACATTCTTTAGTGTTAAAAACACTCAATAAACTAGGAAAAGAAGGGAACTTAACCTGACAAAAGCAAGGAAATGGAACCTGCCCTAGAGCCTCCAGAAAGGAGCAGATCCCTGACATCACACTCCAATCTAGCCTGGTGACACCATGTTGGACTTCGAATCCATTGAACTAGGAGATAATAAATTTATGTCGTTTTAAGCCAATTTATCATAATTAGTTATAGAAGCAATAGAAAACTATTATAATGCAGCCATCTATGAAAAACTCTAATAATACAGTATAATAATACAGCCATCTATGAAAAACCCACACCTAACACCAACTTAAGGGTGAAAGACTGGATATTTTTCCCTTAAGATCAAGAACAAGACAAGGATGTCTAGTTGCAGCACTTCCATTCAACATCTAATTCAGGGTATCTAATTCATGGTAATTAGGTGAGAAAAAGAAATAAAAAGCATTCAGATTGGAATGGAAAACATAAAACTAGCTCTATTTGCACATGAAATCATCTTGCATATAGTAAATCCTAAGAAAATCACAAAAATTGGGCATAATAAATATGTTCAGAATAGTTGCAGGATACAAGATCAATATGCAAAAGTTAATTGTATGTCTATAACTAGCAAGAACAATCAGAAAATAAGACAATGATTTCATCTATAATGACATCAAAAAGAAGAAAGTACTTGGAAATAAATTTAAAATAAGTTCAAGACATATACACTGAAAACTATAAAACATCACTGAAAGAAATTAAAGAAGACTTTAAAAAATGAAAAGTTATTCTATTACAATTGATTGGAATATTTAAAATATTATTATAATATCAATACTCCCCAAATTGATCTACAGATTCAGTGCAATCCCTATCAAAATTCCAGATGGCTTTTCTGTAGGTATTAGTAAGCTCATTATAAAATTCATGTGGAAATTCAAGGGACCCAGAGGAACCAAAACAATACTGAAAAAGAACAAACTTGGAAGACTCACACTTTCTACTTTAAAAACACAAAGCTATAGTGATCAAGACTGTGTAGTATAGGCATAAAAATAGACATACAGATCAATGGAATAGAATTGAGAATCCAGGGAAAAAAACCCTTACATTTCTGGTCAATTGATTTTTGACATGGGGGAAATAGTCTTTCACCAAATGTTGCTGAGACAACTGATATCCACATGCAAAAGGGTGAACTTGGATCCTTATCTCTCTACGTACAAAAGTTAACAGAAAAGGACCAGAGACCTTCATGTGACAGCTAAAAATACAAAACTTTTAGAAGAAAATATAGATGTGAATCTGCATGTCCTCAGATTAGGTAATAGTTTCTTAGCCATGACACCAAAAGCACAAGTTACAAAAAAAAAAAATGTAAATTGCACTTTATCAAAGTAAAACACTTTTGTGCTTCAAGGAATATAATCAATAAAGTGAAAACCCAAAGAATGAGAAAAAATTTTTGTAAATCATACATTTCGTAAGGGACTTGTATCCAGAATAAAAAATGTATACACAATGCTACAATAAAAAGACAAATAATCCAATTTTAAAATGGGCAAAAGATTGGAATAAGCATTTCTCCAAAGAAGATATATAAATTGTCAAAAACACATGAGAAAATGCTTGCATTATTAGGGAAATGCAAATCAAAACTGCAATGAGATGTCACTTCATGTCCACTAGGATGACTATAAAAAACAGACAATAACAGGCGTTGATGAGGATATGGAGAGCTTAAACCTCATATATTGCTAGTAGGAATGTAAAATTAATGCAGCTGCTTTGGAAAAACAGTTTGGCAGCTCCTCAAAAAGTTGAACATAGAATTGCCATATGACCCAGCAATTCCATTCCTAGGTATATAAAAAAATTGAAGACATATGTCCATACAAAAACTTGTGTATCATTGTTTATAGCAGCCTTGTTCATAAAAGCTCTAAAATGGAAACAACTCGATGTCCATCAATTGATGAATGGGTAAACAAAATGTGGTATAGCTATACAATGGAATATTATTTAGTGATCAAAAGGAATAAAATACTAACACATGCTACAACATGGATGGATCTTAATATCATTATGCTAAGAAGCTAGACATAAGAAGTCACATGTTATACAATTCCACTTATACGAAATGTCCAGATTAGGCAAATCCACAGATACACAAAGTAGATTAGTGGTTGTAAAGGTTAGGAAGATGATGGAATGGGGATGAATGCTAATGGATGTGTGGTTCATTTTTGGGGTGACAAAAATATTCTGGAATTAGATAGCAGTGATAGCTGCATAACCCTGTGAACTTATTAAAATACTGAATTGTACACTTAAAAATGAATTTTATGTATGCAAATTATATCTCAATAAAGTTTTTATATATTAACAAGACAAAACAAAACAGTGGATGGGCCTCAAGCTTTGGTCCCAAGTCTATTCTTTTTCTGCATTTTCCCTGGGCAATCTCTTTGACTCCTACGACTTCAGCTATAACTGAGGCACCTGTCAATCTCAAGTTTTTATCTCTATCACAAATCTCTCCTCTGAGTTTCTCTGAATTTCCTACTTGAAGGCTTCAAAAGCACCTCTCATTTGACATAACCCAGGCTAAAATTTTGCTTTCCCCTTCTCCACCAAAGCCTGGTCTTCCTTCAGTGTTGCCTATTCAGCAAGTGGCACCACCATCCACTGATTTACCAGAGTTGGAAATGGGAATGGCACTTTCTTGTTCTTATGCCTTGTTGGTGTTGAGGAGGTACAATAAATGACAGTCCCTTTCCTCTGCTCAAGTTGATATTCAATGATGTCAGGTTGATACGGAAGATTTTTTTGTCAGCTTTATTACTGATAAAGCCAGTACTGGAAAATATGGCTTAGTTGCTTAGTACCAGATGATTTCCCAACACTGAGCCCCAGATGTAGGCACACTGAACACGCATTCATAAGCAGAACCAACAACCGCAGCCTCCCCAAACAGGGCCCTGTCTCTGCCTAACTTAGGGCAAACAGGAGCAGACAAGGATATGTATTTTTGGTGGTCAGAAAGAGGAGGGATCTGGGAGAGAGACATAAACTTGGAATTTGTGGGTATCTCAACTGTAGCTCAGCCATAAGAGTGGGAGATTGCCTGGGGAGAGTACAGAAAAAGAATAGGATTCAGGACTAAGGCTTGAGGCTGGTCAACTTTAAACACTGCATAGAGGAATATGAGCTTTTGATGGAGACAGAGCACCAGCCAGAAAAGGAGTGAAGTAATTGTGGTGTTGTGGAAGTCCATGGAAGAGAGTGTTTCAAGAAGGAAGGAGGCATCAAGCATCTTTATGCAGGGCCTTTGCACCTGTTGTTCTCAGCTGACTGTTCTTCCCCACCTATTTAGCTGCTTTAATTACTACTCATTTCTCCATCTAAGTGGCATTCCCACAGGGACACCTTCCCTTATTCCTCACTACCAGGCCTGGGTTAATCTCTTTCCCCCTTTACATGCCCTTATGGCCCCCGAAAATTTCCTACAACCCCTTGTGTTGACTGAAATATGATTAATACAAATGTAATTTATTAATTGAAATGTAATTAAATGCATGGGTATCATTCATGTCCCCACTTCACTGTTACTTCCATGACACTCTATTCACCTCTCTAACCCTTTGCTAAAAAATATTGGTGAGTATATAAACAAATCAGGGAACCATTGTAACAGTTTCACATAATAAAGGGTAGGTTTCAGGCTCATGTGTAGATGTTATTTTTGGAAATAGTGACTCTGTAGAAAATGCACTTGCCTACCATGATTCATATTTTCTACTAAACAAAGATAGGGAATAAAATGTATTTGGACTTGAGGCCTGAATTTCAGTGAGCTTTCCTTTCAAGAGGCACCGGGGAGATTATCCTGCAAACTGTTGACCTTCCTGGAAGATTTTGAAAACCCACACCTGCGAACAGGAAGACCCTTTGTGCTTCATGAGTGTTTGGTGAGTGACACTGAGTGCTTGACAGTGGGGAGGTCTGGGCTCTTTTCTATAAAGATTTTATGGCAGTGACAATGGGATGAGAGCATTTCTCACATGCAGCAGAGCAGAGTTTGTCTCGTGTAGCTCTCCTGTGCTTGTGGCAATGAACCTTTGATGATCGTCCTGCTATCTTGCACACCACATATACCTTCTTGTGCTCATTTGGACATCTTTTTAGTCTTATTGGGCTCTCTAATGGAGAGATACAGTGATCAGTTTCACAACTAGGTATGTGGTCATAAAAAACTCATGAGCTGAAGTCCTCTGATGTTTGCAGTTTTCTTCCTCCACTTATAAAGGTCAGCTTGAAGTTGGGTGATTCTAGTCACCCACTGGGTGTGAGCTGGGTTCCTACATGGACCATGTCTGGGACTTCGTAGATGTACTGATGATTGGGTGATGATGGAAATTTGGACCTGCTCACCCTTAAGACCTGTGTTAGCCCTTCTTCACGCTGCTATAAAGAACTACCTGCAGCTGGGTAACTTGTAAACAAAGAGGTTTAATTGACTCACAGTTCTGCATGGCTGGGGAGGTCTCAGGAAACTTAGAATCGTGGCAGAAGGGGAAGGGGAAGCAAGGCATGTCTTACACGGTGGCAGGAGAGAGGGAGAAAAGGAGGGGGGAGAGGGGGAGGGGGGAGAGAGAGGCAGGTGAAAGAGGGAGGGAGGGAGGGAGAGAGCTAGACAGCGAGAGAGAGCGAGAGCAGGGGAAGAGCCATACACTTATCAATCAACCAGATCTCGTGAGAATGCTATCACGAGAACAGTAAGAGGGAAATCCACACCCATGATTCAATCACCTCCCACCAGACCACTCCCCCAGCATGTGAAGATTATAATTTGAGATGAGATTTGGGTGGGAAGACAGAGCCAAACCATATCAAGAACCATCTGTGCTTAATATGCCTCTGCTCATTATTGGGATTTAACTCAATGGCAGTAGAAGTTACTGGGAATATTTGCTGGAAAGCATAACCTACTGACCTCTGTGGGGACATTAAAAGGTATACTACCAGAACTCATAATTTTGTCCTTCTTTCCAAAGCTTTCCTGGAGTAGGCTTTGACTAGGGGTAGAGACGGAGAAGTACAGAAGAATGCATTTTGGAGAAGAATCATTTTCTCCTCTCTTTCTCCTTTGACAAGGATTGATGGGTGTCTGGTTAAACGAGTGGCATCCTGTACACCCTGACCTTGGCCCTTGCCCTACCTCCTCCTTCAGAGCCTTGGTTGTCCCATAGTAGCTACCTGTACCCTACCTAAGGCCCCTGCCTTTCATGCGGTCCAACTCACACTGTTGGGGACCAAGAAAAACAAGCTTAGCCGGTAATAGCACAGTCTAGGAGTCAGACAGACTTGGGTTTGAATACTTGGTGACCTTGGGCAAGTTACTTAGCTTTTCTGGAACTCTGTTTCCTCACCTGGAAGACTGATATAATAGTACCCACTGCCTCATGAGCTAGTTGGAGGAATAAATGAACAAATGCAGACAAAGCAGAGTGCCCGGAACATTAAGTTGTCAAATAACTGTCAGTTATCATCATTGCCTTCATCATCATCATCATTATATCCATCAGTAAATTTTAGTTACAAGTGACAGAAGCACAACTTAAGTCAATTTAAGCAAAGAAAGAAAATAGTTTGGCTTGGTTAACTGAAATGTCCAAGCACAGACTTAATCTAGAGGTTCAACAACATCATCCGTGCTCAATCTGTCTCTGAATCTCACTTTGCTTTTTTTCTATCTTGGCTTCATCCTCCAGCAGGTGGATAAAAGGATAACTGAAGGACCCTAGCCCACAGAGGCCCAATCTTGCTTCTCCTTCAACCACAAGGCCTGTGTATATGCATGGGGACACTCCAACCCATGTGTCCAAGCTCCAGCCACAAATCTATCTCCCAGAATACAACCTCCCCTTGTTCTCAGAAAGGCAGACCGTGGAAGAAGCCTCCATAAGCCCTGAAATAGGCTCAAGGCTCTTTGGGAAGGAATTCCAGAGTCCTGGGCATCAGGAGCACGGTGTAAAAGTGGGAATGGAAAGGATGCGGGCTCAAGATGGGCACGTTCACATGTTCCCACAGAATCGTCACCCCATGGGGAAGGGTGGGGCCAGATGAGGGCCAGAACAGAGCTTTTTAATGTGCAGGTGCCCTGGTTCCGAGGTTTAAGAGAGGTATTTATTTACTAAGTAGCATATTTATTCACATAGTGATTGCTGTGAAACAGTCTAACACAATGCAATCCAGGATATAATTACGTGTTGTGGAGGTTTTAGAGAAGAGAGGGATGGATGCCAACAGGAAAGAGGGTCTTGGAGGATGGAGAGATTGGGATAGGCCCAGGGCGTAGAGAAGGCATTCCAGGTGAGGAGAGTTACTTGAGCAAGAGGCTGAGAGATCATACTAGGTCTGCCGTATGTAGGCACAATAGGGAGCCCAGCCTAGTAAGACAGAAGGTGTGTGCGGGAGAAATAGGAGAAGGCTAGGGGGTGGGGGTGGGAGTGAGGGGGCTGGAGGAGACATTTAGCAGGGCTCTAAGGGGGAGGCCAGCTCCAAATCTGTTACCATAAGAATTACGGAGTCTTTGAAGTTTGTGAATAGAGGATGATGGCTGGAAGTGGTGATTGAGAAGCTGGAGCTGAAAGCATGATGCTGGTGGATAAAATGGCCCAGGGCTGAGATCTAGGCTAGTAGATGAGGAATCAGACCAGGGCTACTGTGAGGATGACAAATTAGGGGGAAGTAGAGAAGGAGGAATGCTCATACATAGTCCACAGAAGAGGCTACGCTAACAAAGTGACCACATCCAGATCTGATGTCCCCAGAAGAACCAAGTACCTAGCACCAAGCAAGTTGCACATGAACGTGTTGCCAAGTTCAGCTGTTGCAGTAGATGGGATGGACACATGTCCAGTCTTATTTGGCGGTTATGATGACCCTCCTAACTGCATGAGGTGTTTGCTTTTCTTTTTTTCTTTTTTTCTTTTTTTGAGACGGAGTCTCGCTCTGTCCCCCAGGCTGGAGTGCAATGGCGTGATCTCCACCTCCCGCGTTCACGCCATTCTTCTTCCTCAGCCTCCCAAGTAGCTGGGACTACAGGCGCCCGCCAACACGCCTGGCTAATTTTTTGTATTTTTAGTAGAGACGGGGTCTCACCGTGTTAGCCAGGATGGTCTCGATCTCCTGACCTCGTGATCCACCCGCCTTGGCCTGCCAAAGTGCTGGGATTACAGGCATGAGCCACCGTGGCTGGCCAGTGTTTGCTTTTCAATATTATTCCAGTCTCATGATGGGCAAATTAAATTCAGTGAGTCCATGGGGCTTGGCCTGGCCAGGGTTACCACCTCTGGGTGTCCCATGGACAGAGCTGGCACTTTGGGCTCGGGCTGACACACTAGTGAGGTTCCTGTGGCCAGAATGGAGGGCTTTTCCCTGGATGGCTTTGCTGGGCAGTTTGTAGGGCCCTGTTTGTTGGTCAGGGGTGATGTGTACTTGAATGCATTTGTAAAGGGGGCTTCCAATCCTGGCCTGTGCCCACTGGCTTCTCACACGAGGAAGGGTCTCCACAGTGCCTGGCCAGCTTCGTGACTAGAGTGCTGGTGCCCGCAGGTCCAGGTGGGTCCCGCCAAAGCCTTGGCTCCTACAGCATGGGGCATACACAGGGACTCAAGGGTATTCCTGGGAGTGAAAAAATCACGCATGGCCATGTGTTGCAGTCGTAGCCTTAAAGCTGAGCAATTTTTAATTACATGGTGTCAGTCAACCCATAATTGTTTACTGATCACCTGCCATGTATTCTGCATTGTGTTGAATGCTGCATGAGACACAGAAGGGATTCAGAGGACTTCTAAAGAATCTAGAGGTTTTGAGTCAGAGGACTTTGGTTCAAGTCCCAGCACTACCATTTACTGGTTATGTGGACTTTAATAAGTCTTTCAACAGTTTCCTTATCTGTAAAATTGGCACAGAAACACAACCTATCTGACAACATTGATAGAGAAATACATGAGATAGCTATAATGATATCATAAGCTGACAGATATTTATTCTAATTGAATACGTGGAGACTAAAAAATTGATAATTTTCTAATGTTTAATAATAAAAATCCTGCAGTTCTATAATTCAATAGTTCTATGAAACTTTTTCTTGCTCCTAGGAAACATGTCATCTGACGGTAGGAATAAAACTAAGACACGTGTATAACAGCAATGAATACGAGAGAAAATATACCATGTTTAATGAGACAGAGCATAAGAGCCATTTGGTATTTTCTCATCTTTGATGTCATTTTCTTCCTTCCTGATTGTTACATTTCTAGAAGTATCTGGTTTCTCCATAGGCTCCTGAATGTGGAAAGTATCTGTAGCTAAGAGACAATCAGAAGCCACTGTCTCCCCAGCCGCTGTTTACAGATGGGGTGACCAAGGCCTGGGGAAGAGAGGAGTTCTGCCTTGCAAAGATGGTGCCGTTAGGAAGTGGTAGGACCAGGACTTGACCTCTATTGGTTCTTTCCAATCTACTCTGCTGCCCTCTGACCTGGCAGTCATCCACCAGGTGTGAGATCTGGGTGATGAAGGGGCACCTCCCCACTTCACTGCAGGCCACTCTTTGCTTTCCTGTCCTGGGTGGTCCATCACACATAACCATGTCTTTATAATAATTTATTTTGGCATGAACACACACACACACACACACTCACAGAAGAAAGAGAATTTTCAAGTAGGATATAGGTGGGGAGATACGTAAGCTAGCCCTCAGCACTTCTGTCCCCCAGCAGGGTGCACTCCCCCTGACCTTAGGCCCTCTAGGCCCACACAGTCCTCATCTCAAGGAAGGATGGCCCATAGCTGCTACTCTCTGTGTGATCCCTCACCAGAAGAGAACGGACCATGAGATCCAGGAGAGAATTTACAAAAATGCCTGACTCTGACCCTATGAGCTGGAATGGAAGAGGAAGGTGGGGCCACCAGAGCAGTTGCAGCAATAAGAATTTGCTTTAGGTGCTTCGGTGGGGGGAGTGGAGGGGAACAGTCGTCAGCCTCCCCCAGGGAGCATCCAAGTGCTCTTCTTGGTTTTGCCATTTTCATATCTGGCAGGAGCTACTAATCCTTCATTACCGAAAATAACTTCTTTATCCAGGACCCAATCACCGTGAAACCTCATATTATCAGGATGCTGTTTCTTCAGTTTCTACAGTAACCTATTTTCCTAATGATGTCCCTGAGGCCCTGCAACACCCTGGAACGCCTTCTGAATCATTGAGGAGTATGCGGTTGTGTTCAGTCTAGTTTCAATGTGAAGGGATTCTTACTGTGTTTTTCCAAAGCACGAAATAAATGGCAACTTATTGGAACTACTCAAATGCTCTAGAGAAACAAAAGACACCTGTCTATGGAATGACAGTATGGACCAGTCATTTCAGCCACTCTGGATGTCCTGACATCCATGCTAATCCACATGTACCTGCATTTGGTGAATCCATGTGTATCTACCTCAGCTCTGGTTCTATCTATGATGTTTTGTGTTTGTTATCTGGGGTTTGAGGACATGCATTTTTTGCTTATCCTGCTTTGCTTTTTGACTGCAAGCTCCTCAAGAGTATGAAACATCCCTCATTGGTTCTCTGTCTTCCAAACATGCTTCACTGCTGATGGTGGTCACCCAGGTACTAAGTGCATGGAGCTGCTAAGCTCACTACAGGGCCATCTGTAGCCAGAAAACTGCCAGTTCCCTCTAGACAAGTGTCATCTGCAGAAAAATAAACCTATCTCCCAAAAGTGATCAATCCTTGGGTCTGAATTTCCCAAGTACTTTGGCTCTTTTTCCTGGAAGTCAATCTGCCAGCAGATCTCCAAGGAGAGCTATCCACGCCCACAGTTTCTGCCTGCTGTCTTCACATACTGCCTTAATTACATTATTGCCTCCAGGGACAGGAGGTGGTGAACTGAATGGGGGAAACAGCAGGCAGGGCAGAGGCAATAAGGAAACCTTGGCAATGATATGATAGGGGGCACAGATGTGGCCTTGCATTCTTTCTATGAAGTGACCTCTATAACTCAAGAGGACAAGAACCTTATGTGTCCAGTTCCCCTTTATATTCTTAGCACTAACGTGAGTGCTCAGTTTATGTTCAATAAATATTTGCTGAAGGAATGACACTTGGGCTTCCAAGCCAGTTCAGCCCTTCATGAACTCTCCGGGTCTTTTGCTTTTCCTCATCTCTAAACTGAGAGGGCTGCTACTGTAGTTCATTTATACTGCTGTATTATATTCTACTGCATAGATCTCAGACATATCATGTTGAGTGGGAAAGAAAAGTAAATATTAGATAATGACATGCAATATTAATTACCATCTTTCAAAGCTAAAAAAAAAAAGCAAAAGTAAACAATATGCTGTTCAGGGATACATAGTATATCAGTCAGTTATTGCCACAATAATGCTGCCTAACAAATGACTCCAAAACTCAGTGGCTGACAACATTCATGTATTCTTACCCAGGTGTTTGTGGATTGGCTGGGAGTTGGTTAATCTAGGCTGGGCTCAGTTGGGCTTAGTTCTAACTTCAGATTGGGTCCAGGTCTTCTCCATAGGTCTCTCATGCTCCTTGGAGTAGCAGGTGACCTGAAGCATGTTTTTCTCATGGCAGAGGCAGAAATACAAGAGGGGAACGTGGAAACAGGTGATTCCTCTTAAGGCCTGGGCTCAGAATTTTCACCCTGTCACAGCCTGCAACATTCTACTGACCAAAGCAAATCTAACATCTTGGGCAGAGAAATGTATTTCACTTCCAATGGGAGGAATTGCCAAATTATATGTCAAAGGAAGGATATTTAAAGAACTCAGAGCAATAATGCAATCTACCATGCTAACATATTTGACAAAACTATAAAAATCATTGGGGGGGGCTATAAACATAAAATCCAGGATAGTGGTTATTTCTGTTGGGGAATTAGGAGGGACATCAATTGTAATGGTCTGGTTCTAAGGTTGAGTGGTGGGTTCACAGGTTTTATTATTATGCTTTATAATTTGCATACATATTATCCTGCACATATCAAATGTTACATAATTAAAACAGTACACTTAAATAAATAGGTAAAGGGTGTGATCCAACTATATGAGAGGTTATTTTCAGTGGAAACATTATATGTTCTACAGTTCTAAGGTAAGCAGGAACTAGGAGCTCACCTCTGGAGATGGAAAGCTCCTGAACGTTCAGCAGGAATCCTGGCCACCCAGCACCCAGGCTCAGACAGAGGCCTTTCTTAGTGGGGAAGGCAAGAAGATGTATACCTTGCCTAGAGAGCTATGAGAAGTCTCTAGGAAACAATTCAATTCAGATGTGAGATAGCACAGAGAGCCCTTGTTTCAACTGCTGGCTGACTTGGCTGCATATCACAACGGATACTCTGGCCTTGGGAGAGTTAGGTTAGCCTCCCACTCTGTTTCCCCGTTCATAGGAGAGGTCGCTATGCCATATCTTGGAGGATGGCTATCAATCTTAGAATGAGGGAGTTTCTATTTGATTTCTGATGTTGAGCAGACAGGCTGTGAGGCATAGTGTGTTGCAAAGTTGAATACCTGTGTCTGAATCTGACTGTGCTGCTGGTGAGATGGGGATGGGTCCTCAGGCAGTAAGTTAACTTTTCCAGTTCTCCTTTGCCTTCTGTAATGTAATGGCATATGTTCTGTGGTTGAAATGAATACTATGTGTTATGTACCTGACACACAGAGGGGAGGGCTCCATAAATGTTAATCCCTTTCCCCTCCCACTTCCATCCTGTACACAGCTTCTTTCCATCGATGGCACAAAGATGGTGGGGGAAAGCGGTCAAGTTCATGACCAGGTGTCTTCAGGAGGAGAGACGGTGTGGATGTTGAATCCAGGCTCCTTGGTTGAAAGGGTAAGTGTCTCAGGTGTGGGTACTGGGAGGGGGGTTGGGCCTAGGGAAGGATTATGTTTTCCATTATTCAAACATCTCCAATTTCAGTCTCCAATTTGGGGAAGCAAAATAATTTTGGCCCCCCAAGCAGTATCTGTCTCTGGAACTCATTATCTGCTTTGTTAAGTTCAGAGGCATTCTGATAAGGGTAATTGAATTAGGCTTCTCAGGACTCCTACAAGCAGGCTGGCTGCCACAGTAGGGGGTCTTGCTGTCCAGGCTTCTTGACACGCAGGCTCTCCCTCCACTGCTATGCTTTGGAGTGGGCCCTCCTGGGGGTCGCAGTGCCTTGGGCTTGGCCTTTGAAGATCTTTGCATTGCAGGGAAGCCTCTCTACACTCCAGAGGCTCATCATGCTTCCCAGTGTCCTGCTTTAAATCTCTTCCCAGCCCACTTTGGAGGCCTCTGGAAATGAGGGAGGCAAGAAGTCTTCCCTTGAGGTGGAGGAATTTCTGGAGGTCAAGGAAATGTCCACCCGGGGACAAAGAGCAAGAGGTCAAGGTTCAAATGATGTTGACCTAAATTTTTCCCAATTCCAGAGGGTTTTTTGTTTTTTTTTTCCCCCTCAGGGAAACTTGCTTCCACCCTTCTGACAGATTTGGCAGGACTCTGACACCTGAAATGACAGAGGCCTGGTCATTTGGAGATATTATTATGACAGCAGCCACTCAAGTTTTCAAACATCTGCAATAAGAGTTACATGACCCCTGTCAGAATGTGTGCAGACCAGGCCCCTATTTCTCACACCTTGGCCATGGTCTCCATACTCCCACCCATTCTTCCTCTTCTTGTGACCTGGCACTAAAAAAATTCATCAGGCCTGTTTGCCGCACACCTCTTAGGAGTTGTTTTTATTTCCTCCCATCGAACCAGGGTCTTATGGAAACTCAGCATAAAGGGAATAGTAACTATGCAGTGTGCCCTTCAAGGTCAGAGCAAGGCCTTTCAGTTCCATGAATCTGTTAGTCCTGCCTCATTTCTCCAACCTCTGCCCACCAGGCAGCCCTACGTTTCCATCCCCTGATGAGCCCACTGAGCTCCCATCAGTATTATAAGCAAAAGTAATGTATTTCAGAGACCACTAGAACAGATCTGGATTCAAACCCCAACTCTAGAATTTACTACCAGTGGGATGTTTGGTAACCTGAGAGGATTAGCATTACACAAAGGCTTCCAAACTTTCTCAGTTCATAGTGTCTTTAGCATCTCAGTAATTTTTCACAGAATCTCTAGGCCTTAAGAAAAATGTGTTTCATTTATCAGGAAGTTAGAACCAAACTACATAATAGGAATTTATGTCCTGACAAAGTAATTACATATAAATTGAAAGAAAAAAGTAATAGTTTGATTTTATTCTTTTTTTTTTTTTTTTTTTTGAGAAGGAGTCTCACACTGTCACCCAGGCTGGAGTGCAGTGGTGCGATCTTGGCTCACTGCAACCTCTGCCTTCTGGGTTCAAGTGATTCTCCTGCCTCAACGTCCTGAGTAGCTGGGATTATAGGCATGCACCACCACACCCGGCTAATTTTTGTATTTTTAGTAGAGATGGGGTTTCACCATGTTGGCCAGGCTGGTCTTGAACCCCTGACCTCAAGTGATCTGCCCACCTTGGCCTCCCAAATTGCTACAATTACAGGCGTGAGCCGCTGCACCTGGCTGATTTTATTCTTAAGTAGCAATGATTGCTTATTAATGGTATGCAGACACCTATTGGGCACTGTACAACTTCTCAGACCTTGGAATCTGACTGAACATTGCTTCCCTCATCTCCTGTTACATATTGACTTTCATAGCTCCACAAAGATGTGACATCATCAAAAGGAATGCAGTATGATCTAACGTTGAAACTGTGAACTACCTTGAGCTAGTAGTTTGCACAGTGTCTAACAGACATTAAGCATCATGATATTACCCTCAAAAATTTAAAATAACCCACGGTCTCCCTACAAATTTGCTTTGGCATCCAGAGTGGGAACTGTAGCAGTAGTGTTTGAAAAGTACCTAACATACTGTAGACATTTAAAAAATGGCAGCTATTATGACTTCTCTTTGAACTTTTAAAGTCACATTTGGTTGCCCTATGACTGAATTGCCATGCCACCAGGCTAGACTTACAGTATCCCTGAAGGTTGACTTATCTAGGTATCCCCTATGAATGGAACAGAGTGTGTGTTGGGTAAATGTTTCTTTAATGGTGGATGGATAGATGGCTTTTGGACCACTCATCTCTTGGTTCATCTGTATTTACAAGCATGTGTGCATCTATCCATTATTGCATCTATGCATCCTATAAGCAGCGGAAACTTGACTTCTTTGTCAGCTGGAGCTGCCTCTCAACCCCTGTCCCATTCTAATGGATGGTGTTGGCTCCTCTTCCCCTTTCTGTCTACCTCATGTTGCCTTGAAGAATCATCATCCTTTGGGCATCAGCTCTAGGATTATCTTTCATGCCTGTAGCTTGTTTTCTCAAAGTCTCTTCAAATTCCTGTAGGATAGAAGCAGGCCTAACTCGCCCATGAATTCCTGCGTTTTCTGGTGTGGAATGTTGCTTACAGGGCTGACTGTAGACTAGGTGCTCAGTAAATACTTGCTAAATGAATGACTTGATTTATGTTGTGGTTTTATGCAGAAACCAATGTCAACATTTTGATAAACTTGTCTAGTGACTCATTAATTACAAAATATGCAGCAAGTGAGAAGCCAGTACAGCCTCATGGCTCAGTGAAGGAAAGAAGAGTCAGGACAACTTCAGCAGTCAGCGAGGGCTTCACTGAGGAGGGGGCCGCAACTGGATGTTGAATGGTGGGCAGGATTCAGAGGAGCCAAAGGAAGGAGGCAGGCATTCAGGACTGGGATGATAGGGCACAGCAAGAAAAATGGCTTGGAGGAAGAAATGGGCTGGGTGTGTGAGGGCCCTGAGAAGCAAAGGGCTTACTTGTATATAGAGAGACTGAGATGGAATTCCAAGGAGTAATGTTGGCTAAGAAAATCCTAAGATCTTGAAAGCTAGGAAGAAGCAGTTTAAAATGTGAACATTAGCAGTTAACTGGAAGGTATACCACAGAGTTGGCTGCATAAAGGTGGTTCCACCATACTGAATCACTTTACCTAGGGAAAGGGGACAAGGGGTGGAGGGAAAATTAAAATAATATGCCCAGTTACAGGAGAAGTCCAAATGAAAACATTTTGCTTGGGTTTAACTGGCCATAGGTCTGATGGTTTTCTATCCACCACACAAGTAAATAGCTCAAAGGCAGGCTGCCCGCCAGCATAAGCCTTTGTGTGGAAAATACTGCCAGTGTGGCCATGGAAAATGCCCTCTTGCTGACCATAATTATACAGAATGTGTGCAAATAAAAGCTGAAAGAAAACCCTTTTGCAGAAGCACGGTTTTTTCTGTTCTTATTTTGACAGAGTTGAAGATAAATTCACAGACCATTTTCTCATTCTCCCCGTTGGGGCAGAATGAGCTCATGCTGCATGGCTGGGCTGGGGGTTGGGTTTCAGTGAGAGGCCTAAAAACTGGTTTCTCCACAGAGGCCTACATTTATGGGTCTTTCAGTCCTGAGATGGCTTGGTGTGGGGATGACGGTCATTGAGGAGAAGGCCGCAGAGGCCGTTTCTTTGTTTAGCTCTGATTAATCAGAAAGGTTTGATCTTCTTCAGCCAAAGGGAGATGGGAGAAGTTGCGGGTGTTTAAAGCATGAAATCTACTTTTTAAGGTGAACTTCAGCGGAAGGTAATTCTTCTGTGTCCCCAACTCTTTCGTGTGGTTCCCATCAGGGACAATTTCTGACTCTGAAGAAGCCCAGAGCATAACAAATGCCTCCTAGAGAGAGTCCTCTTTAAGCAACAGGATAACAGATTTTGTTCCTTCAAGTTTTACATCTGCCCTTCCAGAAAACTGCCCTTCCTCTTCTTCTCTTGGATATTTTTAGGAACACTTGAGTGAAAAACACTTAGATGAAGAGTTGGTATTTGCCAGCCTGGCAGTGATGCATGCCTGGATTACCTGGTCCCATCAAGACTGGGCTCCAAAGTGCAAAGAGGCAAAGGATCGACAGCTGCTTTGGTCCAGCTCTGAGCTGCAAGGAGAAGAGAGATACACTCAGGGTCCCTGCAATTGTAGAAGATTTGTTGCAGGGCACACATGCAGTGGAGCTGGAAATGGTCTAGGAACTAGAAAAGTAGAAGAATCCAAGGTAGCCCTGGAGACCAGTCCTCTTCCCAACATCTCTTGGTCTGTCTGCCTGTCTGGCTTATTCTCTCTGCTTACTCATGGATTCTTTACTTCACCTTGCCTAGGGCCCATCACGACTGCCAGCTTCCTTCACTTCAGCAACTCTCTGTACAACTTTTGGCCTCTATCCCCAATGTTATCTGGCTGTTTCTCAGTTTCTTTCTTTCTTTCTTTCTTTTTTTTTAAAGACAGAGTCTTGTTCCGTCACCCAGGCTGGAGTGCAGTGGAACAACCTCAGCTCACTGGAACCTCTGCCTCCCAGGTTCAAGCGATTCTCCTGCCTCAGCCTCCCAAGCAGCTGTGACTACAGGCACTTGCCCAGCCTCAGTTTCTTAAGAGAAATATAAAGGGCTCAACTAGCCTTGATCATTTGGAGGGGGCAGGGTCTAATGGTCTGGTCAGCTCATGGTTTGGTTGCCCTTGTGTTGAGCACCCACCCAGAGCGCAGTTCATGGAGGGGTGGACAACATAAGGAGCAGAGATTACGAGTTGGGGTGTGGACAAAGCAAGGACCACTTGCCATATCTATTACAATAATCATTCTGAACAGCACTGATAGGGAAGGCTGTGGTGAGACTACACACATCGTTTTGATCAGTTTAGCTAACATTTATTTCAAATGTAAAAAAAATATTTTTTTGGCCAGGTGCAGTAGCTCACACCTGTAATCCCAGCACTCTGGGAGGCTGAGGCGGGTGGATCACTTGATGTCAGGAGTTCGAGACCCGCCTGGCCAACATGGTGAAACCCTGTCTCTACAAAAAAATACAAAAATTAGCCAGGTGTGGTGGCATATGCCTGTAGTCCCAGCTACTCAGGAGGCTGAGGCAGGAGAATCGCTGGAACCCAGGAGGTGGAGGTTGCAGCGAGCCAAGATCATGCCACTGCACTCCAGCCTGGGTGACAAAGTGAGACCCTGTCTCAAAGGAAAAAAATTATTTTTATGAGAAGAAAGAACCTGATAATGAATACCAAGGGACTGCGACATAGTCTAAGACACACAGGTATATTTGTACCCAATAATACCCAAAGCCTGGTAAATAATCTACACTTCTCACTTCAACTCTTTAGTGTCATGTTGGAGAAAAAACCTCATATTCCATCAAAAACAAAGCAAACCTTATTCAACTGGCTGTTTGCATTTTTAAAATATGTTTTGTGTTTTAAACATATCATCCATTCAAAGGAGATGAGAGGAATTATAATGTTTAGGTTACAACCCCCATTTCTTTTTAAACTTAACTTCTTGGGAAGACAACCCTACTTTGTCATAACCAATGCCTCAGGATATGTAAATGCAACCGTGACCTGCCAACATGTATTTAGCATATTCTGGACTCTGTGACAGGTCCCCTTAGTTACAGTAGATGTTGTACTCAGGCATGGCAGAGGGACATGGGAAAGTTTGGGTATAGAATTTAGGATTACATTTTGCTACTAGTAACACATATCCAAATAGTACTAGATTAGACAAAGAAGTTCATTTTTCTCCCGAGTCAAAGTTTACAACAACCCATGGCTTTGCTGTGTTCATTCCAGCCTTGGGAACTCCAATTCTCAGGGGTGGTCCTCCTTCTCCTGTGGTTCAAGACAGAGCTCCACCTGTTGAAACAGCTCTCTGTTTCAAGCAGCAGGAAGGAGGAAGAGGGAAAGAAGTAGCACAGGGCATGTGCTAGCTTTGTCTTAAGGAAGGTCCTGGCCAAGCAGAACTTCGGGAGGCCGAGGAGAGAGGATAGCTTGGGGCCAGGAGTTTGAGGCCAGCCTGGGCAACATCATGAGACCCTGTGGCTACAAAAAATAAAAAATTAGCTGGGCATGGTGGTGCATGCCTGTAGTCCCAGATACTCGGGAGGCTAAGGCGAGAAGATCACTTGAGCCTAGGAGTTTGAGGATGCAGTGAGACATGTTTGTGCCACTGCACTGCAGCCTGGGTGACAGAGCAAGACCCTGTCTTAAACAAACAAACAAACAAACAAAACTACAAAAAAGGTCCTTAGACTGTGCCACATGGACTTCTGCTTACACTCCATTGGTCAAAGCTTAGTCATATGCCACACCTAACTATAAGAGACAGAAATGTAGTCTTTATTCCAGAAAGCCACTTGCCAGCTAAAATGACTATGCGTATGAATCAGGGTTCTCTAGAGAAACAGAATCAATAGTTTGTGCAAGTCTATGGAAAGAGACTTATTATATGGAACTGATTTACAT
Source organism: Pongo pygmaeus (assembly GCF_028885625.2). Taxonomy (NCBI): domain Eukaryota; kingdom Metazoa; phylum Chordata; class Mammalia; order Primates; family Hominidae; genus Pongo; species Pongo pygmaeus. The sequence continues at coordinate 88,605,547 of NC_072385.2, read as the reverse complement.
GATTATGGAGGCAAGCAAGTCTAAAATCCACAGGTGGGCTGGCAGGCTGGAGAATTCTCTCTTGCTCAGGGGAGGCAGGTCTTTTGGTTCTGTTTAGGCCTTCAACAGATAGGATGAGGCCCACCCACATTATGGAGGGCAATCTGTTTTATTCAGATTCCACTGATTTAAATGTTCTTCCTCTCATCCAAAAATACCCTCACAGAAACAGCCAGAATGACATTTGACCAAATATCAGAGCACCCCAAGGCCCAACCAAGTTGACACATAAGATTAACCATCACACATACAAGAAAGGAATTAACCTTTACATTATAGAAGAAGTGGAGTCGGATATTGGGGACAATAGCAGTCTCTATCACACTGGGAACCAGCAACCTCTTTTTTTTTTTTTTTTTTTTTTTTGAGACAGAGTCTCCCTCTGTCACTCAGGCTGGAGTGCAGTGGCGCGATCTCGGCTCACTGCAACCTCCGCCTCCAGGTTCAAGTGATTCTCCTGCCTCAGCCTCCTAAGTAGCTAGAATTACAGATGCCTGCCACCATGCCTGGCTAATTTTTGTATTTTTAGTAGAGACGGGGTTTCACCACATTGGTCAGGCTGGTCTCGAACTCCTGACCTCGTGATACACCGGCCTCAGCCTCCCAAAGTGCTGGGATTACAGGCATGTGCCACCACGCCCAGCAAGCAACCTCTTTTATAAGCAAGAATGTAAAATATATGAGGGCAATGATTGTTGCCATCATAATCGCAATTTTCATGATACTTTGCACAATAATGGTAACCAACAAATATTTGTTGTGTTAATAAAGAACATATTCAGTGTGCAGAGATGATTAAAATGAGCTGGAACCACAGATGAGAACAAACTCAGCAAACTTTTTCTAACAAGGCTCAGAAGCACATATTTTCAACTTTGTGGGCCATGTGGTCTCTGGCCCAGCTCTCCAACTCTGCACTTGTAGATGAAAGCAGCCACAAGATAATATATAAATGAATGGATGTGGCCAGATGTGACCCAAGGGCAGCAGTGTGCCAAACCCTGGACAAGACTATCAAACTGGGAAGGATCTAGCCTCTCATTTTATAGGAAACTGGAGCAAATTGTCTTGCTCAAGGTTACACCTTGGTCAGTGGCAGCAGAACCAGGACTAGATCATAGGTCTCCTAACTCCTTGTTCAGTACTTAAGACTTATCACTCATAAATTAATTTTTGAGGGTTAACAATGTGTAATGGACAGCTCTTTTTCCTCACTCAATTTCACAGACCTTGGAATAATAGATGTGATGTGATATGTGTGTGTGTGTGTGCTTGTGTATGTGCGTTAACAGCCATGGGGAAGGATCATTGTCCTGCCATGGGCCTGAGAGGGCACTGATGTTTCATGACAACATCACATCTACCTCCATGGATTCCTTGTCAGAGGAGACAGAGCATAGTATGCCAATCCCACACCCACCACCTCCTGAAGTCATTCGTGCCTTAATGGGGGGCATAGACTGAGACCTGGTCCTATCTGTCAGCTGTCAAACTGGACAGGATACCATATGAAAAGAGGATGCCAGGACAGGTGCATGCTGGGAAAAAGAAAGCCGGGCCCACTTTGCAGAGCCTGAGATGCTATCCATATAAAGCAACTTCTGCCACTGTGGCGGCCATCACTACGCTATGGCTGTGCTGTCCAATGTGGTAGTGTGTGTAGCTATTGGGTACTTGAAATGTGGCTAGTGTGACTGAAGAAGTGAATTTCAAATGTATTTCATGTTAGTTCATTTAAATTTAAATGTAAAAACCTAATACTTGATGAAGTCATTTGAAAACTTTTAAGTCTGTGTGGAACAACTTGCATATGTGAATCTACTTTTTCAATGGGATATTTTACGAAATCTACATATGGATCAAGTTTTTCTGATGCAAATTTAGCATATGAGTAGAGATTTTAAATACACAACAGGATCTCACAGTGTTAATGAAAAATAAACAAATTTAAAATATCTCAATAGTTTTGTATTTTAGTTACATGTTGAAATGATAGTTTGTGCCTCAGAAGAAGGAGAAAAAAAAAAAAAAAAGGCTGGGTGCAGTGGCTCATGCCTGTACTCCCAGCACTTTGGGAGGCCAAGGCAGGAGGATTACTTGAGCCCAGGAATTCAAGATCAGCCTGGGCAATATGGCAAGACTCTGTGTCTTTTTAAAAACAAAATTTTTAAAAAGGAAATGATACTTTGGATATTTTGTGTTAAATTATATTATTAAAATTAATTTCAACTTTTTAAAAAACTTTTTTGTGGTGTGGCTACTAGAAAATGTAAAATGACTTAAGTAAATCATGTTATATTACTAAGGGACAGTGCTCTTGTGGGGACACTAGCCTCTCATCCTTAGGAATGACCTGGTTTGCTCCCTGGCCCGCAATTTCCCTCTTAACACCTATAGCAAATTTTGTCTAAACCAGGATTCCACAATATCTCTGCCTGGTCTCTAATTGTTTCATAAAATCATCTTTCTCTCCTTCCTTGTTGAAAGTGGAAGGAGAGAAGAGACTTGTCATCCTCAACAGAGTAGGGTCACACTAAGGATGTAATTGGAATGACTCTTGAGCTGGGGATCTGAAAACTAGGACTTTGCACCAATTTCATGGCAATCATGAGACATGCCAGTTAGTACACATGACAGTTAACACATGAGAAAGCTGCTTTACCTCTCTGGATTTCAGATTCTCCATCTACCAAGTGAAAGTAAGATTTCTTGCCCTCTTCTTAGGGCTATTTTAAACATAAGAATTAATATCTGTGGAGAGCTTGAAAAAATGAAAGTGCTATTCTAATGTGAAATAATTTGCATTCACAAAGTGGAGGGATTCTGCACCCTCCTTCTCTCCTTCTATCCATTTAGCAAATGCTAAACTTCCTGTGGGCCAGGGCTGCACTTGGCTTCCCTGTGCATCACAGAGCATCTTCCTTACCTGGCCCCATCCTATCCTCTTCCTGCCAGGAGAATCCTGGTTGTCTAAATGGCTCACTCCTCACCTTCTGTAATCACCTCCCATTTGCGAACACAGCCTTGGGGCCAACAGTGGTTTATCCAATTTCATCTTCATCATGAACCCTCCACGAATCTCTGAGGAAGAAATCAGCTCACACACTGTGTTTCAGGCCCACCATTACTCTCTGCATGATGAAATGTACACAGAGACTCTCAAAATTGGTGTTAAAAGCACATAAAACTCTCGGGTTGTTGAGATTCTTGCCCAAGTAGGGAGAATGTGTAATATCACTAAAAGCAGGTATGATGGATAAAAATGAATGATGGCCCCTTCTAAACGTAAACGGAGCTGCTCATCCTTCAGGGCTGTTTATAAATAGAGGAGAGTCCATTTGTTTGGGATCCCGAGGACAGGCCGGCACTCCATTTAGATAACGACCACATTTCGTGCCCAGCCGCCACTCTCTGGCTTGTAAGGTGGCGATTAATCAAACAGTGTTTTGGTTTCTCCCGATACACATCTAGTCCTTCCGGTTGAGAGTGAGCTGAAGATGGCTTCCACAGTTTACAGAACAGCTGGGGCCTGTACATTAGAAAGCAGCCAGGACAAGGGCCTATCAGGCTGGACATTCCAGTTGGAATTTTTGGTTGGGAGCAGCTGCATAGATGGGAATTCCAGAAGTTTAATCTAGTGTCAGCCTGGCCTTCTGGGACATCATTGACTTGTGCTCAGTCCGAGTGAGGGAATAACCCTTCTCATTAAGATAGAGACCTTGAGGTGAAGGAACACCAGAACTGGAATAATTGGAAGACATACCGTTTTTCTGATAAGGTCATTTGTCAGACATAGACCAAGGATAACAGAGTCTCTCCCCTGGCCTCCCTGCCTCCATCAGCAGGAGTAAAGAGGGGGCCCCAGTGTTCTGGGTGCTCATGCAAGACACCTCCACCCCAACATGCCCAGGCTTATGACCACAGTCTGCCTTGCAGGCCATCAAAGCTTATTTCATCAAGCCCCTTATTCTGCTTATGTCCATCATGCCAAGAAGCCCAGGGCTCCCAGAACATCCTTTACCCCCAAACTCTCACCTCCAGACAACTCCATGAGGACCCTAGTCTTCATCTCATGATCCATGGTCCATCTCATGGTCCATCAGAGGTAGAATGCTTCCATCCACCGCCTCCTCTGAATGCTCCCTCTGCCTTCTTGCTGTAACTGGATGCTGGCTTTCCAGCAAGGACACTGCTTCCTCTATAGCCCTTTCAAGTCTGAGGCTGGGGTAGGGTCTTCTCTGATACCTCAGTGCTGCTTGGGGACCATTGCCCATCCACCCTCTGCAAAAAGCCTGCTTTGAAGCACGTGCCATAAGTCTACAATCCTGCAATAGCCTCCCTTACAGTTATCTACTGAACCCTGGCTCACTGCACTGCTTTCCATGCCCTTCTGTTATATTTCTTGGTGGCTTCAGTATTCATGATGACAATGCTTCCAACATTTGTATTCTGTTTCTTGATCCATCTCTCCTCCAGTGACCTTGTCCTCCCAGCTATCACAGACACTCACACCTTACAACCATCCATGATCAATGACTGCAACACTCTCACAATGTTAATTTCATCTTCCCACTCTAAAATCACCCCTGCTGTCTTAGAGCTCAACCCTCTAGTACCTGGCCTAAAGAGTTCTTTGACCCAGGTTGTCATGAACAGTTGTGCATTTTGTGTATTGCACAAAAGTCATTGGCCAAGGGACAAGTGGGCCCTGAAACCCAACTCAAGTTCTAGGAATGACACTGCGTTCTCTGCCTGGCTCATGGCTTCATCCACCTAAAGGAAGAGGCAGCTTTTTCTTTGCACAACTGCAGGACTGCGTCACCTAGAGGGGAAGCATTTATCTATTTCACTCAAGACACTCTGTGGACTAGTGCCAGCTCTGACTTGGCCCCACTGGGACCTATGATTCATTGCTTTCATTACCATTCCAATCTCCTCATCCCCCTCATCCCCTTTTCTCCTTTTCCAGCTGACATTTAGTGTTCCATGATTAGAATCTCTCCTTTGCATACAGTTTCAAACTCCCTGGCTCCTTCCTCCCTTCTTTGGCAAAATTGTTGTTCCTTTTAAAATGTAACATTCTCTCTACTTCATGCCTGCACCCATGCAGTGGAATACAGCTGGAGTAAAACAGACACGTTTTACATTCCCATTCATGGCAGCTAACTTTAAGTGGACCCTTACTTCTGCCTGGTAAGCCTTGTCTAGCTACTCTTTTGCTCTCTCAGAGCAAAAGAGTTGGGTATCCCACCAATCTGTTGGGACACCCAGTGAGAGCCCACTTCTTATTTATCTGAGAGAATATAAGCAGTCAGAAGAGAACTTCCACATTCTCCCAGCACCATCGTCACCCATGTATCTGCACCTGTACCTCACATGCTGCCTTCCCCCCATTACTGTAGATGAACTGTCCCTGCTCTTATCCAAAACCAACCCCTCCACTTACATATTAGATATCATCCCTTTTTCCTATGCAAGGCCTTTGCTGCACTAATAATCTCTCCTCTCTCTTGCATCATCATCACTTTTTCCTCTCTCTACTGGATCGTTTAGATCAACATATCAACAAGTTGTAATATCTCTTCTATTTTGAAAAATTCTTTCTTGACTCTATGACCCCTCCAGCTACTACACCATTTATCTGCTCCATTTTATAGCAAATCTCCTCTCAAGAATGGGTTATCCCTGCTGCCTGTTCTCCCATCCCCTCCTGAACTCACTCCAGCCAGGCTATTGTCCTCATCACTCCACCAAAACTTTTCTTGTCAAGGTTATCAATGAATCTCATGTTGCTAAATCCATTGGTCAATTTTCAGTCCTCATCTTACTTGACCCAGCAGCTTTTGACACAGCTGATCACTCCATCCTTCTTTACTTGGCTTCTAGGACTCCACTTGGTTTCCTTTTACTATGTTGGTCACGCTCTCGCAGACCCTGTGCTGATTTTTCTATGTCTCCTCAAACTCTGAGCTGTGACACAGCCCTGGAAAGTTCTTGGACCTCTTCTCTATCCACACTCATCCCCTCTCATGGCTTTATCATCTGTATAATGATGACTCCCAGAACTCTAGACTCACATATCCAACTGCAAACACAGTGTCTCCATTTGGATATGAATGGGACTCAAACCTAGTGTGTCCAAAGAAGAGCTCCTGATTCCACCATCCTTGCCAAGCTATGCATCCTCCATCCTTCCCTAACTTAGTCAATGGCAACTCCATCCTTCCAGCATCTAGGCCAAAAACCCTGGAGTCATCCTTTATCTCTCAATCTCTCTCTGTCTCTTTCTTCACTTATGAATTATCAGCAAAGTCTGTCAGTTCTGCCTTTAAAATTGATCCAGAATCCAATCACTTTATACCATCTCCGTTACTATCACCAACATCCAAGTCACCACTATCTCTCATCTTTGTTTCCTGTAGTAGCCTTGACTGGGGACCTCAGCTGGGGCTGTGATCAGAACACCAACATGTAGCCTCTTCACAGTGGCCTGAGCTTTCTCACAACATTATGGCTGGTCTATGGGCAAGTTTTTTTGTTTTTGTTTTTTCTCTCCAAGGCTGGAGTGGAGTGGCATGATCATAGCTCACTGCAACCTCAAACTCCTGCCCTCAAGTGACCCTCCTGGCTCAGCTTCATGAGTAGCTGGGGACTACAGGTGCCTTTTCTGACCTAGAACTACTAAGTGACAGATACTACATTAAGCACTGAGGACATAAAGATGAGTAAGAAATAGTTCTTGGGTTCAAGGAGTTTACAGACTTGAAGGGGAGATGGACAAGGGAACTCCATGTGTCAGAACTTAACATTCTAAATGCTGTTACAGAATTAAGCAGAGAGTGCCTTGGGAAATGAGGTGAAGGCAGATAAATCGGCGGGGATTTGAATTGGAATTACACTCTGGAGGAGGAGGAAGGGGCTTCTGCATGATGAGAGCTTCACTTGTGCTAGGCAAAAAGGTTAAAGAGGCAGCTATGAGGTTAACAATGGACAGATCATGGGATGAATCAGAACAAATTCAAATCCTCCCTCTTATACTTCCTATTTAAACATGGGGAAATTATGTAATCTCTCTGATCCTGTTTTCTCATTTATAGATTGAGAATTACTCTTCAGACTTGAGAAAATTATCACAGTATTTAACACTTCATAGGCATCCAATAAATGATGATTTTATAAAAATTAGTTGATTCAAATTGTCTGATGTAGGTTTTTTTTGCAGTTTTTTTTTTCTTTCATGAGCCCTATTCCAATAGGTCCAAACAATCCCCAGAGTTTTCATTTAAGAAATGAAAGAAGACATTTTGGGGGCAGAGAAGCAGAAAGATTACTTTTCTCCAGCTTTATAACTTTTCTTCATCTTCATCATCAAAGCTGCACAGCCTGATTTGCAATATCTTCTTGCCCTTATTTCCAGTGCAAAAACTCTTTGCAGCAGGCCTTGTATTTGATTCTGGGGGCTAATCTGGGAATGTTTTCCCAGGATATGGACTGGCAGATGCGGCAATTTCCAGGTCATGTTACCTTCTGTGTTAGCTGGGGCAGATAGGCAGAGGAGAGGAAAAAAAGTGGAAATAAAAGGTTTCTTTTAAATTCAATTTTGAAAGTCTATGCTGTCGAGAATAAAGCACATAACATCTGGTCCCTGCCTTAAGATTCTTATATTAAAGCGGGAGACTGAAACCTAATAATCTTGTGTCCGGAGTTGGTTCCTTCTGGTGGGTTCGTGGTCTGGCTGACTTCAGGAATGCAGCCACGGACCTTTGCAGTGACTGTTACAGCTCTTAAAGATGGCACAGACCCAAAGAGTGAGCAGCAGCAAGATTTATTGTGAAGAGCGAAAGAACACAGCTTCCACAACCTGGCAGGGGACCTGAGCGGGTTGCCCGGGCGGACTGGGGCGGCCTAGCTTTTATTCCCTTATTTGTCCCAGCCCATGTCCTGCTGATTGGTCCATTTTACAGAGTGCTGATTCGTCCATTTTACAGAGCACTGACTGCTCTGTTTCACAGAGTGCCGATTGGTCCAGTTTATAATCCTCTAGCTAGCTACAGAGCGCTATTTGGTGCATTTTACAAACCTCTAGCTAGCTACAGAGTGCAGATTGGTGCATTTCTACAGAGCACTGATTGATGCATTTTACAATCCTCTTGTAAGACAGAAAAGTTCTCCAAGTCCCCACTCGACCCAGGAAGTCCAGCTGGCTTCACTTCTCAATCTTAGTTAGAATCATAGGATATAATCAAGTGCTTCAAATGTCAGAATGGAAGATAGAGACACAGAGGCAGGGTGAAGGTGGGAGGCCCCTATCCCCGCTGCAGTGGCAGAGGAGCCCCTAGCCCGTTTTACCAAGTCTGGCACTGCCGAGGCAGATGTGCCTCTGTACAATCACCTACTTTTTTCTCAGCTGTTCATTCCAAGACTGCAACTTTCTAGAAAGGAAGACTCAGCTGGACCCTAAAGCCATTAGGCCAGATCCACCAGAAGGCCTGCCCCACAGGCTTTGAGGATTAGCATTGGTCTTATTTAACGATCTAATTAATGTTTTGATAATTTAACAATTTTGTGTGCTTTTTGGAGGGCTTTCGAGAGGAGCGACCTTGGCAGACAAAGCCACATTTTCTTTCGTTCTTAGACAGATGCCTTTTCTAATCCTATTAATGAGAAACACCCTTCCTGTCTGTGCTTGGCCAAGTAAGAAGAGGCTTTCCTGCAGTTGGGAGGGGGTGGAGGATCCCCAGCAGCTGAGCCAGTGAGGGGTGGGGAGGTGGGACCACAGGAGAGCAGCAGCCGTGTCCTTAGCCCCATCACACCAGGGCCATGCAGGTTTCCAGCTGTAGCTCCACCAGGCAGTATGGTGCTGAAAAAGGTGCTTCAGGCACTGCATGCCGACACCAATTTCCTGAGTTGCCTTGGACTAGACTCTTCCTTTCCCTGACACTCAATTTCTTCCTATTTCACATGGTCATGGCAGTCCTTATCTTACCTGCCTTCATGACTGATGAGTTAACCCATTCATCGGCAGCATACAAGGGATTCCTAAATCATTGGGGAAAGGGAAGGAAGTTAAAATTAGACCTAATTTGAAGATTTCATGTAACCTAAGGACAAGTAATGTAAGAAGCTGCAAAAGCCCCTTTGCATGATGAGGTGTGCTTTCCAGGGAAAGACACAACTACCTTTCTCCTTCCAAATCCAGACCCAGTGGAGTGGCGGTCAGAAGTGCAGGCTCCTAGATTGGGTAAATGGAGTTTGAAGTTTTGCTCCATCACTGCCTGGCTGTGTGCCCCTGGGTGCCAGTTAATTGGCCTCCCTAAGCCTCTTGATCTATAAATGGGTACAATAATAGCAATATCTTCATTCTTTGTAAAGTTACCAAGAGAATTAAATGAGATAAAAAAGCAGGCAGTCCCCCTTGGCATAGTTCAAATAAGTGTGCATTTCAGTTATCACGGTTTAGTTCAATAACCCTGGTCCTCAACAACATACTTCAAATTTCAGTAACCATGTGCATTACCTGTGAGTAAACACATAAGAATACAAACTTCTCTGCTAGCTCTCCAATCCACAAATCTCTGTGTAGACAACACTGGCATATCATTATCAGTGACCAATTATATCACTTACTGTGCATCTGCTATTCAGTAAATGCACAGACAGCAAAGCATATAGCTGTGTTGCCTCATGTGTCCCAATAATGAACTCACATGATATTTTACAGAAAAGGATACTCAAAAGAGAGAATTGGCCAAGAAAGATGAAAGTGCAGCAAAGAAAAAAAAATGATAATAATGGAAGTAAAATTTTAATCCAACATTGAAGGAGTTTATAGAATAAATGACCATGGGAATATTGACTTTGCCATTATTTGAAAGACTCTGTATGCAGCTGAAGAAATTCAGTGAAGGTGAATTTAGTGACATAAATGAGAGTGGTTGTGATGAAAAGGATGATGATGTCTGTCTTAGTCCATTTTGTGTTGCTATAATGGAATATCTGAAGCTGGGTAATTTATAAAGAGGTTTGTTTGGCTCATCGTTCTGCAGGCTCTACAAGAAACTTGGCACCAGCATCTGCTTCTGGTAAGGGCCTCTGGCTGCTTCCATTCATGGTGGAAGATGAAGGGAGCCAGATGTGTATGAAGATCAGTTGGCAAGAGAGAGGAAGCAAGAGAGAGACAGAGAGGGGAAGTGCCAGGCTCTTTTTAACAACCAGCTCTCCTGGGAACTAATGGAGGAAGAACTCACTCATTACCTTGAGGACAGCAGCAAGCCATTCATGAGGGACCCACCCCCATGACCAAAACACTTCCCATTTGGCCCCACCTCCCACAATGGGGATCAAATTTCAACATGAGATGTGGTGGGGTCAAACAAACCAAACTATATCCATGTCCCAGAGGAAGTGAGACCAGCAAAAATCTTCCCATGAAAGGAAATCTCAGAGATTCTTTACAATATTGAAAGCACAAATAAGAAAATGTTGGAAGCTGATCCAAACTTAGAGAATATATGACAGTTTGCAAGGCATATAAAAGGGGCTTACTCTGTATCATAAGTTCTACAATGAGAAGCCAGCAAGCACTGTTTACACTTACTAGGTTTTTTTTAAACAAGGAAACAAAACATTTTAATTTTCACGCTTTTAATGTTTTAAATTATAGTGTATTGAGTAAATATTGGTTTTACTATAGTTTTCAGTTCACTGTACTTTTATAACTGAGGGTAAGAGTGTTTTTAATGTTTGACAAAATTTTTAAAGGTCACAGAACAATTATAATTCTCCCCTATGATTGTTAAGTTTGCCTTGCAGGGTTTCAGCTTATACTTCATTTTTACAGTCCCCTACTTCCGTGCTGTCTGCATCTAAAGTTAGATACTGCTAAACGGTTGCTGCCTTCATGATTATATTGGCTCAGGAAGTCCAGAGAGAGAGCAAGAGAGAGGAAGTGACTGAGAGCGGGGAGGTGCGAGGCTCTTCTTAACAACCAGCTCTGACGGGAACTAATTGAGCGAGAAGCACCAAGCCATTCATTAGGGATCTGTTGACTCTCCCATTGCTCTTTCTCCTCAACCATCAGATGAGAACCTGGCTGAAGAAAGTCTGAGACAATAAGAAGTTGTAAACATTGAGAGAAGGGAACGTCCTGAGCTGGCTGGCCTTACCCAAAGAACATTCTAAACATTCTACCTGGAGCAAATAAATCTGCAAACCACAGGCAACATGGCTGGTGGAAATTTGCAAATGCTTTCCTAGCATCTTCAAATGCTTGGCATTTGGTGGAATCTTTCAAATCCCACATTGAACTTGACTGACAATAGAAGAGACAGAAAGTTTCTGGGCAGGTTCAAGATCCTAAAACAAACCCCACCCTCATCTTACTCTCAAAAGAAGATGTCTGCAGAGGGTGGTCAAAGGCTTAAAGTACAGACTGGTTCTGAATTTCCAACTGTCTCTCATTTCTCAGGTGAACCAGTCAATCTAAAGCATTTATTTTATGCACAACCTGGGCAAAATGGAGGTGTGTGAGTTAGGGGGAAGCTTCCTAGCTGAATGGTTTATTGTGTTCTGGTTTATTATGTATTATGTTTATTATGTAGCGTTGCAGTATAATTTGAAGTCAGATGATGTGACAGCGGGGCTGCAAATAGCTTAGCAGGCAAGCTCTGTGTCAAACTGCTACCTTGAATCTGAGTGACCCTGGTTACTATCCAGAGTTACTGTCCTCCTTATACCTCAGTTGTCTCATTTGTAAAATAAAGATAATAATATCTACTTACACAGTTGTGAGGGCCCACAAGTCATAAGCTATATAAAACCCTTTGCAAGTCTCTGGCATATAGTGACTGCTCTATAAATGTTTGTTATTAGAAAACAATTAGTGGGGGGAGGAGGGGAAGTATTCACATTCATGCAGAAAGTTCCAGAGAATCAGATTTTCGCCGCTCTCTAAATAAATGAATTCAATCATAAATTGTGCAGTCCAGAGAATTTGTGTTGGTTGCCAGCACAAAGAATTGAACATCAAAGCCATTATTGGTCAGCAGACCTCTATGCCCAGTGGACACTTTAGAGGACCACCTATCTGTGGGCTCCCACTTCCTCCTCACCAAAATTAATTGTTCTCATCTTAATGAGACACCAATGAGTTAATTATTTGTAATAACAAGGAGCTTCCCTTCATCTCTCTTCGCCAACAGGGGGTACATTGGTGGCTATTTTATTTATAGGGATGGAGGCATTCAGATCCTCTCCCAACCCTCCTCACCCTTCCTTTTTTTTTTTTTTTTTTTTTTTTTATCAGGAAAGTCCTTTTGTAAGAGGGCTGGCTAGGGTTAAGGGATGATCTGTGGGGGGAGATGGAGAGCACGGCCTTGTCTGTGAAGTTCTGATTGCTCCAGCCCACACTGAGCTCTTCCTTGCCTGGTTTCTTGACCACCTACCACTAGCCCTTGTTGGCACTCAGTATGTAACATGACTTTGCCTGCCAACCCTTGTCCACATAGGCAGATGTTCCCTTCCATGAGGGTACAGCACCATACTTTCCTGTCTTACTGCTCACTCAGTGGGCTCCCCATAGCTGTAAGCAGAAAGAACCTGCTGGATGATTGAGAGGAGGGACCTCTTAGGGAGGTGGGATTGAAGCTCTTGGGCTGGGAATAGCCCAGAGGTGAGGGTGCAGCTTGCATACACAGAGCCTACACCTAACTCATCTTTATCCCTGTAACTGGCAGTCTGGACAGAATTTGCCACTTCCCATAGGGTCTGCCTGGAGATGTGTCTTGGGTGACTTCAAGGTTCTGTGAAAATGAGAGTTGGAAATTGGGGGGGAGGGGTTGTGTGCTTTTTTGAGACAGTGGGAGGAAAGAGCCTAACCTCTTTTTTTTAAAGTTTTGTTTTATGTTCAGGAGTACATGTGCAGGATGTACAGTTTGTGACATAGGCAAACATGTGTCATGGGGGTTTGTTATACAGATTATTTCATCACCCAGGTATTAAGCCTAGTACCCATTCACTATTTTTTCCTGAACCTCTCCCTTCTCCCACATTCTACCCTCTGAGAGGCCCCAGTGAGTGTTGTTTCCCTCTACATGTCCGTGTGTTCTCATCATTTAGCTCCCACTTATAAGTGAGAACATGTGGTGTTTGGTTTTCTGTTCCTGGATTCGTTTGCTGAGAATAATGGCCTCCAGCTCCATCCATGTCCTTGCAAAGCACATAATCTCATTCCTTTCTATGGCTGCATAGTATTCCATGGTGTATATGTACCACATTTTCTTTGTCCAGTCTATGATTGATGGACATTTAGGTTGATTCCATGTCTTGGTATTGTGAATAGTCCTGTAATGAACATACACATGCATGTGTCTTTATAATAAAACTATTTATATTCCCTTGGGTATATACCCAATAATGGGATTGCTGGGTCGAATGGTATTTCTGTCTTTAGGTCTTTGAGGAATCGCCACACTGTCTTCCACAATAGTTGGACTAATTTACACTCCCACCAACAATGTATAAGCATTCCTTTTTCTCCACAACCTTGCCAGTATCCGTTAGTTATTGACTTTTTAAATAGTAGCCATTGTAAGTGGTATGATATGATATCTCATAGTGGTTTTGATTTCCATTTCTCTAATGACCAGTGATGTTGAGCTTTCTTTCATATGATTGTTGGTCACATGTATGTCTGTGTTTTTTGCCCACTTTTGAATGGGGTTGTTTGTTTTTTCTTTCTTGTAAATTTGTTTAAGTTCCTTATAGATGCTGGATATTAGACCTTTGTCAGATGCATCGTTTGCAAAAATTTTCTCCCATTCTGTAGATTGTTTACTCTGATGATAGTTTCTTTTGCTGTGCAGATGCTCTTTAGTTTAATTAGATCCCATTTGTCAGTTTTTGCTTTTGTTGCAATTGCTTTAGGTGTCTTCGTCATGAAATCTTTGCCCATGCCTATGTCCTAAATGGTATTGCTTAGGTTGTCTTCTGGGGTTTTAATAATTTTGCATTTTACATTTAAGTCTTTAATCCATCTTGTGTTAATTGGCATAAGGAAGGGATCCAATTTCAATTTTCTGCATATGAGCCCTACCTCTTTAAGGACCAACCACACAGCAAATCAGGCCAGCTGCATAATCTGTGGCACCTGGTGCAAAATGAAACTGTGAGGCTCTTTGACCAAAAATTGTTCAGAAATTTAAGATGGTGACTGTAGAGCATTAAGCCAAGTGCAGGCCCATCTGAGGGTGGGGCCTTGTACTGCCCAGGCTTCATGTCCATGAAGCGGGCCCTGCAAGAAATCCAGGAGCTCCTCCTAACTTGGACATGACACATCAACTCACCACTCATACATCTGAACTCCTCAGTGCACCTGGGACTCAGGGACAGGAGAGGAAGGGAGTCATCAGGCTAACAGCAGCGTGGGAAGAAGGCTTGCTGGCAGGACCTGTGTATGTGCCGTCAGGGGAAGCCCACCACCCCCGGATGGAAATGTTCAACACAGTCTGTGTTTATCCCACCCCATCGTCACGGAGCGTGACTAAGACCTGCCTGCAACTCTACACTGGGTGTGCGCAGGAGGAATCAGCCTCGCCATGACAATATTTACTTCACTGTTGCCCCAGGGAGCTCTACATTCTGAGAATGGCAGGGATTTTCTTTTCTCAATCTTTACCCTCAGGGGCAGCTTCTTTTGCCCGCTGAGAGTGTTCTGGTTTGAAACAAGAATGGGGTGCACCCCGATGGGAGAATACCCTGGAAGACCCAAGACCTTCAAACTTTTACTGTGTCCAAGAACGGGGAGGGGAAGAGGATACTTATGCTCAGTTCCATTTGCCCAAGAGCATTGAGCTTGTGAGTGTTTTGTGTGTCTCCTCCGAGCTCTCTGAGATGAGAGCAGGGTCCACACCTTGTCTTTCATCTCTGCCCCTCAGCCTCTGGGCCATATGAAGGTGCTCAGTTTACAGAACAGAAGAGGAAGGGAGGAAGGGAGGCCAGGAGGTCACTCTCTTATGCTAAGTACTTTGGGCCTTACAAGTTGGACTGGAGGGTGGTGAGTGACCAGGGCCTGGGAAAATCTGCTCTTCCTGAGACCCATTCATCCTTAGCTCCTCGAGGCAGACCCTGCTGGCTGGAACTCAGGTGTTGACTTTTGCCAAATACTTTAAGAGGAATAAACACTTAACAGCTTTGTGAAGTTCCCCACAGAGGCACCAAAGTTTTCCTAAGGATTTAGTCTGTCCTGAGTGCATAACACCTAAGAAAACTCTGCTTTTGAGGGTGATGTCCCAGAAAAGCCAGATAAGACAGGGAGATGAGCCTCCTGTTTGCAGGAGCCTAGAAACATAATGTCCTTTTGCTGTATGTAGATACTTCTGTTCCCTTCTCATTCTATTCCCTTCTATTCCGTTTGTGGCAATACATATTTCCTGATGTGATTTCTGTATGTCAAACCCATCAACCTACATTATTGGAATTATTGTACAGGTATTACTTTGATAACATAAACTGATATATCTAACTTACATAAAGGAGGCATAACAAAGAAAGTAATTTGTTATAAATTGAAATACTATTTTATTCTATGTAATACATATGTGATATATTGTTATACATGTCATGTGTTAAATGTCAATGTTGTATATCTTATATATTAATAATATATTTCACGTATATACCACATATATTTCACATGTGTACCATATATGTGAAATATATTAATAGATATGATAGTATTTCATTGATTTAAGTTACTTAGAGATAATTAGATTTCCTTTTTCCAGAGTTTCAAATACCTTCTGTCCTGATCAGTGCCTTGATGTCACAGGCACCCACTGAAGAAGAGAGGTTTAGTTTTTCTGCTGGTGGCTTCATCAGATCACTAGCCGTACTATCCCATTTTAATGTGACACAATTACATAACAGCATATGTCAACAAATTATCATTTGCTCTTTATCTTTGCAAATAGCTTACCAGTACTCATTTCATCTGTAAGGAAGATTAGCTGCAAAGTACTTCATGTCTTTACGGACGGGGCAGGTAATGGAATACATATGCACAGCAGCCAGTGTCTCAGGGGTGACCACGACAATCGCAGCCGTCTCCACGGTTTTAGCCAATTTACGGAACTGAGTAGTGAACAGAACTTGCTACAAGACCAACTTGATACTTTACTACTTTCTTTCTTTCTTTTTTTTTTTTCTCAGACAGGGTCTAACTCTGTCACCCAGGCTGGAGTGCAGTGGCACAATCTTGGTTCACTGCAACCTCCACCTCCCAGGCTCAAGTAATCCTCCCACCTCAGCCTCCTGAGTAGCTGGGACTACAGACCCGCACCATCATGCCCGGCTAATTTTTGTATTTTTAGTAGAGATAGGGTTTTGCCACGTTGGCCAGGCTGTTCTCGAACTCCTGACCTCAAGTGATTCTCCCATCTCGGCCTCCCAGAATGCTGGGATTACAGGCGTGAGCCACCATGCACCACGCCCAGCCAGTACTCTACTACTTTCTGTCATGAGTTTACTTACAAGTTTTCAGGCTTGGAGGAGTTGGGGGATTTTCTTCAGACAAGGCACTCAGTATCCATAATTCCCAACCTATACCCCACCTCCACCCACCCCACTACTTCTGAACTTTGTTTTCTCCACTGTTAACACTCATCTCAAATTAGAGATATTCTCCACATACAGAAAAAGGAGCAGACTCTCGGTGGCCTCTCCAGTATCACCCCCTCCATTGCTTCTTGGTGAATAGTGCCCACCTCCCATCATGAAGGTTCCATGCAGCAGTCTGGGCTTGGACATGTGACCCAGTCCTGGTCAATGGGACCTGGGGGGAAGTAGCCTTGGGGCTTCTGGGAAAGATTTCCCTCTTCAAAAGAACAGCAAGGGGAAACGACAATTCCTGCACTTGGATGTGGAGCATGGTGACTAAGAAAATGCACACACTGAGGATGATACAGCAGGGAAATGGCAAGAGCCTGGGTCTTTAATGTTGTACCAAGTCTCTGCAGTGCCCACTCCTGCTCTTGCCCTGCCCCTCTGTTTCTTGCCACGTGAGCTCCTAAATGCCCATGTCGTTCAAGATGCCTTTGGCTTTGCATTTTGTTTTTTTTGTTTGTTTGGCTTTGTTTGAGATGGAGTCTCACTCTGTCGCGCAGGTTGGAGTGCAGTGGCATAATCTTGGCTCACTGCAACCTCCGCCTCCCAGGTTCAAGTGATTCTTGTGCCTTAGCCTCCTGAGTAGCTGGGATTACAGGCACGTGCCACCATGCCCGGCTAATTTTTGTATTTTTAGTAGAGATGGGGTTTCGCCATGTTGCCCAAGCTGGTCTCAAACTCCTGACCTCAGGTGATCCACCCACCTTGGCCTCACAGAGTGCTGGGATTACAGGCGTAGCCACCGCACCTGGCCTTGCATTTTGTTTTGAGAGCATCCCTCCCAACGAAGAGCATCCACTAATTAACAACATACAGAGTAGATGAAGGACCTTGTATCAGGTACTAACAGGGGGATTAAAAGGAAACAGAAAACATTTATCTCTTTCAATGAGATCATAATCTATTGAGATAAATAAAATGTACCTACAAGTGCAACATGAGAATGACTGCCCAGTGTCACATGTTCATGTGTGAAGTGCCACAGTGTAGGCTAAATAGCAATGGCAAAAATATTTGCAGTATTGACTTAGGTTATCCGTTTTCATCAGAATGTTTTCACACTATCAACACTATTAAGAGAGCACCAAAGAAAAATTAAATATAAAATGCACTACCTGTTCTTGCGTGAATCTGCTTGAAAGTTGACATTGCTATCTTTTAAATCACCTACTCTGATATTGTTTCAGGAAGTGCTGGGACATAAAATAGTTCTCAGAAATAGAAATTCACCCATAAAGCCTGCTGAACACATACACTGTTGCTGATATCAGATTTGCAAGCACTTTCTCTATTTAAGAATTTATTGCCATCAGATTCATTATCTCCACCTGACATGTAGGGAGCACATCATAGGCACCTTCATGGTTTTTTAAACTTGATCTGTGGCTGAGTGGTTAGTCAATGTTAGCATAAATGCAAATTTGATGGTCAAAACTAATAATTTCATAGATTTCTGTTTTCCTGGAGGCCACTTCTATTAGGTGTGCTGTGGAAATGGTAACAGAGTATAGTTTCAGGTTGGTGTTACACAGCAGCAATTATGGTGACAGCTTTGGCTCAAACTTTCAAAGTTTGGCAAAATAAGTCTCATTTGACCTTACCATCTTCCCAGAAATACCATGAAATAGTACTGTGACCTAAATTCCCCTAGAGGAGTTGCAAGGAGACTGGCTGCTGGAGGGCAGCTCTACACCAAAGAGCATCAGGACTTGACCGGACCCCTGTCTGGTGGAGGAGGAAGTGAGAATGACAGGAGGTGTTTTATAGATGCTGGTATTTACACTGTGGGCACACAGCCTAGGAGGGGACTCAACTGTAGAACACAAGACCTACATGAACTCCAGAACCTTCCACCGATCCCTTCTTCTGCCTCAATTTCAAGCCCCTCACCCCAGCTTTCTGTCTGCCCCACCTTTAATCCCATTTATCTCTCTCACTCATCCTCTGGAGGGGGGCATGTTCATTCCTGCTTACCTGCCTGTGCTCATGGGATGCCCCCTGTCTGGAATGTCCTCCCTCATCCCATTTTCCTTCTTTTATTTATTTATTTATGTATGTATTTATTTATTTATTTTGAGACAGGATCTCACTATGTCACCCAGGCTGGAGTGTAGTGATGCAAATACAGCTCACTGTAGCCTCAATCTCCTAGGCTCAAGCAATCCTCCCCTCTCAGCCTTCTGAGTAGTCATGACTACAGGCATGCACCACCACACCCAGGTAATCTGTTGATTTTTTGTAGAGATGAGGTCTCACTGTGTTGCCCAGGCTGGCCTTGAACTCCTGACCTCAAGCAATCCTCCTGCCTCCCAAAGTGTTGGGATTTCAGGGGTGAGCCACCATACCTGGCCCCATTTTCCTTCCGCATCTCTACTCTTTGCCTTTTCTTCACTGCCTAGTTGAAGCCCTGTCACTTACAGAACTATCCTGGCTCTCATTGAACTCTCACTTCTCATAATAATAGTAATTACCATGTATTGAGCATGAAGGATATGCCTGGCAATTTACACACACAATTGATTGATCATCCTTGCAGTGCCCTTTGCAGGTAAGTAATCTGAAGAAGTTGAGGTCATGAGAAGTTTTACGTGACTTGCAAGAAACCATGCAGGTCAAAAGTGGCTAAGCCCAGATTCCCAGCAGGTCTCTCTGGCTCTAGCTGTTCCCATTCCTCTATCCTGCCTCACTGCACAAGCTTCAGGGCTAATATGCAAACAGCTTTGCCTGCATGGAGAGAGAAGAAATAGAAGTTTAGCCTCACAGAGTGCTAGATGCTCCTAAGTCATCGGCATACATTGTGCTGTAGTAGACAGCACGAGTGTGGGGGTGGGTTCTGGAAATGAAAGTCCATTGTGATGGGGTTTTTCTACTCTCCATACGCTGCTTCCATTCCTCCTTGGAACCTGGTACACACTGTGGAAAGGGCCCTTGGTAATGCAACTCAAGGAAGAGGACAATTAGAGCTCTTTAGCGAAATGATGCTCAGGTTGTCTTGCAGGTGTCCCACCTCTAGGAGCTAAAGGCCCCAACCCACTCAGAAAAGAATGAGATGGAAGTGAAAGGCTGACAACATTTATCAGAGCTGGGGAGAGGCTGTTGGACGCAAGGATTAGGAGACAAAGGATTAAAGTGAAGAGACTCCATAGATAGTAATGACTTGGTTCCTCAGGATAGACAGAGGGATAGCCCATGGGGCTACCCAAAGAGCCATGATCAAAGAAAGAATCTGCTGATCTTCCACGCATTCTCAACAGAGGCTGAATAGGCAGGGGAGCTACTCCTGAATTCTCACTCTAGTCCAGGCTGTGGGTGAAAGCTCTACTTGAAAAAGAAGAGTTGTTTGTTTGAACTGTTGTATATTTAGTTTAAGTGTCAGGAAAAATTGTCCTAGACTTGAAAATGGGCAAAAGAGATGACTGGGTGTCCTTCGAGTGGGCACTGCATGTAACTGAGTGGACCATCTAGGGATTCTCTGACCCAATAGGGGAATGCTCCTTTGATTGTCTGTTGACTCAAATTAACAGTTCTGTAGAGGCAGAAGTTAAGTGGTAGAAAATTTTTAGATGCCAATGATTTGAATCTATAGAAGTCAAATAAAATTTTTCCAATAACAATTATTCCCTCCTCGATTGATAAAATGATCTCCAACATAATTACACTTTGTTGTGTTACAGGATAATAACCAGTTTTGCAAATATTTAGCAAATTTGGCTCAGATGGCTGTGTATAACAATACATACACAGGACGCGCGCCTGAGGGGTTGGTGCAGCTGCTGGACCCGTGCAGAAAAGAGAAACGCCAAAAGAGGCAAACTGAGATGAAGACAAACGATCATCTGTATGCTGATCATTTTGATAAGACCAAAACCTGTCAAAAAATACTACCCTGAAAACTTCATAAATACTATGGTGTGAAGAACCCTCTGTTTATCTTCAGTTTATCATCAGACATCTTAGGGAGGTTTGACAAAGAACAGCAGGAGACCAAAGCGATCGTCATGGCAGACGGGAGGCAGGACTAGATTGCAGCTCTAACTCAGAGGCACAGAGCAGCATGCAGCGGCTTGCATCATGAATTTTAGCTCCAGAACTACCGCAGGAATAGACCAGGAAACCCAAGAGGACCCACAGACCCTCTGAAGGAAGCAGACTGCTCCTGCAGGACCCAGGAGACACCCCAAAGATTGTGAGTGCCCAAACTGCGAAAGTGGGAAAGGGAGATCCTCTGCCCCTGAACACACACCCCGACTAGGGAAACTGAAGGTCTAGTTTGCAGAAGATTCTGACCTTACCTCGAGCTGAGTCAATTTAGAGAGCCGAGTGAAATGCAGGGGCAGAGGAAGCAGCTGGAAAGGCCCTGGGAGCTTGCTGGGTACCCAAACAGACCATTCCTGCCCAGCATCACAGGATCCTTTGGGAGGGCAGCCAGAGGCACAGGGAAGACACCACAGGGAGAAGGAAATCTCCAGCTGAACTTTGTAACAATTTGAACCGAGGTGGAGAAGCCTCCTGGCCAGAACTTGGGAGAGGGCATGAATCTGGCTTACAGACTCTACAGGTGGGAGAAGAACTAAAGCCCTTCTCTTTTGCAGCTGGGAGGCAGGTAGCCTGGGGCAAGTTCTCAGCACTGCTCGCCTACTGCCTGGAAACAGACTCGGTGCTGTTAGGGGTGGCACAGTGGGAGTGAGACCGACCCTCCGGATTGTGTGGGAGCTGGGTGAGACCTATGACTGCCTGTTTTCTCCCACTTCCCTGACAACCTGCATGACTAAGCAAAGGCAACCATAATCCTCCTAGCCA
The DNA here is from genome assembly GCF_028885625.2 of Pongo pygmaeus. Classification (NCBI taxonomy): domain Eukaryota; kingdom Metazoa; phylum Chordata; class Mammalia; order Primates; family Hominidae; genus Pongo; species Pongo pygmaeus. The sequence continues at coordinate 88,584,049 of NC_072385.2, read as the reverse complement.
CAGCTCCACTGACCTGGGAACCTTACCCCCATCCCCCACAGTAGCCACAGCAAGACCCACCCAAGGAGAGTCTGAGCTCAGACATACCCAGCCCTGCCCCCACCTGATGGTCCTTCCCTACCCACCCTGGTAGCTGAAGGCAAAGGGCATATACTCTTGGGAGGTCTAGGGCCCCGCCCACCACCAGTTCCTCTCCATATTACTACAGTTGATGCTCTCTGGAAAGCGCCACCTCCCAGCAGGAGGCCAACTGGCACAGAAATAGAGCATTAAACCACCAAGGCTAAGAACCCTCACAGAGTCCATTTCACCCCCCACCGCCTACACCAGAACAGGTGCTGGTATCCTTGGCTGAGAGACCCATAGACAGTTCACATCACAGGACTCTGTGTGCAGACAATCCCCAGTACCAGCCCAGAGCCTGGTAGACTTGCTGGGTGGCTAGACCCAGAACAGAGATAACAGTCACTACAGCTCACATAGAATATACACATTCTATTCAACAGCACATGGAACTTTCTTCAAGATAGACGACATAATAGGCCACAAAAGGAGCCTCAATAAATTTAAGAAAATTGAAATTATATCAAGCACTCTCTCTGACCACAGTGGAATAAAACTGGAAATCAACTCCAAAAGGAACCTTCAAAACCATGCAAATACATAGAAATTAAATAACCTGCGTCTAGATGATCATTGGGTCAAAACTGAAATCAAGATGGAAATTAAAAAATTTTTCATACTGAATGACAGTAGTGACAAAACCTATCAAAACCTCTGGGATACGACACAGGCAGTGCTAAGAGGAAAGTTCATAGCCCTAAACGCCTACATCAAAAAGACTGAAAAAGCACAAACTGACATTCTAAGGTCACATCTCAAGGAACAAGAGAAACAAGAACAAACCAAAACCAAACCCAGCAGAAGAAAGGAAATAACCAAGATCAGAGCAGAACTAAATGAAATTGAAACAATTTGATAAGTTGAAAAATTTGTCAAATGAAAAAAAATACAAAAGATAAATGAAAGAAAAAGCTGGTTCTTTGAAAAGATAAATAAAACTTACAGACCATAAGCAAGATTACAAACAAGAAAAGAAAAAAAGAAAAGAAGAGAGAAAAGTCCAAATAACATCAATAAGAAATGAAATGGGAGATGTTACAACTGACACCACAGAGCTACAAAATATCATTCAAGACTACTATGAACACCTTTACATACATAAACTAGAAAACCTAGAAGAGATGGATAAATTCCTGGGAAAATACAACCCTCCTAGCTTAAATCAGGAAGAATTAGATATCCTGAACAGACCAATAACAAGCAGCGAGATTGAAATGGTAATTTAAAAATTACTAACAAAAGAAGTCCAGGACTAGACGTATTCACGGCAGAATTCTACCAGACATTCAAAGAAGAATTGGTACCAATCCTTTTGACACTATTCTACAAGATAGAGAAAGAGGGAACCCTCCCTAATTCATTCTATGAGCCAGCATCACCCTAATACCAAAACCAGGAAAGGACACAACCAAAAAAGAAAACCACAGACTGATATTCCTGATGAACATAAATGCTAAAATCATTAACAAAATACTAGCTAACTGAATCCGACAACATATCAAAACGATAATCCACCATGATCAAGCAGGTTTCATACCAGGGATGCAGGGATGGCTTAACATATGCAAGTCAATAAATGTGATACACCACATAAACAGAATTAAAAACAAAAATCACATGATCATCTCAATAGATGCAGAAAAAGCATTTGAGAAAATCCAGCATTGCTTTATGATTAAAACTCTCAGCAAAATTGGCATACAAGTGACATAAGGCAATGTAATAAAAGCCATCTATAACAAACCCACAGCTAACATAATACTTAATGGGGAAAAGTTAAAAGCATTCCCTCTGAGAAGTGGAACAAGACAAGAATGCCCACTCTCACCACTGCTTTTCAACATAGTACTGGAAGTCCTAGCCAGAGCAATCAGACAAGAGAAAGAGAGAAAGGGCATCCAAATCGGTAAAGAGAAAGTCAAACTGTCACTGTTTGCTGATAATATGATCGTTTACCTTGAAAACCCTAAAGCCTTCTCCAGAAAGCTCCTAAAACTGATAAAAGAATTCAGCAAAGTTTCCAGATACAACATTAATGTACACACACCAGTAGCTCTTCTATACACCAACAGCAACCAAGCAGAGAATCAAATCAAGAACTCAACCCCTTTTACAATAGCTGCCAAAAAAAAATAATAAAATACTTAGGAATATACCTATCGAAGTATTCGAAAGACCTCTACAAGGAAAACTACAAAACACTGCTGAAAGAAATCATAGATGACACAAACAAATGGAAACACATCCCATGTTCATAGATGGGTAGAATCAATATTGTGAAAATGACCATACTGCCAAAAGCAATCTACAAATTCAATCCAATTCCCATCAAAATACCACCATCATTCTTCACAGAATTAGAAAAAACAATTCTAAAATTCATGTGGAACAAAATAAGAGCCCACATAGCCAAAACAAGACTAAGCAAAACAAATCTGGAGGCATCACACTACCTGATTTCAAACTATACTATAAGGCCATAGTCACCAAAACAGCATGGCACTGCTATAAAAATAGGCACATAGACCAATGGAGCAGAATATAGAACCCAGAAATAAACCTGAATACTTACAGCCAACTGATCTTTGACAAAGCAAACAAAAACATAAAATGTGGAAAGGACACCCTTTTCAACAAATGGTGCTGGTATAATTGGCTAGCCACATGTAGGAGAATGAAACTGGATCCTCATCTCTCACCTTATACAAAAATCAACTCAAGATGGATTGAGAACTTAAATCTAAGACTAGAAACTATAAAAATTCTAGAAAATAACATTGGAAAAACCCTTCTAGACATTGGCTTAGGTAAAGATTTTATGACCAATAACTCAAAAGCAAATGCAGCAAGAACAAAGATAAATAGCTGGGACTTAATTAAACTAAAGAGCTTTTGCATGGCAAAAGGAACAGTCACCAGAATAAACAGACAACCCACAGAGTGAGAGAAAAATCTTCACAATCTATACATCTGACAAAGGACTAATATCCAGAATCTACAACAAACTCAAACAAATCAGCAAGAAAAAAACAAACAATCCTATCAAAAAGTGGGCTAAGGACATGAATAGACAATTCTCAAAAGAAGATATACAGATGGTCAACAAACATATGAAAAAATGCTCAACATCACTAATGAGCAGGGAAAGGGAAATGGAAATCAAAACCACAATGAGATACCACCTTACTCCTGCAAGAATGGCCATAATCAAAAAATCAAGAAAACAGTAGATGTTGGCATGGATGCGGTGATCAGGTATACTTCTGCACTGCTGGTAGGAATGTAAACTAGTATAGCCACTATGGAAAACAGTGTGGAGATTCCTTAAAGAACTAAAAGTAGAACTATCGTTTCATCCAGCGATCCCACTACTTGGTATCTATCTACCCAGAGGAAAAGAAGTCATTATACGAAAAAGGTACTTGCACACGCATATTTATAGCATCATAATTCACAATTGCAAAATCATGGAAGCAATCCACACATCCATCAATCAATGAATGGATAAAGAAACTGTGGTATATACATATGATGGACTGCTACTCAGCCATTAAAAGGAATGCATTACTGGCATTTGCAGTGACCTGGATGAGATTGGAGACTATTATTCTAAGTGAAGTAACTCAGGAATGCAAAACCAAACATTGTATGTTCTCACTCATGTGTGGGAGCTAAGCTATGAGGACACAAAGACATAAGAATGATACAGTGGACTTTGGGGACTTGGGGGGAATTGTGGGAGGGGGCAATGGACAAAAGACTACAAATAGGGTTCAGTGTGTACTGCTTGGGTGATGGGTGCACCAAAATCTCACAAATCACCACTAAAGAACTTACTCATGTAACCAAACATCACCTGTACCCCAATAACCTATAGAAAAATAAAAAATACTTTTAAAAATATACACACACACCTGTTCTTTACATCCTCCTTTGAATCTGTTTTCACATCTTACTAGCTCTTTAATTTAATGTGTTAAACAAAATATTTAACACATGCTCATTTTGTTTCTGTATGAGGCTCAGTGTGTTTGGCTAGCTGAGTTCATCTAGTGATGACTTCTGCTTCACTTTCTGCCCATGGTGATGGGATAATCCTGAGCTCACAAATGGCAGTGGATGCAGGGCTTCTTATTTTTCTCTTTCAGCTGTCATACCTCAATATCTATGGAAAACATCAAGAAATCTTTATATTTGGAGTACCTTCCCAATGCATTTTTAGCCCTTTTCTCCCTCTCAAACTATCTGTGATAAAGAACCAGAATTTTTATCCCCAATCCACTGCAGAATAACATTTTTGTCAAATACAATAAAAGTGAATTACTAGAAAAATAACCATGTGCTGAGATGTTACAACAATGTCAAATTGTTATAGAAGTTGTTAAATGCTAGCCCTGAATTTGTATACTTATCTCATGGTTACAGACAGTTTTAGTGCTGACACCAGTCTGCAGTCCACATTTTGAGGAGTACTGCTTTATTAAAAGTGCAGAAAAGGCTTTAATTCCCTGGACCAACTTGTCCTATAAAATCCCACCAGACCAAAAAGGCCCAGGTCTATGCAGTTCTTTCCTGAGGTCGGGCAGCTTTCATTGAGTAGTACAGAGTATGGGAGAGGCAAGGGCTGAATCTCCGAATGTCTCAATCTCTTCCTTGTTGTGAATCAATGGCCCTTCCAGGCTTAGACTTTTGCAAGGAGGGTCCCCCATGAACATTCTCACTCTTCCAACTTTTCTCCTCCAAATCCAGTTTCTTGTCTTTTATTCCTCTTATTCTCCATATTAAGTAGAAAACAGGTCTAGCTCCAGTAATAAAGACCAAAATAAGAATGGCTTAAATAAGATAGGAGTGTTTCTCTCTTTAACAGTCTGAGCATGAACAGTTTGTGTCTATCAGACATCTTGGCAGTGTGTGAACCCTGACTCCTGTCTTGCAGCTCTGCAGTCCTCAGCACACAGCTCCCTTTTTGTGATCTAGGAGCCATTCCAGCTTCCCTGTCATCATGTCTACAGTCCAGTAGGGGGAAGGAGGATGAAGGGAGAAGAGGAGACTGTGCTCCTCTTTCTAGGGACATGACCCAGAAGTTGCACATATTAGTCACTGACAGACAAGGCAGCTGGAAAATGTCGCCTTTCATCTGGGCACCCACGTGCCCAGCTGAAACTCCGGGATCTGTTACTAAAGCAAAAAAGAGATGGATATTGGGAGGCAACTAGCGATCTCTGCCACCATCTTCTTAAATTTCCAGATGTTCTCCCTTCAGTAGCACCCTCTCCCAACAAAAAGAGGAGAAGCTGCCCCTTAGCACCTTGTTCCTTGCAGAACTTGGATCAGATGCTCATGAGGCTTTCTTTTGCTTTGTCACACACACTCCAAAGGGGTGGATTGTGCTCTGCTCTTATCAGGGTGAATGTGGAGTCTCCAATTCCAGTTCAATTTCTTTCCTAAAAAGAAAGACTGGCTATTTTACTTACCAGAAGAACTGAAGACATCACACCAAGGCAACTCTTTAAAATGGAAAGGCAGCCCAGCATACTCTCACGTGGTGGGAGGACTATTTCTCACTTAGCACGCTTTGGCTCTGGAACAATAGACCTTGTTATTCCTGTTAAGGAGAACTGGATTCTTCCTTGTTCTGCCTGAGCCTGCTCATATTACTCTCCTTTTGCCATCCAGGAAGGAGGACACCAATTCCTCTGAAATGGTTTGGGTCTGTGTCAGCACCCAAATCTCATGCTCAATTATAATCCCCAGTGTTGGAGCTGGGGCATGGCAGGAGGTGATTGGATCATGGGGGCGGCTTCCTCACGATGGTTTAGCACCATCCTGTTGGTACTGTTCTCACGATGGTGAGTGAGTTCTCATGAGATCTGGTTATTTAAAAGTGTGCAGCACCTCCCTGCTCACTCTCTTTTGCTCCTGCTCCCACCTGTGGAAGCTTCACTCTCCCTTCACCTTTTACCATGATTAGAAGCTTCCTGAGGCCTCCTCAGAGGTAGAAGCTGCTGTACTTCCTATACAGCCTGCAGAACCATGAGCCAATTAAACCTCTTTTCTTTATAAATTAACCCAGTCTCAGGTATTTCTTTATAGCAGCGCGAGAACAACAAATACAACCCCATTCCATTATTTTTTAATTTCAAGAACAAGTTGATCGTCATGATGATAATAGACAACGATAATAATAACTAAACTTGATTGAGATTTACCAAGCACCAGGTGCTCCTTTCAGCGCTTTGCTTGCTTTACTTTATTTAATCCTACAAGAACCCTTTGATGTTAGCAGGATTACTGTTGTTTTTCCACTTATGAAAACAAACAAAAGTTAAAAAGGGTTAAGTAAGCTGCCCAAGACCATACAGAACTAAACTCCCTGGTTTAGATTTTTTTAAAAATTTGTATTTTGTTTTATTTTTAAATGAATAGTTACTGGGAATTTTTCTAATGATCAATTTTCACTGCACAAAACAGTATGAAAAAAAATCACCCACGCTATCATTTTCACAAAGCTAGCCACTCTTAAACATATTGCTGCCACTGTGTTCCAATTTGGGTACATTTTGTGACTGTTCCAATTTCGGTACATTTTGCTAGACTTCTGGGGCACGAAAAATATTCCCAGGAGGCCAAAGAAAACAAGATGAAGCACTTTCAAGGTCTCTTTTCTCTGTGAAAAAAATCTATCATGCATTATTTAATGCTCATTCTTCTCTCTGAGCTCTTTTTAACATTTATTGACTGTTAGCAAAAGATGCCTTCTTGTGTCAGTCATCTTCTGAGTGCATTGGTGGCCTGTCCTCAGCACTCAGTGGTGCATTCATGGTGGCCTTGCTTTTTGTCCTCAGCATCACCCTCATAACCAAGCAAGGTATTCCAAGCACAGGGGCTGCTCAAAAGATTATTTTATTTATTTCTGTACGCAATTGTAGAGGAAGAATTCCTGCATCTAGATATTGCAAAGAACTCTCTAGACTGACTTCTGGGTGCCCTCTATTCCCCATTTAATTCATTCAATCCTCACAATTCACTGTGAGGGTCCATTTGCCCCTTTAAGAAGGAGGAAGCTGAAACTCAGATAAAGTGATTTGCCCAAGGTCCCTCAGAGACCAAATGGCAAAACCAGGGCTGGCAGCGAGGTTTTCTGACCCCAAGCCTGGCCTTCATGTCCTGATATGACAGCTGTTCACTCTCTGCCACAATTACCGGGCTGTGGGAAAACCCTGGCATTGTGGGGAGGGGGCAGAAGGAGCACATCAACGGCTTGAGTCTGCATTGCTTGGTCCACTAGCTCACCGTGCGAGGCCCGGATGGGGCTCCATGGCGCACTCTTGGCAGCCTCCGGCTCCTCGTTTTTCTAGGGAGATTCTTTCATTCCTTTCTCCCTGCCCCCTCACCTCCCTACTGAATATAGAAACGACCCCAGGAATAAAATGCAAGGGCTCCAGCAACATAAAGCAAAGGTTAGAAATTGAACGCCACCCCTCCCAAAGCCAGGAAATTCCAGAGACGTGGTTCTCATGGCAAGGGGACTTCAAGTTACATATTTTGCAGTCTGGCTAACGGGTTGTACTTTTCAGCGTGAGGCTTAAGACAGGGTCTGCTTGTGCCACAAGGGTGCCTCTTGGCTCTCAGACCCATATTAGATTGCACGCAGGCTGTACTGTGGATTAGCTGTGAGATTTGCAAATGTATAGTTTACAATGTGGTAAGAACCTGGCGGCCAGGGAGCGTGAGTGAACTCTGAGAGCGTTTACTGTGGTTGTTCATGTTTGGGGAGACATGTTCAACCCTCGAGGCTGCATTAGCATAGTTGGGGCCTATACAAATCAGTCTAAAGTTAATTTACAGTGAGTTTCAGGAGTTCTCCCTCCTCCCCAAGGAACTGGCTGTGCTTCCCTGGGTAAAACTGTGAATGCCTCAGAAGTCTAGATAACCTGGGATGCCCAAGACTTTAACAGACTGTTTTATGCCTGTTGTTTGACATACATTGTGCTCTTGATCCTCTCAACAGCTCAATTGTTGTCTCTTTTTACAGAAGAAGAAAATGAGTGGTCTTTATTAGAAGTGGTTTCTTAATCAGCTGTGAGCTAAATCTGGGGGTTCTGTGGCTCACCTCATCCTGGTCTCTAGGTTCCCAGTGAGTGGGCAAAGCGCCGGTTCCCAATGTGTAAGGCTGACCGCCAACCACCTGCCCACTGCTCCTCTCCCACCAAAGCAATACCTGGAGAGTTCTCCAACCCATTGCAAGGAGCAAGACAGACCCTCACCCCAGCCCGGAGAATGGAGAACCCCAAGAGTTTCTCTACAAGTCACCCTAGAGTGGAAGCCTGAGGTTCCCGTGACTTCCTTTCTCTGCTCCCTGAGTTGTTTCACAGGGCAGGCCCCAGGCCTCTGCTTATCACTTCTGGATCTTCAATGGTCTGTGTTTCAGCAACGGAAGCCAAGCCCAAGGGTGTCATGTGACTCCCCAGATCAGCACTTTGATTTGGGGATCTTTCTCACTTCTTTTCTACATCCCCTTTTCCCCTCTATTCCTCCTCTATTTCCCTGTGGCTTCCTGTGCCTTCTATATCCCAGCAGCCCTTGCAGGCCAGCCTGCCTTGGACCACACTCTCATGGGGGAGGCCTCACCTTCCTTTCCTCCATCCCTCCTCCCCAGGCCTCCTGCCAGACTTCCTCCCAACCAGCTGTCACTCAAAGAATGATCTGATAAAATCAATTAATAATGACGGCCACTATAACCAAACTGCTCTATAACAGAAAAAATGTATTTAACAAACATTCTCTCTGAACTCTCACATCAGCCTGCAATATTATTCTCCTCGTTTCACCAGTAATGAAGGAAATAAATATCCATCTCTCCAAGAGGTTAAGTGACCTGTCCCAGATCATGCAACTAAGAAGTGTTAAGATTTGAATCCAAGTTGTCTTATTCCAAATACCTGGCTCGCTCTTTTTCTTTCTTTCTTTCTTTCTCTTTCTTTCTTTCTTTTTTTTCTTTCTTTCTTTCTTTCTTTTTTCTTTCTACTTTCTTTCTCTTTTTTCTTTCTTCTTTCTTGTCTTTCTTTTCTTTCTCTCTCTCTTCCTCTCTCTTTTTCTTCTCTTTCTCTCACTCTCTCTTCCTTTCTCTCTCTTCCTTTCTCTCCCTTCCTTTCTCTCTTCCTTTCTCTCCCTTTCTTTCTTTCTTTCTTTCTTTCTTTCTTTCTTTCTTTTTCTTTCTTTCCTTTTCTTTCTCTCGCTCTCTCTTCCTTTCTCTCTCTGTTCCTTTCTCTCCCTTTCTTTCTTTCTTTTCTTTTCTTTTCTTTCTTTCTTTCTTTCTTTTTCTTTCTTTCTTTCTTTCCTTCTCTTTCTTTTCTCTTTCTTCTTTCCTTCTCTCTTTTTCTTTTTACCAGCTGCTGCTTCCTCACCACTGCCCTGCTGAGGGTCAATGCCTGCATAGGACCTAGTCTGGTTCTTTTCCCAGCGGAGTTTGATCCAGTGCTTGGACCAGGAGAGTAAGCCAGCATTAGAGAGAGGCTGAGGGGCGAGCCTGGAAGGGTCTTTCCAACTCCCTTCCAAGCAGCCTCAGAGCAGAGGGCTCCCGCTTGACCTGCTCAAGAGAGAAGTGGTCATGCTCATGCAGAGCTTCTGAGGGCTCTTTTCTGCCAAATTCTAGAAGGCAAAGCAAGGGAAGGAAGACTTTGCTTGCTGTACCATTCCGAATGGCAAGCTGTCATTATGGAGCCTATAGGCTCTTCTTCTCTTCCTCTTCTCTTGATTTCTGGAAGTTAATTCTTCACTGTGAGGCAGAGAGACCTCTCTCAGAGACTCTGGCTGTGGTTGCAAAGCAGGTCCTGCTGCCCAGGAGGCTCAATCTGAAGTGTGAATAAAGCTAGTAATACCTGCCCCCTACCCACATTCTGCCAGAAAGCCCCCCCCACCCCTTATTAAGTATTTGTTGCATGAATAAATGAATGCTGCTCTACCTCTCTGTTCATGGAGCTAAGTCACCCAGTCAACTCATTCTTACAGATGGGGCCTTAAGAGCTTAAGAGGTCACTTTTTGCTGGAGCAATGCTCAATTTAAAAAAAAAAGATTACTAATGTGAAATTTAAAGGCCCCATATCTCTTGGCTGTAGAAGCTAATTTTATCAGAAGTCATTTTAGTTTACAAGCAAATCTCATATGCAGATGAACATTGATGCAGACTGCCCTTAACATAATTGAACTAGATGGTTGGCCATTTGGTGTAACTGGAGAAGGGCTGGAATATCTCCTCTACCCTGAATGTCACTCACACTGTTCTGTCTCATTGCCTGGGATCCTGCCATTGGAGGTGCACTACCTTGTCATCTTAAGAGCCTTTGAGATAAACGTTGTCAACAATTCAACATGTGGTTGGCATGACACTAAATATTCAGATACATGCATCTCCATTACTGGGGTTGTGTAAAGATAGTATCACTATCCTAACCAAATTAAAGAAAACCTACCCAAGATGAGATTCACATGCTTCTTATTTTCTGAAACTGAAGGTACCTCATGTCTCCAGAAGTGCCATGAATTCCAGGCCCCAAGCCTAGAAAAGGAAGGAAGAGTGTAGAAAGAAAAAATGGCTTTGAAATTAGAGTGGGAAACAAGAAACAAGCAAGGAGTAGGAAAGAAGGAGGAAAAGGAGATGCTGGCAGTGAAGACAGCAAAGAGAACTATGGTGCCCATTTCTACAGGGAAGCAATCATTTGTTCTTATGAGCCATGAATCCTTTCTCCCTGGACTCACCTTATTCCAGTTTGTCTCAAGGCTTGGAATCCCAGCTTTAGGGATGAGCTCCTTTGCAGACTTAACAGCCTTTTAGCAAACAGTCACTGTTTAGCCTGGGGCTGGTTCCGTGCAATTGCCAGTCTGCAGGCATCTTCTGCTTCTCTGACTGAAAGTCACATCAGGTGAGGCTGGGCTGTGTACACCTAGTCACTTGTGTAGATGTTTCGTTCACATCTTCACAGCTGCGACAAAAAAGTTTTAGGAAAAACTAAATGTGTGGCTTAGATCTAATCAAGTTGCTCAGTGAGATTATTTACCCCAAATGCAGGGAGCTGGAGTTAAAGACAGGGGGTTCATTCAGCAATGATAAAGCAATGCATTTCCTCATTTGTAGCATCTGGCTTCCAAGCCTCTGTTTTCCCAGTTTTCATTCAGAGCCAAGGATTAACTGCTCCAGAGAATCAGGACGATAAGCAGATGTTGCTTTGCCTGTGTTCTTTTCTGAATCAAATCTGTTTGTAGATATTGGGTATATGAAGATCAGCCCTGACCCAACACTCTCAGATGTCAGGGCCATGCACTTGTCCACCAGAGCAGTGTTTTCTAAAGCATTGGCTCTCCAGCACAAAAGAGAGCTTCAGTCTCCTTAGCAAATGGCTATTGCCATAATCTGCAATGGGCACAGCATGTCTCACCCTTAAGCTTCTGCCAGGGCTTCTGGACTGCAGGGGTAGGAGAGAACAGAACATGCAGCTTGACTCTAACTTTCAAAGCATTCTTCATGGTTCCAGGATGCTCTCTCCTCTTAACCCTGAAGAATCTCATTTCACCTCCTTTAGATCTCTGAAAATGCTCCCCAAAACTCAGGAAGAAGACTTTCATCTTTAGCGTCCAAATTTTTTTTCTCTCAGTTGCGACACACTAGAGCAGCAATTTTCAAACTCTTTGGTTTCAGGACTCCTTCTCATGCTCTAACAATTACTGAGGATTCCAATAAGCGTTTGCTTATATGAATTATATCTATCAATAATTTCCATATTAGCAATTAAGACTGAGAAAAACTGAACATTTATTACCTCATTAAAATTTGAACATTTATTACTTCATTAAAAATAACAATAATAAACCCATTATGTATTAACACAACTAACACTTTTATGAAAAATAACTACATATTCAGAAATAGCAGCAAAACCTAGTGAGAAGCCTGGCATGGACTTCAGTTTTTGAAAATCTTTTAAATGTCTGATTTATTAGAAGCCAGCTTGATTCTCACGTATGCTTCTGCATCCAGGGTGTTGTGATATAACACATCATATGAGCTGTGGAAAATGCCAGTGTACACTCATGAGAGAACGAGAATGAAAAAGGCAAATCATGCCTTAGTATTGTTATGAAGATAGTTTTGACTCATGGACCACTTTGGGAACCACTGCTTTATAGTGTTAGAGTTGTTAGGCTTCCCAATGACAACCACTTCACCCATGTGCGTGAACACACACACATGTGCACACTTTCATGTGCTTGCCTACTATTTTTGTTTTGGCAATATCATCATGTTCTTGGGATAACTGAAAACTGCACTGAGAATCGGCATTCTGCTCTGCTAACTAGTATCAGAAGAGAAGTTATGGACCTCATTTTAGAGCCTCATAGTCCTGGATTTGGATCCTGTCTCTGTCACTACTAAACTCTGTGGCCTGGGGGAAAATTACATAATCTCTTTAAAGCCTCATTTTCTTCTTCTGTAAAATAGAGACAACAATAGAGCTGTTGGGAGGATCAAGAGCACAATGTATGTCAAACAACAGGCATAATATCTGGTAGAGAAAGAATAGGTGCTTAATACATAGTAGATATGATTATCATCATTGTTATTATTATTACTCAGTAACAGTGTAAGCTCCATGAGTGTGGGGGTTTTGTTTGTTCACTGCTATAACTAAACTCTACACCTTTAGTTAGTGCTCAAGAAATATGAATGCACGGACTTTTATACAAATTCAGCTTCCTTCAGAACCTACTATCCTGACTCGGGGTAAATTTAGTCATATAAGAGAAGAACAGGTGGCCCCTGCCCTGTGAGCTTTTGGACTAATTAGGGGGAGGAAAGACTGATACTTAAGAAACAGAGCAGTAACAAAGGTGTAGGGTGAAGAGTTGAAATGAGCAGAATCAGCAGCATTTATTGCCATTGCTCACAGATGGGAAATTCCAACACCTGGCATGGGGATTGGTGTTGGCTTTGAGGTCTATTTGCCCGCTGTTGTTTGAATTATTCTAGCAACTTGCATGAACAACCATGCAGTGGGAGGAGACAGAGTAGACAGTCCTCAAAGATGGTTACCATCAGGATCACTTGAGGCCAGGAGTCTGAGACCAGCCTGGCCAACATGGTGAAACACTGTCTCTACAAGAAAATACAAAAATTAGCTGGGCATGGTGGCACATACCTGTAATCCCAGCTACTTGGGAGGCTGAGGCAGGAGAATTGCTTGAACCCAGGAGGCGGAGGTTGCAGTGAGCCGAGATTGCACCACTGCACTCCAGCCTGGGCGACAGAGCAAGACTGTCACACACACACACACACACACACACACACACACACACACACACACACACACACACAACTATATATATATAGTTACCATCAATTCTTCCTGGCATGCTTGTCCTCCCATCAAGATCTCTATTTGATCTGGGCTGGCCTTGTGACTTGATTTAACAATAGAATGCCGTGGAAATGACATTCTGGAACTCCCAAACACAGTTTCTTTCTTTTTTATTTTTATTTTTCTTTTTTCTTCTTTATCTTCTTTTTTTTTTTTTTTTTTTTTGACAAAGTCTTCCTTTATTGCCCAGGCTGGAGTGCAATAGCATGATCTCAGCTCACTGCAACCTCTGCCTTCTGGATTCAAGAGATTCTCCCTCCTCAGCCTCCCGAGCAGCTGGGATTGTAAGTGCACACAACCATACCCAGCTAATTTTTGTATTTTTAGTAGAGACAGGGGTTTCACCATATTGGCCAGGCTGGTCTCGAACTCCTGACCTCAGGTGATCCACCCACCTCAGCCTCCCAAAGTGCTGGGATTACAAGCGTGAGCCGCCGCACTCAGCCACCGTTGTTTCTTAAGACAGCTTTTGCTTCCTCTCTCTTGGACGTCAGCAGCCGAGTAAGAAGTCTGACCACCCTAATAGAGCCACATGTGGGGAGAAAGCCCAGCAGAAGGAAGGGCCACATGGAGAAGCACCAAGGCACCACACATTGCAAGAAGCCTGCCTCGGCCTTCCAGCCCGGCCCATCTAGCAGCTGACTGTAGTCAAGGAGTGACCCCACTTATATTTAATACTAAGTGGAGGAGAACTGCCTGACTGAACCCTGACACACTACTGCAGAATCATGAGAGATAACGAATTGTTGCCTTAAGCCCTTGTGTGTTGGGGGGCATTGCTTATGCCACTACAGAAAACTGCAACAGGAGGACAGGGGCTGGGTATGAAGAGGGAAAGGTAGCAGAGCTGTGGCACTCATAAACCTCAGGGTCTGGTAGATAGCAGCCTTCCCCTCCAACTTCTGGCACAGAGAACATAGACTCAACACCCTTTTACGAAGGTATGTCTGGATTTAAAATTATATCTTTAAAGAAAATCTTATAAGCAATTGTCAAATTGGAAGAATGTTAGGTGACAGATAACAGAGCTGCCAGGATAGACATGTCCAAGTTCAACATCACTAAATGAGCATACCCGTCCTGGTGTAATTGTACCCACTATGGTTCCTCTCGAATATTTTTGCTTTGCAGGCCACTTTCATGGGGCCAACTAATTCCTGCTGCCAGGCCTTTGCTCATGTTTCCCCCACCCTCTAGACCATCCTTTCTTTTTTTCTCTTTCAATCTAATTCTACCCTGCTTCAAGATTCTGCTTGGCCCATGGTCTCCATCGCAGGGTTTTTCTAACTCCAGCTCACACTGGTTACACCCTCCCCTGAAGGTCCACATCCTCAGCCTGTGTGGTATGTGGCATACAATTTGCCACTGAGCATTCAAGCATCAGTATCACAGATGGTTAGATGTGACCAGACTTCAGAGATGGTGTCTAAGACAGGAAACTGGAGCTCAGGGAAAGTGACTTGTCTAGGCAAGTCACTAACTACTTGACAACTACTTGTCTTGTAGTTAGTTAGTGGAATACAGAACATCAACAGTGCAACTCTATAGTTTTGGTAATCCAAATTTACCAAGTACCTGAATTAAAAATAGAATCAGGACAGGGCCCATTGGGAACTAGCAATTGCAAAATGGGCTTATACCTGCTGTAAAACAAAGAGAAGACACTCAGAGGGGGAAGTTACAAAGTTGACTTCTATCAGACTATATGTTTGGCAAGGGAAGATACTCAGAACAAGCAAATCTGGGGGAAAAGATTAAGATCATAACCATAAAAACATATCTGTTGGCCAGGTGCGGTAGCTCACACCTGTAATCCCAGGACTTTGGGAGGCCAAGGAGGGAGGATCACAGGAGTTCGAGACCGGCCTGGCCAACACAGTGAAAACCCATCTCTACTAAAAATACAAAAATTAGCCAGGCATGGTGGAGCATGCTCGTAATCCCAGCTACTTGGGAGGCTGAGGCAGGAAAATTGCTTGAACTCAGGAGGTGGAGGTTGCAGTGAGCCAAGATCGTGCCACTGAACTCCTACCTGGGCAACAGAGCAAGATTGCATTTCAAAATAAATAAATAAATAAATGTGTTTGGCCAGAGCCTATGTTTTGAATAGTTCTGCTGTAATGAACAAAGTCTCTGTGTCACAAGGTGCCCAGCCTGTGTGACACTGCCCTTGAGCCACAGCATTTTGGAGAGCATACTCCAGTCCCTTGTCCCCATCCTGAATTAAGACCATCCACCTGTATTTGCAACATTAGCTCAGCTGAAAAGGTAGTTACAGCTCATCAGGATAGTTGAGTAGAAATCATACCCAACTCGACAAAAAAAGACCTGAATAAAAACAAAGAAAAAGAAGAATCACATTTAAGTGTGTGGTGTTAGCCCTTTTGTAACAGACTGTGTAAGTAAACTGATGAGTTTTGCAATCATCAAATTATTGTCGATTTATTTGTTAAGGCATTTAAAACAATTAGGGGAATTTGATATATTAGAATTGTGAAGACTTGAATTGCTTATGTGTGCACAAAATGTTTACTTGTTAGGGACAATCTAGTTCAGTTGATGTTTTTGGTAATTAATTACTCAGTAGTGTGCAAATATTTTCAAAATCTTAATTGCTTAAAGATTAGTAAATTGCACATTAAAGTAGGTAGGAGTTGTTGTGAACACTTCTTTCCATCTCCCAAAGTTGCTGGGACATAACAAGCTTTGGCTTCTCCCAGGGGAGTTCCCCACTTCAGGGCTGGTCATCCTAACACCTCCTTTGATCACATTCATTTTCCACTGTGGGAGCAGAGATTCAGCATCCTCTCTTTTTTATCCTTCACTGCTAAGAGCAACCCCAAATTATCTTTACATTTTAAATTAATTGCATTTAACATAATTGAAGGAGACTTTTAATCCAATGATAGCAAGAGGCCAGGTTGTATAAAGAACTGAATTAGGCGCAGCTCTTGTCAAGAAACATCCCTGAGGACGTGACACAAAAGGGAAGGTATTTCCATTGCCATAGAAGGAAGAGTCTCAACACACTCACCTGGAAAGTACTGTGCTTTTGGATGGTGCCGGTGGGTAGGTGTCCCAGGAGAGATTCCGAGGGAGGTGGTTACCGCAGGCTCCAGAACTGTTTTAATAGATCATTATAAGGAGGAAGTCAGGACAAACCAAGGGACGCCAGGAGTCATGGCTCCAGCCTGTCCTTCCTCACTCCCTGAAGCCCCCCACCCCTTCACTCAGGACCAGACAAGTATACCTTTCCTCAGGTATGAAGAAAGCCTGAGAAGGGAGACAGAGCAAGGCCAAGGGTACAGTGAGCTTGGTTTGAGGAGAAAGCCTGAGGGAGAAACTTGGGAAAGTCTGGTTTTGAAAGAAGAGCTCCCAGGATGGCCAAGGCTTACAACCCTAAAGGTGACAACTAGGATTTTGTTTGGAAGCCAGTTGGTTACAGAGGCTGGTGATGCAGGAAGGTGCATATCGCCAAGAGAGAAGGAAAGAGGAGTAGCTTGGACCATGGGGAGAAAGCTGCTGAGTCAGGGGAGGGGAATGCACATTATCTTGAAGAGCAAAAGGCAGCCCCAGAAGACGTGGGAAAGAAAAGAGCCCCAGGAGAAGGCCGCATCCAAGGGGTAAGAAGGGAGAATCCTGGAGAAAAGTCACAGGGGTCCTTTGGCCATTAGGCAGTTCAGAAGCAGGGATGACTAAGAGACTGTGGGACTAGATTGAGGTGAAAATCTGATGTGAGAAAAAGCATTTGAGTTGTGTGAATAAGGCCAGTGAAAACTGCAAGAAATCAAGTTTTCCAGAATAGTGACATTTGGGACCAAATGTCAGCCTTGGTGCCAAGAAGGGTTTCTACATCCATTGCAAAACCTTTGAAAGTTAATCCTATTGTGGTGGGGAAAGCTGTCCCTTTATTTGTACAGTCTGTTATTTTGCACTTTGGGGAAAACACAGTGATGTGAATTACCCTGTGACTTCCATCTCTGGTGAAGAAGGTTGTGTTTGGGAGAGCTGGTAGACATGAAAGCCATGAACATTCAAAAAACAGCTTATGAAAGTATTTCAGAACAAATTCATTTTCATCCAAATAGAATCAGTAGATATTGACCACAGCAGGACTGGCTGATGTGGGATGGATGGGCAACGGCAGAAATATGAACACTGATCATCACTGACTGCACCGAGCACCATGTACACGCTCAGTGTTGCTTTAAGCACTCTGCATACACCGTGTCACTTAATCCTCCTGATAGTCTGTTTTTGAGACAGTTCTATCACTCATGAGTGAGGGACCTAGGGTGCAGAGTAGTGTGATAACTTGCCCTATAGCCCAGCACTGCTGGGGGTGTAATGCAGGTTGGTCTGAACCCCAATACACAGCTGAGGATGGGGTGATGGGGAAGCAATAGTGACAGGCAGCACTGAGATCTGAGAGGGGACCACATACAGAGACGGCTTAAACCAAGAGCCAGTGTTGGCTTAAACCAAAAACAAGTTTTGATGTGTTTCACATGGGGAAGGATGGACAATCTGCATGTTTGTAGCTGTACCACTTATTGGCTGCCTGAGACTTCTTGCTTTTCCGTATGTGTATTTTCAGGTATTCATGTTTTGTTCCCTCAACTAGACCAACAGCTCCTGAAGACCGGGTCTGTGCTGTGGGTCTCTTGCCTCCTGCTCGGTACCTATGACTAAGCTCAAAAACCCTTCAGTGGAAATGGAGCTGATTAACTTTTTCAGTCTCTTGTTCTACCCTCTTTGTAAATGAAGGACGGTCAAACCCTAAACATTAAAAAAATGTGGTAAGCAAATTTTGTAAACAACACGATTGGAGATTTTCTAAATGCTCTACCAATAGAATGAATTTAATGATGCCCCAAATTTTAATGAAACTTTTTTCATGCTGTCATAGGGCTGATGTTTAATTTAAAAGGTTATACTAGACTTTTGGTCAATTCCTCTTTTGTATTTGTCATTCTACTGAAGTGTTTAAAAATTTATATTCTGCCTATAAAAACACAATCTTGGGGCTATCTGACTATCCTAAGAGTTATTTTTTGCTTTAAGACAAAGAGGTTCTAGAGTTATCCTTTAGAATTTCTGTTGGAATAACATGTTGAATAAATGCTGAATAAAATGCTGAAAATATGGTCAAAAAAGAGAGAGAGAGAGAGAAAAGAACACACATACAGGATAATGCTAATCCCTCCCTGATGTGCACCTGGGAGCAGAGAACTGACCCTACCAGGTCTGGAATGGTTGAAACGCTGACAACATGTTGACAACTTTCTGATCAGATTCCATTTGGTACTCTTTCCCAGTCCCGAAATGGATCAAGGACAGCAAGTTGTCCTAGCTTTAGCAATAACCAGACAGAATATCTTTCCAGTTAATGGGAAATTCTTTCCCCAGTGTGATGCCAGCTTGGGAGACGCAGAGCTGCAAATGCCCCTCCGCTCATTAGAGCAGGAGTTAGTCTCGGCATTGTATAGTCTCTGAGGGGGATTAAAAAAAAAAAGGGTTTCCTGAGGGAGGCCTGGGCAGTAGTGGTGAATCAACTATTGTCGTAGCTGACTTCAGGGAAGTCCAGTATTAAGAAGGCCTCCGTTTTGTGCAAACTGATCAAATGCAGATGTTTTCAGGGAGTTGACCTTATTGACCGAGACTTCACTGGAGATTGAATGGCGGACAGCCGGTCAAGAGTAGGGTGAAGGCATGTTTTGGCGGGAGAGTGTAAATGTATACATACAGTACACAGGATGTGGATGATGCTGGGCAAACATCTGTTTTATTGATAAATACATGCTTTACTTCCAAAAGTTTGATACCAGAGAGATGTAGTGAAAAATAAATTTAGTTTCAGGCTTTGTTAGGTGTCTCATGTGCACGTCAAATGCTGAAAGAGATGAAGGGCAAACAAATATTAAAAATGGGTTCAACCTTCCATCTTCCTGAAATATCAGATTTCATATAAAACTCATCAGCTGAACTAAGTATTAGGCTTGATCAATGGCAGGAAACTAGGGGATCAAATGCTAATAAATCAGAAACAGATATCCCGTCTCGAGAAGAAAATATATCACAAAACTGAAAATGAGAAAATCATCTGATGATTTTTTAATGCACGTGCATGGAGAAAGTAAGCTTTTTTTGTTTTTGATTTTTAGGATCAGGGAGTGCTGCATCTTAAACACAGACAAAGAATAAGATTCTTAAACACCTTAATCAGACTTTGACTTTAACACATGCAAAAGTAACAAGAAAGATCCCTATATTTGGTGAAGAATGAATACTGAGTAGTATTCTGTTTGTGGGTGGGTAGATATTAAAATGGCAAAGTGAACACATTCAAACCTTGCTAATAATATTTTGCCAGATATTTTCATGTGTTTTTTTCTCTTTGGGAATTATATCCTCAGCCCTCAGCTCCAACCTCTCTGCCTTTTAAAAATATATTGGCTCACAATTCCATGCATTTACTTCTTAGTATTTTTTCCCTTATTAATTTTCATTTTGTAAAGTATGCGTTTTATTCAAATAAAACATATATACAGAAAAAATGCATGTCTTAAGTTCACAAATGTGTAAGCTCAATGAGTTTTCATAAGGCAAACACACCTTGTATGTAACAGAACATTATCAGTGCCCCAGAAACTTGTCACTGACTACTCCTCTGAGGGTAACCACTACCCTCACTATAGTGGGGCTAGCGTAACACTAGGGATTAGTGCCTGTTTTTGAGCTTTCTATAAATGGAAGCATAAAGTACGTATTCTTGCATCTGGCTTCTTTTGCTCGGTATTATGTGTATGCGATTCATCCATGGTGGTTAGTTCTGTATTTATTGATATTTAAATGGTATTGTTTTTAATAATACAGATATATACATTTCTTTAATGCAGTCTTGTAGGTACAGAAACATGTCGATTTATTTCAGCATATTTACCAGTCTCGGCACTCAGAAAAGAGTTCAACAAAGTAAGCAACCACCAGCGGAAATCACAAAGAATCCACTGAGCTGTGACAGAATTCTCAAACTGACATGTCTAATCAAAGGCGTGTTATCATGAACACTTTTGAAACCTTCATATTTGGTTTCCGTGTCTTTTTCTTAAAAACGCACATGCAAATAACTTTTTTTTTCTTTGACCCGCCTTAAACAAGAACCCAGAGAGTGTGGTCCTGCTCTCTGAATGGAGACTGTTTGCTTCTGTGAAAACAGAGAGCTAAATTAAATTAGAAAATCCTGGTATTCAGGAGGACCGAATTTCCCTTCCTTCCTACTTTCCCATTCCACAATCTATCACCTAGAGTAATTAAGAACAGGGAGGTATCATCTTCACTGGATTAACCTTAACTAAATTGTGCTCATTCAACATGTGCCCTTTTGATTAGTCCGAGCAGGGCCTGCTGTCTCGGATACACCCACCTTGTAATTCTACACACTTAATTAATTTCAGATGAATAGAGAGGGGGGATAAGCTAAATTCTCCAATTAATAAACTATAAGTCCTTATAAGTGTCAGAGTAGCTCAAGATTTTCATTCTTCCTTTATTTCTTTACTCTGCAAAGGCTAAATGGAGATTGAAATGGAAAAAAAAAAAAAAGCACACAACACATACACACAGCTGCAATTGTTCGAGGCTGGTGAGGGGGTGCCTGGGCAGTTTCATCATTGTAAAGGGCAGACCTTAAGAACTGTTGGTAAAATAGATTATTTTTCTGCCAAGCATAATTTTTAATGTCCTTCTCCACAGGGACCTCGATATTTAGTTTTTATTTGCACATATTTCCTGTTCTATGCACAGATTCTTGGTTATGAAAATTCAATATTAATGCCACTAATTTTATGTTTTTAAATGCATTTCTCAGAAGTAAAATATTATTAATAGTCTGAGAACTCTTCTGAGAAGTGGTTTGGAGTTATTCGTTTAATCATCAAATTTAACAGCTCTCAATAATATAATAAAAATTTGCCCTCATGGGCATCCGTGACAGCAAAGAAAATAATTTCCTTATAATAAAACTGATCCCAAGGATGTTTATATGCTATAATTTATCCCATACTAAAAGATGGCTAGAAAATTATGTAAGATAGATTTACAGTCACTCCTTCAACTCAGAAAATTTATGTCTAGTTATTAGTGACTTAAAAACTTCTACTTATCTGCATAATTATATATAAAGAGATTCCCCAGTAGCTTTTATGTCCTATGATTCAACATAATGAGATCAATTATATTCAGGGAATTTAAATTACTGATACTTAGGGAATAAAGCCAACATCACTTTTAGTTTCTTATGATGGTATACAAGAAATTCTACTTACCTAAGACAAAATAACCATCTTAATGCAGCCCATTTTATGTGTTTTAGCAGAGATTTTAAAAGGCCACTAAGAGTTTTTGTCATTTAAGGAACCATATACTCAGTTCCCTAGATGTCTTCAGATGTTAAGTCTGTTCTGATATTGTTTCCTAAAGTTAGTCTTTTGTACCAAAATGATTTTAAAAAAAAATCCTTGAGTAATTTTGTTAGTATTTTCCACTAGTCTAGAAAAATTAACTGAAATTCTTGCACTCCATTTTTAACCACACCAATTCCCTATTAAATACACCTACAAATTAAATAAGGATACTGCTGCTCAATAATTTACCATTAAATGAGTGTAGAATATTTGACTGATTATTTTACTAATTTCTTATGTGTGAAAATTCTTAAAATGGTGGAGTCATTTGACTAATTGAATGCAAATAGTAAATAATTTTTTTATTGATGACATGCATGCTGATAGGCACATCATTTGATGCATCAGCTAATGCCTTGTCAGGTTTTTATTCTCTTTTTTATCTAAGGCTGGGCACATGGGCATTTTAACTCAGGAAGTCTTACTTTCTCTGCCTTCCCTAAAATCAGTGCCTACATTTGACCCTGTGGAAAAACACAAAAGCGAGTAATTTAAATCAGCCCACACCTGCACCATCAACCAGGCTATCCTTACAGAAACGCTTCAAACATCTCATTCCGGAGCACCTCAGGCGGCTGAAAAGAACAATTTCTTCCCCGCTAAAGAACAAGATACTGACATTGAGTTTGTCTTCTTTGGGGTCGGAGGAAAGTTGAGATACTATTCATGAAAAGGCAGCTATGTTTGGCCCTGTGGTGATTTAGATTTTCTATACAAACCAACAACTATTTTTGAATGATGGAATTAAGTATTTACACAAGGAGACTTAGCTTTTTAGCTTGGTTATGTCCTGCTGTTTATATTACACGATCAGAAACCTTGTGAGTGCTGTTTTAGGTGATACATCACCAAGAATTCTTACATTAGGAAAGTAACCATATTATCTGAGATCGTTTGCTGTAGGGAAACCTGCAGCAAATTTTGCAGTAGCTAAATTTGTTTAGCTAAATTTTGCACTTTACAAAATAATAGAAAAATTCATTCGACTGTCCCCTCAATGTATAGCATGGTCGTCTCATCACCTTGCAGTTTGTCTCATATGCGTGTGTTGGGCTCTTTTAACAGGACCTCCACCAATAAATTCAAGTTTTTATTCTTGTTTATAACCGGCACTTCCAGGTCCGGCCAGGTCCGGCCAGGTCCAAAAAAAAAAAAAAAAAAAAGGAATTGAGGGTTTGCATCGTTTTCCAGTATAACTGGAAGCTGTTTTATCACTTTGTATTTTGAGAACCGCTCCCTTTCCCGCACACGCATTGCTGCCGCCTCTCGGGCTTGGTAAATGAGTCTGTGCGCCAAGCCAGGTCGCTCCGGGCAGTTCGCGCTTCCGCGCCTCGGCACTCGGATGACCGTGTCCTCTTCGTCTCTTTCGTGAATGTCGCTGAAAAAAATAAAAGTTTGTTCTAAGCCCGTGGCATTTCCGCGCGCAGATGGAAAGGCAAGTGGGAGAGGAGGGTGCAGGTGCGGGGCGGGCGCGGCGGCCCCTTCCGGCGCCGGGGGCTGGGCTGCCCCGGGCCGGGAGCCGCTCCGCTCCGCGCACGTGGCTGTGGGCGCTGCGGACGGAGGACGGCAGGCGGGGAGTGGGGAGCGGGGAATGGAGGGTGCAGCGCCCGCAGGTGCCGACGGCTTCCGCCCAGAGCCCTTCGCGCCGCGTCCTGCCTGGCTGGTGGCGCGGGGAAACGATGGCAGCACTGCGGCTCCGGCGGGCGGGCTGGCTCTGCGCGGGGCCTCACCGAGCTTCCCGGGAGCCTCTCCCGCAGCCGATGGGCGTCTAGGGGCGCAGAACTAAGAGTGGGCGCCGAAACGGGTGTCGGCGCTGGAGGCCGACGGGGAGGCCTGGGGCGGTCGGGCTTCTCGGTAGAGAGGGCCGTGCACCTCGCGGCCTGCAGGCTAAGGCGGGGAGCCGCTCCTGCGGCGGCCGAGAACGCGGACTGGAGGGAGGGAAGTGCCACGGACCGGGGAACCGGGGGGACGGGGAGACGGGGGTGCTGGTGGGGTGGGGTCGGCGGGCAGCAGCCAAGTGGTCTGCAGCTCCGAACCCCGCCACCCTCTGGGCGAACTGAATGGCACCAGCGGAGACAGGCGGGGACGGGCGAAAGCGGGTTTGCTCGGACCCGAAGCCGAGCCCGGGTTGGAGGGCAAGACCGTAGGCGAGGATGGCCGAGCGGGCTGGGAGACCCGGGCCAGGATGGGGTGAGTGGAGTCGCCCGAGGTAGGGTAGTTGGGGTGGTGGTTGTGAAGACAGTCGGAGTCTGGCTCCGGGGAGACGAAACACCGGGGCGCGCCAGGGTCCGTTTCCTCCTCTCTGCTTTCCCACCAGCCCTGTAGATACGGAGCTAGCAGTCGGGCTAGAGCGGAGGCTGAAGGTCGCGGTTCCAAGGGCGGTCTCTCGCCCCGGGTCAGGCCCCACCCCGCGGTGGCGGTCGCGTGGCGCTGTCCTGGAGTTGAGCTGTCCCCGCGCCGCGGCCCGCATGCCCAGGACCGCACACCGCCGCCCGCAGGCAGAGACGCCTGCAACCTCGCCCTCTCTCCCGGCGCCCAGCTCGGGGCTGGGAACCGGAAAGGTGCATTTCCGTGTGGGGTGGGGGCGATTCCCGGCTGTCGGCGGTGGGGCTAGGCCTTGCGGCGGAAGAGCCAGGCCTTCCCGGCTTTCCAGCCAGCCGGGTTCGGGATTTCCCCACGGTCGGACGGGTGGAGGCGAGGATGGGCGGCTATCCCCCAGCCTCTTCAGGAAGAAGCCGTAGGGCCAAGGAAGGGATAGGTGACAGCGCTCACACCATTCCAGCGCTGCCCTCGAACTCGCGGGCCTCCCTTCCCTTTGCAGTCACTTGGTGTGCGCCCCAGTCCCGGGCGACATTACTGCCCGCGGGCGCCCTGTGTGCATGGCTGCTGCCCGCGGCGCACCGGCCTGAGACTGGAGGGAGGTGCGGGGCGGGAGAGGCGGCCCTCCCTGGGTCTCCCCTGCCTGTCACATCTGCACTTATTTAAAGCTCGGCTGGTGGTCCGCGCTCTCTGGAATGCCAGTTGCGGGCCTGGCCTCCTACGGCATTTGCACTGATTAGCTAGCGGGTCATGGGGGAGATGAGGGGCTTAGGGGGGGAAGACTGGAGGTTCACAATATTCCGCCTGCCTCTGTCCTGCGAGCTAATCGGAGCCCAGTGATTCCCGCTGCACCAATGGCTGAGTGTGTCAGGGAGCAGAGAACCGAACTTCAAGGATGTTCGATGCGTCTGGGAACCGGCCATTGCCACTTAGTAGTATGTTGTGGGCCGGCGCGCACACACGACCCTAAATCTCTGCAGGCTCTAGCGCTGAAGCGGGCGCAGAAGGGGAACAAGTGCTGTGACCCCAAGTCCTAAAAGTTTGTACGCAGTGTCTGGGATATGCAGTATCCTTGATGGGAAACTCTTAAATGTTTGCTGGTGCAAGTCCATACAAAACGAGGTTGGCCTGCCTCGCTTAAAATACTGTACACAAAGCGTAAAAAAGGCACGGGCAATCCGCATCGAGGACGCCACCTCAAGCGGAAGAGGCCCGGTGCAAATTCATCGCCGAAAAACAAGCTGGGTTCTAATTTACTGTGACTCCCACGGGCGCAGGGGTTGGGAGGAGAAGCAAAGGGGGACCTTTTTTATTTTTGAAGCCTCAAAAAGTTCGGTCTGATTTTGCATTTGCCTTTGGACTTGGTATAATTAAGGGTGAAAATAAGGCCCCTCTGTATTTCTATTCCCCTTTGCTTTTCCGCGAAGCTTTTACCTCAGAGGAAAGTTGTTTTAGTAATCTGGGAAAGAGAAACCATGTGCTGAGTCAGCAAAAACGCGGCACCAGGCCAGTTCAGCTCAATTATACTGCTGTGTGTAATGTACACACTCTATATGCCTTTGTGGAATAATGAAAAATATATTAGAATTCTCATGGCATAGCAATGCCCACGAAGCCTGTTGGCAGTTGAGAGCCAGATTTCTGTGTCTTCTAATACAAGGAAACAGGTTCTGAACATGTCTTCTAACAAGCCTTAGATCCAAGGCCACTTAATGTGAGAGGGCAAGAAAAAAGCAGTTCTCAAAACAACACAAAATATTTTACTTTTTTTCAAATGGTCGTGTTACAGAATGCTTAAATACTCCTTTCTGCCTGTGTTCTTGTGACAAGTGTTCAAGGTGGCTCCAATAGGTGGAATCTTAGATTTTTATTTTGCATCATTAAATGCATTTCTCAAAACTGATTCTTGAAAAGTCTCCTTGCAAGTCCCGTTAGAACCTTGATCATGTATTCTCATTTCTGTGGAAGGAATAAATGTTTTCAGAGTCACTTGGAATGAAACTCTCTTAAACTACTAAGCAATTATTTTTCAGAATAATTGCTTTTAACTGTCCAAGTGTTACCTGAATTTGCAGTATGTGAACATTTCAGCTGTTAAACAACAGTCTAAATTGTGCTTTTAATGACAGACATTCAGTATTTCTGGGGATATTTCTTCATAGTTACTTTAATTCTAAGAGTTTAGTTGCAGAAAGTGACTTTTGAAAAACAAAAATAGCATATTACATAAAGAACTAACCAGAAGTTTGCCTCAGTTTCATTTATCTTTTCTACCTCAAAATGTGAAATTAGTACATCTTTTATGCTTTTACTGTTTAAATTCTTAAAAATATATAGTTGTGTTTCAGTATAATGCAGAAATATCTGGATGTGAAAAATTCAGTCTGTCACCCAACTTCCAGATGTTTGGTACTACGCAGACAAAACATCAGAATGAATGACCAAATTTTTTTCTCTACAATCCAGATGGCTTAGTGCCTCTTGCTTCTATAAGGAAGCATATTTTCCTTTCTCTAAACATCACATCCTACTGTAGCCCACATAAGGCATGATTTACACTCCTTCAGCTACAAAATGTTAGGCCATTTGGAGTGCAGCAAAGCAATCAGTTAATGAAACTATATGTTTTGGTGAATGTAGTCCAAGTCCAAGTGTTAGTGTGTACTTAGGAGGGAGTGGTGGTAGTAGAGTCAGAAATGGGAAGGTAAGAGAGTGAGCGCCTTGTTCAATGGGAGAATGACTTGGTTAAAAGGACACAGCCTTCCAAAAATCCATCTATGGCATCCATAATCTTAATAGGTAAAGTGGAATATTTAGCAGCAGCTTCAACAGGGCTGCCTTTTGCCTGAGATGCAGCTGGACTGAAATGTCCATCGTGTACTCTGAAGCTTTCTTTCCCTACTGTTCCTTCTTGGAGCCTTATAAAATGGAACAGATAATGTAATGTAACATTAAAACATTAGGACTCATGAACATTATACAGGTGGAAAAATTCTGTGTTTTAAAAGTGAAAAGGCAAGTAAGTGATTTAAATATTCATATTGTTATATGGTGAATAAGTCACTCAAAAATGTAGTGATGATGAATGGATTTCTCTTCCTATGACATGTCACCGCATTTTACAGTTGTTAAACTTGGGGCTGAAGACAGCAACATTTTTTCCTTCCCCAAAGTCAAAGAGATTTAAGGTCATGAACAGAGAGCCAGAGATTCTCTGCTTAAACATGTTGAGAAAGAAGGAACAGATATAAAGAGCCTTCCACTAGAATCAGCAGATGAAATCAAACCCAGAATGAATTCCATTCTACTTATTAACCTCACACTCCCTGGATTATAGAACAGTGTTTAGATAATGAATGGCAATGAATGTTAAAACATCATAAAACCTGACCACTTAACAATCGCTGCAAGAAAAACATACCATTTTAAATAGACCTTCTTACAACTCAGAATCTGGGCCTTGGATAATAAGACAGGATTTTATACTGGCCCAAGGTCAGTTTTAAAGAATAGTTTATGGGAATCTAGTAGAACTTTGGGGTACATATACTGAGTAAAGAGACTCAAAAGTTAAGTGGGAATCTTTAACACCATATAAAACAGAATCACAGTTATTTTTCTTGATTGGATGTTTTCACGACTTTTTGGTAATTCATTTATTAGAATAATAAAATGACAGAGCTGGAATGGACTTAGAGCTCATCCGGGTCTCTGTCTTTATAGATGAGGAAATGGAACCAAAATGAAAGGACCTATCCAAGGCCACACAGTCATTACAAGAAGGGTCAGAACTAGAATCACGGAGTTCTAATTGTGAGTCACAGAGTCCAGCCCTGTCTCCAGGACAGCTTGCCTTTGAATCATTATGACGCGGCTCAGCGTTACAGATTTCCTAGTGGTGTCCAAGAAACTGACACCCATCACTGCAGGCTGGAAATGGCTCAACATCATTCATTTGCATTACACATCTAAGAGCTATAAAACAAACCCAGTGTGAAGGCAAAGTTTCCCCATTTGTCTCCAGAATAAGACAGACTATTGCAAAAACAGAGCTAATAAAACTCTGTCAACTTCAACAACTTGGTTAGAGGTCCTGATAACAAGTGACAGCCTTAGCTTTTTACAGAGAACTTATAGTGCCTTGGAAGCATGTCATGTGCAGAATCCGCTACAGTTTCTTTGAAAATAACACAGTCAAACATTCAAAATTTAAGTGACGTTAATGGGGAAGAGAGGAGGAGGTGGTGGTTATAGCCATGTCTACACTACTCTTTACAGAAGACATAGATGTCAGTGGTCCTTCACTCATCTCAGAAAACAACTCACGATTCCAGCAGCTTTCATGATGAAATGGAAGGTTAGGATGCAAGGGGAAGGTGAAGGGTGGAAGATGGGGTTGGTGGGTCATATTAGATAGCAATATGAAGCATACTTTTCCCCAGTTTTGAGGAACTGGGGATCTCTCTAGTTCTTCATGATATGAGCCAAGGAAATAGATTCTTATGTGATGTTATCAAAGCTTTTCTGTTTAATGTTTTATTCAACATCAAATGAGAACATAGAAGCATTGCTTCTAGGAAGGGAAGACAACCCCTGACTCCTTCATGAGTATTCTGCTCCAGGAATTGCCAGGAAGTTTAAGGATTAGGAGAGATGGGGGTAGAAGGAATGGGTGAAGTCAGGACTCAGTATGGTTGGCCTCTATATCTGTGGGTTCCGCATCTGTGGATTCAACCAACCTTGGATGGAAACTATTCAGAAAAAAAAAAAAAAAGGATGATTTCATCTGTACTGAACGCATCATAGGCTTTTCTTTCTTGTCATTATTCCCTAAGCAATACAGTATAACAACTATTTACAGAGCATTTACATTGTATTAGGTATTATAAGTAATCTAGAGATGACTTAAAGTACAGTACATAAGAGGATATGCATAGGTTATATGCAAATACCATATCATTTTATATAAGGGACTTGAACATCTGTGGATTTTGGTATTCTTGTGAGGTTCTGGAACCCATCCCCAGTGGATACCAAGGGACTGTATTTGGAGTTGTGAGAAAAGAATGGTCATGTTTTGATTATCTTGTAGAGAAAGGAGATCCTGGTAAGGCCTTCCCTCCAAGCTAATTCAAAGTTAGTGCTCCCTGAGAAGGAGGATCTGGCCAGAATTTGGGAGAGGGGGATGCTGGGAGAAGAGGTCTATATTTTTGAAAAATGCTTAGGGGAGCAACTAAACCAGCAAAAGTTAAACCAAATAAAACCAGCATGCCCACTTACCTCTTTAATTTACTCTCCCAAACAGATCATCATTTGAGCTATTCCACTGAAGTCAAGCATGAAATCTGTTTAGCTGGATAGCTACCCATTTCCTGTGACCTGCAAAAGAGATGTCCTATTCTTTCAGGATCCTTGGAATGCCACATGCCCAGGCCCACTGGAAAACTGGGAAGGAAAACTGGAGCCACATGCCTGGGCCCACTGAGATTCACCACCCTTCCCCCACAACCCTGTGTCAAGGAAACACAAAGATAGAGTGGATTTCAGCACCACCCAACCCAGACGCATGGCTGCTAGTTTATCAGCATAGGTCAATGAATGGTTTTAAGTTGCTATGGGTTTAAGAGGATCTCTTAGTTGATGGGAATTTTTAAATCTTTTTTTAGCGTGGGACCCTTTGGCAGTTTTGTAAAATGTAGACTATTTCTCAGAATGTTTCTAAACGTGTAAGTTGTATTAAAATTGGCCAGGCACGGTGGTTCATGCCTGTAATCCCAGCACTTTGGGAGGCCGAGGTGGGCGGATCACTTGAGGTCAGGAGTTTGAGACCAACCTGGCCAACATGGTGAAACCCCATCTCTACTAAAAAAATACAAAAGTTAGCCAGGCATGGTGGTGTGTGCCTGTAATCTCAGCTACTTGGGAGGCTGAGGCAAGGAGAATTGCGTAAACCTGGGATGCGGAGGTTGCAGTGAGCCAAGATTGTGCCATTGCACTCCAGCCTGGGGGACAGAGCGAGACTCTGTCTCAGAAAAAAAACAAAAACAAAAATATATATATATAGAAATAAAATTATCAAGATATTTTTAAGAAACAAGTTTGTGATATATTTGTTTCTTTGTTAGCACATCAAATGCAAGATCTAGTGGTGAGTCTAATAACTTCTGTGATATTGAAACAATGATAAGCGTTAATGAAAAATTCAAAATACCCTCAACAACTATAATGTGATATGAAGGTATCTGTGATTTCTATTGGTGAGAAAGTCACAGGTGTTGCTAATGCATCTGTAGCTTGTTGTCTACATTCATAATGAAAAGAAATGCTAATTTTTAAATAATGATTGGTAGAAATGAAAATGTAAGTTTTTCATCTAAGTTTATGGACTTCTGCTTTTCCTTGATTGCATTTGCAAATCTCCTTACTTCCTCTTGAAGAACCCCTTAGAAGGAGGGAGAGGGGGCAGTTCTAATAGTACCTTAGAGATATGAAATGAGATGGTCACAGCCATATGAGTAGATTTTGATTGGATTACACCAGGCCCAAGTTTGGAGTGTCAACATTAAACCTGTGATATAAGATCTTGTTCCTAAGATGAAAAGTAACTTTATATTGTAATCCTGTAGAGTTGAGATCTTGAGAAGCATTCCCTTGATAAGAGGACACTGGAGGAAGTGTCAAAATCACCTGTCAAAATAGAAGAGTGGTAACCAGAGCCAGGAAGGACTTGATAAGGATGAGTGAATCACCTCTGCTTGGTGAATGAGCCCGGGGTGGAGCTCAGCCTCCATCCAGGGAGCTTCAGTCTCCATCCAGGGAGTCTTCGTCAAGCGAACAGAGCAATTCCCCAGAGAGGAGGGGATCTGCAGTAAGGGTGGGAGAGGCACATGCAGATCAGGGCAGAACAGCCTGTAGCCTGGCAGTAGAGAGCAGAGAGAGAGCCCAAGCAGGAGTGTCTTCCTGAAGAGTAGACAAAATAATGATTGATCATTTAAACTTAATTCAAATAAGAACTTTCACTTATCAATAGACATTATTGAAGAAAATGGAAAGGCAAACCACATACTGGGAGGAAAATATTCAAGGCATATATCTGATAGAAGATTCATATCCACCATATCCACAATATATAAAGAGCTCTTATGAGTCAAAAACAAATACAACCCAAAGATCACAAATGTACAAAAGACTCAACAGACACTTCACAAAGAGAATATCCAAATGGCCAGTAAGCATTTGAAAAGGTGCTCAATGTCATTAGTCATCAGGAAATGCAAAGTAAGCCTTCACTCAAATACACACATTGCAGAAGCACTGAAAAAGTAGAAATTCATGATGTCAAGTGCTGGAGAGGATATGGAGCAACTGAAACTCACACACTGTGGGTGGGAATGTACACTAGTATAACCACTTTGGAAAGCTTTTAGTATCTACTAAAACAAAGCACAAATTCATGCCCAAGACCCAGTAACTCCATTCTTAGTTATAGGCCCAAGATTGGATTTGTCTACCAAAAGACAGGTACAAGAATGTAGCTTTATGTATTTTATATATTTATAAATATAAATATTCATTTATATAAATATTTATCAACTTTATTCACTATAGCATCAACCTGGAAAGAACCCAAATTGCAGTATATTTACACATAGGAATATCATATAGCAATGAAAAAGAACAATCACTATACACAAAGTGGGTGAATCGTATAGTCATCATGTAGAGCAAAAGGAGCCAGATGTAAAAGAGTATACACTGTATGATTCCATTTATGTGAAAGATGAGAACAGGCAAAACAAATCTATGGTGATAAAGGTCAGGATAGAATTTACTTTTGCAGGATGGGGAATTGATTGGGAGAGGACACAAGGGCACCTTCTGTGGTGCTGAATTATAAATATTATTGACTTTCTGAAAAGTGATTTGGAAATGCAGTCAAGTAAAAGCAGACTGCCATACTGTAGATTCACTCCTTCTGACTCTGGTTTTATATTACAAACGGATTTCACTTGGGCCATATGAGCACGAAGAGAGTGCAAGGGCAAGCTACAAACTGGCAAAAGATTCTTGCAATAGATGTATCTGATGAAGGGCTTGCATCCAGTTAAAAAATGTGCAAAAGACTCAAACTTTATAAAAGAAGATAACCAAATGGCTAATAAGTGTAGGGAAAGTTGCTCAATATCTTTATTCGTCAGGGAAATGCAAATTAAAACCACAATCCCACAAAATAATACACGCCCACGAAATGACTGAAATACCAAAGGTGGGCAAGCATTGAGCAATGGAACTCTCCCACACTGCTGATGGGAATGAAAAATGGCATAGTCATAGTGGAAACCAGCTGTATCTACGAACGCTAAGCATGTGCCTATAAGGCAAGAGCCCTTCATTACTGGTCCAGGAGCCCAGTTAAATAAGAACAGGGAGAAGGACCAGAAATCTTGTCTAATGAAGTCTGCCAGGCTTAGGAAACTCTATTTCAAATGTTTGGGGTTTTTTTCCTTAGATTTCTAGCAAAGTTCTTTTTTTTTTTTTTTTTTTTTTTTTGCAAAATCCCAGCATTATCTTGGTTATCTTGGTTTAATTAAAGGAGAAGGGGAATTGTCTGCTTCGTTTAGAATAGTAAGGGAAATGAGAAGTCCAGTCTGCTGGTGGAAATTACTGAGTCAGCAAGAATACCCGGGAACACTGTGGAGCCCTGGAGTGAGTTGGCAAGTCAGGATGGTTCAAGGTTTCTCTCGTGGGGCCCCAGGGGAAAACACTGAGAAAGCTACTCACCTCCTTCTACCACTGTCCAGGAAATGGCCTATCCCTTCTTAGAGCTCTGGCTGCCCATGGGTGGCACAAACAACATGTGTGCCTTGCACAGAGGTTTCTGCAGCCCTCATTTCTGTACTGGTAAGCCAGTGCTGCAGGAACTGGCATGGGAGCTTGGCAACAGAGTTGAGAATCCAGCTCGGGAGGGGAGGATGAAGGTGATGGGGGTGAGGACTTGGGGTAAGGGGAGCAAAGTGGCCAAAGAATTAAGACGACCAGAGCCAATAGAAGGCCCCCCTTCCAGCTCTCCTCTTGTGAGCCCATCCATCAGCATGGCCTTCTGGCCCCACATTGATGCTTCCCATGAAAATTGGTGCCGGGATGGACAAGCTCCAGGGTGACTCATAACAGACAGCAAACAGCACAAGGATGGCTGGGGATTTGACATCTGTTCCATGTCCCATAATGAAAACTTATTTCTCCTAAACACTGAGGATGGCAGCTATAAATACCAACCTTTGTGGCTCACTGTCAGCATATTTTTTCCTGGTTTGAGAATTTTCTCAGGAGATGCAACCAATGATGCACCCCAGACTCCCCAAGTCACATGTCAAAGTTCCAAGTTATGGCAACTCAGTCCTTGAACAAAATGCGAAGTACAAGATACTAGCCCTCTTGTGATAGAAAGGGGTTTTTTTGTTCGTTTGGTTTTTTTTTTTAGGTTTCTATTAAACTTAGACCCCATTCACATGTCTTGTTCTGTTCATTTGACTTTGAGATTTGGAAGACTGAATTTTCAACCTCATATTCATTGTTGTCATCATCCACTGACATGTATTAGGCACTTACTGTGTGTAGAATGCTGTGTTTATCACAGAAGCGTTGTATATAAACTCATACAAGGTATCCATAGGATGACCAAGGTCTTGTTATTAAATCCCAAGATACCATTCATTCATTCATTCACTCAGAGAATTATTTTGTGAGCCTCTACCATGTGCCCAGCACCATGTGGCTGTTGGTGACACAACAGAAAGCAGCAGAACAGAAAGAGTCTCTGCCCCAACAGTGCTCATGGTCCAGTAAGGGAGGAAGATTTTAACTTTTATTTTTAAATTTTATTTATTATTTTTTTGAGATGGAGTGTCGCTCTATTGCCCAGGCTGGAGTGCCGTGGTGCGATCTCGGCTCACTGCAACCTCCACCTTCCAGGTTCAAGCAATTCTCATGCCTCAGCCTCCCAGGTAGCTGGGACTACAGGCATACACCACCATGCCCAGCTAATTTTTGTATATTTAGTAGAGACGGGGTTTCGCCATGTTGGACAGGCTGGTCTTGAACTCCTGACCTCAAGTGATCCACCCGCCTCGGCCTCCCGAAGTGCTGGGATTACAGGTGTGAGTCACCACGCCCGGCCAGGATTTCGACTTTTAGAAATCACTCCTGTCTGCACATTTCACATTCCCCAATCCTAAACTACCAAAAGAAGGTAGTTGTTAAGTTTAGAATCATCAGGGGTACACAGTGGGATAGAAACTCACTGCACTTTGAGAGGGTGAGATTTATACAGATTGGCAGGGAGAAATAACCAAACAGGCTGAGGAGGCTGTGACTGGTAGTTGCATCATACATTGCAGGGGGTTTGGGGCTATTTGAAGGAAGGCAGCTGTGGCATCCTGCAAACTAAGAGACGTGGCCGTGGAGGAAGAACTGCAGGGCTGTTCTCATTTGGTTGTGTGAGGTCTGTTACCCACCATGTGGTTGAGAATCCCTAAAGCTGATTTCAGAGAGTAGGTGGAATCTGGGGTGAGGGGGTGGGAGGTGGGGTTCAGGGCAGGTGGAGACCCAGACTGAAGGGAAGGAGAATGTTGTTGTAGGCATCCCTCTGACTGGGTCTCCACAGACAAAGAAGAATGAAGGAAGAGAATTCAACAATATTACTACCCACTCATAGGAAGCGAGAGGATGAGGTATTTGCAGCTGCTGTTCACTTTACAAACACCTTCACACATATGGTCGCACTTGTTTCTCTAAATAGCTTTTGAAGTAGGCAAGGTGGGCCATTTCACAGAGGAGAGAACCGAGGCGTCTTTCTAATTGAGGTTAAGGGATTTGCTCAATACCACACCACTTATTAAGTGGCAGAGGGGGGACTTGAACCTGCTTCCTCTGTTAGTCCTGTCTTCTTTCCATAGGCATAAATATTATTATATAAATTTGCAGAGACCCCCATCCAGGAGCCCAGAACCTCCCAAGGTGAAGGTTTGCTCCTGAAATTGGCAAATAACATTGACAATTCTTCCAGGAAGGAATCTTGCATTTGTCAGAACACTTCCCAGAAGGGCTGCCTCTGTGTGCTGAAGAGAAAACAGATGTCAGGGACTAGTTCTCAGCCTGCAACATTCAGTCCACTATATTTTCTTCCAGAGGCAGAATGAGACAGAGGGATTCCTCCCTGCCTGACAGGGCCAGTTTTATGCACATGGAATATAAATAACTGTCTCTACCACATGATTCTAGGACTGGTGTCAGTAAACTTTCTATAAAGGTCCAGATAGTAAATGTTTTAGGTTTTTTAGGCCACATGCAATTTCTGTTACAACTACTTAACTCTGCCATTGAGGCGTGAAAGCCACCATAGACCATGTATACATGGTGGGGATGGCTGTGTTCCAGTAAAACTTTATGGACACTGAAATGTGCATTTCATATAATTTTCACATGTCACAAAATGGTATTCTTCTATTGACTTTTTTTCAACTATTTAAAAGTATAAACACCATTCTTAGCTTGTGGATTATACAAAACAGGTGTTGGGCAAGGTTCGGCCCACAGGTTTAGAAGACCAAAGAGCTCTCTCTGTCCCAAATATTGTCCCCATAGAGACCTGGATTTCCAACTTCCACCATCAGCTTCACCATCAGTACTCCATTCCTCTTTCTTTGTCTCTTTTTTCTTTCTTTCTCTTTCTTTCTTTTCCTTTCTTCTTTCTTTCTTCTTTTTTTTTTTTTGAGACAGGTCTTGCCCTGTTGCCCTCTGTTGCCCTCTGTTGCCCTGGCTGGAGTGCAGTGGCACAATCATAGCTCACCATAGCCTTGAACACCTTGACTCAAGTGATTCTCCTGCCTCAGCCTCCTGAGTAGCTGGGACTACAGGCACACTCCACCACACCTGAGTGGTACTCATTCCTTTTCGGTTTCACTGTACTTCTTCAGACTCTTCTTTTTAAGAAGCAGGCATCCAGGGAGGAGGATGATTAGAAAGAAGCCTCAGTTCTTGGCTGGGCGCAGTGGCTCACGCCTGTAATCCCAGCACTTTGGGAGGCCGAGGTGGGTGGATCACAAGGTCAGGAGTTCCAGACCAGCCTGGCCAACATGGTGAAACCCCATCTCTACTAAGAAAAATACCAAAAACAATTAGCCAGGCATGGTGGCGTGCACTTGTAATCCCAGCTACTCGGGAGGCTGAGGGGGAGCATTGCTTGAACCCAGGAGGCGGAGGTTGCAGTGAGCCGAGATTGCGCCACTGCACTCCAGCCTGGGTGACAGAGCAAGACTTCATCTCAAAAAAAAAAAGAAAGAAAGAAAAAAGAAGCCTCAGTTCTCTCCTCCATGAAATGCCTTGCCTACTTCAAAGGCTATTAAGAGAAACAAGTGCAATCATACGTGTGAAGGTGAAAAGTGAACAGTAGCTGCAAATACATCACCCCAACTTCATTTTAGAATTTTATTAGATGTGTTAGAATGTAAGTGCCGTGAGGGCAGGGCCTTTGTCTGTTTGGTTCACTGTTAAGTTCACTATTAAGTGCCTAAGACAAGGAACTGAGTTGCATAAATACTCTGTATAAATACTAGTTGAGTGGATGAATGACTTTCCCCTCTAATTTGAAAGATCGGAGCCACCATAAGAGATGGTTGGGGCACTGAAGGCAAGGGGTGTTGGGTGAGTGGGCAGAGGTGACAAAGATAAAGCAATCGCTTAACTGATGTTCCTGCAAGCCCTGGCCTGGGAGGTGCTGAAGTCTGCTGATGCTCTCGGAAATCAGTGGGCTTGGAAGAGGCAGGGCACAGGGTATGCCAGTGCCCATGGAGCCTGGGAAGGGAGTCAGGAAAGACCCAGCAGTTGCACATGGCACCCGGAGAAGCAGCACCGGGGCCTGATGGACTCACCCAATCCATTTCCGTGGAGTGTTGCAGTCTCTGCCAAGAAAAACTTTAGGACTTGACAAGATTTGGCAAGTCCCTGAAACATGAATTTGTGCAGTGTAAAGTTACAAGGGCCTTTTGGCAGATGGGGCAAATCCAAGAGACAGTGAAAAAATGTGCATGGGATGTCAAAACTCACTCTTTCTGCAGGAAAGTGCCAAGGAAAGGGAAGGCTAAAAGAGGGCAGAGAATGAGGACACACCGTTCCCATCCCCCTAAACTGGCCACACATTTTTCTGGGTCAGACACATCATAAAATGCTATAGGACTGAATGAATGCAATGAATGTGGCATATGTTATTAAAAATAACCAGGGTTCCTCACTGCAACCACAGTGAAAAATACCAACCAGGATGCTTACTGAATGGAAAAGTTCTTGCAGATAAACTGTCCCAGTAAAGGACTCCAGCCTTAATTTCTCACCCTGAGTTTTCCTTATGTCCTTATGCAGAACAAGAATCAAAACCAGCCATCCCCCTGGCTGCCCACAAATCTGATCCTCATCTCTGCATTTATTTATTTATTTTTGAGATAAAGTCTGCCCAGGCTAGGGTGCAGTGGCATGATATCAGCTTACTGCAAACTCCACCTCCTGGACTAAAGCAATCCTCCCACCTCGGCCTCCCAACATGTTGGGATTATAGGCATGAGCTACCACACCTGGCCGCTTATTGATTGAAATCTGACTTGGTAATTTCCCAAATTTATACAAGGATAGACCAGACCAGCCACTCTTTTTCTGGTAGATAAGTCAAGCGGGGGCCCAGCAAGACCTTCCAGATGTTGCTAGGGGGCTGAGGTCCAGGATCCTGATCCAGGATCCCCTGCATGGGGAGGAACCACTAGGGCAAACTGAGCTCTCCATATGACCTAGAGTCTGGACCTGCAACAGAAGAGGTCAACATTTGGGGCCAACATAAAAATAACAAAACTTTAGGGAATGCCTGTGATGCATTGTGGAGACATAAGCTTCAGGTCTCTTCCTTGATATACCCACAGCAGCATGGCAGAGAAGCTAAGAGTCCATTAGACTCAGGATCATATCCTGGACCTTGATCTTACTAGCTGTTGAACTTGGGGACATTACATTGCCTCACCGTGGCTTGATTTCATCAGCTGTAGAGTGGGAGTGATATTTACCTCATTGACTTATGAGAGTTGATTGAAATAAAATGTGTAATGCAACTAGTACAGTACCTGGCATAAGGAGGTATGTGATAAATAGTATTTGCTGTTATTTTTAACTGCAATTTAATAAAACAATTTCCTTTTGCTCTCAATTAGCAAGGCTTCAACTCCCCATTGCCCAGCCTCTAGGAAGAGCAAGAGGCCCTCCTATGCCTCCTGACATCACATTCCCTACTCCCCAAACTCATCTGCTAAAGTTCTCTCATGGAGAGGATAGCAAGCAGGTGCCCAGTTGAGTATGGCTCAAAGTGGCCCTCCAGTCTCATGAAATTGTTTTGAAGTCTCAGCTTTAATTTAAATATGCTTGTCAACTTTGCATTTTACTCCATAAAATCTTTTGATATATTCAATCTTATCAGTTTGTTCTCCCAGAATTTTTGAGTAACTTCAAGATTCTGTGAAGACAAATGTTCCCCTTAAACACATATCCCTGTTGGAGAATCTCACACTAACATCACCTCTGCCAGTGGAAGGTCAGCAGGTTCGAGGAGGGAGGCTTCAAGTTACACCAGCAAGGATGACTTCATGGAAATGGTGAGGCCTGGGCTGGCCTAGTAGGATATGGACTCATGGGAAGAAGGAATAAATGTCTTGAGCAGAGGTCTGGAGGTGGAGAACACAAATGAAACTCCCAAAGAACCATGAAGAAACTCGGTTCTGGAAACCAAGAACTAGGATTCCTTCTCAGCTGAAAGTCACTAATCTTTGTGTCTCATTCCAGTAAAACCCAATCCCACAGGAGTCAGAGTTGCATTCCAAGGCCATCAGTCACCTTCAGCAGCCACACAGTCCCATCTCTCTCCTTACTCACTCCGTACATGTTTTTCACCTGGACAGGGGCCCCTGCACAAGTGTGGCTGGCGCCAGGCATTGCTCTCCAGCCTCCCTCAGGACTTATGGTCATTAAGACATTTCTCATAATGAACACATAAGCTCCAACACACCCAGCCCTCCCTGCCCATCTCAGCAGCCAGCCTTCAAGTTTTTCCCTCTGCCATCCCAGGCCAGGCACCCTCTCACTGTGGGAATTGTCCTTGCTTTCCTCCCTCTCCCCTTCCTTCCTCTGTGAAGCTTCCTTCCTGGAAGTTTTAAGGAGAGGCCAGAGCCACGGGGAGGCTGGATTCTGATGCTCCATAAATTGAAGCTGAGTTCTCCTACATAAGACTGCCTCAGCATGCTCAGCAAACTTGCTTCTCTTCACCAGACCACTTCCGTTTTGCTCTTCCCATTTTAGCTGTCTTCCTCCAGGATCCAGTGGAGCCATCCAGGAAGCACAGCAAGGGGCAGTCAGTTGGAAGACCTAACAGTGCCTTCTGCCCCTGGCACATTCACCAAAGAAGAAGACTACTCTGGGACTCACCAGTATGGGATGGTGCTATGGCAACAGTCTCCTTGGAGCTCACTGGATCCTTAGAATTATTTTGTGATGCTTGTTCTGCATCTTGAAATGACAACCTGTGCCTCTGGGACTCGGCTGCAAGGAAGACAAGTGGGAGGCAAGTGGACATGTTTTTCTGTGTATCCCAAAACAGGTAGCAGTGTCCTTGCAGGTGAGAGCCCTCTTTCCACTTGCTCCCTACAGTGCTGAGCATTTATAGGTCTTAATAATACTTGATGAAAGATGTAGTGGTTTCCAGCCAACATGTTTAGATGTCTATCCCTCTTCTCCACATACATCGACATGGAGTATCGATTCTTTAATTTGGAAAGACAGAAGTTGCAATAGGGCAACATATAATGGTATTACAGGCTAGGCAATCAGATGAAACATGGAGAACAAACTTAGGTAGTCCAGATATTATAGCGTAACTCTCCATCTGTAAAATGGAGATGAAACTACCTAAATAATAGGCACGTGGTGAAACAATTTAGCAAAAGTGAACATTTAGCAAGGGGTTTAGAACATCATAGATTCCTAGTAGTAGTCATTTACTTCTTTCTCACTTTGGTTTGTCATCAAATTCAAGTTGGTAAAAGTAAAATGGCTCCGTTGGAAGCTAGGAGAGAAAGATATATCCACTTAAGATAGTAGGAAGTCAATTTATGAAATTAACTCTTCCTAGATGTGGCCCTGATGGAAAAATATGAAGAGCTCACAGGAGTATTTGGCCATACCGTGATAGCGGTTTCTCTGAATGTTCAGTCCATGCTCTGCCTTCTGGGGTTGTGGAGATGGCTCCTCATAGTCCCATCCCCAAGCCACACCTGAGTGTCTCAGCAGTCGTGAATTCTAGGCTGGACAGACCCCGGGGCTGCTGACGCCAGGGAGGCCTTTCTTGGGCTCTGGCCTTCTTTGCCCCACTCTGGCTGGCTAACAGCCAGCACCCAAGCCTTAAGTTAATAGGAGACAAAGAGTGGCTTCAAAAGTCTCCTTAGGCCTTTGGGGAGGAACTTGGAGATGCTTGAAAGGGGTACAGGAAGAACAGATCCCATGCATCACTGCCTTTTGTCAGTAAGGTGGGTCACAGTGGATGGCACCCATGGTACAGTCCTTTCTCCACTCTGGCAGAGGCTAAGATGCTGCCTCTTG
Source organism: Pongo pygmaeus (assembly GCF_028885625.2). NCBI lineage: Eukaryota > Metazoa > Chordata > Mammalia > Primates > Hominidae > Pongo > Pongo pygmaeus. The sequence goes on along the minus strand of NC_072385.2, from coordinate 88,543,046 downwards.
ATCAGAGAATAAGCACTTAAGGCAATCATAACCAGTGCCAGCATTCTCCATCCACATGGAGTGTGCAGACCTGACCACGGCTGACAGCATTTAATTTCCCAAACTAAACTGGGTAGAATTTGTTTAATATCTGTTTAGCTTCAACAACTCCATTGAACATCAAGAACAAGTCAAAAGACCAGTGAGGTTTCGACTAAACTGGATTTGTTTGTTTTTGTTTTGTTTTACTGCTGTAAGGAGAGGGCAAACACTACAGAATTCAGTAGAATGAAACCACTTTCTTAGTGAAATTGCCTTAATTTAAGCAGCAATTTCTTTCCAGAAAGTTAGTAAATCAGCAGAATGTGGCCCAGAGGCAGGCAGATAGGAGGAATAGGTAAAAAGTTTAAGTCATCTGCTTGGATCACAAAGCACAAGAAAGCCAAAGGAAAGAAGAAAAACAACTTCTTCTACAACAGGAATTTGTTCTCATTCCTCGTTCACAATTCTTTCTGGGAGTGTGTATATATATATATACACACATACATATAAAATATATATACACACATATATATAAAATATATATACACACATATATAAAATATATATACACACATATATATAAAATATATATACACACATATATATAAAATATATATACATATAAAAAATATATGTATATATATATATTTTTTGAGACGGAGTCTCGCTTTGTTGCCCAGGCTGGAGTGCAGTGGCGCAATCTTGGCTCACTGCAAGCTCTGCCTCCCGAGTTCACACCATTCTCCTGCCTCAGCCTCCTGAGTAGCTGGGACTACAGGCGCCTGCCACCACACCTAGCTAATTTTTTGTATTTTTAGTAGAGACAGGGTTTCACTGTATTAGTCAGGATGGTCTTGATCTCCTGACCTCGTGATCCTCCTGCCTCGGCCTCCCAAAGTGCTGGGATTACAGGTGTGAGCCACCATGCCTGGCCAGTATATATTTTTTATGTAAAACTTTTTCACATTTGGTCTCCAAATTTAACCCAAGACAAGGCTGTACCGGTCTTGGAGGTGAAGGTCACCCATATCAACAAAAAGGCTTCCTGCTGTAAAATTCTCTCTGATCATCCTCTAAGGTCCTGTGTCTCTGGCTGTCCACTGCAGCTGCAGTGCTGTCCATAGCTGGAGCATTCCCGCCACTAGGTTCTTTGCTTCTGCTTCTGCTTCCAGACTGCCCAGAAAGGGTGGAGCAAATGTCATGACCGTGCAGACGAGGATGTTGCAGAGCCGGGCTTCCATCTTCAGCTTCTCAATGCCCTATTATTCATTCCTGCCTGACTTTCTATTCCGTGTCCTCCCTGCCTCAAATTTCCAAGCCACTTCTCTCTTCCCATCACCTTCATCCCTACCCCTCACTCTCAGTATAGGATCTCATTGTTTCCTTCCCTGGGAGGCTGCCTGCACCCTTGCTCCCCCTTGTCTTTACTTTAACTGTTCTCTGGTCTATCGCACCTTCTTCCTGCTGCTTTGCAAGCCCACCTGCTCCACCCCTTCCTGCCCCTCCCATGATCCTGCTCCATCAGAGTCCCCTGTTGGGTGCCTTTCAGTCTCTCCCTCCTTATTATTTATGCTTGAATATTGCTCAAGGGCCTATCAGCCAAAGAAAACTTTCCATGCAGTCATCACAGTGAAACTTCTTTAAAGCCAGGTGCAAAATCTTTCTGCCTCTACTTCCCACACCCTGCTCAACTTCTTTATTGCCCAACCCAACTGCCTCACCATCTCCCTTTCTTGGGTCTCCTTGAAGCATCAGAAATACCTTCCAGCCTTTCTTCTTGGAACTTCCCTTCCTTATGGCCCGTCTCCTACTAACCCTGCCGTTCCGTGTTGTCTGTTGCACTGGCTCCCTTAGATGTGGGCATTCCTCAGAGTTCTGCCTTCCTCCTGTTTTGTTCCATTTATCTGTTTACTCTTCCCTGGATAGTCCTTCATGACAGTAACCACCAACAACTCCAACTCCATGTATCCAGTTGTAACTAGTGTTTTCTTTTCTCTTTCCCCAAATCCACTTCTCTCTCAGAGTTCCCAGTCTCTGTCCTGCCCATGGTCACCTTCTCAGGCACCCTGAAGAGAGCACTTCCCTTCCTCCCACCACACCTGACTGGCTGCCCCTGACCTCTGCAGGGTCCCCAGCATCTATCCCCTCACTCCAGGAACACTGCCTCTGCCTTGCCAGTCCTCCTCCTCTCTGACCTGGGCTACTGAAATAGCCTCTGGTCCTCCTGCCTCTAATATCATCCCTTCTCAGCTTGTCCTTTTTATGGTTTACAGGGTCAATTATGAATATATAGGTTGGGTTGCATCACCACTCACTCCATCCACAAGTCTCCAACACCTTTAAGGGTTATCTGCGGTTTGCAAAACAAAGCATCTCAAAACTCCTAATTCCACTTTCCGCCCCCACCAACACACTCACACAAACACATACACACCCCACACACACCCCACAGGTGCTTAACTTTCTCGTCCATTCATTTGGGACCACTCATCATTCCCCAGATACAATTTTTACTTTTATTCCTCGGTGTTTTGCTGGTTCCTTGCCTCGGAACATTATCCTCCCCTTTTGAAATCCTACTTGGCTTGTAAGGCTCACCTCTTCCATGAAGCTTTCTCCTGTTTCCCCTGGCACAGCACACTTCTTCCTCCTGTGAAGTCAGGTAGAATTTTTCTTGTCTCTCCATCACAGGACTTATTTCATCCTTGTCTTTGTTACGCCTGTATCCTGAAAGAGCCCAGCAACATGGCTGTTATTATTATTTGATAGTGGCAACTTATTATTTGCTGACTGACTGAATGAATGAATGTGAGAAATGAAATTATTTGCTGAATGAATGAATGAATGTGAGAAGTGAGATTATTATTTGCTGAATGAATGAATGAAGTACTCCACTGTTTCATGGGTGTAGTAACTATGATAACTTTCGTGGTATGCTGAGTGGCAGATCACTGCACTTTCACATATTAATAGCTCAGTTTTATCAGGAGCACAGTCAAGACCCTGCCAAGGCCCACAGAGCAGCCCCCAGCTTCCCTTCCCCACTGCTGTCCATGCTTTCTCCTGGGGCATAGACCTCTCTGCCCCTTTACTCTGGATAAGATTAAGTCTCGATTTTCATTAATCTGCATTCGTTTAAAAGAGGAACTTTGCACCCTTCACAGGGCTGCTGTGAAGTCGTCTGTTAGCCCTAACACTTGCTCCCCCACTTTTTTGCCCTATGCCCTGGCCAAGATTTCCCCTCCTATCGTTCAGATACTAGCTGAAATGGTTTGGATCTGTGTCCCCACCAAATCTCATGTTGAATTGTAGTCCCTAGTGTTGGAGGTGGGGCCTGGCGGGAGGTGATGGATCATGGGGGTGGCTTCCTCACGATGGTTTAGCACCGTCCTCTTGATGCTGTTCTCATGACAGTGAGTGAGTTCTCACAAGAGCTGGCTGTTTAAAAGTGTGCAGCACTTCCCTGCTCACTTTCTCTTGCTCCTGCTTTCACTATGTAGAAGCCTCACTCCCCTTTCACCTTTTGCCATGATTGGAAGCTTCCTGAGGCCTCCCCAGAGGCAGAAGCTGCTCTGCTTCCTGTACAGCCTGTGGAACCATGAGTCAATTAAACCTCTTTTCTCTATAAATTACCCAGTCTCAGGTTTTTCTTTATAGCAGTGCAAGAACAGCTAACCCAAGTTCTTTTTCTTTCTCCCTCTCATGATGGGCTTTGCCTTGCCCTTTACGTACACCTAAGTGGAGACCTCAGTCCCTATGTCTGCTTCCCAAGGACTTCTGCATCCAAGCTTCTTTTCGAATGATAAAATGAAAGGCATCGTCCCCTAGGAAAGGCAATTCAGGACTTAGGAAATGGGCAGGGGAGTTCTGAGGGGCTGAGATCCTTCCTCCTGCTCCTTGAATGCCATAAGCAACTGTCTCTCTCCTCTATCTTGCCCTGCAATAAATTCAGGGAGGCCGGGACCACACAGAAGCCCTTCCCCCAAATACCGCCCTAAAAGCAGCAAGAGGGAGCCATGCGGAGAGGAGGACAGCCTGTGATTCTGGCCCGTCCCACGGGTGAGTCAGCACTCATGTGGTCAGCCCTCTGGCTCTTCTCCCCCAGCCTAGGAGAAAATGCTGAGTCGCACACCTTGTGGGCAGCCATGGAACCAGGGGCTCCCCTGTTGCTCTCCATCTCTCCATGCCCCAGTCAGCTCCAGGCCTCGTATCCCCCTCTTGGCCTTTGATGAAGGGGCCTCGCAGGCTCCAGACAGCCGCCACCCTGGGAAGCCATCCCTCTAGCGGTCAGATGAAACGCAGGCTTCCAGGGAAGGGGCAGAGAAAGAGCCAAGAGTCTTGTGTCCCTGGTCTGTACCTGTGCAGGCCTGAGCAGGAGACACAGGGCCCCCTTCCTGGGCTGCGGGCAGAAGTGGAGCGGCCAAGACCACAACCCATCCATCCAGGTTTCCATTCATGAACCTTCTACAGGCTCAAGGCTGGAAGGCCGCCTCCTTTGCTGTGGCTTGAAGTGGTTTGCGCAGACCGGGTCCAGATATGTAATAGCTGTTCACTATTTTCTATGAGAAGATTTATTCAAAAATAAATTTAGCTAAGGGGGGAGGAAAGTTAAAAAAAAAAAAGGGAAAACAGAAGGACAGATTTTCTTATCGACTCGCTCTCAGGGATTGAAACATGGAGGCAGGCCTTCCTTTTGGGGAAGAGAGACAGCTGCAACATTTCACGGTGTAAAGTCAGCGAATTTCCACAGGCCTGCCAGCCAGGGACCACAAAATGGTTTCAAACAACGGCTCGCTTCATGCTATTTGTGTGTGTGCGCGCATGTGTGCGTGAGTGTGTGTGTTTAGAAAAAGGCAAGGGTGGGGGGTGGGCAAAGGGGAAGCTAAAAAGTGTCCTCGCCCGGCCAGAGTGGGCAGGGGCGGAGTGAGCAGATTAATGAAAACGTTTCGCTGGCGTGAGGGGTTTGATTGCCCCACTGCAAAATTGCTTGCAGATTCGAAAACAGCATGTTTCATTTCAAACTCATTCTCTTGCCATACATTAGCACTTGTCAATGTAACCATTAAGCACAGGCAGTGCAGAAATTTAATTACAAAACCATTTATTTTATTGAAAGAAAAATAAACCCAAGCTACCTCAAATGCATTAGGTAGGTTCAAAACATGTTCAGCTGATAACACCCAAGGGTAGGGAGGCTGCTGCAGGAATAAATGCGTCTTTCATGTGCGGTGGGGACTCGATATTAGAAACAGCTGCCTCTAGGTCCTCTTTATTTAAGTTCAATTAGGAATTAAAAAACAACCGAATTAATGAAGGGACTTTTTATATCTGCAGTCACTCGGCTGTATTCATTCTTCTCTTCCCAATTCGCCTCCCCTTTTAAGTATTTGGATTAAAAATGCTAATTACTCAAAGTGAACTTTTTATGGAATGGATCCCCCTCTCCACCCACTCTCCATCCCATCTCAGGCTTGTCTTTTGTTCTCCTAATAGGAGATTATGCAAGACCTATCGTATTAAAGGAAATCACAAAAATGTGCTAAACGCATCAAAAAGTCTCCAGTCTGTATCTTATTTATGCCTTCTTCCCTCTCCCCCACGTACGTCTTCCACACAGTTGGAAAGCCAGCAGCGTTAGGCTCTCTGGTGAAATACTAGATTTGGGTCGAGCCGCGGGCTGATGTCATGCTGGAGACCGCCTCTCCTGAGCACTAATGGGCTGCCAATAACAAGTCTGTTTTACTGTTTTTCTGGAAAGGAAAAAAAAAAGAAGAGTTATAACCTTCGTGGTTTGGACTGATTTGTCAATTTAAAGTGCACTTTTTTTTTCTGTCTGAGATATCTACCCACAATTTCTTACAGACATCTCCTCATGCAGTCCACTCAGAGGAGGAATCTGGAAAGGGAAGATTGGTTATTTTTTCTAATTTTCCTAGCAAGAATACAAACCTCTAAAATTTCAGAGAGGCGTCTGTATTAGTTCGTTCTCATGCTGCTGATAAAGACTACCCAAGACTGGGCAATTTAAGAGGTTTAATGAACTTACAGTTTCATGTGGCTGGGGCGGGTCTCACAATCATGGCGGAAGGTGAAAGTCATGCCTCACATGGTGGCAGACAAGAGAAGAGAGCTTGTGTAGGGAAACTTCCTTTTTAAAACCATCAGATCTTGTGAGACTTATTCACTAACATGAGAACAGCACAGGAAAGACCTGCCCCCATGATTCATTTATCTCCCATCGGGTCCCTCCCACAACACATGGGAATTATGGGAGCGACAAGATGGGATTTGAGAGGGGACACAGAACCAAACTGAATCAGCATCATTGGATTATTTGCCTGGTGGGAGGTGGGGAGTGGGAGGCAGATAGGCAGGGAGGGGGCTCTTCTCCTGCAAGTTCATTTTTAGGTCTTGTAACTACACTGATGTGCAGCAGCAGACCTTTGTGACATTGACTCAGTGATGGTTCTGCCTCTGTCACTACTGTCCAGTGTGAGACCTAAGGAGGACTTCCTGGCCTGTTTCAGATGGGCCTCCAGAGCTCTGTTGCCCCTTGCAAAACCACGGCCAATGTTTTCTGGGGCTACCCACATTGTCTAAACTGCTCTGAGACCCACCAGGCACAAAGCCAGGCAGCTTGGAAATTGGCTGGATGGGCACGGCTCCCTCTGACCCAGCTGCCTTGATCTGCCCTTGACACGTACTCTTCATGCCAAAGATCCAGGGAACCCGAGGCAGGGAGAACACATTCAGAAAGAGAAATTCACCATCCCAGGGAGTAACCCTTTACCAATAGATTGTAGATAAGCACTTGCTTGGAGAAGAGAAAGGAAGGCAGAAGGAAGCAGGAGGGAGGAGTGGGTCATATTTTAATATTCTAAGAGACTTGGCATCTAACTTGAGCCCTGCAAACCAAGGAGGCAGCAGGGTAGAGTGGGCCTCCGTGGTGTTACCGTAAGTGCATCCAGCAGAGAAAATAACAAAATACTGCAAACATTCTCTGAGGGGTTCAAAAAGGTGATACCCTACCCTGACCCAGCCCTGGAGAGATGCTCTTCTAAAACCATGTATATGAAAGAGGAAAGGGTCCGGGGGCCGGGGGTGGGAGGGAGGCGGTAGGGTGCGGGTGTGTGGGAAGAGAGGGCTGGATTGTTTAATGCACTGTTACTAAAGGAATTTCCAATTGGGTACGTATGTGCTGTAGACTTTCTGAACATCACATATCACTCAATAAAAGTGCACGCCAACACCACGTGCTCTGTTTATGTCTCTCCCTATCCAGTGCACTGGATGGATGGATGAAGGCACTCTCCCAGGCTTCCAGGCTTCCAACCCTTGGTAAGTGTGCATTTTCTAATTACATTTCTCAGCCTAGGCTTCAGACGGGAGAGCTCAAAAAATGTATTCCAGTTTTACAAATAGCAATGGTTTTTTAAAGAAAGCAACTCAGTGATTCAAGAATGACTTCTTTTCTCTTATTCTTGTCTTCAAGAGTAAGAAGTAAACTCCCAGGAAACAGAATTGGTTTCTTCTCCTAGGAGTTGGGTTGTAGATGGAGCATGCAAGTTCTTCAAAATGATCCCATGGCTTAGAAGCAAGAAGAGGGGAAGGTAGAATGAGCTTGCATCCAAGGGGCCTTCTAGAGAGTGTGGAATCCTGAATTGTGCATAACAGAATGTGCCTGGGAAACAGGAGAGCTGGATGTCATACCCAAATCATCATTTTCACAGGCAAAGCTGCTCCTTCTCCCTAAGGAGCTACAAAACCCACAGCAAGATCATGTGGCAACTAGGGCCACCTGCCTCAAATAGGGTTTTCTCTCCCTGTTTTGATCCTTTACCCCCACTCATTTCCCTGCTCTGTGACACACAGAGTAGATAACACCACCTTAGCATTGAGTTTTAACCATTTATGCACATATGTTTGTTGAGTACTATATTCTGGGCATTATACTAGGCATTGGGGATTTAATGAAGAACAAGACAGACAAAGTTCTTGCCATTGTCATTTAAATCCCAGTAAGGGAGGTAGACATGAATCGGGTAAACAAGTAAATGAAAGGGCCACAAATTGTTAATGCTTTGAATGGAATAAATTGAGCATTAGAGTGGGCTTTAATGGGAATGTTTGTCTGAGGAGGAGAGTTATGCTAGATCTAAAGGCAGAGAAGGAGCCAGCCCCATGGAGAGCTGGGAGGAAAGTGCCAACAGTGACAGATGCAACAGGCAACACAAAGCTGTAACACCCATGAGAGTGTGGCCTGACTGGGATCAGCCAGAAGGCTGTTGTGACTAAGTGTGATGGGTGAGGTTGGGCAGTAGCATGGACACAGAACATTCTACATGTAGTGAGAAGCCACTGAATGGATTTTTAACAATGGATGAGCATATTCTGATTTATATCTTAAGAAGGTGATTTTCTGCAAATATGGAAATGAACTGGAGGTGGGCAAAGGTAATAACAGGGAGATCCTTCGGAGGGTATTGCAGCTGAAGTGAGAGATGGTGGCCAGAATTGAAATGGTGGTGAGTGTTCTGCCTCTTTTTGTTTCACGTAGGTTGATTTGTTTTTTTAGACAGTTTGAGAGTTCTTTGAGAGCAAAGAGCTTATTTTATTCTTCACAGGATAAAGGAGGAGCCCCACTCCTCACCACCAGTAAGTTCATATGATGCAACAAGAACATACTTCTTCTCTGCTTGGTCTTCAGTGCAGGGCAGCCTGACACACGCTATTCTTCTGACCTCCTATGCCATTACTGCCCTTTTGGGGGGACATGATGCTCATGTCCCCTAAATACTTCCCTTTTTCCCCTCTTCCCAAACTATGACAGGACTTTCCCAGAGCGCTTCTACTTAGAATGTTCTTCTTTCTTTTTGGCAAAGCCTGGCTTTTCTTGCTATCTAAATTGTCTAATAAAATACCAACTCTCTGAAGTCTTTTCCTGATTCCTGGGGTAGTGGCAGCAATGTGCACCTCTGTGCTCCCATGGTGCCTTGTTCACGTCTGGAGTTTTGCACCTGCTCACACCATGTTGTACACTCTCTGCTTGAGTGTCTGTCTCCTAACCAGATCCCTAGCTCCTAGTTACAAACTCATTGCCATATCTCAGCATTTCCTTTAAAGAGAAGTCAAGGTGAGGATAGATTTTGAATCATGTTATATTTGAAATCATGGTATTACATGGTTAATAATAATAAATCTTATCATTATAAACTTCCATTGTACTTTACACTTCTATTAAACTCTTAAATAGTTTTAAAAGTTTAACTTCTATTAAACTCTTAACTTGAAACTTTTAACTTCTATTAAACTCTTGAATCTTATCATGATAAACTTCTATTGTTTTTTAACACCTAAGCTGTGGCCTCAAATTTAAACAGAAAACAGGCCTGGTAGAATGTAAATCCACTCTCCTAATGAATGGCTGAATGTGTGAGCTAGAAGATTGATCAATAGAAATTATCTAATCTAAAGACAAGAGGAAGAAAAAGGTTGAAAAAATGAACAAGCTTCAGGGACATGTGGGACAATATCCAAATGTTCCATATGCAGTTAATTACAGTCCCAGGTGCAGATAACAAAGATAATGGGGCAGAAAATATATCTGAGAACATACTGGCTGAAAAACTTCGGAATTTGTTGAAAGACATAAATTGTAGATCCAAAAGCACGGTGAACTCCAAACAGGATAATTTTGAATAAAATCCTATCTAGGCACATCATAATTAAATTCCTGAAAACCAAAGATAAGGAGAAAATCTTGCAAGTACCCAGACAAAAATGACCCATCACTTACAGGGCCATGACTCAAATGACTATGGACTATCAGTGGTGGTGAGGGAGTGGAATATGGACTTACACTGTTTCAAGGTTTCTACGTTTTATGTAAAGAAATGCAATATTAACTAAATATACTGTGAAAATAGAAGGATGTTTGTGTGATAATCAGATCAGCCATTTAAAAATGAATCCAATGTGATGTATCTAAAAATCTAACAAATAAAAAAGTTAAAACAAAATTATAAAATGTATTCAATTTAAAAAGGTAGGAAGGGAGAACAGAGGAACTAAAAACAAAGTGGACAACAAAAAAGAAATACAGTCTTAATACAATCATATTAATAACTACGTTAAATGGTAGTGGACAAAATATTCCAATTAAAGGGCAGAGATTACCAGAATAGACTGTTCCTTAAAAAGCAAGATCCAACTATATGCTGACCAGAGGAGATGAGCTTTAAAAACAAAGAGTCAACTAATAAGGAAGACATAATCATAAATGTATATGTGCCTAAGAATAGATCCTCAATTTACATAAAGCAAAACTTGACAGAATAAAAGAAGAAATAGAACATTTTACAATTATTGTGGGATATTTGAATACTCTCTCTGCAATTGGTAGAATTCAGGACAAAAATTCAGTAAAGTCGTAGAGAATCTGAGCCGCCATATCAACACCCTAGCCTAATTGATGTTTATAGAACACTATACCCAGCAACTGGAGAATACACATTTTTTCCAGCTGTACATATTCACCAACAAGGACCATATCCCAGGCTATAAGACAAATCCTAAAATAAATTATAGGATTGAAATAATAGTAGGATAGATCCTCTGATCACAATGTAATTAAATTAGGAATCAATTAAAATAAGTTATCTAGAACAAATCCAAATAATCAATTAAAACAAGTTATCTAGGACAAATCCAAATAAATATATTGCACTTCTAAATAATCCATAGATGAAAGAAGAAACCACAGAGAAATGATAAAATATTTAAAACTTAATGATAGGGAAACTACAACATAAACTAAAACAGTGATTAGAGGGAGTTTTATGGCTTTGAATTCTTACATTAGAAAAGAAGAAAGGTTTAAATTCAGTGATTTAAAATTCCACCTCAAATCCAAAGTAAACCAAAGTAAGTAAAACAAAGAAAATAATAAAGAGCAGAAGTCAATGTAATAAGAAACAGATAAGCAATTTAAAAAATGAGTAAACCCTAAAGTTAGTTCTTTGTAAAGAATACAAAAACTGATAAATTTTGTCAGACTTTGTAAGAAAAATGGAGAACAAAAATTACTAATATCAGGAATGAAAGAGGACTTATCACCACAGAAATCACAGACATTAAAATGTTAAAAAGAGAATATAAGAACAGTATAAGGAACTTTATACCAATAATTTCTGCAAAATAGTTGAAATGGACAAATTTATATAAATATAAATCATCAAAATTTACACAAGATGAAATAGAGAATCTGAATGATAGGCCCGGGTAATTTCACTGTAAATTTTATCAAACATTTAAAGAAGAGATAACATCAAACTTACACAAACTCTTAAAAATTAGAGGAGGACAGGGTACACCTCCCAATTTGGTTTATGGTATCAGCAAAACTCTAATACCAAAGCATGACAAAGACATTGCAAAAGGGAACACTACAGGCCAACATCCCTCATGAACATAGATGCTAAAATTTATAACAAAATATCAGCAGATTAAATCCAACAATATATAAAAAGGAATAAAACATCATGAGCAAGGGAGATTTATCCTGGGAATACAAGGTTGGTTTAATATTCAAAAAATTAATCAATATAATATACCACATTAAGAGACTAAGTAGAAAAACCATAGAATAATTTCAATGGATGCAGAAAAAGTATTTGACAACATTTCATATATGTTCATAATAAAAACTCTCAGCAATCTAGCACAGAAAAGAACTTCTTCAACCTGATAAAGGGCATCTTTAATGATGAAATATGGAACAGTTTCCCAGCAAGTTTGGAAATAAGGCAAGGATGCCCACACTTATGACTTCTATGCAACATTGTACCATCAGTCCTAACCATACACTAAGGCAAGAAAAAGAAATAAAGCTTTTAAAGATCAGAAAGACAGAAGTAAAATTGTGTCTATTTGCAGGTGATTTTTTTTTGTATAAACAGTTCTAAAGAATCTACACAACTACAATTAGAACTAACAAATGAATTTAGCAAGGTCACATGTTACACGGTGAATATATAAAAATTGATTTTATATTTTATTAATTTGCAGCAAAAAATTAGAAAATGAAATTGAAAACCATTAATTTACAGAATGACAAAAATATTTAGGAATAAATTTAACAAAAGATGTGCAAGACCTATACACTGAAAATGACAAAATATTGCTGAAATAAATCGAAGAAGACATAAATATATGGAGAAATATACTGTGTTCATGGATTACAAGACTCCATGTTGTCAAGATGTCAGTTCTCCCCAAATTTGTCTATAGATTCAATGTGAAATTTTAGTTGGCTCTCTTTGTACCAATTAATAAGTCCATTATAAAATGTACATGAAAGTTCAAATGACCTAGGATTACCAATATATTTTTTATAAAGGAAGACAAAGTTGATAGTCTTCTTGACCAAAGAACAGATGTGTAGATCAGTAGAACAGAATAGAGGGTCCTAAAATAGATCCATAAATATACTATTGATTGGCTTTCAACAAAGGTGCAGGGACAATTCAATGAAGAAAGAATGTTCTTTTCAATAAATGGTACTGGAACAATTACATGTTCATATACTCAAAAAAAGAAAGAAAGAAAGATGAAAGGAAGAAAAAAGACAAAAAGAGAGAGAAGGAACCTCTTTCTACCCTCCTTACCTTGTAGCATATTCAAAACTAAAAATAGATCATAGACCTAAATATAAACCTTAGACTATACAATGTCTAGAAGGAAATGTAGGATAAATTGTTTGTGACCTTGTGTTATGGTTTTAATGTGTATTCTCTTCAAAACTCAGATTGAAATTTTATTGCCAATGTAATGGTATTGGGATGTAGGCCTTTAAGAGGTGATTGGGCCATCAGGGCTCCACCTTCACAGATGGGTTTAATGTCTCTGGAAAAGGGCCTTTGCGGGTAGGTTCTCTCCCTTTGCTTTTCCACTCTTCTGCCATGTGAGGAAAAATGTTCCTTTCTCTGGAGGATGCAGTGTTCAAGGCACCATCTTGGAAGTGGAAACCAGGCCTTCACCAGACACCAAACCTGTTGTTGCCTTGATCTTGGACTTAAGAACTATAAGAAGTAAATTTCTCTTCTTTATAAATTACTCAATCTCATGTATTCTGTTACAGCAACACAAATTGGACTAAGACATCTTGGGCCATATTTCTTGGATACAAAACCAAAAACACAATTTACAAAAGAAAATAAGATAAATTGGACTTCTTCCAATTTAAGCAGGAAGCAAAGTATTACTTTATTAATAGCTTAAAAACAGGCTTGCCCAGATCCCATAGCCAGCAAATGGCAGAGTCTAGAAATGAACTCAGGGCAGTCTGACTCCAGCAGCTACAATTTTATGCACAGTATTCTCATACAACTCTACTTGTAAGTTACAGTGTAGGGAGCATAGACTTCAACAGCACAGCTGTGCCTCTGAGCTAATTGGCCAAGAACTGCCTGCCTGATCCCCACCCTAATCCTCCGCTTGGACCTGAGGGATGCCTGAGTGCTTTAGCGTTAGCAACACTGAGCTTTCAACAAACCCAGCGATGCTTCATCACCAAAGAAAAATGTTATGACAGAAGTTAGGACCAGGCTGTCTTCCCTGAAGATTTGCTAGCTCAATCTTGATAACTCATTCTTGCTGAAAACAAGGGCTGTCCATGTGACTGGTATCACTCTGGGGGCTATGCTACAGTGAATGCAGTTAGGCAAGACCTTACACCTCAGTGAGAGCTTGCACAGGGAGGGATGAGCAGGGTGTAGGGCTGAAATCCACAGTGTGGGCCCTTTCCTGCCATTCCTGCCTCTGCTTTTTTCCTTCCTACAGTGCTTCCCTTGGGACTAGGCACATAGTGGGTTTCAATAAAGACTCATTGCAGGCCTCAAGGCCAGTATATGGAGCTGCCTGGAATCCATGCAGTGTGGCATTGCTCCAGAGAGGGAGCTTCTGTTGGGTGAATTCATATACCCCTAAGACCAAACAGCTGCAGCACAACACCATTTTGAGAGCCCAGCCCCCATCAGACTGCATCCTGTCCTGGGGTCCAACAGCTCCTGTGTCTTCACATCCCTAGAGCCTCACTGACATCCTCCTTCATCCACCCAGAGGACTGCAGTGGCATGATGCCAGCTGGACCCAGCAATATGACAGGGGCACCAACACTCTAGCACACCCAGTGTCCTGCACTTTGCAGCACACTGGGGAGGCTACCCCAGGACAAAGGGAGCTGAATGTCATACTCTCCAGCACCTGACAGTCACCTGCCTGGGGGCACTGCCTCTGATAGCAACCCCAACCCCCAGCAGCAGGGCTGCAGCACACTTACACATACCCTGAGGACAGGCTCCCTCTACTCACTGCCACCATTGCTGCCACCATCCAGGCACTTTGCCTAGGGTGTGATGGGCATTTGCAGGCTGTGATGGGCATTTCTCCACCCTGCGCATCACAGCTGCACCCATGCAGGCCTGGGGACAGGCCCATCCCACTTGGCACCACCCGTCTCAGTGCCCAAGCATGCTTCCTGGGGATCTGGGAATCACCTCGCCCCATCCACCACTGCAGGGATCTGTGCATTCCTCCTAGGGCCTGAGGATGGGCCCATCCAGCCTGCCACCACGGCTGGCACCAACTCACACATGCTACCTGGGGCCCTAGAGACTGGCCGACCCAGCCCATCACTGCCACTACTAACACCAGCACCTTCCACCTGGGAATGTCAGGATTGTTCCACCACCATTATTGCCATCGCATGCTGCCCAGGGGACGGAGGACCTTCCCATCTGTCTGGCTCACCACTGCCACTAATGGCAACTGAATATGCTGTCTGAAAGCCCAAGAATCAGCCCACTTGGGCCCACTAACAGTAGTGTCCATGTATACCACCTGGGAGCTCAAGGACAGGCACATTTGGCCCACTACTGTCACTACTGGGGCCTGAGAGCTGGCCTACCTGGCACCTCAGTCTCCAGCAAAGCCTCACCATGGCCTCTGCTAACAACCACAGCTGAAGCCACTGAGGAAATCACAGACATCACTGACACTGCTTACAGCCAAAGAAATCATACAGAGAATACACACCTGCATGCACCCAGAACCAAAGCTAATGTACTCTATCCAACCAACACCAGAGATACATCTATAAGAAAGAGTCTTCCCCATGAGAGCCAATTCAAAAAACTGGAAGAAATTATTATTACGCCAGATGCACGGATATCAATGTAATGGCACAGGAAACAGAAACAGCAAGGAAATATGACACTTCCAAAGGAACACAATAATTCTCCAGCAACAGATTCCAGTGAAAAAGAAATGTATAAAATGCCTAGAAAAGAATTCAAAATAATGACATTAGAGAAGCTCAGTGAGATACAAGAAAACAGATAAATAGTACAAAGAAAGCAGAAAAACAACTCAAGATATGAATAAGAAATTCACCAAAGAGATAGGTATAGAAAAGAACCAAATAGAAATCCTAGAATTCAATGAATGAAATAAAAAATACAATCAAGAGCTTCAAAAATAGACTAGATCAAGCCGAAGAAAGAATTTCTGATCTTGAAGAGAGGTCTTTTGAAATAATCCAATCAGACCCCTCCCCTGCCAAATAAAAAAGTAGGGGGAGAATAAAAGAGAATGAAGAAAGAGTATTGATATATGAAGCAACACTATAAAGTGATCAAATATTCATGTGTGGGGATTTTCTCAGGGAGAAGAGATGGACAAAGGCTCAGAAAACCTATTTAACAAAACAATACCTGAAAACTTTCTAAGTCTATCAAGAAATTTAGACATCCAGATACAGGAAGCTCATGGAATCCCAAATAGATACAACCCCAAAAGGTCTTCTCCAAAGCACATATAGTCAATTGTCAAAAGTCAAAGACAAAGGAAGAATTCTAAAAACAGCAAAAGAAGAGCATCTAGTCATATATAAGAATGCAATGCTCAGTAAAAGCCTAGGAGAGAATGGGATGATATATTCAAAGTGCTGAAGGAAAACCATTAGTAGCTAAGAACACTATACTCAGCAAAGTTTCTCTTCAAAAATAAAGGAGAAATAACATGTTTTCCAGACAAGCAAAACTGAGGGAAATCATAGACCAGCCCTACAAGAAATATTCAAGGGAGCCCATCACCTGGAAGCAGAAGAACAATATCTACCATCATGAAAGCACACAGTGTATGAAACTCACTGGTAGAGCAAACATACAAATGAGGAAGAGAAAGAATTCAAATGTTACCACTACAAAAAATACACCAAACCATATTGATAAACAATGAGGGAAAGGAACAATGTTTATACAAAACAGCCAGAAAACAACAAAATGACAGAAATAAGTCCTCAAATGTCAACAATAACCTTGAATGTAAAAGCATAAAACATTCTACCAAAAAGATATAGACTGGCTGAATGGATTAAAATTTTAAAAGGCATGAGCCAACTATATGTTACAAGAAACTTACTTCACCTGTAAAGACACATATAGTCTGAAAGTGAAAGGAGAGAAAATGATATTTCATGCAAATAGAAACCAAAACCAGGCAGGTATAGCTATACTTACATCAGATAAAACAGACTTTAAGTCAGAAATAGTAAAAAGAAATAAAGAAGGTCATTTATATAATGATAAATAGATTAATTCAGCAAGAGGATTTAATAATCCTAAATATATATGCACCCAATACCAGAGCACCCAGATATAGAAAGCAAATCTTATCAGATCTAAAGGGGGAGATAGATTCTAATACAATAACAGTTGGGGACTTCAACACCCCACTCTCAGCATTAGACAGATGATCTCGACAGAAAATCAACCAAGAAACACTAGATTTAAACTACTTTAAACCAAATGGACCTAACAGACATCTACAGAACAATTTATTCAACAGTTGCAGAATACACATTCTTCTCATCAGCACATGGAACAGTCTCCAGGATAGACCATATGTTATGCCAGAAAATTAGTCTAAAAAATTCTCCTAAACATCAAAGTCATATCTAGTGTTTTTTCAGACGACAGTAGAACAAAACTAGAAATCAATAACAAAGTGGAACCTTGGAACCTGTACAAATACATGGAAATTAAACAACATGCTCCTGAATAACCAATGGGTCAAGGAAGAAATTATAAAGAAAATAAAAAAATTCTTTAAATAAATGAAAATGGAAACATAACATATCAAAACCTGTGAGATACAGCAAGCAGGGCTAAGAGGGAAGTTTATAGAAATAAATGCCTACATAAAAAAATAGAAAGATGTCAAACAAATAACCCAATGATGCATGTCAAAGAACTAGAAGAGCAAGAACAAACCAAACCCTAAATTTGTGTGAAGAAAGAAATAATAAAGATTAGAGCAGAACTAAATGAAACAGAGACTAAAAAAAGGACCAACAAAACAAAAGTTGTTTTTTGAAAAGATGAACAAAATTAATAAACTGAACTATACTAACCAAGAAAAAAGAAGACTCAAAAAAATAAAATAAAATAAACCAGAAATGAATAAGGTGACATTACAACTGATACTGCAGAATGCAAAAAACCCTCAAAGACTATTATGAACAACTACAAGATAACAAACTGGAAAATCTAGAGCAAATGGAAAAATTCCTGGACACATGCAACTTACCAAGATGGACTCTGGAAGTAACAGAAAACCTGAACAAACCAATAAGGAGTAATGAAAAAGTCTCCCAACAAAGAAAAGTCCAGGACTGGATAGCTTCATTGCTTTATTCTACCAAACTTATAAAGAGGAACTAACACCAATTCTCCTCAAACTATTCCAAAAAAATTGAAGAGGAATGAATTCTCCCTAACTCATTCTACAAGGCTAGCATTATCCTCATACCAAAACCAGACACAGACACAACAACAAAAAAAGAAAACTGCAGGCCAATATCCTGATGAAGATAGATGCACAAGTTCTCAACAAAACACTTGGAAACCAAATCCAACAGCACATCAAAAAATAATACGTAATGATTAAGTGGAATTTATCCCAGGGATGCTAGGCTCATTCAACATATACAAGTCAATAAATGTGATACATCACATCCACAGAATTAAGGACAAAAACCACCATCTCAGTGGATGCAGAAAAATGACTTCATAAAATTCAACATCCCTTCATGATAAAAACTAATAACGAATTAGGCATAGAAGGAAAATACCTCAACATAATAAAGACCATGTGTGACAAACACATAGCTAACATCATACTGAATGGGGAAAAGCCTTTCCTCTAAGAACTAGAACAAGACAATGATGCCCACTTTCACTGCTCCTATTCCACATAACCATACACCAAATATGCTCATGCATTGATGTTGAACTTCCCGGCCTCCAGAACTGTGAGAAATAAATTTCTTCTGTTTATAAACTACCCAGTTTATGGTATTTTGTTATAGCAGCTAAAACAGACTAAAGACAATGCTCTTCAAACAAATCTGGGCACATGCATTTAAAGGTCATGCTGAGCTTTGCCTGGTGAAGGGAAAGAGTAGCCAAGTCTTCATTCTGTCTTCTTGACCAGTTTGGCTCTGGGCGAAACTTGCCAACCCCTCAGGAAAAGACGTGTTGCAACTATCTATAGGGAGTCCTTGAGCATCTCTTGCAGCCACACTTTGCTTCTCATGAGATAGATCAGAGTTTACTGCTTCCCCTTCACAGTCTCTGGGAAGAATCCAGTAAATATGTTTTCCATCGTGTGTGTGTGTGTGTGTGTGTGTGTGTATGTGTGTGTGTGTATTAGATCAACATCCTGGGGAAAGGCCTTGGCTGACCCATCTTTTAATTGGTATAATTATATTTTATGCACCTACACTATATACTAGCCCAATGCTGACAAAACATGCTCTTTGCCTTCAGCAAGCTTTCCATCTTCATAGGGAAAGGAGTCTCACTGGTAAGCATCAAGAACGTTCAGCCAAGTCCTGGGTCATACTGTACATGGTCTGTCTCTTGTAGGAGCAGAGACAAGCCACTGTGGCCTGGAAGAGCTTGTGGAAGCCTTCACAGAAAGGGCTGGGAAGGGCTTGAGGGACAAGAACATAATGTGAAACCAGAAAGCATGAACTAAAGCCAGGGAGGAAAAATTGCTGTCTGGACAGATGCACACATGACCAAGCCCGCTGGTGGTCAGTAGCCAGTTCCTCTGGGTTTTTGGGGCTTCTCTAGCCACATGCTCCTCTTGGCAGGGCCAGGCCAAAATTTCCACAAACATTTCTCTCCTGAATTCAGCCAGGTTGGGATATTTCATTCTACCAAAAAGAGGAGCCAGAAGCTTTGACCTGAATGCATAAAACTAAGGTAGAAAAACAATGTTTGAAATTTTTCTTCAGAAAAAGAAAGCCCCACCAATAATCTGGAAATTCTTTGTAGAGCAGCAATTCAAACCAGCAGCTTAAACTCCTTGACAGAGGGGAAAAACTCTGTGAAGCGCCTTCCCGAATTTCGATCATGATCCTGTTGTTCCTGGGAGAAAGAGAGCCTGAGACATGGCCTTGCTGCCTTGGGTCTTTAAGAATTTGGGTCTGCCTCCAGTATCTGATGCTACAGCCAAGCCCTGGCCCTTCTCTTCCAACGCACCCGCAGTAACACTGATCCCAGTGCATTCCTCCCATTCTTCTGCCTCACAGCAAGCTTCAGGTCAGAGCAGTTGCAAGATCAGATTTGTTTGTGGAATAAAATGCTTTAACAGTTCAGCAGAGGGTGGAGGGAAAGATGAAACCAAGATGGCTGAAGCACTTATACCTGATGGAATGCTGTTTGCAAGATCACGGGAGAATGGTTGGGCAGTAGGATAGAGGGAGGCCTAGGGCCCCTTACGGTCAGCCCTCAACTCTAGGCAGCTGCCCAAAACCTATAGTTGGTAAGGTCCCCTTGGAAGGGCAACTGAGCAATAAGGAAGTCCCTGAGTTTACAGTAACTGCAATGTCAGAGCCACAGTATAGGCGAGCTGCCTGTCGGGTGGAAAAGGATCCCAGACCCCTTCTGCTTGGAGCTCTGCTCCAGAGATCTTTGAGCACCTTGGCTTCCTGGGTGTTCAGATTAGCAGAAGGAGAGACAATGGCAAGGACAACATTGTAGTACCCTCCCATAGATTCCCGTGGCTTATGGGACATATTACAAGCCCATAATAACCAGGAAATCAAGGCCTTTAAATTTGGCCCTAATCCATCTGCCCAACCTAGGTGCACCCTTGTACGTTCCCTGTGCTTCAGCGAGGCCAATGTTCTCAGTTCCTCCCTGTTCCTCCCTCTGGGCATAACCTTTCCTCATTTCTCCCCTTTCTTAATCCCACTGTCTTCGAGGTCCACGAAGCATTCTGACTTGATGGGTCCACAGTAAGCTCTTCTTTCTTCAGGGCTGGATTACACTAACTGAAGATCACCCTAGAGTTTGCACCAGCAAAGCATGAGCAACTACAAGTATTGTTTGGCAAGAATTTGTTCTCAGAAATTTTCTTTTAAAAGTACTGAAATAATCATAATGGGAAAGACACGAACTTTCTTGGACTTCTTTACTATAATTTTGTTGCTTATAGTATCACTTATTTTTAATAATGGGGAAGGGCACCCTATAATTTTTTTCAGAGTTTCTAAGTCCCCTAGATCTGAACCCAGACTGTCCCTCTCTGACCACTTTGCCAAGTGGCAGCCTGTCTTGCACATAGGGGCCCTTAATCACACGTGCCTTCCATATGGTTATGTAACTGTTTCCGGTGTCACTTCCCAATTAGATAAGAATCTCCTTCAAGGCCAGCAAGAAGTGTTCCGCATAGTAAAGAGGTGTGCTGCGTGGATGGCTGCTAGGACAGTCCCTGGCACAGTCAAACCTCAATACATTAGATATTTCTGTTATTATTATTTTACTTCTTTGTATCACCCCAGAGATTTTTATTTTCTTCAAAGATTGAACATGGCAACTGACAGGAGCTTAATGGATACTCGTTACATTTTATTGCAGTGATATAGTACCTACTAAATTAAATGGTGGACCAGAGAGCCAGTGTGGCATGATGAAAAGCAGAGTCTCCGGAGATGTGTTACTTGGGTCCAAATGCTGGCACCATCACTTGAGGCAGATGACCTGGTCTCGGGGGTCTCTGTTTCCTTGTCTGTAATGCCTACTTTGTAGTTTTGTTATGAGAATGAAGTGGATTAATACTTCCGTGGTGCTTCACACTGTGCCTGGAACATAGTAAGCCTGACGTAGGTGTCTTAAATAGAGATATTACCAAATAGAGTTGGGGAGAAGTTTACCTAGGGAAAAAGTTTTCAAAGTCGTACCAAGAAGACTGGTGCTATTTTACTGATTTGAGAGACCAAGTCCCCCTTTTTGGTAATACCATTTGCATATAAGCATCTAGTATGCTAATTCCATCGACCCTCACCTCTTTTTCGAAACAGATGCAGCAGGATCTCTGGCAGGATTTGACTAATGACTGACCTTAAAGTACATACCTTTAAGTAAAATACAAATATTTTTAATTCAAACCCTCCTCTCCTTTAGGGCTGTGGATGCTGTGATATATCACCCTGACCTCTCTTTAGGACTTTTGGGAGTCCTGCCACCTGTCAGCGCTCTCCAGAAATCTGCCCTCAGCTGGAGAGAGCTCTTGGGGCAACCAAATCCAGTGACTGGTTGACATGGAGAATGGAGGCCCGTCTGCCTCACCCCAACTTGGGGCAGCTCTGCAGGTCATCCGGGCCCAGAGTTCCCCATGGGGTCAGCTAAGGCCTTTGATGAGACTGCAGGACATTCCAGCATCTCCTTTTGCCCAATTCTGTTTTTTCTCCGTTCTGTTCCACAGATGTTGATCCTGGGTGCACTCTCTAGTTAGTAACCTGCACACTCATCTCTATCTCAGAGTCCACTCCAGGGAGCTCTGCCTGCACCGCCAGTTGCAGCAACACCAGCAAATTCACTCATTTTTACTAATTCTGATTTGACCTCTAATTTACAATTACCTGGATTGCATCCATAACTAAGATGACCATACAGACTGGTTTGCCTGGGACAATCCATTTGTGACTTTCATTACCAAGAGATTTAATTATTATTGATAGCAATGCTTTTTACTTTTAAAATATCCATAGTTTGAACAATAAATTATATAGCCACCCTACCTATATAAACAGCCCTAATGTTCCCAGGCCTCACTGCCAGCATGAAAAAATAGTACATTGACGTAGTGTAAATTTCCTGAGCTTAGAGCTCCCACTAAATATAACTTCAGAACCTCAGCCCCCTTGCAAGGGCTCTCCACACTGACCCTACCCTGCTTCCTCCCCAGAATACCTGAGTGACCATCAGGAGCCCACACATTCTCAACAGATCACACTGCTGCTTGTCCACTGCTCTCCACCCTCTTCTGAGGCTGCTGCTTATACCACAGTGTTGATGGCCTCCTCTCTGCTCCCCAGAGCAGATGCTCCCACCAGCACTGCTGCTCTTGGGCATCAGATAGGCTCTGCGAGCTTCACCATTGTCAGAAGGCCCAGATGGCTCTGGGAGGTCCCATGGATGCTCAGCCCAAACCAGGTTTTGAGTCTTTATTTCGGTTGTAGCTTGATATATCTATATGCCCCACCTCCATACAGTAAATGAAAAAAATCATCCCTTTGCATAGACATTCTTCTCTCTGGATCCCACAGCAGAGTGGTGGGCTCTATATGAGTGCAGTTGGTCTCATTTTATCTACAAAGCTCTTTTCCACTCAGGGCCACACATAGGCCATCAAGGTGGCTGGATCAGGTTAGGGTTTAATAGCCTCCAAACTGTACCTGGAATCCCTATTCCTGCCTAACCCTATGGTTCAGATTCTTTTTTCCAGGAGTTTTCTCACACTCCATGCAAGTGAGTTGGCGCACATAGACATGGGGAAATTGGAATCTAACTCCACATAAACCAGTTATGTATACAGGAAGTCCTTATTTTGCATAGTAATGCAAGACCATAAAAATGACTGTGTAAGCTGAAACCCCGCAAAGCAATCTTAATCGATGGGAAGAATTACAGTTGTTCTGTGACCTTTAAACATTTTTGTCAAAACATTAAACATTCTCTTACTGTTGTTTATAAATGCATAGGGAAATGAAAAATTAACAAAACTAATATTTATTTATTACATTGTAATTTAAAACATTAGAAACATTGAGAATTAAGGTGTTTTATGTCTTTGTAAAAAACATATCAAAAGTAGTTTGCACAGTTCTTGCCTTTCTCCCCTTACTGTATAGCTCATGATACAGCTGGAGCAACTTTTCTATGCCTTGGTGAATTGTCGTACTTTGTTGTAAGCGTAGTCTAGTTCTAAGTCAGCTCCTGATGTTTTATCCTTTGCTCTTGCAATGTCACAAAATATCTATAAGAATTCCTTGAAGGTGAAGTTTTTTGCCAGTGCCACTTCCACTGGGACATCTTCATTTTCTTGGAATCTGGATGCAGATTTCCCAGCTGCATCCTTACCTGTGCTAGCAGCTTCATCACTAGCTTGACATCAATCAATTCTTGCTAAATTCCGGAATGAGGAAACAAGCCTTTACTGGCAGTAAAAGATTATTCTTCAGTATCCTTGTAATTACCATTTTCTTTCAATGTGGCAACTAAGATCAATGCTTTGGCCAGGAGGCAAGCCAAACTACTTCGGATTTTGAAATATTAGAGTCTTCAATCCAAAGTAGAAAACTCTCCAAGCATAAGCAGCTTTCTGTTCCTATTGCAATTTAAACTAAGAGACGAAGCAACATTACCTTGTTTTTAATACACATTGGATTTTTCCAGTGCAGTTTGTTCCATAGCTCCATGCAGGCCATGGTGCATCCGATCTTTGCTCTGCTCTTGCCAATTTCAAATCTTCAGTCTAATCACATCCAGTTTACTGCCAGCATTTTCACTTTTTGTTTCTTTGTTGCATTTTTATTTTTGTTAGCTTACCCTCTATCAGTGATCCATTTTTTGTAAAATTTTCATCACATGGATTTATCACTGGAAGACAAGGAGGCAACACAACTTCACATTTTGCTGTCTGGGCGTGAATTGAGTAACAGATATGCAATGACTAATCATGGACAGGCTTTGAAAGAAGTGATGTGATTGGTTCATCATGATGTGCATCTGTTGTTTATATCATGATTTGTGGACTGGCAAGCAGGCAGTGAAGTTTGTACTTTATGCAATTATAGTTAATACATACTGTGGTGACTGAAATTTGAACTAGTTGTTGGGAACTGGTATTATTTCATTAAACTGAAACTTGTGCACATCAGTGCTATAAAAAGCAAGGACTGCTTTATTAATGTATACCAACCAAATACTTTTGAGCACATTTACAGCACAGCACTTCCTCCTCCTTGTGGTTGGACGGTTCCACTTGACCAGTCTAGCCAATGGATTGTGAGCAGAAGTTACATGTGTCAGTTCCATGCTGAACCATTTGATGGACAGTCAGTCCTGTCCTAGCCCCTGAGGATATCGGAGGAGGTGGCTGCTCTGTTAGCCTAAGTCTCTGAGCAATAAAGGTGAGCAGAGGCCCCCTGCTGAGATATGATGGACATGTAGCATAAGCAAGAAGTAAACCTTTGTTTTAAGCCACTGAGATCTTGGGGTTATTTGTTTCTGTAGCATAACAACTCGTTATGATTGATATAAAATATAATCAGGAGGTAATCTAGGAAAAGGAGGATAGGGAGCTGGGCAGAATTTAGAACTCAGAAATTGGCAGCTGATAGTCAAAAGGGCTCCAAATTTGTAGGGGTAGGAGTAGGGGAAGAATCAGGGGCATGTACTTAAACAAAAAATCTTTATATGATAAAAAAAATTATCACAGACACAGAAAATAAATATATAGCTTAATAAATTATTAAAAAGTGAAGGTTATCAATTTATGGATTAATAGATTAATGGACTATCATGGGAGTGGGACTGGTGGTTTATAAGAGGAAGAGAGACCTGAGCTAGCACTCAGCCCCCTTGCCATGCGATGCTCTGTACCAGTTTAGGACTCTGCAGAAAGTGCCTACCATCAAGAATGTCTCTCGCCAGACATGGTGCCTTGACCTTGAACTTCTCAGCCTCCATAACTGTAGGAAATAAATTCCTTTTCTTTATAAATTACCCAGTTTCAGGTATTCTGTTATAAGCAATAGAAAATGAGACTGTTTCCTCATCCCTCCCTTTTTGCCCTCAAGAGGTGACCACTTACTTGCCTTTTATGGAAACACCCTACTTCCTTTCCTCATGCCATTATCAGTCCACATGTGCATCCTTCAACATTGTGGTTTAGTTTTACTTTTTAAATATTTTAAAGTCTCTTTTAATGTACAGACTTCCCCTTTACCACACTCCTTTCCCCTTGTGAATGTATGTGTTACAAGAACTAGATCATTGGTAGAGTTTCTCACAGCATAGATTTTGCCACTTGTGCCCCCACGGTGTCGTTGATGTGTTCCTCTGGCCCCTATATTTCCTGTAAATTGCTAGTTGGATCTATAGGCTTGATCCAATGTGGGTTTGATTATTTTTGGTAAGACAACATCATAGGTGGTAGTGCCTTTGTTCTCCAGAAAGTGTAATCATCTTTAAAATAATTATTATTTTAATAATAACCATAGATGTTCATTTATTTGGGGTTACAGAATGGCAAAATTCCAATTTGAAATGTCTCCTGTTCTACTCTGGTTACCAATGATGCAGTTCAAATGGGACCATCAGGGTAAATGCTTGATTTTTTTGTTTGTTTGTTTCTTCAGAATTCAAAGCTTTATCACATCCAGGTACCAGTCGCTAAGATCTGAATGTGACAAAACTGTTGTAAAGGTCAACCTGGCCTCCATTGGCCCAGCCTTCTCTCCCCAGGTCCTTTGACCCCCTGAGAGATCACCCCAGGCCCTATGAATCTCAGTTTTTCTTCCCATCTCCCCACCCCATCAGAGCCTACCTTCAAGGAGGGAAGGTCCTCATGCTCGCTCACCTGAAGAGGTAAATTGTGGGCATTGTCCACTCTAGGGAATGTGGATTTTAAGGCCTCTCTCTCAAATATTGTCTCACTTAGTCCTTGTGGAGTTCAAAACAGGTAGCTTCAAGCCCAAATTCACCTTGCAGTTGTTTTGTTTTGGCCTTCACAGAGTGTTTTCACTTGTTGGTTTGTTTTGCTTTTAAGTGGAGCAAGACTGCATTTAGGCAGGGGCATATTCTCTGCAGTTAGATCAGAGCCCACCACCTCCCCTTGCATTGTACCCGCCCTGTGTTCTCAGTCCCTTTGTGTTGCAGAACCTTGTAGGTAGGTGTTATTAGCCCATTTTTCAGGTGAATGGACAAGAACTGGAGAATTGATGTGGGGAACCTAGGTGAGGCACAAATGGAAATGGAACAGCCACTGAGTGCTCTGGGAAGGAGACCACAAGCCAAAGGAGAGAGTCCACAATGGGAAAACCCAGCTACAGGGCCCTCTCCATCCAGCCTGGTGCAAACTAAAACCCACATTCTTTTTTTCTTCCTTTTACAGAAACAGCTCAAGGAAGCATGATAAAATGAGGCCTAAGATAATATTTGAGGGGAAAGTTTATTTTTTTATGGTCTGTTTGCATTACACCATCGGGTGAAGAGAGGAGGAGAAAGACTTGTCCCAAATGGCAGAGCTGGAGAAGCACACACAAATCCAATGTCAATAGTTGGAAATACAAGTGTTTGGTTTCATTAGACTTCTTTTTTTAAAAAAACTTTATTCTTCCTTTTCCTGAGGCAGTCCAAGGGAAGGGGACACAGAGGTGGAAAGCGACAGGGAGAGAAGAGGGAGGGAGCGAGCCAGGGCCAGCGAAGAGGGCTTGTCTTAAGGAACCTGCTCCCCCTGTGAGTGTCCTCAGCCAGCCCAGGAGGCTGGCAGGCCTGATCAGAAGCAGCCAGCTAGAGCCTTTCCCTGATTCCAATGACGGCTGCTAAGCAGGGGCAGGCAAGTCAGAGTTTCGGCATTTGTCCAACAGCTTTTTTTGAAAGGATTTTTTTTTTGTTGTTTTTGAAAACCTGAGTGAAAATGAACAGATAATCAAATCCAGGTCACCCTGAGGAAAATGATTTGACTTCTGTGTTCTCCTGTGGCCCCATTTGGCCATAGCTGGCCCCTTCTCCTTCCCCCTACTATCACGCAGGCCCTTGGCTGCCCCAGGGCAGAGACCGTGTCTACAGGGGCAGGAGAGGTAGGTTAAGAATGCAGGCTCTAGTCAGACAGCCTGGGGGTTCAAGTTAAAATATTAGCTCTGGCACTTATTAAATAGGCCACCTTGGACATCTTCTTTGTGCCTCAGTTTCCCCATTTTAAAATGGAGATGTGATAATACCTCATGGTCTGTTGAAAGAATTCAATGGAAAAAATGCTTACTACAGTGTCTAGCATGTAGTGTTCAGCAAATATTTGCTGTTATTCTATTATTTTTAGAGACTTTTCTGTCTCCCTTCCTTTGTCTTTCCATTACATGCCACTCCTTAGCAGTCCCACTGGATTTGTCCAAATGGATAAACTCACTCAAAGAAATAAAAATAGGTGTTATCTTGCAAGGTATTTTGCACACTGTCCACTCAGACCTTCTCTCTCAAGCAGTTTCTGCACAGCTCTGTGGATACCACATCCTTCCCTCATCAACATGCCCTAGTTCTTGTGGCACAATCTGCATGGATTGCCCTCTCTATTCATTTCCATCCACCCAAATCTAGTTCAAGGCCCACTTTGCAACAGAATGTTGGGTCAATCTGGGAATGGCTTGATTCAGGGTCTTGCCTAAAGTCACTAGGATCTGGTTTTATCTCTTGGTTTTGCTTTCTCCATGTTGGCTCCACTCATAGACTCTACACACCTGGTGGCAAGAGGTTTGCAGGCAAAATGGGCTGCAGATTCAAGCCCAGTGAGAAAGATAACTTGCCTCTTTGCTAATAGGCCCAGCAGATATACCAGGTGTTCCTTGGCTATGATTGGGTTACAGATCCATCCCTGGACCAATCTTATGGTTGGGGGATAGGGAAGGAGTGTCGTGCTTCCACCTGCAGTTCATGGGCTGATGAGGAGGAAGGAGTGCTTCCTAGAAAGAAATCAGGATAGTTTCCAAAATAAGGAAGAATGGGGAGCCAAATGGAAACAAATGTTCACCACACACACAGCCTTTCCTATATCGATCTCCAACGATTCCAGCCTGTTCTCTTCTCTGGATTCCTGACCTGATACATCATGATGTCATTCATCTTGGCAATGTCTTTTCTACCCATTTGTTGAGAGTAAGTCTCACTATATCCCCTACTTTGCGAAGTGCTTTTATCTAAAGATTGTTCCTGTGTCCTTCACTTGGCAATGAAGCATGCCTTGCCTTCTTGAATGGCACTGTCGTCTCTCTTACTGATATGGTATTTCCCATATATACATGTCTTACCTTTCTTACGTATTGTAAATTCCTCCTGGGCAAGAAACAAGAATACTTCTTGCCTAGTACCTTGTATATAAGTGCTTGGTTATATGTTGTTGATTTACTAAGAATTTAATATTTCTTTTCTTATACCTTCCCTTGGTTAAATGCCTAGTAGGTACTAAATAATATTTTTGGAACTATAAAATCTAGAAGGAGCACTGAATTTGGACAGGCTCTTATAATCTAATGCAGCTCCCTCTTTTATCGGGGTTAAAACAGCCTAGAGTAATGAAGTGAGTATATAAGCAAGTTAGAAATACTAAAAACCAAGGTCCTTTGGATCATAGTTAGCACTTTGTATTTGTTGATTGCCTAATTGTTAATTCAGTGCCTTTTCCACTGAACCTCTTTGTAAGATCAGGAACAAGGCAGGGATGCCTACTGCTGCCACTTCAATTCAACATAGTACTGGAAATCCTAGCCAGAGCATTAGACAAGAAAAAGAAATAAAAAGCATCCAAATTGTAAAGAAGTAAAATTATCTTTGTTCACAGGTGTCATGGTCTTACATGTGGAAAACCCTAAAGATTCTGCACAAAAAAAACGTGTTAAGATTAATAAACAAATTCAGCAAAGTTGCAGGACATAAAATGAGTATACAAAAATTAGTTGCATTTTAATGCACTAACAACAAACAATCCAAAAGTAAATTAAGAAAACAATCTCATCTACAATTGCCTCAAAAAGAATAAAATACTTAGGGATAAGCTTAAAGATTTGTACAGTGAAAAGTATAAAATATTCCTGAAAGAAATTAAAGAGACACAAATAAATGCAAAGACATCTTTCATAGGTTAAAAGAGTGGTCCCCAACCTTTTTGGCACAAGGGACCGGTTTTGTGGAGGACAGTTTTTCCAAGGACTGAGGTGGGGGTGTGGAGATGGTCTCAGGATGAAATGGTTCCACCTCAGATCATCAGGCATTAGATTCTTGTAAGGAGCATGCAACCTAGATCTCTTCCATGTACAGTTCACAATAGGGTTCACGCTTCTATAAGAATCTAATGTCACCGCTGATCTGACAGGAGGCGGAGCTCAGGCAGTAATATTTGCTCGCCTGCCACTCACCTCCTACAGATCTCTAGATCTCACTCACTCTCTAGACCCACTCACCTCCTACAGATCTCTAGATCTGTGTGGACAGGTTCCAAACAGACCAAGAACCAGTACTGGTCCACAGCCCAGGGATTGGGAACCCTTGAGTTAAAAGACTTAATATTGTTAAAATGTGCATATAATCCAAAATGATCTACAGATTTGATGTAATCCTTATTAAAATCCAAATGCCATTTTTTGCAGATATAGCAAAAACAATCCTAAAATTTATGGAACTAAAAAGGACCCTGAATAGCTAAAACAATCTTGAGGAAGAAGAACAAACCTGGAAGCCTCACACTTCTTGACTTCAAAACATATTCCAAGCTACAGTAATTAAAACAGTATGGTGGTGGCATAAGGCCAGACATGTATAGACCAATGGAACAGAATAGAGAGCCTCAAAGTATACCTATGCATAGACAGTCAAATGATCTTTACCTAAAGTACCAAGACTACGCATTGGAGAAAGGATAGTCTTCTCAATAAATGGTGCTGGGAAAACTGGATAACCACATGCAAAAGAATGAAATTGGACCTTTATCTTACACCATACACAAAATTAACTCAAAATAGATTAAAGATCTAAACATAAGTTATGTGAAACTATAAAACTCCTAGAAGAAAACATAAGGGAAAACCTTCATGGCATTAGATTTGGCAATGATTTCTTGGCTATGACACCAAAAACAGACAACAAAAGCAAAAATAGACAAGTGGACCAACATCAAATGAAAAAGTTTCTGCACAGCAAAGGTAACAATCAATAGAGTGAAAAGGCAACCTATGGAATGAGAGAAAATATTTTCAAACCATATAACTGATAACGGCTTAATAAGCAAAATATATTTTTTAAAAACTCCTACAACTCAATAAGCACACAATAAAAGTAAAAATAACCTGATTAAAAAGGAGGCAAAGGACTTCAATAGAGTTTTCTCCAAAGAAGATATACAAATGGCCAATAAGTATATGAAAAGATGTCAACATCACTAATCACTGGGGAAATGCAAATCAAAACCACAATGAGTATTGTACCTGTTAGGATGGCCATTGTCAAAAAACAACAACAAAAAATAACAAGTGCTGGTGAGAATATGGAGAAATTAGAACCCTTGTGCACTGTTAGTGGGGATGTAAAATGGTGCAGTGGCTGTGGAAAATAGTATGAAGGTTCCTCAAAAAATTAAAAATAGAATTATCACATGATGCAACTGATATAGTTTGGATCTGTGTCTTCACCCAAATCCCATGCTGAACTATGATCTTCAGTGTTGGTGGAGGGGTCTGGTGGGAGGTGAATGGATCGTGGGGTTGGTATCTAATGCTTTAGCAGCATCCCCCTAGTGCTGTCTTGTGATAGACTTCTCATGAGACCTGGTTGTTTAAAGGTGTGTAGTGCTTCTCTCCCTTCACTGTCTTCCTCCTGTTGCCATGTGAAGTTGTGCTTGCTTCTCCTTTGTCTTCTGCCATGATTGTAAGTTTCCTGAGGCATCCCCAGCCATGCCTCCTGTACAGCCTGCAGAACTGCGAGTCAATTAAACCTCTTTTCTTTTCTTTTCTTTTTTTTTTTTGAGACAGAGTCTCGCTCTGCTGCCCAGGCTGGAATGCAGTGGCGTGATCTCGGCTCACTGTAACCTCCACCTCCAGGGTTCAAGCAATTCTCCTGCTTCAGGCTCCTGAGTAGCTGGGATTACAGGTGCATGCTAATTTTTTGTATTTTTAGTAGAGATGGAGTTTCACCATGTTGGTCAGGCTGGTCTCGATCTCCTGACCTCATGATCTGCCCACCTCAGCCTCCCAAAGTGCTGGGATTATAGGCATGAGCCACCATGCCTGGCCTAAACCTCTTTTCTTTATTAACTACCCAGTCTCAGGTAGTTCTTTAGAGTAGTGTGAGAATGAACTAATACAGCAGCAATCCTCGTTCTGGGTATTTATCCAAAAGAACTGAAATCATAATCTCAAAGAGATATTTGTACTCCCATGTTCATTGCAGCATTATTCCCAGTAGCCAAAGATTCCTGCTCCCATGAGAACCTAATGCTGCTGCTGGTCTGACAGGAGGCAGAGCTCAAGCAGTAATGCTTGCTCACCTGCTGCTCACCTCCTACTGCGCAACCTGGTTCCTAACAGGCCACAGACAGTACTGGT
This sequence comes from Pongo pygmaeus, assembly GCF_028885625.2. NCBI lineage: Eukaryota > Metazoa > Chordata > Mammalia > Primates > Hominidae > Pongo > Pongo pygmaeus. Next base: position 88,511,302 of record NC_072385.2, on the reverse strand, counting down.
TCGCAGCCCAGGGACAACCTAAATGTCCATTAACAGATGAATGGATAAAGAAAATGTGGTCATACAAGCAATGGAATAGTATTCTGTCTTAAAAAAGGAAGGAAATCCTGTCATATGCTACAACATGAATGAAGCTTGAGGACATTATGCTAAGTGAAATCAGCTAGTTGCCAAATGGCAAATACTTCATGATTCCACTTGTATGAGGAATCTGAAGGACTCAAACTCTTGGAAACAGAAAGTAGCTGTCAGGGGTTGGAGAGGGGAAAAGCGGGGAGTTGCTGTTCAGTGGCTACAAAGTTTAAGTCATGCAGGATGAAAAAGTTCTAGAGATCTGTATTGCTGTATAACGTGTGCATTTCGTTAACAATACTGCACTTAAAAATTTAAGAAGGTAGATTTCATGTTATATATTTTTGTACCACAATAAACAAGTTACTAATGGCCTAAAAAAAGTTGATTGAAGAAGGGACCTTACATCTACTGGTGTCATTTAGGGTCCTCAGGCATGTGGAGTCAGGAATATTTTGGGTCAAGGAATTGATCCCAAGCTCTCCTAATCACACATGGACTAAAGAGTGGGCTTCATATTCTAACAGCTGAAATGATTTTGCATCTGGGTCCAAACATCACTAGAACTCCAGTCTGCCAGCCGGGGGCCTGTGGGCTGGGGGCCTAGAGTGCAGACCAGCTGAGCCCAGCACAGGAGACAAGTACAGCCCTTAAACAAACAAAACAAACAAAGGAAACCCCTATCCAGACATTCATTCTTCAGGTAACAGAGATTAAGGCAGGGCAGGTTCTTAACAGGTGAATGAAATAAACCCACAAAATAAGAGGCATACCAAGAAGGTGTTAAACCAGTTAGGACACTTCATCCAGAGCCTTTGCCACTACCTGCGATGACAGCCCAGCAGGGCTCCTTTATCCACAGGTAGCTCCATACCAGGCCAAAGACTCCTCTTTGGGACCTGGCCAGGTGCTTGGTCCCAGTCTAATCCACACTGAGCTCGGAGAGAGCTCCAAGGTGAGACCTGCCTAAACTGGTTCCCAGGCTGGCCAGAGGGCCCTCAGGGCACTGCTCAGCCCTCACCCCAGGGAGAGGGGGACCTATACGTCTCTCCAGTTCTCCTCAGTCCTCTTTACAGTGAACCAGATGGAGGTAAAGACCAGATGGAGGGGAAACCGAGGAGCCAGAGCCAGGGCAGGGGCTGGCGATCAGTCAACACGGCCCCTCTCTCCCAGGAAATCTCCAACAGACACCTGCCACTCACCACCCCTGCCTTCCACTGTGGGGCCTTTGGCTTATGGGGGCCAGCAGGGACAAAAAAAATATATGGAACAGTTGACAGGATACTGTCAGGAGACCTTGGATCTGATCCTCGCTTTGCCATTTTCTAGCTGCATGACCCCAGGCAACCTCTGCAGGCCCAGCTGCCCTAACCTTAGGAGGGTGTCAGGTTGGACAAGATTCCCCTCCTGTTCCAAGTGAGTTGATGGTTGACTCTGATGCCATGCTATCACCTGTGCCAACTAAACATCCACAGATTACATCTCTAGGACATTCGGGTTCCTTGGCGCATGATGCAGGCCAAATCTCCTCCCTGGCTTGTGCTATGGAGACACAGGGCAGTGCCTCCCAACACTCTGAAGGGCACCGCTCTGGAGCCAAACTGCTATATTCTTATCCCAGCGCTGCCCCCTTTCCATGCCTCAGTCTCCCCATCTGAAAAATGGAGATAAACCCCATCTCATAGGGCTGTTATGAGGATTCAATGAGATGAGTTAGACAAAAACTCTCCACAGTGCTGGCACTTGGGAAGTGCACTGTAAGGGTGGGCTGTTACTACCGTTAGTGTAGTGGCTCCTGAGGATTTCACCTCCAGGAAAGTTGAGCCTCGCAGGGACCTGGGGCTGGGAAAAGGTGGCCTTGGAAGTTCTCCCTCACTCTGGCAGGACAGAATTGGCCTCGTGGCCTGGAGATTGGATCTCCCTCCCACCTCTGGCTCCAGGGGGTGGTTGGGAGCATGCTGTTGACACTGACCGGCCACACCCCACGTCTGCATGGTGCAGTCTGGCAGGCCGAATGTAGCCTCCTTTCCTAGAGGGCTCGAGCCGGACGCGGCTCGATTACCGTGGAGTGCATTTCAGGCATTGTCGCTATTATCAACTTCTCACTTTCAGCTGCTGGATCAGGGGCAGGAGCCTTCCCTTCCTCCCTCTGCCCCATTGCTGGGTGTTTGTTTTCACCGCAGGTGCAGACATGAGCGTCTCCCGTCCTGGAGGAGAGCCTGCTCAGACCCACCCCAGACATTGCCCCACATCTTCTAAATTGGAATCCAACTCTCACCTCCCAGTTCCAATCCAGAATGAATTTGTCCTGAGTGAGAGCTGAGAGGTGAGGAAGGGGCTTGGTCACAACTGTCCAGTCCTTGCTACCAGCAGATTGAGGTCTCTGAAGAAAAGAGTCTTTGCTGTGCTGATGACTAACACACCAGGAAAGATAAAAGAGAGGGAGAGGAAAATGACAGAGAAGGAAAAAACAAAGATTTCTGCTAAAGCTATAAACATTAGCTTTCCCAAATTTGCCATTGTTGTCCTACTCCTTTACTCATGCAGCACCCCCCCGCCTTTCCCCATCCTCCCCAAAGCACCCTCCCCTGATGGACTGTAAATTCTCTCCCTACCACACCCAGGTTAGTAAAACTTCCTTATGTCAGATTAATTCCTTAGAGGATGTGGGGGTGCATGGGTGCATAGAATTTTGGCTTTGAACAAACAAACAAACAAACAAACAATTCTTTCATCAAAGTTCTCCAAGGAGAAGTTCTTCCAGGGAAAGGGGACAGTTTGACAGATGGTCCTGTATCTTCCCCAGGTTTCTGTCTCCATTGGCACTGCCCTGTTGTTCTCACTGCCACCAAGTCACCTTGTCTGCCTTGTTCTCTTGCCCAGGTGTGGGCTGTGCCCACCAGCCCCCTTTGTGGAGCTCAGACAGGCTGGAATTCTCCAAGAATAACCTCACAGGAAATCAACAAAATGAACAAAGAGAATACAAACAGCTGAACAACAGATGTGCTTACTGAATGCAGGTAACTAATCCTAAAACAACCAAAGTCTCGCCACCATGGCTGGCCAGGTCTGGGTTCCTCCCTGCCTGCTCCCAGACCCCGCCAGAAAAGACCCTCCCAAGTAAAGCTTTTTGATATCCCCCACCCACTGCAGCCCCCAGCCTAGAAGAAGTTGGTAAAAGAAAGGATAGGTGGTGTGCAGAGCGCAACAAACAGCTGGCGTTGGGTCTGAGCCAAGGTCCAAGGGTGGGTGGGGAGCGGAACCCTGCTCCTGGGAATCCTCCCCCTGCCAAAACTTGGGAGTTTTACTAACCTGGGTATGGTAGTGGGGAAGCTGCCCCCACCCCCCCAACTTGGTGTGATTTTTGGAGAAGGGAACCTAGCGAGGGGATGGGGGTGGTGAAGCCAGGCTTGGACCTGAAGCTGAGGTCTAAAGGTTGGGGGCAGGTGCCTGCCTCCAGTTCTGCCTCTGTCACTCTGGCCCCCCTTCTCTGGGCCTCAGTTTCCCCATTGGTAAAAGGAGGAAGTTTGAGTAGTGATCTTTGAAGTCTTTTTCACCTCTAGCATTTTCCAGTTTTTCAATTCTGTCTCTTTGACCACCAGTTCCTACAAGTTAGAAAACTCCAGTCCACCCAGATAGGTCTCAGTAAAGATGTCAACTCCCAACACAAGAGTGACAGCTAACCTTCCTGCATGTTGACCAGATGCCAGAAACCACTATAGCTACTTTACCTGTGTTGGCTCATTGCCTCCTCACAGGAGCCCTAAGCCTCGGATCCCCATTTCACAGATGAGAAACTGTAGCAGAAAGAGGTTAAGACATGTACCAACATCCCAGGTGGTAAGAGAAGGGATGGGGCCTCAGGCAGTGTGCTCCAGAGGCTGTGCTCTGACCCCCCAACCCAGACTAAACTTCTTCTTCATAGATGAGTGACTATAACACCTCTGATAGACACAACAAGCCGAAGGTGCAAACAACCCAGATGTCCATCAACAGACAAATGGCTAAACAAAACATTCAGTGGAATATTATTCAGCCTTAAAAAGGAATGAAATTCTGATCCATGCTACAACATGGGTGAACCTTGAAAACATTATAACTTTATACGCTTTTAACATTATAAGCTTTAAAATATTATAAGGCTAAGTTAAACATGGCCAGCCATAAAGGACCAACACTGTATGATTCTACTTATATGAAATATCTAAAATAGACCAATTTACACAGACAGAGAATAGATTACAGGTTATCAGGTGCAGGGGAGAAGGAGGGATGGGGGAGTAACTGGGAAGAGAGTTGCTGTTTGGGATGATGAAAAAGGTCTAGAAATGGATGGTGGTGATGGCAGTACAACAGTACGAATGTACTTAATGCCACTGAATTGTATACTTAAAAATGGTTGAAATGGTAAATGCTGTGTTACGTTAAAAACAAATTTTGGCCGGGCACAGTGGCTCAAAAGTTGTAATCCCAACACTTTGGGAGGCCAAAGTGGGTGGATCATCTGAGGTTGGGAGTTCGAGACCAGCATGACCAACATGGTGAAACCCTGTCTCTACTAAAAAAATACAAAATTAGCCTGGCGTGGTGGCACATGCCTGTAATCCCAGCTACTTGGGAGGCTGAGACAGGAGAATCGCTTGAACCTGGGAGGTGGAGGTTGCGGTGAGCTATTAAAGGAGTTTATAGCTGGAAAAAATAATAATTCCATATTGGAAAACTGATGATTTGTAAAATTCACCCGAGTCTAGCATTCAATGTAAAAATGGGTAGAATAGTGAGTGAAGCAGGAGTTCAAAGGGTCAGAGGACTGAGTGGCTAGGGCAGACTTTACAGAGAAGGTGGAACTTGACCCTGCTCTGTGTCTCTGACAGGAAGGCCTGTCTTCCTTCCCGTCTGCCCCCAGGCATGGAAGGACCAAGCCAGGGTCAAGGAGTGGAAGAAGCAGCTTATCCTCCAGAAGCCTAGAGGTGAGGCTCTAAGTGGGAACTTTCTCCTGGCCAATCTTTTTCAGTGCTGTTTGTTTGGCAAGGGAACAGATTTTCCTGTTACAACAGCCAAAAAAACAGAAAATAAATCAAGGAAAGAGTGGCAAGGACCAGCCTGGAAATGAAGTTAAAATATCTAGGCTTGCTGAAGACACCACAAAATGGTTTTCTCCTCAAAGTGGCTGCACAGCTTAGAGGGACGGCAGATCAGACTGCTCTAATGGATCTAGGGACATATTCCTCTCCCTGACAACTCCACCCACACCTCTTCCCACCCTATTTCCTCCAAAAGCCTTTTGCAGATGGTGCCTCTCAGTTCCCAGAACCAGTCTGGAGCAGTGATTAAAGGACCAAAATTCCAGGAACCATTTTTTTTCTTGTTGTACAGTTTGGCAAATGCTTCAGCTATGCTAAGACACAGTGAATCACTTAAGAGTGACAATCAAGATGCTGGAGGGAAATTAAGGATTCCACTGAGCATGGGGCCAGTCTTCAAAAAAGTGGTTGTTAGTGAAAAGATAGGATTGTGTGAACACTCTATTTGGGCACCCTTCATCCCCATAGGCACTCAGGCCACACTTTTGCCTCCTTGGATCCCTCCTTCCTTTCCCTATTCCTATGGATAAGAATCATTTCCATTACTACCAGGTCTCTACATATTCCAGATTTATGATATAACCATGAAAAAATAAATAATGAAAGTCTCAGGACCTTGTCGGATCAGATAACCACATATAGTTCTCTATACCAGGGGTTCCCAACCCCTGGGCTGCAGACCAGTACCAGTCCGTGTCCTGCTAGGAATCAGGCTGCACAGCAGGAGGTGAGCCGCTGGCCAGGGAGCCTTACCACCTGAGCTCCGCCTCCTGTTAGATCAGCAGCAGGATTAGATTCTCACAGGAGCACAAACCCTATTGTGAACTGTGCAAGCGAGTGATCTAGGTTGCACACTCCTTAGGATAATCTAATGCCCAGTGATCTGAGGTGGAACAATTTCATCCCAAAACCACTCCTCCCTCACCTTCTGTGGAAAAATTGTCTTCCATGAAACTGGTCCCTGGTACCTAAAAGTTGGGGACTGCTGCTCTATACAACACCCAACATTCCGTTGAAAAGACACCAGGTCATCTTTTGCCCATCTCAGTCTTTCACAACGTTTCCTGACATTGGAGAAGCTCTCTCAGAATGCAGAGATAAAGAACAAACATATCAAAACAATTAGAGAGAATATAAAGATAAAAGACAGAAAATAGAAATCATACTTGTGAATTCTAGGTGATTTAAAGAAGAAATGAGGACAATAAAATACTGACCTAAAAAGGTTTCTAAATTGAAGAGACTCCTTCATCCAGACCGAATTAGTCAGCTAGGGCTGCTGTAACAAACTGGGTGTGTTAAAACAACCGAAATTTATTCTGTCATGGTTCTGGAGGCTGGAAGCCCAAAAGCAACATGTCAGCAGGGCCATGCTTTCTCCAAAGGCTCTAGGGAGGAATACTTCCTTGCCTCTTCCAGCTTCTGGAAGCTTCCTTGCCTCTTCCAGCTTCTTGGCTTGTGGCAGAATCACTCCAATCTCTGCCTCCATCCTCACTTGGACTCCCCTGTGTGTCTCTTGATGCATTCTCTCTTTAGAAGGACACAGTCATTGGATTTAGGGACCGTCATGAAACCAGTATGATTTCTTCTTGAGATCTTCTAACAACTTCCATCTGCAAAAAACTTATTTTCAAATAAGGTCGTATTCTGAGGTTCTGGTGGACATGAATTTTGAGGGACATTACTCAATCTGCTATACAGAACAAATCAGTTAAGATACCGGTAGGTAGACATATCCTGGCAAGATTCTGGAAATAGAGGGATTAAAAAAATTACACAAGCAGTAAAAGGTAGTTTTAGCTACGCGGAGTCAGCTTGCCTTTAAACATCTCTACATTATGGCAAAAATCAATTACACAACATCTCCAAGGTCTTAAGGGAAAGACATTTTTAACTTGGCCAGATGATGATTTTACCATTCACATATGAATGTTTCAAAAAAAAATTATTAGATATTCTCAGGTGTAGCTTTTCTGAGAAAATTGCTCTAAGATCCACTCCAGCCAATGGAGAGGTAAAGTAAAATGAGCTACAGAGTGAGCAAGTCACAATGTAAAGGAGTGTTGGCAGGTGGTGAAGTTATTTAATCATAGCAATAAGTTTAAATAAATATTGTAAATATAGTTTCAAGCCAGTGTAAATAGCAATTAATTTCTGAGAGAGAATATGAGTCATGTAAAATGTTTGTAATTTAATAGTAATGAATTGTGTCCTCACATCTCAATCACACTACACACACACATCCAGAATAAATAGATGGGAAGAGGTAGAAGGAAGTACAGTCAGCCCTCCATATCTGTGGATTCTGCATCCTTGAATTCAATCAATTGGGGATCAAAAATTGTTGGAAGAAATAAAAATTAAAAATAATACAACAATAAAATGATGCAAATTTTAAAATATAGCATAACAACTATTTACATAGCATCTACATTGTATTAGGTATTGTGAATAAATAGTCTAGAGGTGATTTAAAGTAGATGAGAAGATGTACCTAGGTTATACGCAAATACTGCACTATTTTATATAAAGAACTTTGGACTTCAGTATTTGGTAGGGGGAGGGATGTCCTAGAACCAATCCTCCACAGTTACTGGGGAAGGACTATAAAAGAACATTAATTTCTTCTTCTTACATGTGGCTTTTCAGGATTTTTTTAAACTCTCAGCACTGGTATTTAGAAGAAATATGGATTCACATATGTCTACTTTTTGTTTTTATAAATGACAAAATGAACTGTGTAACAGAATGAACTGTATGTGTGTGTGAGAGAGACAGAGAGAGACAGGGAGTGGGCACACAAAAGAGAGAGTAGCTAGCTCCCTTCCCCTTTACTTGACAGAGGGTCATTTCTAAAGAACCTGTCCTGGCCGCATTGTTAGCTCTAGTCTTTTTCATGTTTTCATCTTCCCCGAGCCCATTGGGCTCCAATTGTGGTTTTGCTTGCCTTTGTGTCCAGCCTATGCACATTCTTGTTGGCAAAGGGAAGTGGAGAGAGGTGGAGGAGGACAGGAGTGTCAATAGATGCACAGCTTTTCTCCATACATTTTTTCCTCTCGTGTCTCAGGGTCTACAATGATGCAGCTGAGCAGGGATTGATGAGGATAGGTGTGTCAGGGGAGGTACAGGCTACCTGGATACTTCCCAGACTTTTAGGGCAATGTATGCTATTTCTAATTTTTTATTATCAACAACATAGTAGTGAACGCTTTTACACATATTTTCTTTGAAACATTTATAATTTCTGTCACTGTGTATAGAGTGAGACTTTTCCTCTTAACTCATAGAGCAACCAGGACACAAAACTGAGAACAAAGAAACTTCAAGTATTTTTAAGATGGCTCCCAATGATCTCTGCCTCTCGGTATTCATGCCCTTATGTAATCTCCTCCTCTTAAGTGTGAGCAGGACCTAGTGACTTGCTTCCAACAAATAGACCCTTATAGGGGTGTGTTTTAGTCTGTTTAGGCTGCTATAACAAGATGCCATAAGCTGGGTAACTCATAAACAACAGAAATGTATTTCTCACAGTTCTGGAGGATGGGAAGTCCAAGATCAAGGCATGGGTAGATTGCTGCATCTGGGGAGGGCAACTTCTCACTGTGTCCTCACATTGCGGTAGAGTAAGGCATCTGTCTGAGGCCTTTTTCAAAATGGCACTATTCTCATTCATGAGGGGTCTGCCCCCATGATCTAGCCACCTTCCAAAGACCCCACCTCCTAATATCATCACATTTATGCTTAGGTTTTCAACATCTGAATGTTGAGGGAACACAAACATTTAGACCATAGCAGGGAGGGAAGACCTTCTTCACTCTCCAAGGTTCAATAACTGGGTCTGTAAAATAAACTGATGACAGGCAGGTCAAAAGAACAAAGGTATACAAATTCATTAATTTGTAACACTACATGCAGGGGGTCATCACAGGTGAAAAAAGTGAATACCCAAAAAATGATGACATTTGAGAGTTTGTATACCATCAATAGGGGAAGGAGAGGGAGGACATAGGCCACTCTGGAGAGAGTAAATGATTTTTAAGAGATGCATGGGCCCTTAGAATAATGGATGGTAGATATGTTAGGTTAGGGCAGTTCATCTGGGTGTGGTGTTGACTTCTAGTCTCTGCTCCTGTGATAAGGGTAAATCTTCCTCAGTTAATGAAACCCATGCAGAGGGATTTAGGATACTTGAGTTCTTTTTGGGGCATCTGTCTTCAGGCAGATTAAGGGAGTTCAGAGAAAGCATCTCCCTGTGTGTACAGCTTTTCAAGAGCCTTCAGCTCAAGATAAGCAATGGACATATTTTGAGCATATTACTGAACTCCTTCAACTCCTTGTAGGAAGTGTGATAGAGCATACTTTTCCCCAAAGGATCCAGCCTGTGCCTGGCTCTCAATCAATGTTTGGTGAATGGCATTATATGCGGAAAGTGAGAGGCAATGTGGTCTTCTTACAGATCTGGCCATACTGTCACTCTTGGGGTTAGGCTAATGGTCTTCAAACCAAGGCATGATGCCTGGCCAGGGGTAACCCAAGACTTCCCAAAAGATATATAAAGACAGGTCATTTTAAGGGAATCTAATTCTAGATATTCGACTTCTATGACTATTTTTCCTAAGAATGTCTCATGGTCAGGGCTTCTATGGGTTTTCCTTTCCCACTTCCCTTTTGCAGTTCTACTTTACAAAAGAAAGAGATCCTCCTAAACTGTCCTGAGCCTTAATTAGTATAGTGCATTGTTCCCAGGAGACTAAAACCTCCAGAGTATCAAATGAAGGAACACATTAAGATATGCAAGAGGGCTTCAAAAAATTTGTGGAAAAAATAAAATTAAAGGCTAAAAATAAAAAATATAAGCTTTATTTCTCAAGACAAGCTCCGTCAAGTTCAAGATACTTTTGTAAGCAATGATACCAGCCATTGAGTCCATCCCTAAAGAATTGAGATCCTGGGAGTTTAACCATGCCAATGCAGTCTCTTACATTTGTAACTGAAGAAAAATGAATGCCCTTTAAATATTTGTTAAGATTAGGAAACAAAAAGAAGTCAGAGGAAGCCAAATCAGGAATGTAAGGTGGTTGCGTAATGATTTCCCATCAAAACTCTCAAAAAATTGCCTTTGTTTGCTGAGAAGAATGAGCAGGAGCATTGTTATGGTGGAGAAGGAGTCTCTGGTGAATATTTCCCAGGCAGTTTTTTGCTAAAGCTTTGGCTAACTTTCTCAAAACATGCTTATAATAAGCAGATATTGTCATTTTTTCACCATCCAGAAAGTCAACAAGCAAAATGCCTTGAGCATCCCAAAAAACTGTTGCCATGACCTTTGCTCTTGACCAGTCTGTTTTGCTTTGATTAGGCCACTTCATCTTTTGGTAGTCATTGCTTTCATTGTGCCATGTCTTCAGGATGGTACTGTTAAAGCCATATTGCTCTGATAGGGGCTACAATTATTTGAAGAAATTCTTCAGGATCTGGATTGCATTTATTTAAATTTCCACTGAAGCTCTGCTCTTTTCTGCAGTTGATCTGGGTGCAATGGTTTTGGCACTCATCAAATGGAAAATTTGCTCAGCTTTAATTTTTCAATCAGAATTGTGGAAGCTGAACCAATTGAGATATCTGTGGTGTTGGCTATCGTTTCTGTTAATTGTTGGTCCTGTTCGATTAGGGCACAAACAAGATTAATTTTTTCCTTGAAAATTGATGTGGATGGTCTGCCACGGTGGGCTTCATCTTCAACATCATCTCATCTCTTCTTAAAATGAGTTAGTCATTCGTAAATAGCTAAATTCTTTGGGGCATTGTCCCTCTAAACATTTCATAAAGCATCAGTGATTTCACCATTCTTCCACCTAAGCTTTAGCATAAATTTGATGGTTTCTTTTGCTTCAGTTTTATCAGAATTCATGTTTCTCTGATAGGGGCTCTTTTCAAACTGATGTTTTATCCCTCTTAGCGCCTCAAACTAGATCCTGTGTAGTTATATATAACCCATTATAACAAGTTAGCATGGGTTTATTTTGGTGCAAAAAAAAATCAGAAATCCATGCGTAGTTACCTTATATTACACATTTCCATGAACTTTTTGAAGACTCCTCATATTTCATTTAACAATTGAAGAGTCCATTCCCTTACTAGTATTGTCAAAGAACGGTTCTTTCTGTGGGAGAGCAAAGCACACCAAAGAGAGAGTTGGAAGAAACACTAAAGGTGGCAGCACCTACTTCCTGCAGGTGACAAACTCATGGCAAGTCTCCATACCTTATCTTTCACTCCACCAGAAAGAAAATTCATAAGTGATGAATGTTGATTCCAGGATGCCTGTTGACATGTTTGATTGAATTTTAAAATGCAGCAAAATCAGGCTTTTTCTTACTGAGAGTCAGTTTGATTGATGGTGAGTTTGGCTTTACTAATTAAGTTAAATGGTGGACAAAATTTATAAGAGAATGAGCTAAATCTGCAGCTCCAGGTGTGTGTGTGTGTGTGTGTATAAACTTATTTTTTAAAAATTATACTAGTAAGATATTTCAAAATTAATAATATCTTGATTATTCTAACCCTTTCAGAGTATATCAGATTAAATGAGGCACTTCTTGTGGAAAAGTGACACAATATAATTGCCATGGAAGAGATTTTTAAATATACTTTCTAGAAATTAAGAATATGAATGAGTGCAATGACCAAAAATAAATGTTCACAATTAGTTGATTCTCCATTCTTCAAAGAAGTTCAAATTGATGGAACACCTAATTGAATTGTCAGCTGATAGATCATTAAAAATAATTTTTGATGATAGATGACCATATAATTTGGGTATATAACTGGGAAGGAGTTAAAAGAATTGATTATCTTTGATATAACAAAACTTTTTCTATTTCAATCATATTTTGTGAACATGTTTTCTCAGCATGTACATATATAAGAAAGAAAAAATAGAAGTAGAATTGAAGCTAAGCACTGCCTCATTTTAACAATAAGTAATATTCATCCATATATAGAGAAGAAGGCTGAAAAAAGAAAGCCATCCCATGTCATTAAGAGATGCATTTCCAATAACATTGCATTTTTGTTATTTATTAAAATTCATATTATATTGACTGGGCACGGTGGCTCACGCCTATAATCCCAGCACTTTCGGAGGCTGAAGCAGGCCAATCACGAGGTCAACAGATCGAGACCAACCTGGCCAACGTGGTGAAATCCCGTCTCTACCAAAAATACACACATTAGCTGGGCCTGGTGGTGTGCGCCTGCAGTCCCAGCTACTTGGGAGGCTGAGGCAGGAGAATCGCTTGAACCTGGGAGGCAGAGGTTGTAGTGAGCCAAGATCGTGCCACTGCACTCCAGCCTGGCAACACAGCAAGACTCTGTCTCGAAAAAAAATTCATATTATGATATTTTGATCAATAAAATTGTTTTAATGAATAATATAGAAATTGTTTTTTAACACTTAGAGCTAATGATCACAGGAGGTTTTCAGTTAATTTCAATACTTACACAGTTTTATTACAGTGACTATAATAAGCATGAAGACATATTAGAATAAAATTCCATGGAGGAAGTGGGATGGAAATGCAGATTTGAGGAGAAATAAGAACCATATAAAAGTTCTGATGGCCAAAGACCTGGTTGGCATAATTTTTAAACAAATGATGGTGGCTAACACATTGTTATAGTACATATGTTTCATTGGACACATTAAGGAGTATTATTACAATTTTATAGCTGTCAAATTTTCAGTATGCCAGAAATTGTACTTTTTGTGATTACTATTTAAATTCGTGATTTAAAAAAATGTAGTCAATGTGCTCATGCTGCCTCAGCCTCGGCTTAGCCCTCCCCTCGCTGGAATACTCTTCCCCTCCTGGCCAGGGCAGTGTGTGCATGGAGGCCCTGGAACTGGTGTGGCCCAGCCGTGTACAGAACCCAGGAGGGGGCAAGTGGTAGGGGTAGGGGCACCCAGGACTTAATGTCTGCATCACAGCTTTGCCGGAGTTGTCCTGACCACACCATTCTCCAACAGCTGAGCAGAGGGAAGTTTCATACCTTCCCTCAGGGATTATGTCCTCCATGTAAGCTGAGGACAGCAACAGGTGGCATTCCTGTTGGGACAAAGAGTCTCCAGGACTTTCAGCCTACAGACCCTTGCAATGTCCTCTACCTTAACCAGTGATGCTTGGATTCCTACAAGAAAGTGTACTAAGAGGCCTGGGCTCACACACATACATGCATACACACACACACACACACACACGTGTATACACACCCACATACCATCTACCCCATCCACTGCACAGACTACCCTTCCCCCTAGCAAGCCCTGGATATGCACTCCAGGGAGAAAGGGAGGGAAGACTTAAGCATACAGGCTAATGGAGAAGACAATCCCCACACAAAGGCTGAGAGAGGGCATCAGAATGCCTACCCCCTCTATCCCCAGTCTAAATGAGGGACAGAATTTGTTTTCTTAAAAAAAATGATGGTTTAAAGGGTCCAGAGCCTGAAATATTTACAATGCTTCTTTAGGACCAGCTGCAACAGAAGAGAACCACTTATATAAATAGAAAGGCCATCATAAAGAAAGCAAAGTCTTAGGGAAGGGCAATCCATGAAGGACGCCTGGAGGAAAAGAGATATTTAAATTAGTTTTTGAAGGAGGTTTGAATCTCACAGAGGCTACTAAGCAACAATTCCGATTTTTATTGTCCCCTAGAATGTTCCCTCTGTGGTGAAGACATAACATTGAAAATACTAGAGATCGGCTGGAGACAGATAAGCTGAAATTTGGGGAAGGGAAGTGAGAGGGGTGCAGTGGGATGAGAGAAGAAAAGTCCTGTCTCAAGTCTAGTAACACTGCCCTACTTCATTTCACTACCAGAGATGAACGGGCCTTATAAATGATGACATTATAAACCTAAACATGAGCCCCTGGGAAAAGCATCTCAGCTGCCTCAGTAATTATAGATCTGCTTCCTGCCTGCCTTCAAGAGTGATCTATGTGAGCACTGGGAACTGACGGGCAGGAGAACTTTCCTCCGAGACCAGTGAGGTTTTAGCTGTAAAGAGCATAACCTGGCACAGTGCTGAGCCTTGTTGGGTTGTCCTGGCTTTGGGCCTTGGTCAGTGAACCCACAGGATGTGGGGCCAGCGGGTCCCTGGACCCAGTGGCACAGCCACGGGGGACCACCAGGCCCGTTGCTCAGTCCTCTTCTCCTTGGGTGGAGTGAGCACACAGCAGTGGGTGGTCACCCACTTTGCAGCCCAGTTTGGTCCCTCTCTTCTAGGCACTCTTGGTTCTAGCCCAGCCAGGGGGCTTGCTCTAGCCCAGAACCTCCCTGCCCCTGTGTTGTCATGCTAAAGCCACTTCCCTCCCAGAAATGCCCTTTGTCTGCACACCCCCATGTCTACCTTCTACCATTCCGTCAAGCCTTATCTCTAAAGTTCCCCACCTATGCCCCCATAAAGACTTCTCCGAGTCCCCATCCACCCACCCAGCCCTTGAGCTGAAGTCAGCTATCCTCTGAGCTGCAGCCCCTGAGTTCCTGACCTGTAATTCTCTCATGGTTATTTATGTGGTCTGATTTCCCCTCCTAGCCTGGGGCAGGGATTATCAGCTCCTCTTTACTTCAACTCTATGAACATGAGCTGAGCACCTTCAGGGCACCAGGAACTGTGCAGGGTACATTAGTGAGGGCGGGAGATGTGGCCTTACAGCCAGGACCTAATATCTCCTTAGGAGAACTGAGGCTTAAACAGCCTGGCCAAGGTTGCCAAACAGCCCAGCGCACCACCCTCCATGGCCAAGCTCCACGCTCTCCCTACAGCTGTAGCCCAGAATGTGGTTTAGTACCAGATGACTGATTTTTCTTTCGCTGTATGCAGACCAACTGTTGACGAGGTGATGGTCCGGGAAGCTGTGGTTGGAAGGAGGTACAGCAAATATTGCTCAGTGCTTAGTCACTGGGCATGGGCCTCCCAGGAATGACAGCTGCACCCTCTGTCATAAGATTTTATCTATCTGGAGGCCCAGGAGGGACTCTGGGAGCCAAGATTCCTATTGGCCCCAGCAGAGTACATGGAGAACATTCAGTTCACAACCAGCAGGTGGTTCCTAACTTTCTGAGAAGGTAATGAAAGTTCTGGATGTTCTCCCCAGAAATGCGCAAAAACATATGCACATATTGTTTTCGCACACAGCTTCAGGGAATCACCCAGCCTCAGAAGCCTATCCATGGAGCCCTGCACTAGTACCTTGACCTAAACTATGGGTCCTTTAGTGTGGGTGCTGAGAAACAATGGGCAAAACATATATATTCTGGGGAATGGGTGCTCAGAAAATGTTAATGAATGACCTTGACTTTGACCAGGCCAAGATCCCTAATTGTGGTCACTGATGGGTATTTCTTATACTCTCTGCTAGAGCCTGTGTGAGCCCTCAGCTGGAGCTCTCCCAGGGTTCAGGTAGAATAAGCAGCCCACTGCATGGGGGAATCTATGGGGTTCAGGGAAGGCCCTGCTTCTCAAAAGCCCCTTCCTCAAACAATCTGCCTTTGGACTCACCATCCCCGGAACTCCGCCATTAGCATAACATCCTTTTGAAGGATCCTTTTGAGTTTACGGAGCCCCTTTGCCCTTCCCAGAAAGAGCTCAGGGGTGAAGGACAGATGTGTACAGAAGAGAAAGGATCTCAGCGAATGAAGGTAGAGAGCAAAGAGACTTCCCAATCTGGATTCAGCCTTCCCTGAGGATGATATTCAGACCAGGAGCCTGCAGTCTTTAGAAAGTTTGGATTTATCCAAGCTGGAAAGGTTTTCCCAAAAGGGGTGTAGAGGGATGAGGATGCAGATTTATTGGGTTTCTATTATGTGCCAGATGATTTCCACATTTTATCTCATTTAATCCTCACAGTGTCAGGAAGAGCAAGTATCATTTCCCGCATTTACAAGTGAGGAAACTGAGGCAAATGTGCCCAAAGTTACACAGCTAGTATGTTGCAGAACCCATAAGCTTTCCTGCCATACAATAAATTGAGGGAGTTTTGCTTTGTTTTGTTTTAGGACAGAACACAGATTGAGCCTGTGGTCACTTCAGCTGAGAATCAGGGATAATCTGGGGAGACTAAAGTTGCCTTGAATTACCTCAACTTTAGAAATTGGCAAATAAGCAAAAACCCTATTTCCCATGGAACCAGCACTAGTTTGCATAGTGATCTTGAGAACTAATCATTTTTATTTTTCAGTAGACATACCCTGCAGCTCTTAGGATGCTTATAAAAATCTGGCTGGGCTCAATGGCTCATGCCTGTAATCCCAGCACTTTGCGGGGCCAAGGCGGGTGGATCACTTGAGGTCAGGAGTTCAAGACCAGCCTGGCCAACATGGTGAAACCCCATCTCTACTAAAAATACAAAAACTAGCTGGGCATGGTGGCGGATGCCTGTAATCCTAGCTACTCGGGAGGCTGAGGCAGGAGAATCGCTTGAATCTGGGAGAAGGAGATTGCACTGAGCCAAGATTACGCCACTGCACTCCAGCCTGGGCAACAGAGTGACACTCCATCACAAAAAAAAAAAAAAAGAAAAAAAAATATATATGTATATGAAAGTGGAAAGATTTTCCCTAAAGACCTAGGGCCACGTCTTCCAGAAGCTGGGGATGATGCTGTCACACACACCTCTGCAAGGATGCCGTGTTTGGGAGCCCAGGGGAACCCAGAAGCCAGGCCCCTGCGAATGTGACCAGGGACTCAACTGTCCATACACTTTATAGTACAAGAAAATCACCAGCCTTGGAAAATATTCACTTCCAACACATTCGTTATTTCAGTATTTTTTTTTGGAAAGTATTCTTATTTACTTTGCCTCTTTGGCTTCTCCTGTTATTTTCAAAAACAAGCATACTCCCATAAATGTGATAGTCATCATGGACATAGCAGCTAACATCCAGGAATCTACTGCAGACTAAAAAGCACTTTCCTTTAAAAGAAAAATTATGATTACGGAACATCATCAAGGCTTTATAAGACAGTCAGTGTTCACATGGACACAGGGAGGGGAACATCACACACCGGGGCCTGTTGGGGGGTAGGGGGCAAGGGGAGGGAGAGCATTAGGACAAATACCTAATGCATGAGGGGCTTAAAACCTAGATGATGGGTTGATGGGTGTGGCAAACCACCATGGCACATGTATACCTATGTAACAAACCTGCACATTCTGCACATGTATACCAGAACTTAAAGTAAAAAAAAAAAAAGTCAGTGTTGAAATAAAGATTTTTTTTTTTTGTAATAAGCAACTTTTAGTATGTATATTTCCTCCTGTTTCTCTTATGGATAAATTTATTTTTAACTAGATGTTTTAAAATAAATCACTCTCCTAGTGACCTCATTAGACAGGAAAATAGGGAACAACCAGGGCATCTACATGCAAATAAATATTTTTGCACACTAATATTTGCAAACTAATGACTTTTGAGGTCAGTTAGAGAGGTTTCTCAGGCAAGAGCATCTGGATAATCTTTCCAAAAAACAAAACCTTTTCCTACTTAATAGAAGGTTCTGCAGAAGACATTCTTGGCACCTCAAGTTGTCTTGTTGCTAATCAGCTATTATTATAGGGGTTCACTGCAGAACAATGTCCTAAAAGCTCTTTATCTCAGTTACATAAGCAGAATGGCATTTCAAAATCTCATTTTTAAAAGGCATTAGTCACCAGTATAACAAAACACATGCTCTGTACCAATAAAATTTAATGTTCAATAAAAAATGCTTGTTTACATGCATTTTTATATGCCTCTATATAAAAGAAACCATGTTTTCATGAGATGAAGTATTTTCCTTAGGTCAGTGGACACTCCCTCCCATTTCTCTGTCAAAACCCATCCCATCTCATTGTCATCTTCCCTGGAAAGAAAGCAGAAATTCAAGAGAGGAGGAGGAGCAGATTCGGGAGTTATGACTTTGTGATTTGAAGCTAAACGGTAGCTCTGCCTCCCTGCTCACCTGACCCAGTCTGATATGAGTAACTACTGCAGACAGATAGTTAGAACAAGCTTTATCACATCTCTGCACTCAAACCCACCAGGTTGTGAACCTGCAAGAGTGTCCCCTTCCTCTATGCCAGCAGTAAAGAGAGAACCAGAGCATGCATGAGGACAAGAACAATGATAAAGGGTGGCTTATTTTATTTTTTTTTACATTCCCTTTGTTATTCTTAAGTCCAGAGGAATCCATCAAAACAACTGCTTGTTAAATTAAACATTTGCTCCATCCAAAATACTTGACTTGTATGAGGTAGGATAATAGTTCACTTTAAGCCACTATAGTTCTATTTGATATCTTTAGGCTAAAATTTCTCCTTCAGTCTAATTTAAACTTCCTAATTGAAGTTTACGGACTAGCAGTATCTAATTTTTGCCTGTGTTACTAGGTTTGATGTATTTCTTACACGCATTCAGAATTCACGTAGCACAGCATTGTAAAGATAATACTAGGTCATTCACGGACTTGTCTTATGTGCTTAGCAACCACGGGAAAGGGTAGTCAGACTTA
The DNA here is from genome assembly GCF_028885625.2 of Pongo pygmaeus. Classification (NCBI taxonomy): domain Eukaryota; kingdom Metazoa; phylum Chordata; class Mammalia; order Primates; family Hominidae; genus Pongo; species Pongo pygmaeus. Next base: position 88,492,592 of record NC_072385.2, on the reverse strand, counting down.
AGGGTAGGATTTCTTATAGGTAACATTTTTCTTTTTGGTACTACAAACAAAAATGTGTTGTATTAAGTAATATTTAATTCTAAGAGCTTAAAATTTTATTCAATAGCAGGTTAAATGATTCATTCGTCTTGTTCATTAGATACCAAAACCCTAACAAATAAAAACATTTTAAAATTAAGCTTCATAGTAACAGAGTGGAATCATGAGGACAGAGAAATATGTCCTGGAAACTATTTTTTGTGTGGGCAAACAAGTCCAGCTACCACTAACTCTTCCTTTTCCTTACCTGAAAGCCTTTTCAAATTCTAGACAAACTACTTCTCTGTCAGAGTTCAGAAAGAGAATGGAAAAACAAAACTAAGCTGGCACCATTTTTTGCCCATGATGTCATTTTCTGTCTTCCAAAGCCTGTGGGTCTGATTTTGATGTCAGGGTGCATAACTCCACAGTGACAGCCCCAAATGTATTTGGAGAGGGAAATAGCCTTTCAGCTCCGCGGCATTTTCCCCACCAAGACAAATATAGCCCAGGCTGAAATCACTTAGTGTCAATCAAGGTAACCAGATCAGCTCAGCATTAATAATGAATTTGGTCACGTGCCCCCACAGAGAGCAGAGTGTGAGATAGCTGAGCACTTGTTCCATGTGACACCCACTGGCTTCTATGTCAGGCCACAGTTCTCCCAGCCCAGCTAGGAAGCAACAGGGTAATTTAATCTGCCACCCACTCTAATTACCAAACTCAGAGAATTATCAGGGCTGCCAGGAAAGGGCTTTCAGAGGACTGGGTCTAGGCTTGGTGGCTGGTATGCAAGTCATGCCTGGGGTTGTCATTAGGGTTGCAGGTTTTGTGGGGTCCAAGGTTTATATAACTTGAGGTCTCTTTTTAAGGAAAAGAATACAAAACTACAAATACAAAATTAGGAGCACGGCCTGGGAAGGGGACAGTGGAAGTGAGAGGCCAAGAAGCTTGTTTCATTAGCATCATGGTAAAGCCACCTCTGGTTGTCATGGAAACCTAAAGATCATTAGCCTTTTGTCTGTGTCCTGGATTCTGGATTGACTCCATGTTGGTCCATCCTCTCTACTTTTCTGTAATCTTTTGTAGTTTTCCATGTTTCTTCACATGAAGATGAACTATACAGTACTATCATGGATCAGCCCTCTTCAAATAAATATAGGATTAAGTGTCTGACAGGCACCAATCACCAGTTGGTATGCTTTGGTTGTTCTCTATGATGTCACCTTTTAAAAGTCAAGGATATAAGGGGCTGGGCACGGTGGCTCACTCCTGTAATCCCAGCACTTCAAGAGGCCAAGGTGGGTGGATCACCTGAGGTCAGGGGTTTGAGAGCAGCCTGGCCAACATGGTGAAACCCCGCCTCTACTAAAAATACAAAAATTAGCTGTGCGTGGTGGCAGGCGCCTGTAATCCCAGCTACTTGGGAGGCTGAGGCAGGAGAATCACTTGAACCCGGGAAGTGAAGGCTGCAGTGAGCCGAGATCGTGCCATTGCACTCCAGCCTGGGTGACAAGAGCAAAACTCCGTCTCAAAAAAAAAAAAAGGGTTAAGGATATAAGAGAACAGGAGAGGCTGTTCAGTGGGTACAAAGTTACAGTTGGAAAGAATAAGTTCTGGTGTTCTGTTACACAGTAGGGTGACTGCAGCAAATAACAATGTAGTGGATATTTCAAGATAGCTATAAGAGATTTGGAATGTTATCATTACAAAGAAATGATAAGTGTTTAATGTGATGGATATGGTAATGACTCTGATTTGATCATTATGCAATCTATACATGCATTGAAACATGGCACTGGACCCCATAAATACATACTTTTATTACCATTATTGTGTCAATTATAAATTAAAAAATCAATTTTTTAAAAGTTAGGGATATGTTCCAAATATCTTTAGTTTCACCTAAGTAATCTGCAATAAAATCCTTGGATGAGAATGACCACAGACTCAATTACCAGAAGCAAAAATAATAGAACAACAGAGTCAGGGAGGCCCTTAAAGAGTCAGTTTTCAAGACAACAAAAGATTGCCTGTCCTATTTAAGTACCTATAAACAAATTAAAAGCATTATTACCACAAATGGGAAAAATCAAATAGAGTTTATTCTCTAAAATGCGATGTTGGCTCCACGTTTCAAAATGTGTTAAATTAATAGACTAAAAGAGAAAAAGTATATGATCATTTGAAAAAAGGCAGAGCAATTATCTCACGAACCATAACACCCATTTCCAATAACTCTTACCAAATGGAAATAGAAGGAAATTTTCTTTTCTTGATAAAGAATGTTGGCTAGAAACTTGAGCAAGTGTCATATATAAGAAGGAAATAAGAAAATTCTTCCTATTGATGTTACGAATAAAATGAAGATCCTGTCATTATTATTCCACATTGACCTGAAAGTCTTAGATTTTTAAATGATAAGAAAAAGAAATAAGATATACAAATTTAAAAGGAAGAAACAACTGTCAGTATTGACAGACAACATCACTGTATACCTAGAAAATCTAAGAGAACTCTCTGAAGTAAATGATCAGAATTTACAGATTTCATTAAGTTAGGAGGCCAAGCACAATATTAACATATAAAAACTATGGCTTGCCTCCATTCTATAGTAACTATTACAAAATGTTATGAAAAATATCCTATTTGCAAAAGCCACACAACTACAAAATACCTAAGAATAAACTAAAAATGTGTAAGAGCTAAAGAAAGAAAAATGACAAAACTTTACTAAAGGACATACAAGAAAACCCAAGTAGAGATAATGTTAATGTTATCTGGTTGAAAAATCCTGGCACTGTGAAGATGCTTATTCTCCCCCAGATTATTCTATAATTTCAGTGGAATCACAGTTAAGTTCCCAGTGAGATTTTTCAAATACGTTACACACTGATGATACAATCCTTCTAGAGGAGAAAATGTGAAAGAAAAATCCAAGAAAATTTTGAAAAACAAGTTCTAAAAGAGAGAACATGCTGTTCTAAGTTTCTGAAGTAGCCCAGAAGAGCCTGGCTTGCAGATGAGTAAGAAGGAACTCTCAGACACATAGAGTATACAAATCGCATGTCATTGCCATGACCTTCAAGGATATGAGGTTGTAACAAGCAGGAGAGCTTGATGAGCACAGCTTCTTGGGTTTTCTCTAATTCCACTATGACAGACAGGCCTGAGTGCTGGCCATAGCCAGCCTGCCAGGAGAAACTGCCAGGTGGTAAGTTCTAAACACTGCTTTTTTTTTTTGGAGCTCAGAGATTCTCACCCATAACATCTGAAAACTCCAGAAGGGTTTTACAAAACCACTCTTGGCAAGCCACATTTTCTAGATCTATTATCAGGTTCAGTTTCTTGCCATATTGCTATAATGTCATATTGCTGCCTTAAACACAAATTAAATTATAATAACTAGGCATCACACACGTCTAGTTACACTAAGACAATACAACAGGCCATCTGTGATGCCCGGTTATCATCACTATTCCTCCTCAAACCGTCCTCTGATAGACTACATCAGAGTGTAGGAGAGCATATTTTCTCTTTTAGAACTCTCTTTTCAAAATTTTAGGCAGGTATGTCATTCATCTACTGGAAGGAGCTGACCAAGATAGGCCTGGCCATTGCCTTTTATGATATCAAAACATAATATAAATCTATGAGAAATAAAACATTGTGCTATTGGTATAAGGTTTAAAAAATAGCTCAATAGAACAGAAAAGGGAATCTAGAAGTAGAGTCATGGATATATGGGGAATGTATTATATAACAAATGTGGCACTTCAAATAAATGGGGAAAAGATAGACTGTCCAGTCGGGAAAAATTAATTTACATCACTACTTTTAACTATTGAAAAATATAAGTTTCAGAAGGTTTAAAGACCAAAACAAAATGCAACACTATAAAATATTAAAGAAAATATTAGGGATGCCACATAGGGTAAGCGTATGCAAAAACTATAGAAGAAAAAGGGGTTAAATTTCACTTTGTCAATAAAATTCTATCAATGAAAGTGGCCATAAATATACTACAAGAAAAGTAACAAATTAGGAAAAGATATTTGCTGATATACAACAAAGGGTTGATATTCAAAACATATAAGGAACTCATTGAAGAAAAAGATAAATAGCTCAATAGAAAAATGGGTGAAAGATATGAATTGGTAATTCATATAAGACAAAGTACATATCCAGAATCTACAAGGAACTTAAACAAATTTACAAGAAAAAAATCCCCATAAAAAAGTGGGCAAAAGATATGAACAGACACTTCTCAAAAAAAAAACACAAAAGACATTTACGTGGCCAACAAACATATGAAAAAAAGCTCCTTATCACTGGTCATTAGACAAAGGCAAATCAAAACCCAGTGAGATACCATCATACACCAGTTAGAATGGCGATTATTAAAAAGTCAGTAAACAACAGATGCTGGCAAGGCTATGGAAAAACAGGAACGCTTTTACACTATTGGTGGGTATGTAAATTAGTTCACCCATTGTGAAAAACAGTATGGCAATTCCTCAAGGATCTAGAACCAGAAATACCATTTGACCCAGCAATCCCATTACTGGGTATATAGCCAAAGGATTATAAATCATTCTACTCTAAAGACGCATGCACATGTATGTTTATTGCAGCACTATTCACAATAGCAAACACTTGGAACCAACCCAAATGCCCATCAATGATAGACTGAATAAAGAAAATGCAGCACATATACACCATGGAATACTATGCTGCCATAAAAAAGAATGAGTTCATGTCCTTTGCAGGGACACAGATGAAGCTGGAAGCCATCTTTCTCAGCAAACTAACACAGGAACAAAAAATGAAACACTGCATGTCCTCACTCATAAGTGGGAGTTGAATAATGAGAACACATGGACACAGGGAGGGGAACATCACACACCAGGGCCTGTCGGCGGGTGGGGAGCAACGGGAGGGGTAGCATTAGGAGAAATACCCAATGCATAGGGGTCTTAAAACCTAGATGATGGGTTGATAGGTGCAGTAAACCACCATGGCACATGTATACCTATGTAAGAAATGTTCTGCACATGTATCCAGAACTTAAAGTAAAATTTAAAAAAAAAGACAAAGTTAATATTACACATTAAAAAAAATACCCTCACTGCTCACTAGTAATAGATTAAATAATAGTGAGATTTTTTTTTCTTTTTTTACTGTGGTCAACAAGTCTATTGTTTGTCTGAGCAAGCCTTTAATTTTTCCTTATTTCTGAAAAATATTTTCATGGGGTATAAAATTCTGGTTTGACAGTCTATTCTTTCCCCCTCCCCTCCCCCCAGCACTTTAAAGATGTCACTCCATCATCTTCTGGATTACAGAGTTTCTGGCAAGAAGTCTGCTATAATCTTTGTTCCTCTATATAATGTCATTTTTTTCCCCCACTGCCTTCAGGCTTTTCTCTTTATCTTTGGTTTTCAACAGTTTGAATATGATAACCCTAGATTATTTTGTTTTGTTTTATTTCTGTATTTATTCTAATTGGTGTTCTCTAAGCTTCTTAGATCCATGGTAGAGTGTTTGCAATTAACTTTAGAAAATTCTCAAGCACTGTTTCCTTAACTATTCTGTCTTGTTCCTCTCATCTCCTTCTACGGTTGTAATTTACATGTATGTCAGACTATTTGATATTGTCTCATAGATTTTGCACTCTCTGTTCTGTTTTTCTTTCTTTTCACCACTCTTTTTTCTTTTTGTGCTTCTGTCTGGGTAATTTCTACTGATCAATCTTCATTTTCACTGATCCTTTCCTTGGCTGTACAAGTCTACTAATGAGCCTGCTGAAATCATTCTTCATCTCTGTTTCTGTGTCTTTCGTCTCTAGCATTTCTATTTGATTCTTCCTTATTATTTCATCTTTCTACTATAATAATCCACCAGCTACTACACATTGTCCATCTTTTCCATTAGCACCTTTAACACATAAACCATAGTTATTTTAAATTCTCGGGCTGATCATTCCATGTGTCATATCGGAGTCTTACTATGTCGATTGCCCTGTCTCTTGACAGTATATTTTTTTCCTTGTTTTTTGTATGTTTCATAATTTTTTGTTGAAAGCCAGAGACATATATAATAGAAATTAAGGAAAATAGTTTTTATGACTGGAAATGAACATACCTTTCCCTCTTCTAGGCCTTTGGGATGGGGGTTTGAGTCAATCTATTTAGGACATGAGTTGTGGCAGACACTGTTGGTTGTCTCCTCAGCAATCATCTCTCCTCTCTTCCTTGCTAAAAACTCCAATTGTTCCAGTATTGGGTGATGATGCTTTTCAGAAAGATAGGGGCTTCTTCCAGTTTCAGAAGATGAATCATGTTTGGTTCAAGCTAATCATGGAAATCTGATTCCCCTTTTCAGTGTTTAGTTTAAAAGTCGACATGTGACTTATTCACACTAATGATATGTAGAATGAAGACTGCAGGAATGAGTCTGCAAAAGGTTCTCCCACATGAAAAAAAAAAAAGAGGTATATAAAAGAGACCTTCACCTGCTTCCACCCTCTCTACCTTCCTGCCATGTGAGGATATGATGTTTGAAGCTGTGGAAGCCAAACTGTGAACATGAAGGAAAAACCAAAGGAACTTTGGAGAAGTTGACCCAAAGCCTTGACATGACTGAATTGTTGATTAAATCAACCCTGGAATCACCTATCTCTGGAGTTCATACATGAATCATCTATCTGGTATGAAATCCGGAGGTAGGTGGTTCCAGGGTTATTGGTCCTGTTTCTTAGAGGGGAAGCTATCCTAAAGAATATAATGCTTAAAAAGCATCCACTGACAAAATGAACACAAGGCTCAGGGCTGGGCCTCTATTCACTTCCAACAGTGTTCTCATTGCTTCACCCCACCCACTCTGTGCCCAGGCATCCTGACCTTTGACTTCTTCTAGTGCTCCATGACTTACCCATGTGTAAGTCCTCTCCAACACCTTTGCCTAGCTAATTCCCATCCATTCTTCATGGGGCATTTTTTTTTGGAGGCCTCTCTGGCCACGAGCACAGTTAAGTGGTCCTCCTATGTTCTCCCATAGCACTCAGGACTGTCCCCTAAATAGTACTTGTCACATGGAATGGTTACTGTCCTTTGCTAGATTGTAAGCTCTATAGGGCAGGGACCACGTCTGTCACACTCACTACAGTGTTCCTGCATAGGGCTTAGGCCTTCATATGTACTTGGTCCACAATAAATATTTGCTGCTGAATAAATGAATGAAATCTCACCATCTAGAAAGAAAAAAAAAGGTACACACGAAAGGTAGAAATAAACCTAAAAGTCAGTATATAGGCTAAGTATCAAATAATTCCCACTAAAGTTCAAGGGAGTTGGATGGAGTAACTGAGGAAAGTGTTCCAGAGGAGGTAGGAGTGAGCTGGACCTTTTGGGAGTTGTACCAGAGGGAGGAGGACATTTCTGGCAGGATGAACATCAGTGTGCCAGAAATGGGAACAGGCAGGAATACAACATGAAGGCTGGATCCAAGGTTTCACATTAGGTGAGTGTGAGAGATAAAGTTGAACCAGTTTGCAGAGTCTTGAAGACCAGGGAAGGGGTTTGAGCTTCATTTGGTTAGAAAAGGAGAATCTCTGAATGACTCTGAGTGGGGCAGTGGCATATGCAGATCCCCGCTATGACAATTAAATCTGAGACCACACGGGATGAATGGGAGCAGGTGGGATGGAGCCATGGTGACCAATGAGGCAGCCACTGTGACACTCTAATGTGTGTGCGAGGAGATGGGAGCATTTGCTTGAGTAATGATCTCTCTACCATTGTAAGCCCATGATTGTGGAATAAAAACTGTGATTAGGCCTAGGTGTGGTGGTTCACGCCTGTATTCCCAGCACTTTGGGAGGCCTAGGCAGGTGGATCACCTGAGGTCAGGAGTTCAAGATCAGCCTGGCCAATATTGTGAAACTCCGTCTCTATCAAAAAATACAAAAAAAAAAAAAAAATTAGCTGGGCATGGTGGCACACGCCTCTAGTCCCAGCTACTTGGGAGGCCAAGGCAGGAGAATTGCTTGAACCAGTGAGGCAGAGGTTGCAGTGGGCTGAGATCGCACCACCTCACTCCAGCCTGGGTGACAAGAGTGAAACTCTGTCTCAAAAAAAAAAAACCTGTGATTAGTATAAAAAGCAAATACAAAAGATAATTTTCTCAAGACCAGTGAAAGTCTAGAAAAATTAAAAAGTTTTGAAGATAATTTTTAAAAGACCAATAGAGAGAACAAGTCAGGCAAAGAGGACTTCCCACCATGACCTACAGACATGATATCCAGACCAGGAAAAGGAGAGAAGGTCCCCAGACAACTCCTTTGGCGACAAGACTGAGTTCTCTATAGAAGTCATCTGTTTCTGCTGAGGCTGTGAGGAGAAACTTGGTTCATTTTTGCAAATTCCAATGTCACTCACAGTTTCTAGTGTTTTTAACTGCAAAACAATTTTCCTGCTGTCACTAAAAGTGAAACTTTTCTTAAAACTACAAAGTTAAGGTCAAAACAATACCAAAATGGATGAGTGTTTGTTTTCTCCAGAAATGCCTTTTAAAAGGGGGTGGGAGGAGAGATATTCAAGTAAGATTTTTTTTTCATCCCACAGTCCTTTAATTATGGTAACAGTTTCAACATTCCTCACACCTTTCATGTGAGGTGATCAAAAGCAATTTTAATCGCACTCATGGTTTTATTTATATGCAGAAAATCTCTTTGGATTTCAGTACAGAGGTGAGATTTATTATATATTTGCATCAAAGCTACCAACTCATATACCTGACAGCAAGTTCTATTTTACCAAAAATTGAAGCCTTAAAATTTTACCGTCCTGAGGTTTCCAGTCCCCTCATTGTGTTTTAGCATTCCTGCCAAACTTACCCAGAGAGAAGGCACCTTGAACTCTCCTGACCCTGCTGTGTCAAACACGTCTCTCCTGCACGCCATACTCTGTCTCAGTGCTTCTTGACAGTCAGGTCTGAGGTTTAAGAAATTCTCCACAGGAAAAAAACCTCAAACCACAGAGCATACCTTCCCCTCACATCTGGAGCCATATATCAAAAACTGCCCTCACAGATCAGCTGCCGGCTTTTCCTGACAGAAAGGAAAGGATGTCCATCTCCAGACTTAGGAGCTGGCTCTGCTGTGTGCCTGTCCTTATCTTCTTTCCCCCAGTCGGAATTCTCATTTTCCCTTTGGGAACACCCCTTTTCCTTCTGGTGTTCAGAGTCTTTGGATGGTCTGCCCGTGATATTCTAAGAACCCTCAAAATAATTCCTCAACCAAACTGGTCTCTGTAGCAAGGTTCAGCCACTTGTGATCTGTGCCTTCAGGCCCCAACCTGTGAAGTCACATGTCTTCACTACTAAAGAATGTATGTATTTTAAAATACTGAGGCCCAATTGAGTCTGAATCTCTGGGGGTGAGGCCCAGGCATCATTTCCATTTTTAAAGCAGCCCAGGTAATTTTAATCTGCAGCCAGGATTCAGGCCATTGGGTGAGATGATCTCTGAAGTTCCATCATCTTTTACATTCCACGATTCTAGGGCCTGCTAATGTATAACTAGGGTATACCAACCTCCTTCTTCTTTCATTGACAGACACTGGGAACATGATGGTTAATCCTAGAATGGCAAGGACCTCTGTCAGTGGCTTAGTAGTGGTTGTCTAGAGATCTGTGGTGAGGTTTAAGGCAGTATCAGGCTGAATGGGAAACAGAGCTGTGATCAACTAGCAGTGACTGCCGTGAACAATGGGGAGAGACAGGCACTCAAGAATGTCCCCAGCCCATCCTGATCCAAAGAGGAGACCACACAGGAAGAGCTCTCAGACACTAGTGTAGATCAGTACTATCCCTTTTTCAGGTATGCCTTGCCATATGACAAAATGTTCCAGATCGTACTGGCTCAAAACAACAACCAGTTACTCATGATGGTGAAATGTGAAAAGGGTATGTGAGAGACAGGTCATCTCTTTCCAAGTGTTGTTAAGGAGAGATCATGATTGGGACTGGAGGATCCAAGACAGCTTCATACTCCCATGTCTGGTGCCTTGGCTAGGAAGGCTGGAATGGCAGGGGGTTGACCAGGCCCCCTCTCCAGCAAGGTGGTCCGACTTCCTCACTTGGTGTCTCAAGGCTCTAAGAGAGTGAAAGTGGGAGCTGTCATGCTTCTTTAAGGGTCTCTTACAAGCAGAATTCTCCTGGCCTAAGCAAATCACGAAGCCAGCCAGTTTCAAGGAGAGGAGAGATATACTCCGCTTCTTAAGAGAAGGCCCAACATGCACATCTGGAAAGGGGAGGAATTGTTGGCAACCATCTTTGCAGACAGTTTACCATACCATTTACTAGCCCATCAGATGGCTCCTATCATGTCTATTGGCCTGAAAATCATGTTATAAAATAGGCGAAGGGAGTGTGTTGACATGCTTGATTATCCATCCCTAATTTAAATTGTTTAAATATAAATATCACCTTATGCATATACAATATAATATGCATATACATATTATATTCATAAATACATATCTTTACATCATTGCCTTAGCCAATATCTAGATATTGTCAAATGTGATTATTTGTTAGATTATTATCTTCACCAGTGACTATTGGTAAGAGAATGTGGTTGAAATTAGCTCTACAATCCCTTGGCGAAATTGTCTTTTCTTGTATTTCAGAAAATAATTGGAGACAGAAAATTAAGAATATAATAGGAAAAGAAAGAATATAATTATATATAAGAATATAATTCTTAATAGGAAAATTAAGAAAATAATAGTTGTTTACCCCATAGTACTCTCACCCTAAACCCAAATTGGCAGATGGACAGTGTGCTAGGTGTCAGTTTCAGGATATTGTGCCCAGCAATTAGGTTAAGAGCAGAAGTGGAACCAGCGGCTTAAAACCCACTTCTTCTAGGAAATCATAACCCCAACTCCACTGTGACCTCACCCTCACGCTGCATCTGCTTAGCTTGTCTGTCCCCTTCTGGGGGCCGTGTCCACTTGTCTAAGCCCTTTGTTGTACTGAATCACACCATATGATCCCAGCAACTTGGCGGGATCTTCTTTTTTAAAAATTACTCTTCAAACAGAACCCAGCCCTGACTCTATTCTTGAAACCATGTCAAGAACAGTGTAACTGGGACCACTACTCCAAGTGGTAATTTATTGCCAAATGAGTTTCACTTGTTTTCACATTATAGTTCTACTGTTTAAAATTCCAGGACAACTTTCTTTTGTTATTTATTTAAACAAAATGCCTCGAGTGTTTTTTAAATCACACAATGATTCATATGAAGCCACAGAGGTAATAGACTGTTTGTCCCACGAAATTTACTGGGAAAAAGTTGACATGAATGATGTCATACACGTGACCATGTACACTGTACCCAATTATTTATCCAACAAACATTTATTGAGCACCTAATATGTTCCTGACATGATGTTAAGCACTAAGAAAACAGAAAAATAAGACTCCCGTCTGGCTCTATTAGTCTAAGTAGGGAAGGCAGATATGTGATTATATTATATTGCATAAGATATATTAAGTACTCTAATAATAATAACAGAAAATACTTAAATAGCACATGTCATGAATCAGGCATTGTTCTAAATGCTTTAACTTATACTATTCACTCTTCAGAATAACCTTATGATATAGATTCTTTTATTATCCCCATTTTATCAGTGAGGAAGCTGAGGGACAGAGAGACTAAATGACCTGCCCAAGGCAAACCCCTAGTAAGTGGCAGAGTTGGGACTTCAACCCACATGGTCTAGCTCTAGAGTTCATTCTCTCCACCACCACACAGAGGAGATGGCAACTAATTTGTCCTGGGAAGTGGGAAATAGTTCTAGTGAAGCAGGAATGCTAACATATTAAAGGAAAGGAGGAGTTCCCCCAAGAAAAGAAGACAAATTTCCAGGTGTAAGGATGAACTTGAAGGCGGGGAGTACCTGAGGACTGCTGAGAAAGCTGGCGAGGCTGTCAAGCTGGGGGTGTGATAGAAAGTGGGGAGTGAGCGGGAGAAGAAGCCCTGTGTAGATGACCATGAAGGCCAGGGTCCCATGTCGGGCCCATTTGAGGACAGCTGGCTTTCTCACATCTCCTGGTCCAAGACCTCACCCCTAATTAAGAGCCATGCCCTCACAAATACCACGTTGGAATCTGGGAAAGAGAGATGGAAAATAACGGTCATAAAATCTGCATGTGTAGTTTCAGTTTTCAGAGTTCCTTAGCACACATTCTCTTAACTATACTTGATGTTTTACAGTTGAAAAAATAGACGAAAAAATAAATGTTACCCAGGAAATAAGTGCAGAGCCAGGCCTCGGACCCAGGTCTTCAGATTCCTTAGCTAATGTCCCTTCCACTGTGACCAACAGAGTCCATCTCCATCACTGCACCCCAAAAATCTCCAAGTGTCCATTCTGCTAGTTCTGGGCCCAGGAGACCATAGTCACATAGATAGGAAAGGACACTTAGAACACTGAGACTCCAGAGGAGGCAAATGTACCCATGGTGAAAATGACTTTGGAGTGGGAACCAGGAAACTTAAACTTCAGTCTCATCATTATCACAAAATCACAATGTGACCCACAGGACTTGGTGTCCTCACCTGTAAAAAAAGAATGGTCAAGATTATTTCCAAAGGGCCTGTCTCGGCCTATCTTTCCGCCTCTGTCACTGTCTACATGCAACTTAATTAGTTTAGTCAAGTGCTGTTTTTAGCCATCACTGAGTGTTCAGTTCCACTCAAAACAGAGCTGAGTTGACAGAATGTGCCATCAGAGCTGGAAGCTCAACGTCCGGGACACAGCATCAGAGATGTCTGTATTCTAACCAAGTTCCTCTCTTCAGTTTAAGCTAACCTCGAAGGGCCTAGCATTTCCATGCCCCACTGCGGGGTCTGCTTTGTAGCCTGAAATGAGATACGTGTCTCCCTATTAATATCCTCACACTGTCTGAATGCATTTTAAAAGCTCACCCAGTTCGGCAACCTGTGGGCCTGTCTTTGTTATTGTTGGTTGGAGTCTTGCATACTTGACTTAAAAGTTAGCACCAAATGCAGCTTTATCTGATCAGGAAGGCATGAAATAGAAGGAATGGGTAAATTTCCTTTGCAAAGCAGACACCCCTGGATGTGTTTTTCATGCTAGAGATATGAATAAATGGCAGACTCTGGTTCTCACCAGGCAAAGTGAGTGCCAATGAGGTCACAGGGAAAGCAGTGAGCATGCGAAGATGACAACACAGACTCCATCTACCTGACCCAAGGGAGGGGACAGAGGAGACCTAGGAGGTAACCAGGGCATAAGTAATTATCTCCAGTGACAGAAAGCCGGGGTTTGGTGAATGGTCAAGGTAAAATGCAAAGGCAGGCCTTGAATTCAGGTCTCCTAACCCCTGGTCCTGTACCCCTTTCCTCTGCACATGCTGCTGCGAACACTTAGATCCAAACTTGAACTTCATAAGGGCAGAGAATAGTCTGCTTATTAATGTGTGTGCTCAGGGCTTGGCATACAAATTCAAGAAATACTTGTTGAATTTCTTGAACTCTAGCTTGACTAAGGGGAGAGGCTGATCTTTATTAATTTGCTGAAGTAGGAACAGAAAAAAGTTAAAATCCTTCTAGTGCCTGCAATGCCATATGTGAATCTGGCCCCTGTGATATCTCTGACCTCACCTCCTTGTACTTCCCTCATTACTCACTTCCCTCTAGCCACTCCAGCTGTCTTGTTCCTTAAACATGCCAGACATACTCCTGCCTTGGGGCCTTTGCACTGGCTGTTCCCTCTACCTGGAATACCCTTTCCTGGATACCCTCATGGCTAATTTCCTCTTCTCCCTCAGGTTTATGTTCAAACCTTACCTTCTGTATAAGGCCTACTCCAAACACCCTCCTTGAACATGTAACCCACCCCCGACTTCAGTATTTTCAGTCACTCTTACCCTGCTCTGTTTTTTCGATGGCATTTTTTTGCTTTCTGTATACAGTTTTTATTTTTTATGATTGCTATTTATTATCTGTTCATAGCTATTGGAATGTAAGCTCTATGAGGGCAGGGATTTTTAATTCATTGATGTATCCTACAGCCCTAGAATAGTGTCTGATGTGTAGTAGACTCTCAATAAACATTACTGAATGAATGGTCTGCAAAGTTACAACATAATTTTATTTCATATAGAAGTTCTCTTTCTGGTCTATCCAAGTGCGAATAAGTTAAACTGTGATAGAACCGAGACTCTCTTTGGTGCTATGGGGTTGTCAGGGAGCAGGGACTCTGTTGCCTTTGTCCAGGGCAGAAGGAACAGCTGTGGCCTGAGTCACTGATCTAGTATCTTTTCCCCCTGGGCCTGGGCCCTTTAACTGTAGATAAGGCTCTTGCAAAATAGAGAGGCAGATGGAAAAAAAAAAAAAAAGAAAAAGAATCATCCAACATGGTTAGATGTTCAGGGCGGCTCTCACATCTCAGGAGCAGTAAGGAATAGCACTGAGCATTCTATACACAGCAATTCCAGATACTAAGGAAGGGACATGATGTAGCACCAGGTCTACAAATGCAGCCAGGACGGGGCCTCAGGAGCAGTCTGATGCAACAGATACTCAGTTCACTGGTCATGGCTTCTTCTAGACCTAGGCCAAGTGGACTCTGCGCAGTGGGATAGGGATGGGGGGTGGTGGTGGGGGAAGAGAGGGTTGCCCAGAAGTTGTGGAATCTCAGCAAGGATGCCAAGCCAGAGGCTGGCTTCAAGCAGCCAGACGTCTGAATGGAGCAAGCTGGAGTCTTGGCCATTGTGGGGCTGAGGCCCTAGGCTGGCCAGTGGGGGCAGGACCCAGCGGGAACAGGAGATGCAGCTCAGGAACCGGGATAGCACTGTGCTCAGTTACCTGATGAGTGGGACAGGCAGCTCAGGAGACCAAGTCTGGAGACCCTCAGCATCCCCAACTGCAGCTCAGGCCTAGGCTGGGAAATGGGGACAAGCAAAGCCACAGCAGGAGAGGAGCCTGGAGCAGCTCCCGCTGTGGAAGCGGGAGGAACATGGAGCAGGACAGCTGGGCTGGGCCAGGCCAACCCAGGTGCTGAAAGGCTTCTTCCCCAGAGGAATGTCTGGGTCCAGTCCCTCTCTCCGTTTACCAAGGCACTGTGGGGAGAGGCGGCACGGGCTTTCAGAGTCAGGATCGAACTCCAGCCTCACCACAGAGCTGGGCAAGTTCTTACTATGCCAGGGCTTCCTCACTCTTTCCTCGCAGGAGTGCTGAAATAACTGAAGGAGAGCAGCTCCCAAAGCCTCCCCGGTGTCCTGGGGCTCCTTCCCCAGTGCTCTCTGGATGACCAGGTCTCTGACCTCCTCCTGCCTGACCCAACCACAGCCCAGCCTAGGCAGCCTGGAGGACAGGGGACCACAGCAGGCCTGGACCTGACAGCTGAGCTCCCTCCCCTCCCCCTTGCCTAGCCAGAGCTGGTTTATTTGAACTAAGAATTTAAATGTAAATATGCAACATCCCTTCCCCTCTCCCTCCGCTCAGCAGGAGGGAGCGTGTGTCCACCTCTGTCAGCTGCAGCAAGAGTGCCCTGTGCGCCCAGATCCTATCTACTTTGAAAAGAGCAGAAATATTAGACACAGCTAAATAAGAAAACACAGATTATTGCTGGAGACCCCTAAGGCCTACTTTGTCTGTGCAATAGTTTGTTTTACTTTTCACAGAATTTATTTTGGCTGCAGCCAGACTGATGGTGATTATATCTGAAATCCCTCCCACATATCTGTCACATAAACACTTCGTTTAATTCAGGTTTGTAAAACTCTATGGGACAACGGGGAGCCAGTTTTTGGATTAATTAGCAGATGCTAATGCTGGGCATCTTGTCACATGGTCCAGCGGCTCAAAGGCTGAGGGCACAAGAGGGGCCAAGCAGGCGGCCCTGGCCCATGTCTCAGGAGTTTGATCCTTTAGGCTGGTAAAGGAAAACCAAGGAAGACGTGGAAGAGGAAGAAGGCCGCTCACTGTCTGGCCAGGCTGGGGAAACGGATTCTGGCCTGCAGAGTGGGCCAAAGTCTCCCATCCGGATCCAGCCAGAGGGGAGATATTCATATGCGTTTTGAAGTCTATACAAAATAAACCCCCAGCTTCCTCGGAGTTTCTGTTGATAGCATCACTGGATCCGACACCTCCTGGGAAGGGGAAGGGCCTTAGGGGCTAGAGCTGGGGAGGGAAGCCCTGCTCAAGTCGCCGGGAATGAATGCAGGGTCCAAAGCCTTGGCAGCGGTGGCTCTGATTCCCGAGACCCCTGGACCGCCCACTCCCCAGTGGTTGCCCGGGCCCTGCCAGCGCTGGGCAGGATTTCCTTCTGTGTGATGGGAGCATGCCCCTAACAGGCTGCATATGCCCACCAGCTGTTGCTCTCTTTTGCCACTGCAGGCCAAGACAAGAAAAGCATTATTTCCTTCCTCCTTCTAATCTCCAGGCCTCACTAACTTCACAGGCCTGCTTTGGGCACTGTTCACTGGGAGTTTCTCTGGGGCGAGTTCCCCTTTGCACAGAAAAGGCCCTTTTATTCCCCCCATTCCATTTACCTTTCCCTTTGATATGGAGTTCTTCCACTAAGGGACAGTATGGAGAGCGTATAGGACTTCAATGGGGATGCTGGATTTGGCTTTCAGAGGTTAATTACATCCTTACTGCTCCAGAAGCTGCTGTTCCATCTGCAGGAATGGTCCCAAGCCTGAGAGAACTCCTGTTAGCCAGAGAATGAACATTTTGCTGAATGCCTAAGCCTCCAGTCTTTAGATGAACTGTCTCATTTAATTAAAAAAAAAAAAAATACCTAGCCTAAGAGGTATTTTTGAACCCATTTTCACACATGAAGATTCTGAATGGAGAGGTACATTCTGAATGGATTTGCAGGGGGTAAGCCAGCCAAGAAGTGGCTGAAACAGCACTGAGTCTGTGGCTACCTGAGTCCATGTTCTAATACAACCCACGAGGACTGGAAGTGAGGCTTCCTCACGCTTGTCTTTACTATGCCACTAACCAGGATGGCCCAGATCAATTCCCCGGCCTTCACCAGACCTCTGTTTCCTTCTGTGTAAAGAGGGTGCGGGCAGCACCTCCCCAGGCCCTGGCTTCCAGGGCCTCCTGCTTGATTCTACGTCCAAATAACCACAAGAACTGGACCATCCCCAGCTCCTCAACCTGCAGAGGGACCGGAGGCCAAAACCCAGCTCCAGCCAGATCCAGTTACTAACCAAACACTTGTCTGTCGCTTAGGGCTCTTGACCAAGAATGCTCGTTTTTAACCCTTTCACTGCAGCTATGTTTTCTGCAGTGCATAAAACACAAGGCACCAATTTGTCAGACATGACTCAGCTCAGACCTCACCTGGGGATACCCTTTGAAAAGAGAGACCTGCAGGAGCCCAAGAGGGGCACAAAATTTTTGGCTTAGCTTGTCCTAATTTTTCACTCCTGTTCCCTTTTGTAAATGGCACTTTGGAAGTGTCATTATTTCACCCTCCTTTTTAAAATAAGGGTGCCATTGTTTAGAGGACAGGAAAGGAGAGGCTAGTTTGGAGAGGAGAAGCGGTCTGGGACAGGAATCAGGATCGGGGGTCATGTCTTGGTACAGGCATGTATGTTCCCCAAGGGGAAGGTGGGCTCCCTGACAAGACCGGGGTAAGAATTTTGTTCTTCTGTACTAATTTTTATAGGCTTCCAAGATTTTTAAAACTCCACCCCAGCACCAAAAACAAACAAACAAAAAAGCAGCCTCTGGGGACAGTACTGTGGAAACAATGAGAATCCAAATTCCCAAACTCTTGAGTTCACCCCAGAATTAAGGACGTGATAGTCAAAGCCAGGAAGCAGTGGAGCCTGAGCGCTGGCCGCTGGGCTCAGAGGCCTAATTGTCAGACTGTGTTTCCAGATGCAAGCTTTCTGCCTTTGGCACGGACTTTTTCTATAACAAACTCACTTTGGGGTCATTCGTCAGTGCATAAATGCACACCTGGGAGGTGGGGGGACAAGCTCCCATTTTTCTGGCTTTATAAATACGGAACTCACATTTCTCCAATTGACATTTGCAGAGGCATGATAGATTAGAGCGCCTTCCACCGCAGAGCAATTTCAAATAAACGCAAGTCTGCTGGTGCAGGCTGCAGCCATACATACCCTGCAGAGGAAATAAGCCTTCCCTTCCAGCCTCTTCCTTTCAGGTGAGCAAAAGCAAAGAAACAAGCATGCGGAGGAGTTCCAGTTTCAAGCTTCCCACCCAACAAGGTCGGGGGAGGAAGGTGCAAACTCTCAGTTCCATTTGCTACTCAGCAAATGCGGTAAACTGAAGTCCAAAACACGGAACACTAAGGTCCCCAAGACCACCTGGATACCAAAACAGTAGAGTCCCCAGTGTCATTAGCAGTAGGAACCAAGGGCAACCTATATATGTTGGCCAAGTCGGTGGTTGTGCAAATGGAGGTTTAAAGCACTAGCGATGCTGCCTGACCCCAAATATTGTCTGCACCTGATACCTGGAATGACACCTTTGGAGATGTATTTCTTTGTGTTAGCCATTCTCTTACTTAGGTTTCTCTTAGATTTCTCTTCCTTGAGCAAATGTGCCAAGTGGGAAAATACATTTGGTGCCCTAACTTCTCAGAGTGAATAAGTTCATCAAATCCCTTTCAAAAGAGGACCAGAAGGAGCCCTGACATTCCTTCCTTCATTAAACAAAAATTGAGCATCTACTTTGCACCAGCACTTTGCTAAATGCGCTAGGAAAACAAGGGTAAACAAAAGCAGACACAAGGGCCCAGTGCTGTGGTATGCACCTGTAGTCCCAACTACTTGGGTGGTCAAGGCAAGAGGATTGCTTGAGCCCAGGAGTTTGAGGTTACAATAAGCCATGATCACACAACTGCACTCTAGCCTGGGCAACAGAGTGAGACTGTATCTTTAAAAAAAAAAAAGAAAATAAAAGCGGACATGGCTTTTGCCTCTATGAGCCTACAGTCTACTTCGGAAGACAGTCACACAATCATCTAAAGAATAGGAAACTATGACCGTGACAGGACGAAGAAGACACCCTGAGAGCCCATGATGGGGGTCAGGAAAGCTGTCCTGCCCTGGCAGGGTGATGGATGAACTTCTGAAGGATAACTCCTGGCTCCTCAAGCTGACTCCTGAAGGGTGAACAAGGAGAGGGAAGGCACTCCTAGCAGAGAACAGCACAGGCGAAGGCCCATGAGCATCCCAAGAACATTGAAAGGGATTGGGGTGGGGATGGGGCAGTGTTGACAGACACCTGCCTGGGTGGGAAGGAGCACCAAAAACAGAGGGGAGAGACAGAGGCAAGCATTGCCTATTTCATCTCCCTCCTCTGGCTGCAAAAGCCCCTCCTAGCTGCACCACATTCAAGGGGCAAATGTGATGGTGACCTGCAGGCAACGCTCCTGCAAAGGGGCTGAGACAGTGAAACAATGTAAGTGCTAACCACTATTAGTGACCAGGAGGCTGAGCTTGGATGGAGCAGAGGCCAAGGCCAGCTGCTCTGTTCAGCTGAAGCTTCAGGGGCTGGCCTGTGCTGGTGGGTAGCTGGCAACCTCACCTGCTGAAGGCTCCCGGCTTGGAGCCTTTGCTTACTTCATTTATGATTCTCAGGAACTGACAGAGAAGCGCATACCTGGAATTTCTGTGCTGATGGCAGGCCTGATGCTCCCATCCCTACTCCCCCACCCCCCACCTTGGGTGAGCCAGAAGCACACTTAGAATTTGACAGGTTGTCGTGGCCTCCCACTTAATTATATTGTCACACAAGCTTTCAGGGATTCCAAGGAGAGAACCCTCTTCAGGGAACTTGATTCTCCTTCTGAAGCATGCGCTGGCTCTGTATAGCCCTCCCCTTACCACGCTGGGCTTTCCCTCTGAAAGCTCCAGAGACAGTTCAGCAAGTGCTCAGCAAGTGCCAGATTGGTATTGGAAGGGTGTCACAGGAAGTGGGTGGTGAGGGGGAGGCTCCTTCAGCTGTGTTCCCTCACACTCTTCTCTCCCAGTCATTCAAAGCTCAAGTCTTCATTTTCTGGGGCCTGTCAATGATGGAGGTGGAGAAGCCACCATTACTGAAGTTCTAGAGAGAGCCCAAGAAGTGCTGGAGGTTCAGAGAGGTGAAGAGCCCCCTGCAGCTGGCCAGCGAGGCTTAGGTCTGTCCTATCCACTGACTGCAGCATCCTGCTGTTAATAATAATGAGGACCTAAAACTCTTCCATCCATATGGCTCCCTGCTGTTTGGAAGGTATTTTCACATATGGCATATTATGGAAACTGCTCAAGAAGGCTACAGGTCTCCCAAAAAGTCTTCTTAGTTAGCAATAGGGTTCGTTTTCTCACCTTTTCTTAAATCTCAAATTGTGAAAAAAGAAGGCTCCACATAACTGTCTCCGTTTCATGACTTGCACATCTCCTTCTACATTGAGTGGAGCTGCTTTCAGTACAATGACCAGTGATGTTGCGGTTCTAATCCTGGGACCCTTCCTGAGTCCTCACTGGCTCTACTGTATTTGTTCCTGTCACCCACCAGCTTCCAATTCACCTCCACCTACTCCTAGGCCATCTTTTCCTAGTCCACCTCCTCCCAGTTTACCCCCTCCCAATCCACCATCTCCTCCTCCCAGTCCACCTCCACCTCCTCTCAGTCCACCTCTGCCTCCTCCCAGCTCATCTTTTCCTCCTCCCAGCTCACCTTCTCCTCCTCCCAATCCATCTCCTCCTCCTCCCAGTCCACCCTCACCTCTTCCGAGTCCACATTTTCCTCCTCCTACTCTACCTCCTCCCAATTCACCTCCTCTCAATCCACCTTCTCCTCCCAATCCACCTCAACCTCCTCCCCGTCCATCTTCTCCTCCCAGTCTACCTCCCACTCTGCCTCATCTTCCTGATCCACCACACCATACAGCTGTTTCAACCTAACTCAGGGCTCCAACCTGAACCCACCTTCGATTTGAAAACATTGCTGAATAACTGCAGGGGCCCCTTAAACAAATGTCATTATCCACAGACAACAGACAACAGCATACCTATGTAGAGATAAACATATGTGTGTTCTGTCTCCAAATCATTTTCAATAAATGTTGCCACAACACAGCTCAGCTATGTAGATGGTTTTTCAATCAATATTGCCTCAGGCTAGCAAATAAAGAAGGAAATCACTGGGAAATGCATTATTCATGAGCTCACCAGAGCGCTGATGACTGGCAGTGATAAAGGTCCCCGTGTGAGCAAGCAGCAGTCTGATAGCTCTGTATCAAGTCAATCTATCCAGCCTGCTTCCTGTTTTCAGGAGCAGGAGTGGGGAGATCAGTTCTCAACACTTTTCTCTTCCCTTTCATTTAGGAGGGTGGGCCCGTGCACCTGTGGGAACTGAACTTGTCTTTTGCTGAGGTCATGACACGTGGGGAACAAGATGGAGCAGAGCAAGGAGAGGACTGAATTCCCTCGGGGGACACCCTGATGAGAATTAATTAGAGGTCTGTCCTTGGTAGCTCTTCACCTCATACCTTCTAGTGAGCAAGAAGGAATCTCTCTCCACTTTTGAGAATTCTAATTGGCAAAGGGAAGTAATCACTGGACATTCATCCATATAGAGCCTTTTCCTGGTGGAAATCCTGAGCATAGAGCAAGTTAGGGATGCCCTGCACCCCTTATCAATTAGTTTTCCTAGCAGAGACATGAATGAGGAAGGGGAGAGGGAGGGCCTCTGGGGCAGGGAATCCTGGGCTTACCCATGGATCCTCCACCGGCTCATTAAGTTACCTCGGACAAGGTGCTCCCCTGTACCTGGATTTCTGAGTGCTCCCCTCCCCTTTTAAGTGAAAAGTCAGGAGCCCACAGCATCCAGAAAAGAGACCCAAATTTCTTTTGAAGTGTTGCATGAGCTAGAGCAGGAGAGAAAGGGAAAACTGAGGGGTAAGAAAAAATTGTCATGTTCAAATTAAATTTCAAATCATTAACAATACACGCTCATGCATAACTCATATGCACCTGAGAAATGCATTGTATAAATGAACTCAAAGTTCCAAAGAACACCAGTTCACACACTACCACATATGCAGGGGTTGTGAAACCCAGGGCTGTACCCATAGAAGACATGAAGATTACAGAAAGAATGGTACCATGGGGTCACTTCCAGCCCTGCTAAAACAGCTATGGCCATAAGTTGTTGAGCTTCCAGAGGAAGGTAAGAGCCAGTTGTCTGATGTTATTTGTTGCAAGCCCCCACTCCACTGTCTGCTGGACTCCAGGCGGGTTGTGTGGCTGATATATCTGGATAGCAGGGCCCAAGTCAGAGATCAAGGGATGCAGTTCCAAAGGAAGGCGGTTGGGCAGAACAACATCCAAGAGTCCAGTCCCCCACTTCCCAGGTGGAAGGGAGCCAAGGTAATATCACCTCTCAGTCCTGGCCAGACAGGGGTCTGTGAAAAGGAAAATAAAATCTCGGGACCCTAAACTCACTATGCCAAAGGGAAGAGTTAAACTTGGGAACTGGGTCATGCAAAAACTGCCTTCCTTGTGTTCCCAAACAGATAGCTGTAATCTCACATGCTACCTTATCGCATGTAAAATGTAGATGCACTGAGCCAGAGAGGAATGCATAATCGACTTCCCCCACTCCCTTCTTTTCATGTGTAAAATGTAGATTCACTGAGTGCTGATCAGCACCTCACAGGAATGTGACCACTTGCCTCATTGCCTACTCACTCTCCTTTTTTGTTGTCTTTTTTCTTCCCCTTCCGCTTGCTCTGTCCCCTTTATATATTGAGGTTCACAAAACCCTCTTTGGAAGAAGCACAGGACACAGATACTACTGTGACTTGTGTTTCTTTTTCTTAGGCATGTCCCTAACCTTGGTAAAATAAACCTCTAAATCCACTGAGATCTGCCTCAGTCACTTTGTGGTTGACAGGTCACAGATGAGTGTGCAGGGTGAGTCAGAAGGTTCATGAGACAGAGCATGGGACAGCAATGCTTGGTTGTCATTCGGCCAAGAGATAGTGAATCTGCACAACCAACAAAGCCCCTCTTCCTTAAGTCGCACCACTTCTGTGAAAAGTCTGAGTTACAGATGTCTTTCTTTTTCATATTGCTTTGATATTTTTATATACACACAGGGCTTTGAATGAGGTTAACAAAGATTGACAAGTAGAAATCTTGTGGTTCCACTTCCCAAACAGAAAAGATCATTGCTTATCATTGGCATAGTGGATACATTCAAGCACGTGTTTCTCAAGTGTGTGACAATTGTTCTTTTAATTGAGCTACCTTTCCTACTGCAATCTTATTCACATGATGGCAGTTGCCTGAAGGAAAGGCTTGCAGCAATCTCAAGCACACAGAACTACGTTAATACCCACTGGGCAGTGACAAGAACAGCTGGGGATGAATACAACTGGCCTGCTGTATCTGGGATTCCACAACCATGGATTCAACCAACCTCGGATAGAAAATGTTTGAAAGACAAAAAGGATGCTTGTGTCTGTACTAAACATGGACAGGCTTTTTCTCTTACAATTATTCTCTAAACACCACAGTATAACAACTAGTCACATGGCATTCACATTGTATTAGGTATTGTAAGTAACCTAGAGATGATTTAAAGTTTACAGGAAGATGCGTGCAGGTTACATGTAAATATTACCCCATATTATATCAGGAACTTCAGTATCTGTGGATTTTGGTATCTGAAGGGGGTCTTGGAAGCAATCACCCATGGATACTAAGGGACAACTGTAACTTTTTTTTTTTTTTTTTTGAGACAGAATCTCACTCTGTCACCCAGGCTGGAGTGCAGTGGTGTGATCTTGGCTCACTGCAACCTCCATCTCCCAGGTTCAAGAGATTCTCCTGCCTCTGCTCCAAAGTAGCTGGGATTACAGGTGCCCACCATCACTTCCTGCTGATTTTTGTGTTTTTAGTGGAGACGGGGTTTCACCATGTTGGCCGGGCCGGTCTCTAACTCCTCACCTCAAGTGATCCGCCGGCCTCGGCCTCCCAAAGTGTTGGGATTACAGGCGTGAGCCACTGCAGGCAACTGTAACGTTTACAAAGCTTGTACACTGTACTCTTTGGAAGCCCTTTAGCTTCCTGCACAGATGCCACATCTAAAAGCCAGAGCCAGGCAGCGAGAAGGACTGGCAGCAGTAATACATTGCCAGCTGGCCAAGAAAGTGCTATGGAAGCAGTTCTGCTATCTGTTTTCTTTCTGGGTCATGAATTTGGGTCCATTTAGCATGGGGTGGAAAACAACAATAACACAACAACAATAAAAACCCTCTCCTTCCCTGAATCGTCCCAGGGTGTGTCCTATGTCACAAGAGTACCTTAAAAATCATCTGGTCTAGTGCTTCCCAAACTGGGGTTTCCCAGAACACTTTTTCTAAGACAGGTTAATAGGTAGGCTGTTCTCATGGTTAAACTAGTTTGGGAAACATGCAGTCTACCTCCCATATATTCATAATGCTTATTGTAATATTGAACATACTGAGAGGTATTGCAGTCGATTAACCTTAACTTTGATTTATTCAGCATCTAACAAATTTATCCATTTTCTCCTTTTAGCACAGTCAATAAAATACTGTAGAATGAAGTTATTTTGGTTAAATCCATATCTGCTCCTTCCCATCCTCCCTCTTCCCCTAACTGTGTTGTTCCCACCCACACATAACTTTACCAAGATTTTTTTTTTTTGAGACAGAGTCTCGCTCTGTCACCCAGTCTGGAGTGCAGTGGTGCAATCTCAGTTCACTGCAACCTCTGCCTCCCGGGTTCAAGCGATTCTTGTGGCTCAAAGGTGTGTGCGGTCATGCCCGGCTATTTTTTGTATTTTTAGTTGAGACGGGTTTTCTCCATGTTGGCCAGGCTGGTCTGGAACTCCTGGCCTCAAGTGATCCACCTGCCTCGGCCTCCCAAAGTGCTGGGATTACAGGCATGAGCTACCACGCCTGGCCACTTTACCAAGATCTTAAAAAGTTTAGGCGAATGTCCAGATGAAGCTCTCAGAACACCTGCTTGAAGAAGGCAGCTTGCTGGATGTGGCTGATGGCTTTACTGGCCCTAATCCTTCTCTCTTCCCCATGTCCACGCCCTTTACTGTATAATTTTGCAGTTCCTTTTCCCACACCTTTGACACTGAGTTTGGTCATGTGACTTGGTTTGACCAATAGAAATGATAGTGCACCAGTTCCCAGTAAGGGTCTTAAGGGGCCTCTGTGATTCCTCCTGCTCTCCTCCGCCTGTGCTATTGTTGTGAGAACATGCCCAGTTAGCCTGCTGAAGGATGAGAGACACGTGGAGCAGATCCGAGCCATGCCCATCACCCCAGACAAGGCCAGCCCAGATCAGCCATGGCCAGCCAACCACCAGACACGTGAGTGAGTCCAGCCAAGCCAAAGTGCCTGGCCAACTCCCCACTGACCCCAGAGGCATGAGCAGTAAACCTTGATTGTTGCATGCCCTTCAGGTTTTGTGTTTGCTTTTCATGCATCATGCGGCATTATTGAGGCAGTAGATCATTGGTAAGAGAAAGAACATGGGCTTTGCAGTTGGTTATGTTAGATTCAAATCCTAGCTCCACTCTCTGTCAGCTGTGTGTACCTGAGCAAGTGATGCAACTTCTCTTAGCTTTAGCTTCCTCATCTTGAACAAAGATAACCTTAGAGCATGATTATCGGGATTAACAGAGATCATGTAGGAAAGCTCCTAAAATAGTGCCTGGCACGTGGCAGGTAATCAGTGAATGTTACTTCTTTTGTGTGGAATCCTTTAACTGAGTGCACAGAATTTTTAACTAAGGCTAAGTACTTTGGCATCTTCATTCATAGATTTGAATGGTCTGGAGTCAGAGCGCACCAGGATGTCCCAGGCATAGGGGCCATCCTGATGTACACACTATTTAGCAGCCTGCTTATATCACTTAGTGATACTGCACAAACTTCTTTCCACAGTTCCAATTTCTGTATCAACAGTCTCCTACCTCATTTCCAAAGGCCACAGAGTAGCCCTTGGAGGAAACGCGCTATCATTTATTTTACCATTTGGGATGTTTCCATCAATTTTTTTCCCAGCCAGATAAGGAGTAAATATATATGAAACACCAAGATAGATAAAACGATATAATTGTAAAATAGCATGTAATGAACAAAAGAAGAGCAGAGAAAGACATTCAAAAGAATGTGTAATCAGTGAACATTTGTCTCTGCAACAATTCTTTCAAAGAGGCACAAGTAATTTATTTTTTTCAAACTGTCTCTTCTGAATGAATAAAATAAAAGCTTTGTTGTCTAAAGGAAAAAGCATCAGTGTTCTGAGAAATTTTACTTCTGAGGTGCATCAAAGCCAAATAATTCAAATTTGCCTGCAAGCTCTTAAAAAAGAGAGGACAAAGATAAAGCCCAAAATTTCCAGACATCAAGGGTTCGAATTCGTGAGATTGATGGTCATAATCCCCAACCCTCTGAACCTAGTTCTATTTCTGGTCCTCTCGATGTATAAGACAAACAACTGGGAACTTTCCATGCTGGACTCCAAAGGAAAGTATCTGCCTTTCTCCAAAGCCCTATGTGAGCTCACAGTCCCCTCAAAATGCCATTATCCCCATTTCAGGTCCTTCCAGTGGAAAAAGTGGGTAAGTCTGACACAGCCACTGCCAGCTAGTCCTCGGGGCAGCCATACACCATTAGCAGATCCCTCGCTCCTGGAGGAAGTCATGCCGGCCTACAGCGGAACTCCATTTCCAGTTATTACTGCTAGACAAATGGCTTTTAAATTACATCCTAAAAGGCTCACAGGCCATTTGTCTTTGTAAGTAATGGCACAGAAATGCTGCATTACTGCCATCCTCACCCTGCAAAGGGGGTCTGCCTTACTAGGGGGATTGTAGGAAGGTGGATAAGAAAGAGACCCAGGAGGCAGAAATATCCAAGGTAGGGGCAGAAACACCCAAGATCTGATGCAGAAAATTGCCAACTTTTCTGGAGCTGATGGGAGCATGCACACTGGTGAGACCTCTGATAAGACAATAGAGGTGGCTTTTCTTGGAAGCTGCCTACATCAACAGAGAGAACTGGGGTGGAACTTCCTGGGTGGGAAAGGGGAGCAGGTATAGAGCAGCACCAGAGTGTTATCCAGAGATAAAGCTGGATGGTGGCCATGACCCAGCCTTGACCACTAGGCTAGAGAGTCTGGATTTCACCCTCGAAGATGGAACCTTGTGAGCAATTGGACTTCCCAAGGAAGTGGCCAGATGCCTGGCCCATGGCCAGAGACTGACTCTGACTCTGAGCTCAGCCCCTGGAGCTCCAGGACTCTCTCCTCACCTTCCTTGGGAGATCTTAAAAGCCAGGAGCTGCTACTTCTATGGGGCTAGGCGTTAGCTCTGTGACATGTTATGAATAGAAAGACATTAAAGAAAAAATTCCAGCATTCCTCCTCCATGCTCTAAAGCCTTTGTTTACCTTATTAGTAGAGGCCTGTCAGTTCTCCCGAGAGCTGACAGGTCTGGAGGGTGAAGGAAGCTGTCACCGCATGGTTTCCACGCTGACAGTCTGTCTGGACTCCGTTTCAGCACACAGCCAGCCTCGAGGCACCAAGTCACGCTACATCTTTCAGATCTGTGGCCTCCCTAAGGCATGGTGGGACCAGAGCCCCCAGTCTGGAGCCCAGAGAGTCATAGAGAGGGGCCTCTAAGTCTGCCGAAAACAAAAAGCTGCCAACATTCAGGGATGAAGTTATCATCATCTTGCATTGCTGGCCGTGTCTCCTTCCCAGAAGGAGGTGCTGCTTATGTGTAACCTTCCCCTCCTGCTTCCTATAAGAGATCTGAAGTCCTGTCCTTCATGGAAACAGTCCTCAGCCTGGCTATTTAAGATACTCCATATACTAACTTCACATCCCTCAAACTGGAGTTGCTCACAGACATACACACCATGCAGTGCACAGGCATCGTTTACATCCAGGAGAGTTGATTTTATAAAGATAAAGGGCTTAAAGGGAAACCACTATTTTGATATTAGAACAAACACAGATCTATTAAAAAATAGAATGCAAAAACGTCTTGCATTTTTTAAGATAACACAAATGCCCAAGGTGTCTGTCACGATGTGGAACTAAGCCCCTAGATTCCTTGGGTTTATGTTTCTGCTCTTCTCTGATATTAGAAATACTCTGGTGAAAAGTTTAAGAATCACTTTACTAACATGACAAGTTACAAAATAGTTCCCAGTATCCAGTTTCCAGCAAACCTACAGAATAGGGTTGGTGTTTCAAGTTCTTCATTTATAGCAATAATAAAAAGATATTTATTCACCAGGTGCATCCTAAGCACTTTATATGCATCATCTTCTTTAAACATGGCTTCTGTCCAGTGAAACAAGGATTTTTATTATCACTGTGCAAAGAGTATAAGTGACAAGCCCAAGGTCACACAGCTACAAAGCAGTGGCACCAACATTTAAACCCAGTAAATATGGCGCCAGACCCTTCTTTCTTACCCGTTCATCTACACTGACTGTAAAATGAAAGGGGCTGGATCGAATGACTTCAAAACTCTTGAGCCATGTACTCCCTGGGCAAAGGCACATGGAATGTGATCAGATAAGCAGAATTCCTTTCTTATAAAGACAAATCAGAGATGGTCAGGTCATCCTTAGTTCATTCTCCTCCAGTTTTTGGTAGATAAGAATTTTGAGCTGGGTTTCTGATTAGTGTCAAGTTGAGCAAAATTGAATCCAGGAAGGATTCCTAGAGAAAAACCCTTGGAGTGGGCTCAGAGAACATGGATCCCAGGGGATTTCCAAAGCTTCCAGAGTGCTGTGGTAGGATGGGAGTGGCTTCTTAATAGCCACAACCACCTGGAAAGTGAATAGAGAAGATGACAATCAGGAGACAAACATGTGATTTGAAAAGAGGCAGCACAGCTAAGTAGTGGACCCACTTAGCTGTCCACTACTTAGCCTGTCTCCCTGTCGGCTGCTTAGGGGCTCTTGGCAAAGTGGCTCCAAAGGACAGGGGCATCTGATACCTGGAATAGGACCTGGCTAGTGAGGTTGTTGGTTGTGCCAAAATTCTTGCCTGAACATATTGGATTATAAAATATGTGGATATGACAAGCATATCTGTTTCCGCTTCCAAAAGCTACTTCTTGGTCTAGGATACTGGCCCCAAGACCCAGCCCTCTGGGCCTATTTTTATTCAAAGCACAATCAAGGCAGGTTTGAGCCACAGAATCAAGGCAGGGAGCAGACAACCATGCAGGGAATCCAGGGGAAGAGAGCAAAGGGGAGGGGGTGTGACACAAGATCACGTGGTCTCGGTAAAGAGACATGTGCACAGGAGGAGAGACCCCACAGATCCCATGGTCCCTCAGCTGCCGTTGCTGGTGGCAGGAGGGGAACAGAGCCACAGGCTGAGAACATGGGGCCTTTAAAAAAAATCATTGACTTGAAGCCTTTCTCCAGTCACTTCTACCAGAAGTCAGCAAGCTTTAGCCACCTCCTCTCTGCAGCAGCACAGGATTCCCCAAAATGCACGACTCAAGATAATGCCCCCAAAGTACATGGCACCACTTGGCCAAGGATGTGATGCTGGGAAGATCTTTAAAATATTTAACAATTGGTATGACTTGGGCACCAACCCATAAGAACAGCTTTCTCACCAAAGGCATCTTCATGTTGGGTCCCTTCTGCCTTTTCATTTTAACCTTCAGTAATGTCCTCCCATGCAGGGCAGGCAGTCACTCTTACGCCTATCTGCTGAGAATTTTCTCTGTTGGCAGCATCAGCCTCTCTGTGCCAAATCCCTCCTTGTGTAACACACTTTCCCCAATGCCTAAGCTTTCTCCTTCAAAGGCCACCAAAGCATGTGACACAGGCATCCCTCATTCCAACCTCCAGTTGTCACTTGAGCTTTTTCCTTGAAGTGCCTGCTCCTCTCCTTTGCTGGCCACATCTCCCCATCCTGAGCTCTGCCTTTGACTTCCTGACTCCAATAATACTTCCCATGTTGTTGGCATCTCTTCCAGGACACTGTAGTCTGGATTTGGCACTTGATGTTATGAAACTCAGCCCCTGACTAGACAGTGCCCTGTGGTGTTATTTTGACTGCTTCATCTATCAGTTCTGCCACCCCGCCGAGGCTGTGCACACCTGAGGGCAGGGAGCAAGCTTCAGGTTCTTCTTGTAATCCCCATTGTGTCCCAGGCAGGACTGGGCACTCTGCAGGGGTTCAATGACCATGAAGCAACCAAGTTGACTCATGCCTGGATACGATTCCTGGTGTAGACACTGATACTCACCTCCATCTTGGGGCTTCAGTGTCCTCATCTGTAAAATTAAAGGTAGTACTGTGGTCCTCAACCCTAGCATCACATTAGAATCACCTGGAAACTTAGAAGCATTCTCACTAGCCAGCGCCTATTCCAGGGATTCTGTTTGACTAGTGTTGGGTAGGACTGGACATCAGTTTTTGTCCTTTTTTTAAGTACTGCAGGTGATTCCAATGCACAGCCAAGACTGAGCACACCTGGATTAGATCATCAAACAGTCCCATGCAACTCTGTGATTCCATGAGCTGAACTGAATGGGATGGTGTTCCAAGTGAGCTCATTTGTAACAGAGGGTTTGGTTTAAAGGTCATCCTGATGCACAGGCTGCGGAGAGGCCACAGGTGGGGGCTGTGGCAATAGCCACTGTCCGAGCTCAAGCCTTGTCATCATCTGTGCCTGTGGCAGGTCCTCCCCTGGGCACTGCTCTTAGGCGATGCATATTTCCAAAGGACTCCCAGACACTGAATGAAAGGGTTAAGGCCTCCCCAAAACCCACCTCCCCCCAGCATATTACGTGCTCTTTAAAATGTCAGGAAAAGTTCAGAATTGCTGTTGGCAGGTCGTGCCAAAATTCTTGCCTGAACATATTGGATTATAAAATATGTGGATATGACAAGCCTATCTGACAGATCAGTTTACCTTATACTAAGATGATGTTTAAAAGAAAGACATGGTTTTTTTCCCTGTTGTGGTTTAGGGTTTTGTGGTTGTTTTGTGTGTTTCCTCAGTGTTTTCTTTCTTTTCTCCTTCTTAAAATATGGTCCTGACTTTGAGTTTTGACATCAATTAAAAACTCAGCTAATGAGAAAGCTAAACCCTTGGGAACACATTAAAGACCACTTAGGAAAGTTGATTCCGGCTCCTTTTTCAAAGCCAAATCTTAGACACCAAACTAAGTTCAATTACAGACGTTCATTATTCCTTGGGTATAAAAGTCCTTTTGTAACCCTCCCTCATTGTAGGGCTGCATAAATGGAGCATATTCATATTTTCCCTCTCTCTCTTTCTCTTTCTTCCCTTTCCTTCTCTCTCTCCCTCCCTCCCTCCCTCTCTCACTTGTTGAAACAAGCACAGTAATTGCATTACCAGATTTCTAGGATTAACTTTTGGTTCAAGGAAAAGTGCTGAGTTTGAGAGTGTATCTGTAATTAGAGGTGGTAGGGAATTAGCTGCACACAGCTAGACGGTCTACAAGGGGCCTAGAAGACAGGTCTATTTGTTCTGTTTCATCACACGATTTAATCAAACAGTGAGTGCCTTGCTCACAGGCCTCACAGAACAAATATTTGCTGATTGATTGGTTCATCAAACAACTGGTCAATTCAGTTAAACCAGCTCTTTGCTGTCCAGTAAGCCAGGGAAAGAAAAATAATTGACCTAAGTCTTTCACTTTCCAAATGGCTGCTTTGCTGCCTTACAGAAACAACTGCAGAACAGCGCATGGTGGAGGTGTTGAAATCCACTCCTTTCTTTCCTTTTAATGGCTTTCCAAAATAAATAGCATTAAAAATCAATCGGCTACAAAATGAAGCTCAAAATGAAAATCTACAAAAGATATTCATCACTTTGTCTACATGAAGGCCTGCTCTCAAGCAGCCTGTCTCCTTGGGTTCAAGGTATGTCCCATCACTGAGAGATGTTTAAGTCAGTGTATCCCAGGAGCAGAGCTATGTTAACGTAGGGAGGCACCCTCTCCACCACCAGCTCTCCGGAAGCAAATGCGAAGATGCAGTCAAATCTCTGGGTATTTTGATGTGGACATGATCACATCTAGATGCAAAGGAGACATGAAGGCCAGATGCTGGTGTCCTGCCAGCTTCCCAGAGAAACCTTTGCTTTCTATGCTACCTGTTCATTAGCAGGCTGCAAAAAACTGGCTGGAAGCCCCACTCTGCTCATTGGTAGAAATCCCCAGTGGGGAGTGCCTATGAGCAAGGCATTCACTTTATTTTCCATTCTGGAGCTGCTGATCAGAGGATATTTGTCTCTGTTGGGCCCAGAAGAAAGAAGTTCGCCCCATAGTAAGGCAGGGTTCCAGCTGTGCACAGAAATGCCTGCCCGGAGGCTCTCTGCTGAGGCTGAAGAATGGCAGGGAGGCAGCTTTCCATGAAAAGCAATTTAAAGTGACATGATGTTAAAGGCCAGCAGTCCAAAAAAAAAAGGCAAACATCCCATCACCTGTGAGTGATCCCCTGAGCCCGGGGAACATTTTTTAAAAATCCGTCTCACAATCACCTAGTGTTTAACTTGAAGTCCATTTGTTAATTTAGTAAACAC
The DNA here is from genome assembly GCF_028885625.2 of Pongo pygmaeus. Taxonomy (NCBI): domain Eukaryota; kingdom Metazoa; phylum Chordata; class Mammalia; order Primates; family Hominidae; genus Pongo; species Pongo pygmaeus. Next base: position 88,459,912 of record NC_072385.2, on the reverse strand, counting down.
AGACATGATATTGACAATATGCCTCTAATCCAGGCAGGAAGGAAGTATCCGGTGTCAGGCAACTCCAGGCCCTCTCTAGTGCCCCTCACCTGAAGGGCTGCATGATGCGGGACAGCTCAGACAGCAGGTGGAAGGGCAGTGGGGTCAGGGGTTCCTTAACCCTCTGAGGGCCAGGACACTCTCCCTTGGGAGTGGGGGAGGAATCTGTAAAGATCCTCTCTTCCCACCACCCTTAGCAGTACAAAGTGGTTTACAATTTACAAAACACCCTTCATATTTTCTGACTAAATCTTTCAGGCCTGTCCTGTGAGACAAGTTGTGATAGTTAATTTCTTATGTCAATTTGGCTGTGCTATAGTGCCCAGATATTTGGTCAAACATCATTCTATATATTTCTGTGAAAGTATTTTTTAGATGAGATTAACATTTAAATCAAGTTAAATGGGCTTTGAGGAAAGCAGATTACACTCCATAATGTGGGTGGGCTTCATCTAAACAGCTGAAGGCCTTAACAGAACAAAGAGTTGCCTCCCAGAGCAAGAAGCAATGCTGCCGGCAACCTGCCTTTGGACTCAGCCCATGACTTGCCCCTGAGTCTTCAGCCTCATGGTCTACCCTGCAGATTTTGGACTTGAACCTCTACAATCATGTGAGCCAATTATTTAAATCTTTTTCTCTGTCTTCCCTCTCTTGCTCTCTGTCTACTATCTCTCTCTCTCTCACACACACACACACACACAAACACACCCCTTGTTGGTTCTGTTTCTCTGGAGAACTCTGAATAATACACTGAAAGTGTTTTCAGTCCTGTTTTATGATGAGGAAATGGGCTTAGTGAGACTAGGAACTAACATTGGGCTACTGTGGTATAAACTGGTCACTCAGAATCAGTGCACTGGGGCAGGTTCACACACGATGACTTCATCATTCAGAAATGTAAAAGTCCAGGGCTGGTAAAGAACCCAACAGGACAGGGCTGTGGCCCCTGATGTCAGACAAATATATGTCTTGATCATGTCACTTCTGTTCTTGAAGATTTCTGGAGCTTGTGCCCCCGCCTCCTACCCCCTTCACCCATTGCTTCTTTCCCTGCTGCTGATTAAATCTACCTTCTTTCTTAATTTAAGCCCATTTTTTTTGGTGGTGTCATCCACACAAGGAAACATGCCTGATTGTAAAGTTTCTAGCAGGAGCCTTCTCCTTTAAATGACAATTTTAAATAGCATATACACAATGCTCAGAGCATAGCAGATACACAGCATGAGCAGTCATGTTAGTGGCATCCTACGAATGTAACCTGGGCTTTGTAAACCATAAGGCATTCAACAAAGGTAAGGAGTCATCATCATTATTGTTCTAGGTTGCAGGACTGAGTGAGGTTGAGAGAACACACAATTCTTAGGTATAAGAAGCAGCTCATAAAAGCTTCAAGTCCAAGGTTGAGACTACTCCATGCTGAAATTTTGTTTAAGTGAGATGGTATGAGACAAAAGACCCTGAACTTAAGTAAGTAAATTCTGAACCCCTGATTCAATCACCTTTCTTTTCCAAACCCTCTCACTTCTTTATGGTAAAATAAATAGGGTCCTCTTCTTTATTAAGGAGAATTGCTTTGATTGCAAGAAACAGAAACCAACTCAAGCCAACTTCAACATGCAAGTGCAGTTCTCACAGAACCCAAGGGCCAGAACAGCTGAGCCTAAGGCAGGCTCTGGAATCAGAAAATGGAAGGCCATGGGGGAACCCAGGAGACTCTTTTTCTTCCTCCTCCAATGACTTCTTTCTTGTCCCTCTGTTAACTCAGTCCACATAGTGGAAAGAAACCTACTCACTGGTCCTAAATTTGTATTTTTCCTTTGTTCAAAAGTTTAGTCAAGAATGGAATCTTGGCTGGACACAGTGGCTCATGCCTCTAATCCTAGCACTCTGGGAGGTTAAGGTGGGAGGATCACTTGAGTCCAGAAGTTTGAGACCAGCCTGGGCAACATCACACCAGACTAATTTTTAAATTTATTGTAGAGATGGGGGTCTCTACAAAAAAATTAAAAATTAGCCTGGTGTGATGGCACATTTCTGTTATCCCAGCTACTAGGGAGGCTGAGGTGGGAGAATCACTCAAGCCTGGGAGGTAGAGGTGTTATCAGTCCTGTTTTATGGATGAGGACACTTTTTTAAAAAGAGAAAAAAGAAGAGGAGGAAGAGGAGGAGGAGAACATGAAATATAATGTCTTGTTCCTTATTCCAGATTTTAGGCTAAGAAATTCTGACGGCCAGCGTTTAAGCTAGATGTCCGCTCCTCGTCCAGGTAGCTAGTGGGGGATGGTATCAGTTCCACCACCATGGCTGGCAGAGGCCTATTCTCATGACTCATGGCTGTAGAATGTGGACCATGGCCCCCAAATTGGCAACCATACCAGCATTTCTCAGACCTGTCTCTGCATCAGAATCATCTGGAAAACTTGGGGAAAAAATACAGATTCCCTAAGCCTATCTGGCACAGAGACCTTGGACTAGTGGCTGCAAGCAGTCTTGTCTACTTTTCCTAGAACATTCTAGGAATAGAACAGAATAATCAGTACATTTAGCAGTACTGATTAGTACAGTCCTCCCTGCTCTTCCATCCCTACTTCCTCTTACCCCATCCTAATGATTCTATGCAACTATTTGAAGACCTGTTCTGGGGAAACCACTGTAAAATATCATCAGACAATGCAGAATAAGAGATGCAGAATAATAAGCTAATGACCTTGTACACACTTTTCACTGTGTATCAGGAGCTTTCCCACTTACCAAGTTCTTCATGCCCAGCTGGGCATTGTGCTAGGCTGTTTAATATGTATCATCTCATTGCATCCTCACAACCCCATAAGGTACATGCTTTTCATTTTCATTTGACAGACAAAGAAAACAAAGCTCAGAGACGTTAAGTGACTTGCGCAAGCCTTCTTAGTAAGCGACAAAACCACTTACTTATATATCTGTCTCCTTTGGTTGACCCTTTAGTGCCACAAGGTCACTGGTCAGAGCCTGCTTTTGCCCATCCCAGGATCCCCAACACTAAGCGTGATGCCTGACATAGGAGAGGTGCTCAATAATGTCTGTGGGTGAATGTCAAGTAAATGAATGGCAGCCTGATGGTCTTTAGGCTGAGCCACTCCACGTATCCCAGGGAGAGCTTACCAACCAGCTGGCTGTGGCACCTTCCCAAGTCCTGTGGGCTTCTAGGTGGACTGAGCTCCATATCCTTTCAGCGGCTGGGGCAGCCAGAGCCCTCAGACATGGAACGTCCTCTGGCTGTTAGCACCTCATCTACTTTCCCTAGAATGTCAAACTATTATGTTCTGCATGTGTTATGATTTGGGAAAGTGGGAAGTATAGCACAATCTCATTTAAAGAGTAAAGATTCGTCCTGCTCATCAAAGATTTGTAAGGTGGGCTGTACCCCCAACACAGCTCTTTCTGGTTATCCAAAAGCCATTCTGAGATCTTCAGAAAATTGTTCTGTATTCCCCATCATGGGAGAGTAACTGAATGACAGTCCTCCTGAGCCAGCAGCCACCTCCCTTCCAGCTAGAGCACCCCAAGGCTTCCTTCACCTGGTCCCAGACTTAAACTCAGACCCTAGTGACAGGGTGTGGACAGGGACAGAGATGTTGACCGAGGCCAAGGCTGACAGCATCTGGCATTCCTCATATGAAACCCAGAATCTCTAAGGCCGATGCCAGGACTCCAAAATGCCTTTCCTGCCAGGGGATTATGTTCATTTGCACAGGATCTGAGATAGAAATTCCAAAGAGATGATACTGGAAACCAAAGGCCTATATCATATTAATAATACAGACAGAAAGGCTCCCTCAGCAGCTGGTAGCAAACATATATTAAATAAAGAAAGGGACCTGGCCCCAGCCCAAACCCCAGCAATCCAGCCAGGTCATTTCAGATTACAAATAGAAACAATTAAACCATATTATAGACCTTGTCTCTTGTTGGCTATTAGGTTTCTGCACTTACATGCTAATTTCTGAGTCAAGGAATCAGAGATCTCCCCAGATTAGGTATCTACCACCGCTCAGCAGGCTACAAATTCAAGCTGTATTTGCACTTCACTTGGATCCTCTGTGTCCACGATGGCTGCAGAGAGAGCTGGAAGCCAAAGTCAGCTGAGAGCTGCATTACAAGGCATCAGCTCTGCCTTCAGAGGGCTTGGGCCAGAGGCCTGGCTTGGCCACTCACCAGCTGAGTGACTGTGGGAGAGGCAGAACCCATATTTGAACACTTCTAACTTCAGTCTGCCCAAGCACCCGAGCCCTTACCTTCTCAAAACCCCAATTCTAGTTCCCACCACTTCTTCAGCCGGAGAGCAGCTAGCTGGCTAAGCTGATGTCAAGAGTGGACAATGACATCTTTAAATAGTATGGGTTCAAATGTAGATGAATAAAACTTCAGCCTTCTTATCTATAAAATGAAAATAATAATAACCCCTGCCTGGATTCTGGACCATCTGGGTTCATATTCTTGCTCAGGTCACAAGTTGTATAACTTTAATTACTTAAATTCTTGGGGTCTCAATTTCCTCATCCATAAAATGGGAACTGGCTTCTAGAAAAAGGTAATGAGATTGTTGTATTTCTTCTTCTGCAAACTGCTAATTCTTGTCATTTGTCCATTTTTCTTTTGGGACATACCTTTTATTGATTTTTAAAGCTCTTTCTATGTGATAAACTTTAACCTTCATAGATGCCATATTTTTTTCTTAGTTTGTCATTTGTTTACGGTATATAAAATGCTTAGCATGGTGACTAACACATTGGCAGCAATTTTGTTATTGAGAAGTGGTTTGTAAGTGGGAAAGTTCCATACAAAAAATGAGCTATCATTATTTTAATATTACCAACAAGAACACAGCTGGACCCAAAGAAGAGGAGCTCCACCTTCCTGGAAAACTGAAAGAAATGAGAACTGTCTGGAAGGAGACAGTGGTGTGAAGACAGACATGGCTGGCTGTGGCTTTTCCAGAGGCCAGGAGTCCTCAGGTGAGAAAGACAAATGCTGAGAGGAACTAAGGCCTTGAAAATGAAGGACTCTCCTTGAACAAGAATATATCCCACCCCATCTATGTCGCCGTCCCTCCCTCCCTTCCTCTCTTACACACACACACACACACACACACACACGCTTGAGAGAGCAATAGAAAGGCTCACATTCAAGACTATTCTATATCACACTGTTGGAGAAAACCTAACAGAACAGCTTCCCTAAAGAGTCGGCACCGACTAGCATAGAAACCAGTCCACGAAAGGGCAGATACATTTGTGTGAACAAAGGTCATGACTGGTTATTAAAAGGAGGCCTCTGAAAACAAGAGGAATATGTTAACATGAGCGCCTATACTTTTACATCCACTCTCTCATTTGATCCTCAAAGCAGACCCTCAGAGGTGTCCAGGACAGATTTCCCAGGCCATTTCACAGAAGCTGAAACTGAGGCTCAGGAGTTCCACGTTTAGTTGGTAAATGACAGAACCAGGACTAGGATCTGAGTCTCTTGATTCCTATTCAAAGTTATTCATTCAACAAATATTTATTGAGAACCTACCTTGCTCCTGGCTCTGCATTGTGGGTTTGTTCTAACTCCTGGTTACAGATGTTTCCAGGATTGCTCAAGCCACTCTATGCTGGCCGCGTGCACTCTGGGATTCCCACAATCAGAGTCTCAGGCTGGACGGACTCTTCGAAAGGACCCTGGCCAGATAGCACGTCTCAAGGTTTTGCGAATGTTCCTCCATCATAGGCCTAAGAAAACAGAACTTGTTCTGTGGGCAACTCTTTGCCGAACAGCTGGACGATGGCACCTGTAATAACGATGGAGCTTGTGCACCAAGAAGAATCTTCCAATTTATTTGATAGCATAAGAGGTTTACGAGCCTAGGAAATACCTTTGGTTTCACTGCCCCAGTTGAAATCCCTTTTACGTTTTAGTTCCTGCTAAATCAGCAAGATGAACATGGCTTGGGTTAGGGCTGGTGGGGAAGAAGATACCTCTGGTTCCTAAACCCAGTTCACTGCCAAGCCCAAACAGCCCCCAATGGGCTCCATCTCATTTCACTCCTACAGTACACAACCTGCCCCTGCCTCCCCCGACAACCACCACCACCGCCAGGAGGGATCTGCATAGTAGTGAAGCCGCGGAGACCCAAAGCACGCCCAGAACCCAGCTGCCACACGGGGCTCACAGCTCTCTCGCCCCGCTCCCTCCTTCCCGGCATCCTCTCCCTCGAGAACCTCTCTCCTTTCAGGAAAGGCGAATCAGCCAGCGACCAGAGCCGTGGTAACGGAGCTCAGACACGGGATCGGGTGTCCGGAGGGCCCCGCTATAAACTGCGGGTCACATCCTTCAACTTGATTCCTCGCTCCATCTTACACTTTGTGTGTTTCTGGGGGACGTGGCGGCTGATGGTGAGAGAGACAAGTCCCTGGCATGGGGCTGTGGCATGAGGGATTGTTCTAAAATGGAAAAATTACTTCAGGTCCAAAGTGGAGCGACTGATTTAAGACCGTGGAGGAGAGGTGAGGGAGTGCCACTCTGGGGGGCTCTATCACAAGTCTCCATTTCCCCCTGTGAGCCCCAGGAAGAGGACCCAGCCCTTCTCTCTGCTCGTGCTCCAGGAAGCCTCCTCAGAACTGTGTCTGGAGGTTCTGGGCTCCCTGTTTTCTCAAGTATAACATGGAAATCTCTGAGAAAATGAGATAACATAACAGTGCACGTCAGTCTTGGGAGGAAGAATCCTTGAAATGCGCAGGAAGGTTATTTTCCATTCTGGTGACCATGTAACTGCAGAGAAAACGCTGCCTTTCATTCCCTAGCAGTGACGATGTTGAACGGGAATGATGGTGGCACCTGAGGACTTTTCACCAACGACGCATATGGTGGGTATCTAAGGAGACAAAGTCCCCCACAGAGCTGCCATAAACCTCACTCCTGTTTTCATGGGAGGAGTTGGAGGGGTCTCTCGCCCTAACCCAGGGCCCCCAGCCCCTAGACACCAGGAACAAAGGGGCAAGCCTGCCCAGGCCCACCCATCTCCATCTGCTCACACCCTCAGGAATCAGAGAGGAGGCCCATTCTCCTAGCAGAGGCCTCCCCTCTAGGGCTGCTCTGTGCCCCAGCGCACCAATTGTGGGTCACACTTGAGTCTGGGCTTTTCGGTTGAACAAATCTCTCTCCCCCACAACAGTCCTGGCCTGACAGGCTGATGGTGGGACTGCTGCACGACAATATTTAGACACACTGCTAACTATTTCCAGCTGCCTGGAGGACCCCGGTACTAGATGAGGTGAGACTCTTCAAGGTTTCATTGCAGAGGCGAGGACAGCCCGAGGGCATTCCCTAAACTTTTTTCTACTGTCCTCCATTTGATGAAAGACTTGTGGTTAAACCTTTATCTTCCATAAACATTTAAAATGTGGTTACCTTGATTTCCATGTCTCATTTTTGTTTTATTAAAAAAATGGGTTCCTTGCAGTAAAACATCTGATACTGTGGATGTTCTGCAGAAAACAGATGTTTCTCCATGTAATAGACGTCGGCAGGCCTCTGTGCGCCTACCAGGCCTCACTTGCACTCACACACACGCACGCACACGTGTGTCTCATGAAAGGCCAGGGCAGCGCTGGCCCTGTGAGGAACGCTGAGGCTGAACAGCCACTAGGACACAGGGCTTGAGTCCCTGTGGACTCAAGCCACGAGACCTTTGGGCCAAGAGGCCAGAGGACACGCAAATGCACCACCGAGAGAGGTAACAAGGCCTAGAACCGTAATTGGGGGGTTTCATCACTTCTGAGGTCTCACTGTAAACACTTCCCTCCATAGTTCCCTGTTTTCACTCTCTAGGGCCTCCTCACACTCTGCCCACAGCGGGGATAAGGGCAGAGTTAAAACCCAGCAGGTACAATCTTTCTCGAGGGTGCACAGAAACACCTGAGGACCCTGCCAGGTCAGCCTCTGGCAAAGCTATAGGTAGTCCTTTTTTCCATCTTCCTTCTCCTCTTTCCACATCCCAGTCCTAGGCTGAAGGGAGGCCCATAGGGGCCCAGGGCCTTAGGAAAAGCCACTGTTTTTGCCTCCTCCACCCAGGACACACACGCAACTTTGCCAGCCTTATGCCTCAACCATTGGGACAGCCTGGCTCACTCATTTTCCCAGGAAGTTTGCTTCCCATCCCTCCTGGGGATTCCGCTGGAGCTACCTGAGACACTTGAGGCCTGCTCCCTGCCCAGAGACATTTGGATTTTTGTGGAGACCCTGAAAAATGAAGAGTTATCAAGACCCAAACGAATTAATCCCTGGCTGTTGAATGCCTCCAGTGCTAAGGGAGCTGTTTCTGGGCAGGAGGGGATTCTGCCGTGCTGAAGATGGCCCCTGGCCACTCACACTGCCCAGCCCAGAGGGCAGCATTACAAAACACATCCTGCCTCAGGATAGCCGGATGCCCTCTTAGCCTGCCTCCCTCTGTTCCGGGAACCCAGGAGCACCATTTCCCCTGTCGATACTTCAGGATCACTTGAGGAGGGCTGGCTTTTGCTCAAAGTCCTGTAGTTCCTACAAGCTGAAACTTAGAGGCAGCAATTTTGTGAAATTATTTCCCTAGAATTATCTTTATTCATGTCCATTTCACCTCATTCCAAAAAGGATTTGTGAAGCTTTTAGAAACACAAATAATGTTTTTTGTAAAAGGTGGTATTATAGCAAATGACTGAAAAACGAGGGGAGAAACATAAGATGAATTTCAGTGGCTACAGAACATGTTTGCTAAGAAGAACTGCGAATTTGGCTCTGGGCTTCCCAGATGCTACAGCAGAGAGGATATATGATCAGTTACAAGAATCACAGTGTCACTAAGGTGAAAGCAAACCATCACTCACAAGAATCACAGATACTCCTGTGAGTGAGACTTAAAGCAGTTTCTTACATGGGCTCACAAAGGGAATGTTCAGGTATGTAGTAAACCATTTGTTTTCATCTTGAAAAACAAACTTTAAAAACTGGATAAATCTTTTTCAAATTGAATTTCATAAAAAATGTAAAGAAATTTCAATACACAGAAGAATTGCTCTGGCTGCAGGGGACAAGGGCTCCATGTTGTGTTCAGGATGCCAAAGTATCCCATAACTTCACTCCCAAAACAGCTCAGTCAGACTGACTTGGCACTGCATGAGTCACTGTTTCCAAACCTGCCAGAGGATATAAGTCCCCTGGAGGGCTTGTTAAGCACAGGGAGCCCAAGGCCCCACAGCAAACTGACTGCATCAGAATCTTGGGGAGGGGGAATGGGCATGGTCTGTAGCCCCAGGTGATCTTATACCCAAGGCCAGCTTTGGGAAACCTGCCACAGACAAATATCTCAATCATCTGGCTGAACTAGATGGTAAAAATTCATTGAAATTACCAAACCCCGTGCTGGGTATGTGGCATTCATCATAAGGTAGGGCTCCTGAGGAGATCTCTGCCAAGAGAAACACTCTGGGAAAGATGGCACTGAGTAAGCTCTGAGGGCCATGGGCGGGCTGCAGTGATTCAGGAGAGGGGTAGAGAATTTTCCTGCCCCCTCCCTGGCAGCATCTCCCCCGCCTCCACACCAGCTACCCCTTCCCATCCTGCCTTCCCTGTTCCCACGGCGAAGCAGCTCTTGCTGTCCTTTCCTCTGAAACATGCAAATACCACCAGGCATGGTGAGTAACAGGTCTCCCCCTCCATGTGGCAGAGGTGGGAGAAAGACAACACCTTGGGTGAACTGACTGCTCTGGGCGTTGCTCTGTCTCCTTAGTCTAGCTCACCCCTCACACACAAGCCAGGGCAGGCTTCTGCAAACCCTGTGGTCATCAGGTTACTTCCAGTTTGAAAAGTCCTTCAATGACTTCCCACTGGCCATGACTTTTGTCTAATCATATTATGGTTAAGAGCTTGGGTTCTGGAGCCATATGTGGGTTCAGACCCTGGTGTTCCCACTTAGGCTCTGTGTGTCCTTGGCAAGATTTTAACCTATTCAGAGCCCTAATTTCCTCATCTATAAAATAATGATTCTGCCTATTCACTAGGCAGAATATGCTAGGTTTTGCTTCGATAACAAACAACCCTGAAATCTCAGTGGATTACAACAACAAAGGTGTATTTCTTATTCAAGCAAAGTTGGCTGGAGGTTGAGGGACCTCCCCAAGGTTATTGTCCTCTACATGGAAGCTCAGAGATCCAGGTTGTTTCAACTATGTGTCACCCCTGTCTACCATGTGCTTCCAGGATACTGGAGGGCCTCATGGAGACTATTAAGTGCTTTAGCCTAAAAAAGATATCCATCACTCCCATTCACCAGTCACTGGTCAAGCTTCCCAAATGGTCTTGCCTCCAACAAGGATGTGGGAAAGATAAATTATCCTGTGTCTAGAAGAGTCCCAGATATAAGGGAGCACTGAACACAGGTGATAATGTTTAATGTTTAATGGGGTGCTGGTGGTAATGAAAGGAAATAATCCATGTAAGCCTTCAGCACGGTTTCTGCCATATAGGAAAGGTTTAAAAAATTTTCATCTTTTGCCTTCTCTGCCATTCTGGTTCTGACCAGTTTTCTGAAAAGCAGTTGCCCATTTCCTAGCTTGTGATTTTACCCTCCAGGCTCGGGTCTTTGTAGCCTCTCATTTCCCTTAAGCCCAGTGTTCATCATGAGATTTGCATCAGCCATTGTGAGAACCCTTGATGCTGCAGTGGCAAGAGGCCATGGTTGATTTCTCATTTAATATTCAATCACGCACACTACACACTTACATGTGTTAAAGAGTGCATATTCCAGAGGTCATGAATTAATGTTTCATCAGCGCTGTCGTCATCAGCGAATAAGCTGATCCAAGGTCCAGGAACAGGAGGGGCCACTAAACAGAGGAGAGAGCATTCCTGGGAAAGGAGTGAAGACTCGCCAGAGTCCACATCTGTAAAATGGAGCTGATGCTCCTGCCAAGCTCACTGAGTTGTTGATAAGACTTGACAAGAGCAGGAAGCCTGGTCCCCTATGACAAGCCATCAAATGCAGAGCAGTATTCTCCGACAGGTGCCAAATATTATGGAATTTTTCCCGGAGAAAATGCGTCAGTAGAATCCTTTGAAGATCTCCAGTGCTTCTCTTCTGTCCCTAGGGGTTTCTCTCCTCAGAGGTCTCTGCTCCCACCCCCACAATCTAATTCTTCTCCCCTGATAACTGACTCACCATACAATTGCATAGCCCAGTATCTCCTCTCTGCAGCCTCACTGGGAGGGGGCGGTCAGATTGCACTGGAGAGAGTGTGCAGCTTTTCCAGAGCTTTGCCCAGTAGAGCCCCAAGCTCTGGGGAAGAGCTTACTGCTACCCTAATCATAACAAGGCTCACACCACCATTACACAACTTTAATACCAGCTTTTATGCGGGCATCTGGGGATGTGTGAGCTTATGAGCAATTTGTAATGAGAAAAAGACCGACCTGCAGCAGGCTGGGAGGGGAGGGACCCAGAGCACCAGGAAAGACAGGCTCCATCACAGGGGCCGCCCCAGGCTCTGGGGACAGGGCTGCTGCCCTGAGATGTTTAAGGCACTATTTGATCTCTTGTTAAGTCCCACATGGCTTCAATTTCCATGTGCTCTGAAAGAGAATGGAATTAGAGTCAACAGATCCATCATGCCTTTCATAAAGATGTGCTCTTACTCAAGAAGAAGAAAAAGAAGAAATGAAAACTCACATTCACGGAAGACCTACTATGTGACAGGACCATGCCAAGAGCTTTATTTTCATGCATTATTTTATATGAGCCTCACAATAACCCAATGGGGTAGATTTGTACTGTTTTTTGTGGTAGACTGAAAAAAAATAGCTACAATATTTTGCACCTCATCCCATCGAGAAGTAGAGTCCGTTCCCCCATCCTCTCAATTCTGTGTTGACCATCCTGCTTTGGCCAGTGGGCCATTAACAAACACAACGTAAGGGGCTTGAAAAGTGCTTTTGCGCCAAGGCTTTCCCTCTCTCAGCTTTGAACCCTTTTGCCACCCTGTGAACAAGCACAGGCTAGCTTCCTGGATGATGAGATACCATGTGGAGCAAGGCACCCACCTCTCCAGCCATCCCAGCTGAGGCCACAGGCATAGGAGTGAGGCTATTCTTGACCATCCAGCCCCAGCCGAGGCTACCCACACCTGAAGAACTGCCCAGCCAACTTACATAATCGTGAGAAATATTCAGTGCTTGTTACCTTAAGCCACTATGTTTTCAGAAATTTGTTATTCAGCAAAAGCTACCTGATACATCCCTTTTTTATAGAGGAAGAGCCCAAGGTTCCGAAAGCTCAAGTCATTTTGCCAAGAATCCTCAACTGAAAATTGGCAGAACAAGGATTTGAACCCCAGGCTTATATTTAGTGCCCTGAATTACCTGCTTTCCCCTGCAACATGCTAGCATGTAGAGAGAGATACCTGAGAGAAAATTTCCTTAAGAAATGCTAACTCCCCCATAGAGCCGTCATCACCCATTCCATTTTGAGGAAAGCTGAAAACTCTCCAGTCCTCTAGAGAATTTCTGCTTGGATAGGCACTGCACAGACCTGAAAGTGTTTCTCTAGATGGCATTTTCGTAAGTGGAAGCTCACTTTTCCATTGCCTCTTGTTTATGAACTGCTGCATCCTTACCTCTGAAGATTCTTCTAAGGGCACAGGCAACTGTTGCTGGGGTCTTGGTCCCTCTGGCTAAGAGACCCTCAGCACTGGTCGGGTGATCAATGTACCTTCAAGTACAACTGGAAATCTCCTTGGTCAGCAGTTGTACTAAGAAGAATCACTTTGGATGTGTGAATTTAAACTACCTTTTTTTTTTTTTTCCACCCGGGCTGGAGTGCAGTGGCATGATGATGGCTTACTGTAACCTTGAGTTCCTGGGCTCAGGCGATCCTCCCCTCCCTCCTCAGTCTCCCAAGTAGCTGGGAATACAGGCACGTGCCACCACACCAGGTTAATTTTAAATATTTTGTAGAGATGGAGTCTCACTATGTTGCCCAGGCAGCAACCCTCCTGCCTCAGCCTCCCAAAGTGCTGGAATTACAGGCATGAGCTACCAAACCCGGCTGAAACTACCTTCTTATCCTGACATTATATTTCAAGAAAGGCCTGCCTGAATATGGTCATACCAGGCTCAGGGAGGCCTAGTGAGAGTTTCATGTCCCAGCAATCAGTTCATGAGAACAAATCTCCCTGGCAAAGCCCTGTGGTGCTTGCTGGTATACTCTCAGGCCAGTCTATTCCCATGACATAGGCAAAAGGGAGCTTATGAGTTCTGGGTCCTGGACACAGCGTGCCCTCTGTCTTGATGCAGGATTCGCTTTAAGCAGACTTTTGAAATAATCACTGTTATATTCTAGCACTTCCGCACTCTTTTTCAGGCCCCTGGCTTCTCTGCTTCTCCATTTTGGAATGAACCCTAACCCTCCACTCACCTCCCCTGCCACCAAAGCACTCCATGCTTTAGAATTATTTCTCCTCTCCCTTCTATCTCCCTTGACTCTTCTGCTCTCCTTACCACCTAGATGGGCTGGACCTACATAGTGGCTTTCCTTTCGCTGTCCTCAGTTTGTTTCTTTTTTTTCTTTTTCTTTTCTTTTTGTTGTTGTTTTTGTTTTTGTTTTAGACAGAGTCTTGCTCTATCACCCAGGCTAGAATGCAGTGGCATGATCTCAGCTCACTGCAACCTCCGCTTCATGGGTTCAAGCAAGTCTCATGTTTCAGCCTCCCAGGTAGCTGGGATTACAGGTGTGCACGACCACACCTGGCTAATTTTTTTATTTTTAGTGGAGACAAGGTTTCACCATGTTGGCCAGGCTGGTCTTGAACTCCTGGCTTCAAGTGATCTGCCCGCCTCATTCTCCCAAAGTGCTGGGATTACAGGCATGAGCCACTGCACTTGGCCAGTTTGTTTCATTGTAACTACTTTTCATCCTCCATTTAGAATCGATGCATTACTTAGAAGCACCAAATATTTTTCACCTCTCTGTCACCTGGAAATGACAGCAGTGAGTCTGCTGGTAGCAGCCCTGACTCATCCATCAAAAATATTAAATTGGATTTTAATCACATCTGGAACTTCGGATATAAACTTTCACACATATGGTGAGGAGGGAGTTTGTACTTCAGTATCCTTCCATTCTTAAAGGTAAAAATCTGAGTCTGTTTAAGAATAAAATGCCTAAGAAGAAAGAAATCTTCTGATATGATTTATGGGATACCATATGGAACCTGGAATTTATTCTTGAAAGCAATTGTGTGCAAAGAAATTAGCAGATACTAATTGCTTTTGGGAGAAAATTGCCTCTCATTACAAACTATTGGATTTTTAAAAATGAGCTCCTTCCCAGCAGTATGAACATCTGGATTCCCAGGGGCCATAGGCAATGCCAGAGCCCCCTTTCAAGCCCAAGACAGAAGACAGGTATTGCAGACTGCTGAAGAGCTTTGCATGAGGAAGGTGGCAGGATGTGGACATATCAAATGCTGCTTTTTGGCTCACAAGGTCAATCAGTATGGGGCCATCAGAAGCACTCGACTGTTTAAAATCTCAGCTTCAAGGTTGAACTCAGCTTGGCATTCAAGGCTCTCTAAAATCTGGGCCTTGCCAGCTCCTTTTCCCTCTACCTTTTCTCTCCTCTATCCCCCAAAACCTATGCCCAGTCCACAAAGACCTCCTCCACCCTGGAACAATGGTCTCCCCTCTGTTCATGAATCCAAACCCCTAGTCTTCAAGGCCCATTGCAAAGCAACTTCCTCCCCACTCCCTGGAGCAGGCCAGGCCTCTCCCCAGTACCACAGTGGAAGAGCTCCGCTCCAGCCTGCCTCCTGCCGACTCAATTTCTAATAGAGGGGAGAAGGAGAGGCTGGAAGTCTCCTACCCACAAGGTCCTTCTCAGGGCTCATGCTCCAGATCCTTACTGTTTAGACCCCTTTCCTCCCACACAGTGCCATGTTTTTGGGGTGAACAGTCAGGAAACTTTGTGCCCCAATCTATAATGATCAATAAACTGAGCAGTACTGTATCAAGATGAGAAAACTGCATTCCCAGAACTGCCCCCAGGGCTCTTTGGCTGGAAGGAATACTTTGATAGTAGAAGGGAGTGAGGCAGGAGCCTCCAGGGATCATTCTCAAGTAACTGTAGAGGGTCTCTAAACTGCACTTAAGGGCCCAGTTAACTCTATGGCTTGGGGCTCACTGAGAGGGGAACATAAGTTGGAGCCAGAGCAGAATTAATTGCTCAAGACCAGAGGAGAAGCTGCAGCTACAATGGAAGGTCCTCCTTCTGTGTGCCCTCCCCACACAGCACTCCACCTTCCCTCAAAATAAAAAGGGAACATACAGTTAAAAAGAACCCATTGGAAAGGCCCAAGGGAGCTTGTTCAGGCCTTCCACCATGGGAGGAAAAAATGGGAAGGCATCATCTATGAACCAGAAAGCTGGTCTTTGGGAGACACCAGACCTACTGGCATTTTGATCTTGGACTTCCCAGTCTCCAGAACTGTGAGAAATACATTTCTGATATTTATAAGCTACCCAGTTTGTGATATTTTGTTATAGCACTTGTAGTGGAGTAAGACAGGTATATATGTGTACAAATAATGAAATTCAGCTTTAAAAAGGAAAGAAATCCCGACACATACCACAACATGTGTGAACCTTGAGCACATTATGTCAAGTCAAAAAAGCCAGTCACAAAAGGACAAATGTGTGATTTCACTTGAGATACCTAGAGGAGTAGATCCCTAGAGTAGGAAAGAGATACCTAGAGTAGCAAAATTCACAGAAATAGAAAGTGGAATGGTCGTTTCCAGGGGCTGCCCACAGGGGGAATGGGGAGTTGCTGTTTAATGGGTACAGTGTTTCAGTTTTTCAAGATGAAAGAGTTCTGGAGATTGGATGCACAATAATGTGAATATACTTAACACTACTGAACTGTGTATTTCAAAATGGGGCCAGGCATGGTGGCTTATGCCTGTAATCCCAGCACTTTGGGAGGCCAAGGTGGGCAGATCACTTGAGGGCAGGAGTTTCAGACCAGCCTGGCCAACATGGTGAAACCGCATCTCTACAAAAAATACAAATTAGCCAGGCATGGTGGCACGCATCTGTAATTCCAGCTACATGGGAGGCTGAGGCACGAGAATTGCTTAAACCCAGGAGGTGGAGGTTGCAGTGAGCCAAGATTGTGCCACTGCACTGCAGCCTGGGTGACGGAGTGAGACTCTGTCTCAAAAATAATAATAATAAAGGCCGGGCACTATGGCTCACGCCTGTAATCCTAACACTTTGGGAGGCCGAGGCAGGTGGATCACGTGGTCAGGAGTTTGAGACCAGCCTGGCCAACCCCTGTCTCTATTAAAAATACAAAAGTTAGCTTGGCATGGTGATGGGTGCCTGTAATCCCAGCTACTCAGGAGACTGAGGCAGGAGAACCGTTTGAACCCAGAAGGCAGAGGTTGCAGTGAGCCAAGATCGTACCATTGCACTCCAGCCTGGGCAACAGGGCAAGACTCCTTATCAAATAATAATAATAATAATAATAATAATAATAATAATAATTTAAAAATGGCTAAGATGGTAAAATGTATGTTACGTATATTTTATCACATACACACACCAAAAAAAAAAAAAAAACTCTTTGGATTTGAGCATTCACAGAGCAGCTTCCTGACTCTCAGCACTGCAGAGAAGAAAGATGCTTGTCCAAGGCTGCACAACCTGTGTTACCACTGCCAGGAATGAAAATGTAAGATTGGCCCATTAAGTCATCACCAGGCACTGTGATGTGCCCACAGGCCCCAAGATGTGCTCACAGCACACCAGCAACTAGTTATCAAGGCACTGTACCTGTGAACATCTCAGCACAGCACCAAAGTGTTTTCTAGCAACTAGTAAAATAGCCAAAGCATGATCACGACCCATCTGAGACTTAGTACCTTAGGATCCCAGGCTCCACTTCAACCTGGAAATTCCCAGTTTATGGGTGATTTGACACACACTTTTGTTTTTAGTTGGCTGTTTCACTGAAGATGGAAGACCACTTACTGTGGATATTGTGGGGAGCAATGGTTTTCCCAAACTGTTTTAGCCATGGAACTCTTTCTTCAAATTGAAATCTCATGTGGAAGCCAAATACTTAAAACCTCAGGCCCATAGAATAGGCCCCTTCCTTTTTGATCCCTTAGGGTTTTGTCTTTAGCTCCATCTTGGAATGAAAGTGATGAGCTCTGTCTTACTGTTTCTGCAAACAGATACTCCACATGACCTGCCAGATGAGAGAGAGAGGGTCCTCCATGCACATGCCATGGAAAAATGAGCTGCCGCCAACCCACGCCGGAACCCCCTCACCTCCTTTCCCCTGGCTGACTCCACAGTGACTCTTTTGAAAATTTAAAGCTGTTCTTTTTCCTGATGAAATCGGGTAATTGTTCCAAAGTTCTAAAACGATAGGCAATGCAGCAGGTGTTGGGGTGGCAATTCGTACAATTTTGAGCACCATGTTTTGTACTTGGCTTCTCTGCGTTGCACAAGGGACTACACCTCGCTGACTAGGCCTCCAGAAAAAGAGTGATAAGAATGCTTTCTTGGCCAAGCATGGTCACTCACACCTGTAATCCTAGCACTTTGGGAGGCCAAGGCAGGTAGATCACTTGAGCCAGGAGCTCAAGACCAGTCTGGGCAACATAGCAAAACCCCATCTCTATAAAAATAAATAAATAAATAAATAAATAAATAAAGTTAAAAAATGCATTATCATTCCCTAACTCTCCCCTTCTCCCCTCGCTTCCCTTTAACCCTTTCATCCCTGGTGGGGTGGGGACCCTAACCATCTCCACACTTTCTCCTGGAGGCTCTCCCTCTCTTCACTGAAGTATCAATTCCTAACTCCTGAGGTCCCTCCCCATCCCCTGCAAATGGGATAGACTCCAGCAGCCTCCTGTGAATGTCCTGGGGCCTCTTTCGAGCCTGGGATAGACTCCAGCAGCCTCCTATGAATGTCCTGGGGCCTCTTTCGAGCCTGGCATCTGCTGCTTTAGGAAGCGAGGGAGGGTGCACCCTGGTCTCAAGGTCTTTGGACAACTTGAGGGCAGGGATAGAGAGAAGAAGTGTCCCTTTCTGAATACAGTTGTCTTTTTCTCAACCTTAACTCACCATCATGAGAATCCATCCCTTAAAACAACATTAACAGAATTCCTTGGCTGGTCATCAGAAGAGATTTATATTCCTCCCTTAACGTGGCTTTGACCTATCTGATACTGGGGGAAATGAGTAACCCTCGTTCATGAATGGTACTATGTCCAAATCTCTTCTCTATAATACCGTCTAGGATTCTTCCTCGGTCAGTGATACAGTTTGGCTGTATCCCCACCCAAATCTCAACTTGAATTGTATCTCCCAGAATTCCCACATGTTGTGGGAGGCACCCAGGGTAGGTAATTGAATCATGGGGGCCAGTCTTTCCTGTGCTAGTCTCATTATAGTGAATAAATTTCACAAAATCTGATGGGTTTATCAAGCGTTTCCGGTTTTGCTTCTCCCTAATTTTTCTCTTGTCGCTGCCAAGTAAGAAGTGCCTTTCGCCTCCTGCCATAATTCTGAGGCCTCCCCAGCCATGTGGAGCTGTGAGTCCAATTAAATCTCTTTTTCTTCCCAGTTTCAGGTATGTCTTTATCAGCAGCATGAAAATGGACTAACACAGTAAATTGGTACCAGTAGAGTGGGGCATTGCTGAAAAGATACCCAAAAATGTGGAAGCAACTTTGGAACTGGGTAACGGGCAGAGATTGGAATAGTTTGGAGGGCTCAGAAGAAGACAGACCTACCCTTAATCTGGTGGGCACAATCTAATCAGCTTCCAGTTAATATAAAGCAGGCAAAAAAATGTGAAAAGGTGAGATGGGCCTAGGCTCCCAGCCTACATCTTTCTCCTGTGATAGTTGCCTCCTGCCCTCAAACATCGGACTCCAAGTTCTTCAGTTTTGAGACTCCAGCTGGCTCTCCTTGCTCCTCAAGCTTGCAGACAGCCTATTGTGGGACCTTGAGTTCATGTAAGTTAATACTTAATAAACTCCCATATATATATATGTTCATATATATGTGTATATGTTCATATGTATGTGCATATATATACACATATATATGTTCTATTAGTTCTGTCCCTCTAGGAAACCCTGACTGATACAATCAGAGACCATGAAAGGGAAGGGATTTGTTTTGTTTGTTAGTTTTGTCTTAACTACCACTGTGAGATAAAAGTAGAGCTGGTCTCATTAAAATGGTGGGTGGGTAGTGGAATTCCCTGCCCTCTGAGCCCTCCACTCTGCTCCTGGCAAACCCCCTGAATAGGGTTGCTACATTTTGCAAATAAAAACACAGGACATCCAGTTAAATTGGAATTTAGGTAAACAATGAATAATATTTTAGTATACAGTAATTATGTCCCAAATATTGCATGAGACACCCCTACCCCTGAGACACCCCTGGGAACACCAGGACTCCACAAAGCACTAATTGAACCCACTGTTGCAGGCAATGTTGGTATCAATGAAGTAGGGGCTCAGGGTAGCTGACATCTAAGGTTCCTTCATCTCAAGGATTCTGTGATGCCTTATGTACCAATGCACTGAGGGAGGACACAGAACATGGGTCAAGTCATCGTCCCTCCTGGAAAGGGGCCCCCTCCTTCTCAAACCTCAGCTCCTGACTAAGCCCCTGACTGTGGCTGTGGGTGTGGTATTCTCTACTTTGGCTCAGGAGCCTCAAACCCTGACCCTTGCTCCTTCCTCATTCCCAACATGGCCTCCTGGCAGCACTTCCAGATGACCACCAATACTTGATAGTGGGCTCTGCCTCCAGCATCTCCATTACCTGCCCTCCAGTCTGGGACCCCTCCCTAGTTTTCAAGAGCCACCACCTGGCACCTCTAGTGAGTAGTGTGTAGCTAGGGCTTTGTGAGGACATCAGGTGCCCCCAGAGCAACACAGACCAACCCTGCCTTGCAACAGGAAGCCTCTGGCTCCCAGAATGAAAGTCCATGTCAGGAAAGTAAATGAAGGTTTCCCTTCCTAAAAGCAATCAGCCAAGATCACCACATGAGAGAGAGAACAGTTTAGTTTGGGCAAAGTCAGGTCTAACAGAGAGTGTATGTGATAAGCATCTCCTGGCTCAGTGAGGGATACAGGCCAAGGAGGAGGGAGGAGCCGGGCAGGGAACCCATGTAACCAGAAGACAACGAATGAGAGGAAATACAGCCTGAAACACAGGAATGTTTTCTAGCCTTGGTTCACCGGATGTGTTGAAGCAGGCTTGCAGTTAAAAAGATAAAGATGCTGACAAGAATGCTAGAGTCATCCTCCAACCTCATCTTTCTCTCAAACCTAAACACACAAAAAACAAGAAAAGAAATAGAAACATCAAAATTAACCTCTCCATTTCTGCCTCCTCTTAAAATACAAAAGGATCACATCTGGTTAATATCAGCACCAGGCACAGAGCATGGACGTAGATTAAGTAACTAGCAAATCACAGAGTAAATGGACAAATAAATGAAGGTAGCTCACCTGTTAGAACTCCTTCTACACTTAGAACCAGAATATCTGAGTTCAAATCCCAGCTCAGCTTCTATTGATGCTATGCCCTCGAGCAAGCGTTTGATCTCCCCAAAGCCTCAGGTTCCTTATCTATAAAATGGTGTTCACAACTGTGTCAACTTCACCAGACAGCAGTAAGGACAGAATGACATGATATAGCAGAAAGGGCATTTAAACTCTAAAGCTCTTTCTAAGTATTAAATATCACAAAATTCAACCCCTACCTTTAAGCAGCTTTCAATCTGGATCTGTGCTGTCCACTATGGGAGCCACCAGCCACATGTGCCTATTGAGCACTTGAAATATGGCTGATGCAAATTGACACACACTGTAAGTATAAAATGCACACTAGGGAGTATGTGTATTTTAACATTTAAAAATGTAAAACTATATTGTTAATATGTTTTATATGGAACACATGGTGAAATGATAATATTTTGATATATTGGGTCAAATAAAATACACTATTAAAGTATCTCCTGTTTCTTTTTACTTTTTTAGTGTGGCTACTAGAAAATTTAAAATTGCATTTGTGGCTCATATTATATTTCTATTGGACAGTGTGGGTCTAGATGGACCACAAGACATGGGCACACATGAAGTCAATGATAATACAGCAACCAAACAATAAGATGTCGAGAAGCACAGGTCAAGAGAGGTTCTCAACACTATCAGTGCTCAATGATTGGCTGACGATGGCAGTAATTTATTGATACACAAATACTGGCCAATCAGTGTGCCTTGAAATGCAAACTGATTATGTGTGTGTGTCTTTCAGTCTCCACAGGTCGGAAGAGCAAATATAAACATTTTGAACTTAAGCAGGCTTCAGGATCATCCAATCTAACATCTCATTTTTTTAAATGAGTAACCTCAGGTCCAGAGAAGACTGGGACTTAACCAAGATCACACAGCCCACAAATGACCCAGAGTATTTTCCATTAGACCACAGTGGGGTTTTTAGAGTTTTTCAAAGCTTTTTTATGAAGATTGTCAAAATAATATCTCATGATAATTCTGAGACATAACAACCATGTCCATGTTTGGCAGGTGAGGAAACTGAGGCTCTCAATGAGTAACCACATACAATCAGTTGCCTCTTTGAAGCCAGAGCCTTAACCCTTCACCCCATGCTCTGCCTCCCACCCCAGGCTTCCTCTCCAGATCCAGAGGATGGTCCGATAACACATAGCATCCCCCTTCCCTGATACCCCCACCGCCTCTTGCTCAGTACACGCCTCTGAGCATTCTTTAGCCTAATTAAATAATGGAACCACACTGATCCTTCCCTCCAAGTTCTGGGGGCACTGTTTCCTCTCCACTCCAGTTCTGCTTGGGAATGTTGACTTTGGAAAACGGCACTAAAAAAACTCCGGCTGCAATTTCCAAATCAGAAACAGCCTCTAAATCCTTATTCAGCAAAGGGTCAGAGACATTGGCAGGGTTGAGCCCATTTAGGCCATAGGAGCCTAGAACCTCTTCTCCCTATGAAGCCTCCAGAGACAAAAGAGTTATCAAAAGTCAGCTCAAATCTGGAAATAGGAATCCACTGGGTGTCCCAGGATTTGGAAACGAATCAAATAAAAGTCTCACCTTCTAGTCATTCCTGGTCCAATAGAGGAGATTTCCACAAGCAGTTGATGGGAATATGAAACAGAAGGACATAGGTATCACACTACGGGGGCCCAGAATAAGGAGCCTCAAATCCAGATGGGCTTCCTGGAGGAGTGGGGTCTGTCCAAGGTCTTAGAGGATGGGAAGGACATCGTAGGCAAAGAAAGGAGGGATAGACCCTCCAGGCACAGAGAACAGAGATCCAAGGAAACCTCAGTCTTTGTGGACATGTGACAATGGCTTAGCTGCTCCTTTCTGGTGCTCTCCAAAGTCTTGCTGGGCCAAGTTTTTCAGCAGCAACACTAATTACTATTACTTTTTTTTTTTTTTTTTTTTTTTTTTTTTTTAGACAGAGTCTCGCTCCATCACCCAGACTGGAGTGCAGTGGCTCACTGCAACCTCTGCTTCCCAGGTTCAAGCAATTCTCCTGTCTCAGCCTCCCAAGTAGCTGGGACTACAAGAGCCTGCCACCATGCCCAGCTGATTTTTGTATTTTTAGTAGAGACAGGGTTTTACCTTGTTGGTCAGGCTGGTCTCAAACGCCTGACCTCAGGTGATCTACCCACCTCGGCCTCCCAAAGTCCTGGGATTACAGGGGTGAGCCACCACGCCCAGCCTACTATTACTATTAATTACTCCTTACCTCTCGGTAAGACTTCATTCCCATGCCCAATCTCATTGGATCCTCACAGGCACCCTGGGAGATAGGCTGGGCAAATGTCATTCTCTGGATCAGGAAAAAGAAACTGAGGCAAGCTAGTGCCGTGACTGGTATCACACAGCCATATTAAGGAGCACAGCCCAGGCATCACCAAGGGTTTCTTGCCCTTCCACCTCTGCCCTTTCCTTTCCATACAGTTCAGCAGCTGGGAATTCCAAGGCTCCATGGCTTTCCCTCTCCTCTCTTGTCTTAATGGAAACTCAGTCACTGCCAAGTACTGCCTATGGGGCATTTGCACATGGGGCTTTTCCCTATGGCTGTTTTCTCAAAGTCTCTATCTTATCTCTTAAGGTGCTTCTTTTATCTCTCACAACACCTAGAACAGTGCTGGGCACACAATAGGTATGAGTGGGCTTGTGGGT
The DNA here is from genome assembly GCF_028885625.2 of Pongo pygmaeus. Classification (NCBI taxonomy): domain Eukaryota; kingdom Metazoa; phylum Chordata; class Mammalia; order Primates; family Hominidae; genus Pongo; species Pongo pygmaeus. The sequence goes on along the minus strand of NC_072385.2, from coordinate 88,436,555 downwards.
TCATTGATAGGTACACCCAGTGCAGAAGCAGTGTCACTAGGGAAAGGATAGGCTAGAAAAGGATTTTGGGTATGATCGTCACCACCTCAATTCATAGATACTTGCTTTGGAGGTCTTTAAGGAACAGGACTAGCTCCTGTCATCTCCTCACTTATGCCCTTAACCTGCCTACAGACATCTTCCTACTGTCTATCCATGTCTTTTATTATACTCGACCCACTTGCCTCCCAGATACTTTTCTTTTTCTTTCTTTTTTCTTTGAGATGGAGTCTTACTCTGTCGCCCAGGCTGGAGTGCAGTGGCATGATCTTGGCTCACTGCAACCTCCAACTCTTTGGTTCAAGCGATTCTCCTGCCTCAGCCTCCTGAGTAGCTGGGGATACAACTGCCGGCCACCACGCCGGCTATTTTTTGTATTTTAAGTAGAGACAGGGTTTCACCACGTTGGCCAGGCTGGTCTCAAACTCCTGACCTCAAGTGATCTGCCCGCCTCGGCCTCCCAAAGTGCTGGGATTACAGGCGTGAGCCACCATGCTGCCCCCAGATATTTTGACTTTTGGGCTAGTGCAAAAACACCAGTCCATTTATCATCTATATGTTGGGCACTGGGGCACAGGAGATGTGTGTGCATGGAAGCTGTGGGTGTGTTGTGACAGGGACATGCACTGTCCACTAAGGCACAGGTGGCTACTGAGCTCTTGGATCATGGTAGTCTGAACTGGGATGTGAGGTAAGGGTAAAATACACACTGGATTTCAAAGACTTAGTTCAGAGAAAACAAAAAGAATGTAAAATAGCTGGTTAAAATTGAAGGCATGTTGAAATGATAATGTTTTAGACATACTGTGTAAAATAAAACATATTATTAAAATTAATTGCACGTGTTTCTTTTTACTTTTGTTAATGTGGCTACTAGAAAACATGAATACACACATGTGGCTCACATTATATTTCTATTAGACAGTGCTGACCCATAGAGGGGTCTAACCTGGAAAGCAGACAGACTCAGGGACAACTCATTCAAGTGGACCTGGAGTGGCAGGGGTGGTATCCCCCTCTAAGCCTTAGTCTCATGTGTCTTTCTCCATTGTCTCTACATTTGGTCCCTTAATCTGTCCAATCCAATAATGAACTATTTCTATCTCTCCTCTGCCAACCAATACAAATCCACTCATTTCAGAATGCAACTCAAGGGCACCCTTCCCCACACCTTCCTGTCCATGCATGCCCCTGAGTCTCTCTTCTGCTCACTGCTTATTTTGCTCAATTTCTGCCTTATTAGCCACAGCACAAAGCACCTGCCATAGGTCCCTCAACAATGACATGAGTAAATTGGTTGCAAAAAAGTGGGCAAATGAATGAGTAAAAAGTGTATGATGCAGATACAACCCCCCACCCCAGAGAGAGAGAGAGAGAGGGAGAGTCCTGTTTGCCTATTTTGTGTTTCTTTTTCATAGATACATGTCTTGTGTGTTTAACCAGTTATAAGACTTCTGCCTTACTACTTTAGTTAAGCCCTGGCCACACGGTTTTTATGTCAAATGCACAATACATTCTTGCAAGCTGATTAATTCCCTCTTTTTTCAAGGTCAAACCAGAGTCTCACCTTCTTCATAAAGTTTTTGTTGTCTCATTCCACACAGCTCTTCCTCCTAACTCCCATGGCTGGCAAGTCCTATGCTGTGTGACAAGTATGTCTTGGGTTTTGTTTTTAGTTGTTTCATGGGTGCGAATCCTGCGCTTCCTTTGACCCTGCTCCCACCCACATCCCTCGTGGACTGTAAACTTCTTTGAGGCCTGAAACTATCTTCACTTCAAGCTCTAGCACAGAGCCTAGCACACAGTCATTGTTCATTAAAGACCTGCTGGTTGGTTGTTTGGAGGACTGAGGGATCTACCCATAAGTGTCTTCAAAAGAGACGTTTTGGGGAAATTTGCTGCCTGGATTTCTGGCCCCTTCTTTCCAACTTCAACATTCAACTACGTCTCGTTAAACATAAAAATCAGCCAAATAAAAATAACTTCAAAGGGTGGCCCACCGGGGCTCCATGCACTGCCTGGCAATGGATTTCTCCCCAAGAATGAATCAATTGGTCTGCACAGTGAGGCCCTTCAGTCTGGGGCTTCAGAAAGGAGACTCTGGCCAGGAATTTCAGCAGAAGCAGGCACTGATTTAGACCTCCCTAATCTATATCAGCTCTTACACTAATAAGAATGGCTGTGAGAGGGCCCAGCAAGGGCTGGGGAGCCAGGCGGGTCTCAGGTGGTGCACTCCCAAACTCAAGCAAAACAAGACAAAGAGGTTAGGAAACTTCAGAACAATCACAGCACCTCTCTCTCTACCTACACAGAGCTCCACTAGGAAGAGCCCATAAATGCCAAAGGTTTGGTCCTTCTTGTCCACCAAGCCATCAGGCCAAAGCATAACCTCAGAGGACTCTACCTCCTGGGCCCTGCCCTCTGGCTTCCCAGAGGAGCCTCCTAGAGCTAGAGAGCCTCGGTGGCAGTCAACACCAAGAACACTGGGTGTGGGCTGCTTGGAAGGGGAGGAGAGATTTTTTTCTTTTGCAGTTGTGTCTGGTTTATTCACCCTCCTTACCACAAGACCATCCTGTTGAACATTCTTGAGGCAGAAACAAGAGACCACCTTGATATTTTGACTCTCTTAAATTTCCATAGGGCTATGGGTACCTTGCCCACAGCATCACAGCCCCAGGCATTGACAAAAATGTATATTTCATATAGGCAAATCCTAGGTGAGAGACCTAGAATTTGACCCACAGGTGCTCCCTGGACCTTCAGTGACCATTGTTGGAAACTGTTCAGTGAAGCTGGCCACAGCCCTGAAATCAAGCCTAATATCCTCTGACCTTCCCTGAGGGAGCATTAGGTCCCCTGCCCCTGGTCACAGATCCTACAAGGCCTGGCCTGGACCCCAAGGACCCTACAGAGTAGTTCTTATTCCAAGCTAAGCACCCCTTGTCTCTAGGACACCTCTCTCTTCGCCCAAGTAATCTCTTCCAGCCAGAACCTAAATAACCAGTTTGTTTCGCCAAATGTCACTGGGATAAGCCTTAGCAGCTGTCTCTAAGAGTTCTCTGTAGCGCAGCCTCTGAAGCGATTTTTGAGGGCTCATCCCTGACTCATTTTTCATTTTACCCAGGCCCTTAGAAGACTGCACAGCGTAAGTACCCACCTCCTCACCAGTTTGGAAACTCAAAGGCCGTGGCAGCCTCCAGACTTTGCCAGCATGTGGAGGTGGTGCTGTGGCTGTCCTAGCAGCCACCATAGCAGCCAGGTACCTGCAACTGACACATTCTGCCTGACAGTCCGCTCACCATTCTCACTCCCCTCCCCTCCGTGCCATCAGGGATCTGAGTCCTTGAGATTCCCCAGGAAGGCCAAGGTCCCAAAGCTGCTGGGACATTGGGATCCTTAGCCTTTCGTAGGGGTCATCGCTCTTCACTGTTGCCAGGGTCTTAGAAAGCCCTGGCGTGTGAGAGAAGGCCCTGCACTCAGAGAAAGGAACCTGGGGCTTTCATGTTGAGCTGAGCCCCATTCCTAGGAGCTAAGCAGAGGAAAGCGAGAGAACGAGCATCTCCCATGCTCCAGGAACCCTGCTTGGTGACTACACCTGTTATACTCTTGGCAGCACACAAGAGCTATCTGTCCTCTCTGTAAAGCCCTTGCTTTCAGATACCCCACTGGCTTTCTGGCAACATCTGTGGGTGTGCTGTGTACACAGTGTGTAAGCTGTAGTGGAAGAGGCAGGTTTGAGCTTACAGCCTCCATTCAAAGGGCTGCCAGCCTTCCCAGTTTGGCAAGACTCCAAATGGACTTCTGAACGGTTTCTGAGGCAACTAAGGTTAAGGAATTATTCATGCACCCTGAAAACTTGATTGACCTGGAAAGTTTCTGACTTCACTTGACCTTGCTCAGGCCTTTGCTCAGTGTCTAGGCACTATGGAGCTTCAGAGTTTCTTACCAAGAGCTCTGTGCTTTAGTTCCTCTTGGAGCTAAAGCGAGGCTTAGATCCCAGGAATGGCACATGACTGGTGGGTACATGCATCTGCTATGAACATCATCTGCCACATGCAAAAGCTGAGCATCATTAGGCTTGACTGCACATCATGCTTTAGAGCAGGAGTGTGTCTGCAAGTCTTGTATCCACCATCCTTTATACAGCCAGGGATACTGTAAGTGCTTACAAAGGACCTGCTGATTGATAACATATCAGCCTCTAAATGAATTTAGAGGTACAAGGGCACCCAATACAGCCCCTGTTGGCCATGAGATGTGCTGCACTGGGGCCCCCAGATGCTCATGGGGGCCAAGCCAATAGGCAGCGTGGGCAACAAGGCTTCCCATGTAGGTGTCAGGAGAGCAAGAATGAGGGCTGTCAGGAGGTCCAGATGCAGGCATCCAGCATGACCTGGAAGGCTGCTGAGCCCCGGAGCAGATCCAGGCAGCTATGGATCCAGCATCAGAAAGGCCTGTCTGACAAAACAGGCATGTAAACTCACCCAAGAGTGCTGCACTGATCCCAGGGACCACTACATAGCGAGTCCGAGGCTCCAGATGAATCAGGTTCTCCATGAGGGGAGCAGGGCAGAGACTGAAGCTCAGCAGATCATCCAGGCTCAAGTACTGAGCAGAATCTTGGAAGAGATGGCCTGATGCTGAAGGGCTTGTCCAGAGCCTCTAAGCTGCAGCAGCTGAGTCCAAGCATCTAGGTAGAGCTGAGCTCAAGGCATCGTTCACGGCCACAACAGGAAAGTGACAGGAACACGGTGTCAGGGCCTCAGCTTATCACCGCAACAGCCAAGTAGAAGCCACAGAACAATGTCTAACTGTAAGGGAGGCAAGAAACTAAATGCATCACCCATGATGTGCCTTCATTGATAACCCCGAGAAAGACAAGCCCAGGCCAGCCATCCCACTAACAGCCTTACTTTCTAATGCATGCAAAAGCCCTGCGTGCCTACAGCCTGAACCTCCTCAAGCCCAATTTCTTGAATGCGCAGACCACTTCAGCCCATGCCATTTGCCTGTGTGTGCTCACCTACTTCAAGCATCAGGAGGTGTGTGTTTACATTCCCTATTGTCCTCATAGGCATTTCTATTGAAGTTATATTTTTCTAAAATTTTATTGCCGGTGAAAGAAAGGCATAAATGTGCAGAGTGGAATTACTGACACATTCAGGATATACGAGGGACATTAAAGGCACTATTAGGATTTGATGACAGCTGCCAAGAATCTTTTCTATAATCATAAATGCGATAAGCACGAAGCAATGAAGACAACATGAAAAAACCTGGCACCAGCCAGGGGCAGGTGTTTCCCCTGCTGCAGTTAATGACCCTGTGGGAGCCTGCTGCAGACTGGAAACACGTGCAGGCGCCCCCGAGGCCCAGGGTTCAGGGGGCTGGGGAACCGAGGGGTAGCTCACTCATTCTCCACGTCCATTCTTACCTACACACATTTTCCTGGCTGACCCCCCGGGCATGGAGAGCATCCCCTCCTGTGCTTTCATCTCCCGGAATCCCTGCCAGCCTTCCCAGCATCAGCTGGAGCCCTCTTGCTCCCAAGCGACTGACTTAACTTCTCCACTCCAAGTCTGCACTTGGCTCACCTTGCCTCCGGCTGCACTCACAGTCTCGGTGGGTCTTGAGTGCTTGGATAGCTGGGGCATTCCCTGGCCCTGAGGTGGGGCGTACTCTGCTCATTCAGGAAAATATTTTACTAGGCTCTTATGAGCTGCACATGGGAGATCACTCGGTGAGCAAGACAGGCCACACTACCTCTACTGTGGTCTATCTTCCAGCTACCTGTCCTTTCCTTCCAAAAGTATTCCATTTCAAAACCTTCAAGCAAATTCTCATTAATGACACACCCTGCTCTGTTATTCTCTCAGTGGAGACACTCAAGGGAGCAGCCTGGGGCTAAGACATCTCCATCTTCCTCTCCAGACAGCTTGCAGCTCTGCAGAGGGGACTCTAGCTTCATGGCACTCATGAACATGCGGATCAATCCAAGAGTCAGGAGAAATGACACCCCAAGTTTTAAGCCTCTTGTTTTACTGTGGATTCTTGAGCTGGAGTTTTCCCCCAAGCTCGGAAATAAACATGGTGGAGATCCACAGGCACCAATATTTGGGAGGGAGGGGCTTAATGTGGAAGTCCTTGGGCAACCTAATACCCAGGGGCATTCTGGGAAATCAGTGGGAGGCAGGAAAACCTCCTTGGGGTTTTCCGTCAGCTGATGTTACCTGCACTCACCCCAGGACTGCTCTCCTGCTGCCATCATACCAGGCTCAACCCTTCCCACCTGCCCGGATGATTCCTGGTTAACCTCAACCCAACACAATCTTATCTACGGCACTCATTTGCTGCCTCGTCTCTAAAAGCTGTAGCCTCTCTATGCCTCCATTTCCTCAACTCTGAAATGGAGATAACAGCAGTGCTTGCTTTTGGACGGTTGTGAGGATTAAATGATCTGAGCTAGTCCATGTGAAGCTTCTGGATCAGTGACTGACACAGAGCAAGTGCCCATTGGACGTCAGCTGTTGCAGTTGGTATTATTATCAGCATCGTTATGCTCCTGCCTGAGAGAGTTCAGGATTTTCTGTGGTCAGTTACCTTTTATGTGCAATCTAGGGTCCTTGCGGGCCCATGGGGAGGGAGAGGGAGCTGGGACCACACAGAGCCCTATGTATTGGTACCACTGCTGCTGGCTCCCTTACAGGAGCACACACTGTGTGCCAGGGATGTCATCTATACAGGATTTCTCAAACTTTAGTGCATCTAAGAACCTGCCGGAGATCTGGCAAAAGCGCAGAACACTGGGCCACACCCTCAGACTTTCTGATTCAGTTTGCAATTCTCCCAGGTTCCCAGGCAATGCTGCTGCTGATGGTCCAGAGACCACACTTTGCAAACCACTGCTATAGGATGATGCAGGCATGAACTTTTCCACTTTGTCACAGCTGTATCCTCAGCACCCAGCACAGTGCCTGCACAAAGTAGGTCTCCAATAACCACTTGATGATGATTTGTGTGTGCCTCGCTTATTCTGTGATCGTCCGGCATGCTGCCTCCTGGCTCCAGGTAGTCACACCCTAGCTTGACAGGCATGCCATCTGACCTACCCCAGCCTCTGGGGGAAACCACCCCACCCCTGAACCACCTTAACATGCATCCAGCAGAGCTAGAGGGCAGTCCACACCTGGCCTGAGTGATGCTTCCAACTTTGCCATGCCCAGCCCAGGCTCTGCACAGCTGCCTGTCATGATTAACCCCTGACATTTCCAACACTGTTATTGGCCCCAAGACTGGAAGAAGCCAGAGGTGAAAAACAAGTGGAGAGGTTGGGCATGATGGAGCAGTCTGACCACAGAGATAGCCGCTTTTTGCCTTTCAACAACCCACAGACTCTTTCAGCTTCTTGTTTATTCCTCTTTACCCTTCCTTCCTTCCTTCTTTCCTTCCTTCCTTTCTCTTTTTCTTTCCTTCTTTCCTTTCTTTACTTCCTTTCTCTCTCTCCCTCTTTTTCTTTCTTTCTTTCTTTACTTCCTTTCTTTCTCTCCTTCTTTTCTTTTTTCTTTCTTTCTTTTTTTCTTTCTTTCCTTCTTCCTCTTTTCTTCTATCCTTTTGCTTGGCTTCCAGGCATTTTCTTTGTTTTTATCTTCTAAAATGTCTTTAACCATGACGAAGCACTCTCCCAAAACCAGTGATAAGCTTCAGAAGTTCCTGAGTGAAGGATATGTAGAACTCTCTTCACTATCATATTATTCTAACGTAAAGTTTAAAAAATATTTGGTAGAACTTCCTTGGGGCTGGCTGCCTAATCTGCCTAAATCACTCTTCTTTTCTCTCCCCACTTTCTTTCCCAAGAAAAGAAGATGTGACATAATTCTTTGCTGCTGAAGCAGCATTTCTCCAGGGGACTTGCTCCAACAAAAAGGGTGGTGTAGATCCCGCCCCACCCCCACCCAAAGAGAGAGCACCTCACGAAAATGTGATGAGTCTGTGGGGGGTGCTGTGTGTGGAAGTCCACAGGGGCCTAATTTGGGGTGCAGGATGGAGCCACGTTTCAAAGGGAGATTGGGAATCTTCTTCCCAGGGCAGGTGCAATGGAGGCTGCAGGCTGGTTCCACACTCCTTTGGAGCTACATCCTCCTAGGGTGTGCTGGGCCTTTAATTCAAGCAGAGAGGAACCCATGTAGCTGGGTATGTTTGTCAAAACTAAGAAATTAACACTAGTACATTACAATGAATTAAACTTTGTGTTTTATTTGGATTGCGCCAGTTTTTCCACGAAGGTCATTTTTTCTGTTTCAGGATCAGCTTGGCAAAATGGATGGTTTCAGTAATTCAGCAAGTTTGTTTGGAGAACTTGAGGTGCTTAAAATCATCATTAAGGAATCATGTCTTTAAAAAGCAAATGCTTTTTGATCTTAAGAAGTCTCAAACATACCACACTTCTGGGATGGGTGATGCCATGAATGTACCATCAAGCAAGAGGATTCCATTTTCTGTCATTTATGGAAATTTGAAGATCACAAGCAGCTATATTGGTGACACAGCATGACAAGAGTCTGTGACCTGCAAGGGAGGCTGGCAGACAGCTGGCACAGTGGGTGGAGGCGTAGCCCAGACAGACTCTTGTGTTCCCAGGCACACACGGCATTGCTGTACACTGGAGCACCTGAGGACCTGTGTCCTCATCCTGGCAGTGTCCCTCTCCAGGTAAGGGACTTAGAACTTCAGTGCCCCCTCTCTGCTCCTCAGTATCTTTGCCTGCACGATAAGGGGGTGGGCTGGGTGGTCTCCAGGCTCCCACCTGCTGCCTACTGCTTGCCATGCAGAATGGCCCAGAATCTGACAGACAAGGAGCAAGAACAGACATAGCCTAGGCGATCCCCGGGATGCCAGAAGGTGACTTCTTCAAACCTCATCTCCTGGGCCCCTACCAAGAGGTCTAGTATCAGAAGTCAAGTTCAGAGACAGGAAGCATGAGGACAATTCCACAATTAGGAGTTTTAAAGACACCTAGCTCCCTGTAGCCAGTATGACTTCCCTGCCTCCCTTTCCCCAAGCCCTTCCTCAGGTTATACCCAAGGCCACCAACAGCCACCACAGGTTGGCTTTTCTGTGGGCATGGGGAGGAAAAGTGGTTGGGGTAGGGGCATGTCTCAACACACAAGGCTGCCTGCTCTCTGCCTGTTAGGAGGATGTACCTCATGTGCCCATCTCCCTCATACCTCTAGACCTGGCAGAGGATGAAGCAGCAGCTTCCCCTGAGGGCTGGAGAGTTGCAAGGCAGAGCCCGGGGTGTGGCTGGAGCGGAACTATTGTGGGAGGCACCTCCAATGAACTTCTGCAGTGTTCCGTGGGTGTGAGTATGAGGCCCAAGGGGCAGGAACTACATAAAGGGTGCATGGCCCAAAATTCTACCACCAGAATGAACCAAGAGGACAGGCCTGCACTGGGCTAAGAGCCCATTCACGATGGGATGTGTTAGTCCCTTCTCTCTTAATTCTGGGGCTGGGCTCCTGGGCCTCCACAGGGAAAAGGCTCTTCTAGAGAAGTACATGGAGCATCCTGGGAATGAGCAGAAGGTCATCCAAGGGTAAGCTTTGAAGGACAACACCATGAGAATTTGTGAGTTCTAATGTTTTTTGTTGTTGTTATTTTTCTTTTCTTAAACATAGTACATACAGCCCAACTGCCTGCTGCATTTCTCTGATTTTTGTTACCATAATTTAAAAGGCTTGGGGCTTCCTGGGTATATAGGAAAAGCAAACAGTTTTTCTCTATATTCTCAATATTTCTGACACCAAATATGTAAGTGATTTCCCACACCAAACACTTCTCCAATTCTCTGCAGACAACAAATGGGTGTCCCACAGTTCCATTCAGCTCTAACACTATCTACTTGGAGTTAGTGAGGGATCCACAAGTTAAGAACTCATAAGATGCCCCCACTTCAGATGCCAACTGCAAGCCCCAACTTGCCACCTGTACTTCTGACCCACGACTGGCTATAAACTGGGGTTCCCACAACCCCTTTTGCTTGATAATTTCTTACAACAGCTCACAGAACACAGGGGAACACATTTACCAGTTTATTCTATCCTAGAGGATAGATAAAAACACAGATGAGCTGCCAGAAGGGGAGATGCATAGGGCAAGGGCTGGAGGGTCCCCAGCATAGGAGCTTCTGTTCCAGTGGAGTTGGGGGGCACCACCCTCCTGGTTCATGGATGTGTTCACCTGCACAGAATCCCTCCACACCCTGTGCTTTAGGGATTTTTATGGAGGCTTCATCACAAAGGTATAATCAATTATTAATTTAATATCCAACTCCTCTCCCCTCCCTGGGGATGGGGGTGGGGCCGAATGTTCCGAGCCTCTGATCATGTGTGGTCTTTCTAGTGACCAACCCCCATCCAGGGGCCCACCAAGAGTCACCTCATTAGAACAAAAGATGCACCTATTATCCAGGAAATTCCAAGGGATTTAGGAGCTCTGTGTCAGGAACCAAGGTCAAAGACTAAATATTAGAACAAAAGATGCTCCTAGCACCACTATCACTTAGGAAATTACAAGGGTTTTAGGAGGTCGGTGCCAGGAACTAGGGGCAGAGACCAAAGGTTTATTCTTTATTATATCACACAGGGCCACACTGACTCCTGTGGTTAACAAGAACCACAGGTGTATATTTATCAGCTTGTGTGGAAATCTTCTGTGGGCTATTTCATTCTTCTTTTGCATCTCCCCACTATACTTCCCATCGTGTATTTGAATGAATGGTGCTCACCAATTTACTCCTGTGGGTTCCAATGACAGCAGTGGAGAATGAGAGGTTAAGTCCCAGAAAGAAGAGGCTGAAACTCAGAGCTGTTGGGCACCACCACAGCACCATAGGCATCTGTTCTATGGGTAAGATTTGTCAGGGTATGCTGAACTGAAAGCAGGACAATCAACTCAGTGACTTGACAGTGCTCTTTTAGATCAAGAAAAAGCATTCGCGTGTGTGTGTGTGTGTGTGTGCGCGCGCACACGTGTGCACCTGTGGCCTGTGCCTGTGTGTGTTTTCTAATCCTCCTTCAAGGAAAATGAGAAAGAGAAGAAAAAAAGGAAAAAACAAAAACAAAAAAACTCCAACGTTCTCTTAAGCTTGAGAGTGGCCAACTGCATTCCTCAACCGCAAGTGTATGAAATGTTTCTGTTTGGGTGGTTTCCTTGAGGAGAAAAGAAGAAACAGCTTCTCTCCATCTATTTATAGTGTCTCTGAGATTGTCCACAATCATGGGACCCTTGACATTAATCCACTCTTGTCCCTGGCTCCTAGCAGGAAGAGCCTCAGCCTGAAATCACTGCAGGTTTCAGACAATATGCTCCTGGAAGTCTGCACCCACACAGCATCAACTTTTGCATCAAACATCCCCAAAACGAGTAGGAAGAGTCCTGCAAGCTGGCAGTAGAGGCAGAGAAAACCTAGGGCTGAAACCAATTGGGATCCCGGGAGTCCTTGGCCAAGATGGAACATGATTCACTAGGGACAATTCTCAAAGGGTGCAAGCCCAGGCCCCACTACCATGGTTCCTTTTGATAGGACCCAAGGCATCTGCACTTTACAGAAATGTCTCAGTGATTCCAGTGTGTTACCAGCGTCACCATACACAACTGAACAGTACTAGGCAGCCTCATGGCCCTCTCTAGTTAGAACCACTGGTTTTGACCCAGCAAGGCAAGTAGCTTCTATGCAGAAACGTATTTGTATAGGATGGATAAGGGTATGATGACCATTTACCAGCAATGGGAATAGTCATTGTCATTTCTATCTAAGGTCATGGAGAGGGTGGTAAGGAGAGCTTGGGGGCGGGTATGTGCAGGCCACACCACCCAGGAACAGCTCAAAATATTAACCTGTGGCATATCAACCAGTCAGCAGGGTTCTGCCCAGGATTGACGGACCCAGAGAATCTGAGGCTCTTGAACTCTTTAGAGGAGTGTCAGATTTTCTTTTCTCTCTCTTTTTTCCCCTAAGTACAAGCCTCAAAATATAATCTACCGAAATTTAGGAGGAATGATCGAGAAGACATACTGCTTATTATCAATAACCAGCTAAACTCTTCAGCCAACTAGACAAATTGGTGATTAAGAGTGTGGATGCTGGGCCAGGCGCAGTGGCTCATGCCTGTAATCCCAGCACTTTGGGAGGCCGAGGCGGATGGATCACGAGGTCAGGAGATCGAGACCATCCTGGCTAACATGTTGAAACCCCATCTCTACTAAAAATACAAAAAAAAAAAATTAGCCAGGCGTGGTGGCAGGTGCCTGTAGTCCCAGCTACTCGGGAGGCTGAGGCAGGAGAATGGCGTGAGCCCTGGAGGCAGAGCTTGCAGTGAGCCAAGATCGCACCACTGCACTCCAGCCTAGGTGACAAAGCGAGACTCCATCTCAAAAAAAAAAGAAAGAAAGAAAGAAAGAAAGAGTGTGGATGCTGGTACCAGACTGCCTGGTTCAAATCCCAGCACAACAACTTACTGTCATCTTGCACAAGTTAATCTCTCTGAGCCTCAGTTTCCCTATTTATAAAAAAGAGATAAAAGTAGTACCTACCTCAGAAGGTTGTTGTTGTGAAGAGTCACTTAGATAATGTATGCACAAAGTGCTTAGAACAGTGCCTGGCCCAGAGTGCTGAAAACAATGTTAATTATTGTTATTACTGGGGGCACAGTTCTCAAAATTTCTGTCAGTCATTCTCAGGCATCAAGCCCTGAAAAATCAGGATCCAAGGGGACTCTCCCAGGACCCCTGATGGCGGTAGCAAAGTAAAGATGCTCCCTCTTCCAGCCCTTTGGAGGGCCTTAGAAAGAGATTGGGTTAAGAAGCTTCTGGATGGGGCTGGTTGAGAAAATTATGATACATTAAAATGATGCAATGTGATGTGGTTATGAAAAATAATGGTGAGCATATATGAATATACATGGAAGCTGTCACTCTCCAGTGACTCCAGGCTGTTTATCAGATGGGTGCTCAGGTGTTCATGGGCGGTCACCTGGGGACAGTCATTCTCCTCAAGTCTCCTTTCCCCTCTTCAGGTGAAGACCTTTCCCCTCTGCCAGGACAGGTCGAGGTTACCTGCAACTAGGGGCTCACCAGCCACCATTCCTGGCCAGGGCTGGGGCAGGGTCTTGTCCCCTCTCCCAGCTGTCAAAGACAGGTACATCTGACATAATGTGCAACTTTGGGAACCAGGATTTTCCTGAGAGACACCTCTTTCTTCTTCCTCTAACAAAGCTCTTCCAGGTGACCCACGCTTAAAATCCAGGTACGGAACTTGCACCAGCTAATAGCATGGGAAAAGGCTTGGCTGCATGTACACATGTGTGCAGGGGGTGACTCCAACTGAGTGTCTGCTCAAATGTGGTTATCTCTGATAGAGGAGTGGAGAGACTATTCATGAGTCTCCTCAGTTCATCCTTCCCAGAGCGTCCTCAGTGCATCCTCCCCCGAGTATCCTCAATCCATCCTCTCCGAGTCCCCTCAGTCCATCCTTCCGTGAGTCCTCTCAGTCCATCCTCTCCGAGTATCCTCAGTCCATCCTCCCCCGAGTCTTCTCAGTCCGTCCTCCGCAAGTCCCCTCAGTCCATCCTTCCCCGAGTCTTCTCAGTCCATCCTCCGCGAGTATCCTCAGTCCATCCTTCCCTGAGTCTTCTCAGTCCATCCTCCGCGAGTATCCTCAGTCCATCCTCCCCCGAGTCCCCTCAGTCCATCCTCCCCCGAGTCCGCTCAGTCCATCCTCTCCCGAGTATCCTCAGTCCATCCTCCGTGAGTATCCTCAGTCCATCCTCCGTGAATATCCTCAGTCCATTTTCCCCAGAGTCCCCTCAGTCCATCCTCCCCCGAGTCCCCTCAGTCCATCCTCTCCGAGTATCCTCAGTCCATCCTCCCCCGAGTATCCTCAGTCCATCCTCCCCCGAGTCCGCTCAGTCCATCCCCCCACGAGTCCCCTCAGTCCATCCTTCCCCGAGTCCCCTCAGTCCATCCTCCCCCGAGTCCCCTCAGTCCATCCTCCCCCGAGTCCGCTCAGTCCATCCTCCCCCGAGTATCCTCAGTCCATCCTCCGCGAGTATCCTCAGTCCATCCTCCGCGAATATCCTCAGTCCATTTTCCCCAGAGTCCCCTCAGTCCATCCTCCCCCGAGTCCCTTCAGTCTATCTTCTCCGAGTATCCTGAGTCCATCCTCCCCCGAGTCCCCTCAGTGCATCCTCCCCCGAGTTTCCTCAGTCCATCCTCCCCCAAGTCCGTTCAGCCCATTCTCCCTCAAGCTCCCTCAGTCCATTCTTCACCTGAACCGCCTCAGTCCTTTCTTCTTGGATGCCCCTCAGCTGACCCCTCTCTTTGTCCCCTCTGTACCTCCTGCCCTGAGATGCAGCAGTACCTCCAGAAGTGTTTTTATGTGTCACCACCTCCTCCGCCTCACAATCCTTCATTGGGCGACAAAACAAAGAGGATAAGCAAGAGGATCTGAGCCTTGCTCAATCTGCCCTGCCCTGGGCAGGAGACATGGTTTACTTGTTTTGGTGAGCTGGCCAGCTGTGAGCTGTTTGTTTGTGGGCTGTGGGATTAGGACTGGACTGTTTTCCTTACTGAGTTGGTGGAGTGGGTTGAGCGGAAGGATTCCAGGCTTAGGATGCCCAGGGCCTCGCCTTTGCTGTCACCTCTCACTGCTGCTTGGGGTCTTAGCTCCAATGAGAAATGTTGGGGATGCTGTTTTTCAGGGCAGGGCAGCTCTCTGGACACAGGTAACTAGGTATCCCCCCTGCCCAAGGGCCTAAAACACTCGTAGTCTCTGGGGCTTTTCCCAGGAGTGGGAGTCTTGGAAAACTCAGAGGAAACAGGAAGGAGAACAGCTCCTGTCTCAGCCTTGGGCTCCCAGTTTAGGCTGCTCCTCCCCAAGGCCTGTCAAAAGCCATTTTCCTTCACCTCCCAGCAGATTCTCAGCATCCCCAGGACATGCAGTAAGTGGGGTCCTCAAAGGCTCTTTGATCTCCAATCCACGGGAGTGCCAGGCCATAAATATTATGTTACTACCCCCATCACTAGCCCTCCAGTGAGACAGTGTCTATGCTTTTAATTCGGACTTAGATTAACAATGGTTACATTCTTTTTAATGATTCCTCTGTCTGGGCTTTTCCTCTTAACTTGATTGAAAGTTCTTTTAGGATAGACACCATTTTCCCACAGGCAAAAACATAGGTTGAAAATTAACCATGTGTCCAAACACACTTGTTGAATGACTAGGCTGGCTGGATGGACGGACAAATAGACAGATGAATGAATGAACAGATGGCTGGCTGGATGGCAGACATCCTTCGCTGAGGTCTTCCCATAGCAGAAATAGTTTTTCTGTGCAATAATCTAACACATATTTACTTATTATTGCCAGCCACTGTTATGCATCCTTGAGATTCATCACAGTGAACAAAAACAAAACAAAACAAAATCCCTCCTTTTTGGAACTAATATTCCATTAAGAGAAAACTGTAAACAATAAATGTTTAAAATAAGTACACTGTAGGCCAGGTGCGGTGGCTCATGCCTGTAATCCCAGCACTTTGGGAGGCCAAGGCAGGCAGATCATTTGAGGTCAGCAGTTCGAGACCAGCCTGGCCAACATGGTGAAACCCCTGTCTCTACTAAAAAAAAATATATATATATATAATATATATTATATATACACACACACACACACACACACACACAAATTAGCCAGGTGTGGTGGCAGACACCTGTAATCCCAGCTACTCGGGAGGCTGAGGCAGGAGAATTTCTTGAACCCAGGAGGTGGAGGTTGCAGTGAGCTGAGATCGTGCCATCGTACTCCAGCCTGGGGGACAAGAGCGAGACTTCGTCTCAAAAATAAATAAATAAATAAGTACATTATGTAGACTGTCAGCAAGGGATAACTACCAAGGAAACAACAATAAATAGTAGAACAGGATAAGAAGGGTTAGGATTTGGGAGGAGGCAGTTTGTAGCTTATAGAGGAGTCAGAGTGGATCTCACTGAGATGGTAACATCTGAGCAGATTGGAGGGAAGGGAGATGGGGGATCATATGGCTGTTTGGGGAAGGAGTGCTCCAGGGAGTGAACAGGCAGTGAAAAGTTTTTAAAGTAGAGCTTGCCTGGTGTGTTTGAGGAACTGACTGCAGTGAGGTTAGTAGGCAGGAGCAGAGTAAACAAGGAGGGGAGAGTAGAAGGGGATGAGTTCTGAGAGGTAGGGCTGGGATGGGCTGGCAGATCCCACAAGGCCTTAGGGAAATAGAAAGCCACGGAAAGGTTTTGAGAAGAGGAGTAATACGATCTGATTTAAATTTTAAAAGCCTCCCTCTAGCTGCTTTGCAGAGGGACAAAGACGGAAGCAGTTAGGAGGGTACTGCATTAATCCAGGTGAGAAAGGATGGAAGTTCCAACCAGGATGGGAGCCAGGGAGGTGGAGAACTCAAGCTATTGAAAGGAGTTGCCAGCAAGTGAGATGGAGATGGCTATGAATGAAGGAGCTTCACTAGGTGGCAGTGGGCGTGGGGCAGATCAAGAGCTTAAGGTACCATCCAAGTAGGCATCCAAGTTGAGATCGAAGCCCAGATACATCAATTTAAATTGGTTGTCCGTGGTGTTTAATACACAAGGCCACGGGATTGAGTGAGATCACCAAAAGAATCAATATAAATAAAGAAGAGAAGAGGACTAAGGACTGAGCCCTAGGGAATATCAACCCTAAATGATCAAGGAGATGAGGAGGAACCAGCAAAGGAGACCAAGAAGGAGCAGCTTGTGAGACAGGAGGGAAACAAAGAGAGCCATGCTGTTCTGGAAGTCAAGTGAAGAATACACATCCTGGAGGAAAAAGGATCAACTGTGTCAAACAAAGCTGTTAGATCAACTAAGTTGAAGACTGAGACCTGACCCCCAGACCCAGCAATGTAAGGGTTGACAAGAGCAGGCTGTGGAGTATAGGCGCAAAAGGCTGGTTAGAGTAGGTCTAAGAGGCCAGGCACAGTGGCTCACGCTATAATTCCAGAACTTAGAAGCCAAGATTATGCCGTTGCACTCCAGCCTGGGCAACAAGAGCAAAACTCTGTTTCAAAACTAAATAAATGAATAAACAAACAGTGGGTCTAGGAGAAAATAGGAGGAAACAAACTGCAAGAATGAGCCCAGACAACTTTCTGGAGAAGTTTTGCAGCAAGTAAAAATCAAACAAAAAGTTGAAGGAGAAAATTTTGAAGGAAAGGTTCTTTTAAAATGGGAGAAGTAATCACATGCTTGTATGCTGGTGGGAATGATTCAGGAGAGAATGAACAATGAAGACGTGGGAGAGAAGCAGGCAATACTGTTGGAGCAATATCCTTGAGTAGGTGAGAAGGGATGAAATCCAGTGTGCAGGTGGAGAGGTTTGCTCTAGAGAGGGGCATGGAAAGTTCATCCCTGTTAGAGTCAAGGAAACAGAAGATACAAGGTCAGATGCTGGCCGGCGGGGAGTTGCGGTCTGAAGAGGGAAGGAGGTCATCTGCCAGGAGTGATATGGGGGGAAGGTGTTAGGGGTGTGAAGAGAGAAGGGATGGTGAGAAGTTGTCATCTAGGAGAATGGATGGACTCCGGGACAGAGTGTACGATGACCTGGCAGCAACTACAGGCCTCCTTGAAAATTGTGGGCCTGAATTTAAAGTGAGATCAGTCACAGGGTTGTATTTTTTTTCCACCAACAAGCATGGAGTAAATGGAGAGTTGGCTCTAACCATAGTTATGGTTTTGCCAAAACAGTACAACGAAATGAGAGGGAAAAGGGCGTCAAAGGGATACACAAGGGAGTGATTATGATAATTGACCATGGAATTTAAGTTGCATTCTAGTAAGAAGGGTTTCCATTTTAGTAAGTGGGAAAATGTGAGGTGTTTTACTTTGCCAAGAATGAACTGTAGATGGAAAAAGTCTGAGACTCACTGCCTGGAGCCATCATTAACTCGGTGACTCCCTGATGATTTAACGGAGGTGACCTGCCTCCCAAACTTGCTCTCATAATTGGCTGGCGAAGAGATATGATGTAGTAGATAAGTCAGCGGTGGAACAGGGAGATTACGAGCTGTCCTGTTTTACCAAACTTGCTGTTACGCTGCCCATGGAGCACGCCATTCGCCCAAAGACACAGTCCTCCCTGCCTCATCAGCAAGCCTGGCCTCACCGGGAGTAGCTCTAGCAATGTGTCTCAGCCAGGCCTTCAAACTCCTCCAACCTGGGCTGAAGGAGCTCTGCCAGGCAGCTGCCTGTCCCTATCCTCTGGCCTCCCTTCATATGGTTGGCCTTTCCCCACCCAGTCTGTTAGTCCTGTGATGGCAGCATCCACTCAGTTCACAGCCTTTGATTCCCAGAGATTTCTGATTCTCTTCTTCTGGCTTATAGGACCAAGTCCTTGGCTGCTCTGCCCTGCTACTCTTCCCCATTACTATCCCCCATGTAACATCCAAGCGGGGCCTCACCAGCCAGCCTCATTCCTACATATTCAGCCCTGGGATTGCCGACTCAGCCTTCCCCTACCACTGGCAGAGAGTCACCTCTAGGCCTGTGTCCAGAATCATGATGATAATAATAATAACAGTAGTAACTACCACAATGTAACCACTGAGATGAACCAGATCTACTTTGCTTCCTGCTACGCTCATGTTTCCAGAATGCAGCACAGAACCTTACACATTGTAGGTATTCAGTAAATGTCTGAGGAATAAAGGAATAGATAAGTACCATCTATCAAGTGTTTACTAAGCCCCAGAAAGGGCACCTAAGTCTTGTTCTCACATTACCTAATTTAATCCTCTAAACAAACTTTAGCAAGGGATAATACTGTCCTAATATTATGGGTGAGGAAATTGAGATGCTAAGGAACCATATAGCCAATAAATAACAGAAACAGATGTAAAACCCAGTTTTAGATGTCTTTCAAACCTACTACCATATACAAATCTAGCCTGTGAGTCCCCAAGGTCAGTCTGGCCCCACTAAGAACAGAACAAGAGATTACAAATCAGAGCCCCCTGGGCCAAAGCCCTAACCAGTCAAGCTACATCTCATGATGTGTTACATAGAAATGGCAAGCCGCTGGCTCCCAGAAATGTTTTGGTTCCCCCTCAGCTCTGGGAAGCCAGGCTCCAATGCATGACTGCCCAGTCCCCTCAGATAGCTCTGGACAGGGGGTACAAGCTGACCATCCAGAGCTTTGGCCAAGAACTCTAGAAATTCCTCCCACTGGTGACCACCTTCAGCCCCTCCCTTCCACAGCTGGACCACTGTGCATTCCAGGCAGATGTCTCAGACATGAGGTGGGATTTCAGTGATTTGGCAGGCTGAGTATCTGAAACAGATGAAAAGACTACTAGTCGTCCCCAAACATTCATTCTCTCTTTAATAATAGAACTTCCAATTTTAGATGGGTAAGTTCTGGGAAATAGAATGACACCAGAAGTCATGTGTACTTTTTCTAGATCCATGGTCCTTAACTAGGGGTGATTTTGCCTCCCAGAAGATATTTTACAATGTCTAGATATATTTGTCATTGTCACCACTGGTATCTAGTGGATAGAGGCCAGAGATGCTGCTAAACACTGACAGTGCACACTAAAGAGAGTTATCTGGCACAAAATGCCAGCAGCGTCGAGGCTGAGAAATTCAATTCTAGATCATATCCTTAAAAGGAATGCACACGGCCTCCTCTGGTTTTCTCCTCCTCTCCTCCAGGCTACAAGTTGAGGAAAGCTGGAGCAATCTCCTTGGACTTAGAAAATGGAAACTAGGCCAGGCGTGGTGGCTCACGCCTGTAATCCCAGCACTTTGGGAGGCCAAGGCGGGTGGATCACGAGGTTAGGAGATTGAGACCAACCTGACCAACATAGTGAAACCCCATCTCTACTAAAATACAAAAAATGAGCTTGGCGTGGTGACACGCACTTGTAGTCCCAGCTACTCAGGAGGCTGAGGCAGGGGAATCCCTTGAACTCAGGAGGCAGAGGTTGCAGTGAGCCGAGATCGTGCCACCGTACTCCAGTCTGGGTGACAACAGCAAAACTCTGTTTAAAAAAAAAAAAAAAGAAAAGGAAAAAAGAAAATGGAAACTACCTGCTTGGGGATGTCAGAACCATAATAACAGCCTTGGATGACCTACCTCTACTATTACCATGAAAGATAAATAATCTGCCTTGTATTTTGGGGTCCTTTTGTTATAGTAGCTTAGCCCATACCCCGATACAAGGGATTTTATGAGGCTAAATAGGATTTCAATTTAGCATAATTTAGTGTAATTCCTTTTTTTCTATCCCCTTTCTCTCTTACCCTTGCTTTTGGTAACACCCTGTGATGGGCAGAATAATGGCCCCCTAAAATGCCTCTGTCTTAATCTCTGGAACCTGTGAATATGTTAGGTTACATGGCAAGGGAGAATTAAGGTTACAGATGCAATTAAGGTTGCTAATCAGCTGATCTTAAACTAAGGAGGGTATCCCGATTACCTGAATTGCCCACTGCAATCACAAACATCCTTATAAGTGAAAGGGGGAGGCAAGAGAGGCAGAATCAAAGTGACGCAGCATGAGAAGGACTCAACTGGCCATTGCTGGCTTTGAAGATGAAAGGGAGCCACAAGCCAAGGAATGTAGGGAGCTGGAAAAGGCAAGAAAACGGCTTCTCCCCTGGAGCCTCCAGAAGGAACCAGCCCTGCAGTCACCTTGACTTTAGCCCAAAGAGACCCCTTTAGGACTTCTAACCTTCAGAACTGAAGGATAATCAAGTTATGTCATTTTAAGCACCAAGCAGTGTGGTGATTTGTTACAGCAGCCAGAGAAAGAGAATATTCATCGCCTTCTTTCTTTCTCCTTCCTCTTTCCTCTATACCTCTTTTCAGTCTAGCTTCTGGGGATCTATTCATTTTCTATGAAAGTCTGAGCCACTGTGTAGGAGAGGCCAAAGCCGTAGTTTGCCTATGTCTGGAGTCTCCTGGAAAGCCCTCACCAGCAGGATAGCCTGTGCACCTGCACATGGAAACAGCAGCCATGCTAGTCTGGAGCATGAGTTCTGTCCAGCAACTCATGAATTTGACTCTAATTTCTTTCATGATATGTTTTCAGAAACACAGATTTCATCAACATCCAAGATCCTGCAGTAAGGAGCCCAGGCTGCTCTTTATGAAACCCAGGTCATCACCACGTGGTCCGCTTTCCCAAAGGTGCTCTGCCCAAAGCCAAAGGGACCAGTAGGCAACAGCCATGCTAACTGTAGGCGGAATTAGCCAGCCCTGTAATTCCAAAGTGTTTAGCTTTGGAGCACAAAAAGTTAAACACCTTCTTGCAACACATTGTAAACATGTCAGTGTGTTTAACATGTTAACCATGCTCTGTTCTCCTGCCCATGTGTTTAGAAAAGAAACAGGTTATGATGTTTAACTAGTGAATAGATGTACGCGCTCATAGCGGCTAACACTTTCTAAACACTTGTGGATGCTTAAAATTATGATGTGTTTAAGATTCGAACACATTTGCTTTTCTACACTCTTAATCCAATGAGTGCTGGCTGCATTTTTTTTTCTAATTGCAAGGTTTTGTCCACCTTGCAAAGGCCAGTCTGCCATGATGAGTTCTAAGAGCTGTCAATTGCCCTTTTTAAAAAATTAGCATTTTCTTTGATACACGAATCCCCTTCTTGAGGAAAGTAATAACTAGGAGAGTATAAATAATAGTCATTCTTTAGAGGATGTTGAGAGTCCTATTCTGTTAGAAAATTTAAAGGGTTTTACTGGCATCAGCTGTGAGGTTTTACCAATTTCACCATATGGTTCAGAAAATGAAAACCAAAGAGGCTCCAAATCCTGCAAAGGCCACACAGAAGTGTATGGAGGAACTGGGGATAATACCAGGCCTCCAGGTGCTGCCCAGGCCTCTGCTTACTTGTCCTCTCTACCCAGTCTCCTCAAACCAGCAGCTGGAAAAGGCATTAAACACTGCCTTCCCCTTCCAAGCGTGGGCTCACCATTTGCAGTCATCCAGAGGGTTGTTTGGGGGTGGCTGTCCATCCAATCCTCTCTGTCCTGCTGTAACCTTTCTACCCTACACCTCCATACTCTTTTGCCTGATGATGCCAGTAATATTCTCTCCAATCTCCTTTATCTACTCTGTGTCTGCCCACTTCTCCATGCCCCCTTCTGACCACAGCCCCTCCTGTAAGTGGCCTCGAAATGGCCTCTCTCTCTGCCATCAGACACCCTCTCTAACCAACCTTATTTCTTGCCAATGTCTCCTTTCCCCTGTAGGTTCCAGCCACCCTGACCTTCTTTTAAGCTATTTCCTGCCTCAGGGCATTTCAATACGCTGTGAGAAAACCAATCTTTCCTCGGTTCTTGTCAACTAGCTGTTTTAAACAGCAATGCCTCCGGAAAGCTTTGCCTGACTATCCCACAACCCCCTCCAGCCCAGGTCATATCCCCCTTTTCTATCCCGACACTTTTTGCTTCTCCCCTTAGAGCTCTTAATTACCATTTATTTAGGTTTGCCTTCCCCCACTAGGCTAAATTTCCAATGAGGGCAGGGTCTAAGGCAGTCTTGTTCACTGTTGTATCCTGGGCACCCAATGCCTGACACGTAGTTAGCACCTAATGAATGTTTGTTGAATGGCCAATGGGACTTCCGGCTATCCAGTCAATCTTGGGGTAGTGGAAAGAAAGATTGCATTATGAGTTGAGGGCTGTGAGTGTGGTTTCCCACCTGGTGCAAGCTGTTTAATTTCTCTGACTCTCGATCTGTCTGCATGCCAGATGGGGAACTGGCTCAACTCAGCAAATGTTTATCAAGCTGGCCCCATGTATAAGGATGCTGATAGGCTCTCTCAGTGCCTGCAGAGATGAAAAACACAGTCCTGGCCATCAAGGGGCTTGTCGTTTAGTGTGTAAGATTAAGGGGCCAGGCGTGGTGGCTCACACCTGTAATCCCAGCACTTCAAGAGGCCGAGGTGGGCGGATCACAAGGTCAGGAGATCGAGACCATCCTGGCTAACGCAGTGAAACCCTGTCTCTACTAAAAATACAAAAATTAGCCAGGCGTGGCAGCGGGTGCCTGTAATCCCACCTATTCGGGAGGCTGAGGCAGGAGAATGGCGTGAACCCAGGAGGCGGAGCTTGCAGTGAGCGGAGATTGCGCCACTGCACTCCAGCCTGAGTGACAGAGCAAGACTCTGACTCAAAAAAAAAAAAGAAAAAAGATTAAGACTTCAACAAAAGTAACCACAATACAAGGCAAATTTGTTTTTTGTTTTTAGTTTATGTCTTCATTTATTTCATTATGCCATTAATTATCTCCCTGCAATATTTTGTAGTTTTTAGTGTACAGATTTTTTACATCTTTTTCAGCTGTATTCCTAAGTATTTTATATTTTCTAATGATATTTTAAATTGCACTATTCATAATTCTAATGTCCAATGATTCATTGTAAATACATAAACATACAATTAATTTGTATATGTTGATCTTGCATCCTGCAACCTTGTTAAACTTAGTGATTAGTTGTAGAATTTCTTTCTTTTAACTT
This sequence comes from Pongo pygmaeus, assembly GCF_028885625.2. Taxonomy (NCBI): domain Eukaryota; kingdom Metazoa; phylum Chordata; class Mammalia; order Primates; family Hominidae; genus Pongo; species Pongo pygmaeus. Next base: position 88,412,918 of record NC_072385.2, on the reverse strand, counting down.
TTAGGTTCAAGGGTACACGTGCAGGTTTGTTACGTAGGTAAGCTTGTGTCACAGGGGTTTGTCATACAGATTATTTCATCACCCTGGTATTAAGCCCAGTACCCATGAGTTATTTTTCCTGATCCTCTCCCTCCTCCCCACCACAGGACAAATTTGATAATGCTCTAAGATAATTTGAAAGGACTAGGGAATCCATAGAAGAAAGAACCTACCTCCAAGTGACACACTGAGAAGGCATAGGGGGAGGGACACCTGGGCAAACTTAGAACAGGCAGGACTTCAGCAAGCCAAAATGAGAGGGAATCCTTTCACTAATGCAGTAACATTAAAGACACAGAGATGGAGAAGCCTGAGAGAGGCTTGAGGAGCACCTAGGATCCAATGTAGCTGCCATGTAGGTTACAGAGGAGGAGATGAAACTGGAAAGGTTGATTGGAGACACATCAGGAGGTTTTGAAATGCCACTCAGGAGTTTGGAATAAACTATGCTGTAGGTGCTACTGGAGGACTGCGGGCAGGAGAGTAACCAATGAGAGCTACGCTTTAGGGTGGTTAATCCAATTTCCAGTACAAGAGGGATGATGTGTTAAGAGGCACGTGCAGCTATTCCGGAGAGAAGGGAGAAGGCAGATGGCAGTGAGAAAAGCAGCAAGAAGGGGAAGCTGAGCTCAAGGAGCTATCAAAGACAGAAGCAGCAGGACTGAGGAGCTGGCCAGATGAGCAGGCCAAGGGGAAGAGTGAAGCCCAGCGAGGATGCCAAGGGTGCAAGCTTGGACCATCAGGAACAAGATGGGATAACAAACAAAAACACAGGCCACCAGAGTAAGAGAAGCGGGTGGGGAACACATAGCATATTTCAGACACACTTACTGCAAGGCCCTGGTGAAGCCGTCAGTTGAAAACACTTGTAGGCAATGGGAAATGCAGGTCTTAAAACCAGAATGTGGATTAACACTTCCCAGCCTGGCCACAGGGCTACTGGGAAAATCAAAGGAGATGGTGAAGCAGAAGGTACGTTGGGATTTACAAGTCACCATGTACAGGTAAGGCATGACAATTTGTATTTTTATTACTGCTCCAAAATACATCTTAAATATCTCAGAAGCTGGGGATTGGTCTCTCTCAAATCTCTAATCTTAGAGATTAGAAACCTGAAATTATTCCCCGAGTGTTAAAACCAACCCATAAAGGAGCAGAATGGACGTCCTTGTAAGACAGAATGGCTTCAGGGCCAGCAGATAGTGGCAAAGACGCTGAACCATCCCTGTGGACACGGGAAAGGGAGAAACGTGGGGCATGACTGATGCTCACCCGAGTACTGTCTAGGGGCACAGAGGCAGGGGCACTTCCCTCTCTGGAATACCTACCCCTGTCACCACACAGGTCCTCATACCTAGGTGCAGAGACACACGTACATACATATTCCCAGTGCCTGGATTCTACCCCCAGAGATGCAGGCTGGCCTTCTGGTTTACACAGCAGCCCGTGCCTGTGAGAGTTTGGTTAATGTGAGTTATGTCATTCATGGCAAGCAAGGCTGAGCACTAGACGTTACACCAATGATTTGCCAAGTGAATGCCACTTGGTGGGCCCTTAAGGCACTTTAAGGAGACAAATGATCCTGGGCTTTCAAAACAATATTTTTTAAATACTTAACACCTATTTAGAGAAATAAAGGAGAAACTTATTTTTCAACAGTAATGAACATTCAACATATTTTCTTTAACAAAAATAATTCTAATTAATATAAAATAGAATTCCAGACACTGTATGTGCCATTAGCACTTCAGTGCATTTGGAACTGTCATTTTCCAGTTTTGGCATCACTCATAAATGGATAGCATTAGTCCCCTGCACTCACTGAAGTCTGAGGTAACATCCATGGATAATGTTACAAGGTCATATTGAAAATATGATTTATGATTTTTGTTCCTGGCTTTCCATTTTTCTGTAATTCCTTTGGAATCAGGTGGGTGGACGATTGGTTTCCTGAAGGCAGCCTCCCAGAGAGGGAGTTGGCCTTCTGCTGAGTTCCATGGCTCCTCTGCAGTTTTCTGAACCAGGTATCTTCTTGGGAGGTATATTAAAACGTTTAAATTTTAGATTATGAAATAAATCACTCATTTCCTGAGAACAGCATTACTCCATGCGTAATCCACTTTCAGAATTTCAGCTGGCTATGCCTGCTAGCTCTGGGCAACAGTCAGCTGGCTAGTCTCAGGACAGGTGAGGACACCCACAATTCATACCGTGCAACTCACAAATGTGAGTTACCTAAGCACTTGACGGATACAGGGTCAGTATAGTAGAGACTGTTTCCCATGACTGTTGAGTGCACTGTCTGTGAGGTCACAGTAGGCTTTGTTGTCCTCCTGGCACAGGAAGCCTGTACTTCTCAAGCCCCTTGGAGCAGGGCAGAGCCATATGCTGGGCTCTGGCCACAGGCTGAGAGAGGAAGTGACTCCAAGGCTGAGGCACTGATGAGCCCATGCACGGCTTTTTCTCTCCTTTCCTGTGCCTCATTGATTAAGAAGGTCATGTATTTTAGAAATACAGCTCTCATGGGTCCCTGAGTTGTTAAATGGAGGACCTTTGCTTTGGAGAGTTGCCAGAACTGGTGTAAGAAGTAAACCTGTGTGTAAGAACTTGGTATTTGAAGATTGTATATGGAAATGTGACCCCATGCCAGATTTTTCACTTATTTGGTGACATTTCTGCTCTTAGAATTGATTGGTGACTATATTAATTCTCTATTGCTGCTGTAACAAATTACCACAAACTTTGTGGCTTAAAACAATACAAATTTATTATTTTACAGTTGTGGAAGTCAGAAGCCCAAAATCAATCTCAATGGACTAAAGTCAAGGTGTTGGCAGGGCTAGTTCCCTCTGGAGGCCCTACGGGAGAATCCACTTTCTTGCCTTTTCTAACTTCTAGAGGTTGTCCACATTCCTTGGCTTGTGGCCCCTCCTCCATCTTCAAAGTCGCTAATGTAGCATCGTCAAATCTCTCTGGCTTCTGTTTCTGTAATCACATCCCCCTCTGTAACTTGGACTCTGTTGCCTCTCTCTTCTAAGGACCATTGTGATTATATTGGGCCCAGCCAGATAACCCAGGAAATCTCACCTGAAAATCCTTAACTGAATCACATCTGCAAAATCCTATTTGCTATGTAGGGAACATATTTACAAGTTCAGGGGATTCCATTGTGGATATCTTTGAGGGGCTACTATTCAGCCTTCCACAGTGACCCATGCATTTGCTTATCCAATTGATCTTTAATTCCATTCTGGTGAGATTTAGCCAGTAGCCAGATGGCCTTTCCCAAGTAATATTCCTCCATATTGCCTATAGCCATATAGCTTTTCTTTTGAAACACATCATTTCCACATATGAGAGCTGATTATGGGGAAATAATCCAAATGAAGATAAGCTTTATGCACAAAGATGGTTATGAAGGATTATGGATTTTGTTATAAGAAAAAAATTGGAAACATCTAAATGTGCAATGGTATAAGGAAATGTGCAAAGAAATTCTAGAACACCCCATGTGCAAATATTATGCAGCCATTATATTTATAACAAATGTTTATAACTCTGAAATGTTCTTTATACTAATTTTTAAAGCAAGTTACACATTTATATGATCTCAACACTGACAAAAACATATGTAGAGGAGAAAATTCTGCACATGTATACACCAAAATATCAATAGTGAGGTTGTTTTTTTTCTGGAGGGTATATATAACTTTAGTTTTCTTTTTCATACATCCGTTTTCTTAAATATCCACAAAAAACAAGGATGACTTTTGTAATCAGAAATCTCTGTTGATGATAATAGCAGGTCACCAAGGTAGATAGGAGTGATCTGGAAGTGCTGGATAATTCTGTTTATTAGGAAAGGTGCTGTATCCTCCATCTGTAAGCACCTAAGGACTGGGTGCTGAATGATTCCCCTTCTATGTGTGCTGGGACCCTAGGGCATCCCTTCTTTCAGGGCATTTGCCCTGAAGGAGCATCTAGGATTTCTCCAGAAGATACAGGAACCCACCACCCATTGGGCCATACTGGACAATGAGGTACAAAGTTGGAAACATCACATGGATGGTTCTCCTCAGCCTTCTGTTCAGTTCAGCAAGAAGATAATCGAAGAAAGGTCTTCAGTGTGAATATGAAAAAGTATACCATCCTCCAGGGTGGCCAGAGCCAAGGTTAAAAAAAAAAGAAAAAGAAAAAGAAAATATTGGGCCATAGCTCTTCACTGCAGAGAAGCAGTGCTGGTCTCAGACCACATCATCCCCAAGGTGAAAATGAGTGGCAGCCGGTGTGGTAGGAGTGGGAAAATGGGGACATTCAAAGACTGCCAGGGGAGGTGCAAACTAGTAAAAACAAAACATCCCTGTGGAGGGTAGCAGGGTCTGAATCAAATCAAATCACAAAAATGTCAGTTCCTGTGGCCCTGTATTTCCACTTGAAGAAATGTATCCTAAAATAAGAAAACTAAAAATCTAAATTCTCAGCTTTATGAGAGCCACACAGTAGATTATGCAACCATTAAAAATCATGCCCGAGTAGAATATTTAATAAAAAGAGATATTTATAATATATTGCTAAGTTTAAAAAGCAGAATATAAAATAGCAAATATAGCATAATCAACTTTCATAGCAAATAAATATGTAAATAGATGTTCCTAGCAAAAAGCCTGCTTATACTAAAATCATCAAATGTGATAGAATAACAGGTAATTTGCAGGGTTTTAGGGGAGCTTGGTGTGGGGAGGTATAGATCTCAGTTCTCTAAGTTTTCGGCATGAAGTGTGTATACCCTTAACATAGGGCTTTTGCTTCCAAAATAATCAGCCTAAAGTTCCTTCCATTGTTGGAACTCCTGTTCTGCTCCCTGGCAGAAACACCTTCATGTCCATTGTCCTCCTGGGCCACATCTGAGTGGCCACTGGAGAATATGAACTTTGAAGAACTACCTGGCTTTTGCAGGCCCTGTCCTGCTGTTGCAGGACTGGGTACCCAGGAATGGTTTTAAGGATTGAACAAGCTTTTTTAGGCCAAGATTATGGTTCTTTTGATAACATCATTTCTTCAAATACATTTGAAATACTTTTGTTTCTGGTCATTCCATATGTAAAAAGCTACCACTAAAGCTCTTGCCTATTCACAATGTTTAAACCTATAAACCGTTCTTTCACATACCGCCTGCTGAGCTCTGCCAGTGCTCATAGTTTTATGGTAACTATGTTGAGACCATCTGAAAGCATAGGTCTGGGTGGAAAGCAGCCCCCCTTAAGCCCACCTAGACCAGCAGGCTCCCTATCGCTGTATGGCAGAACACTAATTTTATCCTCTGCTAAGTCTATGACTTCTCAAATACCACTTACTCTTTGCTTCAGTTTCAGGTAGAGAAACAATTGGCTTTTTCAACCCAGCAAGGCTCCAAATTACTGAACTCTCGGTCAATTTAGACTCCAGGCTGCAGGCAAGAGAGCAGCACAAAGTCCCGTTCCTGCCCATCTGCTCTTGCAAACTAGCTCATGCTACCCTAACTTCACCGCATTCTTACCAGACTTCGTAAAAGCAACAAGATGCAATCCAACACACACCAAGAATCTGAATCTCTGTCATCATTTCCCTATTGCCACAAACCTCAGGCAGCATATGATCTCTCTTCAATGTCGGGCACAGTTTGATCAAATGTTTTGCTACACACAACAAGGGTCACTAAGCAATATCTGAGTCCTTGCTGACTGGCACCTCAAATTCTTTTTGGAACAAGACAGAGTATGTAGCAAAATATGCACATCCCAATGCATGATGACCGCTTCGAGAGTATCAACCTTCATTTGGCTGTGTGCATTCTGTAAACTTCGTTTTTAAATTGCCAGCCTCGGTTTCATATTAGTCACACTTAATAATTTCCTGCTCAATGTCCTTGGAAGGAGATCTTCTCCACATTTAAAAGCCTTTCTCAACAATTAGCAAAAAGTGAACATGGGTTTAGCTTGATTCATCATGTCATGTATTAAGGTGTCTGCACATAGCATGTAGGTGCAGCAATTCCTCATCAGATTCCAGTGAGATGTCTAAGGCTGATTTGATGACAGATATGGAAGCTCAACACTCAGGATAAAGTAATGTCTCCCAATCCCCAATATAGTTTGGATATTTTTTCCCTCCAAGCCTCATGTTGACATGTGATCCCCAATGTTGGAGGGGGTGGCTGGTGGGAGATGTTGGATCATGGGGGCAGATCTCTCATGAATAGCTTGGCACAATCCTCTTGGTAATGAGTGAGTTCTCATTCTATTAGTTCATGAAAGAGCTGGTTGTTTAAAGGAGCCTGGCAGCTCTCTTGCTCTCTCTCTCTTGCCATGTGACATGTCCGCTCCCCCTGTACCATATGCCATGACTAAAAGTTTCCTGAGGGCTCACCAGAAGCTGAACAGGTGCTGGTCCCATTCTTGCACAGCTTGCAGAACCGTAAGCCCCCCCCCCCGCCCAAAAAAAAAGCCTCTATTCTTCATTACTCTGTCTCAGGTATTCCCTTAGGGCAACATAAAACAGACAAATACATCCCCATTTCCCCAGTGCCTGACCAGAATGATGGTGTTTTTCCCCGTGGTTCTAGACAGGACATGGTGAGTTGGGCCCACCAACCCTGGTGAGTGAGACAACAGCTCTCTTTATGTGTCTGACCTGAGTCTACCAGCCCTTCTTCAATCAGCCCTTTTCTTAGTGATATGGCTGCAGGGAAGAGTCTGCTTTTTCCAAGACAAACAATCATACTAGTGACAACAGCTTTGCAAGTTTGGAGGAGTCAACCTGATTTAGTACTGTCATCTCCCTGGTGAGAACAGTTCTTCATAAAAGACCAATGTGGGGGGTGAGGTGGGTGAGGAGGAGGGGAAAATGAGCAGGCTGCCTTTGGAGTGTGACCTGTGTGTGCAGGTACATCACCAAAGCTCACTGCTCACAAGTCTCTCGTACCCCCTGCAGACTCCATAGTCCCCCATCAAGGTTCCTGTTCCATCACTGGAAACTTTAACCAGGTTACTCTTATAAGTGTCTCTGCCCAAATGGGACAGCTGGTTATGATGCAGGTGAACCCCAACATTGGGGCTTAGCCCAAGACGGTTCTTGGCTTCGCTCAGGAAATAATTCAAGCATGAGCCAACAGTGAAAGGAAGCAAGTTGATTTGAGCAACAGCATACAGCAAAATGGCTACTCCATAGACAGGGCAGGGCTATCCCACAGGCAGAGTAGCATTGGTGGATTGCTGGCTAGGTATATTTACCCCTACTCCTAATTACATGCTAAATAAGAGGTGGGTAATTCATGAACTTTCTGGAAAAGGGACGAGCAGTTCCCAGAAGCATATGAAGTCATTTCTGGGCATTGCCATGGCATTTATAAACTGTCACTGTGCTGGTGGGAGTATCTTGTAACATGCAAATGTGTTATAATTCCTAGTCCTTGCTGGTTGTGGACAGTTTCCTTGCTACATCAGCAGGGTCAGGAAAACAAGCCCTGCTGATCTCCTGGCTCAGTTAGGTTAGGGTCTAGGGGAGTGCTGTAGTGAAGACCCCAGGCACTAACCCATCCCCAGAACCTCCTCCTCCAGGCTCATTCCCTACTCATTCATTTGCCCATCTCCTGTGTTTGTTTGGTATCTATTTCAGCTCCTCTTCCTGGTTACAACATCCAGATAATGGCTCTCCCCACTCAGCTCAATCCCTGGGGCTCCTGCTGTTCACCATCCTTGAAGGGAGCAAACCCACCCATCACCAAATGCCTCAGAAGAGCTGCATCAACAGCTGCTTCCCAAGAGGCAGGGAGCGAGTGCTCAGAGAAAATTCTGGGTAGGGGTGAGGATGATGCCAAAGGTTAGCTCTGTTCCCACTGTGCTCATGACTCTCTGGGCAGTCATGATGCTTTGCCAGGTTCTCTTGGCATCAAACCCCTTTCTTCAGGTCCTGATCCAAAGCCCAGCCTTGAGGATGCTGCCTGTCTCAGATCCTGAGCTCCTTAGAAGGAGAAATGGGGCCATGCCCAGCACTGGGGCAGATGTAAAGAGCAGTTTAAAGACTATGGGGAAAAGGAGGAAGTAGAGGACAAGGGAAAGGGAGAAAGAAGAGGGGGACGAGGGAGAACGACAGTGCCTCCTCTATTCCAGCCTCCATGCCTTTGCTCATACTGAAACCTAAAGGGCCACCATGTACGATCTCCTCCCCACAAGCATTCCCATCCTCATTGCTCTCCCCTGCTGCTGGTCTCACATCTGTCACACAGCCTTGCCTCGCCTGTGCCCTCCCAACCCAGCCTGGGCTCACAGCCTGCAGCACTGTAGCTGTTTGCTGCATGTGTTTCAGGCTTGGGTCCACACTGCAAGCTGCTCCTCTCGCTCCCCTGTGGTGACTCACGGGCCCTCGCTGAAGCCTTGATTGATTGGGTGACAGGGTAGCCAGGGTCTGAGGCACCCTAGTGGCTCTTTGCAGAAGAAAAAGGAGTCCAGGGCACATTCCAAGCCCTGTCAACACTGGCTTAGCCTCTTAGTGGTGTAAAATCTCACGCCTGGGGTCCTGTAAGCTCCTGGTGCCAGCTGCAATTTTATTGGTGGTCTGACTTCAAAGGCCTCTCCTCCTGCATGGCTGAGCCAGGCAGGCTGCAGAGCAGAAGGCCTGTGCCCAGGGCACCAGGGAATTCCCCCAGGACCTGGACCCAGCCTCCTCTCCAACCTACACTGCCTCTTTCTTTTATAGTCACAAAAATCACTTTCCCAGCTCCCTTGGCAGCCAGAGCAGATGGAACTGCAGGCGAGGAACTGGCTTTCCTGGCTCAGTTTCTTAGGATACCGCTTTTCTTGATCTGTTTGTCCCAGATTTGCAGGTGAGACACTTCTAACCAAACATCTCTTCAATGTCCCAACTGGATAAGATACTTTTTTTTCCTCTAGAAAGCCCCAGCAGTGGAAAGACAGGAGGCTGGGGTGTGGTCTGGGTCATCCTGAGTACCCACTTGACATCTGTCTGCCTCATCTATCAAGGAGGGTGACACTGAGGCCTGGCCACTGCCTCACAGCTCTTTGGAGGTTAGAAGAGGTCAAGTCTTGGAAAACAGGCAGTGAAGCTCTCAAAGAGAAGGCACTGCTCAGTCCACACTGCTGGTGCCCCTCGCTGGCCGTCTTGACCCTCAATGAAGTGTTTAAGACACAGTGTCTGAATCTCAACTCTGACATTTCCCAGCTGCATGCCTTTGGGAGAATTACCCAACTCCTCTGGGCCTCCATGCACTCATGGGGATTAACTCATATTGGTGAAACACTTGAACAGACCCTGACACCTGGTAGGTGCTATAGAAATGTTTGCTATTGGTTTTTTTTGTTTGGTTTGGTTTTGAGACAGAGTCTCACTCTGTCGCCCAGGCTGGAGTGCAGCGGCATGATCTCGGCTCACTGCAACCTCCACCTCCAGGGTTCAAGCGATTCTCATGCCTCACCTCCCGAGTAGCTTAGGTTACAGGCGTGTAACATCCAGCTAATATTTTTTTGTATTTTTAGTAGAAACGGGCTTTTACCATGTCAGCCAGGCTGGTCTCAAACCCCTGACCTCAAGTGATCTGCCAGCCTCAGCCTCCCCAAGTGTTGGGATTACAGCTGTGAGCCACTGCACCCAGCCAGAAATGTTTGCTTTTGTTATTATTGCCACACATATGCCTCATCTTGCTCATTTATTCCACATGAATAGGATTTGTGTGCCAATGAGATGACAAGCTTCCTGTATCCTTTCCTCCCCAACACACACAGACACCCAGTCCAGCCTGGTGTGCTCAAGCAAGAGCAGCTCAGACCCTGCTCAGCCTTTTGCTTGTGAAGTAAGCTTGGGCAAATTATTAAACCCTTGCAATCCTGCATGCTCATTTATAAAAGGGAGCTAAGAATAACCTGCTTCACAGAGTGGCATAGAATTTACATGAAATTTAGATAAAGCTACTAGTAAATACCAGCAAAGCTCAGTGCCTGGCCTACTACAGGCACTTAATGAACGTATTAATGAATATTTGTAGTAGGCATTGAATGAATGTTTGTTCTCCCCGGTACTGGGCAAACAACAGCTCAGTAAACACTTGGCGGCTTCAGGTCAGTTCTGAAGAGCATGCGTTAAAGGTGGTGGTGGCATCAAGTGACCAGCCCCACCCTCCACTGCTGGCCACACCTTCCATAGTGACCACACTGAGAAAACACTTAGATGGACCGATGGGTGTGAATCCCTTGAGAACAAGGCTGCATCTTCTCTCTTGCACTTGCCAGCATCTGGCACAGCTGCGTATTAACCACACAAGACACAACTCCGGCAGTGGTGGCCCTGGATGTCTGAAATCCTGTCCAGAACATTGAGAGAAAGCCAAAGAAGGAAAGCTGCCCTCAAACATGCCCAGGATCTTGCTGGAGATGGAAACTAACAAGGATGGAAACATGACAGCAGAAAAATACAGACCAGTTTGAAGTCTGCCCACCTGGGAGTCAAGCCACATTGAAAATCAATAAGGCATCAAGGCCAGGAGCTCGGAGAGCCGACTGGATACCTGCGTGGGCCTCCTTTAAAGAGGGGAAAGCTTTGAAGTTGCAGATGACCAATAAAAATACAGCTGGCATTTACAGCTTCAACTCCTCCTGCTTTTGCTTTTCACCGTGTTGCTAAAGCTGCCTACAAAGCTGCTCCAGGCTGGAATCTTGGCCCAGGTCGACAGAGCCCATTCCCGTTCCATGGACAAGAACAGGGGCTCTTGGTGTCCTCTGGACAGGAATTGGTGATCAACTTTAGGCATGCTGGCAATTTCCCAGGACAACCCCGTCTTAGGTTCTGAACATCAGAGGCAATGGCTAAGGTCCCCCAAAGCACTTTGGTAAGTTCAGTTAGAAGCAGGCTAAGTGGTGGCCAGGATAAGCCTCAGAGAAGCTCATGCTCTTCTGGGATACCTTCGCTCTATTTAGTGTGTTTTCAGGTCTCCTGCCCATTCAGTGTTCCCTTTTCAATGCCTGTAACACCAGGAGGAGGAAGGGCCTTCTGGAATGAGCCCTTCCCCTCAAAGATGGAGCAATCCAGGTACAACAGGTTAGTCTAAAAGGGAAATGATAGTTACAGTGAGAGGGAGCTGGACCCTGATTCCCAGCCCAATGCCTAGGATTTAAGATGCTGAAGCTGGAGGCTCTTCTTTCTTCTCTCACTTCTCTATTTAGCACTCACAGGAAGCTCCAGGACCTTCCTCTTTCTTCAGTAAGCATAGAAAGGGTTCTCAGAACTAGGGGCTCCTGGCCCAGTCAGGGAGACAAGACTTAAAGCATAAAACATCCAGGCAAAAAGCTAAAAAGCAGACTCAGAATGAATGGAAGGTGTTATGCTATGCAACATATATGGGCAATGTCAGGCTTAATGACCAAGCTGAGCTAATGTCAATAAACAGAGAACTATTAGGAAATTCATTAATCAAGGTCTTGTTTATACTCCTATTTGTCAACCAAATTATTTGTTTGACTTGTGGCCTCCTTGGTTTATTATGGCCATTTCTGTCATCAGCAGAGCTGGGCTGCTGGAATTTCACACATAGGTAGTCCTGCCTCTGTCTTCAGCATGCTCCTGGTCAGCCTTCTCCCAGAATCACACCTCTCAGCAGGGGCCAAGGTCTGTCTTCAGTTAACAAATAACCATTCTTTATTATCCAGTGGTTTACCGGGCCTTAATTAATTGATTTGCTAATCGCTGTTTCCTGTTTCCAGGAATGAGCCCAGGAAGTTGACCTTTGAAGCACTCTCCTGCTCTTGGGGGCATGTCATCAGGAAGAAACTCCAGGCTGAAAACACAACTGCAAGGCCAACAGGCAGGGGAGCAGCTTTCTCAGGACACCTGAGGTCCTGCCCCACCTAGTCTTTACACACCATCTCTCACTGTCCTCCAGCCCCAACTGCACTTTGCCTTCCTCCTTCCTGAGCTCATGCTTGCCCCTCCTTCAGCATCTCCCTAGCCCCAGCCTGAAGGCCAACCTCCTCCAGAAAGCCTCTCCCTCACCACGAGGCCAGAAAGAGTCTGTCCTGTCTCTAGCTTCTGAGTTTCTTAGTCCCAATGACTGTCCCTGCTCCACTGACACCTTCCATACACAGCTTTGTGAGCTGTGCGTGTCTGTGGGTACCAGAGGGTAAGTTCAAGGGCCAGCTGACATCTACTGTCTCTACTGTCTCACAGATCTGCATCGGGTTTCCTTGGCCCCACTCCCCCACAGACACACATACAGGTACACACTCACACTTACACACACAACAATGGACCAATAGAGAGAACTTTATCAGTAAAATGTAACTATTTCATGACACCAGAAGCTATCTGTGTTTAAAGCCCTACCCCCAAAGCAAGTAGAGAATGACAATTATCTTGGTAAGGAACAAGGGACTTCCCACTTCCATCCCCCAAATTACACTAATTTCTGGAGTTTCCACCTTCTCTGAGCCAGTGCTTCCATTTGGGAAATAAATATGAAATGATTTCTCCATTCGAAGTGACACATCACAGGTTTCTAGGTAGCAGGCAGGGGAACCTGTCTCACAAAGGTAGACATCCTTTATGACTTTGAAGGGAAAAGGGCGAAGGGCCTTGTGGGGAGGTGGGAGTGAGGATCAGATTTCTCCAGAATCACTCGGAGTAATATCTATCCTCAGCAGCTGCCCTGTGGATTCTGACACATCTCAAAAAAGCAGGGGTCTGGAAAAAGCAGTCAGCATCTCTTACCTTCTGCAAAAAGCTACTGTGCAGACTGTTCCTTTGTAGTTTGGGCTTAAAGAAAAAAAATCAAACCATCTTGGAAAAATCAGAAAGCAGATGCGCCCATAATTGAACTTGGCAAGAGCAATAGAAACCTCGTTATGGGTGTTACAGGCACTCACACCTCAATTAACCTAGGGGGCGTGGGGCTGTTGGTTTCTCTGCACAGATGTCAGGGTGAGAGACCCTCATGGGCAGAAGACTTAGATACCCTGAGACTCCTTCTGAAACCAAGGACCTGGGATCCCCACCCAACCCTGGCCTAGGATCCTTCTCAGAGCTTCGGAGCCTCATGTCCAGGGTAGTCCGTGGACACGGGGCCACCTCTGGTGCACCCTGGGCTGCCTAGGCCAAGCCCACCCTGGAGTGGCAGGAGCCCAGCCTGTGACCAGCTCTGCACCCACAGCCACGACCTGGTGCCGAATTTTACTATCTGCCATTTACCATTCTGACGGGGAAAACAAATTTAAAACACCTGGAAATTTATGTCTCTGATGGGTCAGGTTGCACTGTTCCATTATATTAAATAATCCAGGCTGTGCGCTTCAAAGGCCGCCGGCCTCGGGAGGCCGCCAGGGCGCGGGGCCTTTGTTAGCGGTGGGGATGCGGGCAGCCCATGGCCCACCTGCGCCTGGGAGCGCCCCAGGGTGCTTGGGCCTGAAGGCCGGGGGTGGGGAAGAGGGTGGCCTTCAGAATCAGCCCCAGGCACTGGCATGTGCTCTTTCGGAGGCTTGCTTTCCCTTTCCCTGGACTGGGTATGACTCTCATCTGCACCGGCCTGGGTTCAGAAGGTGGAGGTTTCCTTTCTCACCTGGTCACTCACAGGCTCAGTGACGTGGGGCCCCAGTCTCCTCCTCTGTGTAACAGGACCTTAGTGGCAGGCAGCTCTGTTCGCGTGGCTGACGCCCCTCCCCAGCCCCATTCTGTGCCCTAGACTTACCAGGGGGGCTCAATTGACTCTGTTCAAACTGTCAGAAGCTCTGAAGGTCAAGGTGAGCACGAAGGGTTGAGAAGATTGGAATTTGGAGGAATGATCAAACTGCTTAGACTTGGGTGGCTAGTGGGGTCAGTAGCAGAAGCTGGGAGAACGCTCAGGAGGCTCTCGCTAAGCAAAGCTCTCAAGGCCAGGCTGGTCAAGAGCAACACTGATTTGGGGGAAGAAGGAGTTCCGCACCCTGGGACCATCCGGCGAGTGACCCTCACCCAGCACTGACACTGCAGGGGAGGTGGGAGGGCCAAGGGGCAGGGGTGAGGACTTGTGTCCCAGAAGCTGGGCAGGAAGGATAGGTGAGTTGTGCCTGGAGTCTGAAACCAACAGACTGGTTTAAGAACTCACATGAGGTCTTGGAAACTTCTAGAAAATGCTAGAAGATGGGATGGGAGCAGGCTCTGAGATGTTATCACCCTATGGTGAGGCCTGTGAAGCTTCTCAACATTTGTGCTACATCTATAAGATGGAGATGAAGCTTCCTGCTCCCTCTGCCTCACCGCACTGCTGCAAGGACCAGAGCGCACGTCTTCTGGAAGCACCTTGTAAACCTAAGATTCTGTAAATGAAGTCTTATTTTTGCAGTTGGGAAAAGGAAGTCTGGAGGAGGCTGGGAACATGGCAAACCCACAGCAGAAAGAGAAGACAGAGCTGGGTGTTCTCACTCCCAGCTCTGTGCTGCCCAGCTCCCGGTCCTGCCAGTCATCAAGGCTCCTGCCCCCTCCCCATGTCTCCTCTAATCCTCTAAGTGTATCATGGATCCTTCCCCAGGTCACTGGTGACACCCTGCTCAGCCACAGCACCAGAGAGGAGAGAAAACACCACAACAGTCTTCATAGAACTAAAAGACTTCCTAGAGCGCGCTTGCCCTTTGTTTTTATAGCTGCTGCTATGCGGATAAGAGTCACTAGTTCAGCTCATACTCAGGACCAACAGAACACTTCCAAAGGTGGCCCACCTCAGAGACTGGGACTCCAGAGGTCCGAGTGCCTCCGTCTAGCTGTGCTTTCTAGTGAACACGTTACTTCACCTCCCCTGGGCTCAGTCTTGTCACTTTGGCAATGAGGGCATTTGGCGGCATTCTCTGAAGCCACCCTACCCCCTTCAATGGTCTGGAACCTAAGCAGCACGTTTGAATCATCTGAGGAGCTTTTTAAAAATACCATGGCCTGGGCTCTGCCCCCAGAGGTTCTGATCTCATTGGTCTGGGATAGAACCTCAGGTGGTTCTCATGTGCGGGCAAGCTCGAGGACCCCTACACTAGTTGCTATGAGGATTTTATTCAGCAAACATCAAACCCCACACGGAGTGGTCCAGGGACCAGAACCTAGACATTCAGCAGGGAGCTCCTGTGAGTTTAACTTCCTCTCCTGGAATAAAAATTTTAAGAACTCAAAAAGCACAAAAGTTGATTTTTTTGGGGGGTCTCTTTTCAAATTATGACACTAAAGTTAGGCCACCATCAGTCATATATAGGTCAGAAGGGGGCCCAGTCCTGGCCTGGATGTTAGATAAGTTTATTGGCCACAGAGAGACTAAATCTTAAAGGACCCCCTTAGCAGAAGGAATCAGCAGCCAGCGTGGCCACTCGACTGCCTGACCCAGCCCCCCAAGGTGAAGAGGCCCTTTGAGCCTCCATGCAGCAGCCCTGCCAGGAGGCATCACAGACAGTGGTCTGTGATGTATCACCGTGGTCAACCATCCCTCCAAGCCTCAGGGCAGCCTTTGAACTGGGTTGCCCTGCCCACAGTGTGAAGCCAGTTCTCTGAACAGGCATGTCGGAGAATACTGCCAGAAAGTCACTCCTCGGGACCAAGTAGGGAAGGGCCTTAACGAGCAGCAAAAAGTTATCCATCAATGTGTTTAAAAGAAATCCTATGTTAACCCTTTTAAGGATACTAAATGGCAGATGTTGGTGCTTGAAGAGGCCTGGCCCAAACCGTCCCCACAGGCAGAATAGGTTCTCTTATCCCTATGTTACCTCTACAGTCAAAACCCAGAGGAAGAGCTGATCATGCGCTGCCCACCTAGTCTACTCCAGTGAAACAGGATCATTTCTAATTAGCCAGACTCTAAACAAATGGGTGCAATTGACATGCTGCGAATATTTTCCTTTCTTAAGTGATAATGATAATATTTTCCCTTTATTACGTGCTTGACTCCGATATGTTGCACAGGATGGCATTTCATAACCCCTTGAGAAAGTGAGGCAGGTATTCATGTCACTATTTTACAGATTAGGCGCCCAGCATAAGTTAATGCCAGGGCAAGAGCGTTTGTAAGCCAGGTCTCCTGGCTTATCCCCTCCTCACTTTACTATTAATTCTCTCCCCAGCTGCAATGAAGCTTACATAATCTGTGTGCTCAGCAATTTTGTTTTTAATTTAAAGGCATATGTTGTGTTCCCAATTATAATTAAAAAATGTAAAAGTATATTACGTTTAAAGTATGAACCCAAGTCTGAAAAAGTGTAAGTTATACTCATATAGAATAAAATTACCAAAATAAAATACATCAAAATATTAACCATGGTTATCTATGGATGTTGAGAATGTGGTTGACTTTCACTGTCTTTATTCTACCTTTCTATATATTTTGAGAGCTTTAAAATGAGCATGTGTTAACTTGGAATTTCAAAACAAGATGTTTCAAAAATTGAGTTTTGGTTCAGCAGACTGTGCAAGAATAAGCTTCTGTTGGCCCCATCTGCGTCATCATGAGTTTCAAAATGGCACTGATCCAGTTGGGAATGGCAATTACCAAGGGAGAGCCTGTAGTTTAGCACCCCAAGCAAAGCCCAAAATTAATGGCTGTTAGCCATCACAATGGCCAATTTATCAGGGATCACTCCAATTAGGATCGTCTCCATGACTTACAACACTAGCCCTCTGACTTCAGACAAGGCGCATCTGCAGCACAGCTGGAGCAGCTGGGTTGGAAAATCAATCACTGCCCAACAACTGTGCAACTGATGGCCCATCAATCAGAAACATAAGGCATTCACTCCATTTGTAAAACACATACATTTGCTTGCAAATCTGCAAATGCAATAAGCAGCCCAAGCAGCTCCAGCCCTGGAAAAATGGCAGCACCAGTCAATTTTGCCTGTAGAGAGTCACAGACTGTCAACCCCAATGAAGCACTCCCATTGCAAGAGTCCACAAAGACCCCTGGCCCCACACTCACTGGCCCTTAAAGCCCCTACAACCCACAGGACAGAGTTCTCCAGACATATTCAAGACCTGACAACAGTCATGCTTTAACTCCATGAGAATCCATCAGTGCTTGAATAATTTCTTTGAGATCTTCTAATTGTTCCTTCCTTCCTTCCTTCCTTCCTTCCTTCCTCCTCCTCATCCCTTTCTCCCTTTCTCCCTTCCTTCCTCTCTTCCTTTCTTTCTTCTAAAATTCAAACATCAAAGGAGAAATGTCTTTTCCCTAGGTCATGGTCAGAGGAAGACCTAGTTTGTAGAACTTAAATGCACACCTGCACACAAACCAATTTCTGGGGCAAATTTACTTTCTCGGTATCTAAAAACTTTGTTGCAAGGTCCACAGACAACATCACTCCATGCAGCATTTTAGATGCCCTCAGTAAATGTATTCAGAATAAATATATGAACAGAACATTTTATAGCCATAGCCGCCTCTGTTCCCTCCAGGACATCCTAACACTGCCTCACGATGTCTCCCTCATTTGCCTGTGGAGTAAGATGAACAGTCCTTGGCCTTTGGCCTGGCACCAGGGTGGAAAGATAGCCCAGCCAATATTCCTGATCCCTACCAAGACCGCTTAATATGTTCCTCTCCGAATAATACTAATGGTAAGTATAAGCATCATATATCACTTTGTGATTTATAGATAATCTCACTTGATCCTGAAAATCCTGCCAAATAAGCGTTATCATCGCCAAGACAGATGAGAAAACTGAAAGGGAACTAAGGGAGAAGAATATTTAATAAGGATCTATCAGTGATGTGTAGCACTGTGCTAAGTAGTTTTCCAATGTGAGATCATCCATTCTTTAGGAAACCCCTGAAGAAGGTAGCATGTAGATATTATTAGACCCAATTTATAGATGAGGAATTAAGACTCAAAAAGGAAGAAGAATCAGAGAGGTTGTAAGACATACCAAGGTCACATGGTAAGTGATGGAATGAACTTGGATTTAAACCTGAGACTTCTGACTCCAAATTCTCAAAACTTTCTGACTATAGTTTTGTGAATCCAAGTATGTTAGTGGCATAGTTCTTAAAGTCACATGAGCTTTCCTGGTTGGCTGATAACCTGAAGCTCAGGATTCCTTTTCTGGAGCAGAAGACTGGACCAGGAAAACCCCCAAACAGCCCAACCTGAAGTCCAAACTCAATCTTGGGGATAGCCCTCCATGACCCACCCTAGCCCAACTCAGCCCTGAGGCTAGAGCTCAGGGTTCTGGAGGCACCACTACATGAATCGCAAGTCCAGTGTCAGGCCAACTCCCCCATCCCTGTCCTCTCAGCCCGGAACTGCAGGCTCTGTTTGCTCCTGAGGGAATGCTTCCTGAAGCTCCAGGATCCTCCACCTGCACTGGTTTGGGAAAAGAAAGACCGAGCTGCCTCTGCCTATGTCTTTCAGAGCCTTTCCCTCTGTGAGCAGGGAGTGCATGCCATTGTGGGGGCAGGAGGGAGTGCTGCAATGGGCTCCACTCCTGTTCTGAGAAACTTGATAGTGGTGTTACTAATGCATCAGAAAACTCCAGGCAGCAGAACTAGACTGCCAAACCATATCGTGCTTGGGGGTGAGCTGCAAAATGAAGAGGCAAGCGGTACACAGGGAGCTTGGGTTCATGGGGCTCAGAAATCATACTCGTAGACAGCAGTTATTGAGCATTATTTACTTGTGCCAGGTGGAAGAGCAATCGAGCTTTTCCATATGGTTCCAAGGAAGGACCACAGGGAAGAAGCTAAAGGGAGACCCACCTCAGGTTGTAAAGGGAAGAACAAGGCTATGTAGAGATACAAAGGCTGTCTTGGTGGGTAGTGCATTTCTTGTCACTGGAGGTATTCAGACATGGTGTGGAAAAGCCCTTGCTGTGAGGCTATAGATAGAATCATGGATTAGGGCAGATGGTAAGATCTGAAGATCTTCAATATGCCTTTCAACAATGAGGTTTCTGTGATTCTACTTTGGTGCCGCAGCCTGGTAGCTCCTCTCTTCCATCCTTCAAACCAGGCATTTGCTGAACAAGGAGCAAGGTTGGCCCCCCCATACCAGGAAGGAGAGGAGCTGCGGAGCTGCTCGGCTGCTCAAGGCTGCTGTGCCACCCTTGGAGTCCAGGCACAGTGCACAGGGAAGTGGCTAGGGTGGGTTATGCAGAGCTAGCTATCCCCAAGACTGAGTTTGGACTTTAAGGAAAGCTACATCTATCAGGCCCTTCCTGCATTCCCTAATCTCACAAGCTGTTTGTAAAAACTCTCAGAGCCATGGTAGCTCTTTTTGGCATTTGCAATGAACACAGAATCCAAAACTACTTTCTGTTACTGAAATAAACCCTGATTCCCAAAGAAACAGGTCTTTTGGAAGGCATCGGATTCCTTCCCTTGCTATTGCCAATTGCTGTTTTTCTTTACTTTGTAACTTTCAGATTTCCCACAGTTTGCCACTGGAAAAAATGTGGAAACAGGGCTGTCACATGTTTGAGATGGAGAGCAAACTCCTGCTGGAAAAAATGAAATCTCCAACCTGGAGCCCCAAGCCTGAGTCAAACTTTCCACTGAATCAAGATCTCTACTTACAATTTGAGAGGCAAAATTAAGTTGTAATATTCCAGCAAATAGCTGCAGCCATTCAGAATGCTACTCCTGGCTTCTTGGCTGGATCACAAACCAATGCAGAGGCAAATTTAATTACCTGTCAGGAACTAAATAAAAGGTTTGCTTCATCTAATATTCCCAGTGTGCGGGACAGCTATGAAAACAGTCTGACGCTCAATCGATTTGTTGTTTACAGAGGCCCAAAGAGGCTCTGAGACACACAAGTGGGCTACTTGAAGCTTGCGCTAGTTTAAATATTCTTTAGTGTATTTGCCAACTGCTCCCTATTCCTGAGCTACACTCAAAGCCACTGCCTATCCCCAAGGGCTCTTCCATCTGTTCCTTAAAAATATTCCATGCTCTTTCCTTTCAGATGTCAAAAATGGCTGGTAAGGCAAGTCCCACTCCATTAGATTACCCACAGCAGAATGCTCATCTCCCGCAGAGAGAATCTGGCTTTCTGAGGTCCACTGCCTACTCAGCAAGAGTCCAGGCTGCCTTTTACCTCTAGCAGCATCGGCCATCAGGGAGTCAGGGCAGAAAGGACATTTTTGCACCAGGAAACTTTGATTAACAAGGCTAAGTTCGTATCCATTGCTCTAAACCTCAGTTTCCCCAACTGCAACCTGGGGAAACCTGCCCTGCCCACTCACAGGGTTGTAGTGAGCCTAAGTGTGATGATGAGCCCGAAAGACCTGGGCTGATGTAAGGAGGTGTTACTGCTGATTGATACGTGCAATGGCATTTCCTTGTCTGGAGTTGGAGATCCCAAGGCTGGGGAAGGAGCAATTTCTATCTTCATGGAAGTTGGAAATGGCAGCTGTGAGCAGCACACGGAGAACACAGAGGAAGGGCAGGGCCTGACTGTGATGGGAGATGGGCAGGACACAGCCAGCTCCCAACAAAGCTTCTCCTCCAAGGTTTTGCAGAAAGCAAAGTCAGCCCACAGAGCTGCTTGAGAGAGCCCACCCAACTTGTTTAAGGTAAGACCCTGAAGATGCTACAAAAGAAGCAGTTTGTTGGAAATGAAGGGCAAAATCAAGACTGGAGGCAGGAGCTTTAATGTTTTAGAATTATTTCTTCCCTGTGCCTAAAGTCAGAAGTATGGGTTTTTAGAGCAAGGACTCCATGTTGCTGTATCACTTGGACACGTTACTTAACGTTACTTAACTTCTCTGAGCCTCAGTTTCCTTACCTATAAAATGGATTTTGAAAAAAGTAAATAATCGTATAAGTGAAAATCATTATGTAAACAATTCTTGTACCGTGCTGGCTTCTGCCAGTTTTCACCTAGACGCCTGGAGGACCTTGGTAAATAAACGGACTCATCTGTCCTCACTCTATCCTCAAGAAGGTTGTTCCAAAAAGGGCAGTGTATTAGTCTGTTCTCACACTGCTATAAAGAGCTGCCCAAGACTGGGTAATGTTTAAAGAAAAGAGGTGTAATTGACTGGCAGTTCCGCATGGCTGGGGAGGCCTCAGGAAACTTACAATCATGGCGGAAGGAGAACAGGCACATATTATATGGCAGCAGGTGAGAGTGAGTGTGTTAAGCCCAGGGGGGATCTGCCGTTTATAAAACTATCAGATCTCGTGAGAACTCCCTCACTATCACAAGAGCAGCATGGGGGAAACTGCCCCGTGATCCAGTCACCTTCCATGAGGTCCCTCCCTCAACATGTGGAGATTATGGGGATTACAATTTGAGATGAGATTTGGGTGGTGACACAGAGCCAAACCATATCAGTCAGCTTGGTGCCACCCAGGAGACACTGCAGACCTAGGTCAGTCTCCTCAACTCTGGGTCACTGGGCCAAGGAGACTTTTTCAACATAAAGGCCCTAAGCTCTTGGCATGTATGTCCTGGAATTATGAAGCATGGATTAAAGCATGGGATCTCCCCATCCAGCCCCAAACCCTGACATCCAGGCACTATCACCACACCCAGCAGGGCTCCCAGGACCAGAAAGGCCTCCTGCCCCTTTCTTCACACCCCTTAAAGACAGGTGCTGGAAGGTGCCTGACACAGCTGGGCTGGGACCAAAGTCTGTGGCTTAGTCGCCTCTGCTGGCCCTTCTGTCATTGTAAGAGTCACAAGGGGCTCTATCCATATCCCCACCTCCTTGTCTCCCACAGATCAGCTTAAAGTGTACTTTCTCTGGCCACACTCCCTAAGCCCTAGAGGGGACTGAGCACAATTTCACTCATCACCTGGCCAAACTCAGGGAGGGTCAAGTCACCCCAGCACTCCAGCAATAGCTAAGGATGAGCCAGATGAAAGCTTTTGGAGAGCCTCTGGCTTCTTTTTCTAAGAGTAGGGTAAAGAAAGATGCTCCCTGCAGCATCTTCAATGATCTAATTATCAGGAAGACACCACATTTTAAATTTCTCTCCATGGTGGCTTTTTTCCAAGGCAGTGCTAATAAAATCTCTAACCCACGTGGAGCCCCCCCACTGCTCATCAACTATTAGCTGCCCTCAGGCTGTACCAGTCTGTTTATATTATAAATAAAGGCTGAAATATGCAGCTTGCTCGGTGCAGGCTCCTTGGGGGCCGTGGGGAGTGGAGCCAGCCCCCTCCACTGCCTGCCCACCCCAGGTTGGGGAGGGATAGCCCAGCAGAGGTTTTGCCTGAAGCCAGCTCCTTTGGACATTAACAAACCACTACAAGGACCTGCGATCCGTCCCTGGAATCCTGCTTTAATTATTTAGGAGGAAGAGTGTTTTCGCTTCCCCCAAGCTCTGCAGCCCCCCAGAGCCCCCAGAATCATTGTTCAATGCTTATTACTGCCGCAGGCCCGGGCACAGTGTTGCAGAGACCTCATTTCAATATTTACCACTTAGATCACTTAAGGGCTGTCAGCTTTAATAACATTTTATCAATTGGATACTTATATTATTCACGGCTTCATAAAAATACAAGACCTGCCTTAGCATTTCAATCATACCCGGACTAATTTCAGTGACTGCTCAGGGATTTCGTTTTTATTAACATTTAGATCCGCTGCGACTGATTCTCTTCCTGGACGCATAGCACATGAGGTGGCCACCGGCAGGCTGTGGGGGCGCGTGCGGAGCAATCTGCCCTGGGCATGTGGTCAGGGAAGGCACGGAGTTGACACGCCAAGAGGCCAGGCTGAGATCCCGCCCCATTTGTGTGAGCGTTCATGGTGGGTGGCCTGGCTCAGGGCTCTGCTAGGGGAAAACTCTCCCCCTCTAGCCTTTGACAATCTGTTCCCAGCCTGGCCTCCTTCCTCCCAGTCCTGGGGCTTGCAGCCACAGTGACTATCTCCTGGGCTCTGAAAAGCAGCGCTGTACTCCACAAGGCTCCGCCTGGAAGGCCTCCTACCTGTCTTCCACCTGCAGATCCCTACTAAGCCTTCCGGGCCCACCTCCAAGGTCACAGCCATGAAGCCCTCTCCTGCTGCCCAGGAGCCAGCAGCATGGTCGGGGCTCAGGGTATGTCTGTGGAGGGAATGGCAACCTCCTGGTCCTTCTGGTCACTTCCTGCCCAGATTCTGATGTCCCTTTCTCCCCCAGGCACCAGAGTTCTGGCCTTTCCTGAAGCCACCATCACACGCCACTCTCCCTTCCCCATCCCTCAGGGGCATGGCTTCGGAGCCTACTAGTAACTGCGAGGCAACTCCAGGCCTTTTGTCCACTGTCCATCTTGGCAACACGCCTTGGAGATGCTGTCCTTCTAGAGGAAACACCGCCTCGCCCAGCAGCTGCCACATCTTCAGGAGTGGCTCGCTCTCTCCTTTGCTGCTCCCGGGCCCCAGGGTCTTCTTCAGCGCCCTGTGGCCCTAGGCATGCTGCTGCGGCAGCTTCCTGCCTCCCTGGCCTTACCTGCTCCTTTGCTCTCCAGTCATTCTCCTCACAAAGGCCAAGTTTCTTTTACGTCACTCTCCTCTGGGAAGCTTTCAAGCTTCTTCAATAAATTTTTATTGCTCTCAGAACCAAATCAAAAGTCCCCCTCTCCCAACCCCTTGCCCTGTGTGCCCGCACCCTCTGGCCTCACCATGAAGCCTTTCCCCCACTCACAGTTGGCTGGCCATCCTGGTCTTTCAGGTTCTCAGTCCACCAAGTCTGTTTCCCCCAGCACCTTTGCAATGACAGCCCTCCCAGGAAGCCCTTCCCACGGCTCCCCACATGGCTCACGCTAGCCCCTGCTTCCATGTCACCTAAGAGAGACATTCCCCGATGCCCTAATGTGGGTTTTCCCTCCAGCCCTGTCATTCTCTGTCTTGGTCCCATTTGCTACCTCCATGGGACTGATCACCACTTGCAATTTTTAAACTTCTTTGTTGATTTGTTCTGCTCCATGAACTCAGAGACTGTAACTGGTGCATAGTAGTTGCTCAATAAAAATGAATTGACTGAATGAATGAATTTATCCACTTCCTTAATCCTTTTCCCTTATGAGAATTCTCCCCATCAGCATCTTTCCTTCTCACATCATCTTGACTGTCTGTGCTGATAAAGGGAGTTTGACTCCTATAGGCCACTCATGTCACTGGTAAATGTTCAGACTAGTGTTCATGGTCCACAGACAGGAGCACAGTAGTTGAGGACAACCTCCCTTGTCAGCTGTGCCTCAGTCTGTTCATCTGTAACTTGGGATTAGTATTATAATATCTACTTCATAGGGTCATTATGAGGATTAAATGAGTTAATATATGTAAAGTGCTTAGAACAGTGCCTGGCACATAGTAAGTGCACGATAAATGCCAACTATTATTATAGTAAGTTTAGAATGGCCATCCCCATTTCCTACAGAGAAAATTGTCCCCCAACACACACACATACACACGCACTCTATTTATCACACTCTGTGGGTCGCAGGGAGGTGATTTAATGAAGCTGTGACTCCCTCACTTCCCTGCAGTTGCTGTGAATGGCCTTGGGGTGGGGATGGGGTGGAGGTTGGGTGAATGCTTCCTGCCAGCTCTCCAGGCAGATCTTCACATTGAGGGGGACAGGCTTTCTTGCAAGAAGGTACTTCTCATTCCTGCCTACCATCCCAAGGTAGACTCCCTGAATCTCCATAGAAAAAGCCTATTCTTTGCAATAGAGACTTAAGGAAAGTCAATGTCCAATAACTGCTCCCAGGAGAGGATTGCCACAGCTGCATGCCCCAGGGGAGCAACCAGTGCTGCTGCAGGAAAGTAGATGGGGAAGCCTGGGGCTGGCCAGATTCCAATGTCCTTTTCTCTCCAGGCACCACTGCTGTCCTGGCTGGAGTCCTCTAAACAGAGGCAGATATTCCAGAGCTGCCAGGCTCCATTTGTGCCCCATAATCGGTACGGATTCTGTCAGTAAATTTGTCTATTGCTTGAAGCTTCTATTTCTGTTAAAGAGATGTTAAATGCCTCCCAGGTGACTGGGCTGCAAGGTTTCCAGTCTCCCAGGGGCTGTGTGGGGTGTGTGTGTGTCTGTGTGTCTGTGTGTCTGTGGTGGGGGAGCTATGTGAAGTAAGACCTATCCATTTTGACACCCTGAGTTGCCTGGGTTCTGTCCTCCCAAGTGTTCTAAATTGCAGGAGAAATTGCCCTGACAGAACCTCCTGCTGACAGACAGTGTCTTTTGTTACAGACGGAGGTGTTGATCCTTCTCTAATCAACAGCTTAATTAGGTCTGCCAAGATGAAAGAGCCATTTTTACTTTGGGAACTAATATTTATAGACAACCTTCTCCCCAACCCCTGCACTGGAGGTGTTAACAACTTGAGGGCTAAATCAAATAAAAATTATAAAACTCATTTCTTCACTCTACAAAAACCACTGGCAAACTCAGAACTCTGCAGACTGTAAGCTGCCCCATCGAGCAGCTTCATTCACTACCATAGAGCCCAGCACAGATTTTGGCACACGGTGGGCACTCAGGAAGAATTTGTTGAATCTTGAAAGAGTGGAGAGTCAGTTTGGTGGCTTCCTTCTCTAGCAGAAAACACTATGGTGTTGTGGTTAAGAGCTTGGCTTGAGAATTAGACAGTCCTGGAATTAAATCCTAGCAGTCTCACCACTCAGCTGTATGACCTTGGGCTAGTTGTTTAACATCTCTAAGCCTCAGTTTCCGTGGCTGCAAAATGGGACAATAATAATACCTATATTTAGGGCTGTTGCCCTTAAAGCCTGTATGTAGCACAGTCTTTGGCACAGAGAAGTTCCTTTAGTATTGGCTACTTGGAGCAGAGGTGGTAGCAGTAGGGGTAGAAGTGACAAGTAAACCTCAGAGCCTCTATTGTTATAGGAAGGTCTCTGGGTGGCTTTTAAGTTATCTTGTTTTATAGACTGCTCAGTCCTGTTGAGAATGTATTAGGCTTCCTTATTTTGGAAATGAAAATTAAAACCACAGTGAGATACTACTTCATACCCACCAGGCCAGCTATAATAAAGAAAACTGGAAAATAACAATGTTGGAGAGGATGTTGAAAAATTGGAACTCTCATACATTGATGGTGGGTACAATCAATGATGCAGCCAGTGTGGAAAATGATTGGGTGATTCCTTAAAAAATTCAGCATATAATTACCATATATCCAGCAATTCCACTCCTAAGTATATGTCTTATTTTGTTCAGGATGCTATAACAAAAATACCTTAGAATGGGTAATTTATAAACAGTAGACATTTATTGCTCACAGTTCTAGAGGCTGGGAAGTCCAAGATTAAAGTGCCAGCAGATTCCGTATCTGACAAGGGCCTATTTCTCATAGATGGATCCTTCTATGTGTCCTCACATGGCAGAAGGAGCAAGGGAGCTCCCTCAAGCCTCTTTTATAAGGGCGACGATCCCATTCATGACTGTGGACCCCTCATAACCTAATCACTCCCTAAAAGCTCTACCTGTTAATACCACCACAGTGGAGATCAGGTTTCAATACGATTTTTGAGGGACATAAACATTCCGACCACAGCAGTGTATGCTCCAAAGAATCAAAAATAGAGGCTCAAACAGATTCTTGTTCACCCATGTTCATAGCAGCGTTATTCACAATAATCAAAAAGTAAAAACAACCCAAATGTCTGTCAGTTGGTGAATAGAAAACAAAATGAAGTATATTTACACAATGGAATATTATTCAGTCATGAAGAGGAATGCAATTCTAACACATGCTATAACATGGATGAACCTTAAAAACATTCTACTAAGTAAAAGAGGCCAGACACAAAAGACTATTTGCTGTATGATTCCATTTACATGAAATATCTGGAACAAGTCCACAGAGACAGAAAGTAGATTAGTGGTTGCTATGGCTGCCCATTCCTCCTTAAGCTGGGGAGATATAGGAGAATGGCCTTGGGACGGGGATACGGTGGAGGTCAGGTGAATGCTTGCTCCTGGCTTGCTTGATAATGGGTATGGGGTTTCTTTTGGGGGTGATGGAAATGGAATTAGATAGTGGTGATGGTTGCACAACATAGTTAATATACTAAAACCTACCAAATTTTACACCTTAAATTTTACATTATGTGAATTATACCTCAATTTTAAAAAAAGAAAAAAGAATGTGTTGGGCTCCCAGTGGTTGACACTCAGCTCTCATTCCCATGGCACCCATGTACCCACTCCTGCAGGCGGCCTTCTTCATCAACTTGCTCTCTGGGACATGAACCAACAACTGTAGTCACAGCCCATACAGTATAAAACTTTCTCTAACACTTCACAATTTGCAAATCATCTTCCTATTTGATCCTTACAATAGCCATGAAGGCAGGTATTATTATCACTATTCTACAGATGTGGAAACTAAAATCCACAAATATGAAGCAAGTGGGTGAAGATCACCCAGCTAACAAGTGAAAGAGTTGGAACTGGAACGCAAGACTTCAAACCCCAACACTCTCTATTTTCCCTACTGATGATACACAATTTGTTCAACGGTGCTTTCAAATCATCACAACAGTGAGCTACTTCTGAACACAGGCCTGAGTTATCTCTGATTTTAGCCCTCAGCCTCATCTACAAAGGCAGCATTCTCGACCCTGTGAGTTGAGGGCCTCCAGAGCTCATGTCCCACAAGAAAGAGAAAAAGCTTCACATTCTGCACCTACAAAACAAGTCACTCAATTCCTGTTTCACCCAGGCAAGGAGTTGGCCTGCAGTACAAGTCAGTATTCAGCTGCCAGGTACCCCTCTGTAAGTCCTGCTGATTTTGACAGTGACTAAACACCTCAAGCAAGGAGCAGTAAAGAAGTCCCAGTTTTCACTCATTTCTGTCACCTTCCATAGTCTGCTGCATTTGGAAGAAGGCTTCTCATGAAGTTCAGAGTCTTTTACTATCAAGATGAATCAGGTGTTGGGGTCATCTAACCATCTGTGTCAAGAAGAAAAGGCCAGGCCGGGCACAGTGGCTCACGCCTGTAATCCCAGCACTTTGGGAGGCCAAAGCGGGCAGATCACCTGAGGTCGGGAGTTCGAGACCAGCCTGACCAACATGAAGAAACCCCGTCTCTACCAAAAATACAAAATTAGCCGGGTGTGGTGGCACATGCCTGTAATCCCAGCTACTCAGGAGGCTGAGGCATGAGAGTCACTTGAACCTGGGAGGCAGAGGTTGCGATGAGCTGAGATCGTGCCACTGCACTCCAGCCTGGGCAACAAGAGCGAAACTCTGTCTCAAAAAAAAAAAAAAAAAAAAAAAGGAAAAGTCCAGTTGCAAAGAAGCTGAGAAGAGTGAGGAGGGCTTTCCATTCCAGATGTTAGAGGAGTGAGAGAAAGGGAGGCAGAGGAGAACCAAGGAATAGAGTGGAGAATATGCAGTGTGTGAAGGGGACCATAAGGAGCCCAGCCTTCCCGGAGCAAGAAAGGCAAAGATGAGGCTGAGAGAGCAGGTGGGAGCCAGATTTCAAAGGCCATGGACAGCAGGCTAAAAGGGAGGCCCTCTCTAGCAGGCAGTGGGAAGCCACTGGAACTTCTTGAGTAGGAAACTGATATGAGAGTTCATATTAGCCTCCAAGATATAAGTTATCGATGTGGAAAAGCCATTAAAAAGAAAAAAACACCTGCTTATTTATGGGCCTTAGATGTAGTTTCTGCGGGTGCCCAAGAAAGACTTTAATGAGCAACCAAGTTGGTGTTTGGTTGCCTCATGAGGAATGGAACTAGGGAGGTGTATATGGAAATATGTACCCAATTTTTTAACTATGAGATGTTGGGGAAAGGTCCTAAAATCCCAATGCTCTCTTCTTCATTTGACTCCCCGGTACTTTGTTGAAATAGAAGCTGACCCCTTCAGAACTGGTCAGATTCAACGGATGCAAAAATAATGGCCTTCTTAAGGCTGAAAATGACCTTGAAGTCATTGATGCCTCCATGTGAAGCCCACGTTCTGAAGTAACATCCTTGCCAAACTGTTGTCCAGCTTTTGCCTGAACGCCTGGCAGTGACAGGGTTGTCACTGTCTACGGGGGTAACCTTCTCTCTCTTTAGAAATGTCTGGCTTTTAGAAACTATTTCTTTAGATAAAGTCAAAACCTGACTTCCTGTGACCTCCATTCATCGGCCTCATTCCACCTCTTGGGGCTGCTCAGAAACACATTTGCTCATTCTTGCACATGGCAGCTCTTCCATATTTTAAGCCTGCTGTTCATCCTCCATGCCTACTCAGTGAGTCTTCTCTTTGTATTTCTAATATGACACTGATTTGAAGCTCTAAACTATCCTAGTCATTTTGGTCCTTTCTCTTTTCTAACGATTCACTTTTCAGAGAAGGAAAAGTTCATATTCTGCATTTCCTCTGAGATACGCTGAACTTCTCCTCCATGAGTTAGCACAGCATAGGAAAATTCAGTAAAGAGATGGTTTTTCTCCTCCTCATCTCCCAAATGTTCCGTCTGTCTGGATGACAGCAGGGATGGGGACCTGGAACTAGACGCATCAGCTGGGATGTAGCTGCTTCTGAGGGGATGTCAAGTGTAACAGCAGAATGTGACATGAGTTAGTTAATGGGCACGAATTAGCAGGTGTGACATGGGTTAATAGGCGTGAGCTAGCCTGACAATGAAGGTCTCAAGGAGGGTCTCCCCATAGATCCAAAGATCGGACATCCAGGAACAAGCAATACCCCAAGAATCAAGCAGACAGTGGCACCAGGAAAGCTGCACAGCAAGTGGCCACACCTCAGGCCCAGGGCCCTCATCTTAAGGAAACTGGTATTCTGTGAAGGCCAACAGTTACAAGGATGCAGGCACAGAAAATTGAGCCCCAGATCTGGGTCTGGATGAGGGACTTTTCTTGGCCAGGTTGCATACCGGTTCTGATTAGTTGGCAGTGAGTCCTGGGGCCTGAGGCTAAACAAGATTCTGGTTCTACCTGCTCTTGCAACCTCATCTCTGCCCTTTTTGCTCCAGGAAGACTGGGCTCCTCATGGTTTCCACCACACACTTTGTATATTCTCCACTCTATTCCTTGGCTCTCCTCTGCCTTCTTTTCTCCCACGCCTCATCTCAACATCTGGAATGGAAAGTCCTCCTCACTCTTCTCAGCTTCTTTACGTCTGGCCTTTTCTTCTTGACTCAGCTGGTTGGATGCCCCTAACACTTGATTCACCTAAGACTCTAGGAATCTAAGACAAGATTCTAAGACTGATTCCAGAAAAAGACTTTAATGATTGATTACAAATGTCATCCCAGGCATAGGAGGGAAGAGTAATGGCTTGAATGGTTGAATATTTCCAAACCAGCAACAAGGTTTGCCTGTAGAACTGGGGCCAGGGTCAGAATGGGAAGAGAATCAAATGGTACCTGAAGTTATTGAGTCCTGATGCGGGACCGGAGTTGCATCAATTCCTCCTGCCGGAGGACAGGACTCATCTGCATAGAAGTGTATACCAGAATTTTAAACTACGAGATGTTGGGGAAAGTGCCTAAAATCCCAATGCTCTCTTCTTCATTTGACTCACCGGTACTTCATTGAAATAGAAGCTGACCTCCTTCAGAACTCATCAGATTCAATGGATGCAAAGATAATGGGCTTGTCCTTTTTTTCTTGGGATATACTTCTATATGGGGCAGACGGCAACATACTGAACCTGTAGGGGGTATGGGGGGAGAGACTGCCAAGGCTGGAAGATCAGGCAGGGCTCAACAACCACAGTCTTCAGGCCAAAATGAGCTTCTGGTCATTTATAAGTCCTCCAAATTGGAGTGATGCTTGACTTTCCTCAGTTTAAGTGGCAAAGTTATGCAATTGGGAAGCATTCTGCAGAAGCAATTGTTGCAGTGAACAAAAAGAGAATTCCAATTGTTTCAGGTCAACAAAACAAAACAAACAAACAAAAAAACTTACAAAAACCAGGGGGCAGGGAAGGGAGATGAAAGGAGGATGGAAATGGTAATAAAGAGAGTCATTTCCATGATAAGTAACTGGCAAAATACTTGAAATTTATTTATGTATATTTAAAAGCTTCATATCACTACTTGGAAGGTTAGCCTGCAATGGGAAACCTGTGATAGAAACTGATCGCGTTTTCTCTGAATGACTTTATTGTAAAAAGAAAATGTACATTCTTAATGAGGCAAAGGAAGGTGGGAGGACGGAACACAGCAAGAAGGAGGGCAGAGCATCCTGAGGTGTTTGGAGCCTGTAAAGACATTTGAGTAGTATTTTATGCAAATCTAATCAGTTCACAAATCAAATCACAATTATTTAACCCATTATCACTGGCCTAGAGTAATGCCAGGCATATTATTCTTATCAACCCCTCACCCTGTCAAGACCAGGAAAAAATACGAGTGTTTACTTTTATTATTATGCATCCTGTTATGAGCGCCACAGTTGCTAAGTGCATGCAGCACCTTTAACTAAAGAAACTAATTGCAAGCCACTTTCAATATCTCTTGTTTTTTAATTTAATGTCCTCAGAGAGATATAATTGGGCTGGAGGGAAGAATTTTCACTGAAGTCATGAATTTACTATATAAATACAAACAAGAAAGAAAGCTAATACAGTAAGGGAATATGGGATTAATTTTGAAATTGTCTGATTAGTGGATTGCTGCCCATCAATAATTGCCTTATATTTTCCCAAGGCCTTCTCTTTATTGGAGTCTGGCACCGCATCTGCCCACAGTCTGTCAATCAGCCTGTGCAGCTGGGAGGGTCTGGGGAGACCACAATTGGAAGCCTGCTGGGGCACCTTGTTAGACAAAGCAATATATCCCAGACGTGAAAACACTCCCATCTCAACTCAGCTGCTAACATCTTTACACTCAATCCTTCTGCCTTGGAGCAGGACCTCAATGTGACTAAGTCTGATTTTTAAAAAGGAAAAGAAAAAGTCACAACTGCCTGTTTACATGTATTTTACAGGCCTGGGCTCTACTGGAATTGGAGGTCAGAAATACCTTCCCCCTCTCAGTCGCTAAGTTGCCTAGTAACATCCTTGAGAAGAGCTCTGCAACAGCTGGAATTTTTAAAGCAACATTGGCATCACGGGGGACACCTAAACACGCTTCAGACATTTAAAAATTAAGAAATATGATCAGAAGGGCTATGAGCAAGTGCGCAGATGGTGGGTTTCTAACTTAATCAATGCCTAAGATCTGGAATGTTCCTTAAGCTCCAAGAACATTTCCCATCTATCCTCTCCAGGCCTGGTGCTCCCAGGTCCTTAAAGACTTGATCACAGAGAAGAGAGGAGGGTCCGTTGACCGAACTCACCATAAACATCTTTTCAAACCACATGCACACGTGCACGCACATGCACACACACACACACACACAAAGTTGCCGCCCTGCTAATGATATGTTTATGCCATGCCCATTTCCAGAAATATTTACGTCTCTCTACCTTGCCAGCAATCAGTCAAAATACACAAAAATGGATTTGCATGTAAAGATGCTTCATTTAGAAGACCAAAAATATGATAATAGAACAAAGATGGCCCAGAGCATGCTTTTTGTTTTGTTTTGTTTTGTTTTCTTATCTTCTACTGTTTTCCTTTTCTGTTTGGTAAGCTGAGCATTTGTTTTAAATTGGGATTTTGTCCTTGTGAGGTAGGAAATAAAATGATCTGGAGCCAAGGTCCCTAAACATGAGTTTATTAGTGTCAACCAAAAAGTGACTGAGGCAGATGTCAATTGATTTAGAGGCTGATTTGGCCAAGGTTGAGGACGCACCCAGGAAAGAGATACACGGGTCCCAGTAGGATCTGTGTCCTGCGCTTTTTCCAAAAAGGGTTTTGAGTACTTCGATAGTTAAAGAGGAGAGAGAGAAGGAAGTGGAGGAGGAAAGGAAAAAAAGGGGAGAGGGCAGGCAATGAAGCAAGTGGTCACATTCTTGTGAGGCTCTGATCGGCACTCAGTGAAGCTACATTTTACATGTGAGAAGAACGGAGTGGTGGGGAAGTCAAGCATGCATTCCTATCTTGCTCAGGAGATCTACATTCTACATGAGATAAAGTGAACATGTAAAGCTACAGCTGTTTGGGAGCAGAAGGAAGGTAGCTTTTTGCATGACTTAGTTCCCAAGCTTAACTTTCCCTTTGACATAGTGAGTTTGGGATCCTGAGATTTTATTTTCCTTTCACATTAGTCATTGAAAGGCAATTTCCTTTCCTCGTCACGGGGGCAGAGGTCTGAAGGACAGAGATAGCTGCTATCCAGGCCTGCGTGGTAAGAAAGCCAGCTCCTGGTACACCGAACGGCTCACATCCATGTTCACCACAGAAACCTTAGGAATCATCCATTCCTTCCTTCTACTTTCCATTTGGTTTCCAGCCTTGAAGTTGGTCACACCTTCCTCCAGTGTGTCTTCCTCCTGTGTGACTAACAAGAGCAGGTGCTGGTGCTTGGAGCACTAAAATCACCCCTGGTGGGCCAGGCGCGGTGGCTAATGCCTGTAATCCCGGCACTTTGGGAGGCCGAGGCAGGTGGATCACGAGGTCAGGAGATCGGGACCATCCTGGCTAACACGGTAAAACCCCATCTCTACTAAAAATACAAAAAATTAACCCAGTGTGGTGGTGGGCGCCTGTAGTCCCAGCTACTTGGGAGGCTGAGGCAGGAGAATCACTTGAACCCAGGAGGCGAAGGTTGCAGTGAACCAAGATTGCGCCACTGCACTCCAGCCTGGACGATAGAGCGAGAGTCCATCTCAAAAATAAATAAATAAAATCACCTCAGGTGGACAGCTCAGTGCGCTGGGGTACACACTTACTGTGGCCTTGCCAATTAGCAGGCCTGGGGCCAGTCTGACATTGTACATCTCCTGTTGGGAGAGAACACGAATACTTAAATCACAGAGTTGTTGTGAAGCTTAAGAGATAGAAGGCAGGTGGAAACACATTTTCAGCTCTAGTCTAGAGCGTTCTGTCAAAGTAAGGTGATTTTTTTTATTACTAATTCTTTTCATGACTGGTCATGAGTGGTATCAAGGCAGCTGCCTTGGCTGTTTGCTTTGCTTTGGGTGAGTGGGCAGCCACCAGCTTAGGTCACAGGTCCATGGGACTTGTACTCACAATAGTGACCTTCCCAGGTGCTGGGCTTGTGGCCCCAGGATGGAGGAGTCTTCCCTGCCTCTGTTTCTCTTTTCAAATATGCTGCCCCTCTAAGGCCTGTCAGACATTGGGCCACTTCTCACTCTGGCTTAAAGGAAATCACAATTTCTTTTCCTTACGAATTCAAACCTCCAGAAGGGCAAAGCGGTGGCAGGCAAAGTCCTTCTCTCCAGGTACCAAGTTGGCTTTTGGGACCTCTGTAGTGTGTACCTGCTATCCCTGCAAGATGTCCTCATCTTTTTCACAAGCTGATCCCATCACCCTGAGGGGGGCTGAATCTTCTACTTTTTCACATTCTTTCCTCACTTGCAATGCTTCTCTTTTTCCTCTGGGGCCCAAGCCTGCCCTTCTTTAAAGCCACCCCTGACCTCATGGCTTCCAACTGCATCTCTCTCCACTTTCTCCAACCACACTAGCCCTTACTCATCTCCTCCTCCCTGAATCCTGCAGCATTCATGGTTGGTAAAGGTCACTGGACAATGATGAAGCTCTATGGGCTTGCTCCTTTCACATTTGTTGAAAATTCTCTATGTGCTAAGCACTGTGCCAGGGCAGATCCACGCAAGAATATATAAAGTTATGCTGTTCCTCATTTTAGGCTAGCAATTTTCAATTGTCTGGCCTTATTCTAAGCTCCTAGAGGGCAGGAACCACGTCTTACACTATATTTTGCAAGGTTCATAGTATCTGTCAATAAATATACAGTGAATGACTCAGCGACAACCAGTGTTTGGAGAGATCCAAGGAGTGAGCTTAAACCATAGAGAAAACGATCTTGAAAATCAAAATGTTGGTTCCCCAGTCAGGACAGCAATGTCCCTTGCCTCCTAGGTGGCCTGCCCCATATTACCAAACACATGGCATTGGGGAAAATCAAAGTGTCACAAAATAGTCATGTCTCCTGTCACAAAATAATCAACTCTGTGGTTCAGGTATAACATGGAAACAGTACTAGGACGGGAGTCATCAGTGTGTTCATTCTAGGTCCAGACACGGGCTCCCTGCTTGTGAAGAGAACCCAGGGCTTCTGACTAGAGCACAAGAAGGCCACCAGGACCTGGGCCAGGGACTAGATCCGTGAGATCTCCAAAGTCCCCATGGGCAGAAGCCTTAAGCCACCAAGATATAAGACTTGCTCCTGAATGGGGGGCCAGGAAACCAAGTGAAGATTCCCACAAAACCATGAGACCAGGAAGGGTGAGCTCAGGGGAGGCCTTCACTTCCAGGTTTGTAAGTGTTGGAGAGCCCTATGGCTGTCCTTGGACCTATCCTTTTCTCCACCTCCCTGAGTAACTCTGTCCAGTCCCAGGCCCTCATCTGATCAATGATGATGCCTATATTTACAGCTCCAGACCCAGACTCTTCCTGAGCTCCAGATACTTGGATGTCTGATAAGTATCCCAAAGTCAACACGTCCAAAACACATCTCATGATTCCTATCCCAAATCAGCTCCCTCTCCACATTTCCCTTTCTCAGGAAATAGCATTGCTGTTCAGCCATTCTGGCCAAAATCCTAGGAGTCATTTTTGAGTACTCACTTTTCTCTCCCACCCCACATGCAATCCTTCAGCAAGCTCTGTTGACTCCATCTTCAAAAGATACGCTGAATTTGATGGCTTCTCATGACCTCGACCACTATGGCAGTGTGTGAAGCCAGCCAACTCCACCTGCCTGGGCTACTGCTGCCGGTTTGTGGGTCTTCTTGCTTCCTTCTTTCTCCTCACTAGTCTGTTCTCCACACAGCAGTCATAGTGATGTTTGAAAACCATAAATCAAACCATGTCAGTCCACTACTCAAAATCCTCTCGTGGCTTTACTGTATGCCTAGAATAAGATCCCAAACCCCTCCTGTGGTCTACAACGCCCCACCCAGTGTGGCCTCATTTCCTGCCATGCCTTCCTTGCATACTGGGCTCTGGTCACTTTGACCTTCTTGCTCTTCCTTGAACCCTGTTTCTTGCCTCTGGACCTTTCTACCTCCTCAGTGTTCTTCTCCTGGGTCTTTGTATAGTTCCAACCTCATTTCACTCTCACATCCACCCAAATACCTTCCGAAGAGGATCTAGCCCATCTACTCTCCCTTCCCCACGTCCTCATCACTCTTCACCCCCTTTCCTTGTTTATTTTTCTTCATCGTCACTAACTGAAACTATCTATTTTGCTGTCGTTGTTGACATCTTCCCCATATCAGACCCATGAGGGTAGAAATTTTGTCTTTTTTGTTATTTGTTATATCCTTAGGGCTTGAATCGTGTTTGGCACATAAGAGGCACTCAAGGAATATTTGCTGAGTAAATTAGTGAATGGATAAATAACCTCTAAACTTAATGCTGTATTACTATACTTATGATCATGTACATAGTAACTCTCATGGAGTAATTTTTAAAACTAAAAGCCCTAGATTTGTAGGAAGGCCTTTCTTCCTGGGGGAAAAATGGTCCCCAAAAGAAAGGAAAACACTAGAGTTGCTGACAGGAAAGTGCAGACGATAGAGAGAATGACTAGTTGCCTTCATAAAGCAAAACTCAGATTTTGCAAGGTTGAGAAAGTGTGGCTGGGCCTTTCCTCCTCCCCCTCATTCTTGTCTCAAAGTTCCCCTGCCCCTGTCCCAAGACCTCTGAACTATTAACACTTGCACCCTAGTTCCAATTTCTTGCAGCAGAACTGAGACCACACTGGATCATTTCACCAAGACTTCACCAACTCATGGAAACCGAAAGAAATGCTTGGTATACAGTGAGCCGGGGGCTGTGAGAGGGCATACGGGAGGAGGAGGAGGAAAGAGCTCTGGCAATGTTCTTCCCTGAGGGCCGGGCTCACTGGCATTGCAGCACGGCCATTTTGGAGAAGACAATGTAAGGTTTGGGAGGTAGAAGGAGGACTTCGAAATGGAAATGGGAAGGTGCTTATACTTCCAATTGTTTATGTCCATCTTCCTCACCACTCATGAGAGATGAAAACTTGAATCCCAGTTTTTACAAGAAAACACCGTGCTTGGAGGCAGGAGTGGCAACAGGTCTGAGTGCCGCAAAGCTGGTGCTTTTTAATCGCCTTGGATCCCCGTCCCACGAGGACCCATGGAACCAAGGGCCACTTCTCCAGCTGGGGCTTGAGGAACACCGGAAGTGTCCACTTACAGTCTACGGCTTTAAAAAGTCTACAAACATGTGTGCTGGCTTGTTTTAAAATAAATGGTGTCACCCCTGGTTCCCCATGATTCTCACACCAAAGTGGGAGTGGGGGAGCCCGCAGGGGAAGGAAAGCTCTGAAGCAAAGCTGCTCCCTAACCATAAGGCCAGAACCAGGCTAGAAACATGACTGATGATGTGATAAGCGGGTGCCTGAACCACACGGAATGCAAAACAGGAATTCCAAGGTAACTGGCTGCATCTTAGGAACACAGTTTCCATTTACCCACTTGGAACAGAACAATCTGTAGCATAAAAGGAAAGTAAAATTTGGCAGGGCTCATTGTAAGCTGGTGAGGAGGCATGAGTGGAGAGAATTCCTAAAAGAGATCCTAACATAATCAATCACTTGAAGCAGGAGGCAAAAAGCTGCTTTCAGAAATAGATCAAAAGGGTTGGATTGGCCCAGGCATGCACACACCGTATCAATCTCTGGCCCAACCGTGCGAGGCTCCAGGCATCACCTCACAAGCGTGCACAGAGCAGCCTGGTTTTATTTGTAAATGCACAGGAACCACCTGAAACCCAACCCCAGGGTAAGGCTGATGGGGCAGGGGCCATGTGGAGTAGGAGTTAGGACCAAATGGAAATTCCCTTGGATTTATTTTCCTCCTGATTTCATGCCGGTGGAACACACACTAAATTCATCCCCAAACTGACAAATTAGTGGGGCCCCATCTAAGAGCTGGAAAAGGGCCTGAGGCAAGAAAGAAAGGCCAGGGCTGGCTGGTGCCAAGGACAGAAGACCTGCCTCCCTGGCCTCTACCTGCATAAACTCAACTCCCAGGAACTGAGGCCACTCCTGTCTCTCATCTCTGTGCTCAAGGCTTTGAGCCCAGTATCCAGCCTTAGTTCACCTAAACCTCTGCCCATGTAAGCGACTATATTAGTACCTTCTTTATTTACACAGAAGACATTAATTATATACTTTGTGGTCCATCTTGCTTTTCTCACTTTTATCTTTTCTCACTTTACAGTATCACTTGGAAATATTTCCATATTAACTTTGGTCCTATGAAAGAATTAAGCCCAAGCACTTTAAATCAGCAATGAATATCTGGAATTACGTTTTCTCCTATGCATTCAGAATGGCACTAGTCATGTACAATGCTTGGGAGAATTAAGAAAACAGTCACTCAAAACACTTTCTGTTTTCTGGGGTTTGGATGAGGACGTGGGTTAAGAAAGGCTGATGGAGTATGGTGAACTACAATTTAACCAGTCCTGTATTGATGGACATTTAAGTTGTCCCCTCACCCCTCTTATTTTCCTATTACAAACAATGGTGCAATGAATATCCTTGTAACCATAACTTGGAGAAGTTTGGTGGATATCTCTGTAGAGTCAATTCTTAGTGCAAAAATGCTCCACAGCTAGATTTTAAGCTCCTTCAGGATAGGAAAATGTTTTAATCATCTTTCTTGCTCCCTCACTTAGCACAGTCAATATATAGTAGGGACTCAATAAATACTCGTTGACATGGATTAGTGAAAAAGATACAATCCATACCCTGAAATAACAGAGCCATAAGCACAAAACAAACAACAAAAAATGGTTTATTATAAAGTGGTAAGAAAAGTGGTATGGACCTGGTAAAAAGTGCTGCAGGAACTCCAAATTGAAGGTGTTAGGTCTTTGATTTTTACACTTCTTCCTACATCTGAATTTTATATAACGTTGCTAATTAACATCTCGTTCCAAGAGACCAACAATGGATAGATCACTCCTGCCTTCTTACTCCTGGAAATAACAAGCAGGTGGAAGAAAAAGAACCTGGTCAGAGCTTATTCCTTTCATTGTAATTTTTGGGAGACATCTAGAACATCACAGACAGGCCTGATTTCAAAACACAATCTTCTACTAAATTGACTGGCTCAAGATGTTAGTAAAAATAAATATATATATGGGAAAATGCTAGAATTTGGAATTTCATATTTTCCTATCTAAAATAATTTGGATCAGGGCTACTTATGAACATATCCCACTGCAAACGAGCAGTTTCTAAATTCATACTGTACCACAGATAGGAGGATTCCAGGCTAGCTATGGGATTTGGGACAACTGTTGTTCACTTTGATACTAGCTGATATTTCATTAAGATGATGTCATCATTATCTTATTAGTAGCACAGCACAACACTGTGAGATTGTATCACCATTTTGCAAATTGGGAAACTGAGGCACAGAGAAATTGAGTACTTGACATCCCATAATTCCTAAATAGCAGAGCTGGCTTTGAATGTTATAAATGTTAAATATTAAAACCAGCTTTATAATACAATATTTTACAATATTCTTTCTTGATTTATTAATATTAGACATTACCTATTAATTTCTTATTTCAGTAGATAAAGCTCTCTTCAACCTACCCCCTTCCTTTCTTTCATCTTCTTTTTATAGTTATATTATAATTTTTTGGTTAAATCAATAGTCAGAGTTTACATTTTATATGATAGGGATACTACTTTTAAAAAAATTTAATTAATACTTTTATTTTTACCCTCAAATAGTTATTCCCCACAGAAAAGCATGCATATGTGTGTTCACCAGGAAGACAAATACAAGAATGTCCACAGCAGAATTAGTTATAATAACCTCCTACTAAAGCCAACCCAAATGCCCATCGACAGTCAAGTGTATAAATAAATTGTGCTATACTCATATAACTGAGTACTCTACATACATAATAATCAACGAGCTATTTTTATATGCAACAAAATGAAAGAATCTCAAAAACATAATATGGAGCAAAAGAAACCAGACACAACACAGTACATTAATCTAATTATATAACATACAAAAACAGACAAAACTAATACTTCAGTTAGACATAAGTACAGTGGATGCCCTTGAGGGAGGCATAATGACTGTAAAGAGGTGAGAGGGAGGCTCCTGTGTTCTGGTGATGTTCTAGTTCTCCATCTGGGTCCTTTATATATGAGTATATTCGTATGTTCACTTTGTGAAAATGTAACAATATGTATACTTAGAATTTCTGTATTTTTCTATATGTGTTTTACTTCCATAAAAAAGTTTTTTTAATCATTATAAAAAGATATTCACATCTTTATTATCTTTTGACCTCCCAGATTTTAAAGTTTTGTTGTACTTGTAACATCTGTGTTTTTACCTTCTCCTCCCAACTTTTATTACTTTAATGCTTTTTCACAATATCTTGGTTTATCTATGCTTATATTTATATTCTCTTCTGTTATCAAAAACCCTACATTTGTTTTAGTTTTAGTTCTTCAGTTAAATAGACTCAGGGCTCACCAACAGATTATTTTCCTGTAGTTTTCCAGTCTTCTCCTAGGTAATTAAAATGCATGCTCTTATTCATCAAAAAAGCTCAATGAAATAATATTCCCTCCACTATGTTCTCATATATTCAAAACGGTTTGTTGGTTACTTTAGTACAGTATTAGAATGGTAGTTCAAGAAAGTATGTTCTATTGTCTTTTAGTCACTCTGAGGCTTGTCTGTTAAAGCCCTATATTACCTCCTATAAGAAATCAATTTCTTTCCTTCTTTCTTTCTCTCTCTCTCCCTCTTTCTTTTCTTCTGTTCTTTTCTCTTTCTTTTTCTTTCTTTCTCTTCCTTCCTTCCTTTCTTTCTCCTCTCTTCTCAAAGGATTCTTTGATATGAAGTTCAGTAATTTTTTGAGGATATATCTCTAAGTTGACCATATGGGCTCATTTTTTTTTTCTGGCTGTGTCCTTTCCATATAAAGATTCATACCTCTCTTTCATTTCAGGAAAGTTTTTTTATCTTTAAATATTTGTTTAGTCCATTATTTCTGCCACCTTCTTTGAAGACCCTACATTGAACCCCTTGGCTTGTCTTCCATAACTATCATTTCTCTTCTAAGCCTTTCTACTCATTCACTTGCTTTCATTTCATTTCATTATTTTTCTCATTTCTATTCTGTACGCTAATAGTCTTAAATGAAGAATGCATACCCCTGGGCAAAGACTTTCCTAAGGGTATGTAAGCATAGATAGTTTTAAGAGCATCAATTTCCATGTTCTCAATTTCTTTACATATTCTTTCCAAAAATCAATCTGCCAGGAAATATATCTTAAGTCGAGATGTTTTATGAGTTATTTTTTTCCCAGCTCCTCTTCCCAAATCACTCACCATCACTGGTGTTGGTGAAGGCTCTTTTAATCAAGGCACCATAAACTCTCAGTAGGGCTTCATATCTTTCCTTCTCTCATATATATTTATAATAAGTTTGAAGGAAGACATTAAAAACTGAGAATTTTGCCTGTGTTGGCATGTTCTGAATTCATTGTAACATGGGGACACAAAAGAGATGACAAATTTTGTTTATTAATCTCACCTCTGCCAATCCTTAACTATTGTCAAAAAGAGCACTGCTGTTCAGGGAGAGACTTGTGAGGGCCCGCGGGGGACAAACTGATGACAAGCCCTGGCTCTTATCTATCTTATCTGCATATCCATTAATCTAAAATTTTGAGTATTAATATTTATTTTTAAATGATATCTCTACCACAACTTGTTCTTTCTGAATGTCCACCATTCTTGGTGATAGAGCTTAGAGAATTCTCTCATTCACCCATGCCCTGGTCCCTTCAGGGGTATATCCACATGACTTTGAGGAGGAGGAAGTGAACAGTTCCACACTCA
Source organism: Pongo pygmaeus (assembly GCF_028885625.2). NCBI lineage: Eukaryota > Metazoa > Chordata > Mammalia > Primates > Hominidae > Pongo > Pongo pygmaeus. Next base: position 88,370,970 of record NC_072385.2, on the reverse strand, counting down.
TTTCCAATGCTCTAGCAGGTTAGCGTCACATCTGGAAATGGAACAGATACCTAAGTTAGGGGTTTGTATTTCCTTGAACATTTATTCAGACTGGTGTGAGAAACCTTTTCATTAACTTTTGCCAATAGAGTATGCTATAAACTCCTGTTGATTTTTTATTTGAGCATACATCTCCTTCTCACTGCTACTAGTTAACCACTTGCTCCTCAATCACTCTGTTTTGCCATGCAGTTATTAGATTTATATTATATCAGGGATATGCTATAGATACCACTGTAAATAATGCCCACAGTAACATTTATTAATAAAGTTTTTATAAGTCCTCCACTTAACCAATGGCCCAATAATTTCCTTTTGCTGTTACTTTCCATAAAGTAGTTTAAATTGCATTCTTAAAAGTAGAACATCTACCTCTACCCATGTAGGATAAAATATTCCCCAAACGTATTACAGAACATGATATCCTGAACTTTACCAGTGCGACTTTATTTAATTAGAGATAATTCCTCCCCTTCAGATGTTGATTGTGCTTCTCTAGTCATATCAAACACATCACTATAAACATGCTCCTTTTCAACCATTAAGTAAATGACTAACTTATCTCTACATAACAACTGTCAAGGATACAACTCTCTTCATCTGTCTTGCCTTTTTAAGACATTTTAAGTTGTCCTAGAAAAGTCGAATTCACCATGATTATACTTTGTTCACAAAACATGGACAATTTCTAATTTTTTAAAGTGAAACTGTGAACTGAATTTCCAATTTTATGCTGTTCTTTTTTAAAATCTGTTTAATTTAAGCTACAAAAATGAGGATTCTCTAAAAATAACAAGAATAATAGCAATTTGATAAATCATGAAAAGACTTTTTCTGGGAAAATTGAGAAATCGAGAAATTGAATGGCTCTAAAGACTAGAAAACAAAATCTTTTGCAAGTTAAGTGGGTTCTAATTCCTGGGTTCCAACAAAATTGAGGGAAGATCTAATCAAGTTAGATCATTAAAAAGAATTTTTGATGATCACGGTATAATTTTGGCACATAACATGAAAGAATTTCCAAGTCTTTAGTTAAATTACAAAAAATTAGACTACTTTGACCTCCATCTACTTATTTATGTGATCAGCTCTATCTACAAAAACTGAAAAGAAGAACAGAATTGATGCTAAGCCTGTCAAATCCTGGAAATAAGTCATATTTATATATGTACCTATGGATATGTAAATTGAAAAATGCCTCATCCAATACCATTAAGTGGTAATTTTCTAATAAACTTTTATTTTATACATTTAATCATTATTTATCAAAATTTAGAACATTTATTTTGCTTAATTGTATACTACTAAAAATTATATGGTTTTGGTTGCAAAGAAAAATGATAAGGTAATCAATGAACATCTTTTAAATATAAAGATATTGTACTGGCATAAAATTATATGGAAGAAGTGGAAAGGAAATAGGAGTTAAAGGAAAAAAGAAATGATGTACAATATTGGACTACTAAAAAGCTCATGCATTTCGGTACATATCAAAGCATTGTGATATTTAGGTCTGAACAGATAATTTAAAAGATTTATGCAAACAGTTAAAAGTGGCTGTTGGGTTGTAGTTTGCTAACCTCTGGTCTAGACCTAAGAAAGTGATGGAAAAAAAATGTTAATAATGTAGATGAAACTTAAAAGTGTGTCATGTCTGTAGCCATTACATTGTGAATAGGAAAGAAAAGTATCTTTCCAAAATTCAAAAACTATTATCCAATTCAGCAAAGTCAGACACACCATTGACAACTGAACTAGTGAAATTCCAACATATGTCTTTATTGTTTCACTTGCATCTTACTTGTTAATGTAAACAAAAGCATCCATCAATGTGCATGTCAGAATCACACTTGGAGAGTCGGCTGCTAAGCATTTACCAGGAGCACACACCACTGGGCTTCCATGTGGGATTCCTCGTTTAGTTGAACTCCTTTTGCTTCTCAAAACCAATTTTCTTCTCAGGACGCTTATCCCACCAGCCTATGCATTTTCTTCTTGCCATCGTTCACAAAGGATTAGGTCTTATACTTTAGGATGTTTCCCTCAACTCTGAGAAAGATGTTTGCTAAGGCACTTCTGACATTTGCAGGATGAATCCTCTCTGCTGCTTTCTGCATGCTCTCCTGTTTGAGCTCCACAGCTTTTGTTTTTATCCAGGCTGTATTATCTCTGCCTTTTAATCAAAGTATTTGTACTTAAAGTAATTACTGATTTATTCAGATTTAAATCTTACTATTTATTTTTTATTTGTCCCATCTGTTCTGTGCTTTCACTCTTCTCTCTTGCATTTTAAATGAAAAATTAATCAAATTATTTTTTATCATTGCATTTCCCTTTTGATTAGCTTGTTAATTAAACATTATTGGCTGGGTGTGGTGGCTCATGCCTGTAATCCCAGCACTTTGGGAGGCCAAGGCGGTAGGATCGCTTGAGCCCAGGAGTTCAGAAACAGTCTGGGCAATATAGTGGGGCACCGTCTCTACAAAAAATAAAAATAAAAATATTAGCTGGTTGTAGCATGCACCTGTAGTCCCAGCCACTCGGGAGGCTGAGGTAGGAGGATTGCTTGAGCCCAGGAGGTTGAGGCTGCAGTGAGTGGTGACAGCACCGGTGCACTTCAGCCTGGGTGTGTATATATTTATACACACACACACACACACACAATTATTTTACTACCCTTTTTGTGGTTCCCCTAGAGATTATGACATGCATCTTAATTTGCTAGGATCAGATATAAATTTATATTTTTACCAATGCAGGGTCTATAGAATATTTTAGTTCCCTTTACTCTTTTCCTGTCTTTTGTGCTATTATTGTCATGAAGGTTTTTTTTTTTTACATATTTTAAACACCTCAAAATAATATAAGTGTTTTTATACAGTCAGTATTCATTATATATATATATCCACATACTTTTCTGGTTTTGGTATCAAGGTAATGCTGGTTTCATAGAATGAGTTGAGAAGTATTCCCTGCTTCAATATTCTAAAAGTGTTTGTGTAGAATTAGTATTTTTTTCTTAACTGTTTGGTAAAATTTCCCAGTGAAGCTATCTGGACCTGAAGTTTTCTTTGTAGTAAAGTTTTAAACTATAAATTCAACCTCTTTAATAGATACAGCACAATGCAAATTATCTATTTCTTTTTGATTGAGCTTTGGTAGTTTGCACTTTCATGAAATTTTTCCATTTTATCTAAGTGTTGAACTGATTGCCATAAAGTTGTTATTTTACTCTTTTTCTATCTTTTTTAATATGAATAGGCTTTGTGGTTATGTTAACTCTCTCATTCTTGACAATGAAAACTTGTGTTTTCTTTTTTTTTTTTTTTCTGATCAGCCTGGGTAGAAGTTTACCTCCTCCTTGAGCCCCCCAACCTCCCACCCACGGAAAGAATCAGTTTTTGGTTTCACTGATTTTTTTTCTATTTCATTGATTTTTACTCATGTATTATTTTCCTTCTTCTGCTTATTTTGGCTTCATTTGCTCTTTTTTTTTCTTTCTTTTTTTTTTTTTTTTGAGACGGAGTCTTGCTCTGTCGCCCAGTCTGGAGTGCAATGGCATGATCTCAGCTCACTGCAACTTCCACTTCCCAGGTTCAAGTGATTCTCCTGCCTCAGCCTCCCGAGTAGTTGGGATTACAGGCACCTGCCACCACACCTGGCTAATTTTTGTATTTTTAGTAGAGACGGGTTTCACCATGTTGGCCAGGCTGGTCTCGAATTCCTGACCTCAAGTGATCCTCCCGCCTCAGCCTCCCAAAGTGCTAGGATTACAGGTGTGAGCCACTGCACCCAGCCTGCTCTTCTTTTTCTAGCTTCTTAAGGTAGAAGTCAAGATCACTGACAGGACTTGAGGGCAAGAATCCCAAATAGAAGGGTAGTACATTTTGCGTAAGTTTTCCTTTCAGTGAATCTGCTGATCTTAAAAGCTTATGCATAAGAGTTGAAGAAACAAAGCAAAGAGAAGCAGCTTAGAACCTGGGAATCCAGGTGGGTCTTCCAGCAATCTCTCAGGCTAGGTGACAGAAATTAGAGATCAGTTCCTACCAATGAGAGGCCCTGGTGTACCTTCTAGCCTTCCTGTTAAGATGCTGGAAGAGTAACAGCACAGGTATAAGTTGGAAATAGAACAGCATGCACAAAGGACTGAAACTCAGCTTCAAATGAGCTCATTCCAGACTAGATTAAAGTGATCTATTCCTACTCTGCCTACCTGCCAAATAGTAGTAAATCTTCTCTAGAAAATGAAAACATTGGTCAGAGACTCAAATTACACTTAAAATTTTCAAATATGGTATCTGGCATTCAATCAAGGAATTACCAGACATGCCAAAAGATAGGACCAGTTGAACAAAACCAAGGAATAAAACAGACTTGAGAACAGACTCACAGATGATACAGATATTAGAGTTATCAGGCATAACTTTAAAATAACTGTGATTAATTTGTTCAAGACAATACTGGGCAAAATGGAGAATTTCACTAGAGAAGAATTATCAACAATAAAAAGAATAAAATGTAAATTCTCCACCTGAAAAACACAAATTGTTGAAATTAAAATTTTGCTAAAATTAAAAACTGAATAGACAATGAAGAAAAGAGGATTAACTAAAGGACAGGTCATTAGAAGATATCCAGAGTGAGCAGAGACTTAAAAAGGCTGGTTTCACCAGTATATGAAAATGTTAAAACTAATCAAACGGCACACTTTCAACATATGCAATTTATTGTATATCAGTTATTCCTCAGGCACGTATTGTTGCCACAATGGAACAAGAATCATGGTGGCATCATATTTCTTTTCTGTAAAATCATTTTCTAGAAGACAACAGAGCAATAATTTGAAAATTCTCAAAAACTACTACTTTCATTCTAGAATTCTATGCTTAACTAAATTAGCAATTATGTGAGGACTATTTTTAAACATGCAAGTCGCAAAGTATTTACATCCTGGGCACATTTTTTGAAAAAATCTTAATAACGTATCATAAATAGAAAACGGAGTACAAGAAAAAAGACTGAAGCTTCAAGAAACAGTGACACTTACCTAAGAGTGTGACAAAAAGAAATCCCAGAATGACAGATAAGCAGTAGTTCCAATTGGACCACGGAAAAGCTATCTTACAGAAGACAGTGAATTTTATCAAAAGGTTGTATGGTGAAGAAGATGAATGTTTTAATGTTATGGTGAATGTATGTATTGTATATATTAAAATTAATGTGTATAATGTATATATTGAAAATAAAGAAGAAAGGTAATTAAAGGCCTAGGTGGGCACTGTACAAGAAATGTGAAGCAACTAAAATAAAGTACAATTTTCTCAGTGTATAAGAAAGATAATTAATTTAATGTGATGCCTGGAACATTCTCCTTCAAGAGGTAGTGACATAGGATTCTGTTTCCTTCTCTGAGGTTCCAATAACACTGTTTGACTTCACAATTCACCATATTTTCACAGTCCACTGTATATGTTCAGTGTATAATAATTTAATCAAATGCTATTTTTTTCTAGTTATAATTACAGAGAAGAATATAAATGCCTTAAATCTCAATGTTGTAAAAATAATGAAATACTAGCAGATGTTGCAGCGTAAAATTAGAGAAAGAAGGAAGAAGGAACTGTAAATATGCTTATTTTCTTACTTTACAAAGTGATATACATATATACCTATATTTTATATATATACATATATATTCTAGATTGGCAAAAATAGAGGTTTAAATATATTAGGTAAAATTTGAAAATAACGAAGAGAAGAACTAGACTATTAATACAATTATCCGTCTCTCATTTTAAGATGGAGAAATATATCTCTGACCCCATCTGCATTCTAAAAACCAATCAGAAAAAAAAACAAGAATAAAAATGGAATAAAAAACTCTGGCTAAGAGGAAATCAAGAAACACCTATGACCTGAACTTTAATATTTATAAAGAAGTGCTGCCAAGTGCAGTGAAGGTCAGACCAGGGTGAGAAAGGAAGCCAAGAGGCCATGCTTATGGCTGCAGATCCCACACAGAGTCAACAGAGCACATTTTTCCAAGTTAGTGATGTATCTGGAGGAGCAAAAGAAACAGTTCCTTGTTTGAAAAAGCCTAAGGTTTAAAACCTGGCTACAGAATTCTCTATGACACCCTTTTGAAACAATATACACATGACATTCCTGCAAGAGAACATTTTGAGAGAGTTCAGAAAGTAAATAGGTGGCCTCGAAGCTAGCAAGTCTTGTAAATTAAAATTTTGTGAAGTCTGAATTCACAACTACAATACACTCCACTGAACCTTACATATGTAAGGCCTCGTTGTAAGTTAGGAGGACTTCTTAGTCTAGACGTTGTCCAAAACCTCTGAAATCGCTGGGTGTGGTGGTTCACGCCTATAATCCTAGCATTTTAGGAGGCCTAGGCAGGAGGATCGCTTCAGCCCAGGAGTTTGAGGCCAGCCTGGGCAACATGACAAAAACCTACCTCTACAAAAAATTTAAAAATTAGCAGGGTGTGCTGATAGGCACCTGTGGTGCCAGCTGCTTGGGAGGCTGAGGTGAGAGGATCATCTGAGCCTAGGAGGTTGAGGCTGTGGTGTGCTATGATCGTGCCACTGTACTCTAGCTTGGACAACACAGTGAAAACCTGCCTCAAGCAAGCAAACAAACAAACACCTCTGATATCTCTCTCACATTTTCTTTCCCCAAAGAAAGTCCTACACAGAAGGAGTTTGTGTCCAAAAATGAGAATACCCAAGAAAAGGAACCAGGGGGTGGTTTCACGACTCTGTAAATATGCTAAAAAAAATTGAATTGTACACTTTAAGTAAGAGAAATATATTGTATGTGAATTATATTTCAATAAATCTTTTTTAAAAAAGAAGCCAGGAGACAAATTCATTACAGAAAAAAAGGCAAAAGAGATAAAACAAATTTGGCATTTGCCAGGAAAAAAATTTATTGTAGGATAGTTGAAAATTATCCCACATATTATAATTTCATATGGATTCAACGAACTTGGTGAAAAAGTGGCCATCGTGAAGGAAGAGTTCAAAGTGCAGATAAAAGAAGTGACAAAAGTAATGATAAGACAACATAAGAAGGTAAAATGAAGCCCAGGAAAAACGTAGAAGAGAAAAGTAATGACATCACAGACATAGAAATCACAGAAAAAACAACAGATATTGTTGAAAAGCTAAAGAAATGGAGGACAGGTTTAAGAAAACTGAGCACAAGAAAAAGAATTTTAAAGAATTATAGAAAAAATCATACACATGGGAGACAGCTGAGGGAGAGTTCACGTTCAATTATGGATTCTTCAGATGACAACAAGACAATCAAGCACACACAATTTTCAAACTGTAATCCAGGAAAATTCTTCTGAAATAAAAGACTTGAATCTATAAACAGGCATACCATCTTTCAGGAAGAAGTAACCAAGATGAATCAGTGTAGAACATACTCTGTAAAAGTTACTGGACTTCAAGGATATGATCTTTCAGACAAAAATCAAATTGCTTCAAGGGACGAGATAGAAATCAGGTTGGCTTCATACTTCCTTAAAGCAACAGTCTACATTGCAGAAATTCACTATCTTCAAACACCTCATGGAAAGTATGACTCAATAATTTTATTTCTAGCCAAAGTATACTTCAAGCATAAAGGCAACATGCGGATGATTTCAAATATACAAATATTCAAAGAACACAGTTCCTAGGGCTCTTTCTTCAAAAAAGCTACTAACAATTAGCTCTGTCAGTTAAAGACAAATGAGAATGAAAATAATTAAATGTCCAATACAATAAGTTACAAAAAGAATAACAAAGTAATCTTGAGAGCAAAAGAAGGGAAATATTAGTAAAGATAAGATCAACAATTAAAGAACTAGAAAAGAGAAGAACTGTAGGACAAACACCTCCTAGAGAATGTTCTTAAGGAAAAATAAAGGGTAAACTTTTACCTAAGCTAATCAAACAACATAAATAAAAAGGGAAGACATGAATAAATAATAAAAATGAGCATGAAGAAATAAGCATAGATATTGAGGAAATTAAATTTTGAGAGAATACATTGCTCAGCTTTATGCAAATAAATGTAATAGATAATTAGCTCGAGAAAAACGAATTATCAAAACTGATCCCAGAAAAGACAAATCAATTTCTAAAAAATTTTACAAGTTAATTATATCAAATATTTAAGGAACATAAAACCTTAATATTATCTAAATGCTTCCAAAGTATAGAAAGGAAAATTTCCAAAATCTTACCAGCTCAACATTAACATAGTCTAATCCTTAAACATTATAAATAAGGATATTAGCTGGTAGATTCTAGTCTATTATTAAGCAAATATATATCATGATCAAGAAAGACTCATACAAAAAAATGCAAAGGTGGGCCGGGCGCGGTGGCTCGTGCCTGTAATCCCAGCACTTTGGGAGGCCAAGGCTGGTGGATCACTTGAGGTCAGGAGTTCGAGACCAGCCTGGCCAACATGGTGAAACCCTGTCTCTACTAAAATACAAAAATTAGCTGGGCATGCTGGCACATGCCTGTAATGCCAACTACTTGTGAGGCTGAGGCAGGAGAATTGCTTGAACCTGGGAGATTGAGGTTGCAGTGATCTGAGATCATGCCACTGCACTCCAGCCTGGGCAAAGAAGTGAGACTCTGTCTCCAAAAAAAAAAAAAAAAAAGCAAAGGTGGTTTATTATTAAGAAATCTATTATTATAACTTACACATAGATCAAAGGAGAAATACTGCAGAAACATTTCTGGAGATGCTGCAATTCATCTAACAACATTTCATATCTCTGCTGAATTACAAAAAAAGTGTATTAATGCAATACTAATAGATGAGTAGTTCCTTAACATGAAGAATATATTATTTTATTTCAAAGGCCAGAAACTATACAGTGAGTCTCATTAAAATCAGAAACAAAATAAGGGTGTACAACATTATCACTATTACTTAACTTTGGGCAATACTAGCCAATGTCATTAGGGAGGAGAAAGAAAAAAAATTAAGATCAGAAAGGAAAACAAAGAAAACATTATTATTTGCAGATGAGATGATACTACGCCAGAAAGCCCAGAAAAATCAACTAAAAAAAAATCCCTATTTCCAAAAGTAAGAAAATTTAGCAAGGTGGTTGAGAACAAAATTAAAACACAAAAATCAACAGTTCTCTCGATATAAACAATAATCATCTAGAAAATATAATAGAAGTAAGTATCCAATTTATGTTACAAGAAATATAATAGAATCCTTAGGAATAAACCTAAGAAACATGTATTATTTAAATGAAGCAAACTTGAAAACATTATTTAAGGCCATTAAAAAAGACTTGAATAAATAATAAGATGTATCATATTCTTAGATAGGGATGATGGTAATGACGGCATCCTCTCCAAATAAATCTATAAATTAAACTTTCTAAATAAAAACATTGACACCATTATTTTTGGAATAAAGCAAGAAAAAAGCAATAAGGGATAATCAGCCCTACCCGGTACAGAAAAGCATTATAAAAATTACAGTAATTAAAGTAGTTTGGTACCAGCAGATGAATGGGAATATTTATGGAAAGGAATAGATATCCCAGAAACAGATGTAACTATGTATCGGGATTTTGTTTCTGACAAAGTTGGCATTTCAAATCAGTAAAATTGTGTATTGAATAAATGGTATTAGGATAAGAGGGTAGTGATTTGGAAAATATAAAATTCTTTTCTTTCACCTCTTACACCAAAATAAATTTTAGATAGATTAATGATTTAGATTAACTATTTAGATAAGAAAAAAAGTAAAAGAAATTATATATTTGACTTTATAAAAATTTTAATTTTCTTCATGGCAAAAATCCCAATTATATTTTTTATTTCCAAGCATTAATTTAGCCTGTTTTATCAGACCTCTATGGTCTTTTAAAAATATTATTTTTTCTCTTCATATAAATGATTTGAATATTCAATCCCTTCTTTCATTTAAACAGATTAAATTTACCTATTTTATAAGTCTTGCCTAATAATTCAATATGTGAAGGCTTTGTAAGTCTCATTCAGCTGTTTCTTTTCCGCTGGCACTTAACTTTGAGTGGCTTATTGCTTGTTTTGGTTTATTTGTTTGTTTTTAGATTCTTGACTGTACTATCACATTCCTTGGAACTTTTCTAAAAGAATTCTTCTTCAGGGGAGATTTGCATTCACTTCAGCAGTGGCCAGGGAGCACGGTCATTTTAAATGATATTCTTGGCTTGAGGATTTGTGGATCGCTGAGACAGTACAAAATCAGTGGTATTAGGTAGCGTTTCTGTTCATTTTGATAGGTGGTATTTTCTTCTTTTTAAAAAAGTTCTAAGTATTTTCTAATTTTCACTTTGATTTTTTCTTCGATTGATGGATTATTTCAAAGCTTCCAGACTTTTGTTATTGTTTTTTTTTTTTTGGCTACCCTCAATTACTTTTATGAGCATTCTGCAAGTGAACCTTCATCACTACTGTTTTATTCAGGCCTTGGATATCTCTTGCTTGTACTAGAATAACCACTGCACACTGTCTATGGCACCAATGTTGTCTCTCCACTCATGTTCTTTGTTTTTTGTTGCTGTTGTTGTTTTAACTGTATGTAATGGCATGTCTAATTGAGATCTTACAGAATTATTCCAGAGAAAAATTCACAGACAAAACCTCCTAGAGAGGACATCAGAGAGGAATTGAATCACCTGGGTTCACCCGAAACAATAGAGCCCATTGAATCAGGGCAGTCAAACATGTTTCCTCTGAGGACACAGTATTAATTTGTTTAATTCCTGAAAGGTCATCTGCCCTGAGGAAGGAAAGGGGAATTGTTCATTCCCTTCCATGGTCTGTAACCTCATCCGTAACAGCTGCAAGGACATGTGTATGGAGAAGAATCTCTCCTTCTCCTCATTCCCCCTCCTCCATTGCTATACAGACATAACTGCTTGAATTTACGTTCATCACCATGTCCTGAGATGGGCTTTATTTGCCAGACTTCATGTTTTCCATAGAGGCTTGCCATGGGAAAGCCTCTCCTTCTAAGCCCCTCAAATCAACAAATAAGGCATTATTCTCCCCTTGGATTCATCCTTGGATTATCTTCAGTTCACTAACAATTCCTAATCAGTATACCTATCCATGCCTGATTCTAAGTCAGTGTCTATTCACACTGACTTACATATTACCAGCTCCAGAAGGCAAAACACAAGCCAACAGAGTCAAAATCAAGCCAAGTCCAGGCCCCCGTTAACTTGTACCAACTGCAGCAACTACCTCCTGACTGATCTCCCTGATTTCTATTCCTCCCACCACCCACTACACGTCTGCCAGAGAAATTGTCCTCAAATAGTACATATTTAAATGCCCGCCAAGTGAAATCCTTTCCCCCACCAACAATCTTCAGTGGATCCTCTTTGCTTAAAAAAATAAGGTACAAATGAAGAGAACCAGAAATGGTAAATAACAAGGTTAATATAACATACTATATAAATATATGTAGTTAACCCCCTGTATTTGTGATTTTCACATCCATGAATTCACCCAACTGCAATGAAAAATATTCCTCCACCCAAAAGTGAATGGCTGAATCTGTACTGAACATGTATGGACTTTTTTTCCTGTCATTATCCCTATGTAATGGGTATTTACATAGTGTTTACATTGTATTAGGTATTGTAAGATATCTAGAAATGATTTAAAGTATATGGGAGGATGTGCGTAGGATATATGCAAATACTACACCATTTTATATATCAAGGACTTGAGCATCTGTGAATTGTGGTAGCTTTGGGAGGCCTGGAACCAATCTCCCATGGATACTGAGGGAAAACTGTACTTGCTTTCTTTTCTCAGCATCTTTAATAGACATAAAGATACATAAAGTAATAATTATACCAACATATTGTTGGGTTTGTAACATATATATATATATGTAACAACAACATAATATATAACATAACAGTAATAGTATAAGAAGGGAAGAGAGGGACTAGAGTTATAGGAGTAATATTTCTTTATCTCACTAAGTTAGTATAAATCTGAAGTAGGTTATACTAGGTTAATGTGTATATGGCAAGCCTAGAGAAACACTAAAAATATAACTCCAAAGACATCACAAATAAAGAGAGTGTGTTAGTCTGTCCTTGCACTGCTATAAAGAAATACCTGAGACTGGGTAATTTATAAAGAAAAGAGGTTTAATTTTACAGGCTTTATAGGAAGCATGATGCTGGCATCTGCTCAGCTTCTGGGTGGGGGAGCCTCAGGAAGCTTACAATCAAGATGGAAGGTGAAGGGGGAGCAGGCATGTCACATGGTGAGAATGAAAGCAACAGTGTGAGAGAGTGGGGGGAGGGGAGGTGCCACATACTTTTAAATGACCAGATCTCATGTGAACTCAGAGTGAGAGCTCACTTATCACCAAGAGGATGGCCCAAGCCATTCATGAGGGATCTGTCCCTGTGGCCCAAACACCTCCCACCATGCTCTGTCTCCAACATTGGGGATTACACTTCAACATGAGATTTGGGTGAGGACAAATATCCAGACTACATCAGAGAAGTACAGACCAATACCTGTTATGCATGCAGATACAAAAACCCTCAGCAAAACACTAGCAAATCAAATCCAGTAATATATACAAAAGATTATACATTATATATAAGTTTTCCAGGGCTGCCATAATGAAGTTCCACAAACTTCATTGGTTTGTGGGTGGTTTAAACAACAAAACTTATTGTCTCACTGTTCTGGAAGCTGTAAGTCCAAGATCAATGTGTTGGGAGGGTTGGTTGGTTCCTTTTGAGGGCACTAGGGAACGATCTGTTCTAGGCCTCTCTTCTACCTTCTGGTAGTTTCTTGGTTTGTGGCAGCGTAACTCCAATCTTCACATGACATTTCCCCTGTGTATGTGTCTGTATCCAAATTTCCCCTTTTTATAAGGACAACAGTTATATTGGACTAGGGCCCACTTTAATCCTATATGATCTCATTTTAACTAATGACATCCACAATGAGCCTATTTGCAAATACAGTCATATTCTGAGGTACTGGGGATTAGGACGTCAACATATGAATTTTTGGAGGTCACAATTCAACTCATAACATACCCCTCGACCAAGCAGAATTTATCCCAGGAATGCAAGATTGGTTTAACATTTGAAAAAACATACCATATTAACAGAATAAAAGACAAACCCTGCAAGATCATCTCAATAGATGCAGAAAAAGAATTTGAAACAATTCCATACCCCTTTACGATAAAAATACTAAAAAAAAAAAAAAGGAATAGAAAGGACATTTTGCAACTTGATAAAGGGTACATACAAAACCCCCCACATAGCTAACATCATACTTCATGAGGAAAGACTGAATGCTTTCCCCTGAAGATCAGGAACAAGACAACAATGTCCACTCTCACTATTTCTATTCAACATTGTACTGGAGGTTCCAGTCAGATAAATTAGGCAGGAAAATTAAATGTAAGAAATTCAGATTAGAAAGACAGAGATAAAACTCCATTCACAAATGGTATGATCTTATAATACAGAAAATCCAGAAAAATCTGCTAAAAAATTATTAGAACTAATAAAATGAGTTCAGCAAGGTTGCAGGATACAAGATCAATATAAAAAATAAATTGTCTTTCTATACAGTTGCAGTGAACATTCAGAAAAGAAATATAAGAAATCAATCTCACTTATAACTGCATTAAAAATTAAAATACTTAGGAACAGATGTAACAAAAGAAGTGTAAAACTTATACGCTGCAAACAACAAAACATTGTTGAAAGAAATTAAGGACTGCCTAGATAAATGGAAAGACAGCCCATGTTCAAGGATTGGAAGACAATACAGGTGTGCCTGGATATCCATAGGGGATTGGTTCCAGAATCCCCCTTGAACACCAAAATCCACAGATGCTCAAGTCCCTTATATAAAATGGTATAGTATTTGCATACAACCTACACACATTGCCTCATACACTGTGCTTTAAGTCATCTCTAGATTACTTATAATACCTAATACAATGTAAATGCTATGTAAATAATTGTTATACTGTACGGTTTAGGGAAAAACGAAAAAAAAAAAACCTCTGTATACATTCAGTTACAGATGCAGCTATCCATTTTTTTTCCCAAATATTTTTGATCTGCAGTTGGTTGAATCCACAGATGCAAAACCCATGAATATGGAGGGCTGACTGTTCTATTAAGAGGCTATATCCCCCCAAACTGACCCACAGATTCAACACAATCCCTATTAAGATCTCAGCTGACTTCTTTGCAGAAATTGACAAGTTGGTCCTAAAATCTACACGAAAATGCAAGGAACCCAGAATAGCCAAAACAACCTTGAGAATGAAAAACCAGGTGCGGTGGCTTACACCTGTAATCCCAGCACTTTGAGAGGTCGAGGAGTGGATCACGAGGTCAGGAGTTCAAGACCAGCCTGCAAAAGATGGTGAAACCCCGCCTCTACTAAAAATACAAAAACTAGCTGGGTCTGGTGGTGGGCACCTGTAATCCCAGCTACTCGGGAGGCTGAGGCAGGAGAATCACTTGAACCTGGAAAGTGGAGGTTGTAGTGAGCTGAGATCGTGCCACTGCACTCCAGCCTGGGCGACAGAGCAAGACTCCATCTCAAAAAAAAAAAAAAAAAAAAAAAAATATATTGTCAGAGTCTGAGTAGACATTTCTTCAAAGATATGCAAATGACCAATAAGCATATGAAAAGATGCTCAATGTTATTATTCATGAGGGAAATGCAAATTAAAACCACAGTGTGAAACCACTTCACACCCACTAGGATGGCTATAATAAAAAATACAAACAATAACAAGTGTTGATGAGGATATAGAAAAATTGTAACCTTCATACATTGCTGGTGAGAATGTAAAGTGGTACAGCCACTTTGGCAAGCAATCTTTTGAAGAACTCCTCAAAAGATTAAACATAAAGTTACCATTTAAAGACTCAGTAATTTCACCACTAGATGTACACCCAAGAGAAATGAAAACATATGTTTACACAAAAACTTGTGTTTGAATGTTCATGGCAGAATAATTCATAATAGCCAAAACATGGAAACAACCCAATGTCTATCAACTCATGAATGGATAAGTAACATGTTGTATATTCATATAGGAGAATATTATTCAGCAATAAAAAGAAATAGACTATTACTATATGCCACAACAGGAATGAACCTTGAAAACATTACACTAAGTGAGAGAAGCCAGTTGCAAAAGACCATGTATTGTATGACTGCATTTATATGAAATGTCCAGAATAGGCAAATCCATAGAGACAAAGTAGTTGTCTGCTAATGGGGGTACAGGACCTCTTGATGGGGTGATGAAAATGATAATATGTATTGGAATGGTTGCAGAACTCTTTGAATATATTCAAAACCATTGATTGGTACCCTTTAAATATGTGAATTGTATGATATGTGAATTATATCTCAGTAAAACTGTTAGAAAGCAAAAGAGCAAGAGTGTGCAAGGGAAAGTTTCTAGACACAAAATTTTTGATTGCAGACTATTTTCTTTGGTTCTGGCCCTATTCACTCGGGCCAGCAAACTGTATTAGGGAAGAGTTGGCCAAAGCCCAAAGGAACTCTCTTGATCTGTGCTTTTCCCTGAGCAATTTATTTTTAAATAACCCTTTGTCAAATTAGACATACACAGTCTAGTTTTGCATATCCTCTCCTAGGGTTTTTGATGTTTTTATCTTAGGAGGACAGGGGCATGGAGGGTATGTTTTCTTGTTTGAAAGATGTGATGGGTTAAGGGCCAATTGTGTTTTAGTTTTCTTGGCCCCTGACTCATCCATTTGCAACTCCAACAGCTTCCAGTATCAATCACACAGGAGCCAAACTCTCCATGAGACAGAGAAATCTCCCCACTGCCCAGAATTTCTAATTTTCTTTCTTTAATGGATATGCAACCGCTGCTCAGTGCTCTTGGAGATCTAGGTGGGAGGGAAATGATCCAAGGGAACCTTGTAAACGATGAAGAAATAAGAGAAGTTTTGGCGCCTTGGTCACCTGGTGCTGCAACAAATTGTGAGGCCAGGGATAAGGTTCTGGGACTGGATTGCCTTGGAGCTGGTTGGGTTGCATGGGTTAGAGTTGAGTTCCACAAGTAGAGAACAGGAGCAAAAAACAATTGGGGTGGAAGGGTGGGGGGCAGTTCAGGTAAGCTAAGTTAGTTTGAAAGACTCAATTCTAATGCTCTGGAAGCTGTACTGGACTGGTTTATGAAGCTCACTCAAAGCCCCATAATCCACTCAGATTTACTCAGTCTTGCCTGTATCCCTCCCACCCCTGTCCTCAGCCAGTGGCTCCATGGGAAGCCTGTTTGCCACTGCAGTCATGGTGCATGCTGTCTCACCTTAGCTGGGGGTGGTAAGGACCAGACTTCAGTGTGGTCTCCTCACCTGCTGCTGTGGGATCCAAAGTAGCTCAAGCACAAGGTCTGACCCAACTGGTTCCACTTCTTTAGCAGCTGTCCACAGAAGCCAAGTAATAAAACCTTGAAGTATGGAGGAATCAATGCCTGGTAAGGTGAACATTAACCAGTAAGAAAGAAACAGGAGTCAGGAGGGAGACAGCCAATGAATTCTCTTCCCTACCTTCCTTCTACCCTTCCACTGTTCTGTGCCACCATCATACCACAGAGCTTCTTCCATGACAACCGGGTGACTAAGAAACTGGCAATGTTTTCTTATGAGTCTATGACTAGCTAAGTAACACAGCACTTTGTATTTGCTTTCTCTGCTTCCTGGCTCACTTCCTTTTTTCCCTTCTTCCTGCTCTGGGATTATAACCCCCAATAAAGTATGAGTACATATGCCTTTTTCATGCTCTGTTTTCTCAAAAAAATGAGCGAAGAGCTAAGACAGAGCCCAAGGCCAAACACTGTATCTAGTGGAATCAAAGTAAAAAGATGGAAGACTCAGGTCTGATGAAGATGGGGGCAAAATCAGAGAAGGAATGAATAAAGGGGGTGGTGAGTTTCCTGATTATCACAAATAGTGGCAGATATTAAAGGTTGCTGTCCTCAGAGAGTCCTCAGAGGAAGACATTAATTACATGCTGTTATCATGTACATAAATGTATATGTGCAGGAAGTGAAGGAAAATCATGTGGTATAAGGAGAGCCTGTAATAGTGAACTTGATTTAGTCTGGGAGAAAACGCCCTCTGAGGTAAGATCCAATACTGGGCACTGATAAACGGGTGGAAGTGAGAGGGACAGGAGGCCATTTCAGGCAAAAGGAATGACATCTACAAAGGCTCTGTAGTCTGAGGTACCATGCTGAACAGGGGAACAGCAAGAGTTCTTCCCATAGACAAAAGTGTTTCCCAGTTTTGACTGTCATTTTTTAAAACTTCAATCCACAATAGACTATATTTTACATTTTAACCCAGTAACAATACACATATATGTGCTCATACAATTGAAACAAAAAGTCATGAAAAAATATTTAACCTTACTGTATTGGTGGTGGTGGTAGGGGGTTCACAATAGCTATTGACCTTTAAATGTGCATATTCTTTGACAGAGCGGTACCACCAGGACAATGTACGATGGTGTTCACCGCAGCACTGTTTGCAATTGTTTATACACACACAATGAAACATATTAAAGTAGATATGTAGGTACTGACATGGGAACACGTACATGCCCAATTACAAAGAGAAAGGGAACAGTGTACATATGATGCCAGTTTGTTAAAAGTCTTTAGGAAGGAACACATGCATAGAAAAAGGGACAGGGATGTACGTAAACTATAGAAGGTGACTACTTAGCAGAGGAGATTTTTATTTTCCAACTTTCGTATTTCATTATTCCTGCCTTTTAGACTACACATATTACTTTTTCAATCAGGAAAAATCATAAAAATACGGTTATAACAAATGGTCCAAAATAACTTGATGTTTCTTGTGGGTGATAATACAGGTAAACTGACAGTGTGCTTCGCTGGAAATTCAATTATTTTGGTAATTGAAGTAGCAAATTACATCAAATTTGACTAAACTGGGCATTTTGAGTTTTAGCTTCATAAAATCACCTTAACCCTGTGAAACAAAGAATATGAGTATATCTTAGTTTTGACTTTCACTGGTGTTGCCTTCTCTTTCATTGCTAAGAGACTTAAACCTGGGAAGCAGGTGGGCAAATGTCAAATGATCAAAGAACCAATCGTTAGGACTGGAGAGAGACATCCAAAAGCATGCTCCCTTGGGGGAAATTCCCCTAGTTATCGTGGGCCTGGCTATAAGAAGGTGGAAAGTTTTGTAAGAAGTGAAAAGCTTTCAGTAGCACTCTTTCATTCGTCTTACTTGATTGCTTTTGCAAAATACTGCAATAAATCTAGAGAGTTATATTTGACCTAATTGCTTGGATAAAACTGAACTCTTAAAACTTCGTACCCCACCAACTTGAAGCTATTAAATTGGTCTCTCCCCTTTCCTCCCTCTGTTACCCCATGTCTCCCTTCACCATTGTATCTTTAACTTTAGATTTTTCTGGTACAATTGGGCTACATAACATTTCAAGCCGCCATATTAGATGGGCCATACAGTTAGGATAAACTCTCTGCTATCTCAGAAGTTTCCCTGAAGCATTTAGAGTAATAATTTACTTCCTTTCTTCAGGATGAGAGTTTCTTCTTTAAAATATTTAAGGGGGGGCTATATAATCCTTAGATTCTTGATATGAGGCAAGAGAACAACAAATCTTTCTGGGGGTGGTTTTTAAATTAATTTCTAAAAAGGTAATGTTTAGTGCTGAAAGGACCAGAGTCTGCTTATCCCACTCTCTCCCTAAATAAGAAACATAGCCTTCATGCACAGAATCATCCTCACCATATAAAATGAGTGAGTGAGAAGAAACCTAATCTTTCTTCCTGTGGAACAGACTGCTTTGGCAATGAGCCCAGTCATTCAGGAGTTCTCCATGATCTGTTATTTAAATCCAACTCATTATGACTGATTTGAGGCAGGAAGCCAAAATGAAAAGATGAACTAAATACATTTTTGGTTTTTCCATCCTGTCCCTTCTCGCCATCTCCAATTTTAACACAAGTGCTAACTCTGAGGTCAGGGTTAGATATATAGACACCCCAACATGAGCACTCCATTAATCCAAAGCTAAGCTTTCCAAAAGGTCCTGTGGTTTCAGATAAGATGGGATGCCACCATATTCTCAAGTAGACAGCAGCCAGCTGAATTCCAAAATTCTCATGATATTGAACTTAAAACACCCCTTACTGTAGCTTAAATTCCAACTCCTTCAGGCTGAAAACATCCTCACAAGATGTGCTATCTTTTTTATCCCTAGAACCTGGCACAGGGTCTCATGGGTATTCAGGAAATGTCTTCTGAATGAAACTCTTAGGTCTATAGGTCTGTGTTTCCCCTATTTCTCCTCACATTCCACAACTGTGGCTACTCAATCGCTTATCAAAGCCCTTCTAGTTTGCTCGTAACTAAAAACAATTTATGTATAATCCATCTGGAATGTATTTTTGTTTGTAGTGTGGCAATATAATTTTGCCCCAATCTGAAGTGCCATTTCTTTACATTATATTCCCATTGATTCTGAACTGTTTTTTTTCCCCCTCACTTCAATAAGCTGGTCTATGAATTGTTTTATTCCACTCTTCTTTTCCTGTGTTAGTGACATACTATTTAAATGATGGCAGCTTTAGAGTATACTTTAATAGCAGGGCAAAGTCTCCCAAACCATACATACAACTCAATTATTTATTTATTTATTTTTTTAATAGAGACAGGGTCTTGCTGTTGCCCAGGCTGGTCTCAAACTCCTGAGCTCAAGCAATCTGCCTGCCTCGGCCTCCCGAAATGCTGGAATTACAGGTATGAGCCACCACACCTGACCTCAATTATTCTTTTGAAGTATTGACTTGATTTTTCTCACATACTTTTCCAAATAAGTTTTAAGTTTAAATAAACATACAGACAAAAGCAAAGCCAATTGGAATGATGATTAAAATTGTGGAAGATATATATCATTTTTGGAGGACTGGTTTTTCTAGAATACTAATTATAGCCTTACAATTTAGGAAAATGGTATACCTTAATATTTTCTGCTTTTTAAATATTCATTAGTAATGCTTTATAATTTTTCTTCATATTCATCTTTTACATTGCTTGTCTAAATTTTTTTTTTTTTTTTTGAGAAGTCTCACTCTGTTGCCAGACTGGAGTGCAGTGGCGCAATCTCGGCTCACTGCAACCTCTGCCTCCTGGGTTCAAGTGATTCTCCTGCCTAGCCTCCCAAGAAGCTGGGACTACAGGTACACACCACCACGCCCAGTTAATTTTTGTATTTTTAGTAAAGAAGGGGTTTCACCATGTTGGCCAGGATGGTCTTGAGCTCTTGATCTCGTGATCTACCCGCCTTGGCCTCCCAAAGTGCTGGGATTTCAGGTGTAAGCCACCGTGCCCGACCGAGTCTAAATATTTTATAGTGTGTTGTAATGAATAGGGATCTTTACTCCATCATATTGTTTTAACATGATTTTTTAGATGTTTATTTTACATTGAACCATTTTATGGAATTCTTAGATGTTCATTTATTCACCCAATATTTATTGAGCAACTGTCACATGCTGGGCATTTTTCTAGATATAGGGGATAAAGTAGGGAACAACATAAACATGTATTAAGGAATACACTTAAGCCCCCACCCCACTCCCCTCAGCTTAAATGAATGAGGACTTTTGTTTTTTCTCACAAAATATGAAGTCCAGTGCAGGCAGTTTGGGGCTATTTTGGTTACTCCATAATGCCAAGATAAATTTGGAAATTTTCAGTCTTTCTGATGTAATGTCCAGCACCTTCAGCATTCTATCTGCATTCCAAGCAGGAAGGAGGGCAAGGGCAAAGGTTAAGAAAAGCATGATAGCTGAGCTGCCTGCGCTCCCCACCCTTTCTAACTTTCCTAGAATTCCATCCTATGACTTTTGTCTACACTTAATTGGTCATGTTCACATCCATTAGCCACGTCATTGCTCCTCTCCAGGCAGGATCTTCTTAGAAAGAAGGGGAGAAATCTGAACAAGCATCTAGCAGGCTGTGCCATGAGACAAAATTCTTGCTCTTATGAAGTTCAAAAATTTTATAGCTGAGGGTCTTGGATTTCAACAACCCAGCCCTTGGACCCCTTCTCTGCTTTATCTCCACTTATCCCACTGGTGGTCTCATTCAGCCTCACGGCTCTAAGCAGTTATGCTAGTAACTATCAAATTCACATTTCCAGTCCAGCCCACTCCCCTGAACTTCAAACTCACATAGTCAACTGCCTAACTTGACATCAGCACTTGGATGTCTAATGAGTATCTCAAATTTAACCTGTCTAAAATGAATTCCTTTACCAAAACTGTTCCCCTACTAGTCTTCTCATTTCAGTAGATAATTCTATACTCCTGATTGCTTAGGCCAAAAACCTTGGAGCCATCCTAGACTGTCTGTCTCACATCTTATGCCAGGAAATCCTGTTTGGCTCTACCTCCACCTAACTACATCCAGAATCCCACCACTTCTCACCATTTTTACCACTAACACTCTGATCCAAGCCACCGTTATTTTAGCCTGCATTACTGAGACAGCCTCCTAAAATCATTCTTCACATAGATAATCCTTCCTGAGCTCTCAGTTCTTTTTTTTGAGAGAGGGTCTCGCCCTGTCACCCAGGCTGGAGTGCAGTGGCACAATCACAGCTCACTGCAGTGTCAACCTTCTGCATAGCTGGGACACAGGTGTGTGGCACCATGCCTGGATAATCTAATTTTTATAGAGATGGGATCTCCCTATATTGCCTAGGCTGGTCTCGAACCCCTGGGCTCAAGAGATCCTCCTACCTTGGCCTCCCAAAGTCCTGGGATTATAGGCATGAGCCAGCACACCTGCTCAAATTCTGTTCTTGACAGACCAGAATTTCTTTTAATTGATCTTATCTTATCCTTTACTTCTGCTACTTATCCCACTATCATTCCCTATGCTGTCAGTACCAAAAACTGCAACTCCTCTGTAATCTCAAGGTTATGCACTCCCCTTTTGACAAGTATTCTTACCTAAACCCATTATTTCCTTTATTATTCCCACTCCAACATCCCTGCAACTTCATCAGGGTCTACAGTCCTTTAATCCCATACTTTCCCACTGCTCCTCACTGTCCCCTTATACTCTCATTTTTCTTCTTAACCTTAAATTCCATGGCCAATAGTTTCTTTGTTCACATGCCCTCAACTTCTTTGTCCTCTTCATCGTACTTGTTTGGCAAACCCCCAAACCTGATTAAATCACCTCTCCACCTAATCTGGGCCTGCATCCACACAGCTGATGGGCTGGAGAAAAAAATAAGCTGACTGATCCTAGATTCAATTAATGATCAATAACCTCAAGTGAAACATTTAACACTGCCTAGAAGTCATGCTGTTTCCCTAGGCTTTTCACTCTCATTCTCATCCGTTCCTCACACTTTCTCTTCAAACCTCCAATTCCCTTTCTCTTCAATGTTCAGTCTCATATGATGGTATTCCTTTCAATGAGAAAACTAGAAGAAATTCAGAGACTTTCCATGAGCTCCTACATTTGCCTACCTACATCTGTGCTCATATACTTAGTCCTTTCTCCCGCTGATATGAATAAACTCTTTGTATTCCTATCTTAGACCAACCCCTTGTGCACTAGATTCCATCTGATCTCATTCAGTCAAGGATATCTTTCCAGCAATTCTCCCCTCTGTTTCCTGTATCATGTTTTCCTGTTTTACTGGATCATTTCCATTTGTATACATTTCATCTTAAATTTTGACTCCATTTCCCCCTTCCAACCACTATGCTATTTCTCTTCTTCCTTTACAGCTAAACTCCCTGAAAGAACTGTCTAAATTTACTGTCTGCCATCTACCTCCTCCTACTCTCTTAAGCCCACTCCAATACAGCTCATTCTATTTATTGGGAAGAGTTATTATTAAAGGTGAGTAAAATTTGTCCTCGTTTTGGTCATCTTTCACATCTCAAATCCCACTGAATTACTCTGACTTTTCTAAGTCAACCCATTAATTAGACGCTGTCACCATTATATCACTTATCTGATTGTAATTTTACATTTTTATATGATTCTTTAATTATGCTTTCTTTCTCAATAGACTCTAAGCTCCATAAGGACAAGGATAATGACTATTTTTTTCTTTTTCTCTTCTTTTCATGCTCCCTACCCCTATCTATTTTTCTATCACAATTTCTGGTCAGTGACTAGCACAATGCCTGGCACACCAGGAGGCCACCAGTAAATGTATATGGGAATAAATGCTTTCTCATATGCCACTTTAAGTTTGGGAAAAGGAGGTCTGCAGAAGTAAAGATACCAGCTCAAAGGCACACTGTGGATTACTAATAGAATAGGGACTAGGAATAGAATATCATGGATCACCATGCACACTCTGCAGTTATAAATGAGATGTGGCCCCCCATTTTATAGCTTAGGCCTTCTACCAGCCTCCACCATGTTTGGGCTGGATGGGACAAACTACACAATCTAGTGCAATGTCAAGTCCTTGTTGTGTCCATGAAAGCTTAGCTGCCAGGTCAACAGAGCAGCTTTACACTGTCAACTTTTCTTGTTCCTATATCCGAAGTGACCAGGGAGACGGCCTCTTCCCCCAAAGCATTCGTGTCAACTTACATCTCGGGCTTCAGAGTAAGAGTCTTCAGGTACACATCATTCATTACTGATCTATAGATTATGAACCTGGAAGAATACTGGGAGGAGTGAGTAGGAAGATCAACTTAAAGTTATAACATTAAGATAGATCCATTGTCAGTTAAAGACCAGTAAGAAACAGAGGAAAAGTATTTCAGAAATGAAATTGCTAGGCAAATAGTTGTATATATCAAAAAAGTTGATATATGCAACTTTTAAGGAACCTACTGCATTAAAAAGATCTACGTACACTAGTTGGATATATATTTTGAAAACAGCAAACCACCGGGTAGAACTATCATGAAACATAGTCACAGTCACTACTTAGTGACTACTACTAGTTGACCATATGATTTATCATCCAAAATGGGGCACTCTGAGAATAAAGAGAGGCAATATTAAAAATTATACCAGGACAATGGGTGTTTCCTAGGCAAATGAACAAGACTGGTCGTCTTTAGTAACTATCCCCTACTTATCATGCATGGAGAAAACCAGACACTCATTCAGTCATACAAATATCTTCATCAGGCAAATCAACAGCAGCAGCAGTAGTCAGAATGAACAGGATACCAGTTCACTGTGGGCTTTATTTTGATCCTGAATGGTCATGCTAATCCTTGCCATCTCCACTAAATAAAAACAGAGTAAGAGTCACTTCCTTTATATACTTGTTTTTCTTGTCCCTTCACACCTGATCTATATTTGATCTTTAAAACTACCATTTCTATCCCCATTTGAAGTTTAATTCTGATTTAAGAGAGGACACACTCTTCTATGCTAAGTCAAACAAAACCATTCTTCAAATTTTCAAAGGCTTCCCTCTTCTCCAAAGGTTGCATGAACCATATATTCTTTCATCAAGACTGACTTCTAGGTCATTCACTGAATCAACATAGCAAAAAACAAGTCACTAGCCACAAACATTTATTGTTGGGGTCAATACATATATCTTTTTGAGAAATGTTTCGAGCCATTCATTTGATAACTACAAACACGTCAGAATCTGTTTTACTGTATATTTCTGGCTTGCATGACAAGGGAAAAGAGATTATTGCAAAATTATGAATGAAGTCCAAAAGGCCAGATTAAAAAAAAAAAAATCTATAAAATGGAAGGATTAAACACTGCCCAGCCCTACTGTGTCAACAAAGACTGTACAATTCAAATCAAGAAGACAATCCCATACAAGTCCAGCAAGGCAGATGTTGGCAAGTAGAAGTTAAGCAATCTGTTATACAAAAAGCAAAAGGAGTTATAGATAAATTACAAAAAATAAAAAACAAAATTTTAGTCAGAAAACTATTACTACATAAAGCCATGTAAGAATGTGTATTAGTTGTTTCCTTTAAGGGGAAAGGAAATCAAACTGTTGGTTTTCTATTTATTCAGAAGAAAAAATAAAGGAAAGTGTTTGGAAAATATTTCTGATATTAAGTGAATTATTTCTCATCTGCTACCTAGAGTTTACAAACAACTGACTTATCCTTGTCAATCTGTGGAAATGAGAAAATAAAATCAGTGTCTGGCCTTTGCGGGATACTCATAACACCCGAATAAGGTCCAGAGTAATCCTAGATCGGGGGATGTCAATGTTGAGTACTTGGACTTCCACTCTTTCTCCGGGGCCCAGTCCAAGGCTCCTTCTCTTCTTTGTTTTTGAAAGTTTTGCTTCAGTTACATTTCGTATGGGAATCAGCCCAGATTTCCCCACTCCTATATCCACGAAAATTCCAAAGAGAGTGGCATTCTCAACTTTGCCTGTAAGAACGGTCCCAACCTGCAGATCTTCCAGGCATACTATGCTTCTCTTAAAATCAGGTTTATCAAAATCTGTAAGAGAAAAAAAGTAAGTGTAAATAAGGCATTGTACTTCCTAGATACAACATAACTTTGTGAATAAGCACTTACTACATATTGATTATGTGCCCAGACCAATATTAAAGATTAAGGGGGGATTATAAAAGGAGCTGAAGACCAAGGCTTGCCTTCAGAGAACATGCATATCAGTTGGAGATAGCATTCATGCAGTAGAAACAATTCAAGAAAATTTACTTTCTTCTACAATGCTACACACTAGCATTATACATAAGGATTGAGAAGAAAGTCTTATTTTCCTCTTTGTGAAGAGGTGATGAGAATATATATTTGCTTAATAAATATACAAAGCTAAACCACAAACACAGAAAGTAAGACCTTTGGAAACAAGAGACTGGAGGCTTTTTTTGTTTTTCCCCCAGTGCCTGGATTAAATTGTTTAAAGATGGTAGAAAGTACATCAACTTTTTGTCAAATGTGGATGAAATTCAAATGTTCTTTCTTCCTCACTTCTTCCCACAAATTTGGAACTCAGAAAATCAATTCCCACCCATTTCAAATATATTTATCCAATCAACATTTATGGATTCTTGATTATCTATGGCTCAGAATCCCAGACCAGGTAGTACCTAATATTCTTTCTCTTCTTTCAATTAAATTCATCAAACATTTGTTAACTCTATTATCTCCTGGCCAGGCACTCTGCTGGGTGCTAGAGAAACAATGATGAAGATACAGATTTCTGTTTCCAAGTTCTTTATAGCCCTTTCTTCTTGCTCACCCCAGCATACATTTCTTTGTTCATTATTGTCCAAAAGGTAGGCATAAAGCATGCCAAGGAATCATTATGGTTCTAGTTAAAAACAAAGATTTTTATGAGGGAGACAGTTAGAACTAACAGTTTAAACGGGGCTGTGGATTATCTGTGGACTCCATTTATCCATGCTCCTCTTGAAGGCCCCCTTTCCTAGGATTAGTGAGTGTTGACTCTAATAACAAAGAACACATTCTATGCTTGGATCTCCTTTTACTAAGGCCTCATTTTCCCCTCCACCCATTCCAGTTCCTTTTCCTCCACAGCTGTTGGCTTTATCCTGATGACTTGTTAAAGCTATCCTTTACATTTGTATTAACAACTGGTCACCCCTTTCTTCCCTTCCCCCAGTCCAATCATACTGATACCAAGATGTTTTAAAAATTAAGCTTTTTCCTATAAAACAAAATAAAAACCTTCTTTAAACTCCAAATCTCACTATACCCATAAAAATGAGTACGCTAAAATTGGAATTGATTCTGTGGAATTTTACCTGATGCTAAAGCAGTTAATTCCAAAAGCAAGAAACCTACTGTAATGTAATATTACACTAGGCTAAGGCTGTGTCAAAGCAAAGTGGAACTAAGTCACTGATCAGGGGCAGAGGTAGGATGGTCTCCGAGACCCCACAGGCATTGTTTTTATGCTTGGAAATTCTTTCTCTATCTCTCTTTTCTTGCAGAGGTCCAGCTGCTGCAGATTCCCTAAGGGTTCCTGATCAGCTGTTTAGTTTAATCTTGCATGGAAAATCAGAGTCAGGAACTACTTAACATATTCCTGAAGACAGTCGGGGACACTGAGAAATCAGAAAATCCTCCGTGTACCATGCAAACTTTAACACTTTCATAACCAAGCGTTTTCAGCCTCTGTGTCTGGACTGCTTCTGATGAACCCAGTTAGGGAAATTAACTAGTCACCACAGTGTTAACACACATGAAATTAATTACACCATTGACAAAACAAAAGACATAATTATTATGAGTAAAGAATGAGGCATTAAGAAAGGAAATACTTTTGAGAAAATGGAGAAAAGAGATGTAACATAAAATATCATCACGTGGAAATGCCCAAAATGCTATCTGCCCCATCAAAAGTATAGTTTGTAAGCCTTCCTCACCTTGGGTGTGTGTTTAGTAGTAAGATGAAAGTTCTCGGACATTTTGAAAATTGTGACTTACATTAGAGCAAAGGTAGTTCCAAAGTTTGCTTAAAGAGACCTATTTAAAACTTCGCTTGCCACACTGATAGAACACTGCAGTAACTGGAAAGCTCAGTCCAGAGCCCAGATGCATCTGTCTTTTTGCTCAACAACTTGGTAGTTTAATTAGATCATATAATTTGAGTGTTGATCTTTGCTCTGAGTCTACAATGCAACTGGGATAATGGAACAATCGACACTATGACAGAAAAATGAAGATGGATGTGAAAAATCCAGTACAGGATACCTGCAGTTACAGCATTTTTTGCCAACCCTCTAATGCAAAGGATGTAGCCATATCACCTCCAAATCCAGTATTTTTGAGAACCAGTGCTCCACCTAGTACTCCTGCTAAAAAACAGCCAAGAAATTCCCATAAAAGGATACCGGGCCTCCAAATGCAGATGGATTTGTCTGCTGAAACATCCACACTGTGTGGAGGACTACTAGGAGGCTTCTACTCCCACATTTTTGGCATAGTTCTTACTGGGTGTCATTTTATTTTTCTTTAACTTAAAAAAAAAAAACCCTACAGAAGAAGGAATAGTACAATGAAACTGCTGGATGTATCTCAAAATTCCTTTAAACCTTTTCAAAGAAGTATGTCTAACCATCTCAATGCAGCCTAAACCATAATAAAAAGAGCCAAGCCCTAAACATGGTATCATCAAAACTGGTTATAAGACCAGTGAGCAGATTCATTTAAATCTCAGGGGTTCCTATTCAAACTTCCTTGGGAAGTAGGTCATTTGATACTGTAGTTCTTTTTCACTGGGTCACTGCTCTCAACAACTATGGTTGTTATACTTCCCTCACCATCTACCTGTGCTGAAAGCTGAGAGCACTTTTAATTAGAAGGAAAATCAACAAGAGATATTATCTGATTTGTTCAATGTGTTCATTGACAAAGAATCCAAGAACTTGGAAAGCTATAATTTAGGAAGAAGATTCACCTTTTAGCTTGTGAAGGGACTGCTTTACCTTGCACTTCTGGCTCCCAGGAGATAAAGACAGCTTACAAAAGGACCATAAAAAAATGTGTGCCTCCATGCATACAGCGGTACATGCATGATGCATTTCGTTTAGTAAATGGGAAATACACAGTGAACAAGGGGTCCAGGGAGACCACCTGGCTTCTAGCTTTGGCTCTGGATATTAATTATAATGACTTTGAAGGAAGATCACTATGCTTTAATTTTCTCATGTATAAAATGGGAGAATAATATCCATCTGCTTATGGCATAGGATTGCTGTGAGGATCAAAGGAGATAATGGGAGCTATGCAAATGCAAGGTGCTATAATTCAAGTTCAATTGTTTACCTGTTCGAAAGTCAAAGCTTTCAGGCTGGCTGAGACCATCTATGATGACCTGTAAGGTGTGTACTGTTGTTTGCAATCTTTCTGCAATTTTCTCCATTCCTTCCTTTTCAAGGAATGAATTTATTTTTTGTTGCATTTCAGGCTTTCCAATCTCATACAGTGTCCCTCCAATGGATGATAAAAACCTGCAGTGGAAAAAAATAAAAAGCCCAACACTTAACAATATTACTTCTTCTGCAATCTCCTCATACAGATCACCCTAAAATTCATTCATCTTAGACCCATAGGTCAATCAATCAGTCTTTATTGAGAATCTATTATGTGTCCTGTGCTGTAAACTGTCTTGAAAAAGAAAAGGCTGAGGGAGAGGGAAAAAGTGGATTAAAGATTTTTGTGCTATTTATCAAATGAAGCACCTGCTCAGAGTCAGCACCAAAAACATTTTTCTGTTGTTGTTGAGACAGTCTCGCACTGTCACCTAGGCTGCAGTGCAGTGACAAGATCTCAGCTCACTGCAAGCTCCGCCTCCCGGGTTCATGCCATTCTCCTGCCTCAGCCTCCCGAGTAGCTGGGACTACAGGCACCCTCCACCACGCCCAGCTAATTTTTTGTATTTTTAGTAGAGACAGGGTTTCACTGTGTTAGCCAGGATGGTCTCGATCTCCTGACCTCATGATCCGCCTGCCTTGGCCTCCCAAAGTGCTGGGATTACAGGCATAAGCCACCGTGTCCAGCCAAAAATATTTTACAGTATAATGTTCATTATAAGTTTAGTGTCACATATATTTCAAAAATGAGGCTATCTATATTTATCTGTTCCCTACAATTTCAATTAGGAAAACATTTTATTTAAATTAGCTAATAGGCAAATGATGAAATGATACCAAACTCTAACAAAATATGCATTAAATATTGCCAGCTTTTGAAAAATGAATTACTCTATTCATGTGTCCTATCACTGCTTTTTACTTCTGTATACCCTTGATGGCAGTATTACCTGTGTAGCATACCATCAGCTTAATAACTCTCAAATTCCATCAACAGTTGGGCCTCATATAAACTAAATTATATCAAGTATATTCAGTATTCAGAGTCAACAGAAAAAATATATGAGGGGATATCAAAAAGAAAAAGTAACTTTCTTCCAAAATGGAAGCAGGTAAAACTTCCATTATACTATCTAAAGATGAATATTATCTTTATATTCTTTATACATCATGTAACTGTAATATTTGCAAAATAAAAACATCTGCCTTTTATAATTTTCTTTTACTATGTTTACCATTACCTTTGATTGCAAAGCTACCTCTCAATTACTTTCCTTTATAATTCAGTAAGAAGAAAAAAAGAATTAAAGGGTTAAGATGCATTTCCCTTTAATTTCATGTGAATACTGGGCTGTAGCTTACTTTCTTGACATTCCTTGGCTGGGTATTTTTCTACACCATTAAGTTCCATTTCCTATGATTAATGGCACTTTAAAAATGTCAACACAGTAATCAGGCAGATAGTGATACTAATGCCCTCAAATCCTTTCCTCTAGGGATACCTCTGGAATACAAAAAGAGAAAAAGAGAATTGCTGGAGGTTTGTCTATAATCAGAAAGGGGATATATCCCATTTGGCAGGTTGCTGCACTATCAAAAAAAGAATGCTTGTGATTTTAAGTCTTTTTTGCATTGTTGTGTTCAACCAGAAAGGTCTCTTCACAGTGATACTCAAATCTGGCATCTAGTGGAGAAAGTTCTCCCATCTCTCACTTAAGTAGGGCATCCCTTTGGATTCAAATGTGCAACACTCCTACATTATTACAGCCACATATATGGCCAAAAATAGACACACTTTATGGCATCAGACTAATTCTCTTGAGAATGTATTTTGGTTAATGGTCTAATAAAATACCAAAATGTTGGTGTTTGGTCTCCCTCTTTGAAAATGAGCTTTCATCCAAACTGGTGGCCAGTGAGATAACACTGTAAGTCTGTGTGTCCGTGGCCTCCCCAGCATGGTGGAAAGGCAGCCAGTATCTCTTAGTGCTGATGGATGGACAGTAGCATACAAGGGTCCTGGTGACAGGGAACAGCTGCTGGAGCTCTGACTGATGGGGCAGACGACACATGACAACCTCTGCCCAAATCCAACTTCCTTATACAACTTTCTAAATAATGCGTGCCCTGCTGAGCAGGCTTCCCTGGTATTCACCTTCTTGGTTTTACTGGTCTGCAACTGGCTACTTAGCGGAGTATCTTTCAAATCCTCAAGATTCTGGCTTCTAACCATCTGTTAAAAATGACAAAATGTATACTCATGTGCTGTAAGTCTAGAACCTTGAATAGCATTTTATAATTAATAAAAGTAACTAAATGGCAGAAACTTCCCAAAGCACTGTATGAGTCTATCCTAAGGTTGCTTGCACATGTGTATGTGTGTGTGTGAGACAGAGAGAGAGGGAGAGAGGAACTAACTGCTACCAAAGTCACTTCCAAATAAAGAATTCTGCCTATAGTGGTTGCAGATGTAACAAGAACATTGGTCTGTTTAACCTGGGTGCATATTTCATATATAATTTTCATTCTTACACACATAAGCCTGAGGGCATTAGTAACTGAAATCAATAAAAAAGCACCAACTTGTACTCCTAGCTAATGCTTCATATTGATCAACTCTATTTTTAAATTACTACAAAGTCAAGTGCTTTTTTATTTTGAAAACTTTCTTAAAGTTAACAAGGTCACACACACACACACACACACACACACACAAAGAGCCAACAACAAAGAGAGGAACTGTAAAACGAACTTGGAATAGCATTTAGACTGACCTCTACCTTAATGAATTTTAAATATAGTCAACTGTACATGATAGGAAGCAATGTTTTACGCTTAGTAGCCATTCAATAAACATATGTTCCTTAAATATCCTAAGAAAAATTTATTCTACGTATTCTAAATTTCACTTCAGAATTAAGTGTGATAAGTAATATACAATACAAAGTTTCACTTTAGAATTGAGTGTGGTAATACTCAATACAAAGTACTTTCTAGCTCAAAAGTACCAAATAAAAACACACTGCTTTATGAAGCTTGGCATACAGAAGTGAATAGGTAGTGATAAATATCTGTCAGACATTGTTCTAAATAGATTTTTCTCGTTTCATCATGACAATGATCCTAAAAGACAGGTATCATGTCATACAGAAAAAAAAAAATGAGGGTCAGGGAGTTTAAATAACTTGCCCAAGGCCATGAAGTTATTCTAACTGGAGTTTTATGCCACACACAATATATATGTCTGTGTATAACAAGATACGTAAAATTTAAAGTCCTATATTTGGTTAAGATAGAAAATAATACTTTTAGTAATATTTTACAAATAATTTACTGGCAGATTACTTTTAACATTAAAAACACTGAGTAAACCTGCAAAGAAATTACATACATGCTTTTAAATAGACAATTCTTTCAAAAGTCAATGAATTATTAAAGTCATATTCTCATTTTCTCCACTGTTTTTGGAAGGCTTTTTCAGGTTGGTAAGGACTGCTGTTTTTATTTAATATGTAATTTCATCCATCTTACTTAAAGTAAGAAAGTAGCATAAATGCAACAAATAAGCACATCATGTTCTTTAAGCACACATCTGCACAAAGTTAAAATACAGACCTTGCAGCAGAGTTAATGCTTATTTTTCAAACAGAATGCTATATAACTTAAAATGGCTAATATTTTCAACAGAAACTTGTTATAAGTGCAGGGCTTTTCCCCTCAAAGAATAAGAAAAGTCTTGTAAGCCTTTTCCCAAAGAATAAGAAATTCTCAAGATTCATGACTTCAGACATGGCCATTCAGTTTTATGTAATCATTTCCAGCATGGAGATTTAGGAGCTGAGGACTTGGTTCATTACATTAAAGCAACATGATACCCCACAGAGCATAGAAGAACCATGGTGATGCAACACAATCACTTTAAAAACAACTTAATATTAGCATGTGCTTTGTGGGCAAAACACATATGATTTACAACTCCACCAAGAACCATGCTATAAGGGCAAAGTACATCTAGTAGTCTACCCACTCTCAACACTTTCAAGAGACTTTTCTACTTGTTTATTTTTACCCATTAGCTTTACTCAGTTTTAATACAGTAACGCAACAAGCACAAAATTAAATGCAAGAACACATCATTTTAGAAATGAATAGGTACAGGTAGATAGAGCAGGTCTTAATTTGTAATACAGGTTAAATATTCAATAATTTAAAAAGAAAGCTTATACTCTAAGAAAATCTGGCCTAAAAAACTATGTAAACTGTGGGACATAAATGCAAGTTCAGTAGTAATTTGTTACTCTAAAAATCTGTTACTGTTTCTATATTTTCTCTCTATATAACATATATATGTTACTCTATGTATACATTTCTTTAAAATTTATTACTCTCTATTTTCAAATTTACTGCTCTTAATATTAAAAATTGAATATAAATTCAAGTGTGGCAAATGAGGAAAACCTGCTGCTCCTTTAGGCTATCTACAGAGGAGCTGAATTTACACAGCTGAGAATATCACAGTACCTATTTAGCTTAGCTTACAAAAGGAGTGCTGGCTTCACCATAGGGGCTGTTCTAGCAGTCAAATCAAAGGGACAGCAATGCAAACTGCATTTTAATCATCATTGATGAATCTTTTCAAACTTTTTTTTAAGACAGGGTCTTGCTCTTTCACCCAGGGGCTGGCTGTAGCAGTGGTGCAATCACAGCTCACTGTAGCCTTGGTCTTCCAGGCTCAAGCGATCCTCCTCCCTTGGCCTCCCAAGTAGCCGGAACCATAAGCCCAGCTAATTTTTATTTTTTAAAAATGTTTTGTAGAGGTGAGGTCTCAATATGTTGCCCAGGCTGGTTTCAAACTTCTGGGCTCAAGAGATCCATCCACCTTGGCCTCTAAAGTGTTGGGATAACAGGCGTGAGCCACTGCACCTGGCATTTTCAAATGTCTTACCTCCTTGTTAAACCAAGATACTGAAATAGGCCAGAATCCTTAACAATCTATGCTGGTGCAAAATATACAAGTAATTATAAATTCAAGTATCATTCATTTATAGAGAGGCCCACAGAACTACCTATTGTACTACAGAAGCTAACAGATATCTAGTGAAAATAATATTTAAATGGCATTTCTTAGCATAATAATCAACCACAAAAAGGGCAAAGAATTATCCAGTAGAACTTACAGCTGAGACCGTTTTTTTACAGTAAATTAACATACTAAGATAAACATTTTAAAAATGTAACCCCTTCAGAAAGTCACGAAGTTGTTCTGAAAGCTCTTCCAGACTCTGATGAGAGAATATAGTTTTAAAATGCATGCAGCTATCTGGGCATGGGTGGGGGCATTTTAAATGTTATTTCTTGGTACCATTTGGAGCACCTCCTGCATATATGAGTAGGAGAAAAAAAAAAAGAAATGAAAAGAGAAAGATTTCCTGTCATACATGAAGGAATGTAGTTTGTCTTCCAAAGGACTCTGTATTATAAGCATCAGACTGTTACCTGCTTCTAACTTCTGAAGAACTTACTAAATGTTTCCTGCTTTTTCAAAGATCTGTTATACATGTACAGAAACTGGATACTCACTGCATGTTGCATTCATTGTATGTAGGAGAACATATCCTTAGAAAGCTGTTTTATTTTAAAATTTCTATTACTTAGCAATTTAGCATTACTGAATAAGAGTAAACATTTTTTAAAGTGCCATTTAAAAAGTCCTGAGACAGAAATCTTCTAAAAGATTTAGGATGATCATCTTTTCAGAAGTAGTTGAACAGTGCTCATATAGTTACCTCAAAGTATCTAAGATCAGTGAAATAATAACCAATGCCATACACAACCACAGTGATTATGTAGCTTTTCCTATTTCAGAACCACTTGCTTTATACTGTGTAATTATCATATAATTTAAACAAATGTACGTATACCTCTAAATGAGTATGAGTATATAAAAATAGGAAAGGTGTCGTGTACTGAAATGTTGCTATTATTGCTCCAAAGACATCTAAACTGTTGTAGGAACTGTCTTAGAAATAAATTTACAAGTGACATTGAAAAATCAGTCTTCTCACATTTTGAAAAATAACAAACCATTACCCTCCCAAAAGAGAACCAGAAAAAAAAAAAAAAATCAACAACCCAGTATTATGCAGCCTGATCACCCTCTTTCCTGTGAGTCTGGTTGTCTCACACACCCTGCCATTCCCCTGCCCAAATGATAAAGATTTGCTAAAATCAAGGCTCTTCAAAGGAACATGACAAAATGCTGAAACCAACAAAAAATAATTTAGAAAAGCATACTCAGCTTTATTCAATAAACGTTTATTTACTGTGGAGGAAGGCTCTATGAAAGACAATAGAGCCTTTGCCTTGAATGAGCTTACAATCTAATTTTAAGTAATGACAGTATAAAAAAAGTCTTCCGCTTATATCTGCTCTTTTAGAGGTAGGACTTTATGTGCAGACAAACAGATACTTTGAAAGTGCCCAGAACAGATTATTTCATTTAATTCTCTCAAATATTTATTGTGAATGTAGATTTGCTGATAGGAAAACAAAATCTCAGAGAGATTAAGAGACTTGCCCACACCTGACATCATAAGGCAGTAGTAGTGAAGGTAAAAGTTATAACAGATTACATCTTCATTAGCATGCCTACCCTTTTACTTTGGGAGATTTTCATGCAGACAAAAGATTTAGATCTCTGATAAACCTTGGCACCCAGGACCACTGCCTGGGAGCAATTTCTTACTATTTTTTAAACCAAATTCAAAAGGAAAAAGCTTTGGCTCTTTTTGAATTTCTGAATAAGAGTTGGACAAAATTAAGTTAGTGATTTCAAAGGCTACAGACTCTCTACAGCTCAAAAACACTGTGTTTAGAATTAATATAATTTAATTTACTGCCTGTAAAGCCATAATGTGGATTAGTGTCTGTGAATGTTTGAAAGAAGAGGGCAGATTAAAAAAGTAGTATTTAAAAACATACAGGCTCATGGTGGAAAAGCTGAAATTAAACAGACCTTGTACCACTAGGGAATAAAGCCTATGTATCAGAGGTAGAGGACTCTTCCTTGGGAAACAGCCTTTTTACTATAAATGCCATACTGTCAAGGAATCCTCCTACCAAAAAATTTGAAAATGCTTAACATCTGCCATTTCAATAAATCCCTAGTTGTCCTCTGAATGGGCAAAAACATTGTTATTCCATTTAAAGAGTATACAACTGAGGTCAAAGTAACTCGCTTATGGTGACACTGAGAATCAAAAGACAGGCTAAGATTAAAATCCATAGTTAGGCTGGGAGCAGGAAGGGCAGGAGGAAGATAATGGGAAACTAAATCAATAACCTACTGAGTTTCAGGCTCCAGACTGAGTGGTCTAAACTTGATGAAAAGAAAAAAAGGAGAAGGACAGGCAAATATTTTGAAGATGGAAGAGGCTGAAGCAAGCACAATTTTGACTGGCCGGCAACTCCCTCACACTCCTCCTTCATTGGGTACTAATAGGTTACTCAAGAAACACAGGAGAGAAACCAGCATTTTCTCCAGTCTCAAAACCCAATATTAATATTCATTAACAATGTTAAATGTCTCAAATTACATCCAGATCACAGGAAAAAACAACTTTTTTCCTTGGGGACCAACCATTGTAACTCTCCCCCACTCCCTCCAACTACCCCCATTTCTTTTATGGCTTAGCTTAGCCCCTCCTCAATCACAACAAAAATAACAGCAATAATAATCATATTAACACTAGCTTACTCTGTCCAGGTGCTAAGTATTCTACATATATTAATTAATATAACCCCATGAGATATGGTACTATTATTACGCACATTTAACAGACAAGAAAACCGAGGTATAGAGAGGTTAAATAACATTCCCAGTTCAAACAGCCATGATTTGAATCCAGGCAGTCTGACATTTCACTGCCTCCAGACTGAGCTAGGGGAAAGTTATATCAAGTCTCAGGTTCTTGATCTTCCTAGTTTCCTCTACCAGCTTTGCCAGAAACCTCATGTGGGCTGTGTTTTGGAACAGTGTGTAAGACATTGGATATGACAATCAATCCATAGCCTGATCATCTAATTCTCAAGTGGGTGAATTTTTTTCACTTTTCTCATTTGTAAGGGCACTTTTGAAAATACGAATGTTACCTCTTGGGAACTATAGTAAGATGTTTAGGTTTTAACTACTAACAACAACAACAACAACACACAAAACTGGGCCCAGTGGCACACACATGTAGTCCCAGCCACTAGGGAGGGTGAGGAGTAGGGTCATTAAGCCCGGGAGTTTGAGTACAGCCTGGGCAACATAGACTGCTGCATCTTTAAAAACAAAATTCACTTTTAGCAATCTGTCCACTTAACATTTTTATATTTAGGTTTGGCCTCTCTTTTATAATGCTATGTCTTTTTATAAGGCAATCTAATATTGTCTAGCCATAGCTCTATTAGAAATTAATGTAGGATAACTAATTGACACACATCTTACATTATCATTTAGCAAAAGCCAGGAACGAGTCTTTATGCCCTGCTGCCAATTCTTAAAAGGCAAGTCCAAGTTCAGAAAAATTTGGGCTTTTTCAAATTTGCAAATAATCTCTTAGGTCTGTTTACCTAATCATCATTTATTATACAGCATTTGCAGTTGGATTTCTTTTCAGGCAAGTTTCCCACAAAGGAACATGTTTTTATCATTGCAGGAGTTAGCTGGCATGCCAATGCAGAATGAAGCTGTGGTGAATTTTAGATGTGGGGAGGTGTGTTAGACATATTCAGTAGGCTAATGACTCACCTGTCAGAAAAATTGCAAATTACGAGTCATGGGTCTTCTGGTTGCTCATAGTGAAAACTCTGAATATCAAATCTGTGAAGAGTCAACGGTTGCTGTTTGTTTTTTAAATAAAACCAATGTAAACTCTTTGCATTACAGTCAGTTATTAGTTAGAAGACTTCTTTGCTGGGCAGTAAGCTCGGGTTGGAGGGAAGGCAATGAAGACTCTGAAGGCAATTCTCAAGGAGCAGTTCAGAGATGCTAAATCCTTGAACAGGAATGGGAAAGAGACAGAGACTGAGATATGCCCACTCATTAAGGGTCTTCAGTAGAGGCCATTCTTCACTATCTGGCTTGACTTATTTTAGCTCCACGGCAGGGAGCTAGGCAGAACCTTTAAGGGCCCTCCCCCAATCTCAACTACTTTTTAGCTCAGGGCACCAGTTAGGATCCTTTATATTCATTTATCTCATGACGGAATCCTTGTGTATCTGTTGGGTTAATCTACTTTTGGTTCTAAAAACCTGACACAAGTTTTTAGTAAATTAAAGAAAAACATTTTTTGGCTTTTGTACAGAAGTTTCTTCCCTCCCCAAATAAATATTCTGCTATGTGATTATTCCTGTCCCAGACCTGAATTTTACATTCACGGCTGTCTACTCTCTGATACTTTTCAACACTGTTTGTAAGGGTCACAAATAAGCACATCAGCAGAAACAAAGGAAATCCTATAGTACAAATATCTCAAACAGGTATTGATACAAATCATTCCTTGATATACATTTACCTGGTCCATTCCAATGCTACTGCATGTGATATTCCTGCTACACAGGCTGTTAACCACTTATAGAAACTAGTATTAGAATTCCTCCCTAATGGGAAAAAATTGAAATAACAAATACTAGCTAATGCTTTATCAAAATGAGTGCCAAGTAACAGTCTTGACATTAAATTTCCTGATATTTTTCAAGTTAAATCAAGAGCACAACCACTTTCAAGCTTAACTATCTGGAGTGAATCAAATTCTTAATGCAGCAGATTCTCTGGGAGAGTGCCAGGTCTCACTGTGGCACATACAAATCAGCATCATCTGCAGCACCAAGCACTACTCCTGGCACCTTATTCAAGAAAAAGAGGAAATCGGATACCTGCCTTAGCTCTCTGCATCAACCCAAATGGTAGGACAAAAACAGAGGGGGTAGTAGTGGGGAGAATAACCCCTAAATAGGCTGTTTCTGGGTCTCATTCTACTAATATAGCAGCAATTTTACTTATGGTTTATGGTACACAACACAACGAACTCACACACACAGACATGACAGTTTCTGGATGACGACAGAAAATGGTAAGAAATCCTCTTTCACGGTCTCTAGACTTTTAGTCTGCAAAATCTAGGAGGGCCTTGGCCCTGGATACAATGCTCTGTGAAGGCAAATGGGATTCAGTTGGGGAGGTCTTGAAATTTTTTCAATCCACAAGAGATTCTGGAAGAAGTACTTACACAATATGTAGGAAAGGCAACGTTAGGAAAGGATGATCTATGTGTTCTACCAACAATTTTGTTGATACAACCGCATTGACCACAGCCAGTTTAGATTATGTGAGAAAAAATACATGAATTAAAGTAAACCTAAACATTTCATTTTGTTCTCCTGAAGTTATCAGTTCCTGAGTAGTTCCCTTCCTCAGTGTTCTTTTATGTAGTCATCTTTCATTATTAATTTCTATCATTTATTTTTTCTTCAAACATTGCCATATCAGTATTTGTCAGGTGCTAGGGATAGAGAGGTAAAACAGGCTCTTATGATCCACGTCCTATTGGAGCTTACAGCCAATAATTATAAACTAACCTGAAATTTAATTGTCACTAGCTTAGCAAATCTGGTGCCAAACTTTCAGATGCATTATTTATTTTGCAGAGACAAGGACAACTGAAGAAGCTCATGGCTTTACTATGATATTCTACTATGTTATACTCCTTTTTGACCATCTGAGCCTATTATGAGTAAGTGGGGTATGGTGGAGTAACCAAGGGGTACATCAAAAGCAGCTTTTTAATGAAAAAAATTAACATTATTTTTCTTGCTTTTATGCAAGATGTGTCTTAAGATTCCTGATCTCTAAGATCAGTTCAGTGTTCCCCATATTCTTCATATTCTTATTTTAATATTTACTCTGAATTTTGTTGATGATTTTATGCATCATTTAGAACGTGCAGAGCACTGTGGCAGGGGCTGAAGAATATAAAAATGAATAGAGGTGGTTTATGCCCTCCAGGAGCCTCCCAAAGTAGGAAGGATATAACTTATACTCACAGACACCATAACAGAGGTAAGAAATTAGTAAATGCCCTTAGTGAAGCATAAATGTTGTTCAAGGAGAAAGATCTCATTTCCAGCTAAGGATATCTCGTCAGATCAAAGATGATTTCAAGGCTCTAACTGAGAAACTGAAAGGATGAACTGAAATAATCTGAGATGAAAAAGATTGTAGTTGAAGATTTTGGGGAGAGAGGGGTTCAGATTTAAGCATGTTAGGTTTGAGATCTTAAGTAGGCAGATACAGTTTGGAAGAGTGGTTTGGGCTAAGAATATAAATTTGGGAGTCATGTGCTTATAATAGTCCTTGGAGCCATAGGACCAGATGAGATCACTATGGGAGTGATCGCTGTTTAGTTCTTTAACTTTTCCCTTTTCCACTCCCCTCCAATACAGTGAGTTTCCACTTCATCCTCCACAGTGTCTCTAGTATTCATATTATTTTTGCCGTTTGTAACCAGTTACTAATTTTCATATCCTTCATCCAATCTTTCAGTAAATCCTATTGACTCTACTTTTAAAGTATATCCAGAATCTGAACACTTCTCACCATGTCTTCTGCTGTATCATCTGGGTCTCAGTCATCATCTTTCTCTTGGATTACAGCAATTAGTTTAACTGGTCTCCCTGCTTCTACCACTGCTCCTTACAGTGGACTTAAAACAGCAGACAAGGGGATCCTTTTAACATATAAATCAGATCATATCACTCTTTCAGAACTACAGTCAAGCCCCTATAGTAGCCTCCCAGTGCCCTTTTGACTCAATCTCCTATTTTTCTCTCCCTTGCTCACTCTGCTCTGGCCACATTGGCTGCCTTGTTATTCCTTGAACATGTCATGCCTGCTCCCACATTCGAACCTTCACACTCTCTGGCTCCTCTTCCTGGAACTGTTTCTCCAGATATCTGCACAGCTAACTCTTTCCTCCGTCAAGACTTTTCTTAAATGTCACCAAGTCAATGAGGCCTATGATGACTACCCTACTTAAATTTTCAAACCCTTACCCACAATCTTGGCAATCCCTATTCCATTACTCTGCTCTTTCCCTGTTTCCCACAACATTTTATCACACTGTATAATTTATTTATTATGCTGGTTGTATACTGTGTCTCTTTGAGAGCAGGGATCTTTGAATGTATTCCAAGATTGCATAACAGTACTTGGAATATGGCAATCATTCAAAAGACTTTTTTAAATGAAAGATTCTGTCAGTTCTAGCCTAAGTTAATGGAAAGAGATTCATGCCATTAACCATTCATTACTGAGCCTTTTTTGTTTGTCTTGTTTTTGTGTGGGGCTAGTAAGGACTGATGATAAGAGAAGATGGAGTTGTAAAAGGAGGGACAAAGGGGGGTGGTACAAGTTTCAATTTTAGATACATAGAGTTTCCATTGCTAAGATACTCATGAGAAAATCTCTCACAGACAAATGGAAAGGTTGGGCTAGAGCTTAGAAAGGCCTGAACTAGGGATGTTAAGACATAGGATTTGAATTATATAGTCAGGTAAGAGATACAGATGGTCACGTGTATGAGTAGAATCATCCAAGGGAGCAAGTAGAACAAGTAGAAAAGATGATGAAGGTCAAAAGCTTGAAGAATATATACATCTACAGGGCCAGAGGAGAAAGAGAAACCAGAGACAACATAAAAGTCATGGTAGAAGGTCAGTAAGCTGATAGTATCAAATGTGGCAGAACGGGTAAAAGAGTTAAGAATGGAAAGAGGTGACTGGTCATTAGTTGAGAGAATAATTTCAGAAGAGGGGTAAGGATAGAAGCCAATCGTAAGGGACTGGGAGAAAGCAGGCAGAAAGAATTAGAGGCAGATAGTTCTGAGAGGGTCAGCAATGAAAAGAAGGAGTGATGAGTTAGAAGGTCTAAGGGAAAGTAAGATAAAAGGTGGCCACAGCTTCTAGCTTTTCGGAAGTGAGGAATAGGGAGACCCCAGCAATAATACCTCTCTGACCAAAAATGATGAGAAGAAGTGAAGACATTAAAGATATGAGACGGTTATAAAGCTTTATAAAGCTATTATAAAAAATCTTATTCATTTGGCTGCCAGTCCCCCACCCCTCACATTTAGAGGTGAGGCAATTAAGACACAGAAATCAATACAATGGGCAAGGTCAGGAGTCCTCAGCAGCAACCTGGCAGAAGTCAGGGTGGGGAAGGAAAGAGAATCAAGACATGGAGGAGCAGTGTAGGGAAGGATGGGGCAGAAGGAGTAAAAATACAGAGACAATCTGAAGACAGGATTGTAAGGTAGTTTTGAGTTTTTTCAGTGAGGTAAGAAGCGTCACCAGGTGAATGTTAGAAGACAATGAAACAAGTAAAAGGAATTTAGAATAGAATGGCTTCAAAGAACTATTGAGGGAAAATCTATCTGTGGCAACAGTGTAGAGCAATACTCTAAATCCCATGTTCCCCTTATATCTTCTATAACATAGGTTCTCTTGCCATATTTAATTGACATTCTACCTCCATCCTCTTGCTGAAAACCCTGCTCTGGCTCTAGGATGAACATGCTACTCCTGCTCTGTACCATACTCCTCTCCTAAAATAAGACGGCAAACACATGCCTCATATAAAAAACATGATGGAAGCGAATTATTTTTAGTGGAATATTCTTCAGGAAATAGCATATCTGCAGCAGAACAGCATAAAATTCTACATACTCTAGAGAAGAATCCATTTCCTACATACCCCTTAATAAAATAAATCGGCAAAGTTTCATTTATTGGACGGGGTAATGTTTCCTTGAGAGAAAAGGCAGTGTCAAATTTCAGCCACGTGATGATAGAGTAACACTCAAAGACAGCGTATTCCAGATACTCTTTTTTTTTTTTTTTTTTTTTCTTAAGAAGCACATGTAACACAAGCCCTGTTACTTTTCTGTGCAGAATAATACATAGAGTCTTTAGGGTACAAATACCTTTAATTGGAAAGACCATTATGATTTCATTAAAATCTGGCCGCAAGCTAGCTTTTTCATTGTAGCCTAGTTAAGAGCTCAAGCTTTAAAGTGACATAGATCCAGTTCAAATCTTGGTTCTACTAGCTAAGTTAGCTTAGGCAATTTACTTACCTATCAAAGACTCTGTATACCTGAAGAAGTGGGAATAATAATAGTACCAACCTCACAGGGTTGCTGTGTGAGGTTTAAATATGATGATGCTTCTAACATGCTTGGTAATGAGGAAGTAGTCAATGAAGGTTGTTTATACTGGACCATTAACTATTCCAAAGCTAGCCTGAGCTATATATTTCTGTCTCCAATCTTCTAAATGCCTCTTTCTACAGAATGAAAGTTTTAAAAACCTAGCCTAAATGTAACCTTCTGCATAAAACTTTACAAGATTCCCCTATCTGGAAATGAGTTATTTTTCCTGGGAACAATCTTTGTGCTTCACAAAGGGTACTTTCTAATTGTTCAGCACTATTGTGATATCTGTGAATGTAAGTTTTATCCTCCCCAAGGAATTATTAGGCTCCTTGAGAGCATAATCACCTCTATTCATTTTTATATACTTCAGCCCCTACCACAGTGTTCTGTACATTCTAAGTGATGAATAAAGTCATCACCAACAAAATTCAGAGTAATTATTAAAGTAAAGAACACAAAGAATACGGGGAACACGGAATTCATCTTAGAGATGAGGGATCTTAAGACACAACTTGCATAAAAACCAAAAAAAGTTTTAGTTCATAACAATTAAACATTCATACTTCAAAAACATAACGTTATAAGCAGATATAAAAGGTAAACAAGTAGAAAAAAATGCCAGTCCATATAACAAAGGGCTTTAATATTCAAAGAACTCATACATAAATAAGGCCTTTAAAAAATTATATAAATAATAAATAAGAACAAAAAAGTTGACTTTCTTTAAACCACTAAATAACTCAGGCTATAAAATATAATCTCGATTTTCCTAAAAACAAATATGAGACAGACTATCATAAACACGAAAAGAAAGACATAATCATGTTACATTTTGATGTATTTATGTGGGTGATATTATGGAAGGGTGACATTAAAGCCATTTAATTTCCAATAGTTTTCTGATACAACTAAAACATGAAATGTACTGCAACAAAAATTCTTTTAATAGAACTGAAATCAAACCAATGATGACCTAATCACATCTTAAATGGGCCTTTTTCTTCCCTGGGAAGACACTTGTGTGAGAATATATAGAGTATGAACTACCTATGCTGAGTGATGTTTAAACTAAGCGTACTTGACAGACAGAAATTGCTATCACAGTTCCAAACTGGATAATGGGGATGGCAAGATAAATTGCTAATTTCATCTCTAGATTTTACACTTGATCTTAGCCAAAAGGCTGAAAAGCGATCATCTCTAGGTTTTAAAGGTCAGGAGTTGGACTGCAACAGAAGAAATTTCCCACTAAACAGTTCACAAATACCCTCCTCCTGAGAGACAAGCTTAGTCCCAAAGGAAACAGACAGAAAGGTGAAGTCACTAGCAGGGCATTTATATTTCACATGCAGAAACTGGACCACATCAAAGTTGAATAAAAAAGTCCTGTTTACAGGAGAAATTCAAGATTTTTCAGGTTTGAACATTGCTGATGGCATTATAAATCAGTGTGTTACTTGGGGATGTATTTCAAGAGCCACAAAGACTTTTAAGCC
This sequence comes from Pongo pygmaeus, assembly GCF_028885625.2. Lineage (NCBI taxonomy): Eukaryota > Metazoa > Chordata > Mammalia > Primates > Hominidae > Pongo > Pongo pygmaeus. Next base: position 88,326,236 of record NC_072385.2, on the reverse strand, counting down.
CTTTGGTAGAGTAATTCTACTTCTAGGAATCCATCATAACGAACCACTATTAGCACTACTATCACTAAAATAAGTTACAGTTCAATCAGTTGATGAAACATTATCTAGCTTTTAATGAGAGGGGTATGTAGAAACAAAAAAAAAAATGTGTTTACAATAGAAAGCAAATTAACAAAAATTGAAAAACTTCCAAACCATATTATAACTAGATTATGGAAACAAACAAAAACATACATTATAACAGATACTGGCCGGGTGCAGTGGCTCACGCCTGTAATCCCAGCACTTTGGGAGGCCGAGTAGGACTGCCTGAGTGCAGGAGTTCAAGACCAGCCTGGACAACATGGTGAAGCCCCGTTTCTACTAAAAATACAAAAATTAGCCGGGCATGGTGGCACAGCACATGCCTGTAGTCCCAGCTACTTGGGGCTGAGGTGGGAGGATTGCTTGAGCTCAGGAGGTTGAGGCTGCACTGAGCCAAGATCACACTACTGCACTCCTGCCTGGGTGACAAAGTGAGACCCTGTCCACATCCCCTCCGATTGATTCTCCCCCTCCCCCCAAAAAAAGATAGTGATTTGCACAGAACAAAATGATAATTTAGTCTCCATGTACACCTCAGAATTACTGCAAGAAGTCTATGAATCCCTGTGCACATATGCACCTTCTCTTCAAACACTAAAAATACAATTATGGAACCACAATATTTTTTTATATTAAAAAAAATCAGAACCATGGCTCAAAGTTGAGAACAAGACAAGGATATCTACTCTCACCATTCCTATTCAACACTGTACTGAAGGTCCCGGCCATTGCAATAGGCAAAAAAAAAAAAAAAAAAGAATAAAGAAAAGAAAAAAAAGAAGCATGAAGATTAAAATGGAGGAAGTAAAGTTTAATATAGTTACTGATGACATAACTACTTATATAGGAGAACTTAAGGAATGTACAAATACCTAGTAGAACTAGTAAGTTAATTTAACAAGTCTGCAGGATATAAGGTTATTATACAAAACTCGTATTTTTATATATTAGCAACAAACAAGTAGCAGCAAATTTTAAAAACTCCATTTACAATAGTGTTGAAAAACATATAACACATTTAATAAAACACATGTAAAACCTGTACACCGAAAACTACAAGACATTGCTTAGAGAAATAAAAGAAGACCTAAATAAATGCTGACATAATAAGTTCATGGACCAAAACACTTGATAAATATTATTAAGACAGCAATATGACATTTTTTTGTCTCTAAAAAAATAGAGGTAAACCACAAACTGGGAAAAATATTCATGAATCATATATTTGACAAATTACATTTTTATATATGCAGAATATATTAAAACCCCCAAAACTCAATAATAAAAGGGCAAATAATTCAATTAGAAAATGGCCAAATAATATGAACAAATATTTCACAAAGAAGATATAAAAATGGCTATTAAGCACATTAGAAAGTGTTCAGTGTTGCCAGGGAAATGCAAATTAAAACCAGATAGATCTTTCCACACACATTAGAATGGCTAAGAACAACCATCACCACCTAACGTCATATGACAAAAATGAAAGGTAACCAGAATTCTCACGGTGAAAGTGTAAAATGTGAAATGGTATGACCAGAGGAGTTCTAAGAAAACTGAACTTTCATCTACCTCATGACTTATTAATTCCTCTCCTACGTATTTTTCTAAGATAAATGAAAACAAAGGTCAAAGGCAACAAAAAAACTGTGCAAGAATATTCACAGCAGTTTTACTCAGAATGGCCAAAAACTGGAAATAAGCAAGGTTCATGTCATATTGGGAAATACATATCGGGCTTTCCTCCTGTTTCCCTGCAAAAAGCTCCTAAAACCTTTGGAATCTCCAGAGTGATAGATAAGAGTGTCTTTTGTATGACACGACTGGTAGCTGGGGTCCCCTAGATAGCTTCAGGATAGGGGATGGTCACCAGAAAAACCAAACAAGTGACTAGAGGAGTTGTCACTTTCAGCTCCAGACCCCCAACCTCCAGAAGGGGAGAAGGGCTGAAGGTTGAGTTGATCACTAATGGCCAATGATCCAATCATACCTATGTAATGAACCCTACTAAAAACCCAAAAGGCCTGGATTCCAATGAGCTTCTAGATAGCTCAACACCTGGAGGTTCCTAGAGGGTAGTATGCCCACGTAGAAGTTCCATATCCTTTCTCCCATATACCTTCCTCCTATACCTTTCCCTATACATCTTCTTCATCTGGGTGTTCATCTGTATCTTTTGTAATATCCTTTATAATAAGTGGATGAACATTAAGTAGATGTTTCCCTGAGTTCTGTAAACTGGCAAATTAATTGAACTCCAGGGTCATAGGAATCCTGAAGTTATAGGTCACAACCAGGCCTCTCAAGTTGGGAGCAATCTTGTAGTACTGAGCCCTCAACCTGTGGGATCGGACACTATCTCCAGGTAGATAGTGTCAGAAATTAACTAAATTAGAGGACACCCAGGTGATGTCTGCTGGATAATCTACTGCAGAACTGACTGGTTGGAGGGGAGAAATCCCTACATATTTTGGTGACCAGAGGCTACGAAAGTGTTCTATGTTGTACTGAGAGTAGACAGTATAAAAAAAGTTTGGTATTTCCTGTATCTCTTAGATTTCATTAACAGGAAAATAGATAAGCTGTGGCATATTCACAAAATGGAATATTACTGAGCAATAAAAAAGAAGCTACTGGTACTTGTTACAACATGGATAAATCTCTAAATATGATGCTGAAAGAAGCCTCACACAGATGAGTACAATTGTACGGTAGAGGGAGAAAACTAATCTTTGGCAGAAAAAAATCAAAACAAGTAGTTACCTCTGGGAGGTTGGGGCAGTAACTGATTGGAAGAGGTATAAGGGAACGTTTTCAGATAATAGAAATGTTCCTGATCTCAACAGTAGTTTGGTTACACAGAAGTAGGTATTTGTCAAAATTCAGCTAATATAAACTTAAAATTTAATTGTTATGTAAATGTGACCTCGAAAGAAAAAAATTGTAAAGAATTATCAAATTGTAGTTAATTACATGAATGCTCAAGTATTTAGTGCAAAGTGTACCAATGTCTGCAACCTTCTTTGGAATGCATCAAAAACATAAGATGGGCCAGGTGCAGTGGCTCACACCTGTAATCCCAGCTCTTTGGGAGGCCAAGGTGGGTGGATCACTTGAGTCCAGGAGTTTGAAACCAGCCTGGACAACATAGCGAAACTCCATCTCTACTAAAAATACAAAAAATTAGCCAAACCGTGGTGCCGCACACCTGTAACCCCAGCTACTTAGGAGGTTGATGCGCAAGAATCACTTGAACCCAGGAGGCAGAGGTTGCCGAGATCACACCACTGCACTCCAGTCCGGGTGACAGAGAGACCTTGTCTCAAAAACAAAACAAAACAAGACAAAAAAAAGTAAGATGGATGGATAAGTAGATGGATATGTGGAAAAACAGAATAAAATGTTAATGATAAAATCTAGGTGTGGCTATATAAGAATTCACTGTAAAAAATTTTTTTCCAATTTTTCTGTATGGCTAAATTTTTTCATCATAAAACTGTTGGGGGAAACCAGGAACTAGTTGGATGTTGACAGAATATTATTTTTTACTTCTTTTTTCTAAGTTTTCTATAATATACTATAGTCTTTTTAAATATTTTTAAAAGAAAGCAAATTAATGACATTTACTAAAATAATCAAATATAAGTGATTTTAAAACAAAAATCTCATTTTAGATTCAATAAAAGTTAAAATATTCTCTATATTTATTATACTGTCATATAATTCAGTAAGAATCTTTAAAAAATGTCATTATGTAGCAAGTCACTGTTTTTGAACTAATTAAAAAAATTTAAAGCTAATTAAAATGCTATTAAAAAGTTTTTTCTTTTCATGCCTTAAACTTCCCTTTTACTCAAAAACATCCCCCGTGTCATTCTGTTAATGTATACTCACTAAAAGTACATCATTTCTTAGATTTTAAGATTTTAATAACCAATAAAGATAATATTACTTAAGAAAGCTGAGTTGGCTGTTTACTTTCAAAAGGGTTTTATCTTTAGAAAAGCACAAGTTTTATGCCAGGTGCTAGTCAATTGTGTCTTGTTAATTTCCAAAACAAACAGAGGGGAGTGCCATGCAATTTCCATTACATACACTTCACCATTAGTATCAGGGTTTATTAGCTTGACAATGCTCCAGGAATAATGGTTTCATTCCTCACTGAAATAAAATAATGTGCCACATAACTCAGCAATGCAGAACTTCTGAAAAATGTTGTCACATTAAACACGGTCATATTTTTCAGTTTCCATTATGCCAAAACAAAGGCCATTTGCTGTAAAGAACTCACTCTGGATATGGAGAATTCCCACTTGGGCCTCAGACTTACCTCATTGCTATGTCATATGATTCTGGATGAATACAAGTTTTGTCCAAAGGATTTGGCTTCAGTAAAACATTCGCTACAGTTTTGCTCTTCTTTTTGCCCTGCTTCTCATTTGTGACCTCAACATCTGCTGAAGATGTCACAGCAACTCCTTGAATTTGGCCTGAAGTTTCAGTTTGCTGACTATATAAAACCAGAAAAAACCACATTTACAAAAAGGGGAAGGTTGGGCAGAAAAGTCTTCAAATTAAAATGTGCTTACTTCTCTGTCATACAAATATGCAAAAACAGCAACCAGATTTTGACCTTTCACTTCATAGAAACTACCACTTATCTGTTTAAATCACTGGGAAAAGGGCTTTCTGTTACTTAAAGCCAAAAACATTCTTAACTGGTTGTCTGTATAATTGCCATTCTAAGAGAGAAAAGAGGAAAATGTAGGGAAACAAAATAATAATATTTCTCAGAGCTAAGAAAAACAAGCTCTCAAAAGAATCTATTGAGTGTTAGAACAGGATGAATAGAAAAAGACTCATACTTGGCTTAGTGCAGTGGCTCACGCCTGTAATCCCAACACTTTGGGAGGCCGAGGCAGGCAGATCACCTGAGGTCAGGAGTTCCAGACCAGCCTGGCCAACATGATGAAACCCTGTCTCTACTAAAAATAAAAAAAAAATAGCTGGGTGTGGTGGTGCATGCCTGCCTGTAGTCCCAGCTACTTGGGAGGCTGAGGCAGGAGAATCGCTTAAACCTGGGAGGCGGCGGTTGCAGCGAGCTGAGATCCTGCCACTGCACTCCAGTTTGGGCAACAGAGGCAGAGACTGTCTCAAAAAAAAAAAAAAAAAAAAAAGGAAAGAAAAGAAAAGAAAAAAAAAAGACTCATACTTGACATATCATGGATAAACTTTACAATATAAATAATCTTTAAAATTCTAAAAGGCTTTCAAGAGAGAAAATTAAAACATTAAAAGGATCTGGAATCAGACTAGCATCAGATTTCTCACTGGCAAACATCACTTGTCAGAACATAGTGGAACAATATCTTAAAGGTTCTGAGAGAAAATGATTTTGAATTTAGAATTGCATACCTAGTCGAATTAGCATTCAAGTAGGAGGGCAAATTGAAATCATTTGCAGGTATGTAAGGACTTAAGTATAACCCATGCCAAGCTCTAAAAGAATTTCTTAAGGATTAATTCTAGCAAAAACCAATAAATCAAAGAAAAATGATAATATGAACTACAAGAAACAATGTGGAAAAAACTGATTAAATTAAATAAGTGCTCATGAATGATGTAAATATATATACATTATGTGTATATATACATATATATACATATACACTATATAGTATATATGTAGTATGTATAGTGTGTATATAGTATGTATATACACACACACACAGTGTGTATATGTATATATATACACATTTAAAAAACAAAAATATACATCTATAAAGATATATTTTATATATATGGAGTGTGTATATATAGTGTGTATGTGTATATGTATATACACACGTTTATACACACGCATATAGTGTGTATATGTATATATAGGTTAAAAAACAAAAATATACATAAAAATATTTTTATATATGTATAAAATATATAGAGAGAGTGAGAGAAGGGGAGGGGAGGGGAGGGGTGGGGAGGGGAGGGGAGGGGAGGGGAGGGGAGGAGTCTGAAACTAAAATCCCAGATCGTCTTATCATGGGAGGTAGAGAGAGTTGAAGAGAGAAATATTGGGAAGGATCCTGTTTCTAGTCTTCTCTAAGAGGCCAGAGACACCTATTAACTCCAGAGGTCAGTCCAAAACCAATTTAAGGATGATCATAAGAATAGAAGATGTACAACTTTGAAATCACTAAGGAGAGATAAAGATGAGATGGGAAAACAAGGAGAGAAACAGAAAACTTATTAACTGATAAATCTAATAGCGTAAAAGGAAAAGAAGAATCAGAAAGCATGATGGAGGCAAAATACATAGGAAGAATAAGCCCAAACATATAAATAAATACAACAAATATGAATGTATTAATAACAGATTGAGTAAAACCACAAAATCTAGCTATGTGTTTCTAAGAGCCGTATCAAAAATTAAATGTCACAGAAAGTATAAAAATTAAAAAAAAAAACAGGCATATACAGTAACATTGCTAGCAAATAAATTTCAAAGCAAAAAGCATTAAATGTGGTAGCAATATTCCATTCTGAATAAACCTATGAACTATTCAGGAGATGTAACAGTCACAAATCTTCAAGTACCTAATTATCAGCTGGAAAAGTACAAGGCTTTAAAACAAGCTGAATGTTCATCAATAAGACACTGATTAGACTAAATTATAGCCCATCCATACAATTAAATATTATGCAGACAATATAAAGAATAAAAAATTAGAAATCTATATGTAATAATTTGGAAAGAGATCCAGAAAACTGAAACAAATAAAGCAAGTTTCAAGTAGTTGCAGAGCCTGATCCCTTGTGCATACATTTTTAAAATAATAAACATATACATACAAGGTGACATAACTGTAAATTTACTTTCTGGAAGCAACATATAAGAAACTTTTTCAAGTGAGACTTGAGAGGCATCTTTTACTTTTTGTTCTTTTTTTATACTGTGAGTTTTTTGGTGTTTTTTTGGTTTGTTTGTTTTTGAGATAGATAGGATCTTGCTCTGTCGCCCAGGCTGGAGTGCAGCGGCATGATCTCGGCTCACTGCAACCTCCACCTCCTGGGTTCAAGCAATTCTCCTTTCTTAGCCTCCTGCGTAGCTGGGATTACAGGTGAGCACCATCATGCTCAGCTAATTTTTGTATTTTAAGTAGAGACGGGGTTTCACCACATTAGCCAGGCTGGTCACAAACTCCTGACCTCAGGTGAACGACCACTCCTGGCCTATGCTGTGAGTTTTCTAATCAAGTGTTCAAAGAACATATAAACTAACAAAAACAGAATCATTTTATCTTCAATTTTTTTCAATTGTGACTTCTAGGTTTCGTGATCTATTTAGAAAGAATTTCCATCACTCTAATGCTCTGCAAGATTTCCCCATGTTTTCTTCTGGTGCTTTTACAGTTTTACTTTTTTTGACATTTAAGTCTATGATAAATCTGTAATTTATCTGGGTATAGGAGTGAGAAATGGGACTATAGCTTCCTTCACACATATTGAATTACTGGCAGTTGTCATAATATCATTTGTTAGATAATTAATCAATTTTACCCTACCATTTGAAATGCCACCTTTACTACAAACTAAATTCTAACTATGTTTTGGTGGATTTCAGACCTTATTCTGTGCTATTCCTACATCAAAAGCGAACTGTTTAATTTCCACAGCTTTATAATATATTCTAGTGAGGCTTAATCAGTGTTTTCCAGAATAAAAGTTATCTTCCATATGACCTCTATTATAATTTTGTCAAAAGAAAAAAGTCCATATGAATTAACCAGGTAGTCCCAAAGTAGTAGATATGTAAATGTTCTTCTTTCATGATTATATCATGCTAAGAAGTTCATCTAACAAGCTTTTGTGCTTTCAGGATTAGAAAATAAAGAAATTTAGCTCTTGATCCACACAACTGATAATCAATGCTTTGGTCCATTTTCAGTGAGGAGGGAGTGGGGAAACACATCTATGCTTAGGGAACAGCTATGTCAATATAAATGGTCATTTTGAAGTCACCATTGTCACCTCATCTTGTACCAGTCCTTCCCATTTGCTGTGCCCTAATTGTGTGGGCCTTTGCCTCATTTCCTGAATACACCAAAGTTGGTCCTGCCTTAGGACTGTGCACACTTAGTGTTCACTTTGCCTGGAATGCTCTCTTTCTGATCCTTGGATGGCATTTCATTCAAAACTCTGCTCAAATAAGTTTTCAAAAAATAACGAATCTAAAGTAGTTGTATTACTCCCCTAGGACAGTGTCACATATCCCTGCTTTAATTTTTATAGCACTTCTTGCCATCTGAAACTACTAATTTTACTAGTTTGCTTATCGTCTGTATCACATGTTAAAATATAACTCCATGAGAATCCGGAATTTGCTGACTTGCTCACTGCTGTATTCCCAATGCCTACCAAAGGACAGTCACTCAACACTTACTGAATGAAGGCATGAACAACAGACACTTAGAATTTTACACTAATCAGTGGTAGGATAGTTAACAGTAACAAGAGAGGAGGTTGACAATAGAATCAAAGTGTATACTTATAATCACCTGCAAAATGTTTGGATATAATCCTGGTTGATTCTAATGAAGCCAGCACACTGTTGGAAGGATTTTGGGCCCAGCCCTTTCACTTTCTTCAGCTGTTCTCGGTTGATAAAGGGTCCATTTTTCTCTCGCCATTCAATAATATTTTTGGCCCTGTTGGCATTGAGTCCTGCAATATGCCTAGAAAAAAAAAAATAAGCAAACTGAAAAAAAGATCTCATCTGAAAAGACAATGACATAAAACATTTGGATCATAAAAACGACTGCAATGACATACCCTCATACGTCTAAATTAAGTTAATCCAAAAGGGAGTTAAAAAAAAAAAAAAAAACGGAGAAAAAAAGAGTTGTGCAAGAGGAAAGAAGGAAAACAGAATACAAAAATAATGACAAAACCAATAGCTGTCATAAAGATGCTGGTAAGAAGGCTAACACTGATGCAAGAAAAAAAATGTTCCTCAGTTTTTCTATACTATTCACATTCCTTATGTTTCTGGATAAAGTAATAATTTTGCCTATTTTTTTCAGCATACATACAAAGTGAGTTAGAAGTTATAATAGCTACGACTGTATTGTACTACCTTTTTTGTGTGTTAGCCTGTTCTCAGTAATATAGAGCTGAACTACAGAAAGGCCCTTATCTATAATTGTCATGGTTAGTATAAATTATATATAAAGGCTATATCATTAGGTAGTTTGCTTGGTGTTAAAAGATTATTTCAGAGAATCTCAACTCTATTATGAAATTCCATATATGAAATCATGAAATGTTTGTAGATGTGTTAGAAAATCAACAACTTAAAATGTAAGGGATAGTTTCTGCTATACCTGTTTCAGTGAAAAAGGTCCAGATCAGGGAATTTCATGCTGCATTAGCAGACTTGTGTAATAAATGCAAAACTGTGAACAAAAAAGCAGCTCTTCTAAAACCACAGGGGAAAAGAAGATTATATAGCATGTGATTATACTATGATAACAATTTTGACAGGTTTCTTGTGGAATCAGGGTAAAAATATGGTAACCATACCTTGAACGCTCAGAATTTATCTTTTGGTTACTGCCAGGTTTGACAGATGCATGCAAGAGGCTTAACTAGTGAAAAATCTCTACTCTCATGTGGTGGGAAACAGCTCTTTTCCATGTTAACCTTATTTAAATTCTATTAGCAACACTAATGCACTCAATGGTTACCATATGCTCTTCACTTTAGACCTGCAATATTAAAAATGATAATGTGAATTGTTATAATTCTTTTCTTAAATGATGTCTTCCCCTCTGATTACTTAAAGCAATGTATAAACCCATAGATGTTCTATACTTGACAACTTTATACATGTGTTCCCTTCTTCTAGCCGAGTTTGGACTGGATAGCCAGTTAAACTCAAGATTCTGTGATCTTCAGCCACATATTTATCTCACCTTAACAAAACTTCTGAACAGATGTTAATATCCACTCCCACAAAGCTGACACATTCTTCTACAACACTGTCCAGTGTTGCCTTGAGTAAAGTCTGGGATACGTCATGCTGAAAAGACAAAGATCAAATATCAAAAGTGAAGGAGATGTAGTTCTTGGACTATTCCATTACTCTGCCTATATTACTGGTAGTTAGCTAACACACACCATGGTAAATTTCTTCATTCCTCTTAAACACACTGTTAGCAGAATTAAGCTGAAGTCAAGGCATCTGCGGCTTCTTACTCTTTAAGCTATGCATATATACCTAATTTGAATATAACAGTACCAGTATTTTTCCCTTGCCTGAAATTGTGCCCAGAGCAGTGGTTCTCAAACTTAAGCTTGCATTAAAATCACCAGTATGGCTTGGTAACACACCCACATCCAGATTCCTGATTCAGTAGGTCTAGGATGGGGTCTAAGAATTTGCATTCTAACAAGTTCCCGGATAATACTGTGGCTGCTAGATCACAATGAGACATGGTCTCTATCATTCATGCACGGCTTTATAGTGTTATGGAGAAGAAAACATGTTATAATAGGAAGCAGTAAAATAATAGTAAGACAGTAAATCAAACTCTTTCATCAAATTGAAGACAGTACTGTTTATATGAAGCACCATTTTATATAACACTAAGGAAGAAAATAGTCAATTAAACCATGACACGTGCTTTCTTTTTGCTTAAATTATTTATTTATTTTTTAAATATTGAAAGAGCTCTTTAGGCTTATTTAGAAACTGTAAGAACCGTATATCATGTACAAATAAGAAAAATATAAGCAATCTAAACTGGCTAAGCTATTCCTAAAATTTCTTCACATTCAGTGTTCAACTCTTCTGATCACTTTTATATTCAAAATCATAGGTGTCAAGGTTTTCCATGCAGTATTGTTTTTTATACTATCATGATCCTTGATAACGTAGCATTTCTTAAAAGAGCAATCCTCTGTTGTCTCTGGGACTTTCTTTCAAGCTTCAGATGCTCATTCTTACAAGTTTTGAAGATAGTAGCACTATCTTAATCTTTTTATTTTATTTTCTTCTTCTTCTTATTCTCCTTTAAGTTCTAGGGTACATGTGCACAACGTGCAGGTTTGTTACATGTGTATACGTGTGCCATGTTGGTGGCAGCACTATCGGAATCTTAACAGAGGGTATTAACAGCGACAAAACTCCTATTCTTTTCTGAAAGGTCCTTAAATGGTTTATTATTCAATGGTTTGTTAACTAAAACAGTGAAAGGTGTGCAGTTCAGTCATGTCTCTAGGATTAGCAACCAAGTTCATGTGGAAACTACACCATGATTTACCACAGGGACAACAGCAACTGTAGGACACCATTAAATGTAAGCTGCATTCTGATTTCAGAGGTATTAAAATGTCAGAAAATGGCTGGGTGCGGTGGCTCACGCCTGTAATCCCAGCACTTTGGGAGGCCGAGGCGGGCGGATCACGAGGTCAGGAGATCGACACCATCCTGGCTAACACGGTGAAACCCCGTCTCTACTAAAAATACAAAAAATTAGCCGTGCACCGTGGCGGGCGCCTGTAGTCCCAGCTACTCCGGAGGCTGAGGCAGGAGAATGGCATGAACCCGGGAGGCAGAGCTTGCAGTGAGCGTAGATCGTGCCACTGCACTCCAGCCTGGGCGACAGTGCGAGACTCCGTCTCAAAAAAAAAAAAAAAGTCAGAAAATGAGCATCTTACAATTGGTGAAATGCAATATTTTAAAGTATTTGTTGACTAACTGAAGCTAGGTTACAACAATGAATACATTTGATGTTACTCATAATTCTAAAATTAATGATCTGTGGGACAGGAGACTTCTCTTTACCCAACCAACATCAAGGAAAACAAGGAATATAATCTAGTAGAGTCCTCAAGTATTGTCATTACATTATTACCATTTAATAACAGCAGAAGCTTTTGTTCTGGAAGACTGAAGGTACAGGAACACTTCTGTATTTCAGAGATAACTTACTGGTAACTAGCCAGGCTGCAGCTAAAAATTTTGGATGTCATTTAAAAAATCTAATAAGCAAATATCACCATGAAAAAGATCATAAAGTAAAACCTTAGATCTTACCGAGAACTTGGTTACTCTTGAGCCACAGCTTTTAAGAAGCTAGTCTTTTGTCTAAGCAGATGAAAAGCAGCAAAACGAAAAGGGAACTTTTTAAAATGGGAGGGTAGGAGATAGTATGACAATGTAAAGGCAAGCACAATGATAGCAACAAGAAAAAATATCTGAGGAACACAAAACTACAAACAAACCGGAAAAAGGAAGAATAACCATTGAGAGCCATTAGAATAAGGGAAACAAGTTGATACAGTACTTCCTAGCACATCAGATGCTCAGGACAGCTAAATAAGTAAGCTACAGTCTCTGCAGCAGATTATTTTGGTTGCCTATCCCAACCTCTGGTTGTCAACCCCTTCTCCTCCTTTCAAAGAGAAGCCTGACCGTGTGTCTAGCATTTATCCCATTTCTGCAAGGCCATATGCTTTGGAAAAGCTGGTCCCACCTCCCACAGACAATGGTGACTGGTTAAAACCCATGTTTTTCAAACTGAGGGTTATGATCAATTAGTGGATCATAAAATTAAATCAGTGACTTGCCACCGGCATAAAAAAATAAAGGAATAGAATAAACCACATAGAGCATATTGCCTATACCCTTAACATCGAATGAACAATAGAATGAACAATGCAGCCAATTGAGACTATCATGTGAGAGGAATACAACATAAATTGGTCAGGAATAGGTATTCGGTTCACTGATATCTCATTTGATCTTCTGACATGGATGGTCAATTTGACGATAATGAAAAGGTTAAAGAGTAACTGCAGAGTTACAAGCAAAGCATGTGAGACGTTTATCTATTGGCAAAGTGCTGATTCTTTCAACCAAGTTTAGTTACAAACTTTCAGTGTATTTTTCAGAAAGAATGTTATTGAGTATAAAATTTTTCAAATTCTCAGCAACTGTAATATTTTAACTGATTTAATATAAGCAGTCCTTAAAATGAATCACTCTATACTCAGAAGAAAAAAAGATAGTGAAGTAAAACCTACAGAGGCAAGCCCAACTACCAGATTTGGAAGTGTTGATAGTGACAAAATTGAGAGAAAATGTTGACTCCAATCAGTAATCTTTGACTTGACTTGAGCCACGTTTTATATAGAAAATAATAACCATAAGACTTTAAAATAAGCTTGATTTAAAACATGGTTTTATAAATGTGCAAAACAATAAAAATGACGGACCCCAGATGTATTGTTGGTAATGATATTCTTGTAGATGACAGTGTTAAAATAAAACTTCAAACTTAAAAAACAAAATCACTTGGAACACCCCTACCACAGGGCTAAAATGAAAACAATGGAAAATACCAAATATTGATGTGAATGTGAAGCAAATGGAATGCTCAAATGATAAGTGCATTTTAGGTTAGATATGCAAGGCAAGGCAGTTTAATGGAGGATTTATTTTATATGGTTTAAATGTAACTTCACATAAAATTAAATCAGATATGTTTACACAATGCAAAAATGCATTATTGTTCCATATACATTAAACCAGATACATGGTAAGAGAATAAAAAATGGACAAATTACTAAGAACACCAAAATTGCCAAAACTGACTCAAGAAGAAATATAAAATCTGAACAAACCTATAAGTACAGTCAATAAGTAATCAAAACTCTCCCAACAAAAAAAAGTTCAGAACCATATAGTTTCATTGGTGAATTCTACCAAACATTTCAAGAACACCAATCCTTCTCAAACTCTTTAAAAAAATAGAAGACGAGCCAATACTTCTTACCTATTCTATGAGGCCAGCATTACCCTGATACCAAAGCCAAAGATACCTCAAGAAGAAAGAAACCTACAAACTAATATTTCCTATGAATATCAGTTCAAAAATCCTCAACAAAATACTAATCCAACATTCCAACAGCCTATTAAAACATACACAACATACATATAATGTATTCAGTATGTATGAACTTAAGAACCAGACTCACATTGTTTTCATTTTAAAACAATCTCTCTTGACATTTTAAAATTTTAACTTTGAAATAATTTCAAATTTAGAAAAGGCATGCAAGAATAGTATGAAAACTTTATTACCCTTCACATAAATACTTCAGCGTATAGTTCCAAATAACAAAACATTGACTTACATACCCATAATACAATTATTAAAATTAGAAAACATACTGATGTAATAATATCACCTAACATTCAACCCATGCTCAAATCATCAATTTTCTCAATTTTTCTTTACAGCATTTTCTTCCCAATCCATAATTCAACCCAGGATGACATACTGCATTTAGTTGGCTCATACTTTGTGCTAGGCAGCTTCCAAGACGGTTCCCAATGATCCTCAAATCCTGGTATTGATACACTTGTGTAATCCCCTCCCACTAAGTACAGAACTCATTGATGAATCTCATCTGAATAAATTATTATTAAGATTGTTTTACTACTCACAATGACCTGTTTGTGTAAAAAGGTATTTTTAATCTTGACTCAAAATTTGAAAAAAACGGCTCAACCATGTACTATATATGCTCATAGCATTGTCCTCATGTATTCCAGACTGAAAAAAATTCATGAACAGCCCATATCTATACATAAAGTTAAATCTGTTCTAAATTTTTGTATTTAGGTATCAAAAACCTATTTAAACATAAGTAAAATAGCATTTAACTTACAATCAGTAGTAAAGGTAAGCATTATTTTGAGAAACTTATTTTGAATTACATTTAATTGTATAAGAGAGACATACATATACCCAAACAGAAGTGATGTGTGATAAGTGTCCTTGTCATGACGAAGTAAAACTTATTTCCTAGTGTGTCAAAATCAAAAGGTATGAAAAACAATGGTCTAAGCTATTCATGGTGGTCCCATTCTATTTATTCTATAATGGCAAATGAAATGTGAGGGTAAATCTGCTAGGTACTTCAGAAAAAGACTTCACTGCCCTTAAATAGAGTGAGAGAGAACTAGCCTTTTCTTCTTTTGATTCAAGTATGACTCTCAGTAAGCACCGTATCATGTGATGGGACTAGCTTGAAGAAAAGCTAACTTAGCGAGAATGGCAGGTAACATACATTGAAAGACTGGTTCTTCATTGATACTCTTGAGCTTCTGTATTAACTAGTTCTGTACTCAGTCCCCCTGAGCATCCTGTAATAAAATTTCTTTATCATTTAATCAAGAAGCAGAAATTTCCTTATTGTTCAGGCCACTTTGAGTAAGGGTCTCTGATGTTTTTCTAAATGAAGCAGTCACTTTATTTAGGGGCTCAAAGTCAAACCAGCAAGACTGACAATGAAAACAATCACCATACTATCAAAACCCCTTGAGATTTTACTGTCAGGCATTGTTGTAAAGCTTTATAATAGCACGTAACTGAATCCTCACAACAATTCTAAAAAATGTACATATGACTTTATGCAGTATCTTCATATATAAGATTTTTTCTAAGGAAATAGCAAGACACTTGAGCAAAGGGGTGTGTATATGTGTACAATCTAAATATCCACATAGAGGTGACTTGTACAAATAAATTATGGAACAGCCCCACAATGAACTATTCTGATGCCATTAAAAAACACACAGTAGGGGGTGGCTGGCAAGATGGCCGAATAGGAACAACTCCAGTCTGCAGCTTCCAGCGAGATCAATGCAGAAGACAGGTGATTCTGCATTTCCAACTGAGGTACCTGGCTCATCCCATTGGGACTGGTTAGACAGTGGGTACAGCCCACGGAGGGCAAGCAGAAGCAGGCTGGAAAGCGCAAGGAGTCAGGGGACTCACCCGGAAAGCACAAGGAGTCAGGGAACTCCCTCCCTCCCCTAGCCAAGGGAAGCTGTGAGGGACCGTGCTGTGAGGGACTGTGCCGTGAGGAATGGTACACTCTGGCCCAAGTACTACACTTTTCCCACAGTCTTCGCAACCCGCAGACCAGGAGATTCCCTTGGATGCCTACACCACCAGGGCCCTGGGTTTCAAGCACAAAACTGGGCAGCCATTTGGGCAACACTGAGCTAGCTGCAGAAGTTTTTTTTTTCATACCTCAGTGGTGTCTGGAATGCCAGCGAGACAGAACCATTCACTCTCCTGGAAAGGGGGCTGAAGCCAGGAAGCCAAGTGGTCTAGCTCAGCAGATCCCAACCCCATGGAGCTCAGCAAGCTAAGATCCACTGGATTGAAATTCTCACAGCCAGCACAGCAGTCTGAAGTCAACCTGGGATGCTAGAGCTTGGTGGGGGGCGGGGCACCCATCATTACTGAGGCTTGAGTAGGCGGTTTTCCCTTCACAGTGTAAACAAAGCTGCAGGGAAGTTTGAACTAGGTGGGGCCAAAGCAGCTCTGCAAAGCCACTGTAGCCAGACTGCCTCTCTAGATTCCTCCCCTCTGGGCAGGGCATCTCTGAAAGAAAGGCAGCTGGCCCAGTCAGGGGCTTATAGACAAAACTCCCATCTCCCTGGGACAGAGCACCTGGGGGAAGAAGGTGCAGCTGTGGGCGCAGCTTCAGCAGACTTAAACGTTTTTGCCTGCTGGCTCTGAAGAAAGCAGTGGATCTCCCAGCACAGCGCTCTCTACTAGGGAACAGACTGCCTCCTCAAGTGGGTTCCTGACCCCCATGCCTGCTGACTGGGAGACACCTCCCAGCAGGAGTCGACAGACACCTCATACAGGAGAGCTCCAGCTGGCATCTGGTGGGTGCCCCTCTGGGACAAAGCTTCCAGAGGAAGGAAAAGGCAGCAATCTTTGCTGTTCTGCAGCCTCAACTGGTGATACCCAGGCAAACAGGGTCTGGAGTGGACCCCCAGCAAACTCCAGAAGACCTGCAGCAGAGCGGCCTATTAGAAGGAAAACTAACAAACAGAAAGGAATAGCATCAACATCAACAAAAAGGACGTCCACACAAAATCTCCATCCGAAGGTCACCAACATCAAAGACCAAAGGTAGATAAATCCACAAAGATGAGGAAAAACCAGCACAAAAAGGCTGAAAATTCCAAAAACCAGAATGCCTCTTCTCCTCTAAAGGATCACAACTCCTCGCCAGCAAGGGAATAAAACTGCATGGAGAATTAATTTGATGAAATTGACAGAAGTAGGCTTCAGAAGGTGGGTAATAACAAACTACTCCGAGCTAAAAAGGCATGTTCTAACCCAATACAAGGAAACTAAGAACCCTGAAAAAAGGTTCGAGGAATTGCTAACTAAAGGAAAAATAAGCAGGGGTTGCAATCCTAGTCTCTAACCAGTTTAGAGAAGAACATAAATGTCCTGATGAAGCTGAAAAACATAGCACGAGAACTTCATGAAGTATACACAGTATCAATAGCCAAATCGATCAAGTGGAAGAAAGGATATTAACCTTAAATGTAAACGTGCTAAATGCCCCAATTAAAAGACACAGACTGGCAAATTGGATAGAGTCAAGACCCATCACTGTGCTGTATTCAGGATACCCATATCACATGCAAAGACACACACAGGCTCAAAATAAAGGGATGGAGGAATATTTATCAAGCAAATGGAAAGGAAAAATAAGCAGGGGTTGCAATCTTGGTCTCTAATAAAACAGACTTTAAGCCAACAAAGATAAAAAAAGACAAAGAAGGGAATTACATAATGGTAAAGGGATCACTGCAACAAGAAGAGCTAACTATCCTAAATAGAGGGACTCCTCCCTAACTCATTTAATGAGGCCAGCATCATCCTGATACCAAAACCTGGCAGAAACACAACAAAAAAAGAAAATTTCAGGCCAATATCCCTGATGAACATCAATGCGAAAACCCTGAATAAAATACTGGTAAACCGATTCCAGCAATACATCAAAAAGATTATCCACCGAGATCAAGTTGGCTTCATCTCTGGGATGCAAGCCTGGTTCAACATACACAATACCCAATACAGCTGCACCCAGATTCATAAAGCAAGTTCTTAGAGACCTACAAAGAAACTTAGACTCCCACACAATAATAGCGGAAGACTTTAAAATCCCACTGTCAATATCAGACAGATGAATGAGACAGAAAATTAACAAGGATATTCAGGACGTGAACTCAGCTCTGGACCAAGCAGACCTAATAGACATCTACAGAACTCTCCACCCCAAATCAACAGAATATACATTCTTCTCAGCACCACATCACACTTATTCTAAAGTTGACCACATAATTGGAAGTAAAACACTCCTCAGCAAATACTAAAGAACAGAAATCATAACAGTCTCTCAGACTACAGTGCAATAAAATTAGAACTCAGGATTAAGAAACTCACTCAAAACCACACAACTACATGGAAACTGAACAACCTGCTCCTGAATGACTACTGGATAAATAACGAAATTAAGGCAGAAATAAACTCACGCCTGTAATCCCAGCACTTTGGGAGGCCAAGGAGGGTGGATCACGAGGTCAGGAGATCGAGACCATCCTGGCTAACACAGTGAAACCCCATCTCTACTAAAAATACAAAAAAATTAGCCGGGCATGGTGGTGGCGGGCACCTGTAGTCCCAGCTACTCGGGAGGCTGAGGCAGGAGAATGGCGTGAACCTGGGAGGTGGAGCTTGCAGTGAGCCAAGATTGCACCACTGCACCTCCAGCCTGGGCGACAGAAAGAGACTCCGTCTCAAAAAAAAAAAGAAAGAAATAAGTTCTTTGAAACCAATGAGAACAAAGACACAATGTACCAGAATCTCTGGGACACAGCTAAAGCAGCGTTTAAAGGGAAATTTACAGCACTAAATGCCCACAGGAGAAAGTGGGAAAGATCTAAAATTGACACCCTAATATCACAATTAAAAGAACTAGAGAAGCAAGAGCAAACAAATTCAAAAGACAAGAAATAACTTAAGATCAGACCAGAACTGAAAGAGATACAGACACAAAAAACTCTAAAAAAAAGAATCCAGGAGCTGGTTTTCTGAAAAGATTAACAAAATAGACTGCTAATAAAGAAGAACAGAGAGAAGAATCAAACAGACAATAAAAAATGATAAAGGGGATATCACCAATGATCCCACAGAAATACAAACTATTATCAGAGAATACTATAAACACCTTTACGCAAATAAACTAGAAAATCCAGAAGAAATGGATAAATTCCTGGACACATATACCCACCAAAGACTACACCAGGAAAAAGTCGAATCCCTGAATAGACCAATAACAAGTTCTGAAATTGAGCTAGTAATTAATAGCCTACCAACCAAAAAAAGCCCAGGACCTGAAGAATTCACAGTTGAATTCTACCAGAGGTACAAAGAGGAGCCAGTACCATTTCTTCTGAAACCATTCCAAACAACAGAAAAAGAGGGACTCCTCCCTCACTCGTTTAATGAGGCCAGCATCATCCTGATACCAAAATCTGGCAGAAACAACAAAAAAAGAAAATTTCAGGCCAATATTCCTGATGATCATTGATGCAAAAATCCTGAATAAAATACTGGCAAACCGATTCCAGCAGTACATCAAAAAGCTTATCCACCGAGATCAAGTTGGCTTCATCTCTGGGATGCAAGGCTGATTCAACATACACAAATTACTAAACGTAATCCATCACATAAACAGAACCAATAACAAAAACTACATGATTATCTCAATAGATGCAGAAAAGGCCTTTGATAAAATTCAACACCCCTTCATGCTAAAAACTCTCAATAAACTAGGTATTGATGCAACATATCTCAAAATAATAAGAGGTATTTATGACACACAGCCAATATCATACTGAATGGGCAAAAGCTGGAAACATTCCCTTTGGAAACCAGCACAAGACAAGGATGCCCTCTCTCACCACTCCTATTCAACATAGTATTGGAAGTTCTGGCCAGGGCAATCAGGCAAGAGAAAGAAATAAAGGGTATTCAAATAGGAAGAGAGGAAGTCAAATTGTCTCTGTTTGCAGATGACATGATTGTATATTTAGAACACCCCATCGTCTCAGCCCAAAATCTCCTTAAGCTGATAAGCAACTTCAGCAAAGTCTCAGGATACAAAATCAATGTGCAAAAATCACAGGCACTCCTATACACCAATAATAGACAGAGAGCCAAATCATGAGTGAACTCCCATTCACAATTGCTACAAAGAGATTAAAATACCTAGGAATCCAACTTACAAGGGATGTGAAGGACCTCTTCAAGGAGAACTACAAACACTGCTCAAGGAAATAAGAGAGGACACAAACAAACAGAAAAAACATTCCATGCTCATGGATAGGCGGAATCAATATTGTGAAAATGGCCATACTGCCCAAAGTAATTTATAGATCCAATGCTATCCCCATCAAGCTACCACTGACTTTCTTCACAAAATTAGAAAAAAACTACTTTAAATTTCATATGGAACCAAAAAAGAGCCCGTATAGCCAAAACAATCCTAAGCAAAAAGAAAAAAGCTGGAGGCATCATGCTACCTGACTTCAAACTATACTACAAGACTATAGTAACCAAAACAGCATGGTACTGGTACCAAAACAAATATATAGACCAATGGAACAAAACAGAACCCTTAGCAATAAAGTCACACATCTACAACCATCTGATCTTTGACAAATCTGACAAAAACAATCAATGGGGAGAGGATTTCCTATTTAATAAATGGTGTTGGGAAAACTGGCTGGCCATATGCAGAAAACTGAAACTGGACCCCTTCCTTACATCTTATACAAAAATTAACTCAAGATGGATTAAAGACTTAAACATAAGACCTAAAACCATAAGAACCCTAGAAGAAAACCTAGGCAATACCATTCAGGACATAGGCATGGGCAAAGACTTCATGACTAAAACACCAAAAGCAATGGCAACAAAAGCAAAAACTGGCAAATGGGATCCAACTAAACTAAAGAGCTTCTGCACAGGAAGAGAAACTATCATTAGACTTAACAGGCAACCTATAGAATGGGAGAAAAATTTTGCAATCTATCCATCTGACAAAGGGCTAATATCCAGAATCTACAACGAACTTAAACAAATTTACAAGAAAAAAACCACCCCACCAAAAAGTGGGTGAAGGATATGAACAGACACTTCTCAAAAGAAGACATTTATGCAGCCAACAAACATGAAAAAAAGCTCATCATCACTGGTCATTAGAGAAACACAATCAAAACCACAATGAGATACAATCTCACGCTAGTTAGAATGGCAATCATTAAAAAGTCAGGAAACAACAGATGCTGGAGAGGATGTGGAGAAATTGGAACACTTTAACGCTGTTGGTGGGAGTGTAAATTAGTTCAACCATTGTGGAAGACAGTGTGCTGACTCCTCAAGGATCTAGAACCAGAAATACCATTTGACCCAGCAATCCCATTACTGGGTATATACTCAGAGACTACTATAAAGACACATGCACACGTATGTTTATTGCAGCACTATTCACAATAGCAAAGACTTGGAACCAACCCAAATGCCCATCAATGATAGACTGGATAAAGAAAATGTGGCACCATGGAATATTATGCTGCCATAAAAAAGAATGAGTTCATGTCCTTTGCAGGGATATGAAGCTGGAAGCCATCATTCTCAGCAAACTAACAAAGGAACAGAAAACCAAACACCACATGTTCTCACTCATAAATGGGAGTTGAACAATGAGAACACATGGACAAAGGGAGGGGAACATCACACACACTGGGGCCTGTCAGGGGGTGGAAGGCTAGGGGAGGGATAGCCTTAGGAGAAATACCTAATGTGGATGACGGGTTGATGGGTGCAGCAAACCACTATGGCACGTGTATACCTATGTATCAAACCTCCATGTGCCGTACATGTATCCCAGAACTTAAAGTATAATAGAAAAAAAAACCAAACAAACCAGTAGACCAGTTATTTCACCAAAACATCCTGCAAGAAAAAAGGTCCAAGTTAACACACTGAATTTAGAAGTTTTAAAAACTCCTCTAGCAGCTATTTATGTAATAGAAACTTCTGTAAACACTGCCATCAGGTCGGCTGTAAATATAAATTTTGCCTACATTCTTCCCCAATTCTTTGCTTAGGAAAGTACTAAAGAGTTAAAAGTATTTATTTATTTATTTAATTAATTAATTTATTTATTTATTGAGATGGTGTCTCACCCTGTTGCCCAGGCTGGAGTGCAATGGTGCGATCTTGGCTCACCACAACCTCTGCCTCCCAGGTTCAAGCGATTCTCCTGCCTCAGCCTCCTGAGTAGCTGGGATTACAGGTATGTGCCACCACGCCCAGCTAATGTTGTATTTTTAGCAGAGACGGGGTTTCAAGTATAGAAAAAATCATATGTATTCCATGTCTTTAAGAAACTCCATTTAGATTTGCTGAAAGCTGAGTTGTGACACATCACTCTACTGGCAGTAACTGGTACAAGAAGCAAGAGGGCCTGAGGACTAACAGTGCCAATAATCCCTAAGGACTTCATGCCAGGAAAAATGGACTGTTCCATTTTTATATAGAAGTTACCTAACTCTGAATTTTTGTGCAAGTTACTTGAATTGTATAAACAGTCTCTCTTTCGAATTCAAGGAAATCCTGGGACATTATATTTTTATTAAAATTTATGAGATTTTTACAAAGGAATATAAGTGATCATTTATGCTAGTCAGCTTTTGTTCTAAGGTCAGAATTCTCAAAAAATAAAACTTTATTATTCTACCACAAACTTCTGAAAAACCTGCTCAAACTGCTGTGTTTTATTTTGCCCTGAAGGACGAAAAGTATCTAACAACTATTATTTTTTTAAAGTCCTTCCAGATGAAACACTGTGGACTACAGTTTCTAGAGCAACAAAATTTCACTTTACATTCCCCATACTAAACTTGAAGTTTTTCCCAAAGTGGTTTCCTAGCGCAATATTCTTAAGTCTTTATTTTACTCAGCGATCATCATCCACTCATGTCTCTTCCTGCCCCTTAGTACTGCCAAAATACAAAATGTAGCTAGAAAACCAAAGATGCAAAAAAGCTTTACAGGTACAGGGTCACTAGGGTAAATGAGGATATACTGAATTCTTTAAAAATACAAAGAGAGTGGATGCTGAGTGCGCCCATTACAAAAATAACTGTGTGAGGTAATACATTTGTTAATTAGCAAGAGTTAACCATTTCACAATGTATATGCACCTCAAAACGTCATGCTGTATGTGACAAACATATACAATGTTATTTGTCAAACTTAAAAAAATAAATTTAAGCTTAAACCAGGGGAAAAAAAAGCTTTACAGGGACAGTCTATTCAATTTCAAATAAAGCAAGTTTACTTCTTCATTTTGCATCTCCTTTTCTTTGATTGACATGTGACAGTTTTTAAAAGAGTCATCCAAACGAGTGTGTGCTGAATGACCCATGATAGACAGAACTGACAGGAGGCTGGGAAACATTTGAGAAAACAGTGTGTGCTTAAGAAAGCTCCTCCTCCAATTAATCAAATCCGGTAAACAAGAGGTCTTTATATACTCCCTTTAAAGACAATGTTCAGCACCAAAGAAATGCTTTAGTTAACTGTTTAAAAACCTGTGTTCTAGCTCCTGATCACAGACAAGTACATAGAACAAATAATATTGGAAGAAGATCTTGAAAAAGATATTTTCATAAGCACATTCTTTTAAAAATACATACTTCAAACATCAGAAGATTTTTATTTTGTAAATGCATAAACTTGTACAATAAACAACTCATTGTGCCTATAAGGCTCTGGGATTAAGATGGCAAAGGGCATCAGCACTGGAAGGATTTTTTCCAGAGCTGGAAACATAGATTGAAGCATGGTCAGTGGTCATAAGAGGGAAAAAAATAAACAAGAAGACATTCTCTTTGCAAATCCTCCTCCTCTGATAAAGCATATGGAAGGTATGCTGAAGATTCCTTTACTGCTAACTCAGTATTTAAGCATCAGATTTGCATGAACCTATTATCAATTATTCAAGCCAACTTGACAGAAGGATCCTTGGGACAATGATTGTCTTATTTGTTCTGCACAAGACAAATGGAAACTAATTTTTAAAACCCAACATTCCAGGGCTTCAACAGCCTTACTCAAGACATGGACCTTCTCGGGTATCAAATGAGTGCCCATGTTGTTCAGTGAGGTCTCCCCACTCTGGATGGCCTCAATTCTTATGTTCCCAAGACACTGTGTAACCCCTGGAATCTCCACTCACCTCACAAATCTTTAGCAGCTTTTCTGTCCCAGCCCTCATTGGATCTTGGCTTACATATGTGCACCTTAATATTTGGCAAACAATTTTTTTTTCAGAGAAATAAAGTCAGTTTATTCTGTCAAGGATCTCCTACCTCTAAAAACATAATAATTTCATAAATTTTTAAAGGGTCAATGTTCTCAGATTTCCTATACAATCAATTATGTGTTAGAATCAATTTAATCAATCACCTCCTTTGTAGGGCTAACTCTCAGTTAGAATGTCAAGGGTCTCCAGTTGACTTAAACTTTTGGCCCAGAGGTGTTTATGTCAGCAAGATCTGAAATCTGATATGTTCCAGAATCAAGCCTTTCTTGCCTATTTGCATTTTTTCTTTCTCTTTTTTTTAAATTATACTTTAAGTTCTTGGGCACATGTGCACAATGTGCAGGTTTGTTACACATGTATACATGTGTCATGTTGGTTTGCTGCACCCATTCACTCGTCATTTACATTAGGTATTTCTCCTAATGCTATCCCTCCCCGCTCCCCCCACCCCACAACAGGCCCCGGTGTGTGATGTTCACTGCCCTGTGTCCACGTTCTCACTGTTCAATTCCCACCTATGAGTGAGAACATGTGCAGTGTTTGGTTTTCTGTCCTTGCGATAGGTTTGCTCAGAATGATGGTTTCCAGCTTCATCCATGTCCCTACAAAGGACATGAACTCATCCTTTTTTATGGCCGCATAGTATTCCATGGTGTATATGTGCCACATTTTCTTTATCCAGTCTATCACTGATGGACATCTGGGTTGGTTCCAAGTCTTTGCTATTGTGAATAGTGAATATATGGCAACCAATTTTAGACAGCTGCAGGACTATGATCCCAGGGAGAGGGAAACTACATAGAATGAGCCTCACAATTGCCCCAGCTTTCTGTCTGAGAACACTTTCCCAGGGAGAGGGAAACTACATAGAATGAGCCTCACAATTGCCCCAGCTTTCTGTCTGAGAACACTTTCTAGACTGTGGCACCAGGAGGTAACCCAAGCAGGACATAGTAATCTTACTGAGCTGGAGAAACAGACTGGAGGTCGAGATTCCTGAAGGTTTTAAGAGTATGATATCAGAAAGAATGAAGCTCTGAAGAGCAGTACTCCAGTTACTCATATAAGTGACATCTTAAGCATTTAGCTAAATACTAAGCTGCACATACCCAGGGCACCAAGACAAGACAATACAAGGGCAGGGGGGAAAAAAAAACCAGCTGCCTGTGAGTTGGCAGCTACCCAGAGATTCCTGAGATTACACAGAGCTGGGAGACATAGGACGTCCTACCAATCATAGTGAAGAGACCTCGCTGAACACCCCGGATACTCTGCTGATACCCAGAAAGGGGTAGAAGTGAGCTATTCTAGTCCCAGAGAAAGGATTACTCTACCCCTACCCTAACAAAATTTTAAAAAATAATCCTTACCCAGATGGATTCACTGATGAATTCTATCAAACATTTAAGGAAGAAATTATACCAATTCTCTATAATCTCTTCCAGAAAATAGAAGCAGAGGGAATACTTCCTAAATAATTCTATGAAACCAGCATAACCTTAATACCAAAACCAGACAAAGACATTACAAGAAAATGACAGACCAATTTCTCATGAACACAGATGCAAAAATTCTCAAAAAAACTAGGAAATCAAGTCTAACAATCTATATGACGAATTACACACCATAGCCAAATATAATATATCTCAGGTATGCAAGTCTGGTTCAACATGCAAAAAATCAATTAATGGAATCTATCACACCAACAAGCTAAAAAAGAAAAAAAAAATCACATAGTCCTAGCTGCAGAAAAAGCACTTGACAAAATCTAACTAACACTCATTCATGATAAAAATTCTCAATCAACTAAGGACAGACAGGAAACATCCTCAAGGTGATTAAAAACATCTACAAAAACCCTACAGCTAACATAATATTTAATGGTAAGAAACCAGAATATCTCCCACTAAGATCAGAAACAAGACAAGGATGTCCCTTCTTACCACCACTCAACATCATACTGGAAGTACCACCTAATGCAGTAAGAAAAGAAAAGTTGTATAAGATTGTGAGGTGTATTAGTCCATTTTCACACTGCTATCAAGAACTTCCCGTGACTGGGTAATTTATAAAGGAAAGAGGTTTAACTGACTCACAGTTCCACATGGCTGGGGAGGCCTCAGGAAACTTACAATCATGATAGAAGGGGAAGCAGGCATGACTTACATGGTGGCAGGTGAGAGAGAGTGTGTGTCTAAGTGCAGGAAAAACTACCATTTATAAAACCATCAGATCTTGTTAGAATTTACTCACTATCACGAGAACAGCCTAGCGGGAGCCACCCCCATGATCCAATCACCTCTCACCAGGTCTCTCCCTCAACATCTGATGATTACAATTCATGATGAGATTTGGGTGGGGACACAAGCCCTAACCTTATCATGAGGAAAGAAAGAAAACAGTCTTTGTTCACAGATAATATGATCATCTATGTAGAAAATTCAAAAGAACTGATTAAAAAACTCCTGGAACTAATACGTGATCACAGCAAGGTTGTAGGACACAAGGTTAATATACAAAAGTAAACTGTTTTCCTATATGCCAGCAATAAATAAGTGGTATTTAAAATTAAAAACACAGTACATTTACATTAGCACCCTCCAAAAGCTTAAAGTATAAATCTAATAAGATATGTATAAGATCTATAAGAAGAAAACTACAATACTCTATTGATAGAAATCAAAGAACTAAGAGGAGAGATATTTCATGTATGTGGACAGGATGACTCAATACTGTCAAGATGTCAGTTCTTCCCATCTATAGATTCAACACAATCCCAATCAAAATTCTAAAGTTTACATAGAGAGCTAATTAGACCCAGAACAGCCAAGACAGTATTAAAGGAGAATGAAGTCAAAGAACTGACACTATCTAACTTTTAAGACATACTACACTAAGCATAGTAATCAAGACAGTGCAGTATTGGTAAAGAAAAAAAAAAAAGGCAAATAGATCAATGGAATAGAAAGCACCAAAAGACCCATATACATATAGTCAACTGATCTTTGACAAAAGAGCAAAGGCAATACAATGGAGAAAAGGTATCTTTGCAACAGATGGTGCTGGAACAACTGAACATCAACATGCAAAATAATGAATGTAGACACAAATCTTACACCCTTCACAAAAGTAAATCAAAATGAACTGTAAGCCAGACATGGTGGTGCATGTCGATATTCCCAGCTACTCAGGAGGCTGAGATGGGAAGATCACCCGAGCCCAGGAGGCGGAGGTTGCAGTGAGCCAAGATTGTGCCATTGCACTACAATCTGGGCAATAGAGTAAGACCCTGTCTCAAAAACAAAGACAAAAAATGAAACAAAGTCACATCAAAATGAATCATAGACCTAAATGTAAAACATGAAACCATAAAACTAGGCAATAACATAGGAGAAAATCTAACTAAACTTGGATATGGCAATGACTTTTTTAGATACAACAATAAAGGCACAATTCATAATAGAAATAACTGATATGGACTTTGTTAAAATTAGTGTCTTTATGATACTATAAATAGTGAATATAGGTTATTATCTGTTTGTCCAAACCCATAATGTGTAACATTACACCATAATGTAAACTATGAACTTTGACTGATAATGATATGCATTCATCAATTGTAACAAATGTGCCATTCTGGTGCAGAATGTTGAGAGTGGAGGGGGCTGTGCATATGTGGCAGGAAGATTTATATGGTAACTCTCTGTAGTTTTTGCTCTGTTGCGAACCTAAAACTGCTTTAAAAATAAGTCTTGAAAAAAATCCCTATATGATTCATTCTGATCTGATAGTCTGATCTGAGAGTTAATTATCTGATTACCAGAAGAAAATTCAATACTCTTTAAAGGAAGACAAAAAAATTTGTATTTTCAACAACACAGAGCATCCACAATATCCACCATGTAATAAAACTAGCTAGACATACAAAAATGCAGGCACATGTGACCAATAACAGAATAATGGGTCAACTTATCCAGCAGAAACCAAACTAGGATGACCCAGATGTTGGAAATAGCAGACAAGAACTTTAAAGTAGCTCCAGGACTTAAAGGAAAATATGGTCCCAAATCAATGAATAGATGGTAAACAGCAGTAAAGGAATTAAAGCTTTAATAAACAAAGAATAAAGAAATACAGCATCTGAAATAAAATTATTGAATGGGCTTAACAGCTGATTGGAGTAGAAAAATAAATAAATCAGTGAACACGAAGAGAGATATGCAGAAATTATCCTATCTGAAGACCAGAAATAAAAAAAGAAGGAGAGATAAGGATGGGGGGGTATAAAAGAACCTTAATGAACTGTGGGAAAAGATCACAATGCACAAATATATGTAACTGGAGTCCCGAGAGGGAAAGAGAGAATAGGGCAGATAAATATTTGAAGTAGTAACAAAACTTTCCCCAATTTTTTCAAAAACATAACATAATGTAAAGATCCAAGAAGCTCAGTGAACCCTAAGAAGGATAAAAACAAAGAAAACTATACCTAGAAACTTTATGGTCAAACTGCTGGAAAACAAAGAAGAAGAGAAAACTGTCAAAGTAGCCAGAGAGAATGTACATGTTATATATGGAGGAACAACAATATGAGTAATGGTTAACTTTTTATCAGAAACAACAGAGGCCAGGAGACAATGAAACGGTATCTTTAAAGTGCTGCACACACACACACACACACACACACACACACACACACAACCACTTGTCAACCTCAAATTCTATATCTTTAAAGATAACGGAAAAGGGATTTTTAGATAAATGAGATCTCATTGCCAGCAGACCTACACTACAAAAAAATTTTAAAGGGAATTTTGCAGACTAAAGGAAATTGACACCAGCTGGAAAATATATGGGTAAATATAAAATTGTGTGTGTTTATTCTAATTTTACTTGAAAGACATATAACCAGAAAGCAAAAAGTAAAACATGGTATTCTAGGACATATATATATGTAACAATTGATGAATGCATATATATATATAGCACAAAGGAGGAGGTGAGGTGGTAAAATATTAACCACTGTTGACTGTGAGAAGATATGAATGTGTATTATAATCCCTAGAGTAACCACTTTAAAAAAAATGCAAAGAAATATAGCTGAAAAGTCAATAGAATTAAAATGAAAACCTAAAAATGATTTGATTTTCTGCCAAAATAAGGCAGAAAAGGAATAAGAAAGGATCAAAAAGCAGATGGGACAAACAGAAAGCAAACAGCAAAACTGTAGACCTTAATTCAATTATATTAATACTTATATTAAATGTTAGTAAAAACTCCAACTAAAAAGCAAAAATTGTCAATAAAGACTGTATCACTTAAAATCTTTGCATTTTTTCTGCAGGTAGATCATACCAAAAAAAAAAAAAAGACCCGTAGTAAAAAATACAACCTAAGTTTCTAAGTTTCTAACCAGGTAGGCCAGATAATCAGTTTAGAAGACAACAGCAGTGCCCTTAACATCTGTCCCTCGGGTTTCATAGCTAGTGGCTGGGGTGCAAAATATAGAACATTTCTGGTTTTTGTCCACTGGAATCTGATAGCAGATGTCCTCCCCAGATGTCTCACCTCTTGACTCTAAAAGGTAATCCTTTTCTATACAAAGTATTTTGTAAAGCCAGAATCATTCTCAGCATAGCTTCTGTAGACCACATGGGTACTCAGTTAATGACACAAGCTTGCTAGTTAGCTGCTTGTTTGGTTCTCATTCCATAAATAGACATTAAGATACTGATCCTGCCTTTAAAAGTTTCTGGTGATGATTAAAATTCAAAAAAAATGTATAACTTCTTTATGAATCATGAAACTAAAAAAATGAGTCTTTTTGTATGTTATCTAAGAGTCCTGTGTTTAAATTTTAATGTAGACAGACTTTCATTCTTTCCTCCAGTAGGTGCTCTTATGTCCCCTAGTGGATATAGGTCGATATGGTGGAGGAATGATAGAGCAATACTGGCTAAGTAAAGGTTCATAAATCCTAAATGTCTGCCTTGCCCACATATTTTTCCAAACCAGTACCTTGCACTATTCTAATTTACCATAAACAAAGAAAACATTAGTATATCTGAACTGGACCACACCCATCTGCCCCCATGTGTGGTCACTGGGCTAAAACATAGTTCTGGCTCAGGACATATGCATGAACAAATGCACACCAATTAGCTACACATTTTGACCTGACATAATACAAAGGAGTTGATATTTCCACTGTAAATCTCTATTTTTAGAGATTTATAGCTTAGTCATAAAAGTGGACTTTAGAAAAATCAAGAGTGCAAACTTTTAGCCATAAGAAATAATTTTTCCTTTCTAATAAATTAAAACAGTGTGTAGAAAATCTAATCTGAAACTATGGTTGTGTGTGAGAGAGACAGAAAGAGAGACAGAAATAGAGGGAAGGAGGGAGGGAAGGCAGGGAGGCATCCTCCTGGTGTTCAGAAATTTTGACAGCCATGTTTAAATTATTTGCCTGAGGAGACAGAGGTTGGAGAAAAAAAGAATATTAATGCATAATAATAAAAAAAAAGGCTTTTCTTCTCCAAATGTAGAAAAAAGGCTCTTTGCTAATGTTTCCAGTAGTAAGTTCTAAAGATACATTTTCTCTTCCCAAATACACATACATGTATGTGGCCACACATGTAGTCAGATATGAACTGGCTTCCAGCCCATTATTATTATAGACAGTAAACTTTCCAAATTAGACCTGAGGCTGACACTGCCAGGACAGGATCCACATTAATGTGGAGTCAGAGATTTAATATGGAAAGGAAAGGTTTCCTTTCGCTTCCATGTCCCATCTCTACATAACCATGGCAACAGAGCCCAGGCACTCCATGTGATCTGCAATGATCCTCCACACCTAGCCTCCTGCACTGGTGGCAGTGAAGACCAGGCTGCAAAACTCTGCCTCCTATACTGTTCCTATCCCCATTTCCTATTTTATCCATAGTATTTATTATCACCTGATGCACACAGGTGTGTATGTGTGTAAGTAAATAAATATGATTTGTTTGTTATTGTATCCTGGTACATAGTACGTACTCATTCTAACTGCTGCTTTAATTTGTATTTCCTTAAGTACTGGTTTAGTTGAAGATCTCTTTGTGCATTTGCTGGCCATTTAGACTTTTCTTTGTATTCCCACTTCTTAACACCATGCTTCTTAGTACATAGTAGCTACTCAATAAATTGGGTAAAGGAAGGAAAAACCAGGGACAAATTTCTAACAGTTCAGCTTTTGGATTCTTCTTGCTGAAGTTGGGAATTTGGTTTAAGAAAAAGAATTGCTCTAAAATAGGAGATACTGGTGACGTGGCATTGCTTGAGGGCATTACAGCAGCACAATCTCAATTCCTATTATAGAAACTCTTTCTTAGCAGGCATCAATCAACAGCAAACTCAGAAATTTTAAAGTGAAATTTCAGATGTCCTAACATGTTAAGACTGACCATAGCCACAGGCCCTCCCACTCCAAGCTGCCAAATTCTCATGCAAATAGTTTCTGGGTAGGTTTTTAGGTCAATAAAGAGTTCCTGTTAACTCACACCCTAGTCAGACTAATCTCTGATGCTTTAATTAGAAATGCTTAAGTCTTTCTTTTCCTGGGAACTCAAAACTTAAGCTTCTGTCGCTTCAAACATGAACTAAAGTACAGCACCTTGTCATACAATAAAAAGATAGCAAAGAAGCTGGGAGATTTAGAACCGGTATGCAAAGACACACTAGGAAATCCTGACATGCCAGCTCCCAGGTCAAGCCTTATGAAACTCATTTATGGGATGCCATTTACCACAGACAGATTCTCTATCTTATAACTGACATGGTCAGAAACCAATTAAGCACCTCTAACAGAAAGGTCCAACAGCATACGTTGGTACAGACACATACCTTGATGCAATTAATAGATTTGGGAAAAAATTTATATGAAAATGTTGCCTTTAGACAAAATCTTTTCTTTAATGTTCAATGTAGTAGGACTCATTTTCCTGCAACGTCTCAGGTTCTGGGAGAATTAGGTGAAACCACACCCATTTGACCCACAGACTAACCGTGCCATGGACAAGGGCTAGGTCACAGAGTTAAAGAAAATACAAATTGAAGAATTCTGGAATTTAGAAAAGAGATATGGATATTACTAACTCCTCTTTACCAGGGAGAGAATCCTAGGGTATAGGAACCAAATGTTGGTCCTTAAGGAAAGAAACAGCTATATGAGCAAGATCAGGACTCAGATAATTTCTTATTCATTCTCAACCCATCAAGGGAATATTCTATTGGAGTAAACCTCAGCTTAGAACTGACAGTTTATTTTAAATAAGTTTGGGTTTTAAAGTGAATCAGCAACTTATTTCCATTTCAGTTTGACAGTTTTCTGACACTGAGAAGAAATGGATATAAGGCAGTCTAGCTACCTTTACCTGCCACCCTTTTATAATATTCTAACAAAATTTCTTTCCTTCTCTTGAGGCAGTAGTGTCTGGTCCCTAAAAGTAAGTTTGTAATAAATATCTATTGTTTTGAATGGCCACACGTAGTAACAAGCTACAATGTTGAAACTGAGAGGAGGGCAACGTGGCTGAGACATAACCAAAAAAAGGGGAAAGTACTAAGAAATAAGGCTGGAGAGCAGACAAGCTCTTGTAAGTCTCCATGGCAAGGAGTTTGAATTTTATTCCAAAGACAACGGGAACAGAGATGGGATCTGACATACTTTTTAAAAATTATGCTGTAGAAAATGGATTTTAAAAAGACAAAAGTGAAAACAGGAAGTCCTGGTAAGAGACTTTCTCAGTATATCAAGAGGGAGATGATGGCTGCCTAGAGTCAGGTAAGCTGGAGGAAAAAGAGGGAAAGAAGCAGATGGAGTTAATAGTAGAGAATGATGAAGCAAAAGGAAGAATAAAGAATCTTAATAACAAGAAGTTTTTAATGACAACAGGTTTGCAGTTTTACTAATTGGGCAGATGATGATGCCATTAATAGATATGGGGAAGGATAAGACAGTATTGTGGTTTTAATTTTAAAATTTCGGTGGGGGGGATTAGTGGAGGGACGTCAACAGTTTTTTTCTAGACATGTTAAGTTTGAGAAGCCTATTAGACTTCCAAATTGAAAGGTCAAGATGGCAGGTGGATATATGGAGTTTGGAGTTCAGGGAAGAGATCAATGGTGAAGTATTTAAGGTAGAAACTGTCTAGCATGCAGATGGGAAGAACACTGTAAACATCTAAAACTTTGGCAGAGAGGCAGGGTGTGGTAGGGAGAAGAACCAGTAACATCAAAGAATAAAGGGGAAATGTGTATATTGTAAGCAGCTAAGTAAACAAAGAAAAACAAAACAACTCTTTTGCAGTGGTTATATGCAAATAATTTTGAAATTATTTTGGAAAAAAAAAAGAGGAGGTGATAACTACCCACTAGTTTTACAAAGAGTGTTGCTTCCAGAATTTTTCTTACGCATATCTAGTAATTTTCATCAGACCAGGGGCTTAATCTTTAATGACAGGTACTCCATAAATGTCTATTACAAGGCTGAATTTCCAGAGAAATATTCATAATCTGGTGCAGCTGTTTTTTATTTTAAGGGGCAAAATACAAAATGTTACAGAGAATCTACAGGAAGTTTTAAAGTTCTTCAATAGCTCTACATAAGAAAATCCATTTTACAGTACTAACACTGTAATACTAAAAGAACATATTAATACTTATACTGGCCAGGAGCAGTGGCTCACACCTATAATACCATAACTTTGGAAGGCCAAGGCATGAGGATCTCTTGAGGTCAGGAGCTTGAGACCAGCCTGGGCAACACAGTGAGACCCTAACTTTACAAAAAAATTAAAAATTACCTGGGTGTGGTGGTGCACCTGTAGTCCTAGCTACTCAGGAGGCTGAGGTGGGAGAGTCGCTTAAGCCTAGAAGTTAGAGATAACAACAAGCTTATCATTTCTTTACCAAAATATCCACATAACTTTAGTAAAGAAATAAGCTTGTTAATATCTAAAGTCATGGAAACCTCCTGTATACACTTGGGTGAAGGTGGGACAGTGGTAATATTTTTAAATCTTTTTTCCTTCTTTTCCCAAAGAACCACTTTTAACTTTTCAGGGAAAGTTTAAAATAGCTTTGCTTTGAATGAATCCTTTTTGTTCATTACTTAAAAATCAAAATATGCAAATAAATAGACAAAGGACCACACTATAGTGGTTCAAAGTTCTTTATCCTTCTTCTTTAGTTAAAAATAATCACATACATATGTTAGTTATACATATCATAATTGGGATAATTTCAATAATCTTTTTCTCTAAATTTCCTCTGAATGTACTTCTCAATTGCTCAAATACTAATGCTCTTCTGCACTGGCATCAGAAGCCACTCAAGTTGGGGAACTCCTTTGGTATCAGTAAGAGAAAAAGCCTCTGGCCCTGCGACCACTCAGTGTTCAGCAAAGGCAATCTTCTGGCATGAAAGTAAGGCTTCAGAAGTCAGTCAGAAAGAATGATGCAAAATTTCTTGAAAACTTTGCCAGATGATGAACATAAAAAGTAGAGGGCAAAATAAGATTGTCAAATTTGCTCTCCATTTTAGGAACTCAAGGCAAGACAAAAGTCATCCTGACCACAGTAGACAATGTTTCTATTGCTTTTAACTAATCCAGTAGAAAAAAGCATCTAAAGTTTCAGGCATTTAAGAGTGACAATTGTCTTTCAGACAGTTGGAAAGGATGTGAAAAAACACTTGTTGGAATAAACGGAATGTGCCTTGGCTTCTGTGGTCAAAATTTCTGGGACTCAGCTGAAACAAGGTTCTGGCTTAAGACTTACATGGTTTTCATCACCCCATAAATATTAACATTATTGATGCAGATCTGTCACTTGAAATATTTTACCCATATCCTCCACTGCAAGGAATTTTCTTTTTACCCATTCATCTCTAGTGACAAATTTGTGGCATTTACAAATTTAAAAGGCTGTCAAAATCTAATAATGAAATCTTGGGGGGAGTCACATGGGGCACAGATCAGAAGGAACCAAAATTAATTTTAGAGGATTTACTACATA
This sequence comes from Pongo pygmaeus, assembly GCF_028885625.2. Lineage (NCBI taxonomy): Eukaryota > Metazoa > Chordata > Mammalia > Primates > Hominidae > Pongo > Pongo pygmaeus. Next base: position 88,290,807 of record NC_072385.2, on the reverse strand, counting down.
GGTTAGGGGTCACAAGGAGGCAAGTTTCTCTCTACAGTGTGAAATGCACAGAAGCAATATCTTCCCAGAGGTAAAAAAAAAAAAAAAAGAAAAGTAGAAAAGGAATTAGTGTTAGTCAAGCCATGGAGCAAAGTTAGAAACATATTAAAGAAATCTATGTTTAGACAGCATAGAAAAACCACATGTTGTCAGTGACTTAAACCATGCCAGCGTCCATCATTGTTTTAATAATAGCTATTACTAAGAGTCATATATATTTTTCAACTACTGATAACTCACCTATGAAACGTTTTCATCTCAACAGAGATTAAATTTAAAGGCTCAAGTTCTACAATTTTTCCCCAGTAAAGTTCAACAAAAATGGAAACATGGTTTAAAAAGTAAAGGCCAGGGTGTTTTCCCTTGCCAAATCCTCTATGATGTACCTGCTACTAGAGAAAGTTCAATGGCTAGGAACAGACATTTGCCTCAAAACTTCAGTATTAGGTGTCTTGAGTAAGAAAAGTCAGAAGGAAGAAGTTGTAGGCTGACACATACATGATGGGGACACAGTTAAGTGGCTCCTGTCAGGCAGACCCTCTAGAGAGGTCTGACTTGGGATATGTCAGAGACCATATTGGACAGGATCTAGGGCATTAACTCAAAGTCAGAATATAAAACAGTTGCCTCCTAAGAACGAACTTATATGCCAAAGACTGATTCCCAGCAGGTTGGCTTCACACAGATGTTGGCCTTCTGCACCGTATGCCATGGGAACGATAGCATAAGCTAATCAATCCTGATAGAAAGCTGAGGTGCTGAATCAGGTCCCTGCTTCATAATGTCTTTAATGCTGGAACTGCAAGTCTTGAGACCCTAAGTCCCCATTATCATGCCTAGGGGAGAGCAGGGAGTCCCCTAACCATGTATACTGAGGTAGGAGAACAAAAGGCAAAAATTCTGCCATACCCTACCACAATTGAATCTCCTTAATCCTTAAGGATCCTCCCAAATCATTAATTCTCACATCTTAAGGATTGGAGATCCTTTTCCCAAGTCTGAGTTTTCAAGTGTGAAGTCTGGTCCTAACAGTCCAATATTGAATAAGAAATCAAATATATAGCAAAAGATAATTTCCCAGAAGTGAAGGACATCTTTAGATTACAAAAGGTACAAGAAGTGTCCAATCCAATTAATAAAAAGACATGAGCATCTAGGCATATAAAGATGGAAAAAAAACCCCACAGAACACCTACAAAAAACAAAAACACCCCAAACTTCCAGAAATTAAAAACATAGGTCGCCCTCAAAGGAATGAGCATCAGACTGCCATCAATACCACTGGGTGGTAGAAGGCAAAAGAATGGATGCAAAAAAATCACTAAGGAAAAAATATTTGCAACCTAAAATTCTACATCCACTGAAACTATTATTCAAGCAGGAGGGCAAAATACCTTTTTCGACATGCGTGAACTTAGAACATATACTTCCTATACACCCCCAAAGAGTCATCCATCAGTGGCAGGGTTTTACGTCCTTATTCTTTTCTAATTTTCTATGTACTACTAGTGTAATAAATGTTTTGTATCTGCATAATGAATACTTTCTCCTTAAAGAGTTTAAAGCAGAAATTACTTCTGTGACTTTCTTCCTTTTCCCATCACTTGTAAAAAATTACCTTTAAAATGGCATGTCGAGGCCGGACGCAGTGGCTCATGCCTGTAATCCCAGCACTTTGGGAGGCTGAGACAGGTGGATCACAAGGTCTACAGATCAAGATCATCCTGGCCAACATGGTGAAACCCCGTCTCTACTAAGAATACAAAAATTCTAGGCGTGGTGGCGGGCGCCTGTAGTCCCAGCTACTTGGGAGGCTGAGGCAGGAGAATTGCTTGAACCCAGGGAAGCGGAGGTTGCAGTGAGCCGAGATTGTGCCACTGCACTCCAGCCTGGCAACAGAGCGAGACTCCATCTCAAAAATGAAAAAAACAAAAGGCATGTCACATTTCCTAAATAGGTCAGATACAAAGAGTTAAGTGATTTAACCCTCATGAGAGTATTAAAAATTCTGGAACACATTATTTTCTGTTCCATATAGAAGCCAATTTTCTCCCTCTAATCAGAATCTCCCAAATTCGTTTCTTTTGCCAAAACAGAACCAAAAGGCAAACCAAAACATATATTTGAAGAATAGGCATTAGGCATATAAAACCATGAAAGTTGAGTATCAAATTATTTAACAGACAGCTTTCTTTTTATACACTTAGGTAGTTATTGTAGGGGTTATATTCCTGAATATGTTATGTAACAAAAGCTGAGTATATCAGAATTACACACTTTAAGCTAATATAATTTTATATAAGTGTACTATTCCTTGGGGCAGAGAATATTTATATCAAGTTTCCATAGTAAACAGTATTTGCTCTCCATATCTTAACATACAACATACAACTACCTTACATTTAAAATGACATGGTTTATTGTTTAATAAGAGTATTAAAGGATGCATTTTTAATAATTTGTTGTTTAATGATTTGTTGTTTAATTAAATAATACCACGTCGTTTATGATATACAGAAACAGGAAAAGCAATTGTTACTGAGTCCTCTCTTCAATAAGATAAGATTATTACTGGTTAAAGACTTCCAGAGATGCTAAAATATAATCATTCTGTATATAACTTAGTTATCAATATTAAGAGCACAGATTTTGAATCCAGGTAGACTTAGCTTCAAATCTTGCCTCTCCTATTAACAGATTCTTAATCTCTTTGTGCTTCAAGTTGTTTTATCTATGAAATGGGCAAAATAACAGCACCTAGCCATACAGAATTATTAGAACTAGACAGAATAATATATTTTATTACAAACTGGGTACTACAAAAGGGCTCAACAAAAAAATATTATGATCACCATGACCATTACCATATGCTGAGTAAGGAAAAAAACCCAAAATCCCAAACTTGGAGTGGACCATTCTACTATTACGACAAACGTGTTCAGTATTAGGCACAGAGCTGGAAAAATACAACATTTGCATCTCAGAGGCCTGGGAGGTTACACAAGTGTCAAAATCACACAGGTACAAGAGAAAGATGTCACGGCTTAGGGTAAACTGGAAAGGCTTGTGCCCTAATGACCTTCAAATTTACATTATTTAAAAATTTTAGTGCTAGACAAGCAAAAATACTCTGCTAGTGGAACAGACCTGCAGATAACTATTTTTCACCTCTTGAACTAGGGCCATTATTCAAGAACTGAAGCTACCCTGAAAGAAATTAGAAAACAGGATTCCTACATTCTAATGTGTCATTATTTTTTTTCTGGATTTCTCATTTAATAAATCCTTTTTTCTCCTTAGGGAAAAAAAAAAGTTACATGTTCTAATTACAGCAAATTAGAGCAGTGCACAAATGCATAAAGAGAAGAAGAAAATAATACACACAATCTTATCACCTGGGGAAACTCATCTTAATTTTTAGGGATTTTTCCTTCAGGTTTTCCTAGGCATATTTTTCTTCTGTAATACAAATGTGAACCCAGCTTTTAAGTATTTGAACATTTTATTTTCACATTTTATTAAAAATTGTTTGGAAGCTTAATTTTAAATGACTGCAGATTATTCAATTATATGAACAAATTTTAATGTCTTTTTTATTGAACATTTTGTTTGCTTTTCCAGTTTTCAATAATTATAGGTAACACTATAAAAACATGTCTATGCATAACAATTTACTTGCTTAAGACATAATGCTCAAAAGAGAACTGGTCAAAACAAAGCAGGACATTTTGAGGACCTTGATACACACTGTCAGTCTGCACACCGAAACAGTTATATCAGTTTACATTCCCTCAGAAGGACAGAGGAATGCCCTTTTGGCTACCTGTTTACCGACTGTGGGTCCATGGATATTCCTAATAAATGTCATATTAAGATTCTCAAATTGGGAGGAGCCAAGATGGCGGAATAGGAACAGCTCTGGTCTACAGCTCCCAGCGTGAGCGATGCAGAAGATGGGTGATTTCTGCATTTCCATCTGAGGTACCGTGTCCATCTCACTAGGGAGTGCCAGACAGTGGGCGCAGGTCAGTGGGTGAGCACACCGTGCCCCAGCTGAAGCAGGGGCGAGGCACTGCCTCACTCGGGAAGCACAAGGGGTCAGGAAGTTCCCTTTCCAGGGGTGACAGACAGCACCTGGAAAATCGGGCCACTCCCACCCGAATACTGTGCTTTTCCAACGGACTTAGGAAACGGTGCCCCAGGAGATTATAGCCCGCACCTGGCTCAGAGGGTTCTACGCCCACGGAGTCTCGCTGATTGCTAGCACAGCACTCTGAGATCAAACAGCAAGGCGGCAGGGAGGCTGTGGGAGGGGCGCCTGCCATTGCCCAGGCTTGCTTAGGTAAACAAAGCAGCCGGGAAGCCCGAAATGGGTGGAGCCCACCACAGTTCAAGGAGGCCTGCCTGCCTCTGTAGGCTCCACCTCTGGGGGCAGGGCACAGACAAACAAAAAGACAGCAGTAACCTCTGCAGACTTAAATGTCCCTGTCTGACAGCTTTGAGGAGAGCAGTGGTTCTCCCAGCACGCAGCTGGAGATCTGAGAACCGGCAGACTGCCTCAAGTGGATCCCTGACTCCTGACCCCCAAGCAGCCTAACTGGGAGGCACCCCCCAGCAGGGGCAGACTGACACCTCACACGGCCGGCTGGGTACTCCAACAGACCTGCAGCTAAGGGTCCTGTCTGTTAGAAGGAAAACTAACAAACAGAAAGGACATCCACACCAAAACCCATCTGTACATCACCATCATCAAAGACCAAAAGTAGATAAAACCACAAAGATGGGGAAAAAACAGAGCAGAAAAACTGGAAACTCTAAAAAGCAGAGTGCCTCTCCTCCTCCAAAGGAACGCAGTTCCTCACCAGCAACGGAACACAGCTGGACGGAGAATGACTTTGACGAGCTGAGAGAAGAAGGCTTCAGACGATCAAATTACTCCGAGCTACGGGAGGATATTCAAACCAAAGGCAAAGAAGTTGAAAACTTTGAAAAAAATTTAGAAGAATGTATAACTAGAATAACCAATACAGAGAAGTGCTTAAAGGAGCTGATGGAGCTGAAAACCAAGGCTCGAGAACTACGTGAAGAATGCAGAAGCCTCAGGAGCCGATGCGATCAAATGGAAGAAAGGGTATCAGCGATGGAAGATGAAATGAATGAAATGAAGCGAGAAGGGAAGTTTAGAGAAAAAAGAATAAAAAGAAACAAGCAAAGCCTCCAAGAAATGTGGGACTATGTGAAAAGACCAAATCTACGTCTGATTGGTGTACCTGAAAGTGATGGGGAGAATGGAACCAAGTTGGAAAACACTCTGCAGGATATTATCCAGGAGAACTTCCCCAATCTAGCAAGGCAGGCCAACATTCAGATTCAGGACATACAGAGAACACCACAAAGATACTCCTTGAGAAGAGCAACTCCAAGACACATAATTGTCAGATTCACCAAAGTTGAAATGAAGGAAAAAATGTTAAGGGCAGCCAGAGAGAAAGGTCGGGTTACCCTCAAAGGGAAGCCCATCAGACTAACAGCGGATCTCTCAGCAGAAACCCTACAAGCCAGAAGAGAGTGGGGGCCAATATTCAACATTCTTAAAGGAAAGAATTTTCAACCCAGAATTTCATATCCAGCCAAACTAAGCTTCATAAGTGAAGGAGAAATAAAATACTTTACAGACAAGCAAATGCTGAGAGATTTTGTCACCACCAGGCCTGCCCTAAAAGAGCTCCTGAAGGAAGCGCTAAACATGGAAAGGCACAACCGGTACCAGCCGCTGCAAAATCATGCCAAAATGTAAAGACCATCGAGACTAGGAAGAGACTGCATCAACTAACGAGCAAAATAACCAGCTAACATCACATAATGACGGGATCAAATTCACACATAACAATATTAACTTTAAATGTAAATGGACTAAATGCTCCAATTAAAAGACACAGACTGGCAAACTGGATAAAGACTCAAGACCCATCAGTGTGCTGTATTCAGGAAACCCATCTCACGTGCAGAGACACACATAGGCTCAAAACAAAAGGATGGAGGAAGATCTACCAAGCCAATGGAAAACAAAAAAAGGCAGGGGTTGCAATCCTAGTCTCTGATAAAACAGACTTTAAACCAACAAAGATCAAAAGAGACAAAGAAGGCCATTACATAATGGTAAAGGGATCAATTCAACAAGAAGAGCTAACTATCCTAAATATGTATGCACCCAATACAGGAGCACCCAGATTCATAAAGCAAGTCCTGAGTGACCTACAAAGAGACTTAGACTCCCACACATTAATAATGGGAGACTTTAACACCCCACTGTCAACATTAGACAGATCAATGAGACAGAAAGTCAACAAGGATACCCAGGAATTGAACTCAGCTCTGCACCAAGCAGACCTAATAGACACCTACAGAACTCTCCACCCCAAGTCAACAGAATGTACATTTTTTTCAGCACCACACCACACCTATTCCAAAATTGACCACATACTTGGAAGTAAAGCTCTCCTCAGTAAATGTAAAAGAACAGAAATTATAACAAACTATCTCTCAGATCACAGTGCAATCAAGCTAGAACTCAGGATTAAGAATCTCACTCAAAACCACTCAACTACATGGAAACTGAACAACCTGCTCCTGAGTGACTACTGGGTACATAACGAAATGAAGGCAGAAATAAAGATGTTCTTTGAAACCAACGAGAACCAAGACACAACATACCAGAATCTCTGGGATGCATTCAAAGCAGTGTGTAGAGGGAAATTTATAGCACTAAATGCCCATAAGAGAAAGCAGGAAAGATCCAAAATTGACACCCTAACATCACAATTAAAAGAACTAGAAAAGCAAGAGCAAACACATTCAAAAGCTAGCAGAAGGCAAGAAATAACTAAAATCAGAGCAGAACTGAAGGAAATAGAGACACAAAAAACCCTTCAAAAAATTAATGAATCCAGGAGCTGGTTTTTTGAAAGGATCAACAAAATTGATAGACCGCTAGCAAGATTAATAAAGAAAAAAAGAGAGAAGAATCAAATAGATGCAATAAAAAATGATAAAGGGGATATCACCACTGATCCCACAGAAATACAAACTACCATCAGAGAATACTACAAACACCTCTATGCAAATAAACTAGAAAATCTAGAAGAAATGGATAAGTTCCTCAACACATACACCCTCCCAAGACTAAACCAGGAAGAAGTTGAATCTCTGAATAGACCAATAACAGGAGCTGAAATTGTGGCAATAATCAATAGCTTACCAACCAAAAAAAGTCCAGGACCAGATGGATTCACAGCCGAATTCTACCAGAGGTACAAGGAGGAACTGGTACCATTCCTTCTGAAACTATTCCAATCAATAGAAAAAGAGGAAATCCTCCCTAACTCATTTTATGAGGCCAGGATCATCCTGATACCAAAGCCGGGCAGAGACACAACCAAAAAAGAGAATTTTAGACCAATGTCCTTGATGAACATTGATGCAAAAATCCTCAATAAAATACTGGCAAACAGAATCCAGCAGCACATCAAAAAGCTTATCCACCATGATCAAGTGGGCTTCATCCCTGGGATGCAAGGCTGGTTCAATATACGCAAATCAATAAATGTAATCCAGCATATAAACAAAACCAAAGACAAAAACCACGTGATTATCTCAATAGATGCAGAAAAGGCCTTTGACAAAATTCAACAACGCTTCATGCTAAGAACTCTCAATAAATTAGGTATTGATGGGACGTATCTCAAAACAATAAGAGCTATCTATGACAAACCCACAGCCAATATCATACTGAATGGGCAAAAACTGGAAGCATTCCCTTTGAAAACTGGCACAAGACAGGGAGGCCCTCTCTGACCGCTTCTATTCAACACAGTGTTGGAAGTTCTGGCCAGGGCAATTAGGCAGGAGAAGGAAATAAAGGGTATTCAATTAGGAAAACAGGAAGTCAAATTGTCCCTGTTTGCAGACGACATGATTGTATATCTAGAAAACCCCACTGTCTCAGCCCAAAATCTCCTTAAGCTGATAAGCAACTTCAGCAAAGTCTCAGGATACAAAATCAATGTACGAAAATCACAAGCATTCTTATACATCAATAACAGACAGAGAGCCAAATCATGAGTGAACTCCCATTCACAATTGCTTCAAAGAGAATAAAATACCTAGGAATCCAACTTACAAGGGATGTGAAGGACCTCTTCAAGGAGAACTACAAACCACTGCTCAAGGAAATAAAAGAGGATACAAACAAATGGAAGAACATTCCATGCTCCTGGGTAGGAAGAATCAATATCGTGAAAATGGCCATCCTTCCCAAGGTAATTTACAGATTCAATGCCATCCCCATCAAGCTACCAATGACTTTCTTCATAGAATTGGAAAAAACTACTTTAAAGTTCATATGGAACCAAAAAAGAGCCCGCATCGCCAAGTCAAGCCTAAGCCAAAAGAACAAAGCTGGAGGCATCACGCTACCTGACTTCAAACTATACTACAAGGCTACAGTAACCAAAACAGCATGGTACTGGTACCAAAACAGAGATATAGATCAATGGAACAGAACAGAGCCCTCGGAAATAACACCACGTATCTACAACTATCTGATCTTTGACAAACCTGACAAAAACAAGCAATGGGGAAAGGATTCCCTATTTAATAAATGGTGCTGGGAAAACTGGCTAGCCATATGGAGAAAGCTGAAACTGAATCTCTTCCTTACACCTTATACAAAAATCAATTCAAGATGGATTAAAGACTTAAACGTTAGACCTAAAACCATAAAAACCCTAGGAGAAAACCTAGGCATTACCATTCAGGACATAGGCATGGGCAAGGACTTCATGTCGAAAACACCAAATGCAATGGCAACAAAAGCCAAAATTGACAAATGGGATCTAATTAAACTAAAGAGCTTCTGCACAGCAAAAGAAACTACCATCAGAGTGAACAGGCAACCTACAAAATGGGAGAAAATTTTCGCAACCTACTCATCTGACAAAGGGCTAATATCCAGAATCTACAATGAACTCCAACAAATTTACAAGAAAAAAACAAACAACCCCATCAAAAAGTGGGCGAAGGACATGAACAGACACTTCTCAAAAGAAGACATTTATGCAGCCAAAAAACACATGAAAAAATGATCACCATCACTGGCCATCAGAGAAATGCAAATCAAAACCACAATGAGATACCATCTCATACCAGTTAGAATGGCAATCATTAAAAAGTCAGGAAACAACAGGTGCTGGAGAGGATGTGGAGAAATAGGAACACTTTTACACTGTTGGTGGGACTGTAAACTAGTTCAACCCTTGTGGAAGTCAGTGTGGCGATTCCTCAGGGATCTAGAACTAGAAATTCCATGTGACCCAGCCATCCCATTACTGGGTATATACCCAAAGGACTATAAATCATGCTGCTATAAAGACACATGCACACGTATGTTTATTGCGGCATTATTCACAATAGCAAAGATTGGAACCAACCCAAATGTCCAACAATGATAGACTGGATTAAGAAAATGTGGCACATATACACTATGGAATACTATGCAGCTATAAAAAATGATGAGTTCATGTCCTTTGTAGGGACATGGATGAAATTGGAAATCATCATTCTCAGTAAACTATCGCAAGAACAAAAAACCAAACACCGCATATTCTCACTCATAGGTGGGAAGTGAACAATGAGAACACATGGACACAGGAAGGGGAACATCACACTCTGGGGACTGTTGTGGGGTGGGGGGACGGGGGAGGGATAGCATTGGGAGATATACCTAATGCTAGATGACGAGTTAGTGGGTGCAGTGCACCAGCATGGCACATGTATACATATGTAACTAACCTGCACATTGCACACATGTACCATAAAACCTAAAGTATAATAATAATAATAATAATAAATTTATTTCTATCATTTGCTGCCAAAGCAGCTTTAATGAATTAAAAAAAATTCCAGGTTAAAAAAAAAAAAAAAAGATACTAAAATTGCTCCATAAAATAAAAAAGTGATTTTAAACTCTTATTTAAAAGTAATTTTGATTCTGAAATCGCCATGACTTCAAAGTTATATTACTTTTACTAACAGTGCATTGTAAAGTTTTACCGATCCTCTGAAATCCTGAATATGTATGGTTTTATTTCAAGTATCTAAGCTGTATGATAACAAGGGTGTGATATTAAAATCCAGGGATAATATTAGGACTATAATTTTGGCCAATATTTCAACCACTTCAACCCTGAAGTTTTTTCAGAGCTATACAAATTAAAACACTGTATTTTTACACCAACATTCTCAGAGGGCATACTATGTAGCAGTAGCTTGTGCTCTTATGGAGATGCTATGGAAATTAGCTACCTAAGAGTAAAGCCGCAGCAATAAGCGAGCCACAGTTAACACGAACTAGAGTCATCTTGAGTCAACTACTTCAATTCAACTTCAGGTGTGTGAGCTGAGAAGGCCAAGATCAGTGCTTCATAAGGGTGATCAGGGCTTCATAAGGGTGATCCGAGTCTATAGTCATTGTATGTCACAGCCCTTTCTCTTAAGACAGGTGAAACCAGGTATCACATACAGCTATTCAGGGTTAATGGCTCCATCTAACACCAATAATGCCCAAACACTTGGAAGTGAAACCAGGTTTTTAACCTTTCTTAATAGATGACATGAGACCACAAAAAGACTAAATTTTCCCATTCATCTCATGAGAGTGTTATATGGAAATCAAATACAAGAACAGTTGGCTATTTGAAAAATTGAAGATTATCACTAAATAATTTTATAAATTGGCACACTTGGAAGCATTAATTCTCTGTTAAGTATAACGAGAAGATATCGAATTCAAAGTTCCTTAAGGGCAGGGATCATGTACTTTGTGATTTGTGGGGTTTATAGCACATTTCCCTTGAAATTGTAGGTATAATTGAGTAAATGAATGAAAAATGTTAATAAACTATATATTTGTATAGTACCAAATGCAAACTATTTTTCACATAATGAATCTACAGCTTTAGTAGTAACATGTTTCCAAAAATTTTAGATCTTCTATACTGGAAGAGTTACAATATTCTTAAATTTTCTGTGCTCTGTAACATTAGTTATAAATTAAGAAGTTCTTCTCAATTAGCATTATATCTTAAAGCACTGTCCTAGTCCATTAGACGTTCAAGGGAGGGAACAAGAGAATGACTATATATGTCAATTAAAGCAATTACAGAACAGAAAGATGTTGGGATGAATACTCATCAAGTTAGTTTTAGAACATATAAGAAGCATCAGAGTTTTGAAGGGAAAAAAGGCAAAAGTGCCCTATCTTGGCTGAGTAGCACTATTAAATTCAGATGCAGGGTTCTATTTAGTTTGGACAGGTCCCAGCCACAGAACAAAGTCAGTCTGTCTTAGTACCATAACTGAATTCTACAAGTTAACAGCTTTTCATGAAAAGCTGCCATTTCAAAATGTCAATCAAATCTGAGCATAAGTGGGAACTCCTGCAGAAATAACCAGCTGCAGGTTTGAAAAACATTTTTTCACTGAAAGTGGAAACACAAAAGATGTTTGAACGGGATCTCTTTTCATTCCTGTAACAGGAGACGGCCATTTTCACAACATCAAGGACTGAAAACAAAGGACAAAATTGCAAATAATGCCTTGAAAGGGCTATTTGCAGGGTGATGACTGATTCAAGCTACAAATGACAGAATTATTGGCAAATGGGAACTCATTAATATGAAATTGTTTGTTTCTCATTAAGTGATCACAGTCTTGGACTATTTTTTTTAATTGCACTTGAATGGATTATGCCATACAGAATGAAATGGAGCCTCAAGTTTTGGCATTTATTCTCACCGTCTTTACAGACATTGATGATGGTATCCCCTAACTTTATGGGGGTGAAATTATTGAACATATGAAAAACATTATTTCGCTTTTCAGAATACCAAAGATAATAAAAATACTGTGCATTAATATTGCACCTTTCTTCCAAGAAAAAGTCCCTTATTGGCAATTATACAATAAAGTGATATTAAATGACAGAGTACTAGGTATGACATACTATCAGAGATTTTGTGGAAGAGAGATAGCCTTCATTGAGATACACATCACTTTTCTTTCAGAAAATACTCTGCAGAAGATCTGCCGGCATACAATATCTTCAGAGACACACAACAGCAAAAAGATAATCGGAAAATATAATTTTAAAATTGTTCCACAACTTAGAAAGTGGTAAAGCACAAATATCCTCCAAACTTTTTTTTTTTTTTTTTAACATTACATACTTCAACAAGTCTTTTCTTTTTCTTCCATTTGCTGGCAGCAACGAAGAGACTTTAAGTTCATATAAATGATGGCTCCTCTCAACACCAATGCAATTGTCTGTCTGGGCAGTAGAGATATCAATTTTGATTTTCTTTTATATAAATGAGAGGTAAAAATAAAAATTGATTTTCTTTTATATAAATGAGAGGTAAAAATAAAAATGAGATGTAAAAATAAAAATTGTGGTTAAAAAATGTTAATGTTTCATTAAAATTTTGGGGGATCCCACAGTTAACCAATTTTTATTTGCTTGAAGACTAAGTTTTGTTTACATATTTATTATACCCCATATTGTTACTTAAATATAAAAACAAAAAGGTATTTAGAAATTAGACTCCCACCCCCAAATAAATGATACAAACTGTTTAAACCAAAAACTGCTTTCATATGTTAAGGAGTAATTCAGGGACATTAGAATCTGTCTTTAAAATTTTTATTTTACAGTTCAATTTCTCATTTTCAGAAATTTGGGCTTTCACTGTTTTGATAAAAATTTGCCACATCTAACTTAACTGCAGATTTATTTAATTGCAGCAGGATAGTTTAATTAACCTCCTTATCTCTAAGCCAAATTGTGATTCCCTGGTTTCACACGCCTACCTTTATCTGAGAATTTCTCTCAGGCTTATAATCAGCAGCAGCAGTGCCCTCAAGTAAGCATCTAATAATATCCGTAATATTTGTATATAAAATTAATTATGCAGAGATATAATCAATCTCAGTACATGTCTTCAACCTTTCTCAAAGAGCTATAACTCATGTTTAGCTAAATACCAATCACATTCTCCATTACAAAGAAAAATACTCTTCATCCTAATTTGAATAAATGAATTTGGTTTTAATACATTTATATGTGTTTCCAAATATAAGATAGCTAAGTCTTGGCATACTGGTGTCTTTTGCTTTAAGAACTTTTCACCTAGTACTATAGCATTCATAGATCTTCCTATGAGAATATCCAATATTTGGTTCTGAATGTTTTTAATTCTTGTGTTCAAACAGCTGTATGGGGTTGTAGAGCTTGTTAAAAAAATTGGTTGTGGTGGTTGGGGCCTAAGTTGGTTACCAGTTGTCACCCAAAAATAACAGTTTCTTTTATTAGGGTATTACCAATGCAAATGGTTAATGTGGAATAAACTGTATACTAGGTTTTAGTTAGAATGTCTAAAGCTATCACACAAGGCATTCATCTGCATTCCCTGTTTATGGGGATGATATATGTAATCATTTGAAGTCCACAATATGTATACTGTGTTTGTAATAACTGCAGATTTTACAAGCACATTATTCTTTCCATTAGGATTAAAACCTCACCGAATAGCAATTTGTGAAAGAATTCTAGCAGGGCCCAGAGCCCAGAACTCTGACCTCTGATGAGATGCTTGGCAGCAACAAACTCTAGGTCTAGGCAAAACATCTGGTTTGAGTTAGACTTCCTGAAAAAATAGCCCCTGTACTGGGGAAACTGGTATTCACCGAGCTTTGTATATATACTTTGACTGACTTCAACACTGCTTTAAGGAAAAAAAAAAAAAAAAAAAAGAAAAAGGAAAGAAAGACTCCACTAGAATGCTTGTCAATCATGACAGACTGCTTGGTGGCCCCTCCAGAGTTAAGCACTTTTATTAGCTATAACAGTCTATTTCTCTCCATTCCTTAAGTACTTTTTTCCACATTATAGTATACAGAATATACAATAACATCAAAATAAATTTGTTTGTTATTAACAAACAAATTACATTACTTTCAATCACTCCAGGGAAGAAATCACTAAATTTAACTTCATTCTGTTTACATACATGGAGAGAAAAAAGGTAAAACATGTTGAGAGTTCCTATAAATTTGGTAAATATTAAAACTCAAAAAAATTAGCTTCTAACTAGTGTCCCTTTCTTCTAAAAATTACAAACTTAAATGTGGTAGTGATGTTTATTGCAAAGAGGTTCTTTCTGTTTTTGTTTTTAATCTTCATTGCAAATCTGATGAAAAACAAAACTCAGAAATTACTCCTCTAATATATATAGAGACTAGAGAAAAAAAAGTTCTGGGTTAACATGCAAATATAAAATAAACTGGAGACAAAACATTCTTTTTAAAGATTCTTCTGCTCATTTTCCTCTTCTGATAAGCAACTTTAGTAGGACAAATGTGGCAATTCGTCCACTGCAATTAACATAAATCTCCAGTTCATTTTAAACCTATCAAAATGTGAGTATTAAATTATTCCAATATTCTTATATACACAGTCTTTTGAAGCAGAGTTCTTATATGTCAGATTGAAGACAGCCTCAAACTATGAATGGTGCTACAAAAGGAAAAAGCATTATCTAGCAGGATCTATTAGCCAAAGACTAATGTACAGCCCTAACAGAAGCATAAAAGCAGGATATTACAATGTGGTATTCCCTATCTTGCCTATGATTTTATTTGAATTTCTAGTAAAAGCAAAAATATAATCCAATTTACCCCATTGTCAATGTGTAAGATTGTGGTACTGTGGGATAATGACTGGGAGCATGATTCACTTTGAAAGACCTGGGAGAGTTTTGTCAATCTCAGGTGGTGGTAAATTGCCATTTTATCTTTCTATATATCACCTTAATTTAATTATTCCCTTTGTGGGTAGAAGTGTAAACTTATTTAAATTTAGTGTTTTGAAAGAACAGTGTAGAATATAATACAAATTAATAGTTGTACATTTCTTTAGGTACAAATTTACTTTTCCACCCAACGGCATTGCGAAGGACTCCACTGAATAGTAACATGTTATAAAACATCAATCTAATTCTCCAACAAATATCAGCAGTCTGCAAACCCCACTTTTACCATACTTTAGGGAGCAATTTAGGAATATTTATGATTACTTACACTCTGCTTGCAAGTAAAAAAAAAAAAGTCTTATTGACCAAACTCAAGCGATAATCTGCTCAAAGTTCCTCAGAGTTCTTACAATGCACGAACATTTGTTTGTCTACTTCTCACAAACAGCACGGTTTTTCATGTGTCACAATCATTCAGCAAATTATGAACTTTGTTATATCTTAACATTATAAATTTTTAAAAAGCACATTCATATTTCTACCACAAAATCTTGTTTCTATTCTAATTTGAATCAACACAATAATCACGGAAAGTAAGAAGTAAAAAATTTTACTTCTCCAAGCTTTGTTTCTTGAATCCATAATTTTTATATATTTTAACAAAGTTTTCCTTTGCCAGTTTTGGGTAAATATTATGTAGCTCAAATTTAGCATCTCTTTTCTCCACACTCTTACAATCTCCCTGTGTACACCCACCACACACACAATTCCTCTATACTTCTTAGTTTGCTATAAAATGTTTTCCTAAGATACTCATTTTGACACAAAAGTTAATGAAGGACATGACAAACTCTTTTCATTTAAATTTAATTAAGAGAATATATTCTGAAATTAAATGCAGATTAATATTAGTAAATTTCTATAAGGGTGAATTTACTTTTCCACTTCAAAACCAGAATAAAGTAAACCAGTTCATTTCAGAAAGAAGGCAGAAGCATTTTTTAAAAACTCTGTAAGAATGTATGCAGTATTATCATACGTATTTATATGTAATCGTATTGCAGGTATATGATAGTAGATTTAGGAATAGAGTTTTTAGAATAATCATCGCCTGGGCTGCCTAAATTATTTTTGAAAGACTGCTTTCCCTTAAACCTGACTGTACAACAATCTATATTTAGGTCAGAGCAAAAACATAAATGTGCGTAACTTGACATGTGTAATCTTTTCATTTTGTCTGATGATGATAAAGAGGAAAGCCATTATCCTAACTCTGAAGGCCACTCAGAGGGAAACTGTCTGAAGCATAGGGAAAGGGACTACCCTGTCATACCCCTTCTGATAGGGATAACAAGCAAACATTTTCTCCCTGACACAACTTTGCAATGTATGTAGTTAGTTAAATCCTGCGAGTACATATTTTTTTAAAGTTGACTTTAACAATAAATAGTAACCAAAAAATAAAAAATAAAAAAAATAACAGTGGTGATTTTGTATTCTAGTAGTACTTTTACCCTGGAATTAAACAGCAAATTTTCTTTCCAAAAGAGCATGTCACTGCTAACCCTGTGCATTTTTGAAAGCTATTGCCACAAAGACACATTTATAAAATAAGCCCCACTTGTTAAAACTGTAACATTGCCACCATCACTAGAATTTCACCTTAGTGACTTAAATAAATATACATAAAGTAATAAACACTATATGTTTTATAGAGTTCTGTGAACCAGAAAAAAAAAATCACCTTACTAAATAACCTCCTGGCAAATGCAAAAGAAAAGCTAAATTTGGTTTGCTCATATTTTCTGAGTCCCCAGAATATAAAAAGCAGTGGGGGAAACCTTATTTAACTGAAAGACTTTTGCTTATTTCATTTTCCACACTGGCCTTTCTGGAAAGTAAGAGGAAAAAAAGTATTAAACAGGAAGGAATGAAAGAATTAGAAAACGGCAATCAATATATTCTATGTTTTAAGATGACCTTGACAGAAATTTTTCTACTGACCAAGGTGAGAGACTGAAAATAAGCTCTGTAAGAATCAGACAGGATGGCCTGCTATCCCAGGTGGTCAAATGTCCAGCAAGTAAGTTAACCCTTTTGTTTTCTTGACGGTTAAGTGATGGTAAAAAAAACTTTCCATGCTACTGCTGTTAGATGCCTGTCATGTCAAATGTTTATTCAGAATTGAGGGATAGAAAATATTAATGGCTACTGTCATATAACCAATGTTAAAAAATATATTGTTTCAGACTTGCTAATATATAATGGGCATTTTGTAAAGTTTGAGTATAATTTTCGAGTCATCACCTGGATGCTATCAATAACAACAACACTTATTTTAAATAGCCCCAAATTACATACAGTTGAGTAAATTTTAATTTGTTTTCATTTAAGGTCTTCCAAAGTTGAGGCCAGCATGCTGAAGAAAAATATTAAACTATCTATAACCCTGTGTCAACATATGATGCTACTGGGAATGGTAAGTGAATTAATTTTCCAAGGAAAATTAATTACTTATGACTTACAGTTGTAAAAGCAAACAACGTAACTCTGGATTAGGGCACGTTTAATTTCTGTTTGTAGTAGCGACTAAATTAATTTCATTTAATTCGTGGTATGTAATGGAAAGCAGAACAAAAATGAAATTCTAGACAATGGCTGACATAGAAAATGTATATATTTATGAAGCCGGGGAAAAGGTCATGGATATTAATCACTGGATAACAGACCTGTATTTTTAATGGCCCTATAATAATGGGTTTTTATAGCATCATTTTTGAAAAAGTATTATCAAATAGAAAAGTCTAACACAGAGAAACAAAATATAAAACTGCAACAATATCCTGTAACATTGCCTAATACTCTTCCCTGTCACCCCAAAGAAGGCCACTGGAATAAGGATTTGCACATCTTTTATTTATAACTGAATTTTTGTCCACACAGATTTGGGCAGCTAAAATTAAAAATACCATTTACATGATTTGCGGATGAAGTTCTTAAAATTACAACTTTTTTCCCTTGATACCCAACTACTAAGGTGCTTTGAAAATGGATCATCTGTGATTCATTTGACTGAATTATGCACCTGAGCACTACTAGGACAACAGATTTTGGCCAAAAGAGCCCTAAGAATACATGCACAGCTGTGCATATGAAAATATTCACCTTTTATATGACATCACTTCCTACCTGCTGCAATTAAGCTAGAAGTAATCTTTTTATTTCAAATCTCAACTTCATGGTATAGCTAATATTTTAAGATAAAGAAATAAATCTTGCCTTGATACTAACTGCAATTAAATAGTTTAAAGTAATATAAGAAATGTCATTCTCATGGTGTATGTTAAAAAAAAACCCAACAAACACTTCATGTTCTGGTAACAGCCTAAATATTAACTGTCACTAGCCACCTGGCGAAATCACTGACAGTCTAACTCAGCTAACATTTGGGAGCTTTTGACTTCAAGAGACCAAGAAATTTGACACATGCATTTAAACTAAAATATTTTCAATGACTTATGTTTTTAGAAAAAAATGTAGGTGTGAACTTCAGATGAAAAACAGTACAAACACAATGCAAATGAGAATAGAAACTATACTCATACAAAATATGCTTTTCAAAATTTGACTTTTTACAAATTTTAAACTAAATTATTCCCTTTCCTAGTCACAGCTCATATCTCAAAAAGCACTTACTATTCACATATTCTCTTTTAAAATAAAAATTAATTTATGTAATATCTTTGAGATCAAAGAGAAAATAACATATTCTAAAATCCATTATAATTTTAAACCTATCAAACCAAGGAGAACTTGCGATGTCACTTTGGAGTTTATGAAAATAAAAAATTTTGGCATTGTAGTTTTTAAGGGGATTTTTCTGAACTATCTCTGCAATGTCAAAAGATTAATTGAAGAGAGAAACTTTTCCATTCCGAGAGAAGCTGTGACCTGAGCGTGATTAGAAAACATTTGTTTTATTTTGAAGGGTAAAACTAAATGAAACAACAGAAGCCTCACCTTTCTGGCTTATTTTCCTAAAACACAGGATTACCTTTATTTCAAAATGGGCTTCACTCAGCATAAGCCAGACTGAAAGCAGTCTGTTTACAAAATGGCCTAAATTAAGTCTCTTTAGAGTAGGAGGTACATTCAGCTATTTTTCTGCTTCTAAAGCTACCCAGAAGACTGAAACATCATCTTGGACTGTCCGACAACTTTATTTCCTTTCACGCTTGGCTTCAATATTAGAACAGTGTTTTAAGAAAAAAGACAAAGACAGAAACAAGCAACTATATCCTTCTTCATCAGAACAAAATCTGTCCTGTTATCCACATCAGTGCTGCCTTACTACATTTTTGAAAACAGAATGCTTTTCAGATTGGCAGTGGAGTCTACAAGAGAGGGAAGAGTTACACCAATACTTCCTTTTTAGAACACACACAAAACACCCTCTACATTCTCTTAAGTCTGAAATGAACTTCAGAAGTCTCTTCAGGTATTTTATTACAACTCACATTCATATTTCAGTAGAATGACTACAGGGGAATCACTAATTTTTTATGTTAACTATGACGTTTTGGCAAATACTATATGACCAACTATAAATCCACAAGTCTCAAATACTAAAGAGTTGGTAATTACATGATGAGAAACAGCTTGATTAGGGGAGAGGAAAGGCAGGCTGTCAACAAACAAACAGCTGTTTCTTATTGCCAACTGATAACCAGATCGTGCATCCCAACAAACTAAATTAGAGTTTGTTTCTGTTGTTGCTGCTGTGTTTGTTTTTAAGCATTCTACCCTCTTCCACTCCCACCTCCAAAATACTGAGTCAATTTAGAAGTGAACCACAACAGAAGAATCAGATACACAAGGATAACAAGTAAAACACTATAGACTTACAAAAAATTCTGTAGGTAATAACTAACAGAAGTTTAAAGTGTACTTTCCAATTCAACTTCAAATGCCTATCTTTCCCTGTGCAACACGTCCTGTCATTACTATTTATAAGAGGCAGGCAATGGGCCTTCACTTCCTCATTCCTGGATTATGACCACAGCAATGCTGCCACTCTCTCTGATCCTTTGTTTTGGAAGCTTTCCCCATTGGCTGCTTCTGTCCTTCCTTTCAGCAGAAAGGAATGAACATGCTTATACCTGCCAGGTGTGAACTAAATGACCTTGAGGGTCCCTTGTAACCTGAAATTAAATGATTCAGCAAATATTTGATAAGGTTAGCATATGAATAAACAACAGGAATAAATAGGACCTTAACATCAAAGGTTTAAACAAAGAACTACTAAAGTGAATGAAATTTTTTTGATTTCACTTCATGAAATCACTTTCACATATGCACCTTCAGGCACTTCCATGTCTAATTTTTTTCTCTTTAACACTCCTTCAGAAAACATATGGGTATCCTTATCTTATTTTCCAAGAAGGTAAAATTACTTTCCCAAGGTGACATGACACATGAGTAGCTAAACCAAGGTCCATAGCTCACTTTGGTGTCCAGGGCTCTGTGTTCTTTCCACTAAACCACACTGAACAAGGATGGTGCCAGTGAAAATGTTTCTGAAATTTTAGTTTAAAGCAGGCTCCTGTCTACGTAAGATCTTTATCTCTCAGGGAAATTTTCACTAAACACACCCTGAATAACCCAACTGCAAGGATGGGCATAGGTCAATGAGCAAAGTTATGTGCCCAAAGTGTGACTAACCAAGTATTCTAATCTAGAGTCCAAATTTCCTTTTACAAACTTAATGATAAACACGGGATTTATCCACAAGAAAACACGTCCTGGCTCACTGCCAACTTCCATGGTCCATTTTATTCACAATCATGCCCTGACCATCTAGCTGACTGGGCTGGATGTCTTCTGCATTCTGCTGCCATCACTGGGTCAGTGTTCAGTTAATGCTAATTCTGGTAGCATGCCCGTAAATTTGTTATTTTGAAAAACTAAAAAAAGTTGCTTAAATTTGTCAACACATATCCGAGTAGGTTTCAAATCGTAAACGAGGTTTGGATCACTTTTTTAAAAGCCTGGTTGTATTTCACACCATATGAGGGGGGCTCTGAATGAGGAACTAGGGAACAAACCACCTCTTCAAAAGGCAGCTCACAGGAGGTTGGAAAGGAGTCGAGGAAACAGGCACATAGCAAGCAGGCACAGAAGGAAATGCCAAGGAAGGCAGGGAAGAGCAAGGATACACTTGAAATTATGGCTTCTCTATTATCTATGTTTTAAAAATAACTTATGTTCTGCATTGGTTTGTGGTGGGCATTTAGAAGGGAGAAAGGAAGAGTAACAGACTTTTCAAAACCAACACCCAAGAATAACTTCTTAAATCTCAACGTTATAAAAAGTAGCAAAACCATTATGAACACAAATCCTCTTTTAAAAATTTAAATGCTGGCTTACATAGTATCAAACATAACTCTCTTGAAATGTCCAGGACATAGTTTAATTCTACTAGTGAAGACACCTGAAAGTTTGAGAGGCCCAACCAATGCCATTAAAACGAAGTTTTGCCTACAATCCAATTTTAAAATGAAATTTCTACCTCAATGTGGGACTGTCCATGATCATTACTAATCACCACGATGGAAGCAGTTTTAAAGTAGATACAAAGTCACCAGGAATGACTGGTCATGATGACCGAATAACAACCTAACCAGGCATGCCAGCGCTCCCTCCCGGTCTACCCTGTTTACAGAAACCACAGGCGTGGACCTCTCTCCTCCATAGCCTGTCTTTAAACTACACAAATAATGTTTCTCCTGGACTTTGTCAACTCTCCTGGGGAAGTGTTATGAAGGAATGACATAATTTTTAGAGTAAATGTAGGGATCTGAAGAGAAATGTGGTGTGCCACTCCAAAGAAGCAGAGATAAAATATAAAACTGATTATTATCCTTCCTTTCATGGAGACTTGTAATGTTCCAGATATAAAATACCTTAATTGTTGGCAGTTAAATGGCTTACTGATTTCCAAGTTTTCCTGTCTGTTAATGGTTGGTACTTGGCACATGTGGAAAATGACGGAGTCTTTCAAAAATATTGCTGGGAAGATGACCTGTTTTCACTCTCTCTCTAGGCAGGTTCACATCACCAGATGATGCTGGATATGGCTCCACTCCAAGGAAAGCAACCTTTTCTTGGTCTTTCAATGGCTGTTTATGAGTATACAACAAGTGCTTTCTATACACTGCAAACTTGTTAGACAGACAAGTCCCTCCGTCAATCCCACTCTACAGTGCGTGTGCTTCTGTGTGGTACACATCCCCACCTTCTCCCATAACTGACGCCCCCCCTACTTTTAAACCTCAGAGATTTAACCGCCTCCCCCAACTTTTAAATCTCAGAGATTCTCTTACAAGATATTAATTTTCTTTCCCACTATGGATCTGCTTAAAAATGCATCCTACAAGAGGGAAGAACAGGTGCCTCATTTTCCTTGACTCTTATTTGACTTCAGATAGTTATTGTCATTCATTGAGAGCTTAGAATATTGACTTATTCTGTGGAGTCCTCTTCTGAGATAGATGTGGGAGATACTCGGAAGCTAAAAAGATGCTACTCACTTCCCTAATGCCCTAACGTGTCGTTCCTCCTCCCTTTTTTCTCTTCAGTTTGCTGACGAGAGCTGTTTAGTTCATTTACTAAGCTTTTATTTTCCCACAATAAAATGAAGAAAAGAAATAGAGATTAAAAATTGTACAAAAACATTACAGAAAAAAAAGGAATCATTTTGCAGATAAACTTCATGTTGTGGCATTGAAAGTTAAGGTCCACAAATCAAAATGCAGTCATTTCTACAGAGCTAGGCTTTTTCACTGCACTCCCAGTGAATCACGCTGTGGTTAGTTGAAAGTGCTGTTCACATAATAAATTAACCACCTCATTTCCTTCATCACCAAAATATACACAGCGCCCTCATACAGATTTGTTTTAATAAAAGTAATAAAGCAAGCCCAGAGGTTATGGCTGTTATGACATAATCACACCTCTGAGATTTAAAAACACTCACTTGCACATCATGCCTCAAAAAGTCTTTGCAAGTCCCCTTCCAACAAAACCGAACTGCATTCATACCCTCTGGCCCCATGTATTCCAAATAAATAATGAAACAAAAGCCTTGTATATGTCAGAAAATTCTCCCTTTCAATTATGCATTTGAAAAGAATATATACTTTTTAATAATACAGTACAATAAACAGCTTGGGTGCCCTGATCTAGATTATTAAAGACAACACATCAGCAGAGTTAAAAGTACAGTAAGAGGAGATCGAAACCATCCTGGCCAACACTGTGAAACCCCGTCTCTACTAAAAAAAAAATACAAAAAAAAAAAAATTAGCCGGGCGTGGTGTCGGGCACCTGTAGTCCCAGCTACTTGGGAGGCTGAGGCAGGAGAATGGCATGAACCCGGGAGGCGGAGCTTGCAGTAAGCTGAGATCATGCCACTGCACTCCAGCCTGGGCAACAGAGCGAGACTCAGTCTCAAAAAAAAAAAAAAAAAAAAAAAAAAAAGTACACTAAGAAGGCTGCCAACTTGCCTACTGTCCCACCCAAAAATAGATTTTTTAAGGTTAGTTGTTCAAAATGACAAAACATGCATTTCTGTGGACTGAAAAACAATTTTCATTCTACACGAATCCAGGATAAGTAACTTTTCTTACATGGTAATGATATTTAATTGTTGAGAATAACCTGGGGGCAGGGGGAAATATCTCTTGTCAATATAATTTTCCCTCACTACAGACTTTTATCATTAGAATTCCTTTCCATGATCACCAGAAAGAAAGACACTGTAACACAACTGTCTATAGCATAAGATAGACTGGGCGGAGAACTTTGCCATGAGTGAACCCATATCATAATTCAACGAAGCCACCCTTCCTGTCTCTGTACCACATTATAAAATCACTTTGCAGGCAGGGTTTATTTCCCACTTCAACTCTTATACCTTAGGCCTTCCTGCAGGATTATGCATTTAATGCATACTGTCCCTATAATAATGATGATGTCTTCCCCTTAAATTTAAAACGTAAGATAATCTTACAAGTAATTACATTTGCCTGTGCTATTCTTAAAGATCATGATCAACTCACACTCCAACACACATATATAAGGGAATGAGTTAATCAACATTCCTGAAAAATAGCAAGTATCAGATATTCAGGATACAGTTTTGAAATTCTCATAAGTGGCCCCCCATAGTACTAATACATTTTATTTCTCTTCTCAATTGCTATAATCACCTAGCACAATCTTATATTTGGGTTCTCAACATTTATTCTAATGTGAACATTATTATATTACATGGTTTTTTCCACGAGTAAAGTTAAACATTACATCCAAGATTCTTAGTGTGCCAAATGGTTATCCATATATAATTATATCCCAAAATTCAGCAAAGCAGTAATACCTTTATGAAGGATTAAACATTTTTGGAGTAATCTTATTCCACTATTTTTAGTCTACAAACTATGTATCCACACACAACCAATGCATCCACACATAACCAGTATACTAAAAACTCCCTTAGGAGTATCTGTATCAAACAAAGATAAAATTACTAAGAACTTTCATAACTTACATTTTGATGAATAAGTTCACTTTAAAGGAAAAATTCTATTCCAATGAATCCCACCGCAACAAAGATTTTTCTTGGATAAAGATATTACACTTTATATTGTAAGTCCTAATTACTGATTTAGTCATAATCAAAGAACATTCCTCTATAAGTGCTACCTCTGATCTGTCCTGGTAAGGATTATTTCCACCGAGAACAGAATATGCATTGCAGAGGGGGTAAAGAAATGGAGATGTATGCTAAATTAAAGAACTCTAGTTCTTTCATCCATAGCACTCCTTCTTCACTTTCCTTAGCCATTCTCACTTCAACTACATGGCTGTTCTAATGCTCTCTGGCCCTAAATTATCAAACACCTTTCAAGCAGGTGCTCACATACAGAACTCCCACAGAAAGATCCAAGTCAAAAGAGAACAGAAAGGAGATGAGGTATGCAAGATAGCTCTCTCCTATCCTATTAGGGTTCAAGAAACTTTTGCTTGCCAATTCACAGAAAAACGATGTTCTAGGGTACCTTTTGAAAAGACATTTCATGTCCTCAGATCATTGGTTAAATGGCAAATACAATAAAAAAAAAAACAGCCCTCGTAAAGGTCAATTAATAAAGAGCTGTTAAGTGTCACCTCCATACACTCAATTACACAAAACATTCTATCACAAAAAAAGGGAAAGAATGTGGCATTGGTTATTCTGGTCACTACCTCAGCTTTGAGAGAGATTACATTTTGAATATGTTAACAATGCCTTCACAAGTCCAGCAATTCACTATCAACTAAACCCAAGGGCTTGAAATTCACACACGGAAAAAACACTGAGACACAAAATTGGAGACTGGATCAGTGTTCCAGATCACAGAATGTGTAAATGAGACAGAATATTTTCAGGTAACTGAAGTCTGAACATTAAAGCTCTAAAAATGTATACAAAAGTATAAAAAGTAAGTTGTATGCCAAATACAACCTAATAAAATAAGAAAAAAAGGCTATTTATGAAATAATACAGTGGTTTTACCGACATCTTTAAACATTTGTCATAACTATTCTCAATTAATTGAGTACCAATACTCTGTTAAAAAGAAACTGTCATGGTCGAGATTGTACACACACACACACGAGATTGTACACACACACACACACACACACACACACACACACACTCATCCCCTGGTATGGGGGATTTTTTTCTAGGACTCCCTGCAGATACCCAAATCCATAGGTACTCAAGGCCCTGATATAAAACGGTGTAGTATTTGCATTTAACCTATGCTGCACAACCTCCTGTGTACTTTAAATCATCTCTAGATTACTTACAATACCTAATACAGTGTAAAGGCTATTTAAATAGTTGTTAAACTGTATGGTTTAGGCAACAATGACAAGGAAAAAAAGTCTGTACATGTTCAGTACAGATGCAGCTATCCTTTTTTTCCCCTCAATATTTTCAATCTATAATTAGTTGAATTTGGAAGCCCCGGATATGGAGGGCTGACTATATACACACGTATACATATATGTGTGTATATATATATACATGCACACACAGACACACGAATGTGACAGTCAAAATTCTGATGGGAAACGATCCAGACTGCAAGAATACACCACGGTCCCTGTCTGGACAAAAAACTGAAGAAATTCTTACCTTGAACATAAAGAACTTAACACTCTTAATGATCAAAGTATAAGACTGGAAGAAAACTAGAAAGGAAAACAATGATTTTCAACATATTTTCTTCAAAGCAGTTTCATTTAAAAAATATTATTTAACAGTTCAGGTTTAAAATTTTAAGTGAACGCCTACACTTTTTAATGTAAACTTGATTTTTACCAGATTTCCAGGTGTACTGAATGCACGTTACAGTGCATTACATTACAGTGCATTCAAAACACCTGGATCTAAGAAGCATTTGTGACCAGGCTACATTTTCTTGATTTTAAATGAACAAGAATTGTTTTAAAATTAAACACAAAAGACACATTTTCAGTTCTGATCCCACTTCAACAAAAATTTGGAGAGGCTACAAAATTTTATGGTGTGTTTATAATAAAGTTTAAAAAATACAATAAATGGTCAACTATACCAATAATCTACCATGTATTCATTCAGAAATACTTACTGAATATCTACCATGTGCCAGGTCCTGGGAGCTGAAGATACAAGAGGTGGAAACACCCTGCCCTCATGTAAGGGCTTTTATTGCATTAGAAGAGAAATACAGTAAGCAAATAAATACTGTGATTTCAGACACTTAACACTAGCTGTTCTTTTGTGTGTGTTGAGGGAGCAGTTAGCAGGGAGTAGGTTCCTGCTTCACAGAGAAGATAAGAAATGTAGGGGAACAACTCCTCACAGTCCTGCTATCTTCCATCTCTTCCAGGCACCTACTACCCCACAGGAGTCTCTCTGGAGCTCCTCTCCATTTTCTTCCTTAGGCTATTCCTGGAGGCATCCTGTGGATGCCATCTCCTCAGGCAACCAGCTGCCTCCCTCTTCAGCATATTCAACTTCTCACTCTCCACTTCTCCCTCCTCCCAGTGACATTCAACACGTTCAAATCCTGACCTCCTTAAATAACTCTCTTCCTTAAACATTTGTATACACTTGTCTCTCAAATGCTTACCCTTCATTCAGTCCTAGATTTAATTCTTTCAGACTTCTGCCTCCACCACTCCAGTGAAATTATTTTTATGGTCATCATCAACATTTTAAATGGGTAAGTTCACTTTAAAGGAAAATTTCTTTAAAGGAAACATTTAAAATTAAACACAAAAGACACATTTTCAGTTCTGTTCCTATTTCATCTTGGTAGTGTTTTACAATACTGATTTTTTGCTTCTTCAAACTCTCACCCTTAGAAACTGGCATGTCCTAATTTTCCTCCTACATTACATACACTGCAATGTGCACTCAAAACACCTAGAAATCTTGTTAAAATCAGATTCTGATTCAACAGGCCTGAGGTAGGGCCCAGGAGAATTTCAGCAGGGTCTCTTGTTAATCAAAACAGACCAGCAGCACAGTTATCACCTGAGTGCTTACTAGCAACACAGACTGTCATTGCTCACTCCAGGTTAACTGAATCAGAATTTGCATCTTTAACAAAGGGATTTTATATGCATAGTCAAGTTTGAGAAGCATTAGAGACCAGTGGTTCTCAAACCTAAGCCAATAAAACATTACAGGGTCCAATCCCCCAGAATTTCTGATCCTACAGGTCTGGGAAGCAAGTGAAAGAATGTGCATTTCTAGCATATTGTCAGATGATATTGATGCTGCTAGTCTAGTGACTATATTTTCAGAACTAGTGATTCTCTGCCCTGGTTGTACATTTGAACCACATGTGAATTTTAAGAAGCTTGTTGGCATGTGGGGCCCACCCCCAGACCAATTAAACTACAATCTCTGGAGATGTAGCCTAGGTATTTTTAAAAACTCCCCTGCATAAGCTTAAGGTTTCTCATTTAAATAATTTAAGAGTGAGGGAAGCAGGTAGTGGCAAAAAGAAAATAGTATATGATAAATGCTAGTTAAATGACAGTACCATTACTGTAACATATGATACCATAATTCCTTAAACATCTGCTCTACCCAGCTCTGCCCTGTATATAAGCACTAGAAATTTGGCAGTCTACAGGTTTGTCATAGGCCACAACTGTCTAAAATGACCATGGGGGAAAAATAGTTATTTAATTCTTAAAATTCACAGAAGAAAAACCTACATTTATGAGATAAGATATTTTTTATGATAGTGTCAAAACTGTCCCTTACAAAGCATTTGACTTCGTGCAACATTAGGGGCTTGACAACGATTTCTAAGAATATTATGAAGGGAAAGGTAACGTATAATATTAAATGTATATTTAAATTTTCACTAACAATGAAAATAGCTTACTTTTCTGATTATAAGTAAATTCTCATTGTAAAATACACATGTACACACACATACATCAATATATAAGGAAGACACTAAAACCAACTGAAAGCCAAAGTTCCCGAGTTACAGCATCTGTAGCATTTGACCAAGCTTTCCGGCATCTTTTAAAAAAATTATGAAATATTTAACAGAAGTTACAGAGTATAAGCGACACCAACCAGTTTAAGAAATAAGATATTATAAATATGATTGAAACTCCTGGCGTACCTCTCCCAGTTCCCATTTTTCTCTCGTTCCATGCCCCATCCAAACTACCATCTTAAATTCTGTGCTTATTTTTATAATCTTACTATATATAGGTATTCATAAATACTATATATTTCTTATTTTTAAATTTTATATCAGCCCCACAATACCGTACATATTCTGCAACTCACTCTCTCTTAACATTACATCTTATGAGGTTTCTCCATATTAATCTAGCAGCTCTGAGTCATTTTCACTGCTCTATCTGTTCTTTCACAGTCTTGACTTTACTAGTATATCTTTCCAGTTTCCACACGATGAGCACAGTATTTCCAAATTTTCACTACTAAAAATATTGCTTCAGTGAACTTTTTTTTTTTTTTTTTGTTTGACACAGGGTCTCACTCTGTTGCCCTGGCTGGAGTGCAGTGGCGTAATCTCAACTCACTGCAGACTTTATCTTCCGGGCCCAAGTGATCCTTTCACCTCAGCCTCCCCAATAGCTGGGACTACAGGTGTGCACCAGCACGCTCAGCTAATTGTTTTATTTTTTTTGTAGAGATGAGGTCTCACTATGTCACTCAGGCTGTCTCAAACTCCTGGGCTCAAGCAATCCTCCTACCTCGGCCTCCCAAAGTGTTGGGATTACAGGTGTGAGCCACCATGCCCAGTCTCAATGACTTTATTGTGCATGTCTTCTTAGGTTCATTTTAGAGAATTTTTCTAGGCTATATACATTCTGCAACAGAATTGTTGAGTTGAAGAGAATTCTCATCTCCAACTTTGTTAACTTCCAGTGCTCTCCAAAGTGGTGGTACCAATTTATACTGCTACAAATAATGTACAAGATTCCAAGTGTTCCACATGCTTGCTAACATCTGAATTATCAGACTAATTTTTGACAGCCTGAAGGGTTTATGGCTTTAGCATGCATTTCCTCCATTCATGGTAAGAGAGAGAGAATTTTTTTCATATCTTTATTATTCTTTTGTATCTCCTCTTCTGTGAATTGCCTGTTCATAGCCTTTGCCTGTTTTTCTCTGGAATTGTTATTTTCATGTCTTGATTTGCAAGAGACCTTTACATATTCTGTATCATTTATAGTTTATGTGTTGTAAATATAATACCTTCTCCCTGTCTATGGATGGTCTATATATTGTTTTCTGACTGAGAGATGTTTTAGATTCTAATGTAGTAGAATTTACTAATCTTTTCTTTTATGATAGTATTTTTAATGTCATATAATTTTTAAAATGATCATATAATTATTAAACACTGAAAGTACCTTAAAATTTTAGAAATTGTAACAGTGATTTCTGTGCTAACATGAAAACTAGAAGGTGAACTTGAAACTGAAATGGATCTAGTTTCACTGCCAAGGTCAATGACATACACAGAGTAAGCAAACAAAAGATAAAGGAAATTAGATATGTCATTTTAATAATTTAAGGCATTATTGGTAAAAGGTTCTCCAAATCATGCTATCATTTCACATTTCTTTTAAAGATAAGTAATGGTGTTACACTAGGTTATGTGTGTGTATATATGGCTTATTACATTGTTGGTGATTTCTAGGAACTTGAGAAAACTAAAGCTAGTATTTCAACATAGGAAGCATAATTCACCCTGAAGAGAAAAATACTCAGAAAAGAAATTTTAAAACTTGAAATTTAAGGAGTAAATAGCAAATTCTAACACATGAGTTGGGTTCATACACCTAGTCAAGGTCAATTACTTGTTTTCCTTCAGTTAGGTCTCTGCTTTGTCACAAGTGAATGAAATATCTGAATTGCAAGGCTAAGTCTGAATTTCACTCATAATACCCTGTAAAGCAAAGATTCAGTACAGCCCATATCCTGGGCCTTAGAGTCGAGGGACAACATTGCAAAACCATTTTGGCAGAGAATTCACCTGTGTAAATAATGCCTCAGTTTTAGAACAATTTCCTCTGTTTCACCTTTGTGTTTTCTCTATTTCAAAATACTGCTTTTGTGTATGGGGCAAAAATCCAGACAAAAGTCACCTAGGTGACCCGGCATAGGACAGACTCTTTTCTGTATCCCACTTTACAATGATAATTAAGGAATTAAAATGTTTTAAAAGATTTGAGCAAACACTGTAGAACAGGCAAGAAACCTTACTTTATTTAGACCTAAACTAAAACTCCATTTAATAATCTCTACATGTTGACTATAAAACAGTTTAAGTTGTTTTTTATTTTTTTGATTTGTTTTTACATGGAATTGATCCCACAGAGCAGGAGTGAAAGAAAATGCAAATTCCCACCTTTGAGGTTTTACCGTGAAAAATTTCCTTGGGAAGATGATTTTCCTTTTACAGTAACTATTCGTTATCCACAATAATGAAGAATAAAGATGGCCTGGATATAGAATCCAATAAGAGTTCCAAAAACTTATTTTGGCCAACCATTTCATTCTCTATCATCATCAAATGATCTAACAGAGAGGCACAAAAGGAGGAAAGAGCACTGTTCTGAGTCTTTCCTACTTTACTGTGTGTGTTCATTACCAAATGGAGGTGTTAATGAGCATGAAAGTATCGAAAACACAGTCCGAAAAAGAAAAAATTATCAAGTAAATCGAATGTATTTAAGCTGTGCTTTCAGGATATGACAAGGCCAAGCTAAACCACCATTCCCCACGTCCCAGAGAACTCAACAGAGCCAAACCTGCATCATCCTGCTCTCACTCTGGAGTGTTTTCTTGGGAGTGACACCAAGCCACTTTCCAGCAAAGTCTTTAGGGGTCAGTTAGGGATATGTTGTCATTTGACCACACTGGCTGCCTCTCTCTCCAGAAATAATGACAGGCATGTGTTTTTAAAATCACCTCTCCCCATTTTCTAAGACAAGGATTGGAACGCTGCCTTTAGCATTTTAGCTGTTATTAAACCAAAAGTATTTTAGTTTCTATTGAAATAATATTATAGCTTCTATTATTTCATCTATTTAACATTCTCTCTGAACAGCTTTCGTTTTTTAAATCAGCAATGTTTGTCCATCTACTCATATCTTAAATCAAAACGAAAATAAGTATTAAGTTTATACTGAAAGCACTTAGAAGTCCAGACTAAAAATAAATTCAGTCCCACTCTGATTGTAAGGGAAATCTATTAATGGCTATACATTTTACAACAAATTTTTCCTAATACATATTCACTATAGGAAGTTTGAAAATCAAAAAGTGAAAAAAAATCACATCAACCAAAGAAAAAATATCAGTCACCTGCTTAGTTTTTCTCTTCAATGTAAACACATGCCTACATTTTTAAAACACAAATTGTTTTTATTCTAGATCAACAACTGTTCAAATTTAAAAATACTACAAGAGCAATTTCTCACGTTATTAAACCTTCCTTGAAAGCCTGTTTAAATAGTTGTATATTTCAACTCATACTATAATTTTAAAAACTATTTTGCTATTGTAGTTGCTTCTAATATTTTGCTATTACAGCAAACTTGTGTATGAATCTTAACAGCAGTTCTTATTGTCTTAGAACTAGCTAAAGGGAGAACTAAAATAAATGCATTTTTACAAGTGCATTTTAATAGGTATTAACTATTTGCTAGAAATAGTAATTTAGACTTCTACCAGCAGTGTATATAAATGTTCACCTCACTGTATCCTTCTGACTTGCACAGATTTTTTCATCTTATTACAACTTTACTTAATTGTTAGGTTGAAATAATAACACCTTTTAAAATCTGGGTTTCTTTGATAGAGAGAAATTTGTATTTCTTCCAAAATAAATGGTATGTAGTGGCTCTTTACATATTTTATGTAAATGTTTTATATAAACCAACTATAAATGTATATAAATCAAGAATAAAACAAAACCTTAATAATATGTAGTTATCACATATACATATACATTTGTGGCAAATAATTTTCCTAATTCATGACATGGCTTTAAAATTATGTGTTAATAAATGACCCAACAAATCCATTCTGAGGTATACATCCAAGAAAAATGAAAACATACATAAAAGCTTGAACAAAAATGTTCACAGCAGCATTATTTATAATACTTGAAAGGTAGAAATAATCCAAAAGCCTACCAACTGATGAATGAACAAAATAGCTCACACACACACACCCACACATATACACACAATGGAATACTACTTAGCCATAAAAAAGAATGAAGTACTGATACATGCTGCAATGCAGACCACCTCTGAAAACATTATAAGTGAAAGAGGTCAATCATAAAAACCCACATATTGTATGATTCCATGTATATGAAGTATCTAGAGGAAAATAGATTAGTGTTGTCTAGGGCTGGTAAAGAAAGGACAATGGAGAATGACTGCTAATGAATGAGTTTCTTTTTGGGGTGATAAAAATGTTCTATTTTCACAACTCTATGACTATACTAAAAAAATCATTGACTTGTACATTTTAAATCAATGAATTGTATGATGTGCAATTATATATCAATAAAGCTGGGTTTATTTGTCTTTTTAAGAGATGGGGGGTCTCACTATGTCATCCAGGCTGGAGTGCAGTGGCTATGCACAGGCATGATCATTGCTCACTATAGCCTTAAACTCCTGGGCTCAAATGATCTCCTGCCTCAGTGTTCTGAGTAGCTGAGGCCAGGTGTGTGTCACCATGCCTAGCTTCAAGCTGTTTTTAAAATGTATATATTAATATGGTATGGTCTACTAAGACTCCTGCAAAAACAGTGAATTTGTCTCATCTAATTTTTAGAAAAGTTTGTAATATGCATAGTTCTTGAAGCTATGCTGTTAGGTAACAGATTGCTCAGGGCAATCATATTTTCTTGGAAGACTGTTATTAACATGAAATATCTTTCTTTTTCCTATTTAATGATTTTGCCTTAAGTTCTATTTTGTCTAAGGTCAACATTACTATGGCTGTCTTTTTCATTTATGTGGAATATTTTAATCCAAATCTTTAATATCAAGGTGGCTTTTTTTTTTCTTTAGGAGTGTCTCTTGCACATATATAAGTTAGAGCTGTACTTTATTTTTTAAAGTCTGAAGTTCTACTAATAGGGGAAGTTAGCCCATTCACTTTTAAATACCTATTACTTATTCCTATCTCCTTATATTTTGTTGTTTATTTCCTATACTTTCTTATTTTCTTTTCTCTACCTTTGGATGAAATTATACTTTTTACATTTTACTCTCATGATTTATATTAAATATCTTATTTGTGGTTGTTCTTCATATGTTTCAGGTTATATTTTTAATCAAATTCTAGAGTTAATTTATATCTGAAACTTTTTCCTGAAAAAGAATCTTAATACTTTTTATCATTTCTTTTTCTTCTACTCACCCATGTTGAACTGATCTGATCCAGACTTAAATATTTAAAGATTAACATTATAGATTTTAAAAACCATCAGGCTCAACTACACATTTTACTCTGTGTACATGTTTCCCATGTTATGTCTTTCCCTTCTTTGGACACTCCCCTGCTTTTTGGAAGGGAGTACTTCTATAAATTCTTTCAAAGAAGGTGTGAAACAATCAGAGAAGGTTCAAAATTGTTTTTATTTTCCACTCACACTGAATTGATGGTTTACCTGATTTAGAATTATGAGTTCAAAATGTTTTTCCCACAACTTTACAACTACTGCATTCTATCTTCTATCATTTATTTTTTATCAATAATAGGACTGATGTCAATCTCATTCTTTCCTTTGCAGATAAACTGTTTGCTCTCTGAATACTTTTAGTCAGTTCCTCTTTATCACGTATTCTGAAATTTCATAAGCAGGCATTTAGTGTAGGCCTTTTGTTATTCTTTACTTCTGCATTCATAAGGTGTTTTCAGAAGACTTGTCTGTCTTCAGTTCGGGAAAATTTCCTTCTATTACTTCTGTGATTATAACTCCATATTATTTCAATTTTACATCAGATGAACGCTGAAGGTTTAGAATGTCCTCTGTATCATGTGACTTTTTGTTCACGCTTTCCACCTTTTTCAGTTCAAAACTGCGTTCTGAAGGAACTCAACCTTCCAATTCATTAATTTGCTTTTAACTGTGTCCACTCTATTTAGTCCAATTACGCATTTTAATCCTGATAATTACATTCTTAAATTCTAAGATATTTGATTGGTTTGAATTCATTTTAATACATATTTCTTTATAAATGCAATAATCTCTCTTTTCTCTCTGTGAATCTTACTTTTACTTATTTCAAAGTCTCTGTTACCTATTCATTGTCCCACTGGGTATTACTTTTTGTTTATTAAGTTTGGTGCCTCATTTGTCTACCATAGGTTTTCCTTAAATGTTCAATCATTCTTGGTAGTGAGATCATTTCAGAGTCCCTAACTGTCTGTCTGTGTATGCTGTTTCTGTTTACTATTCCCCACCTCTGGTGATAATGTGGGATATGTGGAACATCATGCCAGGTGTCATGTACATGGCAGGAATTTATCTTCTCAGGATGAGGCTCCTTGAGCTTCCTGACATTCGAAGGTCTCTTGAGGTATCTCCCAGCTTCTCTGGCCTATGTTAAGGTTAGTGCTTTAGCTTGAATTCAGAGTATATTGGGGGAGGAGGTTAGTACAGGCCTAGCTTTGCTATATGTATCTCCTTATCTAATACTTCAGACCCTCTCCCTACTATTTGAATCTGACTAGTTTGGCTCTACCTGAACTGCACCTACCTCAAGAACACAATGATACACAATGATCTGTATATGTTTTGAACTGACTCCACCAGGTTTTATTTCTCCATGGGTGTGATTCCCCATGCTTAGTATCTGTCAGGAATTCCTGAGATTTCCATCCACTAATGGGAGGGACCCTTTCTTGTTTTCCCATGCTGTTATCAATTTATTCAAATAAATATGTATTTATATAGGTACACATGTACACCTTTTCTGTCAACTCATGGAATTAGGAGTTGTGACTATGCAGCTGATGATGGTAGTGTAATTAAAGAATATCATTAATTCAGCCTACCATCTTGATCACATTCTTAGTTTCATTATTTGCTGAACAGTGAGTAGTCCAATGTTAATATGGCTATTTTTTTAAATCTCAGACTCGTATATCCAACTCCTACTTGACACCTTTCCTTGGATTTCTTACAGGCATCTCAAGCTTAACATGTCTAAAACTGAATTACTGATCTTAACCCACCAAACCTGCTCTACTCAAGCATCATCCACATATCAGAACCCCTGGAGCAAACTCTTCATAATTCCTTTTCCCTCACTTATCACCACACAGACCCTACAAAATAGACTTGACTTCTTTCCATCTTTACTGCCATTAACTTTGTCCAAGCACTATTATTTCTCACCTGGGCTAGTACAAGAGCCTCCTAGTTGTTCTATTGCTTCTCTTCTTCCTAAGTCACTCCTCCCAGATCAGCCAGAGCCAATGCTTAAAAATATAAATCAGACTGTGTCACCCCCCCTTGCTTAAAACTCTTCTATTATTACTTCTCACTGTTGTTAAAATGAATTCCAAAGTCTTTCACATTAAATGTTATCTCTGAATCCTAATCTGGAGGTTAGGTCTCTACTATTTACTTAAAGATCTCTTTGAAGTCAATAGCTTATTAGCCTGCCCAGGTTTCATAAATTTGGAATCTTCTCTTTATTCCACTACGTTGCCAAGATGCTCCATAACTTTATCTTGAATGAATATAATTCCTCTTCACTATAACGCCTATATCACAAAACTGTTATAGTTGTACTTTTTCTTTCTCGAGATGGAGTCTCGCTCTGTTACCCAGGCTAGAGTGCAGTGGCACAATCTTGGCTCACTGCAATCTCTGCCTCCTGGGTTCAAGCGATTCTCCTGCCTCAGCCTTCCGCGTAGTTGGGACTACAGGTGCATACCACCATACCCGGCTAATTTTTGTATTTTTAGTAGAGACAGAGTTTTGTCATGTTGGCCAGGCTGGTCTCAAACTCTTGACCTCAAGTG
Source organism: Pongo pygmaeus (assembly GCF_028885625.2). Classification (NCBI taxonomy): domain Eukaryota; kingdom Metazoa; phylum Chordata; class Mammalia; order Primates; family Hominidae; genus Pongo; species Pongo pygmaeus. The sequence goes on along the minus strand of NC_072385.2, from coordinate 88,254,240 downwards.
ATCCACCTGCCTTGGCCTCTCAAAGTGCTGGGATTACAGGCATGAGCCACTGCACCTAGCCAGTTGTACTCTTTAGATACCAGTCATTTCTATCTACTTGTAGCTAGATCAGTCCCTTTAGCAACTATCTTTCTGAAATGAGTAAGTCCAGTTAAAGGTCTGAATGCCTTAGTCCAACTTGCTATAAAATGGAAATATTCCCAGTTGAATCTCAATATGACAGGTTAATCCAAGCTTTGCTACCATGAGATCTTGGGTAAATGTCTTAAGTACTCCAGGACACAGCCTCTTTTTCTATCAAATGAGGGGGGTAGGGTTACACGAATTCTAAGGTGTCCATATCTAGCAGTCACAGATTCCATGACATAATATATTTCTTTAGAAAAAGTGTAGTATAGTACCTATCATTCAAATCCCATAAAAACTATACGGAAGGAAATACTCTATTTCACATTTAACAGCTTTCGACAAGGAGGAAAATAATTTGACCCAAGCCTTCTGGAGACAACTTCCCCACATACCATTTTGCTATCACCATAAATTCACTCTGCCAAGGTTTAGTGCTGTCTTGAATTGCCCAATGAACACATACAACCTCAAGAATTAAAAATACAGTAACAACAAAAACGAATACTACTATTACCTACCACTTCTCTAATCACACATAAGATCTACTTATCTACTGTGAACATCAAGTTCAATGCATGATATCACTATTGTAATTATTTTAGAATGCCATGAACTGCACCCATGTAAGGTAACAAACTTAATCAATTGAATGGTTTTAGACTATTTTGGGTAACGACCAAAAACGAACTGTAATAATCAAGTAGGAATGAGAAATACAGGAAAAAAACAAGACACGGAAGGTACAAAAAACATTTCCTTGAAAGGTCAATAAAGATCAATAGTTCATACTGGTTTACACAAAGAGCCAACATGTCCCCATAGCACCTCCATTTTAATAATAATATTAAAAGAAGAGGCTCTCTCTCCAAATTAGTTATTAGTTTCATCTAGTGTTTTCATAGTCATTAAATCTGACCACAGTCAATTCTAAGTCTTAATCAAAATCATTAACACCAGAACAACAATGACAAAAATAATTCCCTCCTTCCCTGATGACTTAAAATTCCTACTTCCCACAAACTGTATAACCTTGAAAATGGGAATCTACTCCCACAGACACTTAATTACTATCCCAGGTTTGAGTACAGCTCCTTGTATTGATGGATTTCATAAATTAAATGATCCACATTGCTTTACCTGATACATTCCAACTCCAATGTGCTTCGGCTCAATTTTCACTAGCTCAGCTAATGGATCTTGTACACGCCTTGCTATGGAAACTGAAAGAATCAGAAAACAAGTATGACTTAATGTGAAAAGCAGTACCTAATAATCACTCACATTAGTTCCTCATAATGTAAGTACTTAATCCTGTCCCTCCTCATCATTCCTCTAAAACAGGCCAACAATTTAAGTTTCAAAGTTCTCTTTTTTCCCCACACAAAAAGTAAATGCAAAATTTCATGATGAATTATGTCATCAGAACTCCTAGGCATTCTTGAACACAAGTAGTTTGATAGGATTATAGATTTGGAAAAACAAATAAAACGTTTATTCTCTATACTTACAAGATTACCTATTCATTCTTTATATAAAGCATAATAGGATACCTCATGCTTCACAGAGCAAGGAAAACCTTGTTTTAAATAATTCTGCATTATTACAAATATGATATATTTATATGTCAAATATGCTTATTAGAACTAGATCCCCCAACTAATGAACAAGTGACAGAATTACCTCCTTTTTTAAAGTTCCTTTTTTTTAGAGATAGGGTCTCACTCTGTTACCCTGGATAGAGTGCAGTGGTGCCATCTCAGTTCACTGCAGCTTTGAACTCCCGGGCTCAAGCAATCCTCTTGCCTCACCCCTCCAAAATGTTGGGATTAGAGGCATGAGCTACTGCGTGCAGAAGAATCATATCTTAATGCAACCAGAGATCAAGTTACTTGGCTAATGAATATACTCATGTGGCCTTGAATATGACTGCAAGATTGCCCTGGCAAGTGATCTCCTTCTGTCCCAACTGCTTGTCTCTTAACACACCATAGTTCTAATTACATCGCTTTCTTGACCATTACAATCCATGCTCAAGAAACTCTAGAGTTAATTTCAAACATTCCTTTAACTGTGTCACGATTTTACTTGATCGTCATTTATTGTCATTTTTTTTTACCAAATATCAATAAAAAATTCACATCTAATTTCATTTATAAGATAGATTTAGCTAGAAAAAAAAGATAACTATTATGACTCTTATGAATAGTTCTAAAGGCAGCCTCCCTCTCCAGTAGCATATTTACACTGAGTCTTTATATATGAACTGCTTCCATTTTCAAAACACATGGAAGCTAATCAGTGTCACCTTCTCATACAGGTTGGATGAAATATAAATTCATTAAGTGAAAATATTAAGACCATTAAAGAAAATCCTATGCCTGTTTCCATGTTAAGCTGTTCAAGGTCTGGAAACAAAAGCCATCTCTTGCAAGTGACTCTCAGATTCTCCAGTCACTGATTTGTACCACTTCTCTAATCAGACATAAGATCTACTTATCTACTGTGAACATCAAGTTCAACGCATGATCATTCAAGTCTTTTTCATATCCTTTATTACTACATCTAATATATAGTGACAATAGCTCCTTGCAAAGCAAGCTTAGAGAACATTGAGCTGGTGTTATACAATCTATTTTTCTCCCAGAAGAGATGGGGATTCCAAGGCCTTCACATACACCTTTATTATTTAAATAAATCAATCACAAAAGGTTAGTTAGTGCAAGCATTGCAGGTGATAGGAGAAATGCTTTCTTCTAATAACCACATTCATAATTACAGATTTAAAGTAGAGATATACTTGAATTTCTCTAAAGCAAATATTATTTCTTTAGCCTAACATTTAAATGTATAATGCAATAAGAATGATTTTCAACACATATACATTACCAAAATACTCTGAGTAAAAACAACAGAAGCCCCCACAACAGTAAACCAAGTCAAGAATTTAAGAATATAGGGATACCTCATTGTATTGCATTTTGTTTTATTGTGCTTCTCAGACACCACATTTCTTACAAATTGAAAATCTGTGGCAACCCTGAGTTGGGCAAGTCTATTGGTGCCATTTTTCCAACAGCACGGGCACACTTCTGGTCACTGTGTTACATTTTGGTAACTCTCAGAAATATTTCAAAATTTAATTATATTTGTTATGATAATCTGTGACCAATGATCTTTGATATCAGTATTGTAATTGCTTTAGAACACCATGAACCACACCTATAAGGTAACAAACTTAATCGATAAATGATGTCTGTGTCCTGACTGCTCCACCAACTGGCTATTCCCCTATCTCCCTCTCCTGGGGCCTCCCTATTCCCCGAGACACAACGGGATTGAAATCAGGCCAATAAATAACCCTACAATGGCCTCTAAGTGTTCAAGTAAAAGGAAGAATCACATGTCTCTTACTTTAAATCAAAAGCTAGAAATAATGAAGCTTATTGAAAAGACATGTTGAAAGCCAAGAAAGCCTGAAAGGTAGGCCTCTTGGGCCAGTTAGCCAAGTTGTGAATGCAAAGGAAGAGTTCTTGAAGGAAATTAAAAGTGTGACTCCAGTGAACACACAAATGATAAGAAAGCAAAACAGCTTTTTGCTGATACGGAGAAAGTCTGAGTGATTAAACCGGCCACAACATTCCCTTAAGCCAAAGTGTAATCCTAAGCAAGGTCCTAACTCTCTTTAATTCCATGAAAGCTGAGAGGTGAGGAAACTGAAGAAGAAAAGTTTGAAGATAGCAAAGGCTGGTTTGTGAGGGTTAAGGAAAGAAGCCATCTTCCTAACATAAAAATACAAGGAAAAACAGCAATTGCTGATGTAGAAGCTGTATCAAGTTGTCCAGAAGATCTAGTTAAGATCATAATGAAGGTGGCTACAAAACCCAGCAGATTGTCAATATAAACAAAATAGCCTTCTCTTGGAAGAAGATGCTATTTAGGACTTTCATAGCTAGAGAGGAGAAGTCAATGCCTGGCTTCAAAGATTCAAAGGACAGCCTGACTCATTTTATTAGAGGGGAATGCAGCTAGTGACTTTAAGTTGAAGTCAAGGCTCATTTGCCATTCTGAAAATCCTTGGGTTCTTAAGAATTATGCTATCTACTCTGCCTGTGCTCTATCAATGAAACAACAAAGCCTGCACGATGGCAAATATGTTTACAGCATGGTTTACTGAATATTTTAAGCTCACCGTGGAGACCTACTGCTCAGAAAAAAAGATTCCCTTCAAAATATTAGTGTTCATTGACAATGCACCCGTCATCCAAGAGCTCTGACGGAGATGTACAAGATTAATACTGTTTTCATGCCTACTAACACAACATCCACTCTGTATACCATGTGTCATGGAGTAATTTTGACTTTCAAGTCTTATTTTTTAAGAAATACATTTTATAAGGCTATAGCTGCCATAGATGATGATTTCTCTGAGGATCTGGGCAAAGTACGTTGAAAATCTTTGGAAAAGGATTTACCATTCTAGATGCTATTAATAACATCCATAATTCATGGGAGGAGGGCAAATGTCAACATTAGCCAGAGTTTGGAGGACAGTGATTTTAACTCTCATGGATGCCTTTGAGGGATTCAATATTTTGGTGGAGAAAGTCACTTCAGATGTGGTGGAAATAGCAAGAAAACTAGAATTAGAAGTGGAGCCTGAAGATGTGACTGAATTGCTGCAATCTCATGATCAAACTTGACATAATGAAGAGCTGCTTTCTTAGGGACAAGCAAAGAATGTGTCTTCTTGAGGTGGAATCTACTCCTGGTGAAGATGCTATGAACGCTGTGGAAATGACAAAAGATATCAAATATTACATAAACTTTGTTGATAAAGCAGCAGCAGCAGGAATGGATAATATGGACTTCAATTTTAAATAAAGTTCTACTGAATGTAAAAGGCTACCAAACAGCATCACATGCTACAGAGAAAACTTTTGTGAGAGGAGAGTTCATTGATGCAGCAGACTACTTCATTGTTGTCTTATTTTAAGAAACTGCCACCACATCTCAGCCTTTAGTAACCACCACTCTGGTCAGCAACCATCAACATCAAGGTGAGACCCTCCACCAGCAAAAACACTGTGAACTGCTGAAGGCTCAGATGATCATTAGCATTTTAAACAATATTTTCTAAGTAAGATGTGTACATATTTTTTGAGATATAATGCCATTAGATTCTTAACACACTATAGTATAAACGTAACTTTTGTATGCACTGAGAAAACAAAAATGTCATGCGACATTTTTATAACTCCTATGTCCAGGCTTTAGAGAGAGATGGTGCTACTTTCCTGCCAGCAAGATAATCAAGAATGCGTTATTTAGTAGACAGTAATAATGCAGAGCTCTAGGTTGAGAATGATCAGGCTGACAATAGATTCTTGAAAGTAAGAGGGAGGTAGCTCAGGAAAAGGGAGTCTAATGAATTGCTGATAAAGAGAATTAAGAGAGAGGAAAAGTTATGGCCCAAAACTTAGGGAATGTCTACATTTTGAGACAGAGAAGAAAAGGAGGAAGTAATGAAAGAGGCAGAGAATAAATGATGAGGACAGAAAAGTAATAGAAGTCAAAAAGATTTCTGGAAAATGTTAAACACCCCAATTTTTATTCTCAGGCATACACTCAAGAGAAATGGAAACATATGTCCATATAAAATCTTATTCATGAATTTTCATAGCAGCCTTATTCATAATAGCCAAAAATGTTAAAAAAAAAAATCCATCAACTGATGACTAAACAAAATGTTGTATACCCATACAATAGAATGTTATTTGGCAATAAAAAGACATGAAGTGCTGATACATGCTACAGCATGGTTGAATCTTGAAAACATTATGCTTAAGTGAAAGAAGCCAGTCACAAAGACCACATATTGTATGATTTCATGTATATGAACTGTCCAGAACAGGAAAATCCATACAGAGAGAAAGTAGATTCATGTTTGCCAGGAGTCTGGGTGGTAAGTGAAGACAGTAAAGGAAGCGATTGCTAATGGGTATGGGTTTCTTTTTGGGATGAAGTTATAAAACTAGATGATAGTTGTGCAACTCTGACTATACTAGAAAACACTGACTTGTACACTTTATAAAATAAAATAAAATAAAATAAAAGGGTAAATTTTATGTTATGTAAATTATATCTCAATGAAGCTATTATTTTTTAAAATGTAGTATGTCCAAATGTATGTCGAATACTATTTTGCCCACATATAATGACAACAGTTTGCTGTATCACTACTATTCACCATTGTTCAGAAAACTCTAGTTAATGCAACTTGACAAAAAGGGAAGATATAAATATTGAAATGACATTATTTACATATGATGATTGTCTACCTAGAAAACCTAAGCAAGTCAAATGAAAAAATATCAAAACTAATAAGATTCCAATTAGTTGGGTAGTTTCAAGACACACAAACAAAAATTGATGCTTCTACCATATGCTATCAAACCAATAACACAGGAGTTGGGGAGTAGAGAGAATGGGGAGATGCTGGTGAAAGGGTACATACTTGTAGTTATGTTAATAAATTACAGAGATCTTATGTACAGTATGGTGAAATTAAAACGTAATAAAAACAATAAAAACATCGAATCATGGAGGAAAACCTATTCACAGCATTAAACACACACACACACACACACACACACACACACACACACATAAAAACAACCCATGAATAATAAAAATAAAACATGCAGAACAGGGATGAAAGTGGAAATTTTACAGAATTTCACTCTATATACTATAGACTTTAAAAAAGTACAGTCATCCTGTATCCTTGGGTCATTGGTTCCAGGACCCCTGCAGACACCAAAATCTGTGGATGCTCAAGTCCTTTATATAAAATGGAGTACCATTTGCATAGAACCGATAAATACCCTGCCATTTACTTTAAATCACCTATAGGTTACATTTAATACCTAATACAATGTAAATGCTATGTAAATAATTGTTACATTATATTTTCAAATCTATATTATTTTTATTGTTGTATTTTTTTAAAAATATTTTCAATCCACTGTTGAATCTGTGGGCACGTGCACAGGGTCAACTGTATTTACTAAAAGGCTTTAAAGTTCATTTGCAAAAAAAAAAAAGAAATGCTATGAAAAATGCAATTTTAAAAAATTAAAGCAAGGCATATTATAAGCCAGAGAAATTGAGAGAGTTGCATTGTGGTAGGCTAGACAGACCAATGAAATGAGAACATAAAGTACATATAGGGATTTTAGGTTTTTTTTTATAAATGCTAATTTATTAAATGGTAACATAGCTCAATGTATAGAGAAAGACAATTAATATGGGATATTAATACAAAAAGTTAAGCATTAGAGAAAAAAATTACATTTGATACACCAAAAGTTGGGAAGGGATCCCAGACTGAGTAAAGACTACCATCCTAAAAGATATGCAACCAGAGCTACTTCCTATGGTAAAGTGGTTGAGTATACAACTTACATGCCCACATGCAGTAGCCTTGAAAGCAACATTTCTCCTCACTCATAATATGTCTTATATCCAAAGAATAAAAAGAATGTCATGGGTTTTGTCCTTTCAGTTCTATGAAATATCTAGAATTCTAAAGCTTCTGGAGCAAATCAGTTTATTTGCTTAAAAGACTATACTGAACTGTACTCTCTTTAAAATTTGTCTCATCCTGTTATCTAGCAATATTAGATATCTGTATTTTTAAAGTCCAATATTCATCTCATTTTATCCTTCCCCTTGACGTCAGACAGGAACAGAGGAAAATAAGTAAAATTCCCCCATGTTGTCTTTTTCAGTCAACAACTCCAAATTAGAATTTTTTCACTATAATGCTTATTAAAATGAAGTTTTAGTAGTCTTGATGCAAATCTACTGTAATCCTGACCCTCTAAGTAATAATCACATTTTTGAACAAGAAGCTGAGAAGTATGTTGAACTGAAAAAAATTTTCTGTATCCTGACTGTAATGGAGGTAGACTGAAGGTTACCTCCTTCAGTCAACTAGTATAAACTTTTCAAAATTCATACATGATGTACCTAAAAAGGGTGACTTTTACTTTATGTAAATATATCTCCAAATAAATAATTTTTTTTATTTCTCTGAGAATGTTAAACTTTTTCTTCTGTCTTCATCATCTCAATTTCCTCCAAGTAGCTTTTTTTCTTCCCTAGTGTATTCTGGCATCTGTTTTTAGTATTAATAGTAGAAGTTTTCATTACATGTTAGGTGACCTCTGACTGTCCACCAGGGGCAGGATGCTAAAACAATGACTTTAAGTGTTTTGACCAGTGGTAAGGCTTGTCAACTATGGCTTACTTTGGGTGCTCTGGCCATTTCTTTGTGGTACCTCTAATCTCAAGTTTCTTCAATGTTGTCTCTTGTATTGGCAGAATCCTCTTATCTGCACAGGTTTATTCCTCTCTAAGATCTCTACAACAGCACGTAAATATTTACTCAACTCCCCTTTACTTCAGTAGCATCCCCACTCTCATTTGTAAGCTGTGCCCTCTATTGTAGAAACCTTCTGTTTAACCCTTTCCAGAGAACAAATCCCCAGTCTTCTGCAAAGGTAGTAAAATGACAGTTCCTCAATTGTGTGGAAGGGGATGTTAATTGTTGTTGTTATTTTATTGAGGTGAAATCCTCGTAATATATAATTAACTATTTTAAAGTACAGAAGTCAGTGCTACTTAGCATACTTGCAATATTGTGCCCCACCATCTCTTATCAAGTTCCAAAACATTTTCATTACGCCAAAAGAAAACCCTGTACCCATTAAGCAGTCACTGTCCATTCCTGTCTCTCCCCAGTCCCTGACAACCTACAGTCAGTTTTCAATCTCTACAGATTCGTCTATTCTGCGCATTTCATATAACCATACAATATGTGGTCTTTTGGGATTGGCTTCTTTTACTTATGTTGGCATGACGTTTTTTGAGGTTCATATGGTGTTGTAGCATGTACCAGTACTTCATTCTTTTTATGGCTGAATGATAGTCTATTGTATGGCTGTACCACATTTTCTTTATTCTTTCATCACGTGAGTTGTTTCCAACTTTTAGCTATTATAAATAATGATGCTATAAGTACTTGTGTACAAGTATTTTGGTTGAGTACCTGTTTTCAATTTTTCTGGGGACACGCCTAGGAGTGAAATTGCTGGGCCTATGTTTAATTTGGTCTCGTTGCTTTTTAAACAGACTTTCAACCAATACTTTCATTTTCAACCTAGCCTCAACCCTCTCAGCATACTTCCAAAGTACTTGGCACCATTTCCTGAACCTATAGGGGTTGCGTGATCCATCCCAGGTTAGTTCTGTATTTTCTACAATGCTGCCTTAGAATTCAATGTTGTCAAGTTGACTAGATGACTTATTGCTCATCTATCTGCTTTAAACTTCAAACCTTGTTGTTGTTGTTGCTATCTCCTCTCCCATTCCTTTTATCTTAGTAGGTTTATGCTTTCATTCTATCATGTCATTTTAATCAATTTCAGAAGGAGAGAAGGAATAAAACATACACTCAATCTTCCACTTTAAATCCATAATAAATAGTTTAATATCATCCATCTACTATATCCATCCAATTTAAAGGCCATGTACAATGCACTGTGGGGAATATAAGCATATATATAGAAGACAACTTCTGTTTTCAATAAGCTGATAAACTGGCCAATGAGATGTAGTAATGAGGGTTATTTTCTTACACATGCTTAATACACATATGAATGTTGAAGTTCTGTTATATTCTTATACAGTAAACCTTTAGAGGACTTAAAGGTAAAAAAATCTACACTTGTAGGTAAAAAAATCTCACATAAAGTAAAAAGTCACCCCTGGCATCAATCACCAGGAAAAAGAAAAACTCCCAATGAGAAACAGGAATTGAAAAGAAAGTGGACTCTGGAAAATCAAGAGTAGAGACTCCAAGCTCTTTGAATATTTGACTCCAGGACCAGATTTTAAAGACTCAAAGTGTCTAGGTATATATTAAACATGGTCATTGCCACAGAGAATAGAGCTAAGACACAGAAGAAAGACACAGATACTTAAAATGAATCACACACTGATGACACAGCTAGACTTTGAAATTAGAGTAATTAGAACCATAGAATGATTCTCCATTTTATTATCTTATATTTTCATAGAGTCTTGTTGGAATGTTGTAATTCTGTCTCACCTATAATACTGTGACAATTATTTACACACATAGGCCAGTGGTTAAGAAGAAACAGCAGTCTCTTCAGCAGCGGGAGGCCTGAGGGATTGTTATCTCTCAGAAAATACGGTCTAAATATTTTTTCCAACACACTATTGGGAGATACCTTCTCAATGCCAACTTGAGAAATGCTGGATTTTATTTTTTTATAAATGAAAGTACCCTTTTATCATACAAATTAGGTACACAAATATTATGTGCACATTTACTGGCTTTGTGGCCTCTTTAAGCCACAGTTTCCTATTTTAAAAGTGGGGATAGGCTGGGTGCGGTGGCTCACACCTGTAATCCCAGCACTGTGGGAGGCCGAGGTGGATGGATCATGAGGTCAGGAGATCGAGACCATCCTGGCTAACACGGTGAAACCTCGTCTCTACTAAAAAATAAATTAGCCGGGCATGGTGGCAGGCGCCTGTAGTCCCAGCTACTTGGGAGGCTGAGGCAGGAGAACGGCATGAAACTGGGAGGCAGAGCTTGCAGTGAGCCGAGTTCGCGCCACTGTACCCCAGCCTGGGCAACAGAGCGAGACCCCATCTCAAAAAAAAAATAATAATAATAATAAATAAATAAAAATAAATTTTAAAAAGTGGGGATAATAATAAATATCTTGCCTTCTGCTAGCTTTTGAATGTGTTTGCTCTTGCTTTTCTAGTTCTTTTAATTGTGATGTTAGGGTGTCAATTTTGGATCCTTCCTGCTTTCTCTTGTGGGCATTTAGTGCTATAAATTTCCCTCTACACACTGCTTTGAATGCGTCCCAGAGATTCTGGTATGTTGTGTCTTGGTTCTCATTGGTTTCAAAGAACATCTTTATTTCTGCCTTCATTTCGATACGTACCCAGTAGTCATTCAGGAGCAGGTTGTTCAGTTTCCATGTAGTTGAGCGGTTTTGAGTGAGTTTCTCCTGAGTTCTAGTTTGATTGCACTGTGGTCTGAGAGACAGTTTGTTATAATTTCTGTTCTTTTACATTTGCTGAGGAGAGCTTTACTTCCAACTATGTGGTCAATTTTGGAATAGGTGTGGTGTGGTGCTGAAAAAAATGTATATTCTGTTGATTTGGGGTGGACAGTTCTGTAGATGTCTATTAGGTCCGCTTGGTGCAGAGCTGAGTTCAATTCCTGGGTATCCTTGTTAACTTTCTGTCTCGTTGATCTGTCTAATGTTGACAGTGGGGTGTTAAAGTCTCCCAATATTATTGTGTGGGAGTCTAAGTCTCTTTGTAGGTCACTCAGGACTTACTTTATGAATCTGGGTGCTCCTGTATTGGGTGCATATATATTTAGGATAGTTAGCTCTTCTTGTTGAATTGAAAAGCTAGCAGAAGGCAAGAAATGTAACTAAAATCAGAGCAGAACTGAAGGAAATAGAGACACAAAAAACCCTTCAAAAAATTAATGAATCCAGGAGCTGGTTTCTTGAAAGGATCAACAAAATTGATAGACCACTAGCAAGACTAATAAAGAAGAAAAGAGAGAAGAATCAAATAGACGCAATAAAAAATGATAAAGGGGATATCACCACCGATCCCACAGAAATACAAACTACCATCAGAGAATACTACAAACACCTCTACGCAAATAAACTAAAAAATCCAGAAGAAATGGATAAATTCCTCGACACATACACCCTCCCAAGACTAAACCAGGAAGAAGTTGAATCTCTGAATAGACCAATAACAGGCTCTGAAATTGTGGCAATAATCAATAGCTTACCAATCAAAAAGAGTCCAAGACCAGATGGATTCACAGCTGAATTCTACCAGAGGTACAAGGAGGAACTGGTACCATTCCTTCTGAAACTATTCCGATCAATAGAAAAAGAGGGAATCCTCCCTAACTCATTTTATGAGGCCAGCATCATCCTGATACCAAAGCTGGGCAGAGACACAACCAAAAAAGAGAATTTTAGACCAATATCCTTGATGAACATTGAAGCAAAAATCCTCAATAAAATACTGGCAATCTGAATCCAGCAGCACATCAAAAAGCTTATCCACCATGATCAAGTGGGCTTCATCCCTGGGATGCAAGGCTGGTTCAATATATGCAAATCAATAAATGTAATCCAGCATATAAACAGAACCAAAGACAAAAACCACATGATTATCTCAATAGATGCAGAAAAGGCCTTTGACAAAACTCAACAACGCTTCATGCTAAAAACTCTCAATAAATTAGGTATTGATGGGACATATCTCAAAATAATAAGAGCTATCTATGACAAACCCACAGTCAATATCATACCGAATGGGCAAAAGCTGGAAGCATTCCCTTTGAAAACTGGCACAAGACAGGGAGGCCCTCTCTCACCACTCCTATTCAACATAGTGTTGGAAGTTCTGGCCAGGGCAATTAGGCAGGAGAAGGAAATAAAGGGTATTCAATTAGGAAAAGAGGAAGTCAAACTGTCCCTGTTTGCAGATGACATGATTGTATATCTAGAAAACCCCACTGTCTCAGCCCAAAATCTCCTTAAGCTGATAAGCAACTTCAGCAAAGTCTCAGGATACAAAATCAATGTACAAAAATCACAAGCATTCTTATACACCAATAACAGACAAACAGAGAGCCAAATCATGAGTGAACTCCCATTCACAATTGCTTCAAAGAGAATAAAATACCTAGGAATCCAACTTACAAGGGAAGTGAAGGACCTCTTCAAGGAGAACTACAAACCACTGCTCAAGGAAATAAAAGAGGATACAAACAAATGGAAGAACATTCCATGCTCATGGGTAGGAAGAATCAATATCGTGAAAATGGCCATACTGCCCAAGGTAATTTATACATTCAATGCCATCCCCATCAAGCTACCAATGACTTTCTTCACAGAATTGGAAAAAACTACTTTAAAGTTCATATGGAACCAAAAAAGAGCCCGCATCGCCAAGTCAATCCTAAGCCAAAAGAACAAAGCTGGAGGCATCACGCTACCTGACTTCAAACTATACTAGAAGGCTGCAGTAACAAAAACAGCGTGGTACTGGTACCAAAACAGAGATATAGATCAATGGAACAGAACAGAGCCCTCAGAAATAACGCCGCATATCTACAACTATCTGATCTTTGACAAACCTGAGAAAAACAAGCAGTGGGGAAAGGATTCCCTATTTAATAAATGGTGCTGGGAAAACTGGCTAGCCATATGGAGAAAGCTGAAACTGGATCCCTTCCTTATACCTTATACAAAAATTAATTCAAGATGGATTAAAGACTTAAACGTTGGACCTAAAACCATAAAAACCCTAGAAGAAAACCTAGGCATTACCATTCAGGACATAGGCATGGGCAAGGACTTCATGTCAAAAACACCAAAAGCAATGGCAACAAAAGCCAAACTTGACAAATGGGATCTAATTAAACTAAAGAGCTTCTGCACAGCAAAAGAAACTACCATCAGAGTGAACAGGCAACCTACAAAATGGGAGAAAATTTTCGCAACCTACTCATCTGACAAAGGGCTAATATCCAGAATCTACAATGAACTCCAACAAATTTACAAGAAAAAAACAAACAACCCCATCAAAAAGTGGGCGAAGGACATGAACAGACACTTCTCAAAAGAAGACATTTATACAGCCAAAAAACACATGAAAAAATGATCACCAGCACTGGCCATCAGAGAAATGCAAATCAAAACCACAACGAGATACCATCTCACACCAGTTAGAATGGTAATCATTAAAAAGTCAGGAAACAACAGGTGCTGGAGAGAATGTGGAGAAATAGGAACACTTTTACACTGTTGGTGGGACTGTAAACTAGTTCAACCCTTGTGGAAGTCAGTGTGGCGATTCCTCAGGGATCTAGAACTAGAAACACCATTTGACCCAGCCATCCCACTACTGGGTATATACCCAAAGGACTATAAATCATGCTGCTATAAAGACACATGCACACGTATGTTTATTGCAGCACTATTCACAATAGCAAAGACTTGGAACCAACTCAAATGTCCAACAATGATAGACTGGATTAAGAAAATGTGGCACATATACACCATGGAATACTATGCAGCCATAAAAAACGATGAGTTCATGTCCTTTGTAGGGACATGGATGAAATTAGAAACCATCATTCTCAGTAAACTATCGCAAGGATAAAAAACCAAACACCGCATGTTCTCACTCATAGATGGGAATTGAACAATGAGAACACATGGACACAGGAAGGGGAACATCACACTCTGGGGACTGTTGTGGAGTGGGGGGAGGGGGAAGGGATAGCATTAGGAGAGATACCTAATGCTAAATGACGAGTTAATGGGTGCAGCACACCAGCATGGCACATGTATACATATGTAACTAACCTGCACATTGTGCACATGTACCCTAAAACTTAAAGTATAATAATAATAAAATAAAAAAAAGAAAAAAGAAAAGAAAGCTTATACTCAGTAAGAAAGAAACACACAACTCAATATAAAAATAAACAATATAAAAAGCAAAAAATAATAATAATAAATATCTCACAGGGCAATAGAAAGGATAAAATAATCTTGGTAACATACTTACCACAATGTTTCACATATACTAAGTGCTTAAAAAATTACTATTAGCAGCTCCCAGTATGACTACTGTTTCTATTCCTTCTGCCATTATTATTATAAGGCAACCACCAAAAGAGTACATGGTAAGGAGATAGAGATCACGCTGAGCTGCTGTGCTAAGAAGCAGCTTCCCAGGAGAAGCAAGATTTTTAGCTCAGATTTAAGAAGATGATCATTTTAGAGAGGGAATTATGTCATGAAACAACTAAAGGGAAACTACAAGCTCTTTTGGATGTAAGAACGCTTTTAGCTTTAGATTACTGTAAAAATTTCATATATATCTCTCCAGGTATAGATTTCAAGAACAGCCGATGAAATCTGATGAGAATATTTAAGGAAAAAATTAAATAAAAGATCCATTACTAACCAAGTAGTCTAAATATTCACCTATTATACAGAAAAATGCACTGACCTGATCTAACATATTGCTTATGATACCAACTGCTTTCATGAGATGCATCAAAGTATCTTAATTTCTTCACACACAAGATTTTGACTCTTCCACATTATAGAAATCAAAGCAATCAAATACAACTAAAATCAAAGCATGCTGTTTTAAGCAAAACATGATCAAATGACAACTCTATTCACAAGATGAGAGACTAGTCATTTGACAAATATTTGGCAATAAACTGAAAGTCTGTGTACATTCATAAATTTGTATTACAAATATTTTTATGTTACTGTATTACTTTTTGCCAACAAAAAGCTTTAATAATATTTTGTAACAATAATAAAAGATCTTAGGATCTTTTATTATTAATATTATTATTACTATTATTATTATTTGAGACAGAGTCTCGCTCTGTCGCCCAGGCTGGCATGCAGTGACACAATCTTGGCTCACTGCAACCTCTGCCTCCTGGGTTCAAGCAATTCCCTGTCTCAGCCTCCCAAGTAGCTGGGATTACAGGCACCTGCCACCATGCCCCCACTAATTTTTGTATTTTTAGTAGAGACGGAGTTTCACCATCCTGGCCAGGCTGGACTTGAACTCCTGACCTCGTGATCCACCCGTCTCGGCCTCCCAAAGTGCTGGGATCACAGGTTTGAGCCACCGCACCCAGCCTATTATTTGTATTACTGAACTCTCTAGCATTTAATTTTGCTAAAGACTTTGTGCGTCAGCTTTCCACTATAGAACAGTAGTGTTCTTTAAAAAAGTACAATAGTCTTCCTCTTCTTTTCCATAATTTCAATTATTCGTCCAATTAACCACTTTCTTTCTAATATGCCAATTCTTATGCATGTAGTACAACTTTTAAATTTTCTTTGATATTTAGAATATTTAGCATGCCACACATGCTGTCCAAAATATCAAAATCACATGTTTTTGTGATGGTCCATAGTTTCTTACCTGCACTTCTCAAATTAGGGTCCAGCCCTGGCATCTCTTTGTTAGCTTCAGGGCTGACACTGTAGATTGATGCTCCTGCTTCACTGACGATACTGAGAAGACAGAAAAAGGGGAATATCACTTTCCAAACTTCCTGCCTGGTCAAAGAAAATAAATGAATGAAACCAGGCATTACAAGAAAATAAAAATAACAGGGCAAACTGTTCTCTTCGTATCTCAATGATACTGACAGCATCTAATATTTCATTAATATAAAATGATTATTCAGTGTTTGTTTTTTTCACATATGAAATACACAGACTTAAATCCATAATGAATTCAATCAGAGAAATCAGTTGCTTTCTCTGTCACTGGTAACAACAGATGGTTTATAGATTAATACAATGAATACTCTCCCATGATGCCAACTTCAAAATATTCAGAATGCACTTAGCCTCTCCTGTGTTTATAATTCATTATTGACTGACATTTATGATTCTTATCTGAATGAATCATTCTAAGGCATCTTGGAAAGCATATGGACATATGTGTGGATATGCGCACATGCAGACATACAAAAAAGCCACCATCGTAAGCACTGTTATTGTTATTACCTGGTTATAATTAACAACCACAACATGAAAAAAAAAAGGGATCAGACAGGATGTCATCCGACTTCTTTTCAGGAGGGTCTGAAAATCATCCTTTCAGTGAACTTAAAGCCTTCCACTCAGGCAGGTGTTAATTCATTTCATCATTTATTTAATCAAATAGTCACACAAATCATTCTCTTTCATTCTCTTCCTTTCTTCTTTGGCTCCAAATACCATACAAACCGCAATGAGAATACTGTCTTACAGCTGACATTTGTATGGGGATTGCCATTTTGTACAGCTTATGAAAAATTTTTACATTAGAGTTCTCCTTTATGACATGACAGGCAAAGAAACATCATCTACTCTAAGTATACACAATACATGTGGCTCTATACCATGTGACCATGTAGGTGTCAATATTCAAAACCAGAAACATGTTAGGGCTCACTTTTTAATCCACTCTTAGCAACCTCTCCCTTTCTCTGCTCCTCAGTATTTACTTCAATTGTATGAGGCAAATTTAATGGATGACATGTAACATACTGCCCCACTGTAACAACTGAACATTGAGAAGTAAAATGTGGAAAAGTTAGTTTGCTATCCCCATCTTTGGAGAATTCTTGCATAAATTTTTATGACAAATGTAAGCCACCACAACTTGGGAAGATTATTCTGGGGAATGTGAGAACTTCTCTTTCTGCAACCAAGATCTACTATCTTAAATTTAAATAGAAAAAAATGAACACTACAACTGAAAAGCAAGGCTGCTCATCCTGTTTTTCATCATCACCATCATCATGATACAATAACAGCTAACTGAGTGCATATTATACACAAAGCAAAAAAACACCTTACAGATATTATCTCATTTAATGGAGTAGGTTCCATTTTCGGGATAAGTAGTATGCCCAAGATCATATAGCTGGAAAGGAACTGAGTTAGATTGGGACCCCAACCTGCTTGATTTCCAAGTCTGAACCCTTAACCAGCACAACCAGGTAACACTTAGTTTCTCAAACTCTCAATAAAATGAGAACTAATATTTTTGTGCCAAACAACAAACGCAACATATTTTTCTAAGGAAGAGCTACTTTCTTAAACAAAAGATCTAGAAGAACTCCTATCTCTCTTCCTTTGCTTTTATCTTTGATCAAAAGGTAAAGTGAATTGTTTACTTATCTAAAGCAGAACTTAAGGACATATAGGAGTCAAATACGTTCCATAACTTCAGAGACCAGCTTTACAATTAAAAGGTAATACTGCATTTTCTCCAAAATAAGATTTAGATTATGCTTATCTTCTAATAATATAATGATCAAGGAGAAAATGTAATGTTAAATAAAGCTTGTAGTGAAGAAAATGTAGTGTGACATAATAATGTGATGTTGAAACTAAATTAAGAAGTGATTTTTTTCAGTTCCATTATAGTGGCATTTCCTAACCAGGGGCCCTTGGACTACTGAGCAGGAAGAGGCAGGATTAATCAGAACTGCATGTGAAATGTTTGTGTTTATATAAATTTTCCCCCAAGGAAAATGGGTTCTAGTATTCATTGATTACTTAAATTCGTGACCCCCAAAAAGGTTAAGAAATGCTACTACAGGATAAGAATATTTAGCCACCACCTATGGAAAATTCAGTTTTAAATACAAATCAACATTGACTCTAACAAAGTCTTTTCTAAAAAGACAGAGTATCCATGAAGTACAGGCTAGACCTATTATTAAGAGAAAAGAATATTTTTTTAAATCTCACCACAGATTTATTTTCTATCATTTCCAGAAGCCTCTCAAGTTACAACTATTTAAATAAAAGGAACTTAAATGGTAAATAAAAATTCCAATTAACTGTGGTTTTTAGCAGCTGGCTACCTGAGAATTTGCTGGGCTCTTGGAGGTTATAATTTTCAATAGACTGAGGGAAACTATTGCAAAGAAAAACACTCAGATAATAAATATTCCTCCAAATACCATACTGCCATTTCTTTTAAACAGAGGAATACAAAACAGATGTGACACATTGCACCCAAAGATTTTGGATTAACATTAATATTAAATCAATACAAAATGTAGTAACTTTCATATGCTTTAGTTATTGAATAGTATGTGTCTAATACACAGTTCAGTGCTCAGCATAGATCAGAAATCTTAAATAACCTAAATGTACAGAAAAACCTCAACATTGATTACTTCAATATAAAACATGTAAGGACCAAAGAAGTATATATGACAAGAATTAATGAAACAAATCAAACTGGGAGTGATGACTTTTTTCCAGACGTTGCTAAGAACAAAAGTTATAATACCCTCCCTTTTTCATTCCTATTTAAGAGTTCAAGAATAGACACTTGCCTAAAGTATACTAGATTTACGAAAACACTTTCTGTTTGATGGGAAATTTTCCAATAAACTATTGGGAAATTATTCCAATTATCTCTAATATATTTTGAAGAAAGCAAAAATGAACTTTATATAAAATTCATATATCTAATGATTTAATATTACATTTCACAAAACAAATTTCTCAGCAGTACGAACAAATTAGCCTCAAAATCCTAGCAATTTGATTATTTTATGTATTTTGCCATGAAGCAGATAAGACTGAGCAGAATTTATTATATGGGGGGATTTTAACTGCCACAGTTGTAATTCAACTAATTATTTACAGATTATTACAGTACTCAGAAGGCCCTTCAAATTGCTATAGTTTAGACCTTCACCTAAACCAGTACATTAGTATTTCAAGATTTAGATTTAAGAAAGTACACTTCAGAAGCTACCATTGAATTTACATTTTACCAGATCTATAAGTTAATATGCCAATTCTCTATAATTAAATTGATAATTTAAAAGAGATTTTATTTAAGCACTATTTTTAGGATTTTTATTTTAAGGAAACAAACCACACACTTATAAACTAAAAAGCAAGTAAAGTACCTACAATATCAATGCATTCACTTTCAAATTTTTTGACAAAAACCCTATTGAGTTAAAAATGCTGTTTTATTTAATTAATTTATTTTTTTGAGACAGAGTCTCACTCTGTCGCCCAGGCTGGAATGCAATGGTGCGATCTCGGCTCACTACTACCTCCGCCTCCCAGGTTCAAGAGAGTCTCCTGCCTCAGCCTCCTGAGTAGCTAGGATTATAGGTGCCCACCACCATGCCCGGCTAAATTTTGTATTTTTAGTAGAGACAGGGTTTCGCTGTGTTGGTCAGGCTGATCAGAACTCCCAACCTCAGGTGATCCACCTGCCTCAGCCTCCCAAAGGGCTGGGATCATAGGCGTGAGCCACTGGGCCCAGCACAAAAATGCTAAGTTTTATCTTAGGTAAAATTCAATGGTGTTACTTACATAAAGCTAATCATTAATCAATATAATTTGTTTTCTTTATAAAAGATATATGTTTAAATAACAGGATTGATATCTCTACAGTTTACAAGTCTTTTCTACCATGACAGATTGCATGTTGATGAATCTTTTAAAACTAGGTTTCCAAAAACTTTTCTTACAGTGACTATTCATTCTGACAGTAAGGAATGTTATTATCATTATTATATTTTGCCAAATTGAGATGGGAAGGTGAGATTATTTTCATGAGAAAGAAAAACTAGGTTTTTGTTGTTGTTGTTGTTTTGAGACAGAGTCTCGTTCTGTCGCCCAGGCTGGAGCGCAGTGGCGCGATCTCGGATCACTGCAATGTGCGTGAATCACTGCAATGGCGGGTTCACGCCATTCTCCTGCCTCAGCCTCCCAAGTAGCTGAGACTACAGGCGCCCGCCACCATACCTGGCTAATTTTTCGTATTTTTTAGTAGAGACGGGGTTTCACCATGTTAGCCAGGATGGTCTCGATCTCCTGACCTCGTGATCCACCTGCCTCGGCCTCCCAAAGTGCTGGGATTACAGGCGTGAGCCACTGCGCCCGGACAAAACTATTTTTTTTTTAAGTTATTGGGCTAACAGTTTTCACATTCATTTACAAGATTTCATGAAGACTCTGCATGAATCTCTTTTCTTCCCATTTCTCAAATATGAAAATAACTTGGTTTTTCTGATTTTAAAATAAATTACATGCTTTTCTATGTTAACAGAAGAACTTCATTTAAAAGTAATTTGCTTAAATAAAAATGCAGTTATTTAGTAAGATACCAAAAATCAACTGGGGTATAATTGCTCAACACTGACCGATATGTTTTTAATTCTTTGCAAAAGTACATTAGAATTCTTCAAGCTCTACAAATATCTAGCATCTTCCTCTTTTCCTTCCTTCTGCCTATCAAAAACGAAGTATTAAAAAGCTACTATGCCAAATGCCTAGCTTATCTCAAAGTTTTAAAAATAATTTATCCAAAAAACATTCTTCCAACTTGTCAGACTGAGAAACATATCGTGAGAGGTTAAATGACTTGCACTAGGTTTCTCAACGAGTAACAGAAAGCACTAAAAACATGAACCAACATAAATCTTAATTATTTGCATATGAGATAACCTGTTCTGAAGTATCAAAAGAATAGCTGTTTGTATTTTAGGGATAGGAGACAAGGCCAAAAACTAAACTACCAAAAACAGTAATGGCTCTGAGATTTAATGATTAAAGGGTACAGCTTACTTCTAAGAAAATATCAAAGCAATTTTAAATCATTTTATGTAATGATGAATTATCATTTCAGGGATTCTCAAATAAGCAATATCTAGTCATCTTAAAAACTTAGGTAGGGCCGGGCACGGTAGCACACACCTGTAATCCCAGCACTTTGGGAGGCCCAGGTGGGTGGATCACCTGAGGTCAGGAGTTCAAGACCAGTCTGACTAACATGGTGAATCCCAGTCTCTACTAAATACGAAAAAAAATCAGCCAAGTGTGGTGGTACATGCCTGTAATCCCAGCTACTCAGGAGGCTGAGGCAGGAGAATCGTTTGAATCTGGGAGGTGAAGGTTGCAGTGAGCCAAGATCGCGCCATTGCACTCCATCCTGGGCAACAAGAATGAAACTCCATCTCAAAAAAAAAAAAAAAAACTTAGATAATCTAGTGATGAAGAGGACATAGGGAAACAAGCAGAATCATGTCTTGTCAAAGACTTTCAAGCTGTAGAACTCTTTTGATGGTAAATTGAAAATCAGATCAAAAATCACAAAAATGTACATTCTCTCTGAACTAGCTATTATATTTTTAGCAATATATGCGAACGAAATGTAAAAATTCAAAAAAATTAAACTGCACTATTTATGATAGCATAACTGACTGAAGCAAAGTGAAAAAAATGCCTATCATTACAGCGTTCACTTAATTAAGCTTTCATTAAAAATTATTATTGTAAAATATTTTTATCTCATGTAAAATATTTATGATAAATTATTAAAACTGGGTAAAAGAAAAAGCAGAAGGCTTATGTAATATAATGTTAATAGTATTTAAACATGTATTATTACTTTAATTGTATTCGTGTTTAAGTTTTTCTGCAATAACCGTGTAATACTCATATGTAATCAGAAAAGGTTTAAAAATGTAAGAACAATTATTAATTGGTCAGTGAATCGTATCAGATAATGGCCAACTTTTTTTTTTTTAATTTACCAAGCTTTCTTTTAAAGTTATTAAAGTTATTGTGAACTTAAATCTGGGTAAATACATCATTTGTTTGTAGAAGATCTCAAGCAATGACATTTTATGATATCATTATGATAACATAAAAGAAAGATAGCTAAGCAGAAAAGTCAAGAATAAGTTCTCAACTTTTATACACAGGCCATATAAGAAGCAAACGAATGATTAAAAAAATCTTATAAGAAAATACATATTACACATCTTTAAATTTCACTTGGTCCTTGCCCTCTTGAATTTTACTTGGCCTCCCAAGTTATCCTTCATGATCACTAAGGCATAACCAGCTCACTATCTACAATACAAAATATGTGAAGTGATGCAGCAGTATGCCGGGAAAGTAGCATGTATGAAAAAGTACTAAGGGCAAAATATGGTTAGGCAGAAAAAGAGAAAGAAAATACACAACTTCCTTATTTCAATACCAAAGGAGTTTACCTTTAGATACGTAATGCTAGCACCATCTGGTGGAAGACAAGTTAGAAGCAATTCCTCAATTACCAGCGTTTTGTTTTTGTTTTTTTAAGTTTGTTATGTTTCAAAAAAGATGACCATTTTCCACAGAGAACAACTCTAGCAGTGGTACAGTTATCACAAAAAGGAGCCATACCAAGCCTGGGAGAATATAAAAAGTCTACCAACCAGAGGATCTAAGTATACTCCCGGATGGACATCCTATCAAATCTTAGCTACAGAGCAGTCTTTCAAAAGAACAGAATTCTCTTGACTACTTCTCTTTCGATGCCCCATACCACAGTGGATGAGAAGAACACTTTCCAACCACAAAAGAAATCTAAAATGGACAGACCCGAATTACCAACTACAAAGCAGAGCTTTAATTTGGATTTTGGGGTTCCAAACTTCACAGAGATGACAAACTCAATGGTACCTTCAAATGTCATCATGGGGAAAAGCAAATCAACAAACTGAAGGACAAAAAAGATGGAAAGTTTGTCTCCTATTTGTAGATTAAGTCTCTCTACTGAGGCAGAAGAAATTTCAACAAAGAATGGCATGAACAGAAATTGTTGTTTCCCATTACCTTCCACAGTAAGCATCTCACTCTCTCTCTCTCTTCCCTCCCTCCCCGCATTCTGCTTTTCTCTTTCAAAATCCCTCTTTTATCTTTTTTCTCTACCTGTATCTGATACCAACATAAAGTTGTTATAAGTACTGCATGGTACCACTAAGGAAACCAAAGAAAAAAATTGCCACAGGACCAAACACAAGACCTGGTGCGTAAGTGGCATTAGACTAGGCAAGAGGCAAGGGCCTGGTTGATTCTGGGACAGGAAAAGCAGGCTCATAGAGAGGAAGGAACACTAACTGTGGAAGAAACCGTTGTTTGCAACAGTACTATAAACATTCCAGGTTCACTGCTAAGAAGATACAAAACCTAAGGGGGCAGGAATAAACACTGTTCTAATTTTATAATTAAAATGTTCTTTGGTCAACATTTTGAAATGTATTGGCTTAAAAAACATGGTATGTCAACCCACCTGCCATCCCCACAAAGCACCCAAAAGTTGCTTCTCCTGATTCTTGGCACTTAACTCCAAAATTATCTATTTCTTATGTACTCAAATTTGTATTTACTCATATAATACCAGATTATCTGTATTTGTTTATACTTTTCAAGTGCACCTTCATTCAGATACAAATCTGAGAGCTGCAGAGAATTGTGAAGTTAAAGGGAAAAGTTTGCTTCATTTACTCTTCTACTGCTCCTATGTTTTGTTCTGTTTTTATTTTTAGCTTAAATGCATCTGTGGGAGTTTGTCCAGTAATAAATATGAGAAGTTCAGATTGCCATGGCATAGATTTTTAGAATAAAACATATTGCAAATTATTCTACTCCATCATTATCTAATAACATGATAGAATTAGCCAACTTTGAGAATATTCTAATATTTTACTATATTTTCCCAATAATACTATTAAAAGCATTAAAAAAGAATGACAACAAAAAAGAAAACCCCAAATAAACAGAAAAAAAGCAAAAGGAAAGAACAGTAAAAAGTAAAATAATAATAATAATTAAAAAGAGAAAGAAGCGGAGATATACTTTGCCGGCAACAAACAGCCCAGTTCTTTTTTACCTATAGCTGAATAAAGTTTTGGAAATAACAATGGTTTCTGCTACATTCACTAATATGCTTCTATACTGTACTGTTAACAATCTCAGCGAACTCCACTAACAAATGACATACATTCATGATGCCATTCCTCACTCCTCCCTTTCTCCCTTCTCTTACATTTTTTTCTCTCTCTCCCCACAACCTCTGCTTTCCTCTGAACTTATACCTCAGCAGGAGTCACCACTATCCAGTCAAAGGAGACCCTATCTACAAACTTCATCTAACATACTCACCACCCAGTAGCCTCCAGTTTGGATCTTGAAGCTCTATTCTGGAGCAGCCTCAACCTTTAAAATTTCTGTTGGCCACCCAGCTAATGCTGAAAAAAAAATCCTGAAAACACATGCCACGTACAGATCAGCCTCTTTTCTAATCATGGTTTTTAAAGTACACTGAACAGATGGAGGGAAAGAATGAGTTGCTCAGTTCAGCCGGCTGCTCCATTTACTTCTTTATCTAGAGTCAGATCTTTACTTTTTTGGGATCACTGCACATTTCTGACTCTGCTATATTACACTGTGTAAATATTTAGGAGACATAATTCCTTTCAAGGATCTAAACTTCTACTGTCGTTATGGCAAATGAACCTGTTTATGCTATGTTCATTAACGGCAAGCCTAAAAGAACACAGGAATTTACTAACATGTGGTACACAAACATCACAATCATAAAGCTTCTCATGGGGACATATCAAGAACATGAAAGGCCAGTTTATTTTTACTCTCATTGCCCTATAATTTCCTTTAATTCTACTAGAACAGTCCTTAATTCAAACCTTTCCTGCAGTTACAGGAACAGGGTAGACTGAATGTACATAAACAGTACCAAAAACAACCCACATTTCCGTTTAACTTTCCTTGAATCTAGAGCAGTAATTCTCAAACTGGAGCCTACATCAGAATTAGCTGGAGGGTTTCATAAAACAGATTGCTGAGCCACACTCCCACAGTTTCTACTTCACTGTGGCTGAGAATTTGCATTTCTAAGAAGTTCACTGGTGAATCAGATACTTCTGGTCCCGGGCCCACACTTTTTAAGGTTTGTTGAGGTATGATTTACATTGCATAAAATTCACCCACGTTAAGTGTATACAATTCAATGACTTTTAGTAAATGTTGCACAACCATCACCAAAATTCAATTTCATATAATTTTTTTTTTTTTTTTTAAGAAACTGCCAGCCGGCGTGGTGGCTCACGCCTGTAATCTCAGCACTTTGGGAGGCTGAGGCGGGCAGATCACGAGGTCAGGAGTTCAAGACCAGCCTGACCAACATGGTGAAACCCTGTCTCTACTAAAAATACAAATATCAGCCAGGCATGGTGACATGCACCTGTAATCCCAGCTACTCAGGAGGCTGAGGCAGGAGAATCGCTTGAGATCGCACCACAGCACCCCAGCCTGGGCGACAGAGTGAGATTCCATTTCAAAAAAGAAAACTGCCTAGGTGCAATGAATGAAGGCTCCAGTTTGTTCACATCCTTGACAATACTTACTATTTGTCTATCTTTTTACTGTATCTATTTTAGTGGTTATGAAGTGGTATCTACTTAAAATTTTATTTATATTTCTTTTATCATTAATGATGCAAATCATTTACTCAATGTACTTATTGGCCTTTTCTAACCTTCTTTAGTGAAATATCTATTCTGCCCATTTTTAATTGGTTTGTCTCCTTAATACTGAGTCATAAGTGTTCTTTATGTATTCTAACTACAAGTCTTTTATCAGATACAATATTTGCAATTATTTTCTCCCAATTTTGGCTTATCTTGTCATTCTCTTAATGGTTTTCTGAAACACAAAGTTGTGTGTGCTCATTTTGATTTTTGAAAATTACTTGATATACAACTGTAATACATATTTTTGGGGTACAATGATAATTTGATATCTGTATATAATCTGTAAAGATCAAATCAGGGTATAAGTGGGATATCCATCACCTCAAACATCTATTTTTCTTCATGTTGAGAACATTACAATTCTCTTCTATTTAAAAGTATATAATAAATTACTGCTAATTATAATTTCCCCACTGTACTACTGAATACTAGAACTTATTCCTTCTATATAACTTCTTCATGCCCCCCAACTCTGGTAACTACCATTCTACTCTCTATCTCCATGAGGTCAACTTTTTTGTCTCCCACATATGAATGAGAACATGCAATATTTGTCTTTCCATACCTGGCTTATTTCAGTTAGCATAATGGCCTTCAGTTCCATCCATGTTGCCGCAAATGACAGGGTTTCATTCTTTTTTATGGTTAAATAATATCCCATTGTGTATACATACCACATTTTCCTTATCCATTCATCAGCTGACAGACACTTAGACTGACTCCATAGCTTGGCTAATGTGAACAGTGTTGCAATAAACATGGGAGTACGATACCTCTTCAATATACTGAGTTCCTTTCTTTTGGATATATACTCAGCAGTGGGATTGCTGACTTATATGGCAGTTCTATTTTTAGTTTTTTTAGGGAACCCACATAGAATTTTCCACAATGGCTATACTACCTTACCTTCCCACCAACAGTGTATGAGTGTTCACATTTCTCCACATCCGCACCAGCATTTGTTATTTTTTACCTTTTTGATAACAGTCATTCTAACTGTGGTGAAATGACATCTCATAGTGGTTTTAATTTGCATTTCTTTGATGATTAGTGATGCTTAGCATTTCTTTAATATATCTAGTGGTTATTTGTATGTCTTCTTTTGAGAAATGTTTGTACAGGTCTTTTGACTATTTCTTAATCACAGTATTTGTGGGTTTTCTTTTACTACTGAGCTGTTTAACTTCCTTATATGTTCTAGTTATTAATCCCTTTGTGATAGTTTGCAAATAATTTCTCCCATTCAGTAGGTTGCTTCTTCACTTTGTTGACTGTTTCCTTTGTTGTGCAGAAGCTTTTTAGCTTGATGTAATCCCATTTGTCTGTTTTTGCTTTGTCTGCGCTTTTGAGGTCTTACCCCAAAAATCTTTGCCCAGACCACTGATCTGCAGCATTTCCCCCAGTGTTTTCTTTTAGCAGTTTTATAGTTTCAGGTCTTATATTTAAGTCTTTAATCCATTTTTAGTTAATTTTTATATAGGGTAAAAAATGGGGATCTAGTTTCATTCCTCTGCAAATGGATATCCAGTTTTCCCAGCATCATTTATTAAAGAGGCTGTCCTTTCCCCAATGTGTGTTCTTGGCACCACTGTCAAAATGAGTTGGCTCCACGTGTACAGATCTATTTCTGGGTTCTCTCTTCTGTTCCATTGGTCTATGTGTTTGTTTTTATGTCAGTATCATGCTGTTTTGGTTATAACAGCTTTGTAGTATACTTTGAAATCAGGTAGTGTGATGCCTCCAGCTTTGTTCATTTCGCTAAGGATTGCATTAGCTATTTGGGGTCTTTTGTTGTTTCATTTGAATTTTTAGTATTTTTTTTCTACTTCTATGAAGAATGTCATTGGTATTTTGATAGGTATTGCACTGAATCTGTAGATCACTTTGGGTAGTAAAGACATTTTAACAATATTAATCCTCCCAATCTATGAGCATGGAATATTATTCCAACTTTCCGTCCTCTTTAATTTCTTTCACCAGTATTTTATAGTTTTCTTTGGAAAAATCTTTGACTTCTTTGATTAAATTTATTCTGTGTGTGTGTGTCTCTCTGTGTATGTGTGTGTGTGTGTGTGTCTGTGTGTGTGTGTTTGTGTGTGTGTTTGGTTAAATTTATTCTGTGCATGTCTCTGTGTGTGTGTGTGTTTGGTTAAATTTATTCTGTGTGTGTGGTGTGTGGTGTGTATATGTGTGTGTGTAGCTATTATAAATGAGACTGCTTTCTTGATTTCTTTTCCAGATTGCTGCTAGTATATATAAACAATATTGATTTTTTTTTAAGACAAGGTCTGGCTCTGTTGCCCAGGATGGAGTGCAGTGGCACAATCACAGCTCACTACAACCTCCACCTCCCACACTCAAGCCATCCTCCCACCTCAGCCTCCCAAGTAGCTGGGACTATAAGCACATGCCATCACGCCCAGCTAATTTTTTTTGTAGAGACAGGGTTTCACCATGTTGCCCAGGCTGGTCTTGAACTCATGAGCTCAAGCGATCTGCCTGTTTCGGCCTCCCAAAGTGCTGGGTTTACAGGTGTGAGCCACCACAGCCAGCCAACAATATTGATTTTCATATGCTGATTTTGTATTCTGCAACTTTACTGAATTCATTTATCACTTCTAAGAGATTTTTGGTGGAGTCTTTAGGTTTTTAAAATATAAGATCATGTTGTCTGCAAACAACGATAATATGACTTCTTCCTTTCTAATTTGGATGCTCTTTATATACTTCTCTTGCCTAACTGCTCCAGCTAGGTCTATGTTGAATAGAAGTGGGAAAGTGGGCATACTTGTCTTGTTCTGCATCTTAGTAGAAAGGCTTTCAGTTTTTCCCCATTCAGTATATTAGCTGTGGGTTTGTCATATATGGACTTCATAGTGTTGAGGTATGTTCCTTCTCCACCCAATTTGTTGAGAGTTTTCATCATGAAGAGAAATTGGATTTTACTGAATGCTTTTTCAGCATCTATTGAAATGATCATATGGTTTTTGTCCTTGATTCTGTTGATGTGATGTATCACATTTACTGATTTGCATACGTTGAACCATCCTTGCATACTTGGGATGAATCTCACTTGAAACACAAAACTTTTTAATTTTAAAAAAATTTTTTGATTTTTAATTTAAAATAATTTTTAGACAAGATATCACTCTGGAGGGGAGGCGGTTCCAAGATGGCCAAATAGGAACAGCTCCAGTCTACAGCTCCCTGCGTGAGCGACGCAGAACGCGGGTGATTTCTGCATTTCCAACTGAGGTACTGGGTTCATCTCACTGGGGCTTGTTGGACAGTGGGTGCAGCCCACCGAGCGTGAGCTGAAGCAGGGCAAGGCATCGCCTCATCCAGGAAGCGCAAGGGGTCAAGGAATTCCCTTTCCTAGCCAAGGGAAGCTGTGACAGATGGCACCTGGAAAATGAGGTCACTCCCACCCTAATACTGCGCTTTTCCAATGGTCTTAGCAAACGGCACACCAGGAGATTATATCCCACTCCTGGCTCGGAGGGTCCCACGCCCACAGAGCCTCGCTCATTGCTAGCACAGCAGTCTGAGATCGAACTGCAAGGCGGCAGCAAGGCTGGGGGAGGGGCGCCCACCATTGCTGAGGCTGGAGTAGGTAAACAAAGCAGCCTGGAAGCTCAAACTGGGTGGAGCCCACCGAAGCTCAAGGAGGCCTGCCTGCCTCTGTCAACTCCACCTCTGGGAGCAGGGCATAGCCGAACAAAAGACAGCAGAAACCTCTGCAGACTTAAATGTCCCGGTCTGACAGCTTTGAAGAGAGCAGTGGTTCTCCCAGCACGGAGTTGGAGATCTGAGAACGGACAGACTGCCTCCTCAAGTGGGTCCCTGACCTCCGAGTAGCCTAACTGGGAGGCAACCCCCAGTAGGGGCAGACTGACACCTCACATGGCCGGGTACCCCTCCGAGACGAAGCTTCCAGAGGAACAATCAGGCAGCAACATTTGCTGTTGAGCAATATTGGCTGTTCTGCAGACTCCACTGCTGATACCCAGGCAAACAGGGTCTGGAGTGGACCTCCAGCAAACTCCAACAGACCTGCAGCTAAGGGTCCTGACTGTTAAAAGGAAAACTAACAAAAAGTGTGGCGATTCCTCAAGGATCTAGAAGTAGAAATACCATTTGACCCAGCCATCCCATTACTGTGTAGATACCCAAAGGATTATAAATCATGCTGCTATAAAGACACATGCACACATATGTTTAATGCGGCACTATTCACAATAGCAAAGACTTGGAACCAACCCAAATGTCCATCAATGATAGACTGGATTAAGAAAATATGGCACATATACACCATGGAATACTATGCAGCCATAAAAAAGGATCAGTTCATGTCCTTTGTAGGGACATGGATGAAGCTGGAAACCATCATTCTCAGCAAACTATCACAGGGACAAAAAACCATACACCGCATGTTCTCACCCATAGGTGGGAATTGAACAATGAGAACACTTGGACACGGGAAGGAGAACATCACACACTGGGGCCTGTCGTGGGGTGGGGGGAAGGGGGAGGGATAGCATTAGGATATACCTAATGTAAATGACTAGTTAATGGGTGCAACACACCAACATGGCACATGTATGCATATGTAACAAACCTGCACATTGTTCACATGTACCCTAGAACTTAAAGTATAACAAATTAAAAAAAAAAAAAGATATCACTCTGTCACCCATGCTGGAGTACAGTGGCATGATCACAGCTCACTGCAGCCCCAAACTCCTGGGCTCGAGCAATATTCTTGCCTTGGCCTCCCAAAGTGCTGGGATTACAGGCACAAGCCACTGCGCCCAGCAAAAGTTTTTAATTTTGATGAAGTCTAGGACCACACTCTGAGAATCAAGAGAATCACTGTTCTAAAGCCTCAAAAACTCAAAAGAAATACCAAGTCCTTGAAAAATGTGAAAGCTTAAGAGTTTTCCATCTGCACAATACACAAATGTCTCTCATAGCATCTACTTTTCTGTTTTGTTTTAGCAAAGCCTATCATAACCAGCATCCTAAACATATTAATTAGCCCTTTCTATGAAGAAAAGAAAACTTGCAACTGACTTTAATATATTATGGAATAAATAAATTTATTTTCATTTATTTCAGCTTCAAATGGGCCTGAGCTATCACCTAGGAAGACTGGATGGAGTGTTCATACCAAAGAATATGGATTGCTGCACCAGTGTTTTCAGAATCATTGGTCAGTCCTATGGCTTTTGACATCCTACTTATGAAAAATATAAGAAATATGTCTACTTTACAAATTAATAAGAAAGATAAATGGTGCACCATGGTAAAGATTACAGAGAACAAGCATATTATCTTAAAAATACATTTGATTTATCTTGGCATTTTTGTCTAATTTTATTAGTCATTTTCACTTTAGAGCCATTTAAAATAATTCACATACCAATTCAGCCCTTTCTTTGTTGAAAATCTATTGTACTTCAAATTAAGAGGAACCAAAGATGGCAGCTAAAGTTCAAATCTTGTCTAATACCATAATTAGCAACTGTATGAAACACACTTCAACAAATGTAAAACATGTTTGATTCAGGTCAAAGTAATATCAAGGTTATTCATTTCCAAGGTGAAATCCAAAATAATGCATGGTTTTTCCTTAGTGATTACCCACTTCCAAAAAGCAAATCCAAAGAGGAGGAGGCTTATATGAATGCTATTTCTATAACCTAAGACATATATTCTGTGATTCTATGGGAAAACTGTTATAATAGGAAGACTCCAGTTAAAATATAGAGAAAGTTTAAATTTGCAACAAGAATCCTTCTTTATATAACTCAAGTCAGTCTAGCTAGCCCTAAGCAAGAAGCTTTCTTTACTGAAGAACTACCAAGCTTCTACTATAAAATATTTTTAAATATTTATGTTCCAATTCATGGATCTTATTGATAACATAAAAGCCATTAGTCCTCATTGCCTTCTAATTGCTCAAGATGGATTTTACATATCTACTAGTCTTCACAAATTATCTACTAGTCTTCACAAGTTACACTATAAGGAACAAGCCTGTTGGGCAATCTTCATTCTCCCTTTTCCATGTGCCACTTAAAGCCACTTGAGAAAAAGCTTTCCAAAGTGATGCCAGAGGATGTAGCTTCATATCTGACCCACAATCTTTCAACACAGTCTGGTTCCCAAAAAAATGACTTTTAGGGCATTTTTTTCATCCAAACTCTTCATGTTTTTTTGCAATTCAAAAAGATTAGAGTCATTGGAGCTTCTTTCCTAAATTACACCAAATTAGACTATCACTATCTCTGTGATGTAATCAGACCAGAGATTCAAAATAAAGATCAACATATGAGAAATAGAGGAAACAGTTTACTCAAAGCATACAGCCAATTATAATTTAACCATAATATTAAAAGGTAATAATATGCAAAATAATAATAGTTTTTTTAAGCCTTCCTTTTTTACCAGAGTTCAATTTCCTTCCTTAAACAGGCAGCTATCAATTACTAGAAGGAAAAAACTTATCACTTATCAAGTAAACACTTCTCCTGTCCTTCATTATTAATCAATCCTCTAGACTTAGGACATTTAAATGGCTCAAGGGGGAAAAAGGGAAGAGGAAGCAGCAAAGACCTTAAACAGGAGGTCTTACGCCTGGCCATTTTAGATTTGATGGTCACCAGTGTGTACATATGTATGACATATGATCGTAACAGAAGCCCATTCTCAAAAATCTGCAATTTCCTCGTGAAGTTTTTAATAAAAATGAGGAGTAAGGATGGGAACACCCCGCCAACCCTCATTATTATCTAGTGAAGTCCAGAAAATAATCACTAAAACCTTTACTTCTATTCTACAAAGATCAAATTAGTATCACACCAAATCGATGCAAAGGAGAATAAGGACACATAAACACAACCGAGTCTTCTACACAAAACCTGTGGTGCACTCTCAAAAATAAATGAACTGTACCACTTCAGCAATTCATCCATCTATGAACAAATGCCCTCAGCCTCTTCCTGAGAAAGGAAAAAATCAGTTATATCTGTCTTCATCTTGTCTGAAAATCTTGACATTTTTCAGCAAGTAAAGGTTCCAAATGGCAGGTGTCAGAATGTCTTAGCCTCACATGTGGAGCTAGAAGGCAGAAAAAGCAGCAGCAGCATGTGGTCATGTCAGAGCCACAAAGAAGCTGCCTAGAGAGTACATTCTGAAAAGAGCAAACCTCAGGCTCAGTTAAATCAATCTAGTGCCAGATGCCACTATCAGAACAAAGCTGTGGTGCCAAGGATTAGCTGCCCAGAGAAACATTCAACTCATGGCTCTCACATAAGGGAAAATAGCTGAGCACAATGGCACTTGTCCATATCCTGTGTGTATAATTTGGTCAAACTGGCTCCTTCTATGCAGAGAAGAAAATGGCCACCAAATTCTTTGTTAAGTCTACAAATGAGTATAATTTTCTCAAGGTCCTTTTCAGTTATTCCAAAGTAAATAAGATGAATCTCCTGCATTTGCACAATACTTAAGAGCTTCCTGAAAGTGTTTTAGGATCTGCTAACTCAAACCCATTTTAATATTTATAGCTTTATCAGGAAGTCAGGATCATAAGTAAGCTCCTCATATTTGGAGTAAGAGAGACCCAAAGAGTCAAATAATCAGACCAAAATAATCTAAAACCACAACTTAGGAAAAACCTGATCTCTGGACTGTTAGGTCAGACTTCTTTCTATTTAGATATCCTCTGCCTAATCCGCTCCTCCCAGTCATCTTTTCACTGGTTTTCCCAATAATAAGAAAGTTTTGGAGGCTTTTAAAAGTTGTTTGTGACTGTCAGTCAATTATCATTTTTGTCTCCAGAGATTAACATAATTGGCATGATAGTATACTCTGTTGCTCCTCAGACCTGAGACTAAGAAAGAGTAATAATGTTTAAGGAATACTCAAAGCAGGAGACGCTGGAGAAGCATACAAATCAGTGATTTGTTTAGGGAGGAGTATCTACTGTCAAGCCATCTGGTTAGACACATCAGAAATCAAACAAACTAGGATTCACTCAGATGAGCAGTATATGATTAATAATACAATTCATCCATGGAAAGAGCAAATTTGTTCTCATTTAGGTTTTTATTCTCTATCGGAATACACAAAGGGATCACTGGGACGAAGATTCATACTTCAAAACCACCTCAGTTCCTCTCTCATGGCACAAGATAAAGCACAAGCAGGAGCCAGGACTTTACTTGTATCTAACTTAGTGATACTTTAACATAAAACAGTGCCAACAGAAAGGCCTTTGGAAGCATCTAAAACAGGTATGATCTTCTAATTCTCTCACAGAGAAGCTGGGGTTTCCTCTATAATATTTTTTACTCCCTAATGACATTTTTTGTTCCCCACTGACATTTATTTATTTGCCATACACTTGTGCCTATTTCACACTAAAACAGCCCAGGGGAGCCTACATTATCTTGCCTTGTCATCAGCTAGCAAGTACTATTCTTAAACTCTATGCTCAAGTAATTTCTCATCTTCGTATTTTCATATCTTCTTCTAAGACCAATTAAAATATACAGCATGAAAAGGATAAAAACACCTATTAATAGAAACCCATAGTCATTTGAAGACCAAGTGTACTCTCACATATATGTTCTACAGTTTAAATATCAAATGTAAATTAAATAGTGCATATTAAATAGTGTTTTCTAAATTAATTTCTTATTCACCATTTAGTCTGCAGGTTTCCAGTTCTTTAAAACAAGTCATTTTGATATGATTTCCATGTCTGCTGTCTTTTTTCCCCACACACTTGGCTGACTTAATTGATTCCAGACTTCCTAGCATCTCATGTATCTGTGTTATAGACTGAAATAGAGGGTTTTGTTTTTCATTAATATGGATAAAAACCAATTTGTGCCCATGTTTGGCGTACAGTAAAGAATGAGTGTTGGTAAAAACGAGGTCTGATGCTGTTGTCAAGAAATGTTTATTGCTTAAGATCATGAAAATGGTAAACAGACACATGAAATGGAAAAGCTCTGCATTATCAGACTTGGTATGTATGTCAACTGAAATACAAGCAGGACTAACCAGACACACATAATTTCCAGTGTCACTGTACAATCATATTAACAGTGGTCAGTTTTTTCAATCCACAGAAAAGCAAGCAGACAAAACCAAGACACTTAAATGTCACTTGGCTAATGACACTCATTTCAACCTCTTTGATTAAGCCAAATCACAAAAGACTATGCTTATCAAAATCACAGAACATTCTCTGAAACTTAAAAATAATCCGTATTAGGCTGGGCGCGGTGGCTCACGCCTGTAATCCTTGCACTTTAGGAGGCTGAGGTGGGTGTGGATCACCTGAGGTCAGGAGTTGGAGACCAGCCTGGCCAACATGATGAAACCCCGTTTCTACTAAAAATACAAAAAATTAGCCCGGTGTGGTGGCGGGCACCTATAATCCCAGCTACTCAAGAGGCTGAGGCAGGAGAATTGCTTGAACTCGAGAGGTGGAGGTTACAGTGAGCTGAGATTGTGCCACTGTACTCCAACCTGGGCAACAAGAACAAAACTCCGTCTCAAAAAAAAAACAAAACCAAAAAAAAAAAAAACAAAATAATAATAATAATCCATATTCAGTCAATTCTCCCTTAAAGCCATGAAAATCGTCTAAAATCTCTTTTGATATCCCTGGCAATTTTCAAACTTAATTGTTGGGCCTAATTTTTGGCAAATACATTTTATCTTAACAATTCTCAATGCTCAGATGAAATCATAAGTGGTAGAAAAAAAGAACCAAAATAAATAAATAAATAAATGAACATAACCTGGTCTAATCTTACCTAAAAGGAATGACATTTTTCCTATCCCTTCTTACTGTTCCCTGCCCCAAGTTCTTAAAGCCTGACCAATAGATATTTACATAATTTTTAAAACACAATATGCTAAACAAATTTAGAAGGTTGTTCAGCTATTCAGTCACACTATAATTTAAATGTATATATTCTTGAAAATTGTTTTTAAATATAAAAAATAACACAAATTAGAAGAAAGCTAAAGCTGTGTTCTCGAAATTCCCAAAGGTAAAAGAGGAAAAGAAAAGTTATAGCTGTCACTTAATACACACTGAACACCACGTGTAAAGAAAATTGGCAATATAATCTCATCCTGAAGAATTTAAACTACCGACTTCCTGATTTTCCAGTGCTGGAAATTACCTCTAACAGAAACTATACACAATGGCTGAAGAAACTTTTAAAATTATTTTATTTCCCCTAAGTTTATTTTAAGTATAAAGCCTCCATTCCAAAATAAATTTTAAAGGACTTGATGTTGTCCTAAAAATACAGTCTTTTATATGACAGGACTCTAGTGAATTTTTCCTGTTAAGTTTTCTAACTCAAAATTAGGACAACTACAAGTGAAATCAGTATCTCTAATATTATTGTAGTATATCACACACATGGAGTCATATTCCAACATTATTTTCAGTTAAAAGTTAAAAAAAAAAAACAAAAGTATGTTAGAATATAAACTCAATGTGTGATATGCTATGTTGACTTAACTTTGACTTTTTTATTCTTAGAACTTTTTTTTCCTTAGAGGAAAATAGAACAGTGATATTTCTTCTTTATGAGCAATTTTACCCAGTGAATTGCTAAAGGTAATAAATGATTTTTACTAACATAAATGTAAAAATGATTTAAGTCATAAGTCTTCATGAAACGAATTATTTACAGTCACATGCGTTCTTAGACAATGGCATGAAAAATGCCATTTTCCCTATGTATAAATGCAAGAAAAGAAAAAAGGAAGAGAAAGAAAAGCAGACAGAAAAATGTTTGCAGGGCACGGTGAGTGGGGAGGTGGGGGCAGCGAGGTGCAGAGAGAGAGAACACATGCTAGTACACAAATTTACATGACCACCAAATCCATTAAAATTTTTTCTTTCACTACTTAGGATATAAACTAATAATGGCTTGTTCTGAAGCAACAGAATATAACTAATTGATACCAAGCAACCTACTTCTCCAAATCATCTACCCACCCTAATCTCCGAGGGATATATTGGTAATAAAATCAATGCATTTTTCTCATCTGGAATAAGTCACTATTATGAGCAAATTTGAGAGTATCAGTTTCTAACCTTATCTAGTAAAGAACAAAATTTTACGTATTAGAAACACACACACATGGCCGGGCACGGTGGCTCACGCCTGTAATCCCAGCACTTTGAGAGGCCGAGGCGGATGGATCATGAGGTCAGGAGATCAAGACCATCCTGCCTAACACAGTGAAACCCTATCTCTACTAAAAATACAAAAAATGAGCCGTGAGTGGTGGCGGGTGCCTGCAGTCCCAGCTATGCGGGAGGCTGAGGCAGGAGAATGGCGTGAACCCAGGAGGCGGAGCTGGCAGTGAGCCGAGATCACGCCACTGCACTCCAGCCTGGCGGACACAGCAAGACTCTGTCTCAAAACACACACACACACACACGCGCGCGCAAAGAAGAAATTAAAGGTCACATTTTCCCTTTCTTCCAATCTACTCCCCAGGCTTAGAAATCAGGTTTGTCTCCAGATATTTTTCTTTTTCCTTTTTCTTTTTTAAGAAAGGGTCTCACTCTGCTGCCCAGGCTGGAGTGCAGTGGCGCAATCTCAGCTCACTACAGCCTTGTATTCTTGGGCTCAAGTGATCCTCCCATCTCAGCCTCCTGAGTAGCTGGGATTACAGGCATGTGCCACCATGTCCATCTAATTTTAAAATATTCAGTAGACACAGGTCTCACTATGTTGCCCAGACTGGACTCAAATTCCCGAGCTCAAGTGATCCTCTCACCTTGGCCTCCCAAAATGTTGGGATTACAGATGTGAGCCACCATGCCCAGCTAGATATTTTTTCAAACACCTATTTCATTTCAGTTTGGCTATTTAAATATTCCCCCAAATACCTGGAGAAACAGATTTCTAAGATAATTTTTCAGAAACAAATCAGCATGCATGCTTATGTGTGTATATACTTGTTTAAAGCTTTAACTTCATTATTTAAAAATGTAAGTTTTCCATTATATAGAGATATACACACAAACACACAAAGAACCTGTAACTAAAATTAGTCTTATTCTACCATTTCCAAGTGTGGGAGGGGATATTTTTAAAACAAAGAGTACTTTTTGAGTTAGAAAGATGTAGACTGTAATACAATTAAAGGATAAAGGAGCATAAAATTCACACATTTTACACCTAAATTTATTGTCCTTCTGGAAAGCTATGTTTTTCTCACAAAGATTAGAATTTACTGCATTACCCTCTAAAATACAGAAAAATCTTTCCACTGTGTTAGACTATTTTAGGTGAGGCTCCTATGAAAAAAACAGCCAAGCAGCTTGAACTATCACATTAAATGGATCACAGGGTTTATAAAGTGCTGCTTCAAAGGCATTCCCCACACTAAGTATCACAAACAGCAAGAGAAGACTCCACTTCAGGCCCAAGATTAAATCATTTCCCTGAATTGTTTCTTGTCAAATTAAAATGTCAAAAATTATTCTATCAAATTCTGTCCCTAAGGATTCTAGCTCAATCCAAACAGTAGCTACCAATTAGTAAAGTCAGGCCTTTTAACAGTACAAGAAATTTTTTTTCTACTGATATGTGAAATTAGCAGGTTCCAAAAAGAAAAGTTTCATTTCACCAGTTAGGGTAAGTGCTACTGATAGCTATAATCACATGCAGGCTGCAATTCCTTTTTGAAAGGCTTTTCAAATGAACAAATACAAAGAAAAAAGAGAAACACAAGTGTTTTCATAGTGAATGACTGCCTAGGATTACAGTTATAAAAAGCCAAGGTTAGAGATCCAGATATCCGTAAGTATTGCAAACTAACAAACAAACCAAAGTCAAACGAAATCCTTGCTCCCTCTTTTGACAAGGTCAGCGCACCCATCCCTTAGCACAATAACCGATTGAACTGCAGGCTGTACAAGGTGCTCCAAGAAAATAAAATCTACCACCAATCATTTAACGTTTTTCTATTGCTTTGGATGAGCAAATAAAATCCTCTAAGAAAAACATTTCCTTTTCACTTTGTTGTCTCCCCAAAGCTGCATATCTTCAGAAACTGACTTGTTAGAAGTATCCATTCATTAGCAGCATAAATATGCAGATGTAATAAGATGTTCTTGGCAGCCAATCATACTGTATCTTTTTCACTTGCCACTCCAGATGAATTTTTATAGTACATTTATAATTTATCCACAGAAGTTGAGAGTCATGTTCATCTACCAGAAAGACCTATGAGTGTTCATGAACTTCCCCCAAAAAGTTCTAAAAACTTTATGTCAAGGAATAGAAATACAAGTAACAGGAAAAACA
This sequence comes from Pongo pygmaeus, assembly GCF_028885625.2. Lineage (NCBI taxonomy): Eukaryota > Metazoa > Chordata > Mammalia > Primates > Hominidae > Pongo > Pongo pygmaeus. The sequence continues at coordinate 88,214,685 of NC_072385.2, read as the reverse complement.
TGCTCACGTATAAGACCGTTTACATGAGGCATGTACTTAAGTTGCCTAAGTTTACGGTTTGGCAAAAATCATTAAATGACCTGTGGCTACTAGAGTGATCAAAGTTTCGATTTTAACTGTGGCGAGAAACAATGTTATCGGCAAAAATTCAATGGTATATATTCCCATGCACATATTCCTTCTGCACTTTTCATAAGGAGCCTCTTAGACTTGAATTATCAAATACTTCCCAGTGTTGACGCTTTTTAAAGTCTCCATTCCCAGATACCAAGCTTTTTGGCATTGTGGCTAAGCAATGACAAACAGATCATTTCCTATTGATTCTACTTACCTCATCAAGACTGCTAGAATCCAGTTATGTAAAGAATTATTTTCAACAGCCACCTTCAATTACAAATGTTTGACATGATCACAGACTTCCAATGCTAATCTCCTTTCAAGTTGAAATACCCACACAAGAGCCCTTTGAGACACACAGCATGGCTATTTGATTTGCTTTGCTTTATGCTGCAAAGAGGCTGAAATACACTGGAATCTTCTCTTCTCCACAGTTAATGCAATACATCTTTTATGCAAAGTGGTATGCAGACCAACATGCTTTTGTCAAGATATGAGTCTTGCCAAAGGGATTTTCTTGGTTAAAACACTATTTCTCTAACGTGAGCTTCTAAATCTGAAGGCTGCTTAAAGAAAAGGAAAGAAAATCTTCATGTAATTGACTATCATTTCTCCAAGTGTTTTACCTATAGACCATACTTCCTTAGTTTACATACATTTGCATGACTTGAATACTACATCTGTAACTTCAGAGTCCTATTGCTAACCACAATTCTGGACTTAGAAACTTTCAGCCTAGTTTACTGAGAATACGCATCACTTACCCAATGAAAAGAAAAACTGAATCTATGAAGGATAATCCTATCAACATACTAAATTGTACTTATCTGTTGAAGAGATACTTTTAAATTCCAAAAAATAACAATTTTCTGGCACACTAAATTCAGGCATTTACACCAAGGGCAAATATCGAACTCTACTATTTCCATGTGACAACCAACTAGGGCTTTGAACAGAAAGACAATCATTATGCTTTACGTGTAGGAGGATTCATGAAAATCTGCTCTTAAACTGAATTTTTATAAGTCAAAATCCATTTTAAATGCAACAAACAGCTTTCTACAAAGTTAAATTTTTACATTGCCAAGGATTCACTGGTAAAGTGCTGATTATCCCTATTTTATGAACTTTTAACTTATGATTGTATGTTTGGAATTTGTGTAAGTGAATATTTTTCTTTATGCCTGTATTATTCCTAGGCTAGTCATGGAAATATGGACTTCCAAATTCTGTTAGAGAAAAGAAAGTTCTGTCCCCCTTAACCTACTAAGGGAAGTAGAAAGATACACAAATCTCACGCTGAGAAGGACCAAGCAAGCACACAATAAACACACAAATTACCCCCAGAACACATGCCCCTCTGGCAACAGAAAGCAAAATCAAAAAGCAAGAAATCAAGCTCTACTTTGCTGTCAAATGCTCTACCCCTGAGCTATATACCCCCATGGCCTCAAACTCAACTTTGAAACTCTTTCCTTCCTGGCCCTAACACTATTCTTCTATAACTTTTATCCCGTGGCTCCGACAAGAACATATCCATAGGATAGCATGCCAGAGAGCTGGACAGATCTTTCCCCACATTCTTCATCATACGAAACTGTGTTAGCCCAAATGTAATCCCTAACGATTTCTTGCCATCTGCTGAGATTTCAGGCTCAAAAAAAATGTCCAGGTATAATGAGAATATATGGTATGTAGTCTAGTTATGCAACAAGGGCTAGATTACAACCTGAAAGTTCCTTTTCTCCAGAATGCTCCCTTAAGGGGGGGAAAAAAAAAAAAAACCTGACCAGTTAATAAAATACTTCGTTTCAGCCTAGCACTGAGACAAATTCTGTTCATGCTGAATTCTAAAGTGTATAAAAGTTGAAGAAGATGAAAAATTCGAAAGGTGTTATATTTCACAACCTTAATAAAAACTATTTGGCAGAGTTTAGGACCTATAAAGAACAAACTCTGGCTGGTTTGATCATTGAGCCCTCAGGTCCCTTCAAGAAAATGAAGAGTTAGAGCAGATCTTTGAGGGTATTCTGACTCAAATACCGTATAATGTATAATTTACGGAAATTCCTTAATGCTGAAAAAAAGATGAAAATTCATTAATCTGAATATAAATTCGGTCTTGTTCAAAAGTGTTTTTTTTTGTTTGTTTTTTTTTTTTTTTTTTTTTGCTATTGTCTCCTCAACCAAAGATAAAAGGTAAAATTAAAGGGTGCTAAAGACAAGTTTATTCTCTCAATCCAAACTTTCTGGTAATAGCTACCATATTAAAACAATGGAGAGGTGGAAAGGCAGCATGGTGTGCTAGGACTTTGAGATTTAGAATCAGATGACTTGGACTTAAGTCCAAACTCTTTAATCCATATTAGTTTATCAGTTTTCAGTTCAGTTTCCTCACCTATCAACTGTGAACAACACTTACAACCAGGGGGTTAAAGTAAGAAATAAATAAGAATAGGTATAAAAATACTTGATAAATAGCAGTAAAGCCATGGGATATGATTACGAGAAGTCTGAATTAAAGAATTTACTAAAATCTAGTTTTATTCATCTCTAAAAAAAGTACATTTGAAATTCTTACTAATTAAAAGTATTATTTCCTATAACCTGATTTTTCACAAATTTTCAGTTCATGAAATCACATTCTATGAAGTGGTGAAATAGTAACAAAGCAAATAAGTAGGGACCATTTGTTGTGAAGAAGTAACATCTAGGATAACCACCAGTTCTAAATAATGCAAATATAGTTTCACAAGTATATGAGTATGAACCTAAAAAAAAAATGAAAAATAAAATTTGTGACAACTTACCTACGAAAAGGGAAAAAAAACGACTGCTTTACCACTACGTTTAACTCCTAAAGTGCTACTGAGCGCATTCCAACACAAGTCATTTAGCTAACATTTAAACTAAAATTTGGCAGAAAAATAATTTTCTTAAATGCCTACATAATACGTGGCTAGAATGAAAACAAACATGTGTCACATTTCTGGATCCTTCTCAGCCAGAATCATATGGGATGGCACGGGGGGAGGGTACTGAAACTGTCTGAGTTCTTCTGGCTCTATCATTACAGAACTCAATGAACAGGCTCAGTCAGGATTTCCAGAGGAAACACCTATTTTCATCCCAGTCTCTCTGGAATAAATACTTTCGAAAATGTTCCAATTTTCACTTAAATCACTTTTAAAATTACTAACAACTTCCTTATACCTTACAAATTTAATAGCACTAACAATTTTCAAAGCATTTTCAAACAAAAACTCCAAGTCTATCTTAGACTATGAACAGCTATAACAGACCATATTCTTGATCAAATATTCTTATTCAGTCTTTTAATCACTGGATGTCACTTTTTAATTTTAAAAGGAATTTCTGTATTTCATAAGAAAACATAACACTGAGCAATATGACTACGACACTTGGAAATTAATACTGTTTCAAGCTCAAGAACAGCAAATTCCATGAGAACATGGGAACAAGAGAGAGTAGAAGAAATTATATCCTACATACATGTGGAACCATTTCAGAATTAAAGGAGATTTATTATTAGCTACTGAGTGTTAACATTTGCAGTTTCTATGGTCAGACACTGTTATCCTACATGTGTACTAATTTCTTTAACTATCACAGCAAACCTATTATTATCCCATATAGTAGCTGAAGAAACTAAGGTAGAGAGGTTGGGTAATTTGTTAAAGGTTATACAACTAGTAGGTGGCAGAGCTGGGATCTAAGCACAGACAGTCTTACTCAAGAACCCATATTCTTAACCCATATTGTGAGCTACATACTATACTCAGTACAGTGTAGATATCTTATTTAATTCACATATTCCTGAGATGTGGGTATTTTAGAAAACTGAAGCTCAGAAAGATTCAAAAACTTGCCCAAAGTCAGCCAGCTAGCAAGAAGCAGAGCTGAGGTTCAAACCCAAGACCGTATAACTCTGGAGTCTACGCTCCTTGACTTGGCACTATATTACCTCCTAAGGAGGCAGTGACTCCACCACCACGACAACCCCTAACCGATCACTGTGCTGTTTCTCTTCCTCTATCTCACCTGATTATTGTCTTAATAGAGAAGGTATGAAAACAAAAATAGATTATATGAAGAAAGAAAATCAGCAGCCAAGAAAGACCTGAAAGATGATTTAAGTACAATGTTGTAACATTTCTAAGTTATCTCTATACAGAAAGACCACTGTCGACAATTTCTATCATCAGTAGGCAGGTCATAAATTCACCTTTTCATAATCACTGGGCATGGTGGCTGATTCACTCCATGACAAGTCCCACAGACACACTCTAAAGGGAATCCCTAGATATAACTACTTCAGCAGCCCCTGCCTTGCCCTCTGTGTTACCTATGTTTTTCTTTCACTCTCAAAACACTCCTAGTCAAGTATTCAGCCTTGACTTTAAACACAGAGAAAAGAAAAGGACAGATCTAACGAGCACATTTCAAAGTGCCAGGAACTGTGTTTAATTAAAAAACAAAATTTTATATATAATACTAAATATATGAATTGCATCAAGGGCTAAAATGAGAATCTTTTGCTCTTAAAAAGGAGACAAAATAGACACTCCAAACATGTAAACAAAAATATATGACAGTACACTATTACTTTTCAAAAATAAATATTAGGGATAAGCAGCAGTTGGAGCTGTTTTGAAAGGTGAGATCTGTGTGCTTAATAGTACCCCTGCCCCGACAAAAATCCATATTCTGAAAAAGTACCATAAAATATGCACATGCAATAAGATACTATTCAGCCATCCTTAAAAATGATGAGAGGCCTTTAAAATGGTACTTGTCTGTAACACATTAATGAGTGAAGGAAAAAACAGGTATCACTGTTAAATTATGTAACACACACACACATAACAGATATATCTGGAATAGTGTTCACCAATACAATAATGATTGTTACCCCTTGATGGAAGTAGAGATAATTCTTTACATTGCTCTTTGGATTATTCTGTACTGTTAAAAGTGCTTACAGGAGTAGATATTTCCACAAAAACAATAAAAATATTCTTAATTTGTAAGTGTAGAGGTATAAAAAGATACATTCTGATTTCATCAAAAAAGTATTGCTATTTAAAAAAAGCTAAGTACCCTCACCATATAGATGCTGTAAGGAATTTTAACGTGGTTCTGTAGGAAAGGCATTTTGTTAATATAAATAAAAGATATATTAGAATCCTAGGTTCTGCTTAACAGAGAATATATTAATTGAGTCACTCAATGTATGAGTACCATATGCTAGGCACACTCTTATGTCTGGGGATACATCAGTAAATAAATACCCAAACATGTCCTGCACCCATGGAGCTTACATGTTAGCCAATATTTACTAATCCTTAAATTTTAAAAAGTATGCAGCCCAATAGCTAAAAACATACATAGCAATGTTATAGCAAAAAGTTAAAATATACCAAAAAATTAGCTCTTCAGAAGGGTTGTACTAATTCATACACAGTAATGAGGGTATCTAAAGCACCATACAATCATCATAATTAAATATCATTTAAACAGTTTAAAATTCAGTTCAAATGTTATCAGGCCATGTTCTCTTCCTATTGTTTTCTATGTGTGTTTTATCTTTTAAATGGTTAGCTCTGCTTTGGCATTTTCTGTTGTTTTTATTGCTCTCTGTTCCTATTTTTACGACTATTACATTGCTTTGTAATATGTTTGATTTCAATTAGAACTCAACTTTTATATAAGTGAGTTTATTATAATATATTGTGGTAACAAAGAAGCCTAAAAAACAAGTAGGTTACAGCAGACCAACTAAAAGCAGAAAAAACTGTGAAATCCTTTGGATTAGGTGAAAGCAATTTCACGGCAATGAAAGGCTGATGTGACAAGTTTTGACCAAGTCTGTATACAGCTAAGTCATCAAGCATTAATCAGAAATTTCCTGTTGATCTTAAGTAAAAGTTAACTCTCAACTCAGTCTTGGAATATGAGTTTCAGAAATAACTTGGTCAATTTTATTCAGTTTATATATTTTTTTGTATGTACAAGAGTAACTTATGATAATAATTTATGTCTAGATAATTCAAGGCTGGGCGTGGTGGCTCACACCTATAATCCCAGCACTTTAGAAGGCCAAGACGGGGGGATAGTTTGAGCCCAGAGGTGTCAGACCAGCCTGGGCAACATAGCAAGATCTTGTCTGTACCAAAAACATTTTTTTTTTAAATTAGCTGGATCTGGCAGCACGTGCCTGTACTCCCAGCTACTCTGGGGGGTGAGGTTGGAGGATCCCTTGAGCCTGGGAGGTTGAGACTGCAATGAGCCACAACTGCAACACTGCACCGCAGCCTGGGTGACAGAGAGCCTATCTCAAAAAATAACGATGATGATGATAATTCAAAAGCTCTCTTTATTTGATGAGAAAGTGTAATATCATAATAGGCAGGCTTTTTTTTTCTTAAAGTTACTCTTAAAAAGGTGTGTCTTAAAATGGATAACATCCTAGATTAATTGAAATACAATAATATATTTAGCCTCCACAATAATCCTGTATTATCATCATCATTTTTACAGGTAGAAAAACTGAAAGTAAATAATTCACCCAAGAGCATAAAACTAGCAAAATATCCAAATTTATGTGGAAACCAGAAATCTGGCTCTGCTGTGCGATACTGCCCCTTCCAAAAGTCTACTGAATATTTAAGTAATTATCCACTATAACTACCTTCTAATTTACTTGAGCACTGCTATATGAGATTATTTTGAGCAGAATGAATGACAGAATAGTATTATAATTTCCAAACTAGGCTGGCAGCACTTGTCAATCCAGTTGTTTGCTGAGTGGAGTGGAAGAGAGAAAAAGAATTTAGAGGCTGGTAGAGGCCTCATGGCCCCATGTCATGCCTCTCATTACCTTAATCTACAGCACCTTGTTACATGGAAACCATGGCTAAGGACAAGTAGGTAATAATCTTCCAATTTACATTTATACAACATGTTTGGTGCCTTTGTAAGAATCAACCAAGGAAACATCTTTTTTAAGTTTTGGACAGACTATAAAGGGATGGTCTGAAAAAGCACAGATCATAAAACAACAACCTATAAATTTTCTATATAAAGGATACAGCTGTATTGCAGCAAATAAATCTCTTCAAACACAAATATCTAATTTGACTTGTTTTGTTTACATTAATGAGGCAACAATTTACAAACTGCCAAAACATGTACTGTTTTGGTTTGTACAAGTAAAAAAAATTATTTAAATCTCATTTTGCCCAGAGAGAAATGACAGATTTGAGCTTTCTCAGGGTGAGCTCCTAAGAATGAATAAGGCTAAAAAAAAAAAAAAAAAAAGATAGAAATCTCACCATTTTTCTCTAGCAGAATTTCTAGCAAAGTATATTGAGAAAGCCTAGAAAATTGGTAGGTAAGACAAAAAGCTGTAACAAAAACTTAAAGCTATTCTAGGAGTGACTATAAGCTATAATTTTTTAATCAAATAATATTTATAGCTCTAAAAAGGTTAAATAAGATAGCTCCTGAAGGAGGGCACTGAAAAAGAAAACAAAAGTTTAGTTTTTATAGGTAAGTAAAAATTTCAGTTATTCCCAGAAAAGACAAAGGGTACAACTTTATAACCCTCGTCGTACTCCTATACTCAGGGGTCCTAAACTATACAACATGGGGACCCCACTGGCCTCACTACCACCTCACTTCAGACCTACACATTTCAAACTAAACCTTAGCCGCCATTGGTCCAGGGAAAGGAAAGCCTTAACTAAAGTAAGGAAACAGAAAGTTCATCTGGCCTGTTAATGCTTACAAGGACCCAGGTGCTGGCCACTTAAGTAGTTTACAAGAGTATCTTTGATTAAGCATGATTTTCATTGTGTCTCCTGTGTCCTCCAAAGGTGATTAATCCATTCATACTCTTTCATTTCCTTAAATATATTCAACATTCTTACATTATATTCTTTACTCAGTAATTCCGACAACTGCAGCGTTTAGTGGTTCAAAAGAACATTTTGTCCCTTCTTCTGACTCAGGCACATACATTATGTGATTTTTAAAAAATTTTTATTTATTTTTCCTGGAATTTTAGTTTCAAGAAATCTTTGATGCTTGTTAAATGTGTTGACTTTCAAAGAAGGTGGCACGTGTCTCTGCTATACAGTAATGGAGCCTTCTTCTAAGTACTTGCATATGTTAACTCATTTAATCCTTGCAACAACCTTATAAGGTTACTATTTATTATTATTCCCATTTTACATATGAGGAAAACAAGGCACAGAAGGGTTAAGTAACCAAACCAAGACCAAAAAGCTAATAAGTATTGGAATTAGGATTCAAACTCAGGCAGATCAGAGAGAAAAGTGATGATCTTAACCACTCCCCTGTACAAGTTCTTTATGCTTAGAAAAAATACATTTAAAGCAAGAGATACCAACAGGACAAAAGTAAAAAAATAGAAAATTACATCCCAGGCGATTATAATACTACTTAAAAAGACAGATGTTCCAGATGTCAGCCAAATACAGTCCAACACAGCAGCAGGGTACCTGGCCTCAATGGTACTTTTGTGCTGTTACTGGGTCAAGTCAGGCCCATGTCTGCAGGAGCACATATGCTAAAGCTATCAATCTGGTTCTACTGAAGATGATCCAGAAGACACCCTCCTCCAAAGCCCCATGGCCAGTCCAGGCAGTAGTGTGAGAATATGGATTAGCACCTGTTGACACTGCCACAGGCTGTTTGCTTTAGGCATTTCTGGTGACAGTTACAAGATCCCTGAATTTGCTCCAGACAGGAGACAGGGAAATACTAGGGAGAAGAGGACAGTTCCCCGGCAAAGGCCCCACCCTCAAACCTGGATATCCATGGCCCTAGTGAGATACAGGCATTCTTGTTTTCGCACCCAAAAAGTTGCCTTTTGGCCCACCATGCCCTCCTATCCTGAACCCATAAAAACCCTGAACCCCAGGCTCCAGGAGCAGATGAAGAGACAAGCAAATGGCAGAATGGCGCAGCAGAGAAAGAGGAGAGAAGGAGCATCTGAACACCGAGATGAGTTTGGCTGGGGGTGGTCGGAGAGAAGAATCAGCCACCGTACAGCCAAACTCCAGGGGAAGATCATCTTCCCACTATATCCCCTGTCCAGCTCCCATCCATCTGGCTGAAAGCCACCTCCACCACTCAATAAAACCCCCACATTCACACTCTTCAAGTCCATGTGTAACCCAATTCTTCTAGGATGTTGGACAAGAGCTTGGGATACAGAAAGCTATTACAATGGCCCTCTGCCCTTGCAAAAAGGCAGAGGGTCCTCTAAGCTGGTTAACACTTAAGCCGTCCATGGACGTCAAGGCTAAAAGAACACACTGTAACATATGTCCACTTGGGCTCCCGCACCTGTCTGTCCGCATGCTCCCCCTCCCATAAGAGGTTTGAACAGTGGCAGCAACTAAACAGACAACCCACACCCCTGGCGCACGTCCTGCAAGGGGAGTCAGGGAAGTCTCCCGTTCCAAATCCACTGCCTAAATGCCACCCAATGACTGCAGGGAGCTAGAAACACAGAGGGGGAAAGTGCCGGTTCCACAATATATAAGAACTCCTACATCTCAACAACAAAAAGAAAAACACACACACACGAACCCAACTCGAAAATAGGCAGAGGAGTTGAATAGACATTTCTCCAATTAAGAGACACAAATAGCCAATAAGCACATAAAAAGATGTTCAACATCTTAGTCACTAGGGAAATGTAAGTCAAAACCAAAATGAGATATCACTGCACCCCTACTAGATGTCTATAATTTTAAAAAGAGAAAATAATAAGTGCTGACAAAGATGTGAAGAAATTGGACCCCTCACGCCTTGCTGGTAGGAATATAAAATGGTGCAGCCATTATGATAACTCAAGATTTGATAGTTCTCAAAAATCAGAATATACAATTTGATTGTATATTTACACTCCTACATATATATCACCAGCAATTACACTCCTAGGTATATATCCAAAAGGACTGAAAGCAGGAATTCAAATCCCAGCACTTTAGGCGGCCAAAGTGGGAGGATCACTTGAGCTCAGGAGTTCTACACCAGCCTGGGCAACATGGTGAAACCCTGTCTATACAAAACAATTTAAAAATTAGCCAGGCATGGTGGCACGTGCCTGTAGTCCCAGCTACTCAGAAGGCTCAGGTGGGAGGATCGCTTGAGCCTGGGAGACTGAGGCTGTAGTGAGCCATGATCATGCCACAGCACTCTAGACTGGATGACAGAGCAACATCCTATCTCCAAAAATAAGAAAGAAAGAAAGAAAAAAAAAAAAAGGAGGAGAAAGCAGAGATTCAAACAGATGATGTATACCAATGTTCATAGCAGCACTATACACAACAGCCAGAAGGTGAAAATCACCCAAGTGTACATCAACAGACAAATGGATAAACAAAATATAGTATAGATTGAGCATCCCAAATCCAAAAATCTAAAATAAAAAATGCTCCAAAATCTGCTACTTTTTTTTTTTTTTTTTTTTGACAGAGGGCCTCATTCTGTTGCCCAGGCTAGAGCAGTGGCATGCACTGCAACCTCGACCTCCCAGGGTCAAGTGATCCTCCCAGCTCAGCCTCCCAAGTAGCTGTAGCTGGGACTCTAGGTATGCACCACCACACCAGGCTAATTTTTTTATTTTTAGTAGAGATGGAGTTTACCATATTGCGAGAGCTAATCTAGAGCTCCTGGGCTCAAGCGATCCTCCTGTCTCAGCCTTCCAAAGTGCTGCGATTATGGGCACGAGCCATGCATGGTGCCTGGCCCAAAATCTGAGCATAAACATGATACTCAAAGGAATGCTCACTGGAGCATTTTGGATTAGGGATGCTCAACTGTTAAGTACATAATGCAAATACAGTTGACCCTTGAACAACATGGGTTTGAATCATGCTAAAATTTTCCTCCATTTCTGCCATCCCTGAGATACCAAGACCAAGTCCTCCTCTTCCTTTTTCTCTTCTGCCTACTCAAATAAAGATAAGGATGAAGACCTTTATGATGATCCACTTCCACTCAATCAATAATAAGTATATTTTCTCTTTCTTACAATTTTCTTAACATTTTGTTTTCTCTGGCTTACTTTATTGTGACAATATCGAATACAAGACATATAACATACAGAACATGTGTTAATCAACTGTTTATGTTATCAATAACGCTTCCAGTTAACAGTAAGCTATTACTAGTTTTAGGGAGTCAAAAGTTATACACAAATTTCTGACTACACAGAGGGGGTCAACATCCCAACCTCCACATTGTTCAAGAGTCAGATGTATTCTAAAATCTGAAATCTTAAAAAAACTTCTGGTCCCAAGCATGTGATATAAAGGATACTCAACATGTGTATAAAACAGAATAATTAATGAGTCAAAAAAGAAATGAAAAAGGACATTAGAAAATATACTTTGAGATAAATAAAAATGAAAACACAACATACCAAAACTTATGAAATAAAACTAAAGGATATAGCTAAAATTATAGTTATAAATGCCCATATTAAAAAAAGAAGAAACATCTTAAATCAATAACCCAACCTTCCACCCAAAACGCTGGAAAAAAAAAAAAAAAAGGAAACTAAACCTAAAGTAGGCAGAAGGAAGGAAGTAATAAAGATTACAGCAGAACTTAATAAAATAAAGAAGAGAAAAATCATAAAGAAATAAACTCCAAAGTTGAACTCAAAAGTTGGTTCTTAGAACATATTAACAAAATTGACAAACCATTAGCTAGATTGACCAAGAAAAAGAAAGCAAGACTTAAATTACTAAAACTAGAAATGAAAAGTGGACATTATTACTGATCTTAGAGAATTAAAAATTATTATAAGAACAACTATATGCCAATATATTAGATAACACAGATGAAATTGACAAATTCCTGGAAAGACACAAACTACCAAAAATGACTCAAAAAGAAATAGACAATCTGAATAGACCAATAACAAATAAGGATACTGAATTTGTAATTTAAAAAAAAAAAAAAAAAAACTACCCACAAAGAAAAGTCCTGATCCAGGTGGTTTTAAAACTGAATTCTACCAAACATTTAAAAGAAGAATTAATATCAATTCACAAACTCTTCCAAAAAAAAGGAGGGGAGAACACTTCCTAACTCATTCTAAAAAGCCAACATTACCCTAACATCAAAATCAAAAAAAGACACCACAGGAAAAATACCAAATAATATCTCTTATGAATATGAATGCAAAAATTCTTAACAAAATACTAGCAAACCAAATCCAACAACACCATCACCAAGTGGGATTTATCCCAAAAATGCAAGATTGATTCAACATCCAAAAATCAATTAATACAGTACATAAAATCATATCAACAAAATAAAAAACAAAATTCATATGATCACAGAAACAAAAGGAGTTTGACAGAAGGCAGTATCTTTTCATGATAGAAATACTCAACAAACTAGAATTAGAAGGCAAATTCCTCGATCAGGTAAAAAGCATGTAGGAAAAACCCACAGTCAACAACACAATTAATGATGAAAGACTGGATGTTTCCCCTAAAATAGGAACAAGATGAGAATGTCTGCTCTTGCCACTTCTATTCAACACTGCATTGAAGCTTCTAGCCATGGTAATTAGGCAAGAAAAAGAAATAAAATACAAATACCCATAGTAGAAAGGAAGAAGTAAGATGATCTCTATTCACAGATAACATTATTTGCATATGGAAAATCCTAAGAAATCCACTAAAAACTGTTAGCTCTAATAAACATGTTCAACAAGTTTGCAAGATGAAATATCAATTATAAAAACCGACTGTATTTCTACATCCTTGCAAGAAACAATTAAAAAAATGAAATAAGAAAATTCCATTTACAATAGCATCAAGAACAACAAAATATTTAGGAATAAAGTTAACAAAAGAAGTATCGAACTTATACTCTGAAAGCTACAGAACATTGTTGAAAGAAATTAAGGAAGATCTAAATAAGTGGAAAGACATCAAATGCTTATGGATTTAAAGACTTAAGACTGTAAAAAGGACAATAATCCCCAAACTGATCTACTCATTCATTGCAAAGGCCATCAGATTTCCAGTTGATTTCTTTGGAGAAATTGACAAGCTGATTCTAAAATTCAAGTGGAATTGAAGGGGATGCTGAATAACCAAAACAATCTGGGAAAAAACAAAGTAGAAGACTCATATTTTCCAATTTCAAAACTGACTATGAAACAATAAAAATCAAGACAGTGTGGTTATAGCACAAGGATAGACTTACAGATCAATGAAAGAGGACTGAGAGTTTACAAATAAACACACATGTCTACGGTCAACTGATTAGGACAGGATTCTAAGATAATTCAACGGGTAAAGAACAGTCTTTTCAACAAATGTTGGTAGGACTACTGGATAGCCACAGGCAAAAAAAATGAATTTGAACCCTTACTTTATACCATGTACAAAAATTAACTCAAAATTTGTCAATAACTAAATGGATGTAGGCACTAAAACTATTAAACTCTTAGAAGAAAACATAGGAGTTCATCTTCATGACCTTGGATTTGGCAAAGTGTTCTTATATATGGCACCAAAAATCTGAACAACAAAGGAAAAAATAGAAAAGCTGGACTTCAAAATTTAAAACTTTTGTGATTCAAATGTAATCAACAAAAATGTAAAACGACAACCTACAGAATGGGAGAAAATATTTGCAAATCATACACTTGGATAAGGGACTTGTATCCAGAACTGTAAAGAACTCTTACAACTCAATAATGAAAAGACAAATTATCTAAATAAAAAATAGTAACAGTTTTAGTTATAGGAAGAATAAGTTTAAGCGATCTACTGTACAACATGGTGACTATAGTTAATAACAATATATTGTATTCTTAAAAAATGCTGAGAGTGCATATAAAGTGTTCTTACTACAAAAATATGTGGGGTAATGCAGATAGATGTTAATTAGCTCCATTTAGTCACTACACAATGTATATGTACTTCAAAACATCATGTTGTACATGATACCTACGATTTTTACTATCAATTTAAAGAAAATATTAACATTTTTTAAAGAATTAAAACCACCAATTAAACATACTATCATGCGTTTTATTAGGTTCTAAAAATAAATGAGCAAAGAATCTGAATAGACATTGAACCAAGAAATACATACAAATTGCCAATAAGCATATGAAGAAGTGCTCAACATCATTAGTCATCAGGAAAATCCAAATAAAAAACCACAATGATATACTACTTCATACCCATTAAGATGGTTAAACCCAAAAAGTCAGGTAACCGTGGCAGGTTGTAGATAAATCAGAACCCTCATACACTGCTGGTGGGAATGCAGAAGAGTACCACCACTTTGGAAAACAGACTGCAGTTCCCTAAACAATCACAGAGTTACCATACTACTTCTACTTTTAGGTGTATACCTAAGAGAAATAAGCCCATATGTCCACACCAAAACTTGTACACGAATGTTTACAGCAGCATTATTCATAACAGCCAAAGAGTGGAAATAACTCAATGTCAATCAACTAACAAATGGATAAATAAAACGTTGTATATCCATACAATGGAATATTATTCGGCCATAAAAAGGAATGAAGTTCTGATACATGCTATGACATGAATGAACCTCGAAAACATTATGCTAACTGAAAGACGTGAATTACAAAACACCACATAATATGACTCCATTCATAAGAAACATTCAGGACAGGGAAATCTATCTATAGAGACAAAGTAGATTAGTGGTTGCTTAGGGCTGGAGTAGGGAAGGTGAGAACAGGGTGATGGGAGAGAAGTGAGTGAGAGCTAAAGTGTACAGGTTTTTTAGATGAAAAAGTTTTAAAATTAGTAGTGATAGCTGCACATCTGTGAATATACTAAAAATCGCTGAATTATATACTTCAAATAGGTAAATTATATGGTGTGTGAATAATATCTCAGTAAAACTGATAAACAAAATAAATGAATCGAGACTTCCAAAAACAATAAACAAAATCAGAAACAACCCAAATGTCAATCAACTCAAAAATAGAAAAATATTGTATAATTACATAATGCACCACTGAAAATGAATCACAGTTAAATATATCAAAATGAAAGAATATAAAATAATCTTCAGGAAGAAAAATCAAGTTACAGAAGAGTAGGATTCATATAAAGGAAACATGCAAAATAGCAATGGAATTATTAACACAAAACTCAAGAGCATGAATAGCTATGGAGGGGAAGACAAGAGATGTGAAAAAGAAGGGACAGCCGGGGACTTCAAACGTACTGATAATGTTGTATGTCTTAAGCTGAGTGCGATCTGGGAACACAGATCATTTAATCATTTTAAGTTGTTTCTATAGTTTTTAGAAACGTTTTTTAAAATGTAGCTTTAATCTGAAAAGCATACCTTTTATTTTTTATATCTTCCATAGTCCTTATGGGAGTGCCTTATTCACAGAAGGCTCTTACATATAAATATGAATATATATACATACTCTCCACATACATTATGTGCGGCGGGAGGGGAGCCAGCAAGTTTTAAATCAATTCAAATTTCTGAGTGCCAACATGGGCAAATCAGTGAACTATCTTCCAAAGGGATGAACAATGATGATTCTTCCTACCCCAGTCATAAATGAATTTCCAAAAAAAAGTTACATAAATCGGTACAGTACAAAGGTGGCTATATATTAAATGTTATGGAAGTACACAGAAAATTTTAGGAGAGCACAGACGAGGGTGAGATTAATTCTAACCTGAGATAAATTAGAGAATTTCATGGAGAATGTATCTGAGTCAGGCCCTGAAGGATAGGTAAGATTTTGATAGGCAGAGGACGAGGAAAGGGTATACCAAGGGAAGAAAACAGGATGAGCAAAAATAATAATGATTATTACACATTTTGAAGTTATAATAAAAATAACTGCTAATATTTACTGACTGTATACTATGTGCCAAGCCCTATTTTAAGTATTTTCTAATGTACTATTCAATTTAATCTTCAAGAAAACCCTACGAAGTAGATACTATTATTATCCTCACTTCAGAGACGAAGAGACACAGGGAGATTAAGTAACTTAAGCACAGTCACCATGGTAGTAAAGGATGAAGCTGTAATTTGAACCTGGTTCCATAGCCTACGCTCTTAACTACCAAAGGGTAGAAAACTTCCACCTAACACGTTCAAAGAACTAAATTCCAACTTACCTTGTATATCGGAATCATTGGTGTCTGAGAATACATGGTATGAAAGGAAATGGCACTTAAATGGAAGCCACTGAAAACAGGAGCCAAAATTTCATTGTAAATAATAGGAGCAGATCAGGAGAGATTTAGCTGAGGCAATTTTGAATAATAAAACAATGTTGAAAATGGATTTATTTTAGCTTATATATTTAATAAAATATAGGATGTAATTGTAACTCTGGCCTAATTCTTATAATGAATAAACTGTTGATTATATAATTCTTTAAACTGTATGATTCCTTAATGAATGGCATAATGTAAAAATAAATATGGAGACCCAGCTTATAAATGCTTGAATGATGAACACCATGTCTTGGGTTAAGAAGTGAGTATCAAGAGACTATATATGAAAAGTAGGTTGAGGCCAGCTCATGAAAGCCTTAACATCTCAAAAGAAGAATGGTAAACAAGAGGCACTGGAAGGAAGAAATAGGAGACACATTTCAGAGACAGAATCAACAGGACTTCATGGTAGTTTGAATGGGGTATATGACAGAATAAGAAATCAAAGAGTACAAACGTTGTGCCCAAGAGAATTAACATCAGTAAAGGAGGGACTTATAAAAGAATAAAAAAACACATAAAAATAGGTTTGGGAGCCAAAGCAATAAGCTAAATTTGGTTGAAACTGAGGTACTAGAGGGGTACTCTAGAGACTAGCATAAGCCATTGAATCTGAGTCCATGTCTCTGGTGAGAACTTGAAACAATGTAGACTTAGAACCCACAAGAGGCAAAAGGTGAAGCTCCAGAAGTGGATGAAGAGATTATCAAGGAAAAGAAGATATACAGAGAAGACAAAGCAGGTGAGGAAAATATCTGGAGTGTTGTCTAAGTTTAAGAGTGGGGAAGAGGTACAAGAATGCCTAGAAAAAACGATTAACAGGCTTAGAAGTACAATTACCAAAAGCAGGAGGGAAAAACAGCAGTGTACGAAACTGAAAAGGAATCTAGATAAGCTAGAGCTTAGAAGAGGCTGCTGGGTTAAACATAAAATGGTCAGTGGATATGCTTTTACAAAACTTTGACTCTACCATGCCAAGCACTGTACAGATAAAAGTGCTCAGAAAATGTGTTGAGTGAATGAGTAAATAAATTTTGATAGTCAAAGGGAAAGAATTATCCAATATAACCAAAACATTCCTAAATATGTTAGTGAAAATGTCAATAATTAATAGTACTATAGTAAGATCTCAGGCTTAACTGTAGAGAGGATTTTAAAAGAAGTATTTCCCTTCTATATAATGACAAAAAAGGATTCTGTGCATGCACTAGATTTTGGAGACAAATATCCCCCAAGATATTAAATTCAATAAGACAGATACATTTTACATTTTCCCAAGAAGCAGAAACCTGTCACTTCTCACTAAGGAAATGTAGTCAGAAGGAAGATGAGGAAAAAGCAGTAAAAAAATGAAGAGTAGAAACAAATCAAACCTGAAAGAACTAAGATATTTCAAAGGCCCAATATGTTACTGACATGTTCTTAGGTCTGCTTTCTTTATCCACTTCTTATACTTCCCTACCAAAAACCTTGAATGAGAAAAATGTCAAGTCCAAAATCCGAAAATTTGAACAGGGGTCCCTAACACCCTTCCAGTCTTTCTGCACCCAATAAAAATTTTATTAAAATAGAAAAAAAAGCTGATTTCATGGTAGAAATTTTAATTATTACTTTTCTCACCAAAGTCTAAACCATCTAAAAGCAGTATTTCCTATTTAGAACCAGATACAGAGTCTCCCAAATGGGTTGAGTTAGGGATTCTCCAAATAGGAGAGAAGATAAGAAAGAAAATAGGTATCTGGGTTCCTCTTGTATAATCAGTGAATTTTAACTCAAATTAAGCCTAGAACCTTGAAGACAAGGAAATCATTGAATGCTAGAAATTACAGCATACAACAATAGAAAGACTTCCTCAAAGCATTTCTCCTTATGAAAGACAGTACAGAGGCTTCTTTGCATCTATATCCCTCAAATTTTTGGTGATACTAAAATCTGAATTCTGAGCCAGAAATATTCCTAATATATTGCTGGACATAACTTAAAATAGGAAGTAGAATATGACAATGGCAATGATGGCAGCAGCATGGTTTAAACAATGGAACTATCTAAATTCAAACCAGGAATTAGAAGGGTGGCCTACCAAACTTCTTATGTAGTCCTAGATTGAGGAAAACCATTATGTTGAAAGGAAAAAGAAAAATGCTTCAAAAGGTAGTGAGAATTTTAGGTAAATGGACTAACTGAGTAAACACAAGAATCAGTCAAAAATATACCCATCAACTGCTAACCTGATGACTCATTTGCAAGCTCAAGTTGCTTATCACTAAGTAATATCTTACGATCCTTGACTAGGTGGACTCTTATTAATCAAGTTTTAGACTAGCCAGTAATTAATATATTTGAATGACAACACAACACTAGGGCCAATTCATGTGCTATAACAATGCTGATCCTAAATTAGGTAGGATACACAAAACCTCAGAATATTTAAAAAAGAAAAAAGCAGCAGCAGCAGCAGCAGCATGAATCAAAAGTCAATCAAAGGACTCCACAACTGTCCACCTCAGGAAAGTTAAAGTGCTTACAAAATAAGATCTTAACTTTCTAAGCAATATCATGCTTCACTGTCTCCTAACTGTCTATGACTATGATGGGTCATATCAAATTACTAAAGACACACATCCTATATATGAAAGAAGATGCTATTAACTGTGAAGAGGAGCAGGACAGAGGTTGAAGGGAAATGTGGTATGAATAGAAAGGTATAGCACTTCCAACCTTTTTTCTACTACCCAGTTCCTAGTATCAGTCTCTAAAGCCCAGAGGTCACTCTTCCAAACACAGGGGCTGAACCATATATGGTACATGGCAATGACAGCAAGATGTTCTACTTTGCCTATGTCAACAAAGGGGCAAGCTGGACATGGTGGAGCACATCTATAATCCCAGATACTCATGAAAGGCTGAGCCTAGGAGTTCGAGATCAGCCTGGGCAACACAGTGAGACTCTGTCTCAAAAACAAAAACAAAACAAAGAGAAATGGGCAAGATGTACCTCTCCACCCACTTTCTTCAACACAGAATCAATTGTCAAATAATTTGCATATACTGCTCCCTACACACACATACTAGGCTATCTCCCTTCATAAAACCCCAAGAAACCTCAGTAGCTCATTCTATACTGATGGTTACAGTCTGTCTCAAATATCTGCTTTCCTTGAAAAGAAAAGGTCACTACCAAACTCCTCTGTGTCAGTTGTTGTGTTGGTTTCTTATCCTTTACAGGCCAAAGTCTTTAATTCAACTAACTGCCAAGTCCAGGTCTGGATTGAAATTTATTTTCATGCTCACCGTATATAAATAAAAAGATAAGCAGCTAAGTGAAAACAATATTACAGAATGTCAAGAGAATATATGACTTTAAAGCATTTCAATACATAAAAACGCACGTTAAAAATACTATTTACAAAAAAGTTTTTATTACAATAGATTTTTAAAGATCTCCACAGGTCAAGGTTACATTAGTAAATTGAAAATAAAGTACATATTTGAAGGCAAGTAAATATTTTACAAAACATTCCATAATTTCTATTTTCCACTATTCAGATTAAGAAAGTTCTATAGTAAAGACGATAGGAATAGATCCAAAGACAATCATGGTGATAATCCAAAAAATAAAATGCTTTTAAATATTTTTTCTTAAGTAGGGAGAAACAGCCAACTAATATTTGTGAAACAAAGAAGTAACCAGGGTTTCAAAACTTAGCTGTAAGTTCTACCCCCATATATTCAGCCTAGAACAGACAACAGCCTCTAAAACATGTTTACAGGAAAATAAATATTCCATAATACACATGGCAAGCCTTCTCTGAGTCCTGTTTCCTTTGTTCTTTCTTCAGACTCAGTTTCTCACTTTACAGCTTCTTCTCATATGACTCAATAAAGAATAAACAGGCTGGAAGTTAAACTGGTTGAACAATCTCTGAATAAGATACTGACACTGCCTTTTATTCTTTCTTTCACAAAAGTTTGATGACTTTTCTTTGGCCACCCTCTTCAGTCTTCTGATAACCAAGATGAGTGCCTCCTCCTCTTAATCATAATCATAAGCACTGTATTAAAGACTCCCCAACCCAAAGAAAAACACAAAAACCATCTTGGGAGGGGCACAGCTGAAAAAGAACATGTTCTTAACTTCTCATTTACTCTCTTCTCTGGCTAACTTTTGCCATGCCGCTGCCATCACCACCATCAGCAGCATCAGCACCATCACGACCACCCTCCCCACCACAACCCCAAGACTTAAAACAACTGCTTTAAATTTCTTTTAGTGCAGCAAGCAATAGCTTGTAAAAGGATGCAAACCAGCTGAAACATTTGACAGACAGTGTTAAATACCAGGGAATTCCTATCAACCAATTTACTTTAAAAGGTGCTTTGATGTTGGCTATCTTTCACGTACCTCTTTCATGGCACATTAATAAAGAAAACGGAGCTGAAGTAAATCAAGACCCAAGGTCATGTCTAGAATTACAGCACTTTAGGTACCTGATGAAATAGGGATTAATGCTGCATGAGTAGAGAATAAATAAAAGCACCTCTACCCACCAATCAGGCAAGTTTTAAAAGTGCTTCTGAACTTTATTCTGCAACTAGACCTGAGATATCTTTAATCCCCCATGTCCTTGAAACCTAATTATCATAATGTGAACCCAAATGTTAGGGTTCCTTCAAAATGCAAGTGCTATGAAGCGGAAAAGTAATGGGAATTAAACTGGGCGTAACCTTAGAAATGTACGGATGTGGGGAACTTAAAAGAGGTATTTCATTAAGTTAGGAGAGCATAATACAAAGATTTAGCCACATAAAATACACTAGAATCGAAAGGTATACCGACCCCCCACCCCAGCCAAAAAATATATAAAACACAAATAAGGTGAACTCAAGAACTACTGTTTTCAACTATCAATTTCTGGCCCCCGAATCTCCAAGTTCTATACAACCAAAAGAAAAGGATCTCAACAAAGGATTTCAGTAATTTTGAATTCAACTAATGCAACTAAAATCAGAGAGAGAACCAAAATAATTCTTCACAACCCAGTTTAAGAAAAAACCTAGATATTCCCTCAATAAGAAACTGAATACATTTTTTAAAACGTGTTGGCCAAAGGTGAGGCAAAACAGTAAGCTGTTTAATCCCAAAGAAAAGAAGGAAATATGGGTAAGAATAGGCCAAAGAGTCAACAATCTTAAACTAAAAATGGTTCCAGTGGTAACCATTCATATATCCCTCACACATCTAATTTACCCTAGAAACTATGATGGAAAAAAAGAGCTAACACTGCTTAATAGAAATACATTCTTCTTGAATTCACTACATTACCTGTTGTTCACCAAAACACAGAATTCAGCAGAAGTTAAGACTGCACTGGACCCTATCTACAGAGATGGTTACTAAAAGTCCTAAAGGATGGACACTACAACCCTAATACGGTTCCTAACTTCACCAAGAACACCATTAATAAGAGGGTCTATGTATAATTATTTCATCTACCTATTTACAAGTATTAAAGTCTTAGAAACTATCCTTTTCTACTCAACTGAAGTCTCTAACAGAAAATACTGTTCATCTGATGTATGCTCTTTAAGAACAAAATTGTATACAGGAAATTGGTGAATTCCACTCTATTTTCAAAATGGCAGTAAAATGTCAGTTTGGAGGAGTATCTAGGAGTGTAAAACTGTACATATGCAAACTGAGATTAGACAGAGAAAAAAAAGTAAGGCATTGTTTCCTCCACTTCTAAAGGTTACCAAAAACACTGATACAATCCCAAAGTTCATCAATTGTTACATTAATGCTGAACATGTTTAATTTACATTTTAGGTTCTGTTAGAGCCTAAATATACTTGTCTAAACAGGACATCTGTTTTGGTTATAATACATTGTATCTTTGGCAAGAACTTATAATAAAACTAACAAAAACAATCAAGAATCTTTATTGCATCTGGCAACAAAAGCAGATTTGTAACCAAAAATCTTAAGACAAGAAATGACCATCACTGGGCTTTAGGCCAATTCTAATCTAAGGCAATAAACAAAGATCTGCAAGAGGGGCTACAGTGAGGGGGTGGGGTAACTCCTGCAGATATTTAAATTGGACTTACGAACACAAAAACACATGGGTTACAAAACTGGTAAAACATTTTATTTTGATCAAAAACAGTCAAACTGAATTCAAATCCAAATAGTATTTTAAAACCACACACACATGTACATACACACACACCCAAATTATTCATTCCTTATGTCTCCTTTCCCAACATACTTCACTGAAATGGTCTATTTAAAATATGTATTTTTAAAAACATTCTGCCTTTCAACAAAATGAACATAAATTGTACTGATTATAAAACATAGTTTTATTTTTTAATTTACCTTATATCACAAACATCCTAGAAAGGAAACCCTATAAACAAGAGCCTAGTGTTTATAATAGTCACAGAAATGGAGATGAATATCAATAGAGAAAAGGCAACAAAATTCTAGAATGTCACAGTACATCATCTCAAGCCATCACTGTAGAAAGAAATGAGAAATTTAAATAACACAGCACCTTAACTTGTCATTAGGCATGATAATCTGGATATTAGTTTTAATATCCAGAAAACAATTTAGGCTATCCCAAGTTCCAAGGATGATTTATGGTTTTTATCATTCCTAGAAAACTGCATATAGAGACAGGATATTTAAATACAAAAATCCTGATTTCAAATTCCACTTGTGAAACGGAAAATACCGCACTAGTGAGAAATTAACAACACCAACCACATCTTTTCCTCCATATAAAACAGTATCAACTTCATAACATTATGAACTTATATAGCTAGATAGATTTTAAGTTATATAGCTAAGCTTACTGATTTTTTGGAAAGTAAGTTTCTTTAAACCAAAGCAAAAGAAAAAGGTCCAGGTGGTTCAGGACAGGAGAGATCTGCTGCACATTATTCTGATAAAGTCACCCACAGAGTAAAAAGAAACCCTAGAAATCGTCCAAAAATCTCTACCAAAAATTCCCCCTACCATCACAAAATTAATGTATCCTTGTTAAAATTCATATTGTTAGATTAGGTCCAAAAACTCAAGTCTTTCAAAAACTTTTTTGGTCCTGATTCTAACACACCTCAATGTCCACAAATTTGAAAAGCATGTCTCCAACTCTTGACTGAATTATTGACTAAAATATTAACTAATAGGATGTTTGTGGCACAACACTAGAGACCTCAAATCAGACACCAACACATTAGCTAATCAACATCTTTTTGGGAGCCACATAACCAAATCTCCACTTTGTCCATAAGGGTATTAAGAGACTATCAATAGCTGTGCTGAGGTCCAGATGTTTCTACCAGTCTAATTTTCCTAATAGAAAATGAAATAGGTTAAGACCAAAATGTTTTAATTGTAAGAAACGCATGGTGATGTCCAGTGGTTATTTTTCTACTGTCCCTTCCTACCTAACTGCTCATCAACCATTCTTTTATAATTTAATAATAATCTTACCTGTTCAAGATTACACTCAGTCATCTATATAATCTATTTTATTTTCCCTCTGGAACATCAAAATAACTTCGGTTCATCTCCAAGCTTCCACAATTTCTCAACAATTACCAACACTGGTATCAAAATTTTATGTACAAGTCCACCCAGAACTCCAGAAAATGTTTCATCTGGGCCAGAAGATAAAATAAGAAACAGAAGATCTCTTAATATCTTCTTATTTTAATTATATTTTACTTTCTTTTATTGATACTTACTCATCTTTTCAGCCCCCCAAATCATCCTATCTCACAAATCAAAAGAGAAGTTGAACAAGTCTACTCTTTTATCCACTGATTAGGATTATGATATTATCTAGAAGCAATGAGATTTCTTTTCTAACTCTCTTTACCCAAAGATAATCATTAAAAGACTTTTATGCTATACATGGGGGGAAGCAGGAAAAGGAGGGATTCAGTTCTTAAGTTTTGGTCTTCCAGAACTATTTTTAACAGATCAGTAACTTACCTCTTACACACATTCTTGGTTACTTACACTTCTTTCAGCTTTGTATATGTCCTTGTAAAATCCACACCTGGCAGGGAGTATGCAGTCAATACATACAAATTAATTTATTTTTAGTTCCTAATCTTTTTCTGGTGGCAAAGCCCCTGGAAGTCAATGTGCTCTATTGAGAACACAGTAGAATATTTGCATATTACATAATATAATTAAACATATAAGAGCTAAATGAGATACTAGTTACTAGTAGACATCAACAAATTAAGAAAAATACATAAATGTAAAATAAATTGTTCCAAACTTGGTTTGGCAAAGAAACTTTCTTGTATGAATGACGTAATTCATACAAGAAAGGTTCCTTTCTTTTTTTTCTTCTAGGGGAAAAAAACATACTTGATAGAATACTTAAGCAATTTTCTGACATACTCTAATAGGTAGAAGACTTGTTCTAGCAAACCAATCACCCAAACATTTTTGTGTTTTTCTCTACTGGAATTATGTTCTCTTTTCCATAAAATTTTGTTACAAAGAGTGCATCCCTGAATTGGCCTATTAAAAGCCTTCTGCCTTGAAATAAGATTATAATAAAGTTTTACCATGTGTTAATAACTAAAGTATTTGTAAAGTTTTCTTTGACATGAGGAATTTTAATTGAGATTGGGAAAATTCTATCCATTAATTTAACTTTTTTCCAAGGAATATGGTAAGGATCATGGCTCATTATTTTACTGCAAGAGCACACTTGTCCAGCTTACATATCCCAATGTGTTCTGAGAACCATTCCTCCATTTACTTTCCTTCAGAGGATCTTTTGCAATTGTATAAGGTAGTCTGAATTGTATTTCTAAAAGCTTTCTAACTTCTCAGTAAAGACTCTCGCGGGCCAATCTTCTCTCTCAACTTTGCATTTTTAAAGGCTGAAAACTGTAATTTCATAGAGCAATGCTCCTCAAACTTTTATGATCAACCATAAGAAATACATCACAACCCAGTACACATACATACATGTAACCAAAACAAATATTCATGAGGCAATACTTAGCTTACTACATGAAATGCCCTCCATTTCCTATTCTTTTCTATTTAATTTTTAAAATGCTGGTTGAGACACACTAAATGGACTTCACATTTCACCAACGGGTTACAAGTTACAATCTGAAAAACATAGGCTCATACGACACAGAAAAATGAGGATAAAGAGAACATGAATCTGGATAGTATGGATAAAGGAGGACACAAATTCATCACACTTTACTTCAGCACTGGAGGCTTCTTAAAATGTGTCTCATATACCAAGAATATCGGTTATACCTATACTTATCTAAAAATTGTACTTCTTGTCACTATCACCTTACCTTGCTTTTAATTCTGATACAGAATTTTTCACCAACTGACATATATAAAAATACACACACACTTATTTTTTTGTCTGTCTTCTCCACTGGAATGCAAACTTCAAGAGGGGTAGGGACTTTGCCTGTACTGCTTTCGCTCCCAGCACACAATACTGTACCTGTCACATAGTCTTGGTTCTGAGGGATACTCTGCTGACTGGATGACTGAAACAGGAGTAATGGGATGTTTTTGTTCTAGCTAAAGCATCAAAGGCCTGTTTTGCCAACAATAGCAATCATCCATCTGTGTCCTATAAAATGGGTGTGTTTTGGGAGGAGGGACAAGAGTTAGAGTCGAGAGAAAAAATTTCTTTGGGAAGATGATTGGGATGCTATGCCATTTTTCCTGCTCTCTCAACATTTCACATAGAAGATTATCTTATCCATCACATGCCAAGTGGAAGGTGCTTTACTGGGAACACTTCATGAGCTTCACATATGCTCCCAGAGTATGGAGTGCTAAACATGCCTTAGAAAAATGAAAAGGAAGAGCTACCTCTGAGGGCACAGAAAAGTACAAGAGGAAGGCAAGGATGGGTAAGAAAGAGAATAGGTGCAAGCCTAAGGTATGAGAGAGAAAATTTAAAAGGGAGACAGCTGTGCTAAGGATAAGCTGTTGATACCCATTGGAGAGCAGGCAAGGAGGTATGAGCCAAATGGGCCTGCAGGAGGAAGTGTATGGTAGGCTTTCAACAGATTCTGTCCAAGAGGACTGAGCAGCGAAGTAACGCAGATGAGAATGGCTGGTCTGAAGCCCAGGGCTAGAGAAGGAAAGCCATAAACAGTCAACCAAAGAAGATATCAGCTACATCACAGCTTCCTTGCAGGGGAAATCTCAGAAAACAAAAATAGAAAAATTCTTCATAACACCCCATGAAAGGAAGCATCAGCAATTGTATTTGGGCCACCCAGAGGGCCTTACCCAGAATGCAACTGGTCCTACTTCCTAAGACCATGCTCTTTTTTCCCATGCTACTCCACTCTGAGGACTAAACTTAGAGGGATCAGAAAATTCAGCTAGTGAGTTAGGGAAAATAAGAATAACAAAGAGGAAAAGAGACAGGACACTAACTACAAATCCCGATAAACTAACCTGCAAATCCCGATAGTGAAATAGCATCTTCCGGAGTGAAAGAGGCCTGACATTTAATTGAACTTATCTCAAGTTTGGATCTCTGATTATTGCACTAGAGAAGATATTTCAACTGCTGAAATGAGACTATGCTAATAACTAAGAGGGACTGAAAAGGCTATGAGACCTGTCCATTATTTCAGCCAGGAATGAACATGAGTTCATTCAAACATGAGTTGAATAAAGAGAGGAGGTAGTAAAGAAAAAGTTGTTCTCTTCTTGTACCTTACTGAGTCTATCTCATTCAATCTGACATTTATAGGTGATAAATATTTGTTGAATAAATGAATGCATAATAACTACAAGAAAATATATAAAAACATTCATAGGATTCTCTGAGTAGTGACAGTACCAATAATTTTTATTTTCCTCTTGGTATTTTTCTGGACTTCTCAAGATCTCCCTCTTAAGCATCCTTTAAAAAAAAAAGAATATTAAATTGCCAGAGAATGAAGGCTATATTATATACACGTTTCCACAGGCATAGATATCCTGAGGAAAGAACTAAAAGAAACAAGTAATTCTTAACTCAAAAGTGTAAATTTAGATGATTAAAAAGATCATTATCTATTTTTTTTTTATGGTCTGTTTTTGGTGTCTGAAAATAGCAAATTTTACATTTAAAGAAAATTTAAAATACAAAACCAATGTGAGAAATTAGCTACCTGGATTCACCTTTTACTGAAAACAACTAAAATACTAGACCTATCTTCTTAAAGAGATCTGTGAGTTGGCAAGCAAGAAATTTTTTTGCTAAAAAAAAAAAATGAAGTATATGTGGGAACCTTGATTTCTGAAGCTGACCTTCAGCTGAGGGCATCTGCTGAACCAAGTGCGTTTTATTTTCAAGTTTCATGGCCTTACAGAGCTTCACAGAACCAGAAGAATAAAATACAAAACCCAGGATCCATCTAAGATATAGATGTTAACAAAAGATCCCCCAGCTACTCTCACATATGTAAAGCTAGGACTCCAGAGTTACGTTAAACCCTCAGTATAAGAATAAAACAGAAATACAACTCACTATACTCTACCCCCAGGAGATCACAATGAAAATGGACTATCTCAAACTCAGTCACAGGCTGATGTAGGGGGGAACTACTGATGAGAATACGGAACCATAAGCCATCTGTCTGGTCTGCAGCCTAAATTCACACTACCTGGGTGGTCAGAAAAAAACTCAGGCTGAGAATTTAATTTAAGTGATCCCAAACTGGTAGTATCTAAGGGAGTGTAGCAGAAGCAAATGCAAATCCTCTTTGAAGCAACTTACCATCAGTCCAGGCCTAAATGAATTCCCACAAAGTTCCACCAAAATAAAAAGCTTACCATAAAAACTGAACAAAAAAGGAAAGAAAGCATCACAAAGCAGAACCAGCAATTACAGCATATAGCAGAAATAAACTTGCAAGGATTCTAGAATTATCACACAGATTGTAAAATGCAAGATTTAACATGGTTTTAAAAAAGACAGGCTTGAAAATATAGCCAGGAAAAAAGTGTTAGAATCATCAAGCAGATTTGAAAAACACAGAACTTCTAGATGAAAAATAAAACTGAAATTAAAAATTGAATGGGCCAGGCGTGGTGGCTCACGCCTGTAATCCCAGCACTTTGGGAGGCCATGGCAGGCGGATCATGAGGTCAGGAGTTCAAGACCAGCCCGACCAACATAGTGGAAACCCTGTCTCTACTAAAAATACAAAAATTAACTGGGCATGGTGGCAGGCGCCTGTAATCCCAGCTACTCAGAAGGCTGAGACAGGAGAATCACTTGAACCCAGGAGGTAGAGGCTGCAGTGAGCTGAGATTGTGCTGCTGCACTCCAGCCTGGGCAACAGAGAGACAGTCTGTCTTAAAAAAAATAAATAAATAAAAATAAATGAATAGATGTCAATTCTCCAAAAATTAAATTACAGACTTAATGAGTTAAAACTATAAAACTTCTAGTACAAAACAGAAGAAAATCACAGTAACCTTGATTTTGCCAAAATTTCTTAAATAGAAAACAAAAAGCAAAAACTATACCAAAAAATTGATAAATTGGACTTTCTCAAAACTAAAATTTTTGCTATTCAAAAGATCCTGTTTAAAAAAAAGTGAAAAGCCACAGACTGGGAAAAAATGTTTACGAAACATATACCTGACAAAGGGCTTAATTCAGAATAAATGAAAATACTCTTATTCAATAATCACAAGGAAAACAACCCAGTTTTTTAAATGCAAAGATTTGAACAGATACCTCACCAAAGAAGATACATGGATGGCAAATAAGCAAATGAAGATGCTCATGATCATTAATCACTAGGAAAATGCAGATTAAAACCACAATGAGATATCACTACATATCCACTAGGGCAGCTAAATTTAAAAGGCTGACCATACCAAGCACTGACCATAACTTCATAATTCCATTGAGGATATGGAGAAACTAGTGTTATGGAATCCTTAGGGTGTCACTTTTCCAGCCAGACACCTCTGTGGCCAGTGGTGCCTTTGTTCGAGTTTTGCTCAGGCCCCCTGGGCTTGTTCCACTCACTCAAGCTGGCAGGCTGTGCTTGGCTGGTGCTATACTGGCCCAGATCTCACCCTGCCAAGGGTGAGCCAGGTGTAGTGCGGTGAGCGGTGTGTGAGTGAGCACAGGGTCCGCCCACTGTGCACAGCTAGGCGTGCCAGCTGTGGCAGGGCAGGTGGTGCCATGCAAGGCTGTGGCTGGACCAGATATATCACATGCAACTACCACTGCAGACACCCACATCTGGACGAGGGGAACGCAGTGGTGCCTGGAAGGTGGGAGATGCCAGGAACCACAGAGTCCCAAAGAGGGTGTCATAGCCCTGGCTTAGGGAGCACCTAGGTCTGGGCTCCCCAAAGGGCTGCAGCTCTTTTCTGCTTCTCAAGGTCTGCAGCATGGCAGGCAGGAGGGCATGTTTCAGCCCTGTTTGTGTTACAGCTCATTCAGATCCACCATTTCGTGGAACCAGAGTTCTTGTCCCACGTCCAAGAAAAATAAGGTATGTGGACAACTGGAGGGTAAGCAAGGCAGAGAGGAACTTCATTGAGTGACAGAACAGCTCTCAGAAGACCCGAAGTGGGCAGCTCCTTTTCGCAGGCAGGTTGTCCCAATGAGTGTCTAGCTCTCAGCAGAGAGGAGACCCACAATGGGTAGCCCCTTTCTGCAGGCAGGTTATCCCAATGAGTGTCCAGCTCTCAGTGGAGAGGAGACAGGCAGTGGGTAGCCCCATTCTGCAGACAGGTCTCCTGACAAGTGTCCAGCTCTCAGCAGAAAGCAGACCCAAAGTGGGTAGCTCCTTCCCATAGCTGGTAGTCCCAACATCTGTGTCAGTCTGGCTGAGTCCAGGGTTTTTATGGGCTCAGAAGGGAGGAAATGCATGCTGATTGGTCCATGGGCGGCCATGGGCAGGTCTGGAAAAAGTACCATAAGTTCTCACTCCCGGCCACAGACTCCACCCAGAACTGGCAACCTGGCCTCCAGACTTCACGTAGGCCCTGGCTTGGAGGTGGGGGTTTCACTGAGACCTGCCCCTTGCTGCCCAGGAATGTCTGCCTCCCACCATCAACATGCATCCATGGTGCGTGGGCTGTTTGTGCCAGGGGACACCGGTAGGCCTGTGCCAAGCTGCCCTTAGCCATCACCCCACCCCAGCCTCAGTCCTGTGTTTGTTGGTGCCCAAAATCCTGAACAGGCTGAGGCAGCAGGGGCTGGTGTCAGCACTGCCCCAAGTGCATGCACACCTGTCCAGGTCACAACAGTGCCTAGGCTCGGCCACAACTTTGCTCTGTTCTGGAGCGGGTGCTGGGAGCAGGAAGAGGACAGGGAGCTGGAGCAGGCACTTCCGAGCCTGCAGGGGAAGGGGCATCGCAGGCCCCTGAGAGCGCAGGGATGCCCAGGTCCAGAGCTGCAGCTGGGCAGCTGCAACTGTGCCCAGGAGCATGGGGCTCCTGCCCCACTAACCTGGTAGGAGGTGGGGCTCCTGTCACCTGTGGAGCATGCAACCCCAGCCACAACTCCCCTTCTGCAGCCGGTGTCTTCCCAGCAGCTGCTCCAGATGGGCTGCCACTGCCACCACTAGAATTCTGATACATTGCTGGTGGGAAAGTAAGATGGTACAACCATCTTGGGAAAAAGCTCGACAGTTTCTTAAGTTAAACATATACCATATACCATATACCATATACCACGCAACACAGACTTTCCACACCTAGTTATTTACCTAAGAGAAATGACAGCATATATCCATACAGACTTGTAAACAAATGCTCATGCTGCTTTATTGGTAGTAGCAAAAAACTAGCAACAACTCGAATATCCATCAAACAGGTGATTGAATAAACTAATCGTGATACAGCCAAACAATGAATACTGTTCAGTAATAAAAAGAACCACTGGTTTCTGCAACAAGGATGAAATCTCAAAATAATCATGCTCTATGAAAGAAGCCAATAAAAGATTATACACTGTATGATTTCATTATGTATAAATCTAAAAAACACAAACTAATGTACAACTACAAAAGCAAAATGAGTGCCTATCATATGTCAAAAGATTGAAAATTGCAAACCATTCTAGCATATACTTTAAACAAATGACCTATAAAACTGTAGAATTTTTCATGAACATTTTCAACTTTCATTTTTTCATGAACATTTCAACTTCAACTATCACAACTCAGTATGTGATAACTGAGACTTAGCATAGTTACATTCTGCAACTTAACTCCAGTTTAACTTTTTGCTCCTTTGGTAATTAGAATTTGCAGCTTTGGATGACTTGCCCCATAATATGTGTAAGTATCATGATTTGTAAGGTATTTTAAGGGTAGGGAGAGAAATGAATGAGAGAAAAGATAGATGAATGGGTCAGGTTTCATGGGGTTTATGAATCAGGATGGCGTTGGTTAACCTATGGCAGCATGTCAAGGCAAAGAGTGTTGGAAGGAACAGATAAGAGGAAATGTGCTGGTAGACATGGCTGGAAAAGGTTTTTCAGGATGAGTGGCTGACAAGATTATAGAAATACCTATCAGATTATCTGTTTGGAAGGTATTAAAAATGGCTGCCAGAGAAACCCTGGAGATTTCAATTTCAATGTAACTTCACAGTGTAAGATGAGAAAACATGGTTTTCTCAAATAGGCACTTTGAATTGGCAAAATGATAATAAAATGAAATTAAACAGCTGATTTTTCTAAAGCACTTGCTATAAATTCCAATTAGATATTTGCATCATTTAAAAACTTCAAAAGCACATAATATTAGCAAACAAATGCAAAAAGTACGTTAAAAGACTAATACACTGTAAGTAGAGTTAAATCAGAACTGCAAAAATGGTTCAACTGTAGAAAATAGCTACTATAATTAACCACACGGGTAGATTTTGAAACCGCACATAATTATAGCAGAAAGGAGAAAATAGACTATAGGAGAAAGACTACCATCCAAAGCAAGTCTTAAATTGCAACAAAATGGGGCTCTTCTGAAAGAAAATGCCTAATAGAGACTATATTCATAAAAGTACAAAGAAGGCACCGAAGATCCTGGCTAACACAGTGAAAACCCGTCTCTACTAAAAAATTAGCCAGGTGTGGTGGCGGGCACCTGTAGTCCCAGCTACTAGGGAGGTTGAGGCAGGAGAATGGCGTGAACCCAGGAGGTGGAGCTTGCAGCAAGCTGAGATCGTGCCACTGCACTCCCGCCTGGGTGACAAAGCGAGACTCCGTCTCAAAAAAAAAAAAAAAAAATTTTTTTTATATTAATGGGGTCTCCCTAAACTCAAAGATTAGCCCACACGTAACATATTTACTACAAATAGCCTTAAAAATAGGAGATACATAACACATTCCATTTTAAATCTTCACAGTGGTCAATGGTGCTAACAGGTAAGTAACATTTCCACAGATGAAGATGCTAAAGCTAAAAGAGGATTAAAAATAGATGGCTAATCAGAGGCAGTAGGTGGCAGGCCTGAACCTAGGTCGTCTCTATAGCCCACATACTTCACTTCATACCACAGCACCTATGGTGAGGCTCAACTAAAATGGCATCTAATTCATATCCATTAATAAGACTGAACATCTCATGATACCATGACACACAGATTTATTATTTACACAAGTACAATAGACATTATTACTATCCAAAGTGATAGATTTTACTATCATCCCTATTGCATCAAGGTGAAAATGAACTTCATGTAGGTTTATTAATTCGCATAAGAAAATACTGTCTCTAATTTCACAGCACTTTTAAAGACATATAATTTATATTTATAATAAAAGTACGCATATAAACAAATACAAACACACTCATAAAAAACACAGTTTATTAAAGCCTTACTGTTTTGTTGTAATTTATGTTATCTCACTTTTAATACTGTTAAAAAATCTGTAAGGTAGATATTCTTTTCCCCATTTTAAAAATGAAGGAAAGTGAAGCTAAGAAAGGCTAAGTAACTCTTCAAAACCTACATAACTAGTAAATGATTAAAACAAAAGATGAGGCTGGGCACAGTGGCTCACGCCTGTAATCCCAGCACTTTGGGAGGCTGAGGCAGGCGGATCACGAGGTTAGGAGATCAAGATCATCCCGGCTAACACAGTGAAACTCCATCTCTACTAAAAATACAAAAAATTAGCCGGGCACGGTGGCGGGTGCCTGCAGTTCCAGCTACTCGGGAGGCTGAGGCAGGAGAGTGGCATGAACCCGGGACGCAGAGCTTGCAGTGAGCCGAGATTGTGCCACTGCACTCCAGCCTGGGTGACAGAGCGAGACTCTGTCTCAATTTAAAAAAAAAAAAAAAAAAAAAAAAAGATGAACCCAGATTTGTGAGACCCCACAGTTCATCCTTTCCTTTCTAATAGTACATACTGCCTGAAGTTCAATAAAGGGATATTCTATAAGCAAATGCAGAAAAAACTGAAGACATCTTCACTACTTAATATTTTTTATGATTTGAAAGTTGTACTTGTAACCACTACAAATGTATGCAAGATATTTACATGAAATTAATGTGAACAAGTTAAAAAAAAAATCAGAGAAGGTACCTGAAATAAACTGAACCAGCTACATCAGCGCTTGTATTAGTTTCTCAAAAGGACTGGGTGCACATTTGCAGTTCTCAGAATAGGGAAGATCCATAGTATTTCCCAGACCAACTTAAATTACAACAACAGAAAGAGGGAAAAATTCTGCAGTGGATGTTTCAATCTGTTTCCTTCTTGAATCATGATCCCATGGCACCTATCAGTTTGTTCCCCACCGTCTCTTACTCCCCTTATTACCCTGAGTTTGTTTTTCTGACTGACTCTGACTACACTCTTCGCACTCTTGACTATACTAACTGCCTGGCCCTTACCTTTTGGCCTACCTACACAAATCCTAGAATTCTTCCTGTGTTAGGTTTTACTTTCTGTTACTTTGTTGATCCTGTCAGTCACCTACTCATCAGTCGACTATTCTTTTAGTTATTAGTTTTCTCACTAGCAGTGGGAGACAGCTCTTGATCACTTTCTGTTAAATATCAGTCATTATAACTACCCTCTCTCCTAGAATTAAATCCTTTAGGACTTAATATTCTACTATAGTTTGGAAAAGGTAGACATGACTATTGAGATCCAAAGAGGAAGTAGGGAAACAATGGTGAAAGAAAGCAGAACTACTACAGATGCACGGGCAAGACTAGAGAAATTGGGTCTTTCTAATCCAAAGCTATTCACAAGTTATCTTTATGCCTATATGAAATAAAAGTTTGTGACCAAGGGATAAATGAGGAAAGAATACTGGAAATACGTTTAAATTCATAATACTTACCTTGGCTCTCAGTTCTGAAGGGTAATGATTCATAGGCTTCAAAGCTTTGGGAGAAGAAGGCTAAGTTATTCACAGTCTACTAGCTGCTAGCCTGGTACATCATTCTACTTATTCAATAGTTAACTAGAACCCTCACACAATGTATAGCCTAGAAAATCCGATGAAACTGAGCCCTAACGTGCTGCTTCTGTAAGAGGTTTCTGGACTCTGTCCTGCTCTAATCACTCCTGTCTCAAATTTCTCCAAGAGTCAGACACTTTACATTATCCTGCAAAGTTCTCATGAACACCAAGAGGTGGTCTGGAGGGCAAAGAAGATGTACGTCTTAAAAAGAGAAAGGAGGATTCATCACAAAAGGAACTTTAAAGTTCCCATGCTTCTCCAAGAAAAGAGACATAAGTAACAGCCTTACCAGTAAACAACATCCAGTGGTGCAAAATAATTCTTCATTATCAGGTCAGCAAAGTAAGCTTCTGTTTCCCGGCAGGCAGTTCCATTTCCAATCACTACTGTGCTGCAGCTTCAAGGCAGAAACAGAATGACAAACTGAATTTCAAGGTATGCTTTTAAATCAACTGGAGAAAATGTACAGAATGCACAAATACTATTATATGATTCTCTTATTCTCTCATATATACAAGCAACCTGTCCACTGTTGCATAAGGAAAACACAGACTTATATAGAATAAAAGACACTGCCCTGCATTTGGTATAGGAGGCAGCAGAGAAGTATTTTACTGTCACACTCTCTCAAAAAAGTCAGCTTTCTTCCC
The DNA here is from genome assembly GCF_028885625.2 of Pongo pygmaeus. NCBI lineage: Eukaryota > Metazoa > Chordata > Mammalia > Primates > Hominidae > Pongo > Pongo pygmaeus. The sequence goes on along the minus strand of NC_072385.2, from coordinate 88,179,110 downwards.
ATCGAGAAGGAACCAAAATCAGACATGAGTAAGTCAACTCTGGAGCATTCTAAGCCACAATAAAGATATTATGATTACATTATATCACATATTGTCAATTTCTGAAACTTCTAACTATAACCACATCTATTCCTCAGATGGAAAGAAGGGAGGGAGAGAGGGAGAAAATTGGAACAGAAGAATGAACTGCTCACATCTGCCCATATTATCTCCTTTATTTGTGAAGGTGGCAAAGGAAGGCAGCAGCATTTCTCAAGTCTCCACATGCAGAGTTCTCCAGCAATTTGCCCCAGAACTGTTTCATATGGTTTCTTCTCTCCTACAAAGGCACCTCCCTTAATCCCTCCCTCCAAATTAGGGGCTTCAAAGGTATCTCTGGTTGGTTGAGCCACTGAAATATTCAAAAGATTACTTATTTTCATACTTGAAATTCAGCAAAAGCATCTTTATTTTCTCCGCCTCTCGGAAGCCTTGTCCACAATGCAAGTAAACCACATCAGTATGAAGTATCTGACCTTTAAAAAATGAAAAGAATAAGCCATTTTGCAAGAAATTACAAAGTGAAATACATGAATGATTTTATTAAGCAAATTGTAACAGAAAAGGAGACTGGCTTGTTTTTTAAAATGAAGTCTGAACTATCCATATTCACTAAATCAGATTCTTCCTAAACTCTCTGAAGTATTGCTCCTTTCAATTTCACAGGATTCTGTTTCCTACACAAAACTACTATTAATTGGAGAATATGCTAGGATATCTAAAAGAAAAATGGTTTTCACTAACATCTAACATTAATAGTAGTAAAAGCAAACATTAACTGAACTGTTAGTATATGTCAGACACTGTTGTGAGACTACCCTATTTCTTTTTTTCTGGTTGTAGATACATGACTTTATTTACCTTGTGCATATTTAACACTTATGAGCTTTTCTATATTGCATTATACAGAAAAATATTTTATTTTTTATTGAAAATATTTTTTAACAATTAAATTTAAAATAATTAAAATTATTTTGATTAAAAGTATTTTTTAAAATTTGAAGATAACTACCTAAAGAATAAAACTGAGCTAAGAGACTAACTTAGAAGTTAGGAAAAGAACAGCAAAATAACCCAAAGAAACCAGAAGGTAGAAAATGTTGAAGTTAAAAGCAAAAATTAACAGAAAAAAATACAACAGAAAAGATCAAGAAAGTTTAGTTACAAATCACTTAAGAGAAAAACATACTTTTAGCAATACCAATCAAGTAAAAGAAAGGACAGAAGATACAAATACAGTAATTATATTAGGAATAAAAAGAAGATATAACTAGAGATTGAGCACAGGTTTAAAATATCTACCATTATAAACAACTTTATATTAAATTATGAAAACAGATAATTAGAAATATCTTACCAAAACAGCTTAAGAATATAGATGTGTTTGTGACATTTTTAAAACAATTATCCTATAAGCAATACAATAACTGAAAACTGATCTAACAACATACCCAAAAGAATCATAATCAAGTTCCATTAATCTAAGGAAAGTGTGACTTGACATTTTAAAAAAATCTAGTAATATAATTCATCACAGCAACATAGTAAAGGACAAAAGCCATATGATATTTTAACAGATGCAAAAAAAAAAAAAAACACTGATAAAATATATTTCCCACTGGCTGTAAAATGAACAGCATAAAAAGACAACTAGGATAACAAAAACAAAAAGTCATGACTATATCTAGAACACAGATAAAATATCCCCACAAACCCTCCCCCCCCGCAAAAAGCAGGTGGGAACAATGTACTGACAAGACAGCTATGCATCAGCATCTGCATGGAAGGAAGCAGAAAGAAACAATGGAATATATGATGGAACTGAGAACAGGAGAATCCCAAAAATGTCAAAGGCTACTTCCCTGGAAATCACAACAGGCAGTTTGAGAACAGGAGCTGAAACTGAGAGAGATTCAGCACAAAGGGGGCCCAGTACTTCTGAAAGGATTGGAAAACACTGATCCCTATGAACTCTTGAAACTAACTAGTAGAAGATACCTTTAAAGACAAAAATTCCACACTGAGGAGAAACAATTGGTAATCACATCCAAACTGAGCAAAGTAAAGACAGTAAGAGCAAAGGAAAAAGAAAGCCCAGATAAAATAAAGGAAAGCAACAGAGAAGCAGATTCCAGAAACTATAAACTATCTCTCAATCCACACAGTTTTTTTTTTAATGATTTGGAAAAAACAGAAGAGAAAGTTCTAGAGATATACAGTGAGAACAACTTGCCTGACCCAGCTTCTACTAAAAGTTCAGTCAAATTAAACTAAACAAAAGAAATGCATGATAGTCAAATTCTATATAGAATGATTTTTTTTTAAACAAAAAAATTTTTTAAAGACTAATATAATGTCCTTACAGAAAGATGTGCCTAATGTATGAGAACAAGCTTCTTAAAAAGAAACATTACAGAAAATAAGAGTAATGTTAAGTCTGGCTCATGCCGGTAATCTCAGCACTTTGGAAGGCCAAGGCAGGCACACAGCTTGAGCTCAGGATTTCAAGACCAGCCTGGGCAACATGACGAAACTCTGTCTCTACTAAAAATACAAAAAAAAAAAAAAAAAAAGCCAGGCATGGTGGTGCGTGCCTATGGTCCCAGCTACTCGGGAGGCTGAGGTGGGAGGATAGCTTGAGCACAGGAAGCAGAGGTTGCAGTGAGCTGAGATCGCACCACTGTGCTCCAGCCTGGGTAACAGAGCAAGACCCTGACTCAGTAAAAATTAAATAAATAAAAGAATAACATAAGTCAAAATTAGAAAATCTCAGGAATTAGATGAGATAAACTGGGAATGAATTAGAGATGAAAGAAAAAATTATTTCAGAAATGAAAATCTAAACTAAAAAAATAAAAATAGTAAATGCTAATAGAAAATAAAACAAGAAGTTAAAAGATCAAAAACATTAGAAATAAAGTTCATAGGGAGCTGTAACCCTATTTTTCAAAGTATCAAATAGAAATTCTAAAACTGAAAAACCAATCACTTGAACTCCGTAGATGGTTTTAGTAACAAATTAGACACATAGCAGGATAGAGGATTAATTAACTTAGATGATCAACAGAAAATAAGCAAAAAAGGAGAGAAGAAACTGAAAGGTATAATATGTATGTAATTGGAGTTCCAGAAAGAGATGCTAGAAGCTCCACAAACCCTAAGTGGAATTCATGCAAAAAAGAAAAGACAAGAAAACCCACACATACACACCCACTGAAGCACATCATAAGAAAACTGAAAAACACAAAGAGAAAATCTTAGCAGCCAGAGGAAAAGGACATATTACCTTCAAAGGAACAATAACAAATAACAACAGTTTGGCTGACTTCTCAACAAAAATTGTAGTAGCCAAAAAAAAAAAAAAGAATGACATCTTTAAAGTACTGAAAGTAACTGCCAATCTTGAATTCTACACCAAACAAAGAATATTCTTCAAAAATGAAGGCAAAACAGAGATGTTTTCAGACAAACTAAAACTAAGACAATGTGTCTCATTAAAAGTAACAGCATAGAATTCTTCAGGCAGAAAGAAAATGATCTCAAATGGAAGCACGGAAATGCAAAAGAAATGAAGAATATCAGTGTAAATGTAAGTAAATAGGAAAAAAATATTGGCTGAGCAAAACAATAAAAATGTCTTTTGGTATTTAAAATATAAGCAGAATTAAAGTGCAACATATATAAATGCATCACAATAATACAATCTGATAGGGAATTAATAGAGTTCAAGTCTGAGCCTAATTAATCCTCAATATCTCTACTGAGACACAGGAAGCATATAAATGATAGTTGTATATTGAGGAGTTTGATAACAAATGAGAGAAGAATGAAGTTTGATTATCTAGTTCCCAACACCCCGTATGTGAGAAAACCACTTTTTAAGCCTTAAAAATTAACATTATTTCCAAATCCTCATGAAATGTATGAAGTGAAACTTATAACCAACCAAACAACTTTTACATGGAAAATTGCAAGACAACTTACTAGTAGGAGAAATTATAGCTAATTTGCAACCATGTTTATAACCAGGATCCACTCCCATTAAGGTGCGCCCTGGAACAGGGCTTGTTAAAAGGAGCTGACGAAGGTTCCGTCCAAACATCATTACTGATTCCTTCTCTGCATCTGATGTTAGTTTGGCTCTTTAGAAATAGAAGAAAAGAAAAAGTTTTTCATTCACCCAAATTTTCTTTCCAGAAAAGGAGCAGAATTCATTTTGTACAATTATTTCTCAACGGATAATTTATTATAACAATATAACTTAAGAGAAAAATATACAAAAATTATATTGAGTCTATTTTCACTAATCACAGTAATATGATACCACAAGCAATTCTGAAGCAAGTCTTATAAGTTTATCATACCTACATTACCTCTCTATCTGCTCTCTACTGTATATAAAACCCATATTTATAAATATGTATATATGTGAGAAAGACAGAGAGTGTACAAACATTTGAATGTCACATGGGATGCAAACAAAAGTAGGCATAGTGGGCAGGGAGAAAATACCCCGGACAATGGAAACAGCATATGTAAAGGCTCATGGCTCATTATAAACAGCAAGTAATTTCGTATGCTAAAGTAAAAAGAAACAGCGAGACAGAAGTAGAGGCAAGAAAAAAACAGATCACAAAGGGTCATGCATGTTCTTCTCAAGAGCTTGGATTCTATCCTGGAGACAAACAAGATCAGCTGAAAGAAGTATACAAGCATGAAATTGTGAGATGAGAATTTTGAAAGGGCAATTTGTAATATGCACTGGAAAAGACAAGACAGAAGACCAAGATCATCTACGACGTTAGTTCAGTAATCCAGACAAAAAATGATGATGTCCTGAATTAAGACAGTCACCACGGAGATAAAGGGGAGGAAAAATTCAAGTTATAATAAAAGATGGCAAAATGGATAGCACTTTGTAACTGACAATGTAGAACTGATGACAGAGATAGATGTGAAAAATGACACATGGATGAATGATCACGACAGTCACGGGAATAAGATATGCAAAAGTAGGCTATGCATAGTATACAGTCAACCAAATTAAGTGACTGCAAAATAAAATAGTCTAAAAAACAAACCAAGTGGGAGTGTCCTCCTCTTTAATTGCTATTCAGGTAAGTATTCCTATCAGGAGGCGTATCTGTAGATAATATCTGCAAACTACCTTATAAACTGAAATAAGTTATATTATTTTAACCATGGGCATTTTAGAAAAAGAAAGAGAAAGTACTCTTGCTTATCTACTGCTAATGGAATTCAGAAAAGGTTTATACATTAAATGATCCCACATCAAACTGTTTACATTAAACCTTAATGAAATTATTCCACATGCAGTGAAGCTACTCAAATCAAAAATATATGCAAAAAATGTCAAAAGTGCCACTAGACATAAGCAACATGAGAAAACAATAAAAAGAAAAACATACAAAAAGAAATAGAAATTTTAAATAACATAATTTTTTCCTTCAGGAAGAACCAAATTCTTAATTTTTAAAGTGTATGCCCTAGCTCTCAAAAGCAAGCGATGTTAGACAGCTTGAAATGAAATACAATTCTAAAAGGAACAATATTTTTAGGCTACATCTAGGCTAAAATGGATATAATAAGAGATTAAATGACTTTGGTAAAAAGAAATTGGACAACAGGACTATGTGTCTTTTTTAATAGTACCTGCTCACTCCCTGCTCTGAACCCATCTTAATTCAATGGTCAAGTCCAGCAAAAGAGAAACAAGCCCTACATAGGCTGCTAAAAATTCTAGAGAGGTTGAAGAGATGGCTACAAAACTACAGTTTTCAAGTAGCCCTTGCTGAAACCTACAAATAAATGAGAATGAAGATAATCTATAATACTTTGGAAGGAATGTATTAGGGAATGTCTAGTTTCTAAAGATTGGGTGCAAAAACAAGGGCTACAGAGAAGCAAGAGAGAGGAGTTTTGCCTCCCTACATTTCTTTTCTTTCCATCTTCTGTCCTGAAAACAATTCTGCACCTCACCTCTTTTCAGTTTTCATCTATATTACTTAGTCCATTAGTCCGTTCACATTGCCATTTTAATAATCTCCTAATATTTATCATTGCTGATAATTTTTCATCCAAGTAACTCCCATTTGGAGTTAAAAACAGAGTAATTGATTCATCATGTACCCTACTGATTTCCTTATGCTGTCTTTGGCTCTCTTACCTCTAAAAACTGCCTCCAACTGCAAGACTAGTATTGCAGGATTTCAAGGGGTGCACATTAAGTAGTCAAGATTTGAAAAACATATCGTAATTAAGAACTATTTTTATGATCTATGCATGTGAATGCATCTACAGATTGAAATCAAGCCTTAACTTTAACACTTTGTGATGCTGACTAAATTGTTTCGATTGTTAATCAATCAACAAACATTTGCTACACACTGTAATGGTATTAGTACCATATAACAATAATCAGTACACAAAATTAAACGAGACAAGATATATACCTGAATTCTCTACAGAGAAGAGGATAAATAAGGCGTTTAAAGGAATCATTCAGTGAATTACGTAAGATCTTCATTAATTCTGGCCTTGCAAAGCTACGTGGTCTCCACCTGCAAAACAGAAAAGCCCACACTGAAACTGATGCAACAACAAATAAGGCCATAAAAAGGCTCCCAAAAGAAGGGAGGTGGAATACAGAAGGGGGGAAAACCTTTATTGAAGTCAAAGTAACATAATCTACGAGGAAAGGCTGTGGTATCTGAAAATTATTACTATGACATCTGGAGTTTTTATTTTAAAAATCCTAGTAACTATCTATGGTCAGATATAAAACAAGGAAAAAATTTCCTCTTCAGTAAAGGGTCTCCAAAGCATTATTAATAATGGCCAAAATCTTAAGATACAAGAAAGTCACCAAAATATTATTACACCACTGCTACAGACTGAATTGTGTCCCTCCCCAAATCCATACCTTGAAGATGGGGCCTTTGGGGAATAATCAGGTTTAGATGAAGTCATAAGGGTGGGGCTCTCATGATGGAATTAGTGCCCTGATAAGAAGAGATAACAGAGAGCTTGCTCTTTCTCTCTCTTTCTCAACCACGTGAGGACACAGGAAGAATGCAGCTGTCTACAAGCCAGGAGGGCAGCCCTCACCAGAAAATGAATCTGCTGGCATTTTGATCTTGGACTTCTCAGCCTCCAGAACGATGAGAAAATAAATTTCTCTTGTTGAAGCCGCATAGTCTGTGGTATTTTGTTATGTTAGTCCAAGTTAAGACAGCCACTGTATCCTTTTTTTCCCCCTTTCTTTATCTCTTTCTGAGAGTTAAAGTAGACTGAGCAAAGCAGAAACTCTGTTTCAACCCTTGCCTCTTGCCATTTCTGAGAACTTACCCTATTGCTCAGGCCACAATGCTCTACCAGGCAGCATCTGCATATGTAATGAGGAGTATAAATGCCACAGAACCAATTGTTAATGAACACTGGAGAAAGAATAGAAGAGAAAAGCACAAGCTAAAAGGACAAATGTAGCCTCACTGAAACTGTCCCTATAAACCTTATAAAATTAATCAGGAACGAAGGGAGGGCTAGAAATGAAAATAAACCAAGCTGGCAGCACATTCAGCATTAATCATGAGGTCAGCTCACTCTCTGACCTGCTTCCTCATAGTTGTTTGGTGCCTACTGTCCTAGAATCACGCAGACCCTGTTACTGGATTATAGCTCCCCTTAACTGCTCTATAGGTAACAACCTGAACATTATGAAATGTTAAGTTTTCCATTTGAATACTCTTTCAGGTCCTGTGTACCAACGAAACTACTGACATCAGCTAGTATGAAAAACCCCGACCAAGAAGCTGACTCACCAAAGAGTAGTTTCCATATCCTGATGATTTTATCCCCCTTACCCCAACCAATCAACAACCACAAATTTCCAGCTCCTTTCCCTCCATGATCCCCTTAAAAATCCTAGCCCAGGCTGGGCACAGTAACTCACATCTGTAATCCCAGAATATGGCCTTCCAGAGGCCAAAGTGGGAGGATCACTTGGAGTTCAAGACCAGTCTGAGCAACATAGCCAGACCCTGGCTCTACAAAAAATAAAAATTTAGCTGGATGTGGTGGTGTGTGTCTGTAGTCCCAGCTACTTAGAAGGCTGAAGCAGGAGGATCGCTTGAGCCTAGGAGGTTGAGGCTGTAGTAAGCCATGATTGCATCACTGCACTAAAGCTGAGCAAGAGACCCTTTCTTAAAAACGAAAACAAAACAAACAAAAAAAACCCTAGCCCAGAACTTTTTGGGGAAATGGATTTCAAGGCCTCCTCCTATCTCCTCACTCAGTGCCCTGCAATCATTAAACCCTTTTTTTTTTTTGAGATGGAGTCCTGCTCTGTCGCCCACGCTGGAGTGCAGTGGCGCGATCCCGGCTCACTGCAACCTCCACCTCCCGGGTTCACGCCATTCTCCTGCCTCAGCCTCCTGAGTAGCTGGGACTACAGGCGCCTGCCACCATACCTGGCTAATTTTTTGTTGTTGTATTTTTAGTAGAGATGGGGTTTCACCATATTAGCCAGGATGGTCTCGATCTCCTGACCTCGGGATCCGCCCATGTCAGCCTCCCAAAGTGCTGGGATTGCAGGCATGAGCTACCTCGCCAGGCCCATTAAACTCTTTTCTCTGCTACAAACCCTGCTGTCTTGGTGTATTAGTCTGTTACTGCACAGTGGGGATATAAACCTGCTGGTCCTATGATACTATCCATTCTGTGTTTTCATCCATCTACAGCATCTCTGCCCTTGCCCTCTTGAATGAAAACCATTAACAAAATATTAATTAATATTACCTTAAGGGTACTCTCATCCCCTTTACTTATCTTAGGCTAGGAAATGAACTACATTTCACTGAACAAACATTTAAGCACTTACAACGTTTTATTCCAAAGATTACATAATAGCAACTAACTGAATCTCTTCCATAGAAAGTGTCATATAGTTTTTAAATTTTAGTGGAAGTGCTTTTAGGCAGGATATACATCCTTCCTTCCACCTAAATCCCTGCTGCTCCCTACTGTAACATTTGCCTGAAGGAATTAGGGATACAGAGGAGTAGCATTTCTGTACTCCATTGAAAAAAGGCATGAATTCAACAAACACACCTTTTTTCAACAAATATCTAAACAAATGTATGGCACAATAAATGTAAAAATAGAAATAAATGTTAAAGATATGAAGAGCTGAAAAGCAGAAGTGACAGCAAACAGCAGTATAATATACTAGTTAAAAGTATGACCTGTTCTGCCCTATGCTCTATTACTTTTTTTTTTTTTTTTTTTGAGACAGTCTCATCTCATTCTGTCACCCAGGCTGGAGTGCAGAGGCACCATCTTGGCTCATTGCAACCTCCACCTCCCAGGTTCAAGCCATTCTCCTGCCTCAGCCTCCCGAGTAGCTGGGACTACAGCTAATTTTTGTATTTTTAGTAGAGACAGGGTTTCACCATTTTGTCCAGGCCAGTCTCGAGCTGCTGACCTCAAGTGATCTACCTGCTTTGGCCTCCCAAAGTGCTGGGATTATAGGCGTGACCCACCATGTCTGGCCATGCTCTACGTTCATGGTGGATTTACTTACGTATATCTGTGCTACTATTTCTTCATCAGTAAAATGGGAGTAATAATAGTCTACTTCATTGAATTGTTGTGAGTTAACATAAGCAAGGGACTTATAATGGTGCCTGATACATTCTATGTAAGTTTTTGCTGCTGCTGCTGTTATTATTATTAATTTGGGGAATCCAATGTCAAGAAAGACTTCCCAAAAGAAACATCTGAGATGGGTTTTTTTAATGAATTGTAGTTTACCAAGCAAGACAAAAGAATAAGGGCATTCTGGGAAGAAATCATAGCATATGTAAAAGCTCAGAGGCATGAAAAAGCACGGTAAACTGAAGTAACTATAAGGTTAGAGCTTCTCTAGGAAATAAAGTGGCAAGATCAACAGGAGGAAAGATGAAGGTAGAAAATGTGGCAGTGGCTGGATCATAAAGGGTCTTATACACAAAGCTATGGAACTTGACCAGGTAGGAGAGAGAACATAGTCCTGAATCATAGAACAATATGCTAGACAGATAGTCCTTAGAGGTAGGAAGACCCTAATGGAGTGATTTTTTGTTTTAATGTATGTATCTGATTTGTCTCCTAAGGTGATTCCCTTTAAGCCACTGCTTGCAGGAAAAAGCTAGAAATCTTAAATATCACCTACCCATACCCTCTCAAATCCCCAGTAGTCTTCTTCAAGTCTCAAGATCCTCCCTTGGCTTGGACTGCTCTCTTCCCCTTCCTGGAACAGAGAGCTATGGGTCTATTTAATACTTGAGGATGCCTCAATTATACCCATTCAGTTGAACTTTAGACCACCAGATCCAGCCCTGAAAGAGAACAGCTATATTCATTTCCTACATTATAGAAACTCCTTTTTGCTCCTTACACCAAAACAATTCCTGCTCTTCATCAGCTTCCTGGGATTTATTGAAGGAACTTAGCATACTAAGGGACCTGAAATAGTATAGTAAATTCACAAACCCTGTTACTTAAATCTTTAAACTTAAAGAAAATATGACGGGTTTGCCCTACAGGAAGTCGTCTCAAAACTTGATTCTTCCTCTAATTCAACAGTTAAATACATCTGAATAAAACTAAGGAGGACTCACTTAAACCAAATATACATTGCAAAACACACGCTATGTATGTTGCATACAATGAAGCACAAAACTGAGGTGAGGGACCACAAACTCCTCCAAAGAAATATTCTCCACTTTGGCAAAGAAATATGCTCTCCCAACTTCATATATGTAAGATAGAGACAGGCTCTCTCCACTGGGCTTTCTTTTTTCCACATTTAAAAGAGAGACAGTTTCCCTTAAATCTACTACATGAAAAACAGCAGCACAATTTTAGGGAGAATAAAAATTAACTTAACAAGTCAAAGACAAAAATCTGCAAACTCAAAAGACAAGTTCTGAAGCCAGGTGTGGTGGTGCATGCCTGCAGTCCCAGCTAATCTGAAGGCTGAGGCAGACAGATTGCTTAAACCCAGGAGTTTGAGACCAGCCTGAGCAACATAGTGAGATAAGGTCTCTAAAAAGAAGTTTTCTTAACTTTTTTAAAAAAATTTCCTTAGATATGTTTTTATTCAAAGAGCAAATGCAGGAACTTAAATTACTGAGGTTCTCACAAACACAGCAAGTATTTCAGCACCTAAAAAGCTTAGAAATCCTCTTCATACTTATCTTGTACTAGTAACATACAATTCCAAATGAGGAATTGTTCAGTTGCTGAATTTGGACCTAAATATTAGTTTTAATACTAATACATTAGCATTAAATTCTTCCTTGTTATGCTAATTAACTTATGTAATGACAAGATTGCCATTTAAATCATTATTTGCCCTATTACATAGTTCTTAATATATTTATAGTGTGATAGTAACTATATCATCTACCTTATTGTTCAAGCCATACAATTTTTTTTTTTTTTTTTTTTTTGAGATGGAGTTTCACTTTTGTCGCCCAGGCTGGAGTGCAATGGCGCAATCTCGGCTCACTGCAACCTCCACCTCCCTGGTTCAAGCAATTCTCTTGCCTCAGCCTCCCAAATAGCTGGGGTTACACGCATGTACCACCATGCCTGGTTAATTTTTGTATTTTGTGTAAAGACAGGGTTTCACACCATGTTGGTCAGGTTGGTCTCGAAGTCTTGAACTCCTGATCTCAGGTGATCCTCTCACCTCGGTCTCCCAAAGTGCTGGGATTACAGGCGTGAGCCACCATGCCCAGCTGCCACACAAATTTTATGCTTCACTTCACCTGTCCCTAACCAATCCACCCACCATTTAATCAGATACCTTGTCCTGCCCCTGTCTACCTCCTAAATATTGCCCAAATCTATCTACTTATTCCCTATTGCTACCACCCTAGTCTAAGCTACCATAATCTCTTGTCCCATATCTACTCTTGATTCCTTCCAAATAATTATCTACACTGTGGCCTGAGTGATCGTAAAATGCAATCTGATCATCACATTCCTGTATTTAAAATCTTTATTGGCTTCCCACCATCCTTAAAAGAAAAAAATCTTTAGCATACCTGAAAGCTATGTATGATCTAACCTGTGTCAACATCTCAATCTTCATTCCATGTCACTTCTCTTCTCCTTCTATCTCTCCAACCTACCTAGCTGTCAAGTCCACACTACTCAGGGCTCTGTTACAAGCACTTTTCTTCTTCTTCTTACTGCACTTTTCCTTCATAATCTCAACATACTCTTAATGATTTTCTCAGTGTTGTTCTCATTAAACTACATTGTCATCATGGACAAGCAGTATATCTGTCTAATTTACAGGTGAATCTCCAAAATCTAGCACATAACCTGAATGGATGAGTATGTACAGAAGAGGGTGGAAGAAATAGGGAAAAAGAGAGTAAAAAAAGCAACAAGAAGATTCATCAAGTAAGCATTTCTAGTCATTCACATGTGTTTAAAGGAAAAAAAAAAAGTTCTTTTGAGAATAATTCTTTAGGTCCTAGAAAAGTGTTTCAGCTCTTGGAATTATCTAAATGAAGAAAAAGTTTCAGGCCGGGCATGGTGGCTCATGCCTGTACTCCCAGTACTCTGAGAGGCAGAAGTTGGTGGATCACTTGAGCTCAGGAGTTTGAGACCAGCCTGGGAAATACGGCAAAACCCCTGTCTCTACAAAAAAGAAAAATTTAGCTGGGTGTGGTGGTGCGCACCTGTAGTACCAGCTACTCAGGAGGCTCAGTTGAGAGGACAGCTTGAAACTGGGAAGTCGAGGCTGCAGTGAGCCAAGATCATGCCACTGCACTCCAGCATGAGGGACAGAGTGACACCTTGTCTCAAAAAAGAAAAAAAAAAGAAAAAGAAAAACTTCCAAACCTGATTGAAAATTATATTACTATGCCATAATGATGTAACATGTTACATTGTAGGCTAAATAATATTAGAAATTTTTCAATTGGAGAACTAAATAAAATATAAATAAGCCATGGAAAAATAAATCACTGTAAAAAAATTCCTTGACATTTACTTAGTCTAAAGATAACAAATAGGTTAAAAGCATATTTTTTCTTTAACTATTGAGGACTGACTCTGATACTGAGTATTATGAATATTTACAGAAAAATAAGCCAGAAATTGTCTTCAACTTACTGTGATTTACTAAAACATTTCTAAAAAGAATTAGCACAATAATCCCACTACTTTGTAATAACAGATACCATCAAAGGCCTGTTCTTCACCAGACGTTGTGCTACAGTTACGTAGATTATCATTTAATTCTCTCAAATCTACAAGTAAAGTATTACCATTTTAAGGATAGACAAAACTGAGAAAGAAATTAAGTAACATGCCCATAGGTACAGAGGTAGAAAGTAATATAACTGGAATTCAAACTCAAATATATCTACTTCTTAGGAGTTTCCTCTATGAAACTATCTTAGAGTTTTGTCATATCTTAAAATTATCTAATTTCCTAATTTTTTAAATCCAGCATTTCTTTTAGGCATACATTTCCTCTTTCATTTCATTGGAATTTATTTGCTTATTTATAAAGGAAATAAGCATTCATAAAAAATGACAATTAGCCAGGCATGGTGGGTCATGCCTGTCACGCCAGCATTTTGGGAGGCTCAGATAGAAGGACCGCTTGAGCCTAGGAGTTCAAGACCAGCCTGGGCAACATGGCAAGACCTCATCTCTTAAAAAAAAAAAAAGTTTAGCCAGTGGTGCACACCTATGGTCCCAGCTACACAGGAGACTAAAGTGGAGAATCACTGGAGTCTGGGAGACTGAGGCTGTAGTGAGCTATGATAGCACCTGTGTGCTGCAGCCTAGGCAACAGAGTGAGACCCTGTCTCTCAAAAAAAGAAAAATAAAAAGAAAAAAGAAAAGACAACTATATAGAAAAATATATACAGTAATATAAAGACATGTATTTGCCACTAGTGAAATCATACTATAAATAAATGCTAATTGTAAATTGTCTTTTTAACTTAGTAAGACATGTTCATACTTCAACTTCAGCTCTATTTCCACTTTTTCAAAACGGCTGCACAGAATTCCACCATATGGATATAACATAATTGGCTTAAGCAATTTACCTATTGATTAACATTTAGACTGTTGTTTTACTTAATGGTTGCATAGTTAGTAGTATTTGGTTGTTAAGCAAGTTGATCCTTCATAGCTTTTAATGAATTAACAAAACAGTTATGTTGAATGAGATAACTGATTTCCAAAATCCACGATACTTATTTTCAAAAAACAAGTCATCTAACTTTTTAAGTATCATTTCTAGCAATCTCTTTATCCTAAAGTTACACAGAGCTAGCTGGTGATGAACTTTATCAAAATTTACATCTCCTAGCTGCTAGGAAGCCACTTTACTTACCTCTTTGTATCAGTTTTCTCACTGGCTAAATGGTGGCTACAAAATCTGCTCTACCAACTAAATAGATTTTTGTGAGGATCAATTACACTCTGAAAAATTAAAACTAAAAGTAAAAAGTATTATACAAACATGTTGCTATTTTAAAAGACTCCCTTAACAAATAAAATGGGTAATAAAAAATTACATAAGCTTAGACATTTCCTTAAAATATCTAATAAATTTAATGTTTCTTTCAATCATCCTTAACACGCAACATTTATCCCCACATACAGAATGCTTATTTACATTGTAATATCCAATAAGTTAATTTTTGTTTCCATCATCCTTAAAGAGCTAAACACTTCAGATACGATACATAGAGTATATTTTTGTTAGTTTATTTTTGCAAGGGAAAAGATAATCTTACAAAAGTTTCAAATAGTACAGAAAAGTAACGAAGTAAAAAAGTTCTTCTCCACAGAGATAATCACTATCAAAAATTCCTCACACACCCTCCTGGATATTCTCTATTTAAACATGCAGACACACATACTTATTTTATTATTATTTTTTAATGCAAAAGGGACACTATATACCTTGTCTGTCATTGGTGGGTTTTTTGTTTGTTTGTTTGTTTGTTTTCTTGAGATGGAGTCTTGCTCTGTCACCCAGGCTGGAGTGCAGTGGAGCGATCTCGGCTCACTGCAACCTCAGCCTCCTGGGTTCAAGCAATTCTCTGCCTCAGCCTCCTAAGTAGCTGGGATTACAGGCGTGCACCACCACGCCCAGCTAGTTTTTTGTTTTTGTATTTTTAGTAGAGACAGGGTTTCACCATCTTGGCCAGGCTGATATTGAACTCCTGACCTCGTGATCCACTCCCCTCAGCCTCCAAAAGTGCTGGGATTACAGGCGTGAGCCACCGCGCCCGGCCTGTCACTGGCTTTTTAAAAATGTTCACGTAATAGACATCTTTACATATCAGTACATATAGATATCAGTATCATATTTTAGAAAAGAAAGAAAGAAAATTCTGTAAATATCTGTAAACAGACCTGTTTTGGATGCACCACCTACAGAATTCATCCTTCACTCCATCAGAAATATTGACCTTAACCGTCAGTACCTTCAAATTTTCTCCACGGTTAATTGCCAGAATCTGAGTGCAAACATAAGGCAAAGACTAATAATCCACAAAATATATGAAACAAATCAGGCAACTATGTAGCTGACAGCTATATGAATTTTTTACTCGTTTCTTTACCAAGAATACATTTTAAGATGATGATTTACTTACACTTTTTTCAAGTAACATACCCCCCACATAAGGAAAACCCTAACATGCTCTTAGAAAATAAAATGCAGATACAAAGCCTATCTATCACATTTACAAGAAGAGACTTTGATGATCTAAAAATCTCATTTCAGATTCTACTAATTGAAAATTTTTGATCATCTGGAGTTGGAAGGGTATATTTTTTATAATTTGAAAAGATAACCGGTGTTAAGATAAATACAAACATGTAAAATCCTAGGTGCAATATTTAGTAGCTACAAATTAGTAGTTACCATCCATTGAGCACTACTAATTGTAGAGCCTATCTAAGCACCTTAAATATATTATCTCGAGTAATCCTTAGAGTCACCAGTAATGTGTGTATTATCTTCACTTTATATAATAATTTTTCTGAAACTAACTTGTTCCAAATCACAAAGCTAGCAAGTAGCAAAAAAAGAATTTAAACTCAGATCAATCTGTCCATGCTCTTAATTAAAATATTAAAAGAACGACTGTCTTAAAACACATTAAAAACACTCCTTAAAGTACAAACAAAACCAAAACAAGCAGAAGAAAATAATAAATAATAGCGTAAAAATAAAATAGAGAATAGAAAAGCAATAAATATCAACAAAACCGTCTTTGAAGATATCAACAAAATTAACAGACCTTTCGCTAGACTAATCAAGGAAAACAACAGGAAACACTCAAATACCAAAATTGGGAACAAAAGAGAGGCCACTACTAAGGACCTTATAGAAATAAAAAAGATTATAAGAGATACCATGAGCAACTGTATGACAAATTAGACAACTAAGATAAAATGGACAAATTCATAAAAGATACAAACTACCAAAAACAAACCAAAAAGAAACAGCAAATCTGAACAGACCTATAAAAAGTATGGACACTGAATTAGTAATGTGAAAATTTCCCACAAATAAATGTCCAGGCCCAGATGGCACCACCATTGAATTCTACCAAACATTTTAAAAAGAATCAATATCCATTCTTCACAAACTTTCCAAAAGATATTAGAGAAGGAAAAACTTCACAAATACTTCTATGGGGCCAGTATTACTCTGATACAAAAACCAGACAAGACTTCACAAGAAAACTACAAATCAATATCTCTTATGAATATAGATGTAAAAATCCTCAATAAAGTACTAGCAAATCACATCCAGAAGTACATAAGAAGGATTATACACCAAGATCAACTAGAATCTATTCCAGGAATGCCCGGCTGATTTAACATCTAAAAAATCAATTAACCTAACACATTATATCAATAGAATAAATAACAAAAATCCTATGATCATCTCAATAGATGCGGAAAAACATCTGACAAAATCAGGTAGCCCTTCATGATAAAAAACACTCAAAAAACTTGGAAATATAAGGAAAGTTCTTTAATATGAGAAAGGGCATGTGAACAGAAATCTCACAGCTAACATCATATTTACTGGTCAAAGACCAGGAACAAGACAAGTGTGTCCACTCTCACAACATTGTACTGAAGGTTCTAGCCAGGGAAAAGAAGGGAGGCCATCTATATTGGAAAGGAAGATGTAAAACTTTCTCTATTTGCAGCTAACATGATCTTACATATAGAAAATTCTAAGCAATCCACTACAAAACTATTAGAACTAATAAAGAGTTCAGCAAAGTTGCAGAACACAAGCTCAACATATAAAATTAATTTCTACATACTAGCAATAAACATTCTGAAAATAATTTTTTTAAAATTCCATTTATGATACCACCAAAAGGAATAAAATATTTAGGAATAAATTTAACAAAAAAAGTTCAAAAGTTACACGGTTGACCTTTGAACAATACAGGTTTGAACTGCATGTGTTGACTTACATGCGGATTTTTTTCAACCAAACAGGGATTGAAAATACAGTAATTGCAGGATCTGAAACTCACGTATAAGGAGAGCTGATTTTTCATATACATGGGTTCTGCAGGGCCAACTCTGGGACTTGCATATACATAGATTTGGGTATATGCAGGGATCCTGGAATCAATCTCCTGTATATACCAAGGAACAACTGTACTATGAAAACTACAAAACATTGTTGAAAGAAATTAAAGAAGATCTAAATAAATAGACATCCCATGTTCATGGATCAGAAAGCCTAATATTGCTAAGATGGCAACACTCTCCAAGTTGATTTACAAATTCAGTGAAATCCCTATCAAATCCCAATTGGCATCTTTTGCGGAAATTGGTGAACTAATTTTAAAACACATATAGTAATTCAAAGTACTGAGAATAGCCAAGTCAATTTTTAAAAATAAAAATAAACTTGGAAGATTCCCACTTCCCAATTTCAAAACTTACTACAAAGCCACAGTAATCAAGACAGTGGGGACTGGCATAAGGATAGACATACAATGGAATAGAATTGGAGTCCAGAAATAAACTTACACATATAGTGTCAACTGATTTTCAACAAGGGTACCAAGATAATTCAATGAAGAAAACCCAATCTTTTCAATAAATCTTGAATAACTAGAACTAACCACATGCAAAAGAACAAAAGTGGACGGACCCCTACTTCATGCTATACATAAAAATTAACTCAAAATTGATCTTAGACCTTAATACAAGAACTAAAACTATAAAATTTCCATTAAAAAAGGAGAAAATTTTTATGACCTCAAGTCATAAAGCCTTCTTAGATATAACACCAAAAGTGTAATCATAACAAAAAACTAGATTGAACTTCAACAAATTTTAGTTTTTGTGCCTCGAAAAATGGTATCAAGAAAGTGAAAAGAAAATGCACAGTATGGGATAAAAATTTTTGCAAATCATATGTCACATAAGGGTATCTAGAATATATTTAAAACTCTTAAAGCTCAACAATAAGAAGACAAAACCCAATTTATTTATTTATTTATTTTCTTAAGAGATGGGGTTTCACCATGTTGGCCAGGCTGGTCTCGAACTCCTGACCTCAGACGATCCGCCTGCCTCAACCTCCCAAAGTGCTAGGATTACAGGTGTGAGCCATCGCGCCTGGCCACAACCCAATTTAAAATGTACAAAAGATCTGAAGAGGTATTTGTTCAAAAATTATATACAAATGACTGTTAAGTACATGAATAGACACCCAACATCATTAGAGAAATGCAAATCAAAACACAAAAAGATGGACAATAAATGTTGGGGGGGATGTACAGAAATCGGAACCTTCACAAACTGCTGGTGAGAATGTAAAAATGGCATAGCCACTCTGGAAAATATGGCAGTTCCTCAAAAGGTTAAATGTAAAGCTACCATATAACCCAGCAATTATACTCCTAGGTATATATCCAAGAGAAATAAAAACATATGTCCACACAAAAACTTACACACGAATGTTCATAGCATTATTCATAATATCCAAAAAGTAGAAAAAACCAAAGTATTCACTGACTGACGAATGGATAAATAAAATGTGGAGAATCCATGTAATGTAATATTACATAGCAATAAAAAGGAAAGGCATACTAATACGTACCATAACAGACAAACTCTGAAACCACTATGCTAAGTGAAAGAAACCAGCGGCAAAAGTCTGCATATTGTATGATTTCTTTATATGAAATGACCAGAACAGACAAATCTATAGAGATAGAAAAGTGGTTGCCTAGAGCTTGATGCAAGGAAATATTTGGGAGAAAAATGTCCTAAAATTGCTTGTGGTAATGGTTACACAACTGAGTGAATTTACAAAAAACTATTGAACTTATAAAGTTCTAATGGTTGCATTAAATGCAATACGAATTTTGCTTCGATAAACCTATTAGAAACTTAAAACACGCTTTTCTTAAAGCACTCTTTAATACCAATTATTAAGATGATAAATCGTAACACAAATTAACCAAATAATTTAATCAAGTTAGCAGCCTCCCTTAAATATTTGCTAGTCTGTAACTATATATTTATGTATATTATATATTAAAAATTAAAGAAACAACATCACTTCAATATATATTCAGATTTTTCACTAATTCTTAATGGCTTTCTTCCAATTACTCTTAATGAATGGGGTTTTAATAAACTAAGTTCTCCCTTTACAGGACACAAACTGATATTTTAACAATTTTAGCACATTTCCATGAGGATCTCTAACAAAAACTTAGACTTCCTATCTGTGGTGAAACAAGCTTAGAAATATTCAACTTAATATTACCACAAAATAATTCTACTATGAAAATTTCTCAATTTGTGCTTCATGTTGAAAAGAATGTCAAGATAAAAAGCATATTTTTTTGTAACTTTAATTTAAATTTTAAAAATATTGAGTAAAATTTTAAATATCAAACAAATTGTCAGAGTTTTAAAAAAATTATATAGGGGACTTTTTTCTTATATACTTGAGAAATTTCTAAAGTAAACATCAGCAGAAATAAAACAATCACTTAGAAATAAATGCTTCGGCTGAGTATGGTGGCTCATGCTCATAATCCCAGCACTTTGAGAGGCCGAGGCAGGAGGACTGGTTGAGCTCAGGAGTTCAAGACGAGCCTGGGCAACACGGCGAAACCCCAACTCTACAAAAAATACAAAAATCAGCCAGGTGTGCTTGTGCACGCCCATAGTCCCAGCTCCTCAGGAGGCTGAAGTGGGAGAATGCCTTCAGCCCGCAAGGCGAAAGTTGCAGTGAGGTGGGATTCTGCCACTGCACTCCAGCCTGGGTGAAAGAGCAAGATACTGTCTAAGGAAAAAAAAAAAAAAGTAAGCTTACATAAAACAATATATTCAATAATACTGCATAGAACTATCTATACAGAAATAAATTGTGAATACAAAATAAACTTCAGTTTGAGCTCAGCAGAGACTTCCGTATTTGCTACAGGTTGTGCCAGCTTAGTAAACAGAAGTTCTTCATACAAGAAATTATCTCTAATAAATTAAGTAGAGTACAACAATATAGAGGAGAGTTATTTAATTCCGATTTACATAAGTATACCATAATATGACAATACATTATTGGAGGTTTTTTGCTCTTTTTCACCATACCTAGTAATGTAATACGTCAAACTTACAAAAAATCCTGACACACAGGAAGACCCATGGGTGGAGAAGGGAGTAAGGTAACAGAAATAATAAAGCTTGGGACAGAAACTGAAATTGAAAGTGAGTAGTGGGTTAAAGCAGCATTATTGCAAATGGTGACATTGAACAGGAAATAGGTAGTTAAGACACAGGAAATTGCGTGTCTGTAAAAAGACACACCAATAAAGATAAGGAACAGAAAGTCCCATGAGAGAATGTGAAGACTGAGTTACAAATTCATGTGGTAGAAAAGATCACACTAAGGACCAATTTGAAAAAGAAAGAAAAAAAAGATGCAGCTGGAAGAATTTACTAAGCAGCTATTAACGGCTATTCCCACAGTACTTGGAGAGAATTCCACAGTAATTTTCCTTCACCACACTGTCTTTCATCATTTGCATTCATTTCTGTATTCTGTGATACTGTGCTGGGGTTATCTACACAAAGGCTGAAAAGTAAGGTTCAGAGTTAGGACATGAGGTCTCAGCACTACAAGGAATTGGGAAGCTGTTTTTGTAACCTAGCATATCATCACTCCGGCCTGTAAATGATAAACTAAAAAGTTCGTAAAACGGCAGTGCTGTTTTTCAAAACTGACATTTCCAAAATGGTCTGCTTTCCCAGGCCTGAATACTGTCACACCCAGAAGCCTGTGTCAATCATAATCTTAAATTCAGTCACTAACTCAGAATGCCACATGTGCTAAACACACTAGTTAAAATGCAGAGCCCAATAAAATATTTTCAAGCAGAAATTAGAAGGCTAGGTTTTAACAGAATAAAAGCATTCATGTTTTTCCAAAGTTGCAATGAAATTAAATCAACATAAAAGGTGGACAAAATAGAAAAACTACTTCTGCAAAAGGAATGTTAGTATACTTAGTCACTGGTACTGTTAAAAATTATTTTTCATTATGTTATACCTGTGTCAGTAGACTATAATAACTAGGTATGTAAAATTTCACCGTACTTTCTCTCAAATTATTGAAAGTATGTACTTCACCTGATGTGGTAAATACAGTGTACACAAAAGTAAAACTGACAACTTTAGATATGATAGTGAAACATTTCAAATCTTTAAAAGGGCAAGGGCCATGTCACCTCTACACCACACCCTAAACAGCACCCAACATAAAATAACCTTTCAGGAAATACTTGTGGGATAATTCAACACTCTTCATGCCTTGTTACAACAAAACAAAAATTTTTCACATCTGTGTCATCTTAAATGAAAAACAATTACTTTTTTATTTTTTTAAGAGGCAGGGTCCCACTGTCACCCAGGCTGGAATGCAGTGGCTATTCACAGGAGCAATCCCACTACTGATCAGCACAGGAGTTTTGACCTGCTCCTTTTCTGACCTGGGGGGCCAGTTCACCGCTCCTTAGGCAACCTGGTGGTCTCCCGTTCCTGTGGGGTCACCATATTGATACTGAAATTAACGTGAACACCCAGTCGGCATAGTGCACTTCAGCCCAGAAATCCTAGACTCAAGCAATCCTCCTGCCTCAGGGTCCTGAGTAGCTGGGACTACAGGCATATGCCACCATGCAAAACAATTACATTCTTAATGATGAAAATTAATTATTACATGAAAGGTTAGGAAGACTAGTTTTTTTCTATTATTCTCTCTTTATAGCAGTAAAATGCAGATAGGAAGAAAAATAAATTTTAAAATTATTTATTGAGAAATTCCAGGTTTGAAAAACACTGGCAGATTCCTAATTTCAAATCTCCCCCTCCCTTTCTCAAAAAACTATAAAACCAATAAAGAAAATAAATAAAACACAACATAGGACCCACCTCTTTGCATTTCTAGGAGACAGAGAATTATACTGGCATCAGATTTCTCAAATATAACATACAAAGGAAGCCAACAGCAGAGCAACATATTCAAGAAACTTAAGGAAAGAAAATGCAAACAAAAGTGATTATACCATGGCAAGCTATCCTTCAAGTGTTAAGGCCATAGAAAACAATTTTGAATGTGTAAGAACTCAGAGAATATTGTACACATATAACCTTCTTCAGATATTCACTAGAACGGAAGTTAGCAAACTATGGTCCATGGGTCAAATCCAGCCTGCCATCTGTTTTTGTGAATAAAATTTTATTGAAACACAACCATGCTCATTCATTATGCATTGTCTATGACTGCTTTTGTGTTACACAGCAGTTGCATAGTTGCAACAAAAGCCACCTGGCTCACAAAACCTTAAATATTTGTTCACTGGACCTTTACAGAAAAAGTTTACCAACTGTATATTAGACTACAGAATAAGTTTCATTCACTCTAAAGACTTTGGAAAGCTCTGGCAAAAGGACCAAGAGCAAGCATTTAATATAATTGTAGGGCTGAGATTAAAACAAGAGTGGGGTCAATTTGCTTTAAGAAAGCACAGGTTGCAAGGCAATTCTAATACCAAAGCAGACTTCAGGATAAAAAGCATTAAACAAGGTAATAAAGAAAACTTTATATAATGTTAAAAGCCACACTCCAGCTCTGGAATATAACGAGGAGCGTACGATACTGTACTTTAAAGATGTTGTTAGGAGTGACATCACTGAAAATTGTGGAGTAGGGAACTCTAAATTCCATCCCTCCACAAAGGTAACTGGTAAGGTAGCAAAAACTGTCAGAATTAACTTTTTCACAACTATGGAATCTAATAAAAATTTTATAACAATGAAAGAAACACAGAAAGAAGTTGCAGAATTTCTATAAGAGAGAACTTTTAACGTACCCCAGTCTCCAGCTCAGCAGTGGCCTCTGAAGATGACAGCCCACATTCCTAGGGCAGGTTGCTCTTATCAGAAGGAGCAATATGGACCTTATTCTCAAATAACTATGGTTGTGTGTTTTGATGTCTGGTGGGTCCCTGAGGAACTGACTCAAGGGCTTGTCTTCATTTCACATGCCTTGGAGCTTACTCAGGACAGAAGAAGCCTCCCAGGTGGCCTTTGTCAAAAGTACTTAAAGGCAAATATATTAGCCCCAGCCATGAGGGGTAAAGGATAACACGGGAGGGGTAAGGGATAACTAACACAGAGACCAAAAAACCTGTGAAAAAATAAGCTTGGAAATGAGATATTTGAGGGAAAAGGGGCTTTTTAAAATTCCTGGGCATGCTGAGGGCTAGGTGCATGCTCTGAAAAGATCTGAGGGAACCTTAAGCTTTCACCTCTAAATGAACTTTGGGCTCCACACAAACAGGAAGAAAAGGCTACGGCAGAGCTGTTAATGGCCTCACTAAGTGTTGAAGGAGTGCCCCAACAAAGCACCAATCTGCAAAGTCTGGGAGAGTTTGGGTTTTTTTCTTTTAGGGGATTTTTTCTTTTAGGGTTTATTTTGTTTTTGTTTTTTGGCTCCAGGCATTTAGGGGAATCTCTGTTAAATAACTAGATGTTTACTAAGCTAACAAGGGAGACCTCAGTGGCCACACATAACAAAGAACAAAATTTACAAAAATAGTTTAGAGAAGTCACTAGAACAAACCACCCCCAAAACAAGCAGCAACAACAAACACTAGGGAGGGGAGAGAATCTGATTTCCACAGTTACCAAGTTATAATATACAACATATCCAGACTTTATCAAAAAAAAAAAAAAACAAAACAAAAAAACTGTCCATGAGGAAGCTTAGACATTGACCTTACAAAACAAAGATTTTAAATTAACTCTATTCAGTATGCTGAATTCAAGAAAATCATGAACAGAGACCTAAAGAAAGCCAGGAGAATGATCTTTCAACCATATAGAAAAGTAAGAGTTAGAAATCATAAAAAAGAACCAAATAGGAATTACGGAGCTGAAAAGTACAATGACTGAAATAAAAATGTGCTGGGGTTCAACAGCAAATCTGAACAAAAAGAATAAATCAACAAGCCTGAAGATAGGTCAAATGGGAATATACAGTCAGAGAAAAAAGAAAAAAATAAAGAAAAGAAAGCAACAGAGGCTGAGACCTGTGAGACACTATCAATCATACCCTCTACATATAATGGGAGACCCACGAGAGGAGAGAAAGGCGCAGAAAGGATATTTTTTAAAATTATTATGAAGAATTTCTTAAGTTTGATGAAAAACATTAATCTACACATCTAAGAATCACAATAAACTCCAAGTAGGATAAACTCAGAAAGACCCACGACAAGACACATTATAATCAAACTGTCAAAAGATAAAGACAGAGAATCCTGAATGCAGCAAGAGAGAAGAGACTTGTCATGAATAAGGCATCGTAAGATTAACAGCTGATTCCTCATAAAAAACCATGCAGGCCACACCATAAGAGTAGATAGTATATTTAGTATTAAAAGGGAAAAATTAAAAACCATCAACCAAGAATTCTATATTTTAAAAAACTCTCTGTAAAAAAATGAAGGAAATGTTTAACGGGCATAGAGTTTCAGTTTTGCATGATAAAAAATTTCTGGAGATTGGTGGCACAACAATATGACTATGCTTCCCATTACTGAACTGTATGCTTAAAAATGGTTATGATGGTACATTTTATGTTATGTGCATTTTACCACAATTAAACATAAATTTTTTAAAAAAGGAGAAATTAAGATTTTCCAGAAAAACAAAAACTAGGAAGTTTGTCACTAGTAGACCTGCCTTACATGAAATATTACAGGAAGTACTTCAGACTGGAATGAAAGGGCACTAGATAGTAACTTGAAGCCATACAAAGAAATAAAGAACACTGATAAACGTCATTACATATGTAAATATAAATGCCAGTATTACTGTATTTTTGATTTTTATCTCCTTTTTTCCCTATATAATTTAAAAGCCACATTCCACAATGTAGATATAGCCTATGACTACACTTAGGAAAAAAAATTAGTAAACTTAAAAATGAAATTAAAACACTGAGGTACAATGACTATGATTTATATAACTAAATGAGACCTCGCACACTTTATTCTAAATCAGATATCTCATATTTGTATTTCACATGGAAGAGATCCAGAATTGAGCTAAAATATAAGGATACTGGGAAGCAGAGTCTAACAAAAAGATCACCAGCCAAAAAGTCAAGATACCTAAAATGTTATATTGTCAGCTCTGCTAATAATTCTCAATGTCACTTATTAACTTCTCTGGGTCATTAGTTCCCAATTTGTGAAGCGGCAATGATATGACAATATTATAAGAATTTATATAAAGAAAAAAGAAAACAGTTGACATAAAATTATTTAAATTCTTAGTAAAATAGCAGGCAAATCCAAAATATTATCATTATTACTATATCAGCAAGCACATGCAGTTTCTTTATTTACCTGATGATGGTGAATGTTTCTTATGTTGCAGGAAAAATGCTGGTAGAGCAGAAACTTATCAACATCTTTCTCATTTACCTTTTTTGAGGACACTTTTGCCAGAGATGACTGGATACAAACGTGTCTGTTCTGGCACCTGTTCAGATACACAAGTGTTCAAAAAACAAGCAGTTATTAATTTGTGCTTTAGTAAAGAATACATAGAAATAAGGATAGCAAAAAAAGTTAAGCCATTACCAAGTGAGTTTTTTTAATGATGCCCAGCTATGAAATTGACATTACTGTCCCATCAAAAGGACTCTTTGCCTATTCATACTAGCATAGTCCTCCAGATCTATTTATGTATCTACTCAATCTCCCCATAAAATGCCTAAATGAATTCAGAAACCATCTGCAATTATGCAAAAGATCAAAACTATCTATAGAAATCAAACCAATAGCTCTGATCTAAATATCAGACTTTTCTAATCACTAAGTTAGACAGTCACAGGCAATTAAAAACTAAAAAAAGAGAAACAAAAGGATGTGTCAGGACAGCTTCCAATAACAATTTATAATACTGAACCAAATTTAAGCAGCATAATTACTTATAAAAACACATTTTAAAACCTGAGCAATTATTTTGCTTCAATTCATTCCTGCTGGAGCCACTGAGAAAATACAAAAGTTCTCTCTAGCAACAGTAGTCAACTAGGTCATCTCCTCCTTTCCTCTCCTCTGCACAGCTCAAACAGCTAGATATGTGGAGGGAGAGAGAGGAAGAACAAACCTCTAGCAGAAACCTGTCTTCTCTTCTGATACACAGCAGAAAAAGAACAAAATAATATAAAAATAGGGTTTTAAATTAATGTGTTTTTTTAATGATGCATAAAACCCATAAGCCCAAGAAGGCTCTAGGTCAAAGATCTTTAATGTCTTATAAATTGGGACTGTGATGCCATAGATAAGCTGCTCTCCTCAACAGCTAAAAATCATCTGGAGGTCAGTACTTTTATTCATATCTGATATTACACATTCTCAAGTTAAGCCAATCACTGGTAAACACCAGAAACGAGATACTATAAAATAAGCATACATCACAATCAACATGTTTAAAAAGCAATGCCACTCTAAAGGACATGAATCTCTCTTCATATATATTGTGTAAGGCAATGGTTTTTAAACTCATCAGGCCCCTCCACTGAGATGCCTTAGTGTAAGGAGGGTGAGTAGGCAGAGTTCCAGGCTCCCTGCCCAGAATTCAATTAAAACAACTTTACTTTTATCTGTTTTATATATTTGGGTTCTGTTGTTTGAACAAAGAGTTCTGTTACTTAAAAAAAAAGTCTGAAAGCAAAGTTTTTAATGAACATTGGTATTAACACTAACCGTGTGACCCTTAACAGCACGAGTCCATAAAGCAGAAAACTCCATAAAAGAGATACTCACAAGTTCCGAATGAAGTCAAGTGTGTCTTTGTCTTTAGCAATCATGTCTGCTAAAATATGCTGCACTCCTATTTCAATATCCTGAAGCGTTGAAAGCCCTTTAGGAGAAGCGTAAAAAGGAAAACAAAAACAAAAAGTATAAGATTGGTTTTAAATTCTATAACTAAATCACAGTAAATTAATTCCAGTCAAAATAAAACCTTAAGTTGACAGCCTTAAGACAGAAAGATATTGTAGCAGTATACTAGTTTCCCTTTGTAACAAAAACAAGTCTCCAAAAGCAATAATACAGACATAATACATAATATATTGCCCAGTGGTAAAAATGCATCTCTGGAGCCAGCTGCCTTGTCGAATCCTGGTTCTACCATTTGCCAGTTGTGAGACACTGGGCAACCTACTTGACTTCTCTGTACCTCAGTTTCCTATAAAAATGGAATCATAACAATACCTCCTTTATGAAGTGATTACAACTATTAAAGATGTTATGGGAAATATATATTAATAGAGTCAAAACCCAAGGGACACTACTCCAATTGTTTAAAAAATTATCCTTTAGAAGCAATTTCTATTTTGGATTATGGGGCATTTTTTCACATTTTCAACAACCCATTTGAATTTCACAAATCTCAAAAGCACAAAACAAGAGTTTTCATGCAGTTATTCCTCTTCACAGTTAAATTGTCTACAGATGAGCATTAAGTTCTCTTTAAGCATTTCTAATTTGCTAATTTATAGCAATGAATCTTGTAAATCAAGGTCTTTCTGATATCAACTTACACTGAGAGAGATCATTTGCACTGTTTTGTTTCTTTTGTCTTTATCATTCTATTTGCATGAAACGTTTTTTGCACTAAACTTGAATTACACAAGCATGCATATCATATGTATGTTTTCCTGTAAGTAAAGTTTTAATGACTAATAAGGTACAAAAGCCAAAGAGGACAGAAGGATATTTATTATGGCATAATTAATAAATAGAAAATATCTAGTTTGGTTGTGTTAGGATAGCTATGTTACCTACTGAAGTAATTATGTTTACAGCTGACCTTTAAACAACATGGTACAGGTCCACTTCTTTTTTTTTTTGAGATGGAGTCTCACTGTATTCCAGGTTGGAATGCAGTGGTGCGATCTTGGCTCAGTGCAACCTCTGCCTCCTGGGTTCAAGTGATTCTCCTGCCTCAGCCTCCCAAGTAACAGGGATTACAGGCGCACACCACCACACCCAGCTAATTTTTGTATTTTTAGTAGAGATGGGGTTTCACTGTGTTGGCCAGGCTGGTCTCAAACTCGTGACCTCAAGTGATCTGCCCACCTCAGCCTCCCAAAGTGTTGGGATTACAGGCGTGAGCCACTGCACCGGTCTGTACTTCTACATGGATTAATTACAATAAAAGTTGGAACAAGGGTGCCTGCCTCTCGTCACCCCTTCCACCTCCTCCACCTCTTCTGCTTTTGCTATTCCTGAGACAGAAAGAACTCCTCCTTCTCCTCCTTTTTCTCGTCAGCCTATTCAATGTGATGATGAGGATGAAGACCTTTATGATAATCCACTTCCATTTAATAAACAGTAAATACATTTTTTCTTCCTTACAATTTTCTTAATAACATTTTCTTTTTTCTAGCTTACCTTATTGTAAGAATATAGTATATAACACATATAACACACAAAATGTGTGTTAATCAGCTTTATGTCATCAGTAAGGCTTCAGGTCAACAGTGGGCTATTAATAATTAAGTTTTTATAAAGTCAAAAGTTATACCTAAATTTTCAATTTTGAAGAGGAAGTTGGGGGGGTGGGGGTTGTTCCCCTAATCTCTGTATTATGCAAGGGTCAACTACATTTTAAAGAAATTTAAAGAAAGAAATTTGGCTAATGAAACTAATAGGAATTCTATTTACATTTTAAGAAAACTTTCCTATGAGGGAATTTTCAGTAACAAATTACCTTTACAAGATGGAAGACTGTATATCTAATGGACTTAAAACAACTATAGCACATAGAGCACTCAATAAACATTTGCTCTTATGTTAGCTCTCTCAGTCTTCATCTAGGAAAACCATTCACAAGAACTAATTCCTGGAGTTCCAAGTATCCCAGAGCATCATCACATGAAGTTTAATGACAACACCAGGGTCATAAGTCAATAGTAAAGATGGAACCTACAGGGAGAACCATTAATGGAAGCAGAGAACAGAAGAAATTATAGACTTTGCAATAAGAAAGGGCCTTTGAAAATCCCCCATCATAAGAGGGGAATATAATTTGAAACCTTATGTAATTAATGAATCTAATTAAAATTGTGCTAGAGCTCTAGAGAAATGTTGTAAAGTGTAGTCTAAGGACCCAAAAAGAAAATCATACCAGGTACTTGTTAAAACTATGAATTGCTAGACTGTGGAACTGAAGTATTTCACAGAGTGTCCCAGATAATTCTGATACTCATTCAACTTTAAAAAACTGCCACTAGGGAAATGCCTTGAGCTACTTCTAGAGCAGTGGTTCTCAATGGGAGGTAGAAATTATCAGAATCATTTGGGACACTCTTTCAAATTACATTCCCCTTCTCAGTCCAACCAGGGAGAAAAATAATTTAAAAGGAAAGTCTTCTGTGTTTTGAAAAAGCTCCTTTCCCAATCAAAGAGAATAGATCTTGTGGGTTTAATACAGCCAAGATAACAGATGTTCCAAAAGTTTAGCACCTCAGTGAAATCAGGAGGAAATACGGTCCACAGAACCAGAAAATCATATCCTTTGCCTTACAATGAAATCTTTCCAGCTACAGAATCTTCAAACCTCCACACCTGTAAACAAAAACCGAAAGGCCAACATTTCTTTTCACTTTCTCTGCACTTAAGCTACCTCTTCTTACATATGACACAACTTCCTCTTGGACACGAAAGTAGTATTTTGGATCTCCCAGGACATAGTCCATTTGTGGCACAGTATAGCTTTATGATTCAGACCAAATGCTTACTGGTCTGTGGCAAGCAAGCAAGAAGTGTCTTCTACTGGAGGAAAAAAACTGAACTACCTGGTTTCTTAAATATTTCTTTCAGGAATGGTAGGAATTATGAAACTTCTTTCAAAAAACAAGTAAAATTAAGGATGATCATGATTGTGTGTAACATAAAGGAGGAGGAGACAAAGAGAAGGAGAAAACATTCCTATCAAACTTAAAAAAAAAAAGCAGTACCTAGCTTATATAGACTTACTAATAATAATTCTGCATTTTTGATCAGGGTAAAAGAGGGAGTAAAGCAAACAAAAGTCCTGGCACGTCTGCTAGTACAGTACTACTGTAACTGTGCTAGACCCTGAACTATCCACATTATAAGAAGTATCACCAAGTGTCCATTGTCATATATTCCAGCAGCATCACCATGTATGACAATCCAAAGAGATATGGTTATCAAAAACCTACCCAGTAGGAACTCAGTGTATGAGAGAACTCAAGAGATCTTGGTACCAAAGGTAGTGAGAAGTAGAAGGAAAGAAAATCAACCACAAGGAGAAAAATAAAAATAAAAACAGTCAATAATCCTTTGTGCATCTAACATTCTGAAAGTTTCAACATTCCATTTTAATAAAACATACAATGACTGGGCACAGACAGTTTCCCACTGTGGTTAACCTTAATGCTTAGCTATAGTCTTAGCTATTATTAAAATATTAAGTGTTGCAACCATTTGGAAATCTAACTATAAATACACATTAAAAATTAAACAAACTTGAATTTTACTCATTTCAACCCATCTCTAAATTCACATAATCCTATTTCACTTTTTCATTATTGCCCTTCTCCAAACATTAAGATAAGTGTGTTTGGGTATGAACAGATACCTGGATTTTACAGACACACCTACTCAGTTTTTTAAATCACAAATTCACATTTGCTGGGTTATTTAAAATAAAAACAGGCTATGGTATGCTATAATTTTCTACAGGTTAGAACATACTGTGGATTTTGTTATCAGAGACTGCCCTCTACAGACATTTACATGTCCCAGCCTATGGGATCCACAGAAGGACAAAAGAAACTGGAGGTCGGGGCGGGGTGGAAAGATGTAGGTCAAAGGGTACAAAGTTGTAGCTACATAGGCTGAAAAAGACTAGAGTTCTAACATACAGCACGGGGGCTGCAGTTAATAATATCATAATGTATACTGTAAATTTGCTAAGACAGATTTTAGGTGCTCTTAACACAAAAGAAGGTAACTATGTGAGATGATGAATATCTTAATTTGCTTATCATGTATAGAATAGTTTGACTATAGTACTCACTTCACTATGTATTAATATATGTATATCAAAACATCATGTTGCACATGTTA
Source organism: Pongo pygmaeus (assembly GCF_028885625.2). NCBI lineage: Eukaryota > Metazoa > Chordata > Mammalia > Primates > Hominidae > Pongo > Pongo pygmaeus. Next base: position 88,147,272 of record NC_072385.2, on the reverse strand, counting down.
ACTATATAATTTTTTAATGTTAAAAAATAATTTTTTGAGAGTAGAGACCACCAGAACATTAATTTCCCCACTCAATCCTAACAATGAATTTCTGAGAAAAAGCCACTCTTAACCAAAGTTTTTACTCCAAGACTCATTTTTACAATAAAACCAATGCACCTTGACATTTACCAACTGTCATTTCCCTTGAGTTTTTCTTAGAAATATGTCTCCCTTACTTCTTCCCTCTCTTATTCTCTGTTGTGCATGCACACACACAAAACAGGAAGATACACTTGGAGGGAAATTTCAGAAAAATACACTTTACTTCTACAGTAGAAGTGTGAGAGTGGAGCTTCACTTTACACTTCCTGGATGTCAAAACTGTTGACATTTTTAAAGAGTATTTATGACTTTTACAAGTAAACAAATTTTTAGAAATAAAAGCTTTAATAGACAATATAGGAGAATCTTTATAAACTTGGGATATGAAGGAATTTCTTTAAAAAGAAAATACAGCTATTATCTTAAAAGATGATTACAATAAAACTCAACTAATACCTATTTATCAAGAGATGCCATAAAGAAAGTGAAAAGACAAGTTACAAACTTGGGAAAAAAGATTTGCAACACATATAAATGACAAAAATTATTATTTTTTCATTAGTTTTCTATTGTATAGAAAAACGGGCAAAAGACTAGAACAGGCACTTCATCAAAAGAGAAAAGCTGAATGGCTACTCAATAGGTATGTCAGGATTTATTTCAATTATTCTACATACGATGTAATATTCTTTTGCATAATCATTACTTAACAGAACAGTTTTTTAACATACATTTTTAAACCTAAAAAAAAAAAAAAGAAACAAAGTTGATCTCTGTAAATAAAGCCAGTACCTTTAACATCAGGCCTAATGTATGATAGCAGACTGAGCTCCCCTGGTTTCTCAAGCAATGCCCTGGCTGCTCCTTCTAAGCCCAACTGTCTTGCTCTCTGGGCTTTAGTCCCTTTGCTCCCAGTTTTATATGGAGCAGACTAGAAAATAAAGGCAGAAAACATACGATTCAGTTTCAAAAAAACAAAAGTTAAAACTAGGATACAAAATTAGAGGACATGCTGAAAATGCTAAAGAAATCCTTTTCTCAATCTTTTCCTCTTCCTTCAGAGATGAATTAAAACTAATTTGAAAATGCTTACTGTATGAAGATGGTATGTGCTTTATCTTCTTTGTATTTTTCCACATGCTAAATTAGTTGCTTGGTTTCACTCATCTTAAAAACTCATTGCTTGGACTGCAAAGTCCTCAACTCAAGCAAGCGCCTTTAAAAGTGTTCTACACATAATTCTTCTACTTCTTTGTTTTTTCTTTCTTTTTTTTGAGATGGAGTCTCGCTCTGTCACCAGGCTGGAGTGCAGTGGCGCGATCTCTGCTCACTGCAATCTCTGCCTCCCAGGTTCAAGCGATTCTCTTGCCTCAGTCTCCCAAGTAGCTGGGACTACAGGCACGCACCACTACGTCCAGCTATGTTTTTTGTTTTGTTTTGTTTTTTGCATTTTTAGTAAAGACGGGGTTTCACCATGTTGGCCAGGATGATCTCGATCTCTTGGCCTCGTGATCTGCCTGCCTTGGCCTCCCAAAGTGCTGGGATTACAGGCGTGAGCCACCGCACCTGGCCGGTCAATTCTTCTACTTCTTTCTTTTTTTTTTTTTGAGATGGAGTCTTGTCCCGTAGCCCAGGCTGGAGTGCAGTGGCGTGATCTCAGCTCACCGCAACCTCCGACTCCCAGGTTCAAGCAATTCTCTGCCTCAGCCTCCTGAGTAGCTGGGATTACAGGCACCTGCCACCACGCCCAGCTAATTTTTGTATTTTTAGTAGAGACAGGGTTTCACCATCTTGGCCAGGCTGGTCTTGAACTCCTGACATCGTGATCAGCCCACCTCAGCCTCCCAAAGTGCTGGGATTACAGGCGTGAGCCACTGCGCCCAGCCAATTCTTCTACTTCTTAATCCACTCACTCTCCAACCCACCATCATCTGGCTTCTCTTCTCACATACCTTGCAGGAAATGATATCACAAAAATCCACGATGATCTCCTAATTACCAAATATATATATTTTTTTCCATCTTTATTCTGCCAAACTTCTCTGCTACACATAACCACTGATCATGACCTCCATCTAAAACTCTCTTCCCTGCTGTTCCAGGGCACCATCATCTCCTGATTCTCCTCATACTTCTCTATTTTTTTCCTACCTCCTTACGCTCTCCCATCCTCCATCACACTTCAAAAGGTGGTATCCTCCAGTGGTCAATCACGACCTGCTGACAAACCCTTCTTGAGTGAGTTCTTCCATTCTGATGGTTTCATGTACCAACTACAGGCTGAAGACATCCACATCTGGATCTCTAGTTCAGCCCTCTCTGATAAGCTTCACGTTTGTATCATCTACTGTCCTTCCCTACTTGACTGGAAATTCCTTGAGACAAAGACTATGTATTTATTCATCTCTGTAAACGCAAGTGCCTAGCACAAAAAAAACACTCTATAAATATTTATTGAACAAAGAATAAATATTTTGTTGCATTAAATAATGGTGGCTAATGACATTGGCTTTTTATTTCTTGGTGTTCTTTAATCATAAGAAGACCCAAATTGTAATATATTCAGGTATTACGCTAAAAGATAAAAAGGATTCCTTACCACGTGTTCTAGTTCCTCAAAAGTTTTACAATTCAGCATGGCTTTTAACAAGCACTCAGACATCTTCCCTTCCTTCTTAATTTTCTGGATTGTACTATGAACTTTCTTTGCAACAGCCCTGAAAATAGAAACTTTTGTAATATACAAAAACTGTATGTCAAAACTTTCTTTTCAAAGCTACCTCAAACTTACAGAAAACTTGCAGGTAAAGTAAAACGAACTTTATTGTCTCTGAACTGTTTGAGAATAAGTTAACATCCCTGCATTCCAACACTTTAGTGTGATTTCCTACAAATACAAATCTTCTACATAACCACAAAATAACCATCATTATCAGGTAATTAATATATTACTACCATCTAATGCAGACCTCATTCAGGTTTTACCAACCGTCCCAATAATATCCTTTATAGTGGATTCAGTTAAGAATTATGGGTTACATGTAGTTGGCATGCATCTACAGTCTCCTTCAAGCTAAAACAATATTTCAGTCTCTCCTTGATTTTCTTCTCCTTGATAAGGCCTTGATGTTTTTGAACGCTACTGGACAGTTATTTTGTAGAATGTCCTGCAGCTTGGGTTTCTCTGATGTTTCCTCACAATTAAATACAGATGGAGCATCTTTAGCAGAAATATCATAGAAGTCATACTGTGTTCTTACTACACGTTATTAGGTGGCAAATGATTTTGATTTGTCTCATTACTGATTAACTTTGATCATTTGATTAAGGTAGTATCTGTGGGTTTCTCCAAGATACAGGTATGCTTTATTCCTCTTGTAATTATAAGTATTTTGTGGAGAGGTACTTTGAGACTATATAATTATCCCATTCCTCATTAAACTTCGAATTTATTCACTGATTTATTTATATCACTATAGATTTAATGGTTTTTTATTTTACTTAGTGCTTACAATCCATTGCTATCATTTATCTTAACGTTCAAATTGTTCCAGATTTGGCCAGAAGTAACCCCTTCAAGCTAGCTTCTGTGTCCTTTTGATATGTCTCTGTCATTCTGCGAGCACTTCCTTATTCTCTGGCATATGATATTTCAGGCTTATCTTCTAGTTTCCCTGCCCCAGCTCTGGAATCAGAAGAATGATACCAAGGTATAGGTACTAGGAATGCTCATTGCTACTGGAGTATCACTGCTCAGGATGGGCACTCCTAGCACCCACAATTGGTTTCCAAATACCATTCCCCACTAAAAAGAACCAGGATTCCATGTAGAAAAGCTGATTCCAGGAATCAATTTACAGGGATCACTAAACAACTAGTGACAAAAGGAAGGGTGGGCACAGTAGTTCCTCCACTTTACAACAGGTTTTCACTGTGAATATACAATTCTGTTGTTACAGTTAATGCTTCTCATCCTATTGTATTACCTCCTATTTACAGAATCTGCCTAATAATGGTATTGCTAAAATGATGGGCAAAAGTTAGAGATGATAATATGATTTATTCAAAATGATCGATGGAAAAGAAAATTAAATCTACTTGTAAATTAAAAAAAAAAAACTAAAGGCAGAAGACTATAAATTAAAGAGAAGAATATAAACTAAAAAGAAGAATATGCAGTACTTAGATTACAACCTGTATGTCTTCTATAGTCATGGTAGCCCAAGACAGTTTTCAAGGGCTAAAGCCTACCAGGTCATTTTAACAAAAAGCCAATTCCTTTTGTCCTATTAGCCTGCATATAAGGAAGAAGAGAATTATCTTTAGAGAAAAATACAGAAAACTTTTCTTACTATCCAGAAGCATACTCTTTAATTCACTTTTCAACAGTGAATTTAAAAATGTTTTACCTTGCAACCCAGTATACATACACATACATGCTACATAATTGAAACATTTCATGAAACAATATTTGCCTTTACCACATAAATGTACTCTTGTATTTTCTATTCACTATTTCATTTTTTTAAGTGGTATGACTTATTAAATTGGTTTTACTTCTCATGTAGGGGTAGCAATTAACAAATTGAAAACCAATGCTCTAGTTATAGAAAATGCTGAGCTTAAGAAAAAATAAAGATCATATCTCATTACCAAAAAGAAATCTCTGTATTATAGAAAAAGATCTCTTAAGTTCCAGTCAATGCCCCCACTTACTTCAAGGAATATTCACTCCTCTACTAATATTCAATGTATTCCCCTATTCATAGAAACCCAGAGAATGGAATTCTTTTGCAGTAGAAGTGTTTTTTAAAGAAAAAGAAAATAATAATATCCTTGATATACAGCTCCTATTTGTCTCCCATACAACCAAATATTGTTAGACTACCCTTTAATTTTTTAAGCAAGCTTTTCTTGCTTGTTTGTGATGCTTTCTCCAATTTCAGATCCAAAACCCTCAGACTTTCTTAATTACCTTGCCTTCAACCAAACAGAAAGCTTACTTCAGAATTTGCAAACTGCTGGCCTTCTAGGTGTGGTCGAGAGTGGTTTTGTTTGGCCTAGAAATTTCTTATGTAAAAAACCCAAATTACCAGCTTCTTTTCAGAAACAGGAAGAACCAGCAAACTGGACAGACAACCCTGCATGATGGTAATATACTGGAGACGAGCAGGGGTTGCCCCTCTTAGACAGGGTTTGTAATCTCCAATTCTTATCCCCCATGCTTGATTATCCTAGCCTGGCTCTGGAAGATTTGCATCTGAGACTATTTGATTTAGTCATTTATATTTTTACATTGGCAAATTGATTCTGCCTCTCAATGAAGTATAACTTTCCACATGTTAGCATTTTAATTCTCCTGACACTTAAAGAACATCAACAAAAGAGGTAGAAAAGTTAGTGAGATGCAAGTTCCCCCAAAATAACAGAAAGCTTGTCAAGCTTGTTATAAAAATTACCCTTAATACTTTTAAAATGGCTTCATAGTAGAATGATAATCCAATTTTAATCAGATCTTTTTTGTACACTTGAAGAATGTACACCTTAACACAGTGCCCATAGGAGACATGCAATAAATGCATAAGCAGTGAAGCGTTTTAATAAACTCTATCGAATAATATGGTCAGTCTTGTAGTCTTTGTACACATATTTCTCAGTTATTAACAGTGAGTCCAGAGGCATAATTTTTTTAAAAAGGTACTTTCCATTCTGTAACTATACAAAACTTACAATCCACTATTGTTAAATTACCATAACCATTAAAAGTATGGGAAAAAGGCTGGGCATGGTGGCTCAAGCCTATAATCCCAGCACTTTGGGAGGCCAAGGCAGGTGGATGACTCAAGGCCAAGAGTTCAAAACCAGGCTGGCCAACATGGCAAAACCCCGCCTCTACTAAAAATACAAAATTAGTGGGGAGTGGTGGCGCATTCCTGTAATCTCAGCTACTTAGGAGGCTGAGGCAGGAGAGCCACCTGAGCCTGGGATACAGAGATTGTAGTGAGCTGAGATTGCACCACTGCACTTCAGCCCAGGCGACAGAGCAAGACTCTGTCTCCAAAAAAAAAAAAAAAAAAAAGATGGGAAAAGGAAATATACATATTTCCTACCAAACTCTATACTGCCAAAGAACTCTCCACTTAGAAACTTTATGAAATTAAAAGGACAGATTTATGTGAGTGGTTAAAAGAATTAGAATAAAATGTACTTTCTGAGTTTCCTGATGGCAGTCCTAATTTTGCCATTATGCCCAAACTTTTCTATGAAAGAAGATGACAAACTCTGAGGCACACACTTTTACTGCAAATGACCTTTTTGCTAATACATGCTCAAGCTATGCATAAACACACCAGCAGAGGGACTCCATATACCCCCTAAATAAGTAAAATAGAGCTGACTTCCTCTGTCAGAAGAGTACTATATCCAGATTACAATAATTCAAGGAGACAAAATGCTGAAATTGTCAAATATACCGTCATTCACTTTCTCACTGTTCCTCATTGGCCTTTTCCCCTTACACTAGGCTTATTCTTTTTTAGGTTTCTTACCGTAGCTCTTCTAGGGTCTGCTGAACTTCTCTCAAGGAATCAGCATCAAGGTTATTAATGAGCTCTTTTCGATAACGTATAATGAAGGGAATTGTGTTATCATCATTAAAGAGACGAATGGTGTTGGCACAAACCCAAGGTTCAATATTAGTTCTTTCAGATAAGACCTGCAAATTAAAGATACTTAGTGATTTAAAATGCTGAAAATTAAACATCTAGATCATGTATAATTTAAAACATAGTATCAAATAATGTTCTCCAGTGACTTAGAAACTACTTGCTATAGTTTTTTAAAAAAAGAAAGCCATATAAAATACATGTATCCATTGACAATCATAATGGTAAAATAGTCATTTCACAAATTCAATAAAATCTAATCTAAACCACTGTATCATTCAAATTCCAGTGTTCAATGAGGGCACTTTTTGATGATGCAATGATATACTTTTCATCTCTCATATTGGTAGCAAAGCAAGGAGTTGGTAACTCACTTTGTCAGCATGAGAGCAAAGGAAAGCCATTTTTAGTCATTGCTAGTGAGTAATTTGGCAATATCTATGAAAATTTACAATGCATAAATAAACTTTGGCCCAGCAGCAATTCTACTACTGGAAATTTATCATAACATATACATGCCTCTAGAAAATATTATTTATAATAATTTTTTTTGAAGAACTGTTCCTAGCAGAATAAAGGTGAGCAAAAACCTAAGTTTACAATGGAGGAACTGGAAAACATGTTATGCCCACACTAAATACCATGCAACCATTTAAGAATCTGAGGCAGCTCTATATGAACTAATATAAAATGATTCACAAGATCTGGAAATAAAAAGGTAATTGGTTGGGTGAGGGTTAGAGTTGGAAGACCCTTCTATATCTTTTGAATTTTGTATCACGCACAAATATAACATCTTCAAACTAATTAATTACTTTTTAATTTTTTTATTTTTTTGAGACAGTGTCTCGCTCTTTCACCCAGGCTGGAGTGCAGTGGCACGACTGTGATTCAACGCAACCTTGAACTCGCAGGCTCAAGTGATCCTCCAGCCTCAGCCTCCAAATAGCTGGGACTACAGGCCACGCCATCACACCTAGCTAATTTTTTTTTTTTATTAGTGGCAATTAGGTCTTAATATGTTGCCCAAGCTGATCTCAAATACCCGGGCTCAAGCAATCCTCCCGTCTCAGCCTCCGAAAGTTCTGGGATTACTGGCATGAACCACCACATCAGGCAATTAATAATTTTTAAAAATATTTGTTTAAAAATATTATTTAAAATCATTGGTATTTTAAATATTTAATTATTTTAAAATATTAAAATATGTAAAATTATTTTAAATACATATTAAAATTGATGTTAATTATAATATTAAAATACTAATATTATTTACAATAATATTAAAAGATGATTTATTAATTATTTAAATATTTAATTATTTTTAAGTCTATAGGTTTTAGCAAAATGTACAGTTAAACAGAAAAGTTTACAAAAGTCAGCCTGGAAAAGAGAAAGAATAAAATCCAATTTTAGTAGCTTCCCAAACCCTAAGCAGCTCTTTCAAAGTAAAGAACAAAAGGAGTACGTTTTATTATTATTTCAACCCTGAATGCCCAAAATCTGACAGAAACTGGGGTAAAAAACAGGGAAAATTTATTAAAGAATTATCGTAATCAACTGATCATCAAAATCAAGTCCAGATACATAACAGACTGAATTTCAAGACTATATATGAAATAAATGGCTAAACTCCAGAGACTATAGAGGATATCTCATTCTCGGGGCATATTAAATCCTGAAGTCTACATCTTATCACCCATTCTGATGGATTAATGCCAATTCTGATAAGAACGCCAATTTCACATTTCTATCCCTGACTCTCTTCCACATGAGCTCCGGATTCATTTAGCTAACTATTTTGACATATTCTCTTGGAAATCTAATGGGCATCTCAAACCTTGCATTTCCAAAGTTATCTTCTTCTCAAACTTATTTCTCCTCTACTTTTACCCATATTATGCTATTCAAATGGCAATTCAACCCAGAAAACTAAGAGTCTAACTCTTCCAACTCCTTCAACTCTTAAATCCAATCCATCTTAAGAACCAGTCAACTTGAACTGCAAAATATTTCCTTACTCTGTCACTGTTCTTCATTTCTTCTGCCCCACACCCCAGTCTAGTTCTAGCCTGAACTAATGAAATAGCTTTTACCTGTTCTCCCTGCATCCACTCTAAGTCTCATCTATTCCAGTATACACAAAGCAACAAGAATGTTATTTTCAAAATGTATACCGGATGTTGACCTGTCACTGATTTCCCATTGCATTTGGAATCCAAACTCCTTACCATGACCCAAAAGACAGCAGCCTCTCTCCAACCTCATCTTATCCAGTCTTTCCCTAGATCATTAGATGCCAGCCCAATAGCCTTCTCCCAGTTCCTAGAACAAGCCCAGTTACTTTGCTCTTAAGAGGCCTTCATGAGGCTCCTCCCTCTTTAGAAATACTCCTGTTGTTGTTATCTTCCCTGACCCTCACAAAATCAACTCATTTATATTTTCTCCCTCAAACCTGTACCTGTTCCTGTTTCCTGTTCCAGTCCACATCATGTCATCTACCACAGAAACCTTAAGGGATACTGTGGTTATCTCCCATAATATTGTGGCCACCTCTCTCCATTATATAGCAGCTATGTGGCTTGACAGCACTTGACCCTAACTCCAGCTCCACAGCATGTGGCTCAAGTAACCAGCTGTTTTCAGAATTAACAGCCTGAGCGCTGCATTGCCCTGGCCAGAGAGATTAGCCCAATCAGCATGAAGTTAAGATTTGGGCTGGAACTTCCTCTGAAGACATACAGTTTGTAGAGGTAGAAATTCAAAGTTGTAGCCATTTTATTGTTATGAGGATGGTGGTGCTAAGAGAATAGTAGATTGTTTCAGTGAACTGACCGAAATTTTCCTGTTACATAGGTCAATAAATCTCCTTTATTGCTTAAACTAGTTGTAGACAGTTTTCTTTTATTGTAATCAAAAGCATTCTAATCAATGGCCTAAGCATCACTGTATATTCTCTATCACATCCATCTACTCTGTCACCAAGGAGGCAAACAGAACTTCTAAAATGTCTGTTCCCTCCCCCCTCAAGCTCTGTTTCCACTAATAGCATCTTTTATCTGAACCCATAGTGGGTATTTATTGTTGTCTATGCCTCCCACCCATCCCATCTGCATTACTACAGATATTTCTAAAATACAAATAAAATCAAGCCCCTTATTTTCTTCTTTCGTTTGAACTTAAGCTCCAATGACTCTTAGCTACCTACAGGTAAAGGTCTAACCACTTCCCTCTTGAGAGGCCTTCATGAGGCTGCTCATGAAGAAGTTAGCAATCTAGAAGGGAAGATAAAATATTAATGCAAATAAGTAAAAATAAAACAGCATGTGCCAGGCAATAAGTGGTACCATGTTTTTAAAGAAAAGATCTCCCTGAGGTAACCAAGGGAGGCCTGCTGAAGGAAGAGCATTTTGGTTGACCCCTGAAAGATAGGCAAGATTCTGAAAGACAGAGATGACAGGTGGAAACGACAGGAATGCTCATCATTTTGGAACTGTGTGATTGTTAGAGCAACCCATGGGCTCCCACTACCCAATAGCTCAGCTATTGTTGAATAAAAGAAACCTAAGACAGCTAAGACTCCAGACCCTGGGTGGTAATAGGTCCTAACAAATCCATATGGCGTCATGTATGGTATGGGAGTGTACAGAGCTGCTTATGCAAATTTGATCCTTGAAATTAAGGCTAACAAAACCACATACAAGCAGTCATCATTTTGGGGACTCCAAATCACCAAATGTTTTCTATATTGATTCAGCTGAACATTTATTTTAGCTCATATTATATCCCAATAACCATACTAAGCCAATGATAATCAAGATGTAAAAAAAATCAAGTGCCTCTTCTCAAGGAGCTAACAAGCTAACAAAAGCAGACAGACATGTAAACAGTCAACATACAGTATGGTTCATACTCTGACAGAAGTGTATATACATTGTTTTAAGACCACAGGAAAGGTGGAAACATCGAATTCTGCAGCAATGGAAAAGCAACAAGAGAATGAAGGTATTTCCAGGCAGCTAAATGGGGAGGCAGGAATTCCAGGAACAGAGAATAACATCAAAAGCCTCTGATAAGAAACCACTGCACATTTTTTAAATTGCTAAAAGTTCAGTAATGCTGAAATGTATAAAACTGCCTTTGCAAAAATCATAACTGAGAAAATTATTACAGCGAAAGAGATCTGACCTAACCAATTCCATCTTGTTCCTAACCTCCAAGATGTCCTTGTCCATTCCTAGGTGTAGGCTGAACTAACTTTGGGAGGAACTTAGTTTACAGTTTAGCTTTGAAACAAAGACAATAACAGCATTTTTGCAAAACAAACCCCCTTCCTGCCTGGGGACTAGACTGCCTTTGTAGGACTAACAAATTGGCCACAAGAGTAAAAATTATGGTTCAGGAGTTGATATGGTTTGGTTCTGTGTCCCCACCCAAATCTCACCTTGAATTATAATCCCCATAATCCCCATGTGTCAAGGGCAGAACCTGGTGGAGGTAATTGAATCACGTGGGTGGTTTGCTGTTCTTGTGATAATGAGAGAGTCTTACAAGATATAATGGTTTTCTAAGTGTCTGGCATTTCCCCTACTTGCACTTCTTTTCCCTGCCACCATGTGAAGAAGGATGTGTTTGCTTCCCCCTCCGCCATGATTGTAAATCTCCTGAGGTCTCCCCAGCCATGCGGTACTGTAAGTCAATTAAACCTCTTCCCTGGCCAGGTGTAGTGGCTCACGCCTGTAATCCCAGCACTCTGGGAGGCCGAGGCGTGCGGATCACCTGAGGTCAGGAGTTCGAGACTGGCCTGACAAATATGATGAAACCCTGTCTCTACTAAAAATACAAAAATTAGCTGGGCATGGTGGTATGTGCCTGTAATCCCAGCTACTTGGGAGGCTAAGACAGGAGAATCACTTGAACCCGGGAGGCAGAGGTTGCAGTGAGCCGAGATTGCAACACTGCACTCCAGCCTGGGCAACAAGAGTGAAACTCTCAAAAAAAAAAACACAAAACCCTCTTTCCTTTATAAATTACCCAGTCTCAGGTATGTCTTCACAGCACTGTGAAAATGGACAAATACAGGAGTCATGCAGCTGGAGGCTTCAGGATTTTAAAAATCCCCAAATTGCTCCTGGGGATAACATTCCCATTGTAAAACCTAAGATCAGTGCTTGAGATATTTTACAGACCCTGCGCTACATGGATCAGCTGGCAACATCCAGATTGATAACCTAGTTCATCTGGTCTTATGGCCCCCACCCAGGAACTGACTCAGCAGAAGAGAACAGCTTTGACTCCCTATGATTTCATCTCTGACCTGACCAATCAGCACTCCTGACTCACTGGCCCCCCCTACCCACCAAATTATCTTAAAAACTCCAATTCCCGAGTTTTCAGGGAGACTGATTTGAGTAATACTAAAACTCCGGTTTTCCACACAGCTGGGTCTGTGGGAATTACTCTTCCTCAACTGCAATTCCCTTGTCTTGATAAATAGGCTCTGTGTAAGCAGTGGGCAAAGTGAACCCATTGGACAGTTACATGTACAAGGAGTGTGAAGATCAGGTGAGAAATGGAAAGGTGGATGAGGCTACATGGTGAATTATATAGAGTTTGAACTTGATATCCTATACTCAATATGAAGCTGTTACAGGTAGTTAGACAGGCATGAGCATGGCAGGAGAGCCCCCCTCCCCAACTAGGAATGTTGGGTGATGGTTCAGCAATTATCACATTGCCTCTCTAAAAGTGATAAATTGGCAGCCAGCCCCAGGAAGAGGCCATTTCCTGATGGTCCATACTTATTACACTGAAGTGTTAACTAAATGCAGACACCAGGGAGAAGCAACTTCCTGGACATGCACATTGAGAGACAAAATGGTGGAGTATGACCTTCCAGCGTGATATGGTTTGGCTGTGTCCCCACCCAAATCTCAACTTGAATTGTATCTCCCAGAATTCCCACGTGTTGTAGGAGGGACCCAGTGGGAGGTAACTGAATCATTGGGGCCAGTCTCTCCTGTGCTATTCTTGTGATAGTGAATAAGTCTCATCAGATCTGATGGGTTTATCAGGGGTTTCCACTTTTGCTTCTTCCTCATTTTTTCTTGCTGCTGCCATGAAAGAAGTGCCTTTTGCCTCCCACCATGATTCTGAGGCCTCCCCAGCCATATGGAACTGTAAGTCCAATTAAACCACTTTTTCTTCCCAGTCTTGGGTATGTCTTTGTCAGCAGCATGAAAACAAACTAATACACAGGGACACACCACCAGAGAAGCAAAGAAAGCCTCAGATGGGCTATGTACAACTTCCTAAACACACACCACGTACTCACCTCCCAAGCATAAGGAGGGCACTGCACACGCGGGCAGCCCACTCTAAGGGAAGAATCACAGGAAAGGGGCCGGCCTATAAAGTCCTAGGATCAAAGTTAAACACCACACTTGACCTCAGTGCCTGCTTGGATCTCTTCCGAGCACACTTTCCTTTCCTTTCTTTCCTGTTCTAAAGCCTTTTAAACAAACTTCCACTCCTACTCTGAAGTTTGCCTTGGTCTCTCTTGCCTTATGCCCCTCAGTCGAATTCTTCGGAGGAGGAGGCAAAAACTGAGGTTGCTGCAGACCCTTACAGATTTGACATCAGTAACTCGGATACCTTCCACTGGTAACAAAGCCATTCAACAACAGATCCACTCATTGTTTGGTCTCACCTGTTGAGTCAACCCCCTTTTCAAGAGTTGATGAGATCTATGAACTACAGCAGTGGTTTACAATGTGTGGTCCCCAAACCAGCAGCATAAGCATCATCTGAGAACTTGTTAAAAATGCAAATTCTTGGGTCCCACCCAAAAGCCACTCAATCAGAAACTCTGGGGTGGGAGTTTAACAATGTGCGTTTTAGAAAAATTAGGCAAACAACAAAGAAACAACTAAAAGAGCTAAAAACAGAGAACAAGTCTTAGAGTTGGGAAGGGGTAGGGCAAACAACTACTATAGTTTTCACTTATAAGCGATTCACATTTATTACTTTTATATTTTTAAAAAATTAACTGGCAGATAGGAATGAGAGTATGGGGGAAAAAAGGCACTCTCGAAAATTTTTTGTACCTCTAAGACAGAGGCACTTATTTTGACTGTTGTTTTAGGCTAATTCCTCTATAGAGTCTATTATGTTCCAAACACTTTTACACAGTCAATATAAACACATTTAAACTATATGAGAAAGGTACTTTATTGTCCCCACTTTACAAATGCAAAAACTGAGGGCCAAAAAAGTAAACTGCCCAAAATTCCACAAGCTATATAACCTCTTCAAAAATTCAATTTATATGCCAAGCAAGATAATTCCTCGGGCATAATCCTCACGTATCAAGGGCACAACCAAGTGGAAGCAATGAATTATGGGGGGCAGTTTCCCCTATGCTGATCTCAGGATAATGAGTCTCATGAGATCTCATGGCTTAAACTGCCCTCTCTCTAAAACCTCCAAGAAAATGCTTTTTCCCAAAGTGTCCTGAGATTTACTCCTCCAAAAGGAAATTCCTATTTCCTCAGTTAAAAAGAAAACATCTTGGCATCAAGCAAATAAACTATAGCCTTAATCATCCAGGCAGCATCTGCATTTTAAAAGAATATCTAAGTTAAATGACTCTCTAATGAGTGGAACTGAGAGAATTTTCTATTCTAAATCACTCCCAAACCAGCAACTAGCCACCTCCCCTCTGAAAAGCTGTTGATTTCTGCTGTTCTCCTTACCCTTACCTAGTTATTTCACTGTATCACTTATTCTACTACACACACAAGTTTCCTTACAGATTGCAAAAGGAAAAACCAATCTATGCTGTTAGAAATCAGAAGAGTGGTTGTATGAGAGAGAAGGAGGAATTGGAAAATAGTATAAAGGGGGATTTTGAGATGTTGGTAATGTTCTGGAAGCTTGTTGCTGGTTACACTTTTGAACATCTCTGAGCTGTACATTTATGTACAATATTCTGTATGTTATACTTCAAAAAAAAAGTTGTTTTTTAAAAAAGACCATAACAAATACTACCAACTAAATTATATTAACAAAAAGTAGCAATATAATTTCTCTTATTTAATTTCTCCTGGACAAATAGGTTAAACCTAATAAGTGGTTCCGCATTTATACACAGAATTGCACTGAGATACACAACTCAGAAATGTTGACTGCTTTTTGTCTCACTTCTTTCCCCAATTTTGTCACCCGTGGCTTTTTTCACCCACATAATCCCACACAATCTATCCCACACAATCTCTTGCAACAAAGGGAAAATAGCTAATAAAAAAGGTTTTGTTTGCCTTTTCTCCCTGTGTAGCAAACTTTACTAAGATATTACACATGGCTGCTCAACTCCCCTACACTCACCACTCCCAAAAGAAACTGAACAACCACCACCTTTGGAGCAGTTTAATTTTCCCAAAAATTGTCTGTAGCTGGTCACTTCTTCAAATTCTTATAGTTCATGGTATCCATAACATATTTGCAAAATAACTTTAACAAAAACTAGTTTCTGGTCACAATCATACATTTGCAGTTCGGGAGAAAGGGCTGAAAAGGAGTAGGTTGCTTCTGTCAAAAGACCTGGTGATCCCCAACACCGGATCAGGAAATAGAAACAAAATACATTCATGTATAATGTCTGTTAAAACATTATAGGAGGCCATTGTTTTGGACGAAGCTCCTGCAGTAGGCCCCGATAGACCCTATGTTCCATAGACTAAAAATCAAAATGGACTCACTCTGGCTAAAGTTTAAGTCATCAAACTAAAACAAAGTTGTTATCTGACCTTCCAAGAAATCTAAAGAATGATAACAGCCAATTTATCAAACACGCCAGTTTCAATCTTCAATAGGCATGATAATAAAGTTCCCTCTACGTTAATCCTTATACAAAAAGACTGAAGTAACTTCATTTTATCTGTTATTTTTCTATTTTTCTGTCTCCCTCTCTCCACCTTACAAGGAAAGTAATCCACTTTCTGTTGTTTCTGCTTTCATTAGTCCTATCTATGAAACCATCTCCCCTGTTCAATTCATTAGAACACTTATCCTATTTTATGAAATGAAGTGTTGCTTGATTCTAGAATCATAAACCCAATAGAGATCTTTAAACTAAACTTGTAATTTTGTCTTTTTGACAAGCCTAAAACTAAATCAAGTGTTGACTACATAGTTCTGCCTCTCCAAACAAGACAGTGATGTTCCTGAAAAAATCTGTAGTTTTCAGAGTTGAGAAATACACCTTGAACGGAAAAAAACAGAGGACAAAGTTATCACTGTGGCCAAGGCCATGGGGAACAGTACACAAAATGAAGGAAATATAAATGACATTTCCTCATATTCAACTAGTAATACTTAATAATTTCTATACAATTAAGTTTCATTAACCATTCCTTGCTAACTAGATAACTATTCAGGATTTCCCCAAAGAATTTGGACATACATTTTGTGGCAGATAATATGCATGTTACAGGTATTTCGTTGAGTCTGATCCTTATCCAAATGTTCAAGACTTTTCTGATTTTCTGGTTTGGTATTACTTGACTCTCATTCTTGTCAGTTCCCTCTTTTTCCAACATGTACCCCTGTTCTCAACCATGTTTACAAGCAGGAATACAGTTTTGAGACAAAATTACTTTCTCTCCCACAAAGTTTCTCCTGTTTATGGAGAAATTTTAAAAGTATAGGAAAGGAAATCCACATATACCACAAGAACTGTCTGTAAAATTCAAGTTAAAATTAAGGAAGGATAATTGCAACTGGTTAAATAAAAAAAACCCAAACATGTAAATTCACACGTAATAGTTTCCCAGGCAATTTCCCTGAACCCACCAGGAAAATGCTGAGCTTAATAATTGCCATCGGATTGCTCAGCAAAGGTGGCAGCGTCCCAAAAACGACTTCCCAACTCACAGGCAAGGAGTGCCCAGATTCTCAGAGAATAGGCTTTCAGCTGTCAAAATTCACTTCAAAAAAGGAAGAGGAAAAAAAAATTGCTTGGAATTAAAAGGAAAATCTAGTATGCCTATAATTTTCAAAATATTTTCTAAGAGGGCAAAAGGCCATAAAATAGTTCTTGTGCCTTTAAATGAGACAACTTGCTTCCAAGTCACTGTTCCCACAACACAACAAAGGACATTACTGCTACTAGCTTACAAATAAAACTTTTCTTTCTTTGCTTTTCATTTGTCACTCACCTTCTGGCAGCTGGGCACCTATCGTTCATCATACACTTGTCCCTCCTCATTCTACTCAGCAAGTAATCTTGCCCTTCTCTTGTAATGTATTTTCCAAAAGGCTTTGTTTAGCTGCTATTTTAGTGACATTACAGAACTCATTAGTGAACCCAGATATTCATCCCTAACAAAACATTAAAAGTCTAGGTTAACGAATTGCAGAACAAATTTTCTTCTCTCAAAGCTCTGAAATCAACTTTAGTTATACCTATTAGAGAAATGACGCAAACTAGAAACTAAATTCTACAAATACTTTGAGTCAATTCTCAGTAATTTCCCAGTAAGTTTTAACTTTAAGATGGTTTTTCTGAACAAACAAACCTGTTTTCTGTCTATTCTACTCCTATCCATAAAGGATTCTTTGATGGTTAACCCATTGTATCTACTAATCCATCATGATAATGTATTAAACAAATGTAAAGTGCCTAGTACAGAGCCGAGCTCCTAACAAGTCATCTATAAATAAATGGTAAGTATTATGATCTATAAACCAATACCTTAAGGTATTATGATAAAAGAAACCTAAGTAAATCTTTGTCAACAGTGGCTAATCATCACCTAGATTTATAAATTTACATTCTAAAGCTGAACTCTGAAGTAGACATCTTCTGGCCCAGAAATGCCCTCCTTTTCTCAGAGAACACCCCCCCACAACCCTAACACACACACACACACACACACACACACACACACACACACACACACACACACACACACACACACACACACACACACACACACACACACACACACACACACACACACACACACACACACACACACACACACACGTGGAGCCCTGGCAGCCATATTTCTAAAACACAGTGAGGCCTCAGCACCCCAGGCACTGGACCAGAGATGGATACCTGCACCCCCCCACAACCCTAACACACACACACACACACACACACACACACACACACACACACACACAGAGGTGGAGCCCTGAGATGGATACCTGCACCCCCCCACAACCCTAACACACACACACACACACACACACACAGAGGTGGAGCCCTGGCAGCCATATTTCTAAAATACAGTGAGGCCTCAGCACCCCAAGCACTGGGCCAGAGATGGATACCTGACCCAAATTCAGCCAATCAGACTTTCTTCTTAAAATTTGGAACTGGAGGCCGGGTGCGGTGGCTTACACCTGTAATCCCTGCACTTTGGAAGAACGAGGTGGGCAGATCACCAGGTCAGAAGACGGAGACCATTCTGGCTAACATGGTGAAACCCCGTCTCTACTAAAAATACAAAAAATTAGCCAGGCGTGGTGGCACATGCCTGTGGTTCCAGCTACTCAAGAGGCTGAGGCAGGGGAATCGCTTGAACCTGGGAGGCAGAGGTTGCAGTGAGCCAAGATCGCGCCACTGTACTTCAGCCTGGGTGACAGAGTGAGACTGTCTCACAAAAAAAAAAAAAAAAAAAAATTGGAACTGGAATACAGAAGTAACTAGTCAGTCTACGTAACTAATAAAACTAATGGCAAATAAACTAGGGAGCTGTCATTTTCTATCCTCTGTAAAGAAGCAAGAAAATCTCATCTGCTGAGAAAATAATAACTCAAACAGAGAAGCAGCAGAAATTGGTGATTATAAGACACCAGATAGAGAGAAAACTAACAGCATCTTCTCTGAGTCCTCACAGTTTCCAATTTCTGGTTCAAGTCCTTTGGGAGACTTGACCACATTCTGTCCCTTTTGTTCTTTGAAAGGTCCCTTATGTCCTTGGTGAAAAACTCTTTTCTACTTAAGCTCATTACAAAGAGCTTATATACTTGTAACCTAGAGACAAAAGGTTAAGGCAGGGCCATTTTCTACATCTCTTTCCCTGTAACACAGGGTGGGAAGCAGAGTCATAGAATAAGTAGCTCTTTACTATGAATAACTTATTACCAAATCTCAAAGACCAGAGACTTCACAGTCTAAAACTTCTTAACTTCCTCCTGCACACTGTCAACTACCAGAGGTGGATCTACATCAACAATGGAAATAAGCTTCAAAAGTGTTAGAAAAGGAAAAGAGAAGGGAAGTGGTACATGTCCACCTGCCTCTGTAGGACTGGTCTGGAACCAAGAACTTTAAGAACAGCTTCAGGGT
This sequence comes from Pongo pygmaeus, assembly GCF_028885625.2. NCBI lineage: Eukaryota > Metazoa > Chordata > Mammalia > Primates > Hominidae > Pongo > Pongo pygmaeus. The sequence continues at coordinate 88,128,162 of NC_072385.2, read as the reverse complement.
GAATCTGATGCAGGTAGTCCATGGACCACACTTTAAAAACGCTGCCTTCTAGGTCTAAATTAACAAAGAAAAAGAAGGCATAGAAAGGAGCCTAATTATACTCTGTTTTTCCAAGATACCTTGGACTATTCATTCAGGAACAAGGGTAAGAGGAAAAGCTGTAAAGCAACATTCTATTCCTTAGTGCACCAGAGGGAAGAAAAATCATGATTAAAAATTACCAGTGACAGGCCACGCGTAGTGGCTCATGCCTGTAATCCCAGCACTTTGGGAGGCCGAGGCGGGCAGATCACAAGGCAGGCAGATCGAGACCATCCTGGCTAACACGGTGAAACCCCGTCTCTACTAAAAATACAAAAAATTAACCAGGCGTGGTGGCGGGTGCCTGTAGTCCCAGCTACTCAGGAGGCTGAGGCAGGAGAATGGCGTGAACCCGGGAGGCGGAGCTGACAGTGAGCACCACTGCATTCTAGCCTGGGCAACAGAGCAAGACTCCGTCTCAAAAAAAAAAAAAAAAAAATTACATTTTACTAATAGGTAATAGAAAAGGCAGCATGGGTACAAAGACATTTGTGACACACAGGCAGTCCTAGATTGAGAAGTGGAATCAGCATCCAGCAGAGGCCCTCAGCTCTACAGCCACAATCACAGCAAGGGAAAGAGTACACAACAGAATCACTGGGACAGATAACAGGGAGGGAAGTCACTCCCATCTACCCTGAGAGGCACTACCATAATTAAGTCTAAAATGGTCCCAGAATGTGCTGGGACAGACAAAAGCTCACTAGCTACTCTTCGGGTCTCCAACACTGTCCCCAAAGCCAGCCAAAAAAACTGGGAGAAATCTGATTTCCCCTGTAGTAAGACATATAATTCTGGCATCTCAAGTTGGAATTATTATAGAATTTCCTTTCAAAAATCGCTAGGCCTTGTTGTAGTACATTACGACATTATACTAAGGGTTAAACCGATGTATGAACAGCCAGTGACCTAATCACCTACACTGCTTTTATAGGAAAATACAGTCCAAGTTCAAAGCAAAAACTTAACAATGAACCTGTGGGAGCCCAACCAGTTGGTACAATCTGTCTACATAGTGTATGTTCACTAAAACACCATGGCAAAAGGCCAAGAGAGGCCATGCATCTTAGCAGAACTGATGATTAGCTACAACACAAAACAGTGTACCCAAGAAAGTAACAAGTAGGAAAGCCTCCAGAAACCACTGGCAAAACTGAAGAGGGAATTGAAAACCCCCAGCCCTTCCCTTAGACAGTACAACCCCTGTGCTAGTCAAAAAGAAAGCACTCAAAACAACTAAAGTGACAGAAAAAGGCCACACATACCTGTACTATGTCCCAATTCATTTCCACCTCCTCTTTAATATGATTGGCATTTGCCGGAAACTTGACAGGCTGCCCCTGAGGACACGTTTCAGTCTTGATTTTCTTTAAAGGGGACTGACCAAATGTAAACTCATCGTCATTCTTTTCCTTCTTGCATGTACCTCCCCACACAGTGCTTGTGGATGGTGTCTCTGAACTATTACTCTCACCCTCTAAGTAGCTGGCTTTGCTGGTTTCTTCATCAACTTTCAGCTTTTTAGTCCTTCGAACTGCATGTGGCTGCGCTGCACATTTCCGTTTTGTCTTGGCTGTTTTCAGAGTCTGTACAGTATTCAATTTATTTTTTCTGTCTTCCAAAGCAGTATCAGCAATAGCCACAGAGCTATTCTATCAAACCACAAAGAGAACATATGAGAATTAGAAGATAAAAAGCAATTTCCTGGGAATATTACTCACAAATAAAAGTGAACAAATTATTGACACACACAATAACTTGGAAGAATCTCAAGGAAATTACGTTGAGTGGGAAAAAAAGCCAATCTCAAACTTACATACTATATGAATACATTTATGTAACATTCCTGAACAGATTAGAGGTTGGCAAGGGTCAGAGATGATGGGGGGAGGTGGGTGTGGCTATAAAAGGGCAACACTAGGCATCTTTGTGGTGATGGAACTGTTCTGTCATGGTAGATACACAAACCTACATGTGTGATAAAATTGCACAGAACCAAGTACATACATATACATACACATGAATGAATACAAGTAAAACTGGAGAAATCTAAATAAGATCAGTGGATTTTATCAATGTCAGTATCTTGGTTGTGACATCTTACTATAGATTTGCAAGATGCTATACCATTTGGGAAAAAATGGATAAAGAGTACATGGAATTCCTCTATTATTTCTTGCCATTGCATGTCAACTATTTAGAAATAAGCAGTTTAATTTTTAAAAATGAGTAAAGGATAGGTCTACACATGCCAGAAAACCAAGATTAAAACTTGCTATCAAAGTCAACCACCTAGCAGACAGAAAAGTAACACATTGACTCATACAACTCAACAGGCTACACATGCCACCAATTTCTGCTGAAGAGTAGAGGATAGAACACAGAATGACAGCAGGCTAATGTCAGGAATTTTTCTTTAACAAGAGTCGGCACAGCAGCCCACACAGGTATCTAGGGACTACACTCTGCACTGCCACTGACCCCCAATCCAAGTGACAGCTCAAGTGTGAAGAAATGAGACTTGGCACCCATCTTGGCACTGGGGATAGTGTAAATAAGATAAAGACCCTACCCCTAAGCTGATCTGTTCTCCATTACCTAAATGATGCAGATGGCACAAACATGAACAATTCCCAAACTAAATTTTAGTCAAAATTCTATCTTCTCTTTTATCAAGTATTTTTTCCAGAACCACTATTAAAAATACTTAGAACTACAATAAAGAGCACCTCCACCCCAATGCCAACCTACCACCACCACCATCTGAACTTGAAAATAATGAACATTAGAGAGCCCTCTGAGTATTAAATTTTTTGCCCAAAACAGAACGGATCAGAGCAGAGATATAAAGATAAAATAACTCCCAGGCCTAAAAGAGTTGATAACCTAATCAAATGAATTGACATATCTAAAGAAAGTATCAATCATAAAGGGTGTTGTCAGCCACTGTCTTAGCTTCAAGCTATTAAAACATTCAATTGTCATTGTGACAAGCATAGTGCCTAGACCACAGTGGACATTCAATAAACTCAAATAAATGGATTTATCTTATCATCCTATTCTGAGTCCATGCTCATCAAGTAAATTTCTGATTACTACTTAATTCCCTATTCAGATTAGCCTCCAAGGAGAACAAAAGGCTGGCCATAAGAATTTCAAGTCCTTAAGATTATTATTTTAAATTATTAAATATTAAACCAGCACTCTGGTTGTATTTATCTCTCTTGTGAACACAACTGATGTAAAAACACCCAAGAGAGATATATCTGTTCCCAAAATGTTGACAAAATCATGTTCCTAACTTAGAAACCCAGTTCCATCACTTACTATCTGTACACCATGAGCAAGTCACTTAACATCTTTCTTCAGCTTTCTCATCTATAAAATCAGCATAAAAGCACTTGCCTCAATGGTTGTTATAAAGATTAAGTAAGATCATTTAAATGAAATGTTGAGCGCATTGCCTGGCTAATGGTAAGCACTCAACTATTTGCTAATGCTACCATCATTACCAGCACTACCACACCCAGACCAACTCCTAGGAGAAGGAAAAGGGACTAGACAAAGAAACACAGTACAGACCCAAAAATTAAGACCCATGGTAGGGGATGCCATTGCTGGCAGTTTTTGTCATTTACATGCCTTGTCCTACTCTGTAGAATAAGAAAGTAACATCACCAATCAGGAAGACACTACAGAGTTCCCTCTATCCAGCTATAGCACCTACCAGCTCCTCCTTAACAACAACGACTTCTGAGCCATCACTGATCTGTGGGGCATTCTTCTTCACCTGAGGCATCCTCTTTGGTTTGGATTCCTTGGGAGGGGGCTGTTTACGGCTTCTGGGAACTTTCTTTTGGGGCTCCCAGGCACTATCTTCCTTGTCATCTTCTTCAGAGGCAGATGATCTAGAAGTAAATCAACAGAATAATCTCCAGGAAAAATAAAAGCAAATGTCAAAGGTAAAAAAGAGATGCATGATTCTTGAAAAAATGATAAAGTAGGAGGTGTTTAATATAAAATGGAGTGATTGAGTACAGGCTGTGAACAGTTATTGCTGAGAATTGAACCAACAGAGTTGATGATGGGCCAGTATAAAAATACCCCAGTATGCTGTAAATCACAGCTCTGTCTCTCCATTCTCTTCTCACCTAACTGACAAACACATACACACATTCATTCAAGACACAGAAAATAATTTATTACCTTAAGTAATTTACTGGGTCATGTCAAACTATAGTCAATGTGAGCTTTTCAATTTTAACAGTGAAAAGCACTTAAATAAGTTCCCAACTACTAATCAAATTCATTTAAATTGTATTAAGTTATTCAAATCAACGAAAGGATTGAGAAATGGCTCTAGGAAACACCCTAAATTACATTAAAAGCCAGCACCAAGACCCTTCCAACTGCTTTAATTAACCCTTTTTTCCTTTCACAGAATGGATTTCTTTCCTGATTAGATTGGATCAGGTGCGACTACAGTACTTTTCCAACAACAAAGAATCAAACTCACAGCAAGAGCAGAGAAAAAGCAGCCATGGGAACTCTGTTAAAGGACCATCATGCTCCTGCCAACCCAGTTAATTCCATTTCTACTCTAATGTAAAAGGTCAATATTAGTGAGACTTCCTTTACTGAGATGAGTGAATAGGGAAGTCTGGGTTTTTTAATGTTAAGTTCTTCATGGGGGCAAAAACCTGACTGGATGACTTCTTAGCTAAATTATGCTCTAGAAGAGAATAATTATGATAGGTCAAACTACTGGTGTTCTCTTCAGAGATGCCATTAAGCCTGGTAAGCAAAAACAAACAATCAAACAAAAAACAGGAATAATCAGAATAACATAACAGCAGTGGAACTGAAAGAAACTATAATTAGAAAACCAATGAAATAGAAAACTAGGGTTCCACTCCTCATACTATCACCAAACTGAGCAGCATGACTTCTTCCCTCCTTAGTCTCATCACCTATCAACCAGGATTACTGACTAACCCTATTTCACAAAGGAATATCACCAAGACTAAAGGCCCTTTAGTTATTATGAACAAAACACAAGCACAGATACTGTTGTGTTATACATGAAATAGTTCTAAGGCAGCTAGTCAACTCTCTTTCCCAATCCCTTCAGCTCTCAGGAGCATCTGGCACTCACCCCTTAGAGCATATCCCTTATATACAGGAACCCCACCCCTTGGTTTTCATACTACTTCTTGGCAGCTTCTCTTTAGCCCCTTTGACTCCTCTTCTCCCTAACCTCTAAATGTTGGAATCCCTCAAGGCTTAGTCCTCAGTCCTCTCCTCCCTCTATGCTCTCTTGCCAGGTAATCTTATATTTTCTCAATAAAGGAATCTATATTTTATTTTTATATATTTATTTATTTAGAGACAGTCTCCCTCTGTCGCCCAGGCTGGAGTGCAGAGACATGATCTCGGTTCACTGCAACCTCCACCTCCTGGGCTCAAGTGATTCTCATGTCTCAGTCCCCCAAGTAGCTGGGATTATAGACACGTGCCACCATGCCTGGCTAATTTTTGTATTTTTAGTAGAGATGGGTTTCACTATGATGGCCAGGCTAGTCTCAAACTCCTGGCCTCAAATGATCAGCCCGACGTGGCCTCCCAAAGCACTGGGATTACAGGTGTGAGCCACCACACCCAGCTGGGAATCTCAATTTTATATAGTATCTCCAACTTGACCTTCCCCCCTTGAGCTCAAGACTTGTATATCCACTTTCACCTGAATGTCCAGCAATCACATCAAACTTACCAAGTACAAAACTGAATTCCTGATTCCACCACTCTCACACCTGTTCCTCTTCCAGTCTTTCTAAAATGTCTGTCATTCTTTCATACCCCAAATCCAATCCACCACCATGTCCTGTCCACTCTACCTTCAAAATATATCCCAAAGTAGACCATTTCTCATCACTTTCACATCTAGAATCCTATGCTTCTAAAATAATCTCCTTAACTCATTTCCCCTACTTCCAGTTTTGCCCCCTGTAGTCTATTCTCCACCAAGAAACCAGAATATTTTACAAATATAAACCAGGTCATGTAACATCCCAACCCAAAACCCTCCAGTGGCCTCCCAACCCACTTCAAATAAAATTCCAGGGAAGATCAAGTTGGAGATACTGTATAAAATTGAGATTTTTATATTGAGCCATAAGACAAGATCAGCTACCAACGGGGAGGGGAGAGGGGGGAGGGCTTAGAATTAAGCCTTGAGGGATTCCAACATTTAGAGGTTGGTGAGAAGAGAAGTCAAAGGGACTAAGGAGAAGGATCTAAGCCTATTAGATCCAGATCCTACTCATTACAATCTCATTTCTTACTACTCTCTGCCTCATGTCTCCAGACTGGCCACACTGGTCTTCTTGCTGTTCCCTGAACACACCAAACTTATTTCTGCCTCAGGGTCTTTGCACTTGCTGCTTTCTCTATTTGGAACACCCATCCCCAAGATCTTTGCAAGCTGCACCCCCAAATCTCATCTAGATCTCTTGCCACATCTTCCGAAACAACCTTCTGACTACTCTATCCAAAACGCCCCCCGACTGCAACCACTCACTATGCTCTCTATCCCCTGCCCTGTTTTTTCTTTATAGTACTTATTACCATAAATATTATCAGTCATTTACTTAACAAATATCTTCAGAGCACCTAATATGACTCTAAAGCAGAGATTCTCAACTGGGGATATCTAGCAATGTCTGGAGACATTTTTAATTGTTATAACTTAGCAGGAAGCTATTGGCATCCAGTGGGCAGAGGCCAAGGATGCTGCTAAAAATCCTACAAGAAAAAAGACAGCCCCCACAACAAAGAATTATCTTGCACACAATGTCAGTAGTGCAGAGGTTGAAAAATCCTGCTCTAAAGCAATATATAAAACGCTGTGCTCTCATGGAGCTTACATTCTAGTGTAAATATTATGTTATATATTTAGTTGGTTACTTTCTCTCTCCTTTCGATACTTTATTAGCAACACTAGACAGAACCTGGAACACAGCATGAGTTCAACAAATATTTGTTGCATGAATGAATAAAAAAAGTTTTTTCTACCCACATCACTCAAGGAGTTAGAAAGTGACAGAATGCATTACTCCTTACTAAAATATTCATCATTCCCCTACCCACATATTAAACCAGTATGCTTACAACTCAGAGAATGAAGAAAATTCATCTTTTAGTACCACGCCCTGGACCTGTACTTTCGCTCTTCTTGGCAATGATGACATCTAGAAGAAACAGAACATAAAATCAGCAACACTTGAATATTCCAATCACTTTATTTGGCTACAAGTAATGGGTCATTCAAAACTAACATTTCATAGGAAAAAAACAAAAACAATGATGTTTATTCACAAGCCCAAACACCAGTTTCCCCTGCTATGTAGCTGCCAGTTAAAAGAGTAGCTGGCTGGGCACCATGGCTCATGCCTGTAATCCCAGCACTTTGGGAGGCCATGGAGGGTGGATCACCTGAAGTCAGGAGTTCAAGACCAGCCTGGCCAACATGGTGAAACTCAGTCTCTACTAAAAATAGAAAAATGAGCCAGATGTGGTGGTGGGTGCCTGAAATCCCAGCTACTGGGGAGGCTGAGGCAGAAGAATCACTTGAACCCAGGAGGTGGAGGTTGCAGTGAGCAGAGATTGCATAACTGCACTCCAGCCTGGGCAACAGAGTGAGACTCGGTCTCAAAAAATAAAAGAGTAGCTAACAGCCTTCCAGTGGTTTAAAACTCTTAAGAGTATGGGCCATCATTTGAAAAATATAAACTCCTACAGGGTGACACCTGTAGGAAAATTGTGTGCTTCATTTTTTAAGAATTGTGTGCTTAAGTATTCTGTGTTATTTTACGGTAATAATATCAGGCAGCCACTTATAAAGTCCTTTAATAAACTGTATCTCAAAGACAGAAACATTTTTTTCCTATTCTTTGTTTTTTTTTTTTGAGACAGAGTTTCACTCTTGCTGCCCAAGCTGGAGTGCAATGGCACGATCTTGGCTCACCACAACCTCCGCCTCCTGGGTTCAAGCGATTCTCCTGCCTCAGCTGGGATTACAGGCATGCGCCACGACACCCGGCTAATTTTGTATTTTTTAGTAGAGACAGCATTTCTCCATGTTGGTTAGGCTGGTCTTGAACTCCTGACCTCAGGTGATCCGCCCACCTCAGCCTCCCAAAGTACTGGGATTACAGGCATGAGTCACTGTGCCCGGCCTATTCTATATATTCTTAATGAAAAAAGTAGAGGTCTCTCTACAAAGTTGGCAATAAAATAAATGATGCTGATTGACTGAGTAAGCAGCCAGGTTATTCTTAAAACAAGATAATCATTCCCTTATAATAAAAGCTCATTAAACTTAAATAAAATGATTAATCACTATGTGACTAAAAACTATTTACCAAATTTAAAGGCCAAGCTGTAAAAAAAAGTTAAGACAAATAACCAGAGACATCACACAATACAGGAAAGTAAATAAAATTACTTTAGCTGTTAAGATTAATTATCTGTTAAAATTAATTAATAAAGGACTTTATAAGTGGCTGCCTGATATTATTACCATAAAACCATCAAACCATAAGGACTGCACTAGACTCTGACATGTTTAGAACCCTTCAAACAAGTTTCTGACCCAGTCATTATGTTATAATGCCTCTGGTTCTAACATCCACTTAGAAGAGGAAATAATCGCTCATGGAAATACTAAAGGGGTTGTCACAAAAGTGAATATGTTCTCCCAGCAGCTATAGCTCAACTCAGTCCAGTAAGTGCACAATGATTGGGCAAAATAGTGCTCAGAGGGAACCAACAGAACAACAGGAAAGCAGTCTGCAGGAAGTAGACAGGATAATCTTCCATCTTTCCCTTCACTCTCTTTTTGGCATATTAAGTTATAAAGATTATCCTTTCTCAAATTAGTATTTTTTAGACATTGATCATGAAAGAACAGGTAATTGTGATTTGTATGTTATGTGTATCTTACCACAACAAAACAAGAATGGAGGAAGTTAGTGTATCACAAGGGTGGCATTTCAAATCAGGGCAGGGCAAAAATGGATTATTCAATAAATGGTATTGAGACAACTAGCTATTCCTCTAGAAGAAAAAAAGGAGTTTAATTCCTACCTCCACACCATTAACAAAAATTTATTCCCCAATAACTAATAGTTTAAAATGTACAAAATAAAACTACAAAAGAACTAAGAAATAAAGGTGATTCTTTTCATACTCTTGAGTGGAGATGGGGAAACGGAGGTTTTCCTAAACATGACTCCTCAAAATTCCAAAACCAAAAAGACTAACAGATTGCAACACATAAAAATTAAAATCCCAAGCCAGTAGTGGGAGCATTTGAGAACCAAACCAATTTACCCTGCAGTATTCTAAAAAAAAAAATTCACATGAAACAGTAGCTGATACCTTTGGAATTAAAGGTGAAAGGGGTTAGGGCTGTGTATAAACTGACAAAGGAATATCTCTAGGTGTCCTACTTCACTTCATGCTATTAGGCAACTGCCCCAGGAAAAAGTCTATAAGTTTATTCTCTGGAGAAGGTATTAATGAAACAGTCTAGACTGTGGGCATGGGAACCATACAGACTGAATGCTAAAGGCAGAGAACCCTAGTCTTCTGCCACTAAGTTCCCAAAATACTGCCCTCTAGGGAGGAGAATGGGAAGGCTTTTCTCTGGAGAATCCAAGAGTAAAAACTTGAAGGTGCTAAGCTTCCCATCAAACAACCCACCCAGATCACCTTACAATCACTCCTACCACCACATTCTACAATATGCCTGAATTCAGAACATTCCCACACAGACTACCATATACCAATTCTATCTCCACACTTCAGCCTTAACAGAAATGTGTTTAAAATAGGGACCGGCAAACCCTTGGCAGGCTTATGTTTTTGCTTAACCATTATCCTTAAAGAAGGCTCCCCTAAATCAAATATTTCCAACTGCCTCTTTATTAGGCACCCTGAAAGCAATATACCATGGAAAGATGAGTAAGTTGTAATATTTCTTTTCACAAATGTTAAAAATATGAATGTAAAAGTAAAGGTGGGAAAGCAGAATCTGCATGGACACACAAGCCAATTTCAAGCAGATCAGATCTAGAAAGAATATATACAAAAGCTGAAGACCTGGAAATTATGTCTTTAAAACTACCTACGACAGGTACACCCCCAGGAGTATGTATTCTCCAGTTTAAACACCAATATTCTTGAGGCCTGTTTCTCCATCTGCACTACTCCCATGTCCTCTTACTTTGTGTCATAAAACCTGTTAGATTAACCAAAACCTCATCCATCTCCACGGTTTTACATACCGATGTCACCTACTTATTAACAATCCTAATCCCTCCATCCCAAACCTTGCCTTTAACATTCAGATTTCCATAATAAACTGCCTGTCTCTGAAACTATTTAGATGTCTCACAGTTAACTTAACACATACACAATGGAACTCTTGATGACCATTTCTTGCTCTAAAACCTGTTCCTATTCCAGTCCTTCCCATCTCAATAAGTGGCACCCACCTATTTGCTAAGCCAGAACCTTGAAAAAAAAAATTTTTTTTTTTTTTTTTTGAGACAGTCTCACTCTGTCACCCAGCCTGGAGTGATCTCAGCTCACTGCAACCTCCACCTCCCAGGTTCAAGCAATTCTCCTGCCTTAGCCTCCTGAGTAACTGGGATTACAGGCGTGCACCACCACACCCAGCTAATTTTTGTATTTTTGGTAGAGACGGGGTTCGTCACGTTGGCTAGGCTGGTCTTGAACTCCTGACCTCAGGTGATCTGCCTGCCTCAGCCTCCCGAAGTGCTGGGATTACAAGTGTGAGCCACGGCGCCTGGCCAGAAAATTCTTTAACAGCTTCACTGACATATAATTGACATGCAATACACTGCACATGTTTAAAGTGTACAAATTTGATAAGTTTTGACATATGTATACACATCACTACAATCAAGAAAATGAGCATATTATCATCCTCCAAAGTTCCATTTGCTAACTCAAAATGTTGCAAATCTTTTTTTCTTTCATCTCCCATATCCAGACTATTAGTAAGTCACATAAGATCTTCCTCCAAAATGTCTTGGATCTCCGCAATCTTCAGTGAGCCTTTAGTCCTCAACCTCCCTCACTTGAACTACTACACTCACCTCTTAACTGCCCTCCCTACTTCCATTCTTGCCCCTGCAACTCATTCTCCACTTATCAACTCAAGATCATTTAGAATATACTTTGGAAACAATGAATTACTTCCCACCCCATCCTTCACTTAGAATCAAGCCACATTTTTATGAGGCCTTTGAAAAGGCCCTGTCGGACTGAGCTCTGCTCACCTTTCTAACCACCTTTACTACTTGCTGGAGCTCCTCAGCTCTTGTCACAACATTCTTTCCCACCTCAGGTTCTCTCTGCCTGGAGTATTCTTCCCCCTGCTTGTCAATTGACTGGCTCCTTGCATCCCTTAGATCTTAACATTTCAAGCCTAAAATAGGTTTCTCAATTATATTTTAAAAGAAGACTATTTACTTCCTGTATACAGTAGGTTATAACATAATCTGTAATTATTCATTTTACTTGTTTATTGCTTGCACTGCTGTCAAGAGAGTAAATACCATGAAAGAAGGAAATACATGTGCCTTATTCACTTCCGTATCATAGGGCCTAGCACTTAACAGATGCCCTACAACTATTAAATGAACACAATATGTACAAATATGGTCTCTAAAGAGGAATATACATTTATTTTCCACCACTCTTAGGCAATGCCACACATTGCACTCATCTCTTTCTGAAGAAGTGATGGCACATAAGAATATTCCTATACTTCAGTGACTTGGGATTTTTCCCTCCTTTCAAACTATCTTAATCACTGTGGGCACATGAGCATATTCCAAGTCAATAATTTGGAGGTTGCTATGATGTTACTAAGGGAAGAGCCACTAAACTAGGACGACTGAAAATCAGGAGAAAGGGGCAAAAGGACGTGCACACTAACAAATACTAAATTAAAATTGGAAAAAAAAATTTAAATTCAAGAAGGCGAACAAAGGAGGACAATTTCTTAAGAGGCACCTAAACAAGTTTCCATGAAGGACCAACAGAGTGCTTGAATACTAGCAGATTCCCAAGTCACAAAAACAAAATACTAGAGCTGAAAGAACCTGAGATCAGATAGTCCCGCTATATTCAGAAATCTGAGACCCAATAAGGTGAAACAGTTTACTCAAAGGGGAAAGATATGTGGCAAAGGACTATAGCCCAGTGCCTGGAACACCAAGACTAGTCTGGTTTCCCATTCCACACACAATATGTTAATGACATGTCACGTGAGGGGTTCGAAGAAAGTTGCCTAGAGAGTTCCCAATTCATTCCTTTCCTCCGGTGACTGAGCGCCTCCTAGATGCCAGGCGCACTACAGAAGGTGCAGTTGATTCAGACAGGGCCACCATGACCGTGAAAAGGGTGCTTCCTCTCCCACCTCCGATAATTTTAGGTATAAAAACAATCCAGGTAAATTAGCCGGGCGTGGTGGCAGGCGCCTGGAGCCCCAGCTACTCGAGAGGCTGAGGCAGGAGAATGGCGTGAATCCGGGAGGCGGAGCTTGCAGTGAGCCGAGATCGCTCCATGCACTCCAGCCTGGGCGACAGAGGGAGACTCCGTCTCAAAAGAAAAAAAAAAAAAAAAACAGGTTTGCCCAGGCTTTTCTATGTCTGTTATGCGCTAAGAGCTGCAGCAATTTGGCTGAAAAGAGGTGTCACGAGGTAGCTAGGAGGGGTTTTCGGGTGGTCGGTTGTGAGAGACCGCTGACAGTAAAATGTAATGAACTTCTCACTTTTAAAAAAGGGGTGTTATTGCCCAAATGAGCGCTCAGAACTTTTTTAATGGCCCCAAAGATCCCAGAGCCCGGGCGCTGGGCTCTTGAGAACCCGCAAGACGACCGCCAAGGCGCACGCACAGCTCACCTTCCCGCCCAGCACGTCAGAAGACCCGAGATTCTGTGTGTGCCACCGCACCTTCCGGTTCCCGCCGGAAGTTTTTCAAACGCCGGAAGGTCCGCCTCGCTTCTTCCGGACCAAGTTAGCCACGGACCTCCAAGGCGCGGCGCTACCAGGACGGGGCGGAGCCAGGTTGGACGGAGGCGGGTCTAGAGCGAGGATCCCGAGAGAGCGCCGGGGTGGGGCTGGTTCGTAGAAATGAAAAATGACTTTTTTTTTTTACGTGTTTTTTACCAAGCACACTAAACTCTTAAGCCCACAGATACAGCCAAATAAATTAGATTATAAAAGTAGGGAAATAAGGCTGCTGTTGTCTACATTCGAATTTAGCAGATCAAAACCCCATGGATTTGTTTTAGAAAATTCTAAAAAGCAGCTTTCCACTGCTAATGACTTATTTCCAGGGACTCTGAGTACTGAAGAGCCTAGCAAGTTATTGAAATGACCTGTGAACGTGTCTTGTTGCAGATCTACCCGAAGTGAGCATAGATTTTACTGGATAATTTTTGTGATTGGGAAAAAAAAAAACCAGGACTCTTTCTAAATTTAGTAAATCTAATCTTCTATATCTGAGATTGTTGGCCAGGAAAGATCAGTTTCTGAGATTGTTTAGGGATTTTTTTTCCTTTTAATTAGCACAGTAGTATGTTGCCTTTCGTGATGGTTCCAGAAGGCCTAGAATTGTCTACTACTATCACAGTCTCCTTCACAATTTATGGTCCTGAAAAAATACTAGAGAACACCTTACCGTTCAGGATTGTGGGAAGAGAAACCAGATCATAGAAATCAACAACAATAATGTACTGTTTACTATTCACCTACTTTTGATTTTGCATTTGCTACACAGGTTTATGGTAAGGGGTTGTCTTGGTCAATTTTCTGCTGCTATAACCAAATACCATGGACTGATAGATTTATAAAGAAAGAGATTTGTTTGGCTTGTAGTTCTGAAGGCTGGGAAGTCCAAGACAGAGGACATTATTGTTGTCTCAAAATATGATGGAGGGCATCACACTGGGGTAGGGGTGGGGGAGTCATGTGAGCCCAATTGACTCCCAAAATAACTAACCCTCCTGTGATAATGGAATTAACTCATTCATGACCTAATCATTTCCTAAAGTTCCCACCTCTTCATACTATTACAATGACAAGTTTCAACTTGAATTTTGAAGGGGACATTCAAATCATTGCAGAGGTAGTAAGGGTAAAGGTGAACTAATATACTGCAAAGTCTTTTGACATAATTCCTGCCCTGGAGGAATTTACGACCAAGAGTAGGAACCAGATACAGCCAGAAGAAACGGAGACCCAAGCAAAACAGTCTAGATTCAGGGGTTGGGTATGCAGGTAGTAGCCTCACTACAGTGAGGAGGAGAGTAAGAGTGGGCCAGCAAAGCATTGAACCTTGACTTTCCTCTCCCCACAAGGGATTTTTGCCTTACAGCTGGGGAAGAAAAAAAAATCACAAAAATAAATAGCCTGTTAAGATTTTAGGCATCAGACATCTGGGGAAAATAAAATCTGAAGCAGGTTCTCTAAAATTAAAGTATGTAGGTAGTGGCCTACTCTAAAGGCAAATAAGGACTGTCCAGAGAATATTTCCCTTGGAATTCCACAAGAGAGCCACTCCCACTACAGGCTGTCAAGGAAAATTTGTAATCACTTAAGTATAAAACAGGCCCTGCCACAAAAACTGCCTTTTCTGTCTAGGACATTGCCCAATCTATTGTTTACTTTTGGATCTCAACTGCTGAATTCCAAGAAGTTCATGGGTTTAGTCTGAGAGCCTGGAATAATCCGGACACCCACTTGAGACTATGCAATAGGGTTTGGGAGTAACGAAAACATGTTTTGGATTTGATGGAGGTTGTTTTATCACTCCAAAGTATGTAGTTCTTGCCATGATATTCACTGATATATTATCATTTGTATGTTATTATCTGTTTTCAAGTCCTGCCCCTATGGGTTCTAGCTCCCCAGGGCAAATGTAATAATAGCAGTAATAACTTACCTTTATTGATTACCTATCTGTGCCAGGCACTAAGCTAATGCTTTTAGATGTATTGATGTATATAATTCACATATTACCCCAATGCAATATTGCTATTAAACCATTTTTATAAATGAGAATACCAGGTATAGAGAAGTTAAATAATTCATCCAAGGTCACATCAGCTAATAAATTGTAGATCTGAGATTCAAATCCAATAATCTGCTTTACTCCAAAGCAAGTACTCTTAAAGGCATCCACATACAATTTGCTGTCTATCCACAGGGGATTGGTCTGAGGACCCCCCACAGATACCAAAATTTACAGATACTCAACCAATCAGTGATAGGAAAAGTTGGCCCACCGTATCTGCAGGTTCCATATCCACGAATGCAGATATAGATGGCCAGCTGTACCACAAACTCAAAGCAAAGACCTTTTCTCGTTCCACTATGGTGGCCAGTGATACTCCCAATGTTTAAGGTGCTCCAGAACTGTGGAATCTCTAAATACTCTGAATAAAGTACTATCTAACCACCTAAAACATAACAAAGCTATTCTCTCTATTGGCCTCAAACTAAGTTTCATAAGAACAAAAGTTCTTAATATATTAATAGATGCAACTGTTTCACCTACTAATAGATATTTGGATCTAGGAACTAAGTCTTGGTAATTTTTTATCTCCCCCTCTCCAACTTCTCCCTCCACCCACACAGTGCCTAATAATGCTTAACATATAATAGGTACTCAATAAGATAGTAGACTAACTCCTGGACCCAAAAACATGTCTAAAGTAAAAACAAATTTTCCTCCCCTCTCCACCTTCTCCCTCCACCCACACAGTGCCTAATAATGCTTGACATATAATAGGTACTCATTAAAAATAGTAGACTAACTCCTGGACCCAATAATATGTCTAGAGTATAAACAAATTTCTCTTATGAGAAAAGTAAGTTAAAGCTCTTGACACAGAAGGTGGGATGCCATTTTCAAAATCAAGTGTACTTATGAAAATTCAAACATTTTATCTCTGAGAGTCAATCAGTGTGATGGTTAATTTTGGGTGTCATCTTGACTGGATTAAGGGATGCCCAGACAGCTAATAAAGCATACTTCTGTGTGTGTCTGTGAGAGTATTTCCAGAAGAGACTGACATTTGGATCAGGAGACTGAGTAAGGAAGATCTGCCCTCACCCAATTTCGGTGGACACTGTCCAATTGGCTGAGGCCCAGATAGAACAAAGAGGAAAGGAATATTTTCTTTTTCTCTCTTTTGGAGCTGGGACACACTTTTTCTCCTGCCTTTAAGCATTAGAACTGCACGTTCCTTTGGACTCCAGGACTTAAATCAGTGTACCCTCTCAGCCCCATGTTCTCAGGCTTTTGGCCATGCAGTGAGAGTTACACCATTGGCTTCTCTGGTTCTGAGACCTTCAGACTTGGACTGAGCCCTACTGCCAGCTTCCCTGGCCCTCCAGCTTGCAGATGGCCAATCATTGGACTTCTCAGCCTCTATAATTTTGTGAGCTAATTCCCTAAAAACTATTCTCATATATCTTTATGCTGTATTTATTACACACACACACACACACACACACACACACACACACACACACCCCCTACTGGTTCTGTTTCTCTGGAGAACTCTAATACAACTAGCAAAGGCAAAAATGATAATAATAATGGCTGTTTCAGATTAAAGAATGCACAAACAAACTGAGCCCTGGTTCAAAAATTTACATATTTAATTAGCCAGGCATGGTAGTGGGAGCCTGTAGTCCCAGCTACTCTGGAGGCTGAGGCAGGAGAATCGCTTGAGCCCAGGAGGTGGATGTTGCAGTGAGCCAAGATTGCGCCACTACACTCTGTGCTCCAGCCTGGGTGACAGAGTGAGACTCTATCTCAAAAAAAAAATAAAAATAAAAATAAAAGTACTCATTAGCTCCTATCTCCCCTCTTTTCGCACTGTCAGACATTCTTATTCCTAAACACTAAAGCTCTTTGCTTCAATGAGCTTCTCTGACTAATTCAGCCAGAAATCTGGAGATTTACTGCAAAATCAAAGAGACTAGTAAACAGAGAGGGGCCTACTTCTGTTTCCCAAATGAAAAAGTAGTTTCTTATTAGTGAGGCTGACCAGGCTGGCAGGTGGGTTCTCAAACTTGGCCTGTCCTATTAACTCTTTCGATCTGGCTGGGAACAGCAGCATGATTCCAAAGTGCTAGACTAGTGCTGATGCCATTGTTCTAGCCAGAGTAACTTTGTCAGTCTTTCTTATGAAAGAGTAAAGATTCAAGAGATTAAAACCTGAGTCTTTATTAAATATTGAATGGATCTGGAGGAAGCATCAGTTAAGGCTGAGGAAATTAATTGTACAGATTTGTCAAGGAATTGGAATCAAAGGGATTATATACATCAAATTTATCTCACACAAAGTAAAATTATAGAAACTGCATATTGAAATACAATATAATTTGTATCTTTAGGTGAAAATTAAAATGTTCAGTGCTTTAGCCTGCTTATTTTTTACAAATTCCTAAGGTATTTTGTAATGAATGCAGTTATAAATAGGATTAAGACCCATAAAAAACATAAATAATAGATGAAATACCGTATCTATTGCATGGTCCACTCTTCCACTCATCACTTACCTTGCAAAGTCACTGGCTAAGAGGCATTCAGTTGGTTGCAATCATGAGTAAACATATTGAAATTTTTGCTCCTGGTGAGTTTCTCATCATCAGTAGTGCTCAAGGACCATCTCAAAGGCCTAAAATAGCTATTAAACAGTCTTGAGATCCAAGTATGGAAACCCCAGAGGGCTCATTAAGATCCTGATGATGCCATGGCTGGCTGGGTTTCAAGGAAGGGATAAATGGCAGCATAATGGGGCCAGATTTATGTTAGTCAAATCTGGACTAACCACAGGTAGCCATGTCTGGATACTGTAATTCAGTATCTTACACCTTAATAAATTGAAACTATCCTGCAAAGTGCTCGCTTGAAACATTCATCTAGGAATGCATATTGTCAGAATTTTAGTTCTAGAGCCTTCACACACTGGAATTCAAATTCAGAAAAGCATGGTGTGTCAGATCAGTCTATATCCAAATTTGTATGTACTATTTTTTTAGTCAGGTTTATTGAAGTATAATTTACGTAGAGTAAAAGTCAGCTTTTTTATTCTTGCAAACACATATAGTTGTGTAACCATCACCACAATCAAGATATAGAACACTTTAATCATTCAAAAAAAGCCCTTTTATAGTCAATCTTTTCCCCCTCCACCAGCCCCTGGCAAACCACTGATCTGTTTTCTGTTCCAATAATTTTACCTTTTCCAGAATGTCTTTATTAGTCCATTCTCACGCTGCTATGAAGAAATACTTGAGACTGGGTAATTTACAAAGGAAAGGCTTAATTGACTCACAGTTCCGCATTGCTGGGGAGGCCTCAGGAAGCTTATAATCATGGCAGAAGGCAAAGGAGAAGCAGGCACCTCCTTCACAGGGTGGCAGGACAGAGTAAGTGTCAGCAGGGGAAATGCCAGACACTTGTAAAACCATCAGATCTCATGAGACTCATTCACTGTCATGAGGACAGCAAGGAGGGAACCACCCCCATGATCCAATTACCTCCACCTGGTCCCACTCTTGAAACGTGGGGATTATGGAGATTTGGGGGATTACAATTCAAGATGAGATTTTGGGTGGGGACACAGCCAAACCATATCAATATTATATAAATGGAATCACATGGCATGTAACCATTTGAGTCTCGTTTCTTTCACTTATTATAATACATTTGAGATTAATCCACATCATTGCATGCATCAGTAGTTTGTTTATTTTTATTGCCAGTTAGCATTCCATTGTGTGGGTATACCACAGTTTGTTTATCCATTCATCAGTTGATAGACTTCAGTTGTTTCCACTTTTTGGCTGTTATGAATAATGCTGCTATGAACATCCATGTACAAGTTTTTGTATGGACATACATTTTCATTTCTTTTGGGTAAATAAACACCTAGGAACAGAATTGCTGAGTCATAAGTGTGTCTTTAGTTTTTCAAAGTAGCTGTATCATTCTGCATCCCCACCAGAAATGCGTGAGAGTCCCAGTTGTACCACATTTTTGCCAGAACTTGATGCTGTCAGGTTTTTAAATTTTTTGGCATCTTAATGTGTGTATTTCATTTCCCTTATGACTAACAATTTTTATTAGTAATGCATTTATTTGCCATCCACATATCTTCTTTGGTGAAGTGTCTGTTCAAATCTTTTATTTTTAATTTGACTTTTTGTTTATTGAATTACAACAGTTATTTATATATTGTGGATGCCAGTCCTTTGTCAAATATGACACCTGGCTTTAAGAGTTGTATGTTATTACAGGCAACTGCCGACATAGTAGCACAAAGAAAAATGATTCCTTCATTGACCACAAAGAAAACTTTACTGTGGCCAAACATCCTTCAAGAAGCTAGCTGACAGGTGAAATCAAAACCACCAACATTTTTACCATATGGGAACTTTCCTAACACCAACATCAATGCAGATAGAACACATTCTTTGCAGAAAAATGACCTAATTTCACATTGAAAGATGATAAAATTATGAGCTTAAAGTACATGAATTTATCATACTAAAAGAATGTTTTAAAATTGGGAAAGTGGCACTTACAAGCTTTAGCAGATAATGTGGAAAGTTAGCTAAGTCATAATGTTCATACAGTATAACTGGGTATTTTGTTTAGATTGGACCATAATCTGAACATAAGAAAATTCAGATTGTTTACCAAGAAACTCCTGTGGCATCCTGGAATATAGAGTTTAGCAGAAGTAGGTATTGCGTATACAAGGGCCTCTCATGACTTCCTACCGTAACTTTTTGTCAGTCAGAACATCCCAGGTCTATAATTCCTGTAACTTTCAGGCCTGTTACTAGTAATCATGTAGCTAGACGTGTCAAATTTTAATTCACCTAAGAATCACCAGGAGAGCTTTTTAAAATCCCAATGTCCAACTTTAATTTGGGATCTTGACCCCAAGATCCCAAATTAATGGGTCTAAGGTAGTATCTACATGTCTCTGATGACACCAGGTGATTCTGATGGGGTGTTCTATGCACTACAGAAAGACTGCCCTAATTCTTAGTGTGCACTTGACTTAGAAAGCTAGAGAACTGAGCTACAGCAGTAGGTTTTGAAATGCTGTATAACATTTTATGGGGCTTACCCTTAAACATGCCCTTCCAAAAGGCAGACCAGATATTCACAGTTCCTGCTAGCCACATTGACTACTATTGTGTAGTTTATTAATCAAAAATAATAAAAATAGCTAACCCTTATAGATTGCCTTAATATTTTCAAGATATTGTAATAAACACTGTATATACTTATTTTAGGGCTTTCACATTTTTGTTTCATTTTGTTTTTTAGTTTTTAAAATAGTCGTTTGAGGCAGATAAGTGATATACTTATCCCCATTTTAAGAGGATGAAATTGAAGTTTAGGGACTTTAAGTATTTTGCTCAAAGATACAGAGCATAATTTATCTATCAAAACCTCAAGAACTAAAAAATAATAATTATATGCAGTACCTACTTCAACTAAATCTGCATTTGTTAGTGATCTATTGCTGCAAATACATTACCCCAAAATGTTTTTTAATGTTGTAAGTATTTTCAATAATCCACTGGCTCTCCTGGCAAACAATCTGCATGAGTTGAAGTCCAGAGAGCCAGAGTCAGAATAAGGAAGAGTGCATATTCAAAGATATATTAAAATAATCAATATGCCAGATTATTTCAAAATATAAGAAACAGAATTTTGGTTTTTTTTTATTTGAAAGCAGTATACTTCATTTAGTAGACAAATAATGCTGTTAAAGTCTTTACTGGTAATATACAAGAAAATCATACTATATTGATGGTGTCAACTCAATTTTTTTCTGTTACCCAGGCTGGAGTGAAGTGATATGATCATGGCTCACTGCAGTCTCAACTTCCCAGGCTCAGGTGATCCTCCCACCTCAGGCTCCCAAGTAGCTGGGACTAAAAGCATGTGCCACCATGCCTGGCTAATTTTTTGTATTTTTAGTAGAGATGGGGTTTCATTATGTTGCCCAGACTGGCCTCAAACTCCTGGGCTCAAGCAATCTGCCTGCCTCGGCCTCCCAAAGTGCTGGAATTATAGGTATGAGCCACCCTGCCTGGTCAGTGTCAGCTCAATTGAAGGGCCAAAAGAATGCTATGCCTGAATAGTGCGCAGTTCAAATGAACACAAGAATAAGTCTGAATTAATAGAAGAAGAAGAGAAAGAGAAAAAAAGAAGAAGGAGGAGGAGGAAGAAGAGGAGGGGAGAAGAGGAGAAACCTCACTCAAATGTATTCCTCTTTGAATGTTTTAAGAAGTCACACAGAATTTGGACCTGAGCAAAGCCTACTTGTTCTCTGTGACCATATGTCATACTTATTTCCTACAGAAACAGAAATCCTCATGAAGTTCACATCAAAAGTCTATGGGTTTGGTGGGGGATGAAATGATTCTGGCCATAAGCTGTCATTCTAATTCTATCAAAACTTCCTTAGTCTACATGACCTTGGAGAATCATTTCAGAGAGTTTATTGGGTTGAGTCAGCAGGTGTCAATGCAGGTGGGGCCATGGCGTAAATGTCTGAAAAGCAGAAAAAGTTTTGACATAATTTAGGTCACCAAATAAATATCCTGTGACTTTTTAAGAGGATGTTTGAAATAGCAAGGTTGATGTTAATAGAAATACATATTTTAGGCTGGGCGCAATGGCTCACGCCTGTAATCCCAATGCTTTGGGAGGCCGAGGCGGGCAGATCATGAGGTCAGGAGTTCGAGACCAGCCTGACCAACATGGTAAAACTGGTCTCTACTGAAAATACAAAAATTAGCCGGTGTGATGGTGAGCACCTGTAATCCCAGCTACTCAGGAGGCTGAGGCAGGAGAATTGCTTGAACCCGGGAGGCAGAGGTTGCAGTAAGCCAAGATCATGCCATTGCATGCCAGCATAGGCGACAGAGCAAGACTCCACCTCAAAAAAAAAAAAAAAAAGAAAGAAAGGAAGGAAGAAATATGTATTTTTATTTCAGGGATATAACTATCCCTGAAGTGCTGAGAAACTGATTTACCCACATGCTCTTCATTTTGAACTTGGACTACTTCTGCCACCTACTCTGTTTCCCCTTCCAATTTTTGAGTCATAGGAAACTATTTCATTGCTTTTATTTTCACCAGGGATGGGCAGGGGAAGGAAACTGAAGCATATTAAATATGCTACTTGTTAGGTGCTTTGTGGGAAGACAATTGAGATTTTGTTTGCTTGGCTGTTTTTTAAGACTGAAGTGGGACTTCCAGCCTTGGTAGGGTGAAGAGGTCAGTAAATCCTCTCTCTCCTCCCCATCCAAGAAACTGGAAAACTGGAGAATATTGTCCAAAAGTACCACTTCAAGGCTCTTTGATATGTATTGCAAATATTTTTTCTCAGTTTATCATTTGTCTCTTAATTTTACTTATAATGATTTTTCCATCAGAAAATTTTCAAGTTTATATGGTTGACCTCTGAGATTTATGCCATACTTGTAAGGAAGTTTCTCACCCTGAGAAAGGTCTCATAGTCACTGGGAAACCAATTCACACTAGTCATTATCTTGCATTAATTTTCTTGGTTTTATTTTTGGTTTCTTGATGAGATTTGGAAAGCAATCTAGAGTCCTAGTGGGAGATTGAGATAATGCTCTAGTTTCCTGATAAGATTTGAAAAAGCCTTAGCTTCATTAGCAGCATATTTTTAAAACATCATCTGTTCTGTGACAAGTTCTCCCATTTTGC
Source organism: Pongo pygmaeus (assembly GCF_028885625.2). Lineage (NCBI taxonomy): Eukaryota > Metazoa > Chordata > Mammalia > Primates > Hominidae > Pongo > Pongo pygmaeus. The sequence goes on along the minus strand of NC_072385.2, from coordinate 88,105,203 downwards.
TGTGTCTAGATATCACCTAGAAAACTTGTTTAAAATACTGATATCCCAGTCTGACTTCCAGAGAGAGAGTTGGGTGAGGTCTGAGAAATCTGCCTTTTTAATCAAGTTCCAAATGACAGTGATGTGGATCATCTACCAGCTGCACTCTTTAATACCCTGGTTCAGGGGGCATTTTATTGCATTTGATCAAATTTAGGCTAGGTCTTCCATAGGGGAGTATATCAATCAGGATCCCAGTAGGAGACAAATGTTGCATTCCAATTAAGATATACTGTTTGCGAGGGTGTGGGCAAGGAAGAGGGGACCACAGGGGGAAATAAGAGAATGCTGCTGTAGGCCGGGCACAGTGGCTCACGCCTGTAATCCCAGCACTTTGGGAGGCCGAGGCAGGTGGATCACGAGGTCAGGTGATCGAGACCATCTTGGTTAACATGGTGAAACCCCGTCTCTACTAAAAATACAAAAATTAGCTGGGCGTGGTGGCAGGCGCCTGTAGTCCCAGCTACTCGGGAGGCTGAGACAGGAGAATGATATGAACCCAGGGAGGCGGAGCTTGCAGTGAGCTGAGTTCGTGCCACTGCACTCCAGCCTGGGCAACAGAGCAAGACTCCATCTCAAAAAAAAAAAAAAAAAAAAAAAAAAAAGAGAATGCTGCTATAACCCCTGGACCTGAAGGCATGATGAGAGGGAATGGTTACTACAGCTGGAGAGAGTCCTATATGGTTGGCCCCCTTGAGAGGAGCAGTAAATATGGTTGATCTCTTTGGTCGAGGGACACAGCCAAACTGAGTTGGCAAAAGTGGAGAATACATACCCTGACTTCATCTCCCGTGACCCTCCACCGCCAAACCCTATTTCCTGCTAGAGGTCCCCATAAGCCGTGGGTGTGAGCCCTTGAGGTTGCCCATAGAGGTCAGCCTCCTGAGGCAGAAAATAGGGTGGAGAAAGGTGGCAAATAGATCTGAGGAACAAGGAAAGGATATCTGGCACAGGACCTGTGGAAGAATTACATCACAGAGTACAAAATGTGTGACAGAGAAAGAAAAGCCACAGGGAAACAGGCAAGCCAGTGATTCTTAAAGGGAAATCATAGGAAAGAAGATTTGGGAGTAAAACTTATCATCTGGTATTTAAATAAGAAAACCGTATCTTCTGTACCATAGATTGGAACAAATAGTCTGTGCTTTGCTTTGAAAAGTTATTACAGGTAATGTTTTATGTTAGTTGCACATTGAATTATCAATCTTATTGAAAAGTAAATTTATATTAAATTATTAAATTAAGTCTGGCCTAATTCTAGAAAATGTCATTATTGTATCCATACCCCAAATAAACAAGCCACAAAAAAATTGTTCATTTTACTGCTGAGTTTTAAGTTGACTTCACCCTGTACCAACTTGCTGATAAGAGTGAACCACAAATGCCAACAAAAATTGATAGTAATCACCCTAGAGCCTGCCCTTTCCACACCCAACCAGCACTGGCTTGGATTCTGTCTATGTCAAACTTGAAAGCTCTGGCCCTGAAAACTGTATCTCTATTCTGCATTAACCTTTCTGACTTATTTTTGGAATAGACCTGGTATCATAGATCTTCACGGGTTATCAGTTATTCTTTGCCACGCAGGATTGCTAGGATTGATTTTGCTTACCTCAAATTTAGTGTGGCTTTTTTGTGCATATAATAGTCAGCATGGTCTGGGAAGTGGCTATTTGCATTTCTAAATATCCTCATCAACAGGAAGGAATCAACAGTGATCTTTTTAGTGACATGCACAACTGCCAGCATCTTACAGTCATTTCCAGAATCTCCTGGTTCATTTAGCAAATACCACATATGAGCCATCATAGTAACTCAATTGTCAAGCGCGTTGGTGCCAATTAAACTGTTTTTCTTTTCTTCTCAAGATGTTTCTCTCATTTCCCTACAGGCTGTTCTATGGTTCTGTTGGAAGTCAAAATCTAGTAAGAGCAGAGCATCTGATATATTTGTGTCGTTCCTTATAGAGCAATTTCATCAACAGGAAGGTAAAGAAAGCAATGAGGAAAACAGTTATGTTGAACTTAATTTTAACCAACAAAGATCTGGTTAATGATTTAAACATGACCAAAACCTTGGGAGAAAGGAATGATATCATTTAAAGTTAGTCCCTGACCAGGTGCCATGTTGGACCCTGCATTAAGAGGGAAGCATGCAGTGGTAAAGCCCTACCTTCACAGTGCTCATTGCTCATTGGCCATCTCTAGGAACAAACACAGAACTCCATGCAAATCTCTATGAAGTCATGGTGTTGCAAGGGCTCATGTCCAGTTGTACTTTTTAAATTGGAATCTATTGTCCTAATGTTTTATTTGTTGAAATGTGTGATGTGATTCAAAATGTGAAAGATACAAAAGGAAATGCAGTAGAAATTCTGTCACTCTGTTTCTTAGCTACCTAGTTCTCCTCCCTATGAGCAGTTCATTTTACCAGTTTCTTGAGATTCCTTTCAAACAAAATACTTTGCATATGTAAACAAATGCAAATAATATATTTTATCAAACCTAAGATGCCATGGTTTGCAAGATGTGCCATTGTTGCGTATACTACTACAAAAGAAAAATTTTCAAAGCCCTGCCAATTAAACTATGAATGGTATCTATTATACAATGCATTCTAATTTCAGAGACAACAAATGTGAAAATGTATGCATCTTAGAATGAATGAGACTAACTGTGGTGGCTCACTCCTGTAATCCCAGCACTTTGGAAGGCCAAGGGAGGATCACTTGAGCCCAGGACTTTGATACCAGCCTGGGCAACATAGCAAGACCCCCGTCTCTACAAAAAAAAAAAGTAGCTGGAAATGGTGGTGCATGCCTGTAGCCCCCGCTACTCAGGAGGCTGAGGCAGGAGGATCACTTGAGCCCAGGATTTTGATGGGCAACATAGTAAGACTCCAACTCTTTTTTAAAAATTGTTTTAAAAGAGGAACTTTTTTTCTTTTATGTCTGACATAAAAGAAAACACAAAGTATGATGAAATCTAGATCTTTTACAAAAGTTACAACCTCTGAGCCTGAACAAATACAAACCACAGCACTAAAACACACAGGTGTGACAATTAGTGTTGTGGACTTTTGTGAAATAATGAAGAAAAGAATAGGGGACTTTAGAAGAGGTAAAAGATTATTACTGGCCAGGCACGGTGGCTCATGCCTGTAATTCCAGCACTTTGGGAGGCTGAGGCAGGCAGATCACGAGGTCAGGAGTTCGAGACCAGCCTGGCCAATATGGTGAAACCCCGTCTCTACTAAAAAATACAAAAATTAGCCAAGCATGGTGGCGCACGCCTGTAGTCCCAGCTACTCAGGAGGCTGAGTCAGGAGAATCACTTGAACCCGGGAGGCTGAGGTTGCAGTGAGCCAAGATGGTGCCACTGCACTCCAGCCTGGGTGACAAAGTAAGGCTCCGTCTCAAAAAAAAAAAAAAAAAAAAAGATTATTACAAATGTGGAAACTGTAGATTAGAAAAAACACAGAGTAGTAACATTTTCCATCCACAACAAGGTTGAGAATACATTATTAAACAGATGGTTTGTTAGATTTAAAGAGTAAAAATGGCATACATTTTTAATTTTTAAAAAAGGAGATGATTAGAAAGAACCAGGAATATACACAGGAATATTATGCCACAGCTGGGTTGTGGCTGTGATATGGGGAAAGAACCAAGGAGACACTTGCTTTGGCGGGCCCTTAAATGAGTATACCCTATATAGAATTTCCTTTCTCTGATGCTGTGAGTGACACACTGCAGAGAGCAACAGGTATAACGGTGAAGAATGGAACTAGTTCAAGTTCTGTTTCAGACAATAACTAGTGAGCATGGGCAAGTCATTTCATTTTGTTTTTCCTTCTCTAAAATAAGGAGATTGCATCTATTAATTCCTAAATTCCTTTCCACTAATTCCATTGTACTGATAATCTGATAGGTCAGGAAAATCTGGAAGAGCTAGAGTTATTTGATGTAAGCAAAATGTCTGATGTTATCTGTGATATATTGGTGGAAGTGATGAAGAAATCTGGATTAGGTTCCCATCGAATTCCAATCAGTCTGACATCTGGAACCTCATGAGAGGCCTGGAGCAGAGCCACTCAGCTAAGCCACTTCTGGATTCCTGACTGAGTCGGTGTAAGACAATATATGCTTGTAGCTTTAAATCACTAGGTTTTAGGGTAATTTGTTTCACAGCAGTATAGGAGTAGGACTGATATGCACACTTGAAGAGACACTGACAAACCTAAGTATGTCCCAAGAAGGACAGCCAGGAGGGTACTAGGTTTGAAGTCCTGTCACATGTGGAATACACTTGAGGTGGTAAGTAGGGCGGGTCTAATGAGGACCTGATGGCTGTGTACAAGTATCTTCCAGCCTATGAAGGAGTGGGCAAACCTTCTCTATGTGATTCCAGGAGGCAAAATAATGGTGAAAGTAGCTTTGGGTTCTTATTTAGAAATCACTTTCTAACAGTTATAACGGACCCACGTGAGAAAGGGGCCCAGAAAGAGATTTAACAGAAGGGTCTCAGCTGAGGCTTGATGATGCTGTCAGAAATGTTGCTGCAGAGGTCCCTACATGGGAAGAAAAGATGTCTCCTTAGGGATCTCATGGTTTGGGATTCTGTTTTAGGATGGATACTCTGTCTGCAATTCAGAATGAATCACAGCTAAGCTCTTAGCTTAAATGGATATAAAGAGATGTTCCTTCTGCATGAAACTACAAGGTATTGGAGTTCAGGATCTCTTCCCAGTGCTGAAGACTGAACAAAAACGTGACAGCTTACCCACCCACCTTGTGGGGCGAGGGTTTTCACAATTATGTTATTTTACAGCTTCACCAACCTCTAACATTTTCTGTGTGTTTTCACATACCTTCTCTGGTTTGAGACCAACACTGTGAGTAGGTGGCAGGAATGACTTGCCTCTTTTGTACAGAATAGGACACTGAGACTCAGAGCCATTAAGTGATTCTCTTGGAATCATACAGCTGGTAACTAACTAGTTAGGCAGGGACTTGGTGCCTGGATCCCGTTCATGTTCTAGGAGAAATGTCACAGGAAAGCTGAACTTCAGGTGAATAGATCTTGCTTGGAAGATGACCAGAAGAGTCTTTGGGAATTTAAGCCTAATTAGAGCAAATGAACCAGTGAAGAAGAGACTTGTCTCAATCTGTATTTCCAGCATGCCTTTCCAGAGATAGTCTTCCACCTGCCTTTTCTGAACCAAACTTGCTAATTGAAGGAATAAGTGTGTGGTTGCTTGATTTGAAAATCAGACACTTAGACAGTTTCCTTTACTAGAAAAAAAAAACAAAAACAACCAGTTATCTTCTAAGGAAGATAAGGGGCAGTGAGAAGGAAGTGTGATTTTCTGAAACTGTGGGGATGCAAGAGAAAAATTGGTGATAATAACCAGGAAAGTGGGTATTTAAAGCTTTATATTCCCTTTGGTAAGCTGAACCTTTTTCTCTTAAAAGCTTAGCTTCTGCTCACTGTGTAATTTCTTATAAATATTTGGAGGGAAAGGGAGACTCTGGCTTTGTTCCTAGTTATGCCACCCCTGAAAGCTAATGGCCCAGTTCAAACAGGATGAGTATACCTTTTCCAGGATAATGTGTCCTACAGGCTGAGGGAGGGTAGACTGGGGGAACGGGGGAACTAGAATAGGAAAAGTAAATAGAGCAGCCTCCTTTTTCAAATAAACTTTTGGCTCACACCGGCACTGGTCACCAGGCCTGGGTAGAAACAAGCCCAAAAGCCCGAGATAGGCAAATACTCTTGCTATCTGTTCATCTCTGAGTGATCAGTGGTCCCAAGGTAACCTAGGAGCCCAGGTCTCCAGCGAGCCATGTGAAAGCTCTGTGTCATTTCATACACAGAGTGGTATTTCTTTCATAAACAATCAGTCCAGACTCATTTCATCAGCGTTAGTTCCTCCTTTCCAGGGACTCTGAAGATATTTTTCTGCTGTCTATGGGGAAAGAATGATGGGGAAGCTTGAACCCAAAGGTTCCCTCATTCATCCTTTGCCTTCAACCTTAAACCTTTTCTAATGAGGCAGAAATTTCTAGTGTGAAAAACATGGGATTTGGAACCCAATAGAGCACCTGGAATCCTATTTCCATCACTTAGAAGATGTGTGAATATGGGCGCATTATGTCCTTCTGGGGCCAGTTTTCACATATATAAAACAGAATACTACGACTACTTACTTCATGAGATTCTTGTAAGGATTGGATGAGATTGTATATGTAAAACATCTAACATGGGTCCAGGGTCATGACACTTGCACAACAAATATTATTTCCTTTGCTTCCACCTTCTACTCCTAGCTCTGCCAGAATCTCCAACTATGTCAGTTACCTGAGCAGATTCACCTAGAGGAGTGAATCTACCAAATGTCCCGTTCTTATGGAAGCCTAAAAGCTCATAGACATTCCTGAGTTTTACTCCCAGGAAGGAGAAATGTTTGTATTGAACAATCCACTGTACTGTTTATCTGGCTTTTGTGTTTCCAAGGGCATGCATTTGAAGACAATTGACCAAGATGAGGGGCACTATCTCTAGCTAGGATCAGGATAAAATATGTAGTGAGGAGAACTTATGAATTTGTCTTTAGCTATGGAGCAAGGCACAGGCTAACTGGCCCTCTTACAGTCAAAGTTGGGATGCTAAAGAAAGGCTCCAAGCAAACTTGCAGAGTCCACGAGCTCCTCTTTCTGACCCCCAGACTCCCCTTTTTGGATCTTTATTTCTTTTAAGCCCTCAGCAAGCCCATGCCCTCTGAATTAGCTTCCCATGGCTGCTGCAACAAATTAACACACAATGGGAGGTTTCAAGAAACAGAAATTTGTTCTCTCACAATTCTAGAGCCCAGAAGTCCAAAGTCAAGGTGTCAGCTGGGCCTTTCTCCTTCCAGAGGCTGCAGGGGAGAATCCTTCCTTGCCTCTTCCAGCTTCTGGCAGCTGTCTGCATTCTCTAGCTTCCGTGGCTTGTGACCTCATCACTCCATTCTCTGCCTCTGTCTTCACTTTCTCTTCTGTGTCTGCATCAATCTCTATTTTACTCTTATAAGGATACTTGCCACTCAATTTAGGGCCTACCTGGATAATCCAGGATGATTTCTTCATCTCAAGATCTTTAACTTAATTATATTTGTAAAGATTCTTTTTCCAAATAACAGTCACAGTTCCAAGGATTAGGTTCCAGAGATTAAGACATGGACATATCTTTTTGGAGGCACTATGCAAGCCACTATACCACCTAAACCTTTTTATCTTTTATTTATTTATTTATTTTTTGAGACAAGATCTTGCTTTGTTGCCCAGGCTGGAGTGCAGTGGTACAATCACAGCTCACTGCAGCCTCAACCTTCTGGGCTCAAACGATCCTCCCACCCCAGCCTCCCAAGTAGCTGGGACTACAGGTATGCACCACCATGCCTGACTAATTTTTTTATTTTTTGTAGAGGCAAGGTCTCACTGTGTTACCCAGGCTGGTCTCAAACTCCTGGCCTCAAGCGATCCTCCTGCTCAGCTTTCCAAAGTTCTGGGATTACAGGTGTCAGCCACCACACCTGGCCTAACCCCTGTTAGGGAGCTGACCAACTAATTCAGGCAATGTGAGTCCACGTGTTACTCTTCCCAGGGGTATTTGCACTACAAATATCACATTAACCTAAAAGAAAGGGCAATTATTCATTCAAAAGGAAAAATAATCACCAATAGTGCCATTTTAGGTACTAGCAAGGAACTGTTTCTTTTTATCATTTTCTTCTCATCAGTGATAAAACTTTTCCTGGAAAGCTGTCTCCGGAAAACTCTCCAACTCTCACTTCTCACTGTATAGTTTTGTATCATATGCTCATTCCTAAACTACTCTTAGGCAAGGGGGATGCATTATACCTCCTATGACTGGCTTAGAGCCTTAAACTGACCAGGAATTCACTCCAGCAGCTGAAGAAGTAGGGAGGACCCAACCTCCAAGAAACATATAACTTCCCATCAATAATAAAACAAAACAAGGGAGTAGAGATTGATGAGTGGTTTTTGGAAGGCAATCACCAGTGTCTGCACTCCATGTAAGTTATTTCCTTTCCCACTGGCCATTGGGTTGATCCTGCTATGTAGGTTGCTTCACCACGTGGAATATACCTTGTTGGGAGCACTTGGCTGAAAGGCATAAAAAAATTGGACATTTCTGATGTGCAATCCTGATTCCTCTGAAATGCAAGAGTCTGTGGGAGAAGGCATTTTTCAATATTCTTTCAAAAGACGCCTACCTAATCATCAGAGAAATAGCCAAGGATGTCCACTCATTATTTTTAAACTACTGAGGTTTTAGGCCAGGCACAGTGGCTCATGCCTGTAATCGAGCACTTTGGAAGGCCGAAGTGGAAGGATGGCTTGAGCTCAGGAGTTTGGGGCTATAGTGAGCTATGATTGTGTCACTGCACTCCAGTCTGGGCAACAGAGTGAGACCCCAGTCTCTAACAAACAAACATACAAAACCGAGGTTTCAAAGCACCAGGAAGAAAGTTCTTTTCAAAACTCAGAATGTCTCCTAGAAAAATGTTTGCCTATTCAAATATCGCCTGAAGATGGGTTCGCAAAAATTTAGAGGAAAAAGTGTCAAGATATCTGGATTTAAATCAGCCTGGAGACTATATAGGGAAATTAGCCATATCTAACTCAGCCTGATTCTGAACCTGTGAGCTGCAGGTAAAGGCTGAACCTTTTCCCTGCGGAGAAAATGTGAAAGCAGCAGTTTTCTTTGGGCAGCCCCTGCCTTTGAGTTAGCCGGGAACCCACCTCTCACTGGCATTACACTCATGGGGCTTACATGTGCATTTCATACTCTACCAGTTTTACCCTATGAGATACTGCCCCAGATTATTCTTTTCTTGTTATTACTCTTGTCTTTCAAGTCTACCTCAGATTTCTTCAAAGCACAAAGTAAGGCTCTGGACATCTTACCCACAGAGCAGCACTGATCAGAGTATAGGTTTGGGCATTGGAGCATTGGGAGAAAAACTATTGCTTCATTATGCAGTTGTACTGCCATAAGATGTATCTTATCTTACTCACGCCGTTATACCAGAGACCTGCAACTGGCTGGCAACCTACCAGCCATGTCTGGCCTGCAATAATTTTTAACTTTTAAATTAGTTGCATTCAATAGATACTGGGGACTATTAGAGCAGAGCAAGGGTTGAAAAACTAACTATTGGCTACTATGCTCACTACCTAGGTGATGGGATCAATCATACCCCAAACCTTAACATCATGCAATATACCCATGCAACAAACCTGCACATGTACTCCCTGAATCTAAAATAAAAGTTGAAATTATGTTTTTTAAAAATAAAAAAATTTGTTGCATATTAAACATTTAAAAATTTTAAAACAAAAAGAGGAAGGTTTGGATTTGAATATTTGTCCGATCCTTCCCATTCTCTCCTCTCCTTCCAGGACTCCAGTTACTTATTAGGATGCTTAAGTTGTTCCACAGCTCACTGATGACCTTTTTATTGAAATCTTTTTTTCTCTCTGTGTTTCATTTTGGATCATCTCTATTGCTGTATTCAAATTCATTGAATCTTTTATTCTGTAATGTCTATGCCATTAATCTCATCCAATGTGTTTTTCTTCTCAGATATTGTAGTGAATATCTCTAGATTTTTTACTTAGGTCTTTTAAATATATTTTGTCTCTATTTAGCCTTTTGAACATTTGTAATTCAGTTATAATAACTTTTAATGCCCTTGTCTGCTAATTCTAACATCTGTGCCAGTTCTAGGTCAGTTTCAGTTGATTGATCTTTCTCCTCATTATGGGACATATTTTCTTGCTTCTTTGCATAATGTTAATTTTTGGTTGGATGCTGACATTGTGAATTTTAACTTGCAACACAATGGACATTTTTGTATTCCCTTGAATATTCATGAGCCTTATTCTGGGTCATGGTTAAATTACTTGGAAATAGTTTGGTCCTTTTAGGTCTAGTTTTTTAAATTGTTAGGTAGAGCTAGATCAGTGCTCAGTCTAGAGCTGATTATTCCCCACCACGAATGCAAGACCTTTCTAAATATTCTAATCAATGCCTGTGAATCCTGAAGTTTCCTATTCTGGCTGGTGGAAAGAGATACTATTCTTGGCCCTGTGGGAGCAGCATACACTATTCTCTCTAGTCCTGTCCCGTAGTTCTTTCCCAGGCTTCAGGTAGTCCCCCCAACTCCAACCCCCCCATCCCATGCACTAATCCATACACAGATGAATACTTGAGGGAACCCTCTTCACTGATACAGAGGAGCCCCTCTATGTGCTTCTCACCTCTCTAGTGCTATGTCATGAAGGCTCTAGCATTGTGGTCTCCCCAGACTGTCAGCTCCAACTCCTCAACTCAGCAATCTCCCAGGCTCTGCCTGGAGTCCCCCTCACTGCATGATAGCCTAGAAACCCTCTCAGTGCATTAAGATGAGTCACAGGACTTACCTTGTTTTCCATCTCTTCACTGTTGCCTGATATTAGCATCTAGAAAAATCATTGTTTCACATATTTTGCCTTTTTTATGTTTGTTTCAGAGAGTAAACCCTGTCTCTGTTAGTCTATCTTATTTGGAAGTGAAAGTTTTTCTCATTCTTTTAAAATTTCATTTTAATTTTTATTTTGCATGTAAAATAAATAGTACAAGTACAATAGTACATGTAAAAAAAGTTACTAAAAATTAAATCTACATAGGCTGGGGGCATCCAGTTCTGGAATATGGAGTAAACAGCTAGGAACCTAAACAGAATGCTTAAAGAAGCCATCCAAAGGCTCTGAAAAGTAAATGATAACAGACATACAAGGGAAAGAAACCAAAATTTGAAGTACTAATGAGTTGGTGGCGATTTTTATTTTTTTCTCTTCCATGTCTCCCAGCCTGGACTCAAACAGAGACCAAGAACTGTGGGCCCTGAGAAAAGCTTTTCTTTCTGCTCTGAAGAGCAGGAAGAGGGCCCCTGTGGGATACAGAGATTTGGGGAGAATCTCCTCCCTCATTTTAACTTTCTCTCCCATCTCAGCCCCAGGTGAGCCCCAGATACAAAGTCACAATCATGTGATGGCAGTGGCTGCCAACAGACACATAAAACCCAGAGAGAGAGGCATGCTTCTCTCTAATCATTGGAACTGTGATCCTAAAAATATAGAGCGAATCCCAGGTGCTTTTTTTCTCTATTTATCTTCCTGCTGCTTTTCCCCAGAGGTAGACTCAGCTGTAGGAAACAAATTGGAGAGCAAAGAGACTAAAGCCCTAGATTTCCATCAGAAGACCAGGAAGGGAGATGTGTTTAATATATATTTAAGATAACTGAAATAATACCAGGTTTACCAAATAATACCAAATGGAATTAAAGTAGAGCTCAACAACAGAAAGACATCTGAAAAATCCCCCAAAACTTAGACATCTAAATAATGCTTATAAATAACCAATAGATCAAAGAGGAAATATCAAGGGAAATTATAAAGTAATTTGAACTAAATGAAAATGATGTAACTAAAGCAATGCTTAGAGGGAAAGTTTTAGCACTAAATGCTTCAATGAGAAAATAAGAATAGAAAGAAAACTATAGACTGATAGTCTGTCATGAGTATAGATGCAAAAATTCTTTTAAAAATGTAGCAAATCTGGCCAGGCGCAGTGGCTCATACCTGTAATCCCAGCACTTTGGGAGGCCAGCGTGGGTGGATCACTTGAGCTCAGGAGTTCGAGAGCAGCCTGGGGAACATGGTGAAACACCATCTCTACAAAAAATTATCTGGGCCTGGTGGTGCACACCTGTAGTCCTAGCTACCCAGAAGGCTGAGGTGGGAGGATCACCTAAGCCCAGGAGTTCAAGGCTGCAATGAGCCATGATCATGCCACTGCACTCTAGCCTAGATGAACAGAGTAAGACCCTGAAAAAAAAAAAAAAGAAAAGAAAGAAAGAAAAATTAGCAAGTCAAATACAGCAATATATAAAAACAATAATATGTCACAACCAAGTGGAATTTATTTTTGGAAGACAAGGCTTGTTCAACATTTTAAAATCAGTCACTGTAATCCACCATATTAATGTCTGAAGAAAAAAATGTTTGTACCAAAAGATACAGAGAAAGCATTTGACAAATTTCAACATACATTCATGACAATAGTTTTTTTGGTATAATTATGTCTCATGGAATGTTTTGGACATAATTATGCTAAAAATTATTCCTTGTTTATCTGAAATTCAAATTTAGCTGGATAGCATGTATATTGTCTGGGAACCATATAAGATCCAAAATGATTTTATAGACTTGATGAATAAGAGTCAAAATATTAGCAGGATTTTTTAAAACATAAGCAAGTTGATTCTAAAATATATATGAAAAGGCAAAGGACATAGAATAAACAAAACAATTTGAAAAAGACGAATGGAGTTAGCTCACCCTAACCAATTTTAAAACTTAATCTGAAGTGAAGTATAATAATTTTAAGACACTGTGGTATTGATGAAACTATACACACTGATCAACGGAACAAAATAGGCAATCCAGGAATAGATCCACAAAAATATGATCAATTGATTTTTAAAGATAGATTTTTTTATTGAGATAAAATTGACATAACATGAAATACATCATTTTAACCATTTTAAAGTACTAAATTGACAATTTTTGAAAAAGGTATTAAAGCAATTCAATGGATAAAGGATAATCTTTTCAACAAATGGAACAACTGAACATATGCAAAAAAATGAACCTTAAGCTATATATCAGAGTATAATCTGTAGAAAAATTAACCTCAAATGGATCATAGATCTAAATGCAAAACCAGAAACTAACATGTTTATTTTAAAACATATGTTTTTGATAATGTTTAGATATGACATCAAAATCCAATTCATAAAAGCAAAAAAAGATAAATTAGACTTAATCAAAATTAAATTTTTTTGGTCTAAAAACATTGTTAAATATTTAAGAATTAAAAGAACAAGCTGTAAACTGGGATCAAATATTAGCAAATTGCATATCCAACACAGGATTTGTATCCAGAATATGTAAATAACTTTCAAAATTCAATAGCAAGAAAACAACAATACAATTTTAAAAATAGGCAAAATATGTGAATGAACATTTCAACAAAGAAGTTACGCAGATGGCAGATAAAGACATGAAAAGTTGCTCAAAATCATTAGCCATTAGGGAAATGAAAATTCAGACCACAATAAGGTACTACTCCCCACCTATTAGAATGACTATAATTAAAACACCACCCTCACCACCAACACCAAACGAGAATACCAAGTACTAGTGAGGAAGCAGAGCAGCTGGAAGAAATTCTCCCACATTGCTGGTGGAAATGCAAAATGGCAGACACTCTGAAATCTGTGTGGCAGATTCTTATAAAGTTTAACATGTACTTACAATATAACCCTGCCATCCTACTCCTAGATGTTGGCCCTGGAGAAATGAAAACTTGATGCTTACAGAAAAACTGGTACATGAACGTCTATAGCAGCTTTATTAGCTTTATTCATAATCACCCAAAACTGGAAATGCATTAAATGCCCCTCAATGAGTGAATGGTGAAGTAAATTGTAATGCATTCATTCAATGAATCACACTCAGCAATAAAAAGGAACTAAATATTGATATGATCAATGACATGGATGAAGCTCAAAGACATTTTACTAAGTTTACAGTCTCAAAGGTTTCTGAAAGAAACAAGTCTCAAAGGTTACCTATGGTACAATTCCATTTATAAGATATTCTGGAAAAGGTAATACTACAGAGAAGATGAACTAATCAGTGGTTGCCCGAGGTTAGGTGCTGGAGACAGAGTTTCACTACAAACTGGTAACATGAGAGAATTTGGGGAGGAGGTAATGGAACTGTTCTGTATTGATTGGTGCTTGCACAGGTCTATATATATTAAAGCTCAGAGAACTGTACACACACAAAAATTAAGTTTACTCTTTGTAAATAAAAGAAAAAGATGATGCAAAAAATGTTTGGTCTTTGGATGCCTTTGGTAACAAAAAGAAAAAAGAGAAAAACAAAGTTTGGAACTGGGACAGGCTCCTTATTTTACAGTTGGAGAAACCTCATCCAAAGGATGAAAGTAACTTAATCAAGGTCAAAAGAACTAACAAGCAACTACAGGAGTAGATTTTCTTTCTGGAAATATTTCTCATCCCTGTCCCTGACCCAGGCCCATTCTGGCAAGTTTAACTTAGCATCTATTTTTCTTTAGGGAATATTCTAAGTTCAGAGTTTCTGTGGAAGACAGAACAGAATCATGTGCAAATTAAAACAAAAGAAATATAAATGCTATATATATATAAATATACTCATATGCATATAAAAGTGATATGGTTTGGCTGTGTCCCCATGGAATCTCATTTTGGATTCCCATGTGTTGTGGGAGGGACCCAGTGGGAGGTAATTGAATCATGGGGGCAGGTCTTTCCCATGCTGTTCTCATGATAGTGAATAAGTCTCACAAGATCTGATGGTTATAAAAAGGGGAGTTTCAGCCAGGCACGGTGGCTCATGCCTGTAATCCCAGCACTTTGGGAGGCCGAAGCGGGCAGATCACTTGATGTCGGGAGTTTGAGACCAGCCTGATCAACATAGAGAAACCCTGTCTCTACTAAAAAATACAAAATTAGCCAGGCATGGTGGCACATGCCTGTAATCCCAGCTACTTGAGAGGCTGGGGCAGGTGAATCGCTTGAACCCAGGAGGCAGAGGTTGCGGTGAGCCAAGATTGTGCCATTGCACTCTAGCCTGGGCAATAAGAGCAAAACTCTGTCTCAAAAAAAAAAAAAGAAGGGTGGGGGCAGTTTCATTGCACAAATGCTCCTCTCTTTGCCTGCTGCCCATCCATGTAAGATGTGACTTGCTCCTCCTTGCCTTTTGCCATGATGGTGAGGCTTCCCCAGCCACATGGAACTGTAAGTCCAATTAAACCTCTTTCTTTTGTAAATTTCCCAGTCTCGGGTATGTCTTTATCAGCAGTGTGAAAATGGACTAATACAAAAAGATATATGTGTATCTCCTGTTTTGCAGATTGTGAAGTTGGCATGAGCCCAGCTCCTGATGGATAGACCTATGGCTGACTATGAGAAAAGATATCTGAAGGATGGCCCAGACAGCAAAACAAATAAACCAGTAAGCAAACAAATGGGGGAGCCCTGGAGTTGGGCCAACTGTCTATAAATCCAGGCTCTGCTACCTACTCGATGTGGGATGATCCTGTGGATATTGCCTAGCTTTTTACCACCTTGCTGGCTTCATTTATAAAAGGTATCCTAATATAATGTACTACAAGAGAGTAAAACAAAAAACTCACCAGCAACTATAGTAGTATGCCAGTACTTTCTCATCATGGATTACATAAGATGCTAGTATGTGACAAAAATGTGCATCTTAGAATTGGAGAAATATGGTAATATATATTTCATTTGGCTATTCTGATGATTAAAGAGTTGTTAAGGCCAGGTGCAGTGGCTTGCACCTGTGATCCCGGCACCTCGGGAGGCCGAGGTGGGAAGATAGCTTGAGCCCAGGAGTTCAAGACCAGCCTGGGAAACATAGTGAGAGCCTGTCTCTATCAAAAAAAAAAATTATTATTTTTTAATTAACCAGGCGTGGTGGTGTTGGTTCCACCTACTCAGGAGGCTGAAGTGGGAGGATCACTTAAACATGGGAGGTCGAGGCTGCAGTGAGCTGTGATTGCACTACTGCCCTCCAGTCTGGGTGACAGAATGAGATTCTGTTTCCAAAAAAAAAAATTGTTAAGGCCGGGTGTGGTGGTTCATGCCTGTAATCCCAGCACTCTCGGAGACCAAGGCAGGTGGATCACCTGAGGTCAGGAGTTTGAGACCAGCCCGGCCAACATGGCAAAACCCCGTCTCTACTAAAAAAACAAAAATTAGCTGGGCGTGGCGGCTTACACCTGTAATCCCAGCACTTTGGGAGACCGAGGTGGGTGGATCAGCTGAGGTCAGGAGTTTGAGACTAGCCTGGCCAACATGGTGAAACCCCATCTCTACTAAAAATACAAAAATTCGCCAGGTGTGGTGGCATACACCTGTAATCCCAGCTACACGGGAGGTTAAGACAGGAGAATCACTTGAACCTGGGAGGCGGAGGTTGCAGTGAGCTGAGACCTCACCATTGCACTCCAGCCTGGGCAAAAAGAGTGAAACTTTGTCTCAAAAAAAAAAAAAAAGTTAAATATTGATTTCTGGCACATAGTTCTCAACCAATAGTTGTTAGCTTTTATCACTGTGGTTACTACTACTGCTATTTTAAGAAATGAATAGCAAAACTTGTAATAAGTTGTAAAATGCTCCTCACACTCTGCCCTCCTATTGCATATCTTACCCACTTTGCTGTTGAATTTTCAAGCCCTGGTTCCTGCAAACATGAATGTATGGATGTCACCAGAAAAAAAAAAAAAAAAAAGAGAACATTGACCACTTCTCAGTTCTTGTTAGAGGAAAACTGCAATGACACATTAAATGTTGTGGCAGCAGGGTCCGATCTGGCATGCACATGCTGTTTCTCACAGGATGAGTGAATCGGGGCAGGAACTGAGCGATGTTTGCATCAATCCTTCACTGAAGGACAGGGGACGAGGGCCACGTCCAGGGTGATAAGAATATGGACGTACGCTGCGGCTCTGGGTCTGCCACTTGCCAGCCCTGGCACTTCAGGCATGTGGCTCAAGGTCATTTCGGTCTCACTTTCTTCTCTGTGGAAACAGAGAAAAATAACTACTCCCTTACCGCACTGAGAGATACATACCTTAGGGTTCCAGTGGGTCAAATGGCTGGAAAACCATGGCTGAAAACGGAAAGGCACTTAACCACATTGTTTCCCTATATTTCATTTATATTATCATTCAAGTTCTTTGACTCTTTCCATGCAGTTCTACATCTCGCTGTCAGAAGGAACAGTGTATAGGGGGATACCAGATCTGGTCCTGGAGCCAAACTTAGTGGGACGCTGGGCACAGGGCAAATCCCTTTGCGTGCCCTGACTCTTCACACCAAAACCCCATTATCCAGGAACCACCTTGGGGGAAAGGGGAAGCTGTAGGTCCTAGAGCTAAAAGAATTAAGAATGAAATGTTCCATAGGGACAGTGTATATAACAGAAACTATTATTTCCTGAGAAGCAGTTGTGCCAGCTACTGTACTTACCAGTAATTAGTGGTTACAACCCCCTATTGCATTTGAATAAATGGAGGCCCATTGAGAGGCAGGTGATTTTCCTAAGATCCTAGAGCTTCCGAGATGGATGCCTCCTGCACACTACACTGTGCTGTAGGGACGGGCATCCCATGTCAGCCATCCGGATTGCACAGGTGACAGTGCTGGGGAGTCTTCATGAGAACCACTGGGCAGCCAAGCACTAGCTAAGAATTCTTTCTTCCTTTCTCTTTTATTTAACAAATGTTTACTGGAGCCTAGGAAGACCTCCACACCCTAAAAATACTCCATGGAATCTGAAGCACAGTCCTTGATTCAGGAAGTTTGCACAGTAGTGGGAAAGGCCATGAGTGAACCTGGGTTTCATGGGACCTGAAGCTTAAGCAATTTGGAGAGCGCTCTTTCGGAAAAAGAACACCAAATTAGAAAGTGGGGCTTGGGGGGAGCACAGCAAATGAAGGGCCCTAAAGCTTAAGCCTTATAAGCACCACTGTAATTCTGCTTTTTGGGAAACAAGCAAGTAGAACAGTGATGACAATAAAATGTAGTGTGGGCTGATGAGAGATCAGGAGAGTCACTTAGAAGAAATGCCTTCTAAAGTGAGGCCCATGGGCCAGGGAGTCCTGGGAGAGGGAATAATAGGGGCAGGATGCAGGCAAGGAAGAGGAGCTGGTGTGGTTTTCAGGGAGTGAGGACAGCATCGTTTTCTCCTTCCTTTCCTAGATCACGAAGCACCTGGGATGGTCCCAAAGTGCAGAGCCTTGAGCTGCCACACCCTAGAGGTTAATAGGACCCTTTCATCGGTAGGGCTGTCACCTTTTCTCCAAGCTCCCTGGGACACCTCAGGCCCTAGGAGAAGGCTTCCATACTTGGTTCTCACGCTCCAGGAAGAACACCAACCTGCTTTGAGGTCCATGGCCTTCTTTCCTGGTTAGCTTACATTTGCATTTGCTAGAACAAAATGAGCCAGAAAAGCTTCCTTTGTCAGAAGTTAACCCTGAGGTCTAACAGGCTCAGAGAAAGGGAATACAGGGGAGAGGCAGAGGGAGACAGATATTGGGAAAAGACTAACCATAAATAGGAAATCCTTCAGTGAGGCAAAAGCTTGAGCGACATCTACCCTAACACAAAGGTGGGGTAAAATTTGTGCCCCTCTGAAAGCATTCAGCAAGGTGTCCGAGGGGCTGTTAAGGCCCCTTAGGGGGCAATACGGGCTTTGTTTCCCCTTGTGCAGCACAGTGGCTTGCCTGTTGAATCCTGATGCCAATGCACTCACCTCTTCGCCTCCCCAGCCCCCAGGCCAGGTCAGCAGCTAAGAGTGGATGGAAGGTCCTGGTGTCTGAGCCTGGATCTCTGTGCAGCCCTTTACCTCCCCAGCCCCCAGGCCAGGTCAGCAGCTAAGACTGGATGGAAGGTCCTGATGTCTGAGCCTGGGCCTCTGTGCAGTGCACCAGCTGGAGCAGCAGCCTTTGCCTGGCGGGGTGTGGGGGCTTCCTTGGAGATTCAGATTCCAGGGAATTATAAAACACACTCACCAGCTCATTTCACACATAAAGTGGGCAAGGTTGGTCATAGGAGGGAAGCCTTGTCTAGGGATCTGGAGAACCAGGCTCTCCTCTTGGATCTGAGGCACTTAAGTCCTTTACTTTCTCTGAGTTCTAGTAGCCCCGTCTTTAAAATGGGAATAATACTTGCCCTGCACTGTGGTTGAGAAGAGGGGAAAAAGGAGGGATGGGTATAAAAGCTCCCTAAAAAGTCCAAAGTACAGATCATCATTACATCTGAAGCCTGTGCCAGGTGACTTGCTCATCAGCCTTCACTGCATTGCAGCAACTCTAAGGTCACCTGCACGGAGGACATTGATCACGTTTCATTTGTGGGTTGGGAATGGACCTCCTCCCACCCCCAGGAAAGAGTCGGGGATGGCTCCCACCATGCCACAACTCACACCAGAGATGAGGGCAACTTGGCATTTTAATGGGCAGAAGGAGATAAGCTGGAAGAGAATGTCCTCTCTAGACACACCTAGCCCAGTGCATGGCCTCCTTTTCATCACACCTCATCGTCCTTATCTTGGCCCACACCTGCACCTGTGTCTCTTTCACTTGCACCACAGAGTCCTCATAGCCTTTTTTATAAGGAATAAGATGGGGAAAGGGAGAGGAAAATGGAGAGGGGTTCAATTCTGCACTGAGGGTTAACCCAAACAGATCGTCCTTATCTCCAGCAAAGGATGAAAGGACCAATGGGAGATGTTGCTCACTGCTCACCAAAAAGCCAGGCTCTCCTTTTCTTCCTGGGCACACTACAGGGCTGTGCTTCCCTGCCTCCCTGGCAATTATATGTGACAATGTGACTAAGTCCTAGCCAATGGGATGCGAGTGACCTGGCCCATAACACCCTCCCAGACTTGCTCCCCAGTAATCTGTTCTCTTTCTGGATGGCTCCACTGGTGACAACCTTCAGGGTGACTGTGGAAGCCTGAGGACAGGGCCACCCCTTTGATTTGTTGACCTACCCAATACTGTTACATGAGCATGAAGTAAATGACTACTGTGTTTGAGCTTTTATGCATTTGGGGATCTATGTGTTAGAGCAGTCAGCCTACCCTAATTCCTACAGATCATGATAGCCCGTGGGTTTTGCCACTTCCAGGAAGCCCATGTGACCTCTGCCTTCTTTCTATCGTCTTTATCTCTACCAAATGCTACCTTATAGTGCTATTTAATCATTTCATGGGAATAGTAACTAAAATTTAAACAAGGGGCTCTCATCTTTCTTTTCCATTTTATGCCATGCCTAGCAAAGTGCTGGCCCCAAAGAGATGTTTAATAATCATCGGATTAAATCTTTAGGTTCACCCCCTCTGTGTATTTAGTAGGAAGTTCCTCCAGCAGGAATGTCCATTCTTTTTCTCTACCTCTGAACTTCTAGCACCTTGTCTATGCCCATTGTCCACCTCTCTTCTTCCACAGGGACTTTCCTTACCACTTTAGGCCTCAGTGATCTATCTTTCCTTCCTTCAAAGTCACAGCACCTTATGGTCACTCACCTGATGATTCATCAAGATAACTTTTACATTATTGTCTTAACAGTGTAACTATAACATAACTAATATATAACATATATGTAAATATAACATAACTTACATATAACATAATTTACATATTACGTAACACTAGCTGTGTTATATGTAAATATAACATAACTAATTCTGCAGTGTAACTATAACATAATGATGCATTTAAAAGATGGGCAGAGGAAGAGGAGAACAAAAGAAACTGGCAAGGAGACGTCAAGCAAGTAGGAAGAAAACTTGGAGAGTTCAGATGTCCTTGAAACTAGGAGAAGGGCTGGGCAGGTGACTCACGCTTGTAATCCCAGAACTTTGGGAGGCCGAGGTGGGCGGATCATGAGGTCAGGAGATCGAGACCATCTTGGCCAACATGGTGAAACCCCGTCTCTACTAAAAATACAAAAATTAGCCGGGCATGGTGGCACTCACCTGTAGTCCCAGCTACTCTGGAGGCTGAGGCAGGAGAATCGCTTGAACCCAGGAGATGGAGGTTGCAGTGAGCTGAGATGGTGCCACTGCACTCCAGCCTGGGCAACAGAGCAAGACTCTGTCTCAAAACAAAACAAAACAAAACAAAACAAAAAAAAAAGAAAGAAACTAGAAGAAGGGAGCATTTCAAGGCGAGGGGGAGACAGCATCATTTGCAGCAAAGAAAGTGGTCAAATAAGGTACAGATCACAAAAATGAGTTTTAGCAGCATGGAAATGAGAGACATTTCAATGAGCCCAATGATATGGGCTGAAGAGGGAGTGGGTAGTAAGAAAAGAAAATGGAGACTGAAAAGTAACACTTAACAAGGGACAGAGAGGAGAGGGTTAGGTGGTAGCTGGGCAGAAATGTGAGATGAGGAAGGGTTACAATTTTTTTTTTTTAAAAGGGCTGAGACTTACTGAAGGAAAATAACTGGTAGAGGGAATGAGGGTGGAGAAGAGAAGTGAGGGATGATCCACAGAGCAGAGCCCCTGGGAAGCAGGGCTGGGTGGTGCGGCCAGGAGACAGGTGGAGGCCTGAGCCCAGCCACCTGCTTCCATGATACCTGGTGGGATGGAGGAATGACATTCTTTCTTCCTTCCTAAGCTGTTGTCAGGTTTGGGGGCAAACCCAGCTGATGGCTTCTGTGTTTTTCAGAAAAGCAAGCCCAGCTATGTGCTGGGATGAAGAGAAGCAGCCTCTGAGCAGATCCTGACCTGCTCCCATGCCCAGCACCTCCCATCCTGGAGGCGATGCCTGCAGTGGGATTGTACGGCCACTTCCCACAACCCTCACTTCGGCTTCAGGAGCTGACCTGCAGCCTCGGGTTTGGGAAAATGCAGGGGTGGTCTCTGGTCTGTCTGAAGGCCCTTAGAATACCGTTACCTTCAAATTCTAGCTTCTTACAAACCTAGACCACAAATCCTTTACCTGTATTTTTCCTGACCCCACCTTGGATTTAACTGTCAAATAGATGGCCTGTGGCTCTAATGCAGCGATAAGAACAGAATTCTTCACTTTGAGAAGCCAAGTTGCTTAACAAAAAGTTGGGGGGCACAGTTTTGGCGTACAGCGAGTGACTGCATTTGTCCTCCACCTGCGTGGGGCACGTGGATAACGGCAGTGGTCCCATGCCGTGTGGTCTTCCTCTTGGGTTATCCCCCTAGCTCGCTGTTGTCCTAGTGGCCATGTACTATGTGCAGGACACTTTCATAGTCCGTTCATCCACAGAGCAGTCCTAGCCTCTTCTAATCTCCACTTAAGAGCCAATGAAGCTTCCAGAGCGCAGGTAACTTAAGTCACACAGCTTGAATTAGACTGGACGATGAGCCACCTTTCCACCGTGGCTGCACTGTGACCCTGGGTCAAACGGCCTCATGACCAGCCCCCTCCAGGCCTGTCCCCTTCTTCCCCGGGTCTGCCGCCTTTTCTGCTCCGGGGCCTTAGGATTTCTCCTGGGACTGTGGCTCCCCTCTTACTCCCCTCCCTCCCAGTTGCTTTCTGTTCTGCTGTTCTTGTGGGTCTCTGTTCTCCTGGCTCCGGTCCAGGCCGCCCCCTCCAACCTTGGCCTTGAGAAGTCTCTTGGGGCGGAGAAGAGAGGGGCTGCCGCCTGGCCCCCACCCTGCGACCCTTCGTCCCCCGCTAAGCCGGGATGGCAGGCGGACTCGCCAGACCCCTTTTTAGACCCAAGGCTCTCTTCGCCTCTCCATCCGGCGCCGGCCGGGGTGGGGCGACCTGAGGGACCCGGTAGCCGACGACAGAGAAGCAGGGTCGCTTCCCCCAGGTTGGTCCAGGGCTTGAGCCGGGCACCGCAGGGAGCGGGGACAGCGGAGGCGGTGAGAGCCTCGGGAGCCACTGGGGCGAGCGCGCCAGTGTCCACCAGAGGGCGCTGTCGGCTCGCGGAGCGGGGCGCGGGAGGCCGGAGCCCCGCGGTGCGGCCCAGAATCAGAGCGCGCAGCGACTTTGTCACTGCAAGCTTGCGGGGTGGGTTGCAGAAGAGAGAAGAGACCCACTCATCCTCAAGGCACTCATTTGGGCAAGGAGGGAAGAGACCCACAAGAAGACTATTTGACACTCTTCTCATTTCAAATATGTATGGAGCACAAAGTTGCATTTACCATGTCCAAGATACCGAGGAGTACCGAGATGAGTCATTCTGGGTCTCCAAATTTAAAGACCTTTAGGGAAGTGGCAGGATCAAAGACAGGTACCAAAGAACTATACTACAGTATAGTAGGGAGAGGCAGGAACTCCAACGAGACGTGAGGAAGAAGCGGTAGGAGGGTTGAGGGAGGAGTTACAGCTTCAGTTAGGGGATGAGGCCGGGGGCATGGACAGATTCGCAGCTTTCCAACACGTGTTGCAACAGAACCCGTGGATTTAAGCAGTTCTGGTTACACATTCTGTTACACATAAATGCTTATCAGTGACAAAAGGCAATATTCCTGGCCCTTTAGCCCCAGCTTGTTGATCCTGAAAGGTAAATTAGAAATAAAAATGGATTCACCAAATACCCAGAATGTGCTAGAGATGTATAACCTAGTCTGAACAATCAGATCAGTCATTCTGCTAATTGGTAAAATATCCACAGGGGAGCCTGGGAGACAGCTGTTAAACTTGGTTACAGGTAGCATCAAACCATCCGCCAAAAATACCTCAATACTTCTTTTGGTGTTGGGAGAGGAGACACAAAAATATAGAAGTTGAAGAACAACAAAGTCTTTCAGTCTTTTTGTTTTAAAGACTCTTATTACCAAACAACTTAAGGGAGAACTCTATCAACATCATAGTTCCCTTGAGAATTATATTATTATAGTATAGATTATTATTGAAAGAATTATTATATTGCACTGTGCTAAGGCTAGTTTAATTTGGAGCCAATAAATTAAAACAAATCTAGACCTTAGGTTTATAAAAATGTTGTTTCCGAGGAATTAAAATGTAATTGACATGATTATCATTAAATAGTGCTGCCTTGGTTCCAGCATGGCAATGTAGAAAGAACAGTCAATGTATAAGGTGTAAGATTTGGGTCTAGACCTCTAGGTAGTGTTTTGGGTTTTTTTTTTTCTGTTTTTTTTTTTTTTTTGGCAAGTCAGTTAACTTCTCTAGGTATCAGTTTCCCCATTTAATAGAGGAACTTAATAACAATAAAGAATATAGTCTGGGCGCAGTGTCTCATGCCTGTAATCCCAGCACTTTGGGAGGCCAAGGCAGGTGGATCACTTGAGGTCAGGAGTTTGAGACCAGACTGGCCAATATGGTGAAACCCTGTCTGTACTAAAAAAATACAAAAATTAGCTGGGCATGGTGGTGTGTGCCTATAATCTCAGTTACTTAGGAGGCTAAGGTAGGAGAATTGCTTGAATCTGGGAGGTTGAGTTTGCAGCAGTGAGACGAGATTGTGTGCCACTGCACTCCAGCCTGGGTGACAAAGCAAGACTCCATTTAAAAAATTAATTAATTAATTAATTAATTAATTAAACAAACCAAGTGATCCCTCAAATCCCACAGAGTATAACAAGTAAGTCTTCCCAGTTCTGTTGGGCCCAAATGCCTCCTTTGTGCTGCCGTGGTTCTAAAGTGGCTTTGAGGAACTGCACATCCCATGAGGTGTTAAGCATATAAGGGGGAGGGGAAAGGAGCTTGGATGGCTGCTGGTTCTGATATTAGGCAGCATTCTCCACGTCATCTGGAGTCTTCTGTATGCAGTGGCCCAGAGCAAAAGGGAAGGAGGATGGTCAAACAGTCTGACTCTTACTGTGATTATTGCTACTCTAAGTTCCTACAGTGCTTTCTGAGTGGGCTGATTATTTGTCATTTATTGTGTGCCACCTTGAATTACCTTTCTGCACCTGTCATTTGAGAATAGTGTCTATGGCAGTCTTCAGTACTATTCACCAAACATTCCATGCTCCTTGACGGTACAGATGGTAGAACTTCCCAGACCCTGTGGTTGGGGAAGACAGGATCCGAGACTGGTTCTAGCTAACAATTAGTGAGCAGAAATGATGTTTAGCACTTCCGGATGGATTTTTTTGGGTGGGGGGCAGGTGGGGGACAGGGTCTGGCTCTGTTGCCTAAGCTGAAGTGCAGTGGCACAATCTTGGCTCATTGCAGCCTCCTCAAGCAATTCTCCCACCTCAGCCTCCCAGGTAGCAGGGATTACAGGCACCCGTCACCACACTCAGCTATGTTTTTTTAATTTAATTTAATTTTATTTTATTTTGTAGAGATGAGGTTTTGCTACCCAGGGCCTCCCAAAATGCTGTGATTACAGGCATGAGCCACCAGGTGGACTATTTAATTGCCTGTGTTAGACCCTCCAGACATCCTTTTTCTCTCTGCCCATGACCAGCCATGTTCCAGATGGTAACTTTTTAGCCAGCCTGGATCCAGAAGTGAGAGTGACGCTAATGGGAAGCAGAGCTCCCAACCAAGCTGCCATGGACTTAGAGCATGCATGAGAAGAAAGCTTTGTTCTTTTAAGGTGTTGGGACCTGGGGAGTGCTTATTACAGCAGCATGACCTAGCCAATCCTGACTAATAAAGGGCCATTTTGTGTTGTCATTTTTTGTTTCCCCAGTGCTCCAAATTACATGACACTTACTACTGACTGTTAAATAAAGGACTGACTGAAATTGATCTACTCATCTCCCCAGGTAGAGTAGGGATTATCCATATAGCTATTTATCCTCCCTGGAGCACCTGCCCTAGTATCCTATATATAGCAAGTACTTAGTAAAGACCCTTGGATTGACATATGATCTTAAAAGTCCAAGACAGGGGCCGGGCGCGGTGGCTCACACTTGTAATCCCAGCACTTGGGGAGGCTGATGCAGGAGGATCACTAGAGTCCAGGAGTTCAAGACCAGCTTGAGCAACATAGTGAGACCCCATCTCTACAAAAACAATCAAAAAACTTTAGCTGGGCATGGTGGCACATGCCTGTAGTACCAGCCCCTCAGGAGGCTGAGGTGGGAGAATTGCTCAAGTCCGGGAGGTCAAGGCTGCAGTGAATTGTGATTGTGTCACTGTACTCCAGCCTGGGCAACAGAGTGAGACTCTGTCTCTTATAAAAAAAAAAGTCCCAAGACACAACCCAACATCTGACCCACAGAAGATGAAGAATGTTATGCTATTCTCCAAATGGCATCCTAATGAGTAGGGCTCATAGTCACAGGCCCTGAGGAAGAGGGGCACCAGGCCATCTCCTTCTGCATCCATCAGCAAGCTCGATAGGGCTGCCTCTGATCCCTCCACCTCTTTGCAGGTATTAAGTGAAGCTTGGCCTGAGTCACTGCAACAGAATATAGAGCAGAGATGGGGCCAGAATTTGGACCTGAGATGGGGCCAAAATAAGAAGACATGGCAGGGCAGACAAAAGCCCACCATAGGAGCATAGGTGTGGGGCAAAGTTTGAAGTGGGGCTCAGGGTCTGGTGGGGGCTAGGCTGGGGCAGGGCCAGCAGAGCTCTAGAAGGTTTCTGTGTCATTATACTGCTGTGCGTTCCATCCCATGGCCCAGGTGGTTGGATTCTGTTCAGCGGAGCATGTGTGGAATGTATGATAGACCCTGACCAGGCAGACCTTTGCAGAAGCCCATTAACATTCTATAAATGGCAACAACCAGCACAGCAACAGGGACATGAATATTAACGCGCTAGTCTACGGTTCTGGCTCCGCCTTCCCCGCTTCCTCCAGCTGATCTAAACAGTATCCACAGACAGTTTCAATTTTGATTATACGGAGTGTAAATCATCTTCAGACTTGGATCTTCTCTTTGTCTAATACCCGGTTTTGAGGTGAGCCTTCTGGAGGAAAATTACAGAAGAGAAAAATATTTATCCATCACAAAATCGCCTTTATAAAGTATTAACTCTAGTTATGCTGCTTGCCTGCTGGAATGTTTGGTGTCTCTCCAGGAAAAAGTTGAGACCCATCTGCAGGCCCTCTGAGGTCTTAACTATCAGGTTCCTACTTACTTCATCTCCTGTTACTACCTGCCACAAGTGGGGCACACCTGGCCGCTTACCTGAAGAGTCATGGCTTTCCTACCTGTACACATTATACTTTTTGCAGCCAGTACCCTTCCCTTTCCTCTTTGCTGCTGGAAGAACTCCTATTGGAAAACCTAGACTCGGCTCAAAGGATTCTGCTGGTTGATGCCTTCCCAGGCTCCCCAGGCAAAGGGGTGATCCTTCTTCTGTGCCACTCCCATCCATAGCCCTATTGCAATGCTGATCTCCCTGTCCTGGGCATATCTGTTGTTCTATTCTTTTCTCATAAGCCTTAATTCTGAAAGGAGAAAGACTCCATTTTGGTCATCTTTGTTAAATTATTGTATCATTTTCTTCCTTCTCAGAAAGATTATGAAATAACTAGGCCATAGTTGGAATCCAAAGGTCATTTTACTCAATGTATATGCTAACCACTGTCTTATCCTTTGGGATTGGAGACAGGGGCTGAGGGAAAGATGAAGCTGGCAATAATTTCCTATTGGAATTTTACCTTCTAAGCCCCCTCCTTGGGATTTTCTTTTCACATGAAACCTGGAGCAGGGGGTTATTTTGGACCTGCCTCTCCTTCAGGAAAACTTAGACAAGCTCACATCTGGCATCTCCATGATGTCCCTGGGGACTACATCTTTTCATTTGGCTAAGTTTGAGAGTAGGAAGGCGAGAGATTTATTTAGAAATAAGGAGGTAATAAGGGCAGGAAACTAGCAGTGTTTGCATGCAGCCTACCAGCATTGTCCCTTTTTATGTAAATATTAATCCAATACAAAACACGTATTTTGCTTGACAAAGTCTTTTATTACCCTTGCTCCAAAAGAGTTGCTGTAATGGAAAGGAGACAAGCATTGGTCGCCCTTGAGAATTGCAGTCTGGTGATTTACATGGAGTAACAGTCTGCTGAGCCAGGATGCTAGGAAATGGTGCTGGAAGTTTGTAGGTTGTTTTAAGATAGTCACTGAGATGGTAACAGACCCTATTTAATATATTTGGGGGCTGGGCATGGTGGCTCCTGCCTGTACAAGACTTACCCAAAGCAAGTAATGAGAACGTATGAAGCACCAATTAGTCAAGGATCCCTAACTCCATGAAATCCTTGACTTTCCAGACTTCCCAACAGGATCAGGACTAGGGTGAGATGAGTGACGCACTCGGCTCAGGTACAAAATTTAACAGATGCCAATAAACTCAGTAGTATAAATATTTTAGTGCAATATTTAAAATTATTTAAAATGTGGATATTGTGTCCATTCTGGATTCTCACATTTTTATTTTTAAAAAATTGTATTAAATCTTTATCTTGATTACGTTTATTGGTACCCTTTACATTTTGCCTCTGAAAAGTATCTCACTCATCTCACTTTGGTGCTGGCTCTGCTTCCCAAATGCATTTTCAGAAGATCAAGCCATATTTGCCACTGCCTTCCATCACATGCCCTGGAAAGGGGGAAAGAGGCTTCATGAGAATAGCAGAGTGGAAGGAAGAAGCAAAAGGGAAAAAAGTAATAATCAAAGAAATAAAAATTAAACAGCAGTGAGATACCCCTGCTTGTGCTTTGTCAAACGGACATATTTTAAGACATCGTATCTCCAGCTGGGGGAGTGACAGGGTAAGACAACCATTGAAATCCTGGCTCTTTACATCGGAGCTACCTAGATCATATGGAAGACTGAATCTTAGCACCATCTCTACCCAGCTGCCCCGTTCAACAGGGCAGGCTGCGAGAAATTACTGTATTAGGAAGCTCCAGAGCGGTTGCAGGCAAAGGCTTTGCCTGTTCTTAGGAGATGGCCCTGGGACTTTTCTGATCATTTTTGGGACCTGTTTGCTGCACTTGATATCCTGTTTTTCCAGGGGACTGCCTCCTTCCTCGCCTTTAAGCCTTTTTAGGCTTTTAAGCCGCAGGCAATGATAACCTTTACCCACTGAGGAAAAAGTGATGGGGAGGCGCGTTTTAAATTTTGGTTTACACTAACCAGACCCGCCAGATGAACACTCAGCTTACCACAATACCTACAAATTCCCAGACTTGACTTGGCAGACGGGCGAGGGCGGAGGTTTTCTTTCCCCACTTGCATAATCCCCAGGTCCCCGGCTGCGAAGCCGACCTCTTCGCCGCCGTCTTCGCGGGTGTCCCAGCTGGGCCGCGCCCCGGGGCCCCGCGCTCCGGCCCTGCCCTCCCAGGTTCCCAGTCTCGGGCGCGGGGCAGTCCCTCGCCGGCCGCCGGCCCCGTCCCGGCTCCCAGGCGAGGAAATTTTTCCCCAGCAGCCCAGGGCTCGCCTCACGTGACCAGCCGCGGCGGCGGCTTCCAGCGAGAGTTTAAAGGTTACGGAGGAAATTAGCATGGATACAGCCACTCGCCCCCCGGAGGGCGCGCCCCATTTTCCCGCAGCCCGGACGGCGGCTGTCAGCGCGCTGATCAGTGCCGAAGTCCCCCAGAGGGGCACCGATAAGGACCAGCGCAAATAGGAACAGTCACTTTGCAAAAAATAACCAGACCACAAACCAAGCCGGGGCTCTACCGAGCTTTCACTTGTCAACAAGTTCTCGCAGCCTGCGAAGTCCAGGACAGATCCCAAAGGGGAGAATATCCCCAAAGAAAGGCAAGACAGAAGAATAGAGTTTAAAACTTCCCCCGAGCCATGCTTGTTCCTCCCCCTTCCCCCTCCCCCACTGCTGTGGATCACAGCGTCCCGGGACAGAGTGACAGATGGGCCAGAACTCCGCAGGCTGCTCCTGCCCGCCGCGGCCCGAGTGGGGGTGGGCAGGGGGAGGGTCCCGAGGCCTCTGGGGCAACAGGGCCTCCTCCACTTCCCCCATCCCCGGCTTTAAAAGACAGTGTTGGCCGCAGGGTCCCCGAGAGATACGCTGCCCGGCGGGGCCCATCCATGGCCATCCATGGCCCACGGCACGCGCATCCAGCCCCGCGCCGCCCCTCCCCGGGGTCCCGCGCGGGGTCCCCGCCCCCCGGCTGCCCCGCCCGCCGCTGCGACCCCGGGCAGCCTCGACCGCTCTCTACCGTTCTCTGCTCGGCTCACTTTTTCCGTATTGCTCCCCCAACCGGCAAAACTTTCTATTTCCCCAAACACTGCCGTGCGCGCGCGCGCGTGCACACACACACACTCACACACACACACTCTCACACACACTGACGTCTTTTGCGCATTTCCTGCATTAGAGGGAGGGAGACTCGTTCGCACACCGACAGAGGGAGAGGAGACCGCGGGGGAGCGCGGGCTGGCGGGCGGCGAGCAAGCGGCAGCCGAGAGCGGGGACGCGGGGAGCGCGGCGGGCGGGCGCCGGCGCCCAGGAGGTGGGGCCGCGCTGAGTCGCAGTCCCTGCCCCGCCGCCGCGCTGCGCACCGCCCGGTGCTGGCCTGCGCCCCCGAGCTGGATCGGCGGCCGCCCGGACTCCGAGCCCGCGCGGATGTGAGATTCCGGGCTCCTGGCGTCTCCCGATCGCCGGCTCCGGCGCGGCGCTGCTTCGCCCAGGAGGCGGCGGCCCCGGCTGGCCGTGGGGCTTGTGGATTTTTAAAAATTTGGCTCCGAGGAGGACCATTTCCTCTCGACATGCATCCCTCCGGATAGACTGAACATCCCTCCGTCCACCCCCCCCGCCCCGCGCGGTCAGAGGCAGGCGCTGAGTGTGCGAAGAGGATCCGGGTTGAAATCTGCGCCCCCGGTTCTCGTCCCCGCCCCGTCCCACCGCCCCATCCCCCTCCGGGAGTCGAAATTTCCCGGGATTATGTTTCGGAAAGGTAGGTAAGCGCCGGGCGCGGCGCCCGCTTTCCCGCAGCCCGGAGCCGGAGAGCCAGCGAGGCGACGAGGCAGCCCCCGCGGCTTGCAGCGGAGCCGACAGCTCGTCTTCTCTTCTGGAGGTGCAGCTGGTGGTCGGGGGGAGAGACTTGCTCCAAACACGGACATCCCCCAGCTCTCCCCCCTCCCTGTTTTCCGTTAGGAACCCGGCGAGGAAATACATGCATTGGCTGAGAATCGCCCGCGCCAGGGCACAACGCCACAAGGTGTAGGGAGTGTGTGGGGTGGGGCGAAAAGGGACCCAAGAGTCCCTGTGGCTCGGAGTGCCGGGCCGTCGGTTCTTCATTCCTGCCCTCGGGGCAGACGGAGTGACCCCGGCCCCCACTCCCCGCCCCGACCATGGTAGTGTTCAATGGCCTTCTTAAGATCAAAATCTGCGAGGCCGTGAGCTTGAAGCCCACAGCCTGGTCGCTGCGCCATGCGGTGGGACCCCGGCCGCAGACTTTCCTTCTCGACCCCTACATTGCCCTCAATGTGGACGACTCGCGCATCGGCCAAACGGCCACCAAGCAGAAGACCAACAGCCCGGCCTGGCACGACGAGTTCGTCACCGATGTGTGCAACGGGCGCAAGATCGAGCTGGCTGTCTTTCACGATGCCCCCATAGGCTACGACGACTTCGTGGCCAACTGCACCATCCAGTTTGAGGAGCTGCTGCAGAACGGGAGCCGCCACTTCGAGGACTGGGTGAGTGCGGCTCCTCCCCGTCGTTCCGGGAACCCGGTTGTGGGGTCCCGGGGAAAGACTTGCTGGTCTTGATCGTAGGGCTCCGGGACTTATTGACGACTGGGATGTGTGTGTGTGCCTGTAAGTCTCAGTTTCCTTGGGGAGGTACACTTCACTTCATAGTTGGGGAGAAACAGGCATTGGCGAGGAAGATGAGACTTGGAAAGAGGATGTGGCCCTCTGCTCCCTCTGTGCCCTCCAGATGGTGGGTGCTGCGGGAGGTTTGCAAACTGGGAGAGCCTGGGCCGCTGGTGCTGAAGGTTGGCCGAGGACCCGGCTTTCTTCCGCAGGCGCGTGGTGGGCTGGCTGTGTGTGATTGTGTGTGGGTGGGTCCCTCCGTCCTTGGAAAGGCACGTGGAGCCTTTGACTGAAGGCTTCTTGCACGTCCTGGCTTTGTCCTGCTTAGCCGAGCGAGGAGTTGCTTTATTTTTCCCTCCGAGAGGAAGCTGGCTTGTTTCTATTCTCTTGCATGGTGGTTAGCTCATCTTCTGACTTACAAGTAGAAAAAATGTGTTCTCCTCCAGGATGTCTCCTCTACGGTCCCAGAAACATCAGTCGAGCTTGTTTTGTCCAATTCATTGCCCATCCATGCAGAATGAATGTTGCATTTTAAGAACGGTTCTGCTTGTGGGTAATTGGAAGTCATTGCTTTGAATCTTATTTAAAGTTATATTGTTTCTCTGTTTTGATTGTCAAGATACTGTGCAATAAAAGACGATTTCTAAGTATGAGATTGAGTTGTTAATTGATTCCATTATTAAACTATTAAGGATTTGGAAAGAGGTCTTGTCTCAATCTACTATAAACCAAATGCATCCAACCTTGGCACTTGGACAAGCGGAGAGAAGCAAACCTTCATTTTGCTTTTTGTATTTGTTTTTGGGTTTTTTTTTTTTTTTTTGGTCTTCTTGGAAGGAAGGTGTTAATTTAGGATGTGGATTTTTGTGTTTTCAGGTTTGTTACATGTTTCCACCAAGAGCAAGTGCAAGCGTTCCTCTGGAGGTATATATTTTCAGGGTTCTTTGGTCTACACAACAAGTGAGAGAGCTATCTAAGCCTCAAAAGTGGTGTAGAGCAATTGCTTTCTATTGAAAATCAGATAACTTTATGAATGTCCTAGAGGTCAGAGGTTGCACATGGATCACCTTGGCATATCACCTTACATATTTTTTTCAAGGACACGGAGTTTTAGGGAAAAATAGGAAAGAGCCTGTTGTTTTTATGCTCATGGCTGTGATGTAGTCTGCTTGAAACCATGGTTACGGTTTCACAGGGAAGCTCCAACAAGCCACATGCGTAGAACTCTAGATTTGTGGTTTGCACTTTGGAAAGCAGGCAAACCTTTATGGAATCCCAGAGAACTCCATGCTATTCTATTCTACTTCACAGATGTCCCTCATCTCTGCTTCCCTCAGCCCCCACAACAGAGCTCCCACTCATTCCCCATTTCTTTTCCATGCATGGCCTTTGGGCCCTTTCCTCATGGAGGCAGTGCATATGAGAGGGGGAGTGGAAGGGATAACTAATTTCAGAGGTAGACCTTGACACTGAAAACCTGTGATTTTGGAGTTGTTGTTTTTGGACAGGAAGGGGATGGAAAAAACTTGACGCTGGTAGTTAGGAGATGGGGACATTTTGCAGTGTATGCAGATGAGGGGCTTGGACAGTGGGGCAGAGAACAGAGATGAGGAGCAGCAGGTCTGCATTTATCCATAGAACAGATGTCGGTTGGAGGGAGAGTGCCTTTGTATCTCTGGTGATGCTTCGCTGGGGCACACCCCAAACTCTGGGAGCTTCAGGACACTGTCCCCACTTTCATCCCTCCTAGTGAACCATGCAGTGGGAACTTGTTTGGTTATCATCCGCTAAGGTTCTCAAACTCATGTTGGATTTGGCCCTAGGCCAGATCATCTAGTGCACAGGCAAGTTTTACAGATGAGGACATTGAGTTCCAGAGAAGCTAGTTGGGGACCAAGAGTCACATGACAAGCAAAGGTGGGTTGGAAGTAGGGCCCTCACCGCCTGTTGCCCATGGCTTGCCTAATGGGGAGCCGAGCCTGCCCATCTGGCCTCCCAGCCTATTCTCCCTGCAGATCCATGTGCTGTGTTCCTGACATTTTTATTGTACTTGATAACTTCATCTCTTCTGCCTTATAACAAGTGTGAATTAGGTATGGCAGGTATTGGACAAACTAAAAAACTTGAGATAGAGAAGCCCAAAGTCTCAAAGATGAGTCAAGTGGTGGAGCAGGTTCAGAATGCCCATCTGTTTTCACCAGAGGATGCTGTAGCCACTCTGGTTCCTCCAGGCTGAAGGTGGGGACTCATTGGCAGGGGTGACTGGCCCTTGGAAATGGAGACAAGTTGCAATTGGGCTAAGTTCACCTTTCCCAGTCTTAACATTCAGGGTAAACCCATGGTTTCATAGCTTTGGGTAGAATTCCCTGGGCTCAGGTCTCTGCACTCCTTACCTGGCAGGAATGAAGAGACACACCCTTCTCAGGTGTGGCTAAGAGGTCTGGCCTGAAGTAAGGGGACGTGGATAGCATAAAGCAGCCGCTTCTCTCATTGCTGCAGAACACCGAATTCTGCTGTACTTTGAATTCACTTGTATTCCTGGAGTTCCTGTTTTGTGCTCATGTCTAACCAGGGAAGTTTCACACTGTGGGCCATCCAGAGGAAAATGAGGCCCTGGGTTACTCTCAGGGGGCTTCCATTTCACTAAGGAATTGACACCAAGTACCCACATATACATCAAGCTTGTCTAACCCATGGCCCGTGGGCCACATGTGGCCCAGGATGGCTTTGAATGCATCCCAACACAAATTTGTACACTTTCTTAAAACCTTATAAGGTTTTTTGCATTTTTTTTTTTTTAGCTTATCAGCTGTCATTAGTGTTAGTGTATTTTATGTGTGGCCCAAGACAATTCTTCTTCCAGTGTGGCCCAGGGAAGCCAAAAGGTTGGACACCCCTGATTTAGACACTTAACTAGCAATTAGGTTCCACACAGGTGTTACCATTAGTATGTTAAGAGTTTAAAAAGGGAGTGTGGGCTAGGCACTGTGGCTCACGCCTGCAGTCAGTCCCAACTACTTGGGAGGCTGAGCTGGGAGGACTGTTTGAGCCCAGGAGTTCAAGATCAGCCTGGGCAACATAGTAAGACTCCATAACTACAAAAAACTTAAAAATTAGCCAAATCTGGACCTGCGGTGTGCTGTGTGCCTGTAGTCCCAGCTACTCAGGATGCCAAGGTGGGAGGATTACTTGAGTCCAGGAGTTCAAGGCTGCAGTGTGCTATGATCGGACCATCAGGCCACGGCATTCCAGCCTGGGTGACAGAGTGATACCCTGTCTCTTAAAAAAAAAAAAAAAAAAAAGGTAGGGAGAACTGGAAGAATCCAGGAGGGTTTTTGGAAGGAGGCATGAGCTGGGTGTGAAACAGTAGGTTATATTTAAAGAGGTATCTACAAGAAGGAGCAGTGTTCCTGGCATGGCCACCGCAGGAATAAAGGCAGACAATCCTGTGGTCAGGGTTGGAGAACAGATGAGCAGGACAGAAACTTAGTGTACCTGTCAGAAAGGAGTGGGCAGGACAAGGTTTCCCAAATTTAAGACTTTTTTCTGAGTACTGCCTGTGCTTTCATTTACTTAATATTTAAAAAATTGATTCTTTTATTTTCCACTTAGTCTTTTCTTAAGCCCCACTATTCATGAAATCACAGGTTTGGAGCATGTAGTTATAACTTTTCTTTGTTCACATTAAAATAAACAGGGCTCTACAATACGGAAACGAAGTTCATTCCAGGTGCCTCTGAACATCATTAGCGATGTGGGGCCCACACTTCTGAAACATTGGAGTAGGAGAAAGTTTAGAAAACTGAGGTGAATTCTAGAATGTGTAAAAGCCAAGCTGAGATAATTATTCTCCAGATAATGAGAGATGTTTCAGTTGTGATGACAAAGGAGGTTGCTTTAGAGAAAGCTCATTACAAAGAGAAGGAAAGATTTTGCTGATGCTTTGAAGTAAAATCTATTATAACACTATTGCTATAGCTGGGTTTTCCAAGAACCAGTTAATAACACTACTCAGACTTTCATGTACATAAGAATCAGTAAGGGAGGACATATAAAAATATAGATCTATACAGATTTATATAGATCCATACAGATAAAAATACAGATCCTCTGGCCCAACCTTGAGAGCTTTTGATGCTACAATTTGGAATAAGCTGGGAATCTACATTTTTAACCAGCTCTCCCAGAGATTCAGTCCAGACCCAGGCTTGCTTTGAGAAACATTGGGCTAGAATAGAAATTGCAGGCCAGAGAGGGCTCCAGATAATTAATGGATCAAGCATTTTTACATAGATATGTCCTGAAATGTGACTGTATAACTTTATAATTTTTAAAGAAAGATTTAGAATAATAATTGTGTGAACTAGAAGTATTGGGATTCATGTTAGAAGCAGAGGCTGAATGAATGCTGGATGGATTGGCATTGCATTTAGCACAGGGGTGGGAGGCAGGCGGAGCAAGGATTAGGGCTTGAAGGGCTGCGTGCAGGTGACAGCTGGCTGGCTCGTTCACATTTTGGATTTTTCTCTATCATTGCTTCAGTAGTCTACATACTGAGCTCAGTTTCCTCTTTGTTCTACTGCCCTGCCTCTGAAGACATCTTTGGTGAGTGTCACTCCCTTGCTGTATTCTGTAGAAGAGGCAGGCACTCAGAATTCAGAGGTACAGAAAGCCATCATTTGAGAGGTGATTCCCCGGAGCAGCGAAGTCTGGAGTCACACTGCTTGGACTTGAATCCCACTTCTACCATCTCCCACTTTCATGACCTTTACAACCTTCCGTATTTCCATTCCTTCCCCTGTACAAAGTGGGTGATAATAAATATACCTCCCTATAATGAAATGGGTTGATTGTGGGGATTAAAATGAGTTAATACATGTACAATGCATATACCAATGCCTGGTCCCTAGTAGCTGCTCAATGCATATCTACTATAATTATTATTATTATAGCCCCCAAAATGAGCATGGGGCTGGCCTAGAGAGAGTTTTTGACTGAATTGATTATTATATAGGCCACGAGAAAGCTAGGTTTTCATATTCTCCAAAGTAGCTCTCTTCAGTCTGGCCATCTCATTTGGCAAAGAATGGGACACTAGAAGTGTCATTTCTGGTTTGTATTTCCCAAGTAGCCCATCGGCAAAGCTTTTCAAAATGATGGCACCCCTGCTGACTCTGGGAGATAGGCTTATACCCTGTTTGGACTCTGGGAGATAGGCCTGTACACCATTTGGAGAGGTTAGGCTCTGAGGCCGTTCTCCCTTGGCCTACCAGAATCACTTGGGGGAGATTCATGCAACACAGATGCCAGAGCACAGCCTCTAGCAGTGCTGATTCTGATGCCCTGAATGGAGCCTGAGTTAAACAGGCCCCCTGCTGAATCTCCTACAATGGCAGCCTGACTGCACTTTGATATATATTACTCTAGAGCACATCTCTGTCTTCAGGACATTTGTAGGAAAAAAATTTTTAAAAGGATTTCTGAAACCTCCATTGTCAATTAAACACAGTGGGGTGGGAAGGGACTACTAAGGGGGTAAGGAGGTAGGGAAGGGCTGGCAATTGTCCATACCTCCTTCGTGTGCGCCTATACCCTGAATTATTTCCCCAGCAGCCAAGGGTCCCTGGATCTCCCTTTCCCCTACTCCTATAATACCATGTAATCCAATATTGCTCTCGTTGGTCCATAGCTGGTTGTTTAACAACTACCTGAAGGATTCATTCTTGGCCCAGTGCTATCACAGACAACCTCTTGGCATTGGGTCCCTAGAGTTAAGGACCTGAGTTAGCCTTCAACTTCATGGACAGTCAAGGGTTGTTTGTCCTGTTTCTTCTTCTTAGTGTCTTTGACCAGCAGCAGATTTAGTGAATATTTGAGACCCTGAACTCCCTGGCTCCTCAATGGATCCCTCTCCCTGGAATCAGTGAGTTCTAGCTGGAAGGCATCTCCACCACTCACTAGTTGTGTGACTTTGAGCATGTGACTTAGGTTTTTTAAGCCCGTTTCTTCATCCGTAAAATGGAAATGTCATAGGTCTTGACTTTCAGGGTTGCTATGAGAATTAAATAAGGAACTATAAAGCTTGTAGCAAGTGGTCTGGCTATAATACATTTCAGCAATTTTATTAATATTTGAAGAGTCATCTGTGTGTGTTCATAGTTTTAGAATCTTAAATCAGAACATATGGTCCAGTGAAAGATATTTTTCTCCTTGATTTGTGAATGTATTTATACGAAAAGTCTTACATACTCTAAAAATAAATTTGATTTAGTTATACTTAACAAATTGCCCTTTTGAAAATAATAGAATTACTTGAAATGAGATTGTTTTGGAAAGTCTAGAAGCTGCGGTCATTGTAGACAAAGGTTAATTATTTATTGAAGAGTATGGTTAATTGGAAATGAGGATATTTGGGAGCTGGTGTTTTGGTTTTACTGTGCCAATGTCATCTAGTTTCATGGATTTAAATACATTTTCAGTGCTGTTGACACTAAATTCCTAATTCCAGCTCATGCCTGACCCTGAACTCTAGACTTTATATATGGGATTGACTTCAGGTCATCAGCTTTCATTGTGTAAAGGGCATCTTAAACTCCGTATGCCTAATATTGTATACCTATTTTCCCCTCTCCCCAATCTAAGCCCTTCTTCCTCAGCTTAAGAAATGGCAACTCCATCCTTCCAATTACCCAGCCAAAAACCTTGAGGGGCCATCCTTGACGCCTCTCATTCTCAGGTGCCCCATATCTTATCCATCAACAACATCTGCTGTTTCTGCCTTCAAAATATATCCCAAATCACATCCTTTCCATACCTTTGCTGACCTCACTTGGGGCCAAGTCACTATTGTCTCACACCTGGATTATTTCAACAGCCTCTGAATTGGTTCCACCTATCCTGGCTTCTCAGCTCCTGTCTCTGCTCACAGATCTCTCTGGTAAGATTATCCCTTACCATAATTTACAAGACCAACAAAGTCAGGCCTTCTGCTGTGACCTCTCTGACCCTATCACCTGCTACTCTTCTCCCTGTTCATTCCTCTCTAGCTGTCCTGACCCACTTTACACCCCTTAAATGCACTTACCATGCTCTCGCCTCAGTCTTTACCCTTGCCATCCCATCTTTTTAGAATGCTCTTTTCCCAGATATCCACATGGCTCAAGTCTTCACTCAGATGTTATGTTCTCAGTAAGGCCTTTTCTGGCAATCCTATCTAAAAGTTCACCCTCTTATTTTTATACTTCATATGCTCCTTTCCTGCTTTTTTTTTTTACTCTTTTATCTCTATCTTATACACTATTTAGTTTTCTTATTTATCTTTGTTGTTTATCTCTAATACCAGATGCTCTCTAAATGTAGAGCTTTTTGTTCACCGCTTTATTTTGGCACCCAAAACAGTGCCTGGCACTTTGTTGAATGAATGAATAAATTGTTGAATGAATGAATGAATTTCTTGGCACATTGTTGAATGAATGAATGTACACAAAACAAGTGTGTATTTCTATAGTACCTACTATGGTCTAGCACTATTGGTAGATATGGGGTTTGGTAACACAAAAGTTGTGTATGTGTAGTTCCTGCCTCTGAGGAGCATGGCATCTCGATAGAAACCAGTTGAATGAATTTCTTAAACAACGCTTCTGTACAGTTGAAAGAAGTGAGGAGGAGGAGGAAGGAGAAAAGGTTATTTTATTTTATAAAAATCTGTGAGATCCCTGAAGATGTTCTTATGAGAGAATGCTATATTATTTCCAGGTAGCGATTTGCATCAAGCTGAAGAATCTCCGTCAAGTCTGAAGTTCCCAAAAGTAGGAATTTTCTACCCTCTGAGTGCCCAGGGCCCATTCCAGGTGCCATGGTGAGGGAAGAAGAAAAAGGCCCACTTGTCCTCCATTTGCAGAGTTTAAATGAAGTTCAGATTCTCATCAGGGCTTTAGATACAAAACCCTTTGTAGTTGGCAGCAACAAGAAAGGAAATTTCAAATTCCGGCGCCTGAACTCATAGAGCTATTGAAGCATGTTCAGACAAAGCTTCCAGGGGTTTCACTTAGGCTAAAAGAACTCCAGAGCAGGCCTGCAGTATTTTACATAAATAAAAGCTACACTTGGCAAAACATTATATTTCTCTCCAAGTTCCTCTGGGTATATATGGGCTTGTTAAGTAATTACAATCTATTATAATGCTAATCAGCAGGGTTGCACCTGTTTGAAATTTAGTTTTCTGTCAGAAACCATGTGAAGTGGCCAAAAGTCTGTATTGTGCTGGGAGAACCGGGAGGACAGGAACATACAGTTCATCATAACTCACTGACATCTAAACAAAATTGAAACTCCAGAGGAAATATAACTGAAATCTGTAATACTGTGCTGGGGAAGAGGAGGAAAAACAGAAGCCTATCATTAAACCCAGATGCTGAAATGAGGATCTCCTCTCTCCTCATCCCTGACCTCTACCCCACCTTGAAGTCTCAAAGAGGTAGTTTTACGCTAGTGAAAAGTCACCTGTATTTGCCAGCAAGGAGTAGACTCACTGAGCTCCTGACCCCAAGGGGTAGATAAGACTAAAAATGTAATCAAGCTCAAGAAGAGTTTTTTAAAATTTGAGTTGGAGTCTTGCTCTGTTGCCCAGGCTGGAGTACAGTGGCACGATCTCAGATCACTGCAACCTCTGCCTCCCGGGTTCAAGCGATTCTCCTGCCTCAGCCTCCCAAGCAGCTGGTATTACAAGCATTAGCCACCACACCCGACTAATTTCTGTATTTTTAGTAGAAACAGGGTTTCACCATGTTGGCCAGGGTGGTCTTAAACTCCTGACCTTAAGTGATCCACCTGCCTCAGCCTCCCAAGGTGCTGGGATTATATAAGAGAAGTGAGCCACTGCGCCTGGCTTCAAGAAGAGTTTTTTTTTGTTTGTTTCGTGTTTTTTGTTTTTTAGAAAGAGTCTCGCTCTGTCGCCCAGGCTGGAGTGCAATGGTGCCATCTCTACTCACTGCAAGCTCCGCCTTCCAGGTTCACACCATTCTCCTGCCTCAGCCTCCCGAGTAGCTGGGACTACAGGTGCCCGCCACCACGCCCAGCTAATTTTTTTTTTTTTTTTTGTATTTTTAGTAGGGAAGGGGTTTCACCATGTTAGCTAGGATGGTCTCAATCTCCTGACCTCATGATCCACCCGCCTTGGCCTCCCAAAGTGCTGGAATTACAGGCATAAGCCACCGTGCCCGGCCTAGAAGAGTTTTAAAAAATCATGATGAGTGAATCTAGAACTAATTATTGAGGAGAAAAATAGTCTTTGATTTTGCTTATATCCTTTTTGAATAGATTTATTTTTTCAGACTATGGCATCTTTTGTTGCCAGTCTTCTTTCCCCAGGCAGATATAAGCATCTCGTGAGCAGGAAGTGTCCCCGTCTACCCCCCTTTAGCTCTCTGGGATCTGTTTTATAGAAGCTCAAATACGCAGTATTCTTTAATCAGACTGACTGAGTTTGTGCTCTTAGAAGTTCATCATTTGGTGCAGTGCTGAAAAAGAAAGAATTCACAAAAGATTCAAAGCAGTGGACAGAGTAGTGTATTCATTCATTGTTCTGGCCATCCTTTCATTCACTGAGCAAATATTTATTGAATATGCCAGGTGCTGTGCCCACTATGTCAAGAGCTGGTCGTTGCTCTCAGAGAGCATACACTCTACTAGGAGACACGACATTAATCAAAGAATAACATAAATATATGATCTGTAAAATTACAACTGAGAAGCACAGCTTACCACAATCCTTTCAGCGCCTGGGGAAACCTAGACCTCACCTCTTCAAGACTGGATTGGCTAATATTTTTTTCTCTCTCTATGAAATGTATTGAATAGGGGAGTCAGGTGACTCCTATTAATTCCCCAGCTGTGAAATCAGGAGTTAGGATAGTCTAGATGCTCTGTAAAGGCACCTGTTAACAATTATCCTGACTCAGCTCTCTGGACCCTACATTCTGGGCCTTGGCTATGGTTAACCTTCGCACTTGATAATAGTTTGTCTTTATTATTCTCCATGAAGTTTAGCCTTGTCTCCCCTGCAAAAGGGCCAGCTCCTGCTTTTTTTTTCCCTCCTTGCCTTTCTTCTTTGTTGTGATCGAAATTACAAAGCTATTTTTGATAGCTTGCTTCTTTACCTACTTTTGTGCAAGGCCCACAAAAAATAAATTTAATTCTTAAATGGAGCCCTCTCTCTGTATCATTAAGGCACTCAAAGAGTACTCTGAAAACAAACAAACAAGGAAGCAAGCAAGCAGAATTCCTAGAATGTAAGGTGTATGAACCTATCTCCCTGCCTTCTGCACTGATGATTATCTCAACCAGTTTAGGTAGCTGAGAGAATCATCAATCAGCCATTAAAGATGGAGCATATAATTGACCAGCATTTGCCAGATTGATTTTCAAGGAGTGGGAGCCTTATGATATTTACAGGTCTCTGTGATCAAAGAGGTTGGGAAATGTTACAGAGTCAAATACACATTAGTGTACTAAAGACTCAAGATGGTCTATCGCAAAGCGAGTTGTACACCTCTGTTTAACCAGATATGTCCCCAAAATATTTCATTATAGAATGCTCTTATTTGGGAAACATTAAGAACTCATGTTTTGTGGACATATTTTGAAAAACATTATAATTAGAAAAAAGAAATGGATATTCTCAAGTGGGCCTTTCGGAAAATCAAGATTAACACCCTTTTATAAAACACTGAATTTGAAGAACTGGGAATTCAAAGGAGAGGGGAGTTAATGTGGGTTCTGCTAGTTGGCAGAGGCTTCTTGGTAATATTTTGAGCCAGGCCTTGAGGAAAATGGGATCTAAATAGACAGGGAAGGGAGCCCCTCTAAACTGGAAGAAGAACAGAGAAAATGTTGGACAGCTCACACCTGTAATCCCAGCACTTTGGGAGGCCGAGGTGGGTGGATCACGAGGTCAGGAGATCGAGACCATCCTGGCTAACACAGTGAAACCCCATCTCTACTAAAAATACAAAAAATTAGCCAGGCGTGGTGGTGGGCACCTGTAGTCTCAGCTACTCGGGAGGCTGAGGCAGGAGAATGGCATGAACCCGGGAGGCGGAGGTTGCAGTGAGCCGAGATTGCGCCACTGCGTGCTCAAGCCTGGGCGACAGAGCGAGACTCCGTCTCAAAAAAAAAAAAGGAAATGTTGGACAGGCAGTTTTTAGCATTTTGGGTTATGAGGGCAGTCAGGAGACCAGTTAAGATTAAAGTAGGAATGCAATCCAAAAAAATTGCTTGATTAAAAAAAAACCAACAAAATAAACTATCCAAAGAATGGGAACAGTAGCTAGAATGGATGTTCTTTCATTAATCTATCCATTCATCTAGCCAGCCAGCCATTCAACAAATATATATTGAGTACTTTCTATGTTCTAGGAACTTTGCTTGGAGCAAAGTGTTGAACAAAATCACTAGTGATATATTGAAGTTTTAATTATCCAGGAAATCTATGCTGACAATCTCACATGCTGCATTTCCAATTAATTTTCTTTTGTTTGTTTATTGATAGGTCTGATAGGGATGGAGAATAACTTTGTAGCATCCTTCATGTCATTGGATAGTGGTTTGTCCAAGTTCACCGATCTAAAACTAGTAGAATGGGCTTTGG
Source organism: Pongo pygmaeus (assembly GCF_028885625.2). Taxonomy (NCBI): domain Eukaryota; kingdom Metazoa; phylum Chordata; class Mammalia; order Primates; family Hominidae; genus Pongo; species Pongo pygmaeus. Next base: position 88,062,114 of record NC_072385.2, on the reverse strand, counting down.
AGTTAGTCCTGGGTTTGAATTCTAGTTTTATCAGTTTTGGCTGCATATTGGACAAATCATTTGGCCTATCTGTACCAGTCTTCTCATCCATAAAATGGGAATAATAGCTACCTTATAGCAAGTTTGCAGTCAATGGTAACTACTTATTATTGGTAATTATCTGTGATTAATGTTTATTATTAGATGCAGGTAAAATTGTGCTTCTGTTTGGGGATTTTATTAGTAATAACCAACTGAAAGGTTGCCAGTAAAACCTTTTCCAGTCCTTATGTCCCTCCCTCTTGGAAATGAATGAGCAACAGGAGATGGGTTTGCTGAATTCCAAGTGTGCAGAACTAGAATTTCACACTTAGTTCTTTTTAAACAGCTCCTAGGGTGGGAGGTGAGGGGAACATGGATTACCTTCCCTTGGACTGGCTTCGGTCTCAGTGAATGGGCGCATCTGTCTCATTGCTCCCTCTTGTGTATTTGAAAAGCTGAGACACTGTTGCATTTTGACCTGAACATCCTCTGCATTAGCTTGTGGGCCTAGTGTGGTAACTGAGGCTTGAAGCTTTTTTAACATCCCATTTTCTGCGGTCCAGGTGTATATCCCATTTCTCTGGGTCAAAGCATCTGACTTCATTTTCCCACCATGTGAGTCTTATTATATGCCCAACCTCTAATGCAATGCACACTGATTGTTCAGTTGTCTGGGCCAAATTTGGGCAGTGCACAAAGGTGCTGCCTTTAGAGAGCAAAGCTTTGCTTTTGACCACGATGTTGGAATTGCTAAGGAGTAACAAGAGTTGAAGCATAGCCAGCCTTCTGAAAAGATTACTGTACTCTCGGCGAGGAATTATGCATTTACTTGTAATTGTTTGTTAAGCGCCTTGATCTTTAAGCTCAGATTTCATTTTACATAATTTACATTTAAGTAACAAAAATATATGTAGCAAGTAGTTCACCTACTCTTCATTGAGGATCACTTCTCAGAAATTGCTTTTTCTTCTTTGCAACCATAGAAATCCTTTTCTTCCTTTAAAACATTCAGAATTCACCCAGGAGCAGGAGGTCTTGTTCTTCTGCTTTGTAGCTTTGTGACTTTGAGAAAATTCACTTAACCTCCTCAAACTTCTGTTTTCTAATTTTAAAAAAGGGTTAACAACAGTCATCTTTTGCAGCTTGTCGAGTTGCTGTGAGGATTCAATAAGATAGATGTAGGTGAAATGTTTGGGCATTTAAGCATCAACTCTCTGCCCCAGTTGATGAGCAACTGTGAGCTTCTGCAGAGTCACCATGTCTTGAAGTAGAAAAAAAAGTTTCTCTTTGGTACCCGTGCTCCTTTGTCTTCTTTGCTTCTTCATGACACCATCCTATTTCTCTTGCAGGTGCACTGAGCCCAGAGTTGCCAGAGGAAATACAGGATGCTCAGTTAAATTTGAATTGCAGGTAAACAATGAATACTTTTTTTTTCTATAGATATGTCCTAGGTATTGCATGGGACATTCTTATACTACAAAAGTATTTGTTGTTTATCTGCAATTCAAATTTAGCTTGGCCTTCGATTTTTCTTTGCAAAGCTGGCAACCTAGGCTTCTGCTTCCCACTACCCCAATAATGAAACATGCCCAGGAATGGATCTGCTTGTCCTCTTGTCCCTGTGAGGGCAGAGGAGGGAAATGTAGCCTCTTGTTAAAATAATTCCAGCCTTGGTGTAAGTAGGTAACATATTTTTGATGAGGGACCCCTTTCTAGGGCTTCTAGAGTCATGGAGAAGGCCTCCTACCTTAACGTTTGAAGTTCATTCCCTGCCATTAGCCTGCTACAGGACCACTTCCTTCTCCTCCCCTGATGGTGAATATCAGGGCTCTGTTCATAGAAGGTGCACAATTCCTGGCCATGACTACCTAGCTGGCTTTAAAAAATATTTCCTTCGTTTTAGAAAAGAATATCCCATTTAAGCTCCAGGCGCCTGAGTACTAATTCATGGAGACAGCTATAGGAGGGGTTTTTGTATCTTTATTAGTCTGGTTCCCTGGAATCCAGGGGATTTGTGTATGAGTTTTGTGGGGATCATGGCACTAAATACCCTTCCGGGTGCTCAGAACCCACCATTGTCTCCTGCCAGCCCCAGTTGCCTACATAGTGAAGTCTGCTCATCCCTCCAGACATCCAGGGCCCTGTGTGGTTTGCACCTCCCCCGCTTCCATTTTCTGCCAGGTGGATCTCTTATCCTCTGGGGTAGGAACCTTCTGCTTGAGGGCTTGTTTCTGACTTTCATACCCAAACTCTTTCTATCCCTTCTTTGTGCTCTGCTCTCCCATATCCCCATCCCTGGGATACTCTAACCAGCCATCCAAATCCCCTTCTCTTTGGGCAATCATTCCCAGAATTCTCCAGGCTACAGCTCTTTTGGCTCTTGGAATTGCGGTAACATTTACTGTTTGTGCCCTCCGTTTAAAATTATTGATGCCTAGTGTTGATGCTTTCTCTCTGTTCTTTAGCAGACACAGAAGAGGTCTGTTCCTGAGGGTAAAACTGCTGCCTTTTTGTGCTAATGCTTGGCATATTGCCCCACACATAACAGATGCTTGATTGGTTAAATTTAAAAACAAATTTATTTAAGTGGGGGTCTTCCTGTGTCACCCAGGCTAGAATGCAATGGTGTGATCATAGCTCACTGCAACCTTGAACTCATGGGGTCAAGGGATCCTCTTGCCTCAGCCTCGCAAGTAGCTGGGATTATAGGCACACACTACCATGCCTAGCTAATTTTTTAAAGTTTTTTGTAGAGGCTGGGTGCAGTGGCTCACGCCTGTAATCCCAGCACTTTGGGAGGCCGGGGTGGGCGAATCACCTGAGGTCAGGAGTTCAAGACCAGCCTGGCCAACATGGTGAAACCCCGTCTCTACTAAAAGTACAAAAATTAGCCGGATGTGGTGGCACACACCTGTAATCCCAGCTACGTGGGAGGCTGAGGCACAAGAATAGCTTGAACCCTGGAGGTGGAGGTTGTGGTGAGCCGAGATCACACCACTGCACTCCAGCCTGGGTAACAGGTCGAGACTCTGTCTCAAAAAAAATTTTTTTTTTTATCGAGATGGAGTCTCACTGTGTTGCCCAGGCTGATCTCAAACTCCTGGCATCAAGTGATCCTCTCACTTTGGCCTCCCAAAGTGCTGGGATTACAGGCATGAGTCACCATGCCCAGCCTGGTTAAGTAAAACTTTAACATGAATTTATAATATTGATCTAAATAATAGACTTCCTTTGGGTATTTGCACTAGGGTATTCTCCCTTCTTCCACGACTGAGGAGAGTGTAGTGTTGTAAAAAAAATTACATGCATGCACACACCTGTATGCACTTTAAAAAGGAAAAGGCCAACACATGAGGAGGATTTTTATCTTTTACTTCAGCATTATTGTTAAAAATTAGTTATGTTTAATTTTTAGAGCAGTTTTAGGTTTATAGAAAAATAGGGCAGAAAGTACTGAGTTCCCATATACCCCCCCCCACCTCCACACCTAGTTTTCCTTGTTATTATGTATGTTTTAACTTCAAAAAAAAAAAAGTAAAAAAGGATGCAGCACAACCACCAGATATGGAACCAGGTGGCACCATGGTTAAGTAGAAGGGCTTTATATGACAGTGAGATGGATTCTAATCCTGGTCCCACCACTGAACCAGTCGTGTGACCTTTTGACAAGTTGTGTAACCTCTCTGAGGTTTCTTCATCTGTAAAACAAAGTCAGTACTATCTATCTAATTGTGTTTGAAATAAATAATATAATGCATAGAAAGTGCATAGAAAAGTTCTTGTCACGGCTGGGCACAGTGGCTTATGCCTAGAATCCCAGCACTTTGAGAGGCCGAGGCAGGTGTATCGCTTGACGTCGGGAGTTCGAGACCAGCCCGGCCAACATGGAGAAACCCCGTCTGTACTGAAAATACAGAAATTAGCTGGGCATGGTGGTGAGCGCCTGTAATCTCAGCTACTCAGGAGGCTGAGGCAGGAGAATCGCTTGAACCTGGGAGGTGGAAGTTGCAGTGACTGAGATGGCACCAATGCACTCCAGCCTGGGTAAGAAAAGTCCTTGTCATGTGATAGAGCACACAAAAATGTTTGCTATTGTTATTATAATATTATTGTAAAATATAAATTGTGGATGTCGTGGTTTGGGACTGATGATATTGTCGAAGAATCCATTTGGTTTATAATTCTTTATATCTGAGAGTCACTTGGGGCCAGGGGTTGCTTTTCATGGCAGGAGTGTGTCCTAGACAGATGGTCTTTCTCCTTATAATGAGTTACATAGGAAATGGCTGTGGTTTGCCAAATGTGTATTTGCTGCCCACTGTCAAGCATTTATTGGCTAGCATATATTCATAAAGTACTACATTCACAGTTTGCCAGTTCACTTTTCACCATCTCGGTGCTAATGAGCTGTGTGACCTTGATGAAGCTGAAACCTCTCTGAGCTTCAGCTGCCTCAGCTGTAAAATGGGAATAGTCACATTAGTCCTGCTTATCTCACTGGGTTGTGAGACTCATTTAATATGCATCTGAAAAGAAAAACATGTCACACACATGTAAGTAATAGTGATGAACCACTTTGGGATTCAGGGAGGGGGACGGCCCTTTCGTATATAGTTTACAAATGGACAAACCGAGGATAAAGGGTGCCTCTTGGTAGGGACTAGAATGGGACTCAGACCTTATTTCCCCAAGTCCCTGATCACACTAAGCAACATTTGGGTTTCTTAGCCAAATAGTTTGCTTCACTCTTTCACATTGTTGGGGCTGAAGATTTAAAATTAATCTGTGGGTTTTGTTTCTAGGAAACTTGTGTCTTAGAAGCCCACCCCCTCACACAAGGGAACATGTCTCTTTCTCTTTGCTTCCTTATCCCTACTTGGCTCTTTAAAAATTTTTCTTTATCACTGCTTATCATATGACTGTGCACAGACAACCGTAAAGCCAACTATTTTAAGGGGAAAAGGGGAGGAAGACAGATAAGACAGTGATTCAGAAACAAGCAGGAAAATGGAGTCATGTGGTTGTCCCCTTGTGGGTGGGATTTACAGCAGTGTTTTAGACTGAGAAAGCCTCCTTTTCGCCTGGAGAATAAATTAGGCCCATCAGGAATGTGTTTTAGAACCCGGAGGGAGCACTCCTTCACAAGTCGCTCATGTGGCCAGCCTCAGTGCTGGGCTGCGTTCTCCTGCCGCACAGCGTGGCTGAAGCCTCTGCTCTGTGCCTGGGACTGGACTGAGCTTGATACAGTGGGGGCTCCAATAGAGAGGTCCTGGTGCTTGTCCCCAAGGTATAAAAAAGGGAGAAATGGCCACTTGAAAGACTGATCTGATCACATCAGTTTCAGGGAGAGCAGGAAGAAACTAGGCCTTGTCCTACTCTGTTGGTAGAAATATAAGTTAGCGGCACCTTTTTTGGAAAGCAAAAAGGTACTATCTGTGAAAATTAAAATGTATATCGGCTGGGCATGGTGGCTCATGCCTGTAATTCCAGAACTTGGGGAGGCCTAGGTGGGCGTATCACTTGATGTCAGGAGTTCGAGACCAGCCTGGCCAACATGGTGAAACCCCGTCTCTACTAAAAGTACAAAAATTAGCCAGGCATGGAGGCAGGTGCCAGTAATCCCAGCTATTTGGGGAGCTGAGGCACGAGAATCACTTGAACCAGGGAGGCAGAGGTTGCAGTGAGCCGAGATTGCACCACTGCACTCCAGCCTGGGCGACAGAGTGAGACTCAGTCTCAAAATAAAATAAAATAAAATACAATTTATATAATCAAGATGATCAAGTCTGTTATTAGTTATCAGTCATATATAGATGTGTGACACACTAATATTATTTAAATAGCTTGTCTCTGCTAGCTGAAGAGGTGGCTCTATGGACACCCTCACCCAGTAAGTCAGCCATGTGCCTTCTCTAATGGGATTTGAATTTTAGGAAAGTGAGGCATCATCTGACTCTTTCCAAATTTAAATCTGTTAAGAACCTTTAGGGTTTAATATGCTTTTTGTACAGGCTCCATTTTTCTTTTTGAAGGAGAAAGATGTGAGAAAAAGAGAATAAAGGCATATCCTGTCTAGGCTATTGGTTTTCAAACTCTGGGTCAGGACCCCTCAATAAAGATGATGAAATCAATTGTGTGGATCTCTACAACAATTTTAAATATGAAAATTGAACAATATACACATTATCAGAATGCTTTGCATGCAATATGAATAAATATTGCCTTATAAAACTCCTATTTCAGTTTTATTTATGTGAGTACGTATGATCTTAATGCTTACTGTGAGTCCCAGTTTAAAAAAACATTGAGAAATATTGCCCCAGAACACAGTTTCTCATTCAATCTAATTTTAATGAGTACCAGTAACATGGAGAAAAGAAAGTAAAGAGGATAGGGTTCCCTGCATGCAATAAACTTACATTTTACTGACCCAAACAATTCCATAAAAGCAAATACGTTATCATTCCCCAGGGAAAGACTGATGAGGGATTTGTAGAGGAGGTGGCTTTTGACCTAGGCCTTGAAGGATGGATCGGATAGACTGGTTCTGAGAAACCTGCCTGACTACTCCTTAGTAAACAAGTCTCTGACGACAAATAATGCTGCAGTGCCCTGATGAACGGAAATACCTTCTGTGGCCTGAAAGCCCCCATCTCTTGAAACCCCTGCAAGTGGCATTCAACATCAGATAGTGGTGCTTCAGGGTTCCTGGGTTGAATTGTTGGAAATTCAAGGTCAGAGAGCTTAGTTCATGCCCTATAATACACGGCCGGTTTCCTCAGCTGTAGCCATACTTCAACTGGCACTGGAGAGTTTTGTACCTTCTGATCAGGAATGCAGCATCTTTGGAAGATAAGGTGTTTGCGGCCTTACCCCTCAGGAGACTGCACAATGGGGATACATTTATTCAACAATTTTTACTGTTTTTTTTTTGATTCTCCCATGAAACTTGTACGGTAGTGAATATATTCAAAGCGGGAATTAAGATATTCCTCTTAATATGACATTTCAGCACAAGACCCAAGGAAGTTAAATGATGAATTGGTGGCCAAGGCAGATGAATGAGCGCCTGGGTGTCTTGCTTTTTAGGACAGAGGTTTTTTTACTGCACATGCACAGGTATATAGTCTCCCAAACACACTAGGTGCAGGAGGCCTAGGGCCTGGCCTAGAAGGTATTGATATCAGTACCATTACACATTTAATACCGTTATCCATTTATACATTTAAGCTCTATTTAAAAAGGCAATCAAATGAATCAAACTTTCTTCTTTTGTTCTTTCCTTCCTACCTTCTTCTTTCCCTTCCATTCCCCTCTGCCTCCCCTCACCAGCTTTCTCTCACTTTCTTTCTCTTAGAGAAGATTAGGTAGGGGAAAGTTTCGTAGACCATTTTACCTCCAATTGAAAAAATGTAAATCTGCTATCTAATAACAGATATTCATTAAATCTTCATTTCTACATAAAAATATAAGAGTTCAGAAGTTTAGTGATTTGATCAAAGTAAAAAAAAAAATCCAGTAGAGGACAGGTATGGTGGTTCACACCTGTAATCCAAGCACTTTGGGAGGCCGAGGCAGGGGGATTGCTTGAGGTCAAGACCAGCCTGGCCAACATGGCAAGACACTGTCTCTACAAAAACATTTTAAAAATTGTCTAGGCATGATGGCATGCACCTGTGGCCCCAGCTTTTTGGGAGGCTGAGGCAGGAGGATCACTTGAGCCTAAAAGGTCAAGGTACAATGAGCCATGATTATGCCACTGTACTCTAGCTTGGGTGGCAGAGTGAGACCCCCGTCTCAAAAAAAAGAGAAAAAGAAAAAATCCAATAGAGACAGAAAAAGTATGTGTGAACAGGTTTCCTGATTCCTAGTAAGGTACTTACATTGCTATATCATGCTGCATTCAGTCACCATTCATCCGTCATGCATCCATCATTCATCCATCTCCACATCCACCCATCTGTCTATGCATCCATCCATCCATCCATCCATCCATCCACCCACCCATCCATTCATCCATCTCTCCATTCATCCATTTATTCATCCATCTCTCCATCCATCCATCCGTCCATTCACCCATCCACCTCTCCATCCATCCATCCATCCATTCATCTATCTCTCCATCCATCCATCCATCCATCCCTGAATCCATCCATCCATCCATCCATCCATGCCTGAATCCACCCATCCATCCATCCATCCATGCCTGAATCCACCCATCCCTGAATCCATCCATCCATCCATCCGTCCAGCCAGCCAGCTGGACAGCCAGGCAGCCAGACAGCCTGTCAGTTTATTGGTCATATAGTTAATGCTAATGCCATGTGTCTAAAATTTTTAGTAAGGGAGTCTGATTTATTATTATCATTATTATTTTCAATTTGCTTTTCAGCTATTGACTGAGGTTGCGGCAATTGACCAGACTACCCTCTGGGCTGATAAAACCTGAAACTTGTCTATTTGGTTGAGATTATCATTTGTCTGTCCCTCGGTGGTTGGTCTTTCCATGTCAAGAAGATGGTAAAAACTGCCATAAGGGACTGAACACAGTGGCTCACGCCTGCAATCCCAGCACTGTGAGAGGCTGAGGTGGGAGGATAGCTTGAGCCAGGAATTTGAGACCAGCCTGGGCAACGTAGTAAGACCCAGTCTCTAAAAAAAATTTTAAAAATTAGCTGGGTATGGTGGCATGCATTTGTAGTCTCAGCTGCTCCAGGAGGCTGAGGCAGGAGGACTTCATGAGCCCAGGAGTTTGAGGCTGTGGTGAGCTATGATGGCACCACTCTACTCCAGCCTGGGCAGCAGAGCAACAGAGCAAGTCCCTGTCTCTAATAAAAACAAACAAACAAACCAAAAACCACAGTGAGAGATTTTTTTTTAAAGACTCCTCTGCTCCTTTTTTTGGGTTACATTGTTTTTGTTCCCCCTACTTTCTGAACTCTCTGGAGTGTCAGGATACTTTGACTTTTGTGATTCAATCAGCCTACTGCAATGGTAGATTCTTCCTTTTGAGTTGTAACTCTTTCCTTGGAGCAGGGTTTCCCAAAATGTGTTCCAAACAATATAAGAAGTGAATAGGTCATTCACGCTCAAAAACGAATGCCATAATCAAGTGAATTTGGAAAACCATAGAGTAAATGAAGCTAAACATTTATTGCAGGACTTTTTTTACAGCCTTCAATAGGCTATTTTCCATCAGTTTTCTGGATGGCAATTGAGCGAGCAGTGTTTCCAACTTGATTTGATTGTTCAACACACATTTAAGGACAGTACTTACATCTCTTGATGTCATTTGGGAAACACCGTCTTAGAATCTGGCCCCTACTATTTAAAGTTAATACTACATATTTAGGGCTGCTGGCCAAGAGAAACTAACATGGTGAGGAGGAAATAATCATTATCCCTTTATGTTAATATTTTTATCATAAAGACTAAAACTTTGTTTTTTAAACTAGGATCCGAAGTGTTGTTTATAGACACTTGACTAAAGAAGAGAGAAAAGCTTAGGTTGAACAAATGTTTGTAGAGTATATGAAAATAGAAGCGCAAACAAGGCCCCTATTAGGCAGATTTTCTGAATGATATTCTAGGAGTTCATCCTTGTTCTGTCTTTAGTGAGTGACATTTATAAAGCAGTAGCAAAGCCAATGTTATGGTTCTAGGGATCGTTCCTATGGAATTACATTGGCCGAGGACAGAGACCCACTCTTCCTCCTCTTTCCTGAATCAGGTCAGGGTAAATATTATCCAAGTGCAATTGAACTCTTGCTCCTTCTGTTCACAAATCAATTGTTGCTTGATTGGACCCAGAATGTTTGCTGGTCATCAACTCTGTTTTGAAGGTGTATCTCAATATTTCATTTCCTTGTGTTTATTGGAAAATATTTTTTAAAAGCTACTTCCAAAGATGTAAGCGTGATCATTGGGGTTGACTTGCGGCAAAAATGTGAAGGAGTCAAAGACTGATTTCAGGTTTTGTGCATGCTCCTTCCACTTCTGAGCCCCTCCAAGCCTGGGGCCCAGCCAGGATTCCTCAGTTCCTCTTGGCTGAGTATAAACTCATTTACACTGAGGTAGATGGCCATAATGAGATATATAAGACTGGTGCTTTAGAAGAGTGCTGTGGAGGAGGCCTTCCTTTATCTGGAGGGTGACATGGCAACATCTGGAATTTTCAGATACCAGTGACAGGAAAAGATGGACTTTTGGGTCAAGAGAACTCTTTCAAACCAGGTACTCACTGGAGACGAGGCTGTTTCTGAGATCATACTCTGTGTCAAGGTCTAGGGATCTTTACATGAGCCTTCAACTGTAAGTCAGGGCCTGACTCACTGTGGTCAGTGTGTATATTTCTAGATTACCTCACATTGGAAATGCTTGTCTCCCCACTCTCTGAGGGATTAGTGCTTTTCCACTTTAAAGGAAAAACAGGTCATAAATTACTGAGGAATTTTATGGCACAGTCCAAAGCACAGATTGGAGGCCAAGGAAAAATAAAACTCCAGCTTCTTTATGAAAGTCGAATGGAAAAGAGAAGTTGCTTCCTGAAAAGACGTGGGCGCTGCTTGAGGGAGAGGAGGGAAAGGACTCTGAGTGAGCCTACAGGAACTCCTTTTGGTGTCCTTGAGGAGTTTATGAGAATTCTCAGCCTCATCTTGATAAACTTGAAGGCAAAGTGAAGCAGGCAGTTGAACTGTTTGTCTGGGAAATGGATGAGAGACATGATTATTTTTGGTAGCAAGATTTTCTGTGTTTGGATTCTGCATGTTATAAATCCAGTATCTTAATTTCCATTTGTCTTAGGTGATCCATATGCCTGATTTTAATTCAATGCTGATTAAATGTCAGAGAAGGAAAGGAAGGGATGAGGTGAGAGTTTCCAAGCCTGGCTGACCAGGAAGAAAGCAGGCGGATTCTGGAGACTGGACCTCATCAATTATAAAGAGAAAAATCCCCTGTAAGTTACAAAACAAAATAGCACAAGAAAACACTTTGTAGATGTACATTAAGCAGTCTCCTTTCCAGAAAACGTTTCCCCAGACCAGGAAGACCCAGCGTGCCCCTTAGTACCTTAACCCAGGCCTTCAGCTCTTCTCAGCTCACCTTTTCCTACAGTGAATAAACACGATGCTGTTTTTAAATCTTTGCTTCCTTGTTTCTAGCCCATGTTTTACTCCAGAGCAGTGAGGGCACTTGTGACCAGCTTTGGGGAGACGAATACACTGTCATTTATACATAAATGCACTGTCATTTATCATTTCAGAATTGGAGTGAATTCTAAATGAATCATAACAGTTGCATTTAATGAATTATTCTCCTGGGTATTGGCTAATTTTAAACCGGTCTGACGAGTTTTAAGGTCCATATGGTTTGAGGAAATTCAGTGGTGCATTTCCCGGTTTGGTCCTCCTCATTTCCCTCCAGCCCTGCTCCTTTTCAACATGCCAGGCTGCTTGGCTGGGTTATCTTTAATCACTGTAGGTGGGAGGAGGGGAGGCGGGGAGGTACTGGGCCCAAGGTCATGCCAGAAGAGTTCAGGCCTCTGCTTGTCATCTGGCACTGCTCGAAATTCCCAGGGGTCTCTGGGGAGCCAGCCCTCAGCTCACAGATGGGCCTGACCTTGGTGAGAGGTGGCCTTCCACCAGGAAGCCTCCAGCTGGCAGGATGGGTGGGTGGGGAGGGGTGAACTTTGGCCGTGGAAGCGTCTCAGCATTTTACTCCCCTTTCTCAACAGTTGCTGCCTCCACTCCAGGCTTTTATTCAAGCAGCACCGGTACCTGGCAGTAGCTCCTATAATGTTTTCTACATTGGCTCTAAAATCATGGCCCAGTAGACACCAATGCTTGACTTGTTTTTTTGTTTGTTTGTTTTGAGAAGTTGTTTACCATTGGAGTGATGGGATTTTCTTGGCCTTGTGAAGTACAGGGAGCCTCAGGATAGCTTCACTGGGGGTGTCATTACATGGTCATTATCAGTGGTAAGTTTCCCAGTCTCAAGATGGAACCCTCTGTTGCTTCTCTGCCACATGTTTGGCTCTGTTGACCTTCCATTGCTCACCTGTGTTTGTTCCCCCAGCAGCCTGTTTCTTGTAACTATTTGCCTCATAATGCAAGTATTCTAGTGATTGAAGTGTTGCTGTACAAAAGAGATCTTTTAAACTGAAACCGGTGCAACAAAACAATTTAAAACATTTTAATAATTTCTTAAAGGATACAGAGCCTTTTCCTTTCTTAATACATGCAGGTCAGAATGACGTCAATAAGGATTATATTTTTGCATTAACAGGAAAACTAAGTTTATAAGACTAGAGTATGGATAGAGAGGAAGATGGTTCTATTGCGATATAAACTCTGGTCCATACACGGAAGTGGCCCAGTCTGTACAAACACCATTGCCTGTTTCATTCTTGACTGGACACACATATTGCCCCATTGTGATGAAAGGTTGTGATAACGAAGAGAGTAATAGAAGGTTCAGCTCAGGTTCTAAGGAGGGAGCAAGTAAAGGCCCTGTAGGCCCATCCTTCTGTGGTCAGTCACTGCTGGTTGGGGAAGGAAGGAGGTATCAAGTGTCTCCATCCTTTCCTCTTTTCTTCATAGTTTCTAGATCACTTATTCAATAAATCATTAGGGAGCCCCTGCCATCAAGCTAGGTCTTGGGATATAGCCAGGAACATGCCTAGACAGGGACCCTAATCTCAGAGGGCTTATGCTCCATTTGGGGGACAGATACTCAAACAGGCAATTATGACATAGTTCATAAAGCCCTGTGATATATGCCACCAGAGTACCCAAAAGGGCCCCAAACTAGACATGGGGAGTTGGGGAAGGCTTTTGGGAGAAGGCGACATTTCAGCAGAGACCTGAAAGGAGAAACTGGAAACAGTTTAATGTGACTGCTGCGAAGTGCTGTGGGGGGTGGGAGTAGGTTGGGGGCATGGGGAAAAGTAAGCTGTTTTTTGTCAGCTGCCGTCTATCTTCCTCCCTCTCCTCCTCCCTCCCTGCTTCTGCCTTCTTTCCGATTTAACCCTGGAATCACGAGAGGCCACTTTAGGTGAACAGTAACTCTTGAATTTGGGCTTTATTTTGAGGGAGATGGAGGAGCCAGTGAAGGTTTTTTAAGCAGAGAAATAACCTGATCAGATTCAAATTGTATCACCTGTGGGATGGAGTAGACATGGATTAGAACATTAGGAAACTGCTTTAGGTATTTAGCCTGGTAAAGATACTCTGGCTTGTGGTCAGGTGTTATTTGCTGGGTGGGCTCTGGCTTAAAAGGCAATTGCTTTAGATCGCTGTGGAAAATTCTGTTTCAGAGACACAACCATTTCAGATGGACAGTGACAAGGACAATAGAAAGGCCAGGACACCACGGAAGTTCTGAAGAGGTAGTGGGAACTGGAAGGAGCACATCAGTAGCTTTCCCTGCCCTTTTCTCTGCCACTGTGATGTAAATATCAACTTGATTTTACATGGAGCTGAGGAACATTTTAGAACCCAATCGAAGAAGTTGGTGGTTCTACACTGAGCCAGGGGGAAAACTTTGCAGTCACAAGAGAATTTATACTCACTTGGTTTCTCTGCCTTTCTCACCAATTTCTTTTTGGTTTTCTTGAGAGCTGGTTGTGTGCATATGTGAACACATATTGCATATTGAAATTTTGGGTTTTCTTTTTTAAACCTTTAATGTTCTGCCCATTTCAAATGCATTCGGGATGTATGATGCTGTTTTTATGTAATGTAAACTATTCTTAAAATGTCTTATTTAATTAAAATAATAAAAGAAACCAAAGTTAAGATTTTAAATTTTATTTTGACATTTGTTACTGGTTGTGATATATAATTTTGGTAACATTAGTGAGGGATCAGGTTTAAAAAATTTCTCCAATGTTGTTGTCTTCTGCAGATTGCAAATGTCTTGCAACTGCTATTGGCAACTAAAAATGCTTTTGCTAGTTAAGGTAACCAGTCATTTCCGAACTTTTTTTCAGTTGTAAAGGCATAGAATGAACATGCACGCATGATTCAGTGTATTAAAACTAATATAATATAAGGACATTTTATAGATAAGAGGTTAGAAGGCAAACGACTCTATTTTGAGAAAAATTTGGAGAGAACCTTTATTTCAAGATAAATAAATTATTTACTGTCCAGAAGTTTATCATGTAATTATCTGAATTTTTTTTTTTCATTTCTCCGAGCTTTAGCTCAGCCTCAATGGACTCTGACTTCATAAATACATTACATTTTTCAATTTTAGAAGTCATGGGAAGAGGCACACAACTTTGGGAATTTGTGAAACTTAAAGCAAGTACTTAAAGCAAGAGATACATATTCATTTTGTTTGTGTTCTGTTTCCATTCCATTATCTTCTACTATCACCCAGGTTCATCCTTGGCGAGGCCTAGATGAGTGGAAAGTTTCTCATTTTGAAGTTAGTTGTTTTTTAATTGGTCACGCAAAAGAAAGGCTTACATTGATTTTGAAAGACAAAACATGTCATTGTTTTTTTCACTAATGCCCAACTTCTACATGGCTGACTGGATATTGTTCAAATTTTCCAAAAGAATAAAAAAGAGAGAGAAACACGCTTCTTTTGGATCTGAAGCCAGTCATGGAAAATTTCATCCTGAAAGGATAATTTTTCATAAATATGCAAGCAGCAGAATGGCAGTGTGGCTGCAATAGAATCTGCCCCAGGACTTCCACGCATAGTACTTTGCTGTAAACACGAAACTACAGGCACACATATACTCAAAAGAATACACAGTATTGGAAGCCTAATTATTTCCACTAAGATTGAGATTTTTCCCTCTAAGAGCTATACTGGAGAAAGCAATGTGTCTTACTTCACTTTATTCCACATCAATTCACAAATTTTTATAGCATATACACTCTGTGAAAGGTGGTACTGGGCTAAGGAAAATAATTCTGCCCTCACTTTGCAATCTAACAGGGAAAATAAAGTCCACATATATTAAAATCTAAGTCTGTTTGTAATAAGTGCCAAGTAGACAATATGGACAGGAAGTACTGTGGATCTAAGGAGGTCAAGCTCATGGGTGTACAGGTTGTAATAGTCATGAAGCCTTTTCAGTAGCAGTAGAACTTGAATGATGGGGTGGATCGGGATAATGCACAGAGTGGTTGCATGTGGAACACTTACAAGAAGAGGGGATATGGGGAGCTGATGACCACCAAGAACAGGGAGCCTGTAGTCTGCGGGTGTATGTGGGGCCCTGCTGTGTGGGTATTGATTGACCTCTGTAGGCACTTTGCCTTCCTTCTTCTGTGTTCCCTCCAGCTAGGGTGGAGAGGACTGGTTCAGCTTGGCTCTTCCGGGCCTGTCCAAAGGACCATGCAACATGAAGGTGAAGTCCTTGTAGAGCAAAGGGCATGAGAAGTCTCTCTTCTAAACCTAGGCTCTGCCCTGTCTCCATACTTTTATTTCATGCTGTTAGATCTGGGAAGAGATTTAGCATGTTTCTGTATTAGTAGAGCATTTGAGGGAGGTGATAACTATTAAACAAGAGAGGTAAAGAGAAACATTCAGAGATGAACAGGTTTATTGGGATAAAGGGTGAGGGTACAGATTCGAGGCTACCATTCACAGACCAGGGCTGGCTATTCTAGAAACAATAGATGTCATTAGACAAATAATGAAATGATGGTTTGGTATTGGTGTTATAAACCTCCAGAGGTTAATAACTTTGTTGGATTTCAGTGGTGGACACCAGCAATCTTAGGAGGACTAGCAGCAAGACTGGTTCTTGCCAAGTTAGGAGATGTTAGTTTGTTAGTGCTGATTGGATGGAATAAGCATACTACTGCTCTGTGTGCCCCCTTCTTTCCCCTTTGCAGGGTGTGAGGATGGAAAAAGAGAATTACACTCCTGATAACCCAAATATTCGCTAACCTGTGGTGGGGATGCTTATTCTGGCCTTTTAGGCACAAAGTTGTTTCTTTAACTGTTAGTTTTATGGTGCCCAGGGTTAAACTTTAAAGTTGGGTTGTTTACATGCTTGGGACATGGTGAACCAAATGGGGAAAGTAAGATAAAAACAGGCTTGATAAAGCCCAGCCGACTTCTGCCAGTAGGCTAAAACTCACACACTCTCAGATATATACATACATATATGGCCAAGATGTCTTGCTGTTAAATGGTCTTTAAGAGAGCAGAAAAGCCTTTTTAACAAATGCACATATTATAGAGTCTTTCCAATAGCCTATACCTTTCAACTTGTGAAGATAAATAAGAACATATGGTTTGTCTCAACATGCTTTTAACAAAAACCAGATGAACACATATAAAACAATTAGAGAGTTGTCTTAGGTACCCTGAAGTTCTTATACAGGATGTTTGTTCTTCATTCAACATTTATTGACGACCTACTGTGTTCTAGGCCACTAGGCCCTGTGTTAGAGGTTAGAGATTTAAAACTCTACTAACTTATGTATTATAATCTACACATGTCATTTAAAGACAGCATTTTCAGGCCAAGTGCGGTGGCTCACGCCTGTAATCCCAGCACTTTGGGAGGCCGAGGTGGGTGGAACATGAGATAAGGAGTTTAAGACCAGCCTGGCCAAGATGCTGAAACCCCGTCTCTACTAAAAATACAAAAATTAGCTGGATGTGGTGGCATGCGCCTGTAATCCCAGTTACTCGGGAAGCTGAGGCAGGAGAATCGCTTGAACCCAGGAGGCAGAGGTTGCAGTGAGCCGAGATCACCCCACTGCACTCCAGCCTGGGCAACAGAACAAGACTGCATCTCAAAAAAAAAAAAACCAAAAAAACATAGCATTTTCTTAATATATTTAGCCTCCTGGTTGGAAGTAATTGTGATTGAGTGTCTAGGGCAACGTAGTTATCCTAAACTTTAACCAGATGATTTTAAAATCGCCATTTGGAAAATGATCCCATTATATCTATTTGTAAACTGAGTCATGAAAGAAGTTTTCAGAGTACCCAGGTAGGCATTTATGACGTACCTAAGTAGAAGCCAGCCAGAACTGTTTTGGTTTTGGTGCTTCCACCTGTGATTAATGTCTCACTTGACTCCTTGAGCCATTTCATCTGAAATTATATTCCTGAAATTCATCTGGCTCTGCTGATTATCCCTACCTGGGCCTGTGGATGAGATCAGAGAGACCAGAGCTGGGGCTATTTCTTGGTAATGCAACTGCCATTCCCCATGCATGGACACAAATAGACAATGCCTGTGGGAATCCAAACCCTAAGGACTGTGAGAGGCACGCATGCCCTGTATTAAAGCAGCAGCCTGGCTTGCTGCTCGCTAAGTGCATGGTCAGCAGTCACTACTCCTGTGACATGTATTGTCTGAGTCACTCATTTGGCACTTATTACATCCTGTCTTGGGTTATTAGTAACCTTTGCATGCATTCGTTTCTCCTCCCCAGGTGCACCGCCCCAGTGGTGCAGACTCAGGGTTCTCCTCGTCATTCAAATTCTTCACCGGTGCTCTTTATGGGCAGTAAACTTGATTTTTATTTTAATTATGAAATGGTAGTGTTTAAGCTTATTAAAATATAAGTATTGTTTATCCAAACAATCATAAATGGACTTATTAAATTTTTTACAAACAGCTTTACTGAGACATCTCTGACATACAAACTGCCCATATTTAAAGTGTAGAATTTGATAAGTTTGAACTTCATAACATGATTTCTTATTCTTTTTTTCAGATAACATGATTTCTAACTCATTTTTTACAGATAACATGATTTCTTACTCATTTTCTTTTTCAAAATGATGTTTGATGAGCACTGATTTTATAGAGGGTGCCTATCTGAGAGTACGAGGTAGGAACTTTTGAAATAACACACTGGTGGTAAGGGGGTAATTTGGTTCCCAGATAACTTTGAGATTCTAGTATTTTGTTTTGTTTTGTTTTGTTTTTTTGAGACAGAGTCTTGCTCTGTTGACCAGGCTGGAGTGCAGTGGCACGATCTTGGCTCACTCCAACCTCCGCCTCCTGGGTTCAAGTGACTCTTGTGCCTCAGCCTCCCAAGTAACTGGGATTACAGTCACACATCACCTTGCCTGGCTAATTTTCTTTTTGAGATGGAGTTTCACTCTTGTTGCCCAGGGTGGAGTGCAATGGCACGATCTCCACTCACTGCAACCTCCACCTCCTGGATTCAAGAATTTCTTCTGCCTTAGCCTCACAAGTAGCTGGGATTACAGGCATGTGCCACCATGCCTGGCTATTTTTGGTATTTTTAGTAGAAACGGGGTTTCATCATGTTTCAACTCCTGACCTTAGGTGATTCACCCACCTCAGCCTCCCATAGTGTTGAGATTACAGGTGTGAGCCGCCGCGCCCAGCCAAGATTCTAGTTTTCTGCTACGGTAAATTGAGGTCTTTCTGACATATAGTAGGCATGAAATAAAGCCCGTTTATTGAAGGCTATGTGTACGTAGTTGTAAAGTCACCTCAGTGCTCTTTACAAAAAAAGAATATTGTACATCTTTTATTTATTTTTAGTGGGGGAATAGTTTGTGATGGCCTTAGTAACTTTGAGCATTTTATCCTCTTGACAAATCCAGCAGAGATTTTACTTCCTGAATGAAAGGATACTGGCTAGCCAAGGGTTGGTTGAAAGGTTCAGTGGGGAAAGTAAGTTGATATTCCTATCGCTGCAGAATCTCTTTGTCTCTGGATTTCCCTTTGATTTTCACGAGGACTGAGCAAGTCCTGCAGGTAATTCAGTGCCAGGGCAGGCTAGCTGAGTTTTAATTGATGCTAATTAGCACCCCCATAGACTGTGACAATTTTTTCCCCTCAAGCAGTCAGCCAAGTGGCATTAGGAAATGTGAGACATCTTTCTTTGGAATCGTCATAGGAGCAGAACTATTTTCAGGCCCAGTCTCCTTGGCAGGTCTTGCACTTCTCAGAAATAGTGAGGAAATGAGATAAGAAAAGTAATACCCCAAGGAGTAAGGTGCCAGGTAGTTCTAGACCCAACTGTGGGCTTAGGACAGCAGGGAGAGGATGCTGAAGGATTTTTGCTCTCAAGTACCTTTGCTTCTAGTTGGAAAGAATGAGAGATGGGATGGAATGAAGTCTGACTGCTGCATGGGAGCTGGAGAAATGCTTTGCGGGAGCAGTATTTATGGCAAGTTCAGAAGACTTCTTCTTACCTTGAACAAGTCATTAGAGCTGGAACTGTATATTGATGCCAAAAGAATAAAATATAACAAGATAAATGGTCCCAGACAGTCTTGTGTGCTCCATCCTCCCAGCTATTCTCCACTGGAGTCCAGTGTCTGCCTTTGGTGGTAGATGTTCCTGTTTCTCCATCCCTTGGCTAGATATATATTTTCCATTGATAGGCAGCGGAGTTTGCAGCCAATTCTCAATCATTTCTTGTGGTGGGGGACAGAAATAATGTGGGAAGCTAAATTCACCATCAACCCAGGAACTTATTAGCTAGAAGTTTCAATCTTCCTTGCCACTGAACACCATAAACAACTTCAGACCACAGCTGGCTTGGTGTTTGCAGGTAGGAGGGAGTGAGAAATTATGCCAGAGGTGGGAAAACTTGTCAAGGGGGTCTCTTTATTCTTCCCCTCTCCATTCAGAGAGGTGATGGTGTCTCTCTACCTCATTGAAACCTGCTCCCAGGAGCTTCTGAAGTTGGCCATTTAGAGCCCAGTGTGAATATAAGGCAGTGGGTTCCCTTTTTCAGGAAATTTGTATTTTGAATCTAGACCTCTTTGATTAACCAGAAGGCCTTGGATCCTGGTGAAGAAACCATGAGGAGATGGGGGGATAGGCAAGCATGATTCTGAAATGATGCTGGGGAGGATCAGGCCTATTTCATCTGTGCTCACATGAACACCACAGTCAAGCCTAAGGCTGGGTTTTCAGATATCTGACCTAGACTCGCTATAGGAAATATATTCTGCCTTGTGGCATAGCATGCACCATAAGGAGCAGTGGAACAGCACTTACCCTCACTACATTGAGAGGCATTTGATCTATGTTAATAACCTATTATTTTACTTAAAAAAAATGTTGGTTGAACCTACAACATTGATTTTACAACCCCCTAGTGGCATGTGACCCACAGGGCTAAGCTGAATTGCTCTTTCTGGTTTCCTGCATCTGGGCGCCTAGTCAGGGGGCAAGTTGGGACTGCACCTCGATTTTCATTTCTTTTGCCAAATGGGCACCCAGACTTGGGGCTGGGTCTGCCAGAGGTGGCAGTGCTTTTTATGATGTGTGTAAGGGGCAGTGTGTGCATCCAAGGAGGGAATGCATGGGACGTGTGTGTCCCCAGTCAACCCCATTTGTAATTTGCAAATAGGATCTGTGTGGCTGGCAGGGGGCTGGCAGTGTGCACCAGACAGAGGAAACAGAAGGTAGACTCCCAGGTGAGGAAGAGCTAGATTCAGAGGGAGAAACGACACCCGCCCCGGTTTTGGCACTGGTTAGAGAGTCTGTTCCTGGCTTTTTCCTCATGGCCCTTCTTTCACTTTGTGGTCTGAAAATTGGCCAAAAGATCAGGAAGGTGCTGAACCAAGACAAGAAGAAAAGGGCACTTGAAACCTAAACACTGGCCAATGACTCCTGGATAACCAAGATTGGGCTGAAGGGAAGAGCTAACATTCTATCTTCATGGAAAAGTAAAGGAAGATCAGTTCTCTGATGAAAATGAGAAATATTATTATTAAGTTGATCAATAGTTTGTTGAAAACTTTCTCTGTACCTGATACTAAGATACTCTGTTGTTTAAATAGCTTCTTATAGTCACTGTGGATTACAGTAATTTCTTTTTACAAAATATAAGATTTGCCCATCTGCATGAATACCCATATTTTAATTCTATGATTTGTCTTTACTTCTAGCTACTCACTAAACATACATTTCCTGAAAGCAGAAGAGATTCAACTGCTGTTATTCACATAATTACTATTGTGCCAGGAGGGAGTGTCAGGGAAGTTAACAAAACAGGCCAGGTGTGGTGGCTCACAACTGTAATCCCAGCACTTTGGGAGGCTGAGGTGGGCTAATTGCTTGAGGTCAGCAGTTTGAGATAAGCCTGAGCGACGTGGTGAGACCCCGGCTCCAAAAAAATACAAAAATTTGCCAGGCATCGTGGTATGTGCCTGTAGTCTCTTGACTGCAGGCAACTAGCAGTCTTTCCCCAGGTACGGGGGGCAGTGGTATAGGACAGCTTTTAGCAGGTAGAATGTGACTCAGGCTTTCGTGGACTGCGTAGTATTTGGATGAGCCTGGTGACAGTCTGCACACTATAGACTACAGCACTCTGCTGTGACAGGTATGCCTGAATAGAACTTACGAAGATCCTGCTCTGGCAATTTAGTCACTGCCTATCCACGGATAGAACCCTGACTACTCAGTAGTCACAACAGACAAATGATAGCTTGGCAGGTTTTGGTTATTATTACTATTTTAAAATTTAAGTATACGAGATTTTGCATCAATCATATAGAGAATCACATATGGAAGTTCTTAGAATGGGATCTTAGTACCTTATCTTGTATGTGTCCTGTATAAAACACACAGCTGATCCTATGAAGCCTGGCAAGTTTTAAAGGGAAGGAGTATGCAAGCAGAAACCCAGAGGGCTTTAGCAGGGTAAATGTAGTTGGAGAGGCCTAGAGAAAAACTTTTCCTTCTTTATAATTTTCCTGCTTCTATTCTGTTTCACCTAAATCCCAGAGCTGAAATCAGCAATTTAATTGCCTTCCTTTCTCTTCTTCCGTAAGAGTTTGCAGAATACAGAGCCAACAGGATTACATGGGGCTTTAGGGGGTCATGCTGCCAACAAGATAAGGAGGTCTACTACTACTGCCTTTATTCACCATTTTTCCGTGGGCACTAGCTGATGCACTTGGACAAAAGAGAAAAAGGTATACGTGCAGAAAGAGAGAAATTGACTTATCGTGCATATGATATGCTTATATGCTATACAATATGCTATTTATTACAAACAATAAGGTAATACAGTGAGGTGGCTTGACATAGAATTAATATACAAAAATAACCTTAGAGAAAAACAACAAGGTAGAAAATAGAATGGAAGCAAATGCTTCATTCATAGTCAGGATAAGTGAGAATAATAAAGATGAACTAGCTCTGCCAGATACTGAATATTTTAAACCATATTATGGTTTAAACTATATTTAATGTACTAAATATAGTTTAATATATTTAAATATACTAGTATATTAGTAGATGTGTAGTATATTAATATACTGAATATAGTTTAATATATTTAAACTATATTTAAGTAGTGTAGAATTGATACCGTATAGACTGAGAAATCAGTAGTACAGAATAGAAATTGAAAATTGGCATCCAGAGCCAGACACCAACATAGACTGAAAATTTGTCTTTGGTGGCATTTTATATCAATGAAGAATGGTAGATTATTCAATAGTTTGGGACAATTGGGTGGCCTTCTGGAAAAACAAAAATTGGGTCTATACCTAGTTTCTTCTGCCAACATAAATGCCAGATGAATCAAATATTAAATATTAAAAGCAATGGAAGAAAAAGGAGAAATTTAAAAAATCTTGTGGTGGTACAGTCTTCCTAGGTATAACACAACCATGGAAATCAAAAAGAGAGAGATTGATATATTAAATTTCCAAAAACAAAACAAAACAAACAGGTTTCATGGAGCCCAAGTCCCTGAAAGCTTCATGGACCAACATAAACAAAGTCAAAAGACAAACAATAAATTGAAAATCACACATAAAAACCAAAGGACTAATATCTTTAATTTATAAAGTGCTCTAATAAATTAGTAAGAAAAGATCAATAACATAATAAAAAAATGGAATAAAGATATAAACAGACAACTGACAGAAAAAGAAATATAGATGACTCTTAAATATACAGAAAGATATCCAACTTACAATAGGTTACCATTTTTATTAACTGTTAGAATGATAAACATAAAAACATTTATTGTTGAAGGTGGAGGGAGCCAGACATCCATGCATAATGGGAACATAAATTGGAATAACTTCCACAGTGGGTGTTTTGATAATCTTTATCCAAAAATGCACATACCCATGAAGTCAGTAATTCCACTTCCAGAAATGTTATCCCACAGAAATATTTATGTGTGAAGATATATTTGAGAATATTTCTTGCAACATCTGAATGTCTTTCATTACTCTATGTTTCATTTTGCTCATCTGTAAGGTGGCAATAGGGATTTTAGCTTCCTGACACTTGAAATGGCTGGTATAGGAGCACCTCAGAAACAAGCTAGGCTGCTAGAAAGAAAAAAGGTATTCTCTAAATTTAGAACATTATTCTGATATTTCAGAAAAAGGGAGAGTCCTAATTATAAGGTAGTTGCACTGTGCTTTGTAATGCCAGGGCAGAAACAGCCCAGGTACTAGGTTCTCGCTTGCTTTTGTGCTCTGTGTGGAAGCATGTTGGAGACCAGTGTGATGGGAGTGGCTGGTGGCCTTTGTGGTATGGGGTCCTCAGAGTTGGAGCGTTAGCACCCAGAAGATGTGCTCATCCTCACTAGGAATCTAGCTCTGGCCCTCTGGCAGTGTCTCAAGGGAGAAGTTTCTCTAGGGCCATTTTCTTGACGCCCAGCAAATAAGAATCCCTTGTATTTGACAACATTACGTTCACACCAAGATTAATTTGACTCAGATAATGATGCCACCTGTTACACAGTCCATCAGCATAATTATAGGTGAGGAAATTGCTAAGAGAGGTCCCTGAGCAGTTGGAGGCCAGAAGGAAATATTTTCAATTAATTAATGGCTGGGCAGGTAAATTTTTTTAATATTAAAAAAATTAAGAATTCCCTAGTGTAAGACGTCATGGCTGCCAACTGTCTAGAAAGGGGTACATATCAGAAGAGGGTAAGCTGAGATTCATGGATGTTCAAACTTTGGTTGTAAGCTCTTTTCTTCTTTAAAATATTATTTTAAAGACACTGTGTTAGGTTTTCTTCTTTTTTTCCCCCTTAACCCCAAAACAAACTCTAATAAAATAACCATTCTGTGAGTTTATAAGTTGCAGAGGCTAGAATTTAGCAAAATGAAAATAATTTAACTTGGATGAATATATTATGCATAAGGAATTGAGCATCAGTCTGGGCTTTGTTAATGGCGAATGCCTAAACCACCAAATGATTCTGTTGTTTTTGTGGGTTTCTTGAAAGAGACCAAGTATTTAGACTCTCCCTGACTTATGTAACACTTCAGCTATTGCATTGGTAAGTCAAGAAAAATAAGGAACAGAGAACAGAATTTGAAATAAAGCTTCCTATCTGGGTTGCAAGGATACACTTTCTAATTATTTGTTATGATAATTTTATCAATTGCACCTACTGCAAGTGCTCCTTGTCCTTGGATCAATGTGCATTAGCCAGAGACTCTCTTATCAGTAAGCTTCTGAATTGCCTGTATGAGGCACAAATCATTGGTTGCTTATCCACAACATAAGAGACTTGATGTTGGCCTTTTGGGAGCTCATGTTTCAAATCAGATTAGAGATAATGTGGCCAGAACTAAGAACACAAGGAAAAATGAACAAAATGTTGTAGGTATGAATGTGCTATGGGGTGTGCTTTGTTTAAAGCAAACCTCATAAAAGAAGAGCAGGGTTAAAGAAGCCTATTAAGTTAGGGATCACTTATTTGCTTTACAAGAAGGGAGTGACTTAAGCACAGCTCTTGTGGCACATTCGGAATAGAATTTGACTTACAAAAAAATCTAGATCACAGATTCCGAGTTGAAAGCATGTCATACAAGTGAGATAAAGAACAGTGATGCCTCATTTAACTGGGGAACAGATTTCAGGTAACCTTGGGCAACCAGAATATGATCATGAATCAGAAAGTGCTGTGGAAGAATAGAAAGAATGGAACTGAACTGAATGGCCAGGGGTCTGGCCTCCCACGACTCCCAATCCCATTCTCTAGACCTTGTTTCCTATTGGTGAAAAGAAGGTATTAGACAGTTTCAAAGTCTCTCCCCTTGTTAAAAATTGATAATGTAATCTATCCTTTATTTGTTTTTATATATTTTATATATTTATATATTTGCAATATTTAAGAAAAGATTTAATTTAATAAATATACATAGCAAAGCATTCAAACAGTGAAAAGGCAAATACTTAAAAGTTTGTTTTCCAGCCAGGTGCGGTGGCTCACTTCTGTAATTCCAGTGTTTTGGGAGGCCGAGGGAGGTCAGGCATTTGAGACCAGCGTGGGCAACATGGTAAAACCCTGTCTCTACTTAAAATACAAAAATTAGCCAGGCATGTTGGTGTGTGACTGTAGTCCCAGTTACTTGGGAGGTGGAGGCAGGAGAATCACTTGAACCTGGGAGGTGGAGGTTGCAGTGAGCAGAAGTCACACCACTGCACTGGTGTGACAGGCTGGGTGACAGAGCAAGACTCCATCTCAAAAAAAAAAAAAAAAAGAAAAAAAAAGCTTGTCTTCCCCTTATCACAGACTCCCACTTCCCTCTCTAGAGACTAGTTCCTTGGATATCCTTCCAGAAATATTCTGTGCATTCTGTAAACTTATGCGTATGTCTTTTGGAAACAAACAGGAAAATCATCATGCACACTGTCCTGCTTCTTGCTTTTGTTACTTACCAATTTTGGAAATTGTTATGATAGGCTCATATTGATCTGCTGTCTTCTTCTGAAAGACTCTACAGTGTAGTAATCCATAGTTCAATACTTAGTTGAACTAGAATCTTGGTAAATATTTCATTTATTTCATAAATCTTCTCTTCAGTTCCCTGCAGCTCTAAATTTCTATGACTGTAACATCTAAGTTAAAAAGATGTCTGAGATGTCTGAGTAAGAAAAAAAATAGTTGTTGCAAATCACATGTGCTGCTTCTCTTGGGGGATAAAGGCCCATTTGTTCTTGGTCCCTGACCACTGACATGTATGGTGCAAAGCAAGGGCTGAAAACACTGGTCCATATGTCAGCAGGGGCAGGGGGCGAAGGAAGCACATTTATTCACAGTGGGGACAGGCCTCTTGCATTGTCAATTTTACCCGTGTGAGAACTGTTGTTCCTGTTGGTGACTGGGTCACTGATAGAAGGTTAAATCAGATTGGAGACAAAAACTGCACTGCCTTTTAAAGCAATATATACATGTAAGAGGTTTTTCATGTTTAAATGTTAAAAAGTCATTTGGGGTTACAGATGAACCTCTTAAAGAGAGGGCTGTGTATATCGTGTGGGAGCCGGAAGAAAGGGAGTTGTAGAATTTGGGAGGTAGAAGGTTTGAGTGAGTTTCCCTCTCCGTATAATGATCTGAAGTGAAGAGATCAATGTACTTTTTTAGGGCTGGACTGGGGCACAAGTGGAAAGGCAATCATAGACCATCCAGGTGCTCCCAGAGTTCCCAGAGTTTAGGGACAACTTGGCATGGGCCGTGCTGGCTCACTCTGAAGCAGATACAGCACATGCCTTAGGGTGCCAGCAAAGTTGGGGCACTGCAAATTTATTTTGGAAATAGTTTTATGTTTAGTATTTACCAAAAAGCTTCAAAATAGCCATCATGGGAAAAGCCTGAACTTCGCTGGATTTCTTTCTCTTATGGCTTAGGATTAGATTTATTTAAAATTACATACATGGGGAGCATTAAGTTTCAGGACTAAGGTTCTAAAAGCTGTACCCAGGCCAGAGTGGGGCCTTTGGAAACCAGTGAGCTGTGTCCGTCAGTGGGCTGGGCGGTTCTCCATTACAATCTGTGAAGGGAAGAATGAGCTGTTTGCATTTCCGTGGCAGGAATAGTCATTTTGCCACCCTCAGATTTGATTTCCTCAGAGGAACAGGCTGGGTGCACCTGTTGCTGGTCTGCAGTGTCTCCAGAGAGACTGTGGATTTTCACTGTGACTCATGAGAATTATTTATGGCCACCAAGCTGGTGGACACCAGCAGACTGAGTGACGCAGGCTCAGAGAGTGTTTCCCCTCTGTCCATCAAAGGTTTTTCTGGAATGCCTTCAATATATTGGTTTTTAGCATTTGTGCAAGAAAGAGAAAAGAGAATAACTAACTGTCTGGCACATTCAGTAGTGTTCTTCCCAGTCCATTCATTCCTAAAAGGCTTTCAGTTCAGGCATCCGCTTTGTTGAATTGAAAGTGCCTCAGTATCAGTATTGGCATCTTATCATTATACTCCACTTCGTGTTTGAAGAGAGACAGTTTTTATCAGCCTTCCCTCCCCACGCCCCCTTTAATGAATCTAATTTCTGCTGCTGGTATTTGGTATTTGAGGTCATTAGCTCAGTGGAACAAAGCCCTGTGCTAATGAGTACAAGGTCACAGCTTTGCATGGAGGCGGCACTCTTTCCTGTAGCGGACACCTGCAGGCCCAGCCAACTGCTTTGCCAGCATTTCCATGAGGCATGGGAAGCCCGGTGAAGAGGGTACAGGTGGCTTAGAACTCAGCCCATCTCTGTCCTTCTCTGGACACAACACACTGCCCTGAGGTTCTACTGACTATGTGTCCGTTGTTCTATCTTAGGAAAATGATAGTTTCAGTGTTAATAATAACAGTCAAGCCTCAGAGGTTGTTTTTTTAAAAAATCTTTACTCATGGAAAAAGTTTCTTGGTGTGGATGGTTCATTTTTGTTCATGAATTCACCAAGAAGTTAATGAGTTTTAAGGACTCTATGGACAGTGAGGAGTCTACAAAGGTAAATAAGATGCAGTTCCCACCTGTCTTAGTTTCTCAGGACTGCCATAACAAAGCACTACAAACTGGGTGGATTACAAGCACAGAAATTTATTACTCTTACTTCTGGAAACTAGAAGTCCTAAATCAAGGTGTTGGCAGGACCATGTGCCCTCTGAAACATGTCAGGGAGTTTTCTCTTGTCATTTCCACCTTCTGGTAGCCCCAGGCACTCCTGGGCTTGTGTTAGCACCGCTCTGCTCCCTGCTCTGCCTTTACAGGGCCCTTTTCCTCTCCCTGTCTTCTTCTCTTCTTATAAGGACACTCATTGAATTAGGGCCCACCCTAATGACCTCATCTGAACTTGATTACTCTGCAAAGGCCATATTTCCAAATCAGGTCACATTCATCAGTACTGAGGGCTAAGACTTCTACATACATTTTTAGGGGACACAATTCAACCCATAAAACCATTTGTCCTCAAGATGCTTCCAATTCAGTGAGGGAGACTGATGGAAAAGATGATGGAATCAGTGCTACAAGGGGCCCAAGCACTGTGCTGAAGAGTCCAAGGGAGGACACACACACACACACACCCACCCATGCACACACACCCCACACACACCCCACTCCACCCCACACTAAACACACATCTATCATATGATGTAGAATCGGTCCATTCTAAATGCTCTGTGGGTGAGTTTGCCCTGGCATGTGGGCTTGAGGGATGAGTGGAATTTTAGTTGTAGAGAAGTGAGTGGTGCAGGGTGTTTCAAGCTGAACATGAGCAATGTCATGAATGAACTTTTGGTCTGGCCTGGGAAAGAAGATGCTTCTGGTAACAATGTAAGGGAAGGATTGGACGCTGGAGACTTGAGGCTGACTGAGAGATTCTGCAGGGGGCCAAGGTGGCTCAGGAGGCCTGAACTTGGAAGTGGTGATGGGATGAGAAGTCAGGAACAGATCCTGAGGAGTGCAGGGTAGGGGAGTAAAGTAGGTGGGAGGTGGCAATGGATGGGTGGGTGGGAGAAGGTCGGAGGTGACTGTCAGATTTCCTGAAAGGGCCGATTGGGAGAATGGTGAAGACTTTAGGCAAGATAGGGGGTTCAGGCGGAGAGTAAACTTGAAAGGAAGATAAGTTTGCTCGTAAAGATGTTGAATCTGAGATCATTAAAGCTCCAGTGTAGGTGCCCAGCACCAAGTGAGAAACTCGAGATTAGCATTCTGGAGGAGAGGCCAGGGCTGGACGTGAGAATGCCAGTGTGATGGTTGGAACCATGGGGGTGGCTGAGGTGACCTGGAGAGAAAGTGGACAGAAGAGAAGCAGGGCAAGGCCCAGGTT
This sequence comes from Pongo pygmaeus, assembly GCF_028885625.2. Classification (NCBI taxonomy): domain Eukaryota; kingdom Metazoa; phylum Chordata; class Mammalia; order Primates; family Hominidae; genus Pongo; species Pongo pygmaeus. The sequence goes on along the minus strand of NC_072385.2, from coordinate 88,033,074 downwards.
TGGGGAATGCCCTGAGGCATGGGTAGGAGATGGTACAGGCCGGAAGGGCAGGGAGGAAAGTCGAGAGGAGACAGTCACCCAGCAGGGCTGGGTCCTGCCTTGAACTAGCTGAAAAGAATGGAAAATGAGGAGGCTGTCAGATCTGAGAGCTGATGTTCTGTCTGAGGGGCTGGTCTCAAGAAAACTCTCCACAAAGTGACTGGGGCAGAATCCAAATTGCAAGAGGTTAAGGAGAGGTGGAATAAGGCAGTCGAGGTGGACCGTCGCCCCTGAGAGGTTTGGCAAGGAGAAGTGAGAAGGCATGGACATCTGAAGAAGCCAGGTAAAGAGAAGGAATTTTTAGTTAGGGAGGAAGATAGAGAGGACAGTACATTGATAGGGCAAGTTCTGGAAAAGATGGCGGGTCCTAGGATCCATAGCAGGGAGAGAAGTTTGACTGAGACTTAAGGGAAGTTAGGGAACATATAGGGAGTCGCGGTGTGAAAGAAGTCCGACTCGTGTGGAAATGTTTAATCCATGAGGGTCACTCTTCCAGCCACCTGAATCCTGGGGGATGGAATTTTTGACCCATGGACACAGATTTTTTGGTTATTTATCTCTGCTATATCCTAATGATATGAGGATGAGAGGCTTACACCTCAGCTCCAAGAGCTTCCCATAGCTTCTTGTGACCATTTCCAGAACTAAGGGGGAGCTCTGGCATTCTAGATAGGCTTTCTCTAGCCCCAAGTATTAAAGCCAGGTAAAATGTCTCATCTAGGAAACAAAAGTAGGAGCCTGAGCTGGAAATAGCAATTATTTTCCCTTCATCACCATCCAGGTGAAGAACTATGCTTTCCCCTCTCCCCTGCCTCTCTCTAGATCTGAATTTTTGGATCTGGATATGGACAATGGACAGAAAAGTAAGGATGGGTTCAGGGAGCATGGAGTGTATGACTTCAACCCCATGCCACACTTATTGGGTGCCAAAGACTTCACTCCAGGCCTTCCCCATCTAAGTGCTAACAGACACAAGAGGAACGGGTTTCCTGTCTTCATGGGACTTATATGGGACTAACAGCCTGTCCTATGCCAGTGGGCAAGACAAGAATTCCCTGCGAAATGAATATGAATGAGTTGTGTGGTTGAGGAAGGAGAGGCAAAGTCAACGTTGCTTAGAGTGGCTGAGAAAGGTTCAGGGAGGACATAATTGAGACTTTGAATGGTGGGTGGATTGGATAGATGGATAAGACATGGAATAGCATCTTGGGTGGATGGCCAATATGCTGGAAGCAATGTGGTGTGTCCACGAGACAGTAAGACCGGCAGACTACAGGGGAGTGTATCTGGGGGTGAACGGTGATCAGGTAGGACAAACCTGAAATGTGGAGGGTTTTAAATATCAGGCTGAGTAGTGTGGGCTTTTTCCTGAGAATGGCTGAGAGCTACTAGAAGTTAAAGAGAAGGAATCACATGAGGAGATCAGTGTTTTGGAAAGAGACCTGCCTCTCCCTTCTCCTTCAGTTTGGCTATAAAGAGCGAACTGCCTCATGTAAGATGCACTGGCCCTGCCCCCTGCCCCTGTGAGACACATACAAGGTGGCAGTTCCTTCTCCCTGTTTTTCCTGAGTCAGGAAACTTTCTCCCAGCAGCTTGGATGTATCCCTTCAAACTGTACAGAACGAAGGTTATTGTAAAGTTTGAGGGGAAAAATCTGTTTTTCAGTGTTTCTCCTTTTCTCTCTTCTTCTTGACTTTGGTCTCTTCTCCTTAGCGTCTAAGGATCTTGGTAACATTCCTTTTTGGATTTTCCCTGTTCCCACGATGATTTTAATGAAACCATCACCACCCACAGAAAAGAACCCAGAGTCAGGCTGGAGGTAGAGAGGTCAACTGCATTACAGTCTTTCTTTCCTTTTCTGCAGGGAGATGGTGTATGCGTTAGATAAATGTACCACCACTTTACAAAATAACTACGCATCGCAGAGATCCTTGAAGAAATCCTAAAATAACAATAATAGAATATGTATAATAGGCTGGGCGCGGTCGCTCATGCCTATAATCCCAGCACTTTGGGAGGCTGAGGCGGGTGGATCATTTGAGGTCAGGAGTTCGAAACCAGCCTGGCCAACATGGTGAAACCTTATTGCAGCTAAAAATATAAAAATTAGCCGGGTGTGGTGGTATGTGCCTGTAATCCCAGCTACTCAGGAGGCTGAGGCAGGAGAATTCTTGAACCCAGAGGCGGAGGTTGCTGTGAGCTGAGATCACGCCACTGAACTCCAGCCTGGGCAATGGAGTGAGACTCTGTCTCAAAAACAAAACAAAACAAAACAAAAACCAATAGTAGAATATATACCATGCTTGTAGGATGCAAGATCTCATGGGGAAGAGGGTGGAGAGCAGAAAAAAGAAACAGATTTTAACGTCAGGCTGACAAGAGTTTATTGTACACATCAGTGGTTAGAATAATTACTTAAAATTTTTCTTTTTAGAATTTTTTTTTTTTGTAGAACAGGGGTCTCACTGTGTTGCCCAGGCTGGTCTTGAACTCCTGGCCTCAAGTGATCCATTCACCTAAGCCTCCCAAAGCAATGGGACTATAGGTGTGAGCCACCACACCTGGCCAAAATAACTACTTTTTTAAATTATAAAAAAAGGCTTTATTCCTATTGAATACATACTTACAGTCTTTACATATTTACATATTTAACAGGAATAAAGCCTTTTTTATAATTAAATAAATTATATTGCCAGGCCCCAAAAGAGCCACCTTGTTTTTCCAGGTCCCTGGGGCAGTTGGCAGGAGGCAGTGGAAGTGCACCCATCTCCTGGCCTGCTCACTTCGAGTTTCCCTTGAGGAGTTTTGTGTGTCTTTGCCCTGATCTCTCCATTTTACATTTTGGGTTTGGTGTTGGCCTCCCCACAGGGCTGTGTGGTGGGTGAAGCTGCTACTCAGCTTCATCTTTTCACTGGGTTCGAAACAGGCTTTTCTGAATAAGCAAAATGCATGACGGGTAGCTTTGGAGTCTGTGGGGGTAAGTGGAGGCCCAGAAACCTGATTCTCAGTTTTCCCACCCAGCTAGAATCTTCTCATGGGAAGTTGAGAATGCTGATTGTCACATTGTTCCACAGAGTGAAATCTGGCCACCATGTGGCCTCTCATCCTGATATCAAGTCTTTCATTAGACTTTCAGACTCACTGCAGAGCTCAGAGGCTTTGAAGCCCTGGTGAGGACCTAGAAGTGACTGCTGGGGACTCTGTTGATCATGGGACTGGTCTCATGACCAGGGGCCCCGGTCACAGACCTGCTTTCCTCCCAGGGCCCCACACCCCACTTCCTTTTTATTCCAGGTCTCCTTTCCCCCTTGGCTTTTGTACTTGCCACCAAGGCCCATGTTTGGTGCAGAGCTGAAAGCAAACCTTTTTGTGACTACATTAATGTCCATGGTAATATTAAAGATTATCCCCTGATTGGAAAAGGTGGATATTGTTCTAATACTTAGGAACATGCCTCCAAATAACATGAAATGCTCTGGTGTAGCTGCCAGTGACTGCATTGTCCTTTCAAAGAGTCCATGCTCTACCTGGGAGGGCCTGCGTAGGTGAAGAGGGGGTGCACCCCACTGGCTGGCCTGGCCCTCCTGGCTGCCCACATTCTGCTTGGCTCTGGTCCGGAGGTTTATGGGGGATCTGGAGAGCTCTGGTCTGGCTGACGCTGTTGCTCTCTCTGCCTCTTAATGGCGCTATGACCTTCTATTGTTCTTGGCCAAAATATGAGTGAAAATCCATTTCATTTATTTAGCCAGGACAGATAAGGACTAATAAACAAAACCAAACCAGAGTGGAAATGGCAACCTGAGCCTCCCCAGCAAAAGCAAATAATTAGAGGGACAGAGAACAGGCTCTGCTCTTCACTCAGGGTGGACTGGTTGGCATCTCTATGTGGGTGGCATCTCTAGCTCTTTCTTTTGTTCCCGTCCTGATTACCTCCCTCCCTAGGTGACATCCCTGCAGGTGCCATCTTCACCTGAAGGCCCTTGGCTCCCACCTGCCTCTGTTCTTAGGAGCTTTCTGGAAGTTACTTCCTGTTTCACAGCCCCTCTCTTACTTTGAGGTTCCCATTTCCAGACTGAAAGGACAGACTAGCTCTGCTGACCACCCCAATTTCCAGCAAGCTTTTTAAAACGGATTAGCACCTAGGGATTCTTGCGGGCAGGTGGAATTTATCCCCAGATTCTTTAATTGGATGTGTTTTTTTTTCACATTGGAAGAAATTGAGAATATTAAAACTCTTGCACACATCTTCCTAGACAGGGTGAATGGAAAGCAGCCCTTTGACAGAAGAAAGACAGAGACCAGTTTCCAGTGAGCTCCCGAGGGTATGTCAACTCCATGTAGATTTATTTTCAATTTCCAAGCAGCTAAGATTCTAGTGGACGTCAGTTTGTGCTGGCTTTATTTTCACAAATGCGCCATTGGGTGCCACATGCAAATGTGGCTGTTGGCCGCAGGTTAGGCGGCACAGACTCATTTTGTGGGCAAGTTCTGGAAAAGTGGTTAGAATAGGGTTTTGTAATGTAGTGATCTACTTTATAGATTTATATGTAAGTACCCAGATTGGTGGTAGGTGAATTTGGTGGAATCATTTTCTACCAGCATCCTAAAATCATATTTAGAATTGTATTTTAGCAAAATGAATGTAGTCTGGCTAGATATAAAACAAAAATCTCCAGTTGGGGGTGAAAGTGAAGGGAAGGGCTATTTAGAGGGAGTGTCCCCAGCCAGTGGGGACCTGGCTCCCTGGGGGTTGGGGATGGGGGTAAGAGGCTCGATTTTGCCCATCTCTGCTAATGATGCGGAGCTCCAGTAAACAGCAAGTTAATGGACTTCCCAGATATGTGAATTTCAACAGCTGTTACAAACAGCAGTGAGCACAGAAAAAATATATATAAAGGAAGAGAGAAAGGAAGAGGAAAGAGAGGAAGAGAGGGGGAGGGAGGTCAGCAATGGAAGTAGGAAACAACAAGGATGAGGTCCAGTTTTTAAAATCCAGATTCTTGTATCTGGGCCTGATTGCAAATGCCATGTATCCTAGGAAGCCATCTGGAAAAACAGCCAATCTGAGAATGCCCTGAGAGTGGCCAAGGACAGCCTTGTGGAGGGAGTTGTCTGGGTTTCCTAGGGCTTGGTGTGCCTGTAGAGGGGAGTAGAACAGACATTTGATATAGAAAGTATATGTGGTTACCCTCCCTTTTGAGAGAATTAACATCCATGGACTTAGAAATTCGCCATCAGTAGTAGGTTAAAATTTATGTATTGCCAAGGAGTGGTAAGAGATTACATCCTGTCATCTTGTTTTAAGACTCTTTATAAACTAGCCCCCAGTTTTTATCTTTTCTAGCTTTGTCTATTTCTATTTTTAATAGACGCCTTATACCTCAGGCAGCTGGGGTGGTTTGCTGTTCCCATAATATATTTTTTTCCTTCTGCTTGGAAGCTCTGCCTTGTGCCCCCAACTCCCTCCTGTCCTCCTCCCTGTCTGCTGTCCGTCCTTAGCAGGCAAAGGAGGGGCTTCCCCTAATCCCCAGAGGTGTCACCCCCTGCAGGGCCTAGCAGCCTTTTTCACAGACCTCTACTGGGACACTGACCCCACTGCCTTCTTGTTATGTGCTTCTTTGTCTGTAGCTTCTCAGAATTAAGATGCTGAAATATTGCAGTGAAATAGGCCTTTTCTTTCTCTGTCTCTCAAGTGACTCCAATTATTTCACTGACTTGATCAGAGCTCAGTAAAGGTTGGCTGAGTTGGAGTGAATGAGTTAACCATGAGTTACAAAGTGATGGAATAGCCAGATTGCTTCCTCTGTGACACCACACAGAGCCCCTCTGTGTGGTTGAGGGTCCACTGGTGAAGGATGAGGGGCACCAGCCCCCATGCTGGGTGGGTCACTGTAGACATGGCTTTGCTGTCATCTGTACACAGGCCAAACTTGTTTAAGCCTTAATAACTGTTTAAAGCTGACCCCAAGGAAACCAGTCTTGTTTTTCTTATGGTCCTGGAGGATTTCAGAAGCAGATCTGGAGATGTGTGTGCACAGGGTAAGGTGGTAAAGGTATACAGTTGGGTCCTTAGAGAGCAGTGGCTTAGAGGAGATTGTGCTGTTGCTGTGGGCTGATGCAGGAGGTGTGATTCTTTTGGAATCCTGGAAGGCACCACTGTGGATGCCGCCGCTTGTGTCTGATAAGTGGAGAAACGGACGCTCGTTTTGCACACTGATGAGATCGAGATCCCAGAAGGCGCCAGTGTGGATGCTGCACTTGTGTCTGATGAGTGGAGAAATGGACGCTCGTTTTGCACACTGATGAGATCGAGGAAGTGTGGGGAGCTGAGAGGTGCAGGGGGTAGCAGGTGGGGTGATTGCTCTCTGGTTTTCCTGTGATTTCTAGGTGTAAATTGGGCTGTTGAGGGGCGGCAGTGGCCAGGCCCAGCCCACCAGTGGAAGGCAGAAGGCATGAGACACAATATGAATGGGGGCAGTTAACTAACCAGGCCGCCTGGGGCTGAGGATGAAATGGATACCTGAGTTTTCCTTTTAAGTAGCAGAGGGCTAACATCTGAGGCCCTGCTGGGAGCCAGGGTCTCTGTGGAGCGGTGAGAACACACCTGGGAGCAATATAGAGAGGTCTTTTTTCTTTGCAGCACTCGAAGTCTGATGGCAAAGAGAGACATCTATGAAGTAACCCCCAAAGAAATGGAAGACTAAGGGTGGTGAGGAGGGCAATGAGGGAGACATAGATGGTAAGCAGAGGTCCTGGGTAGGGGTTTTTGAGCTGGTCTGGGAGGTCAGAGAAGGCTCCTTGGTCTGGGAGGTCAGAGAAGGCCTCCTTGCTTGAGCTGAGAGGCCAAGGAGGACAGGATTGGCTCGGTGAAGAAGGGAGAGAAGTCAGAAGCAGAAGGAACAGTAGAAGCAGCCGGCACTGTCATTCTTTGATGTAATAAATTTCCTCCAGATATTCAGGTCTGTGCTTCTGCCTGACTGAGGATCATCTAGGAAATGAAACTAAACTTGGCTTTGACCTAGACCTTGTGTGACCTTGAGGTCATCATCCTCTCACAGGTGGGTGCTATGAGTTGAAGTGTATCCCAGCAGAAAAAGACATTGAAATCTTAATCCCCCCGTACTTCAGAATGTGACCTTATTTGGAAGTAGGGTCTTTGCAGATGTAATCAAGTTAAGATGAGGTCACTGGGGTAGGCTCTAATCCAATATGACTGGTGTCCTTATAAGAAGGGGAAATACAGATGCAGAGGCAGATGCAGGGAAAAGGTGGCCCCGTGAGGACAGACACAGAGATAGGAGCTGTGCTGCCATAAACCAAGGAATGCCTGGGGCTCCCAGAAGCTGGGGGAAGCAAGGAAGGTCCTCCTTTAGATGCCTTGGAGGGAGTGTGGCCCTGCTAACACCTTGATTTTGGACTTCTGACCTTAACAACTTGGAAGGAAGGCATTTCTATTGTTTTAAGCCACCTGGTTAGTGGTTCCTTTTTGTGGCAGCCCTAGGAAACTAAGACAGTAGAGGAAGGAAGGACAAAGAAGGATTGTGTAGAAGATTAAGTAGAATATATTTATACCTAGAACAAGGCCAGGAACATAATAGGTGCTCAATGAACAGTATCTACTCTTGTCTCATTGGGTAGAAAATGGGCACATTTTATTTTTGTATGTGTGTGATGGGGTAGGGTTTGTTTTTTGTTTGTTTTTGGAAAAATTGGAAGTACTCAAAGGTTAAAGTGGGCTGCTACCTATCTATCTATCAATTGATCCACCTATCTGTCTATCAAATTTGCAGTCACCCTAGAGAATCCTTTACTTACCTATGCTGAAAAAAATGCTCCCATCAGTTACCCTATGATTAGGTCTCCAGCCCTTTCATCAGAAGACAGAGCTTTAAAATGCAGGTGGGTAACAGTGACCTGAAGACATACTAACAGGTAAATGATAGATCTCCAGATTCTTCTTTGAGGGCAGTTTTGATTTTGATACCAAGGTGGGAGAGCACAGAGCTTACCAAGGCAATAAAGGCCTGAAGTACAGAGGAGGGCACCCCAGATGAGATAATGCAGTGAAGAAAACTCGTTTTGCCCGCCTCCTATGTTCACCCAGGCACGGCCCCAGATGGAGACAGAATTTTTCCTGGTGCTCCAGGCTGCTTCCCATTCCCATGTAAATTCTAGGCTGATAAAGCCTCACCTTTTACACAGGTGTTTTAGAAAACATCTGGATTCTTAGAGACATCGACGAGTGTAGATTATTTTTTTCCTTCTTCTCTTAGTATCTGAAATTTAGGACTCACCGTCACAACACAAATACAAAGATGGGCCAGGCGCGGTGGCTCACACCTGTAATCTCAGAATTTTAGGAGGCTGAGGCGGATCACCTGAGGTCAGGAGTTTGAGACCAGCCTGACCAACATGGTGAAACCTCATCTCTACTCAAAATACAAAAATTAGCCGGGCTTGGTGGCACGCATCTGCAATCCTAGCTACTCAGGAGGCTGAGGCAGGAGAATCACTTGAACCTGGGAGGCAGAGGTTGCAGTGAGCTGAGATAGCACCACTGCACTCCAGCCTGAGTGACAGAGCGAGACTCTGTCTCAAAAAACAACAATGACAACAACAAAAAAACAAATACAAAGATGACTTATGTACTTAAAAACGGGAGTCCTCCGCTCAGATACAGATGTGGAAATCTACCTGGTTTTAGTGGCTGGTAAGGAGGCTTTGGTGTTGGGCAGCCTGGGATACTAGTCCCAGCTCTTGGGCCAGCTATTAGCCTTTCTGCACCTGTGAAATGGGGATGATAATGCCTACCCACTGCAATCAGTTTTCATAGTGATGATCAGCTGAGAGAGCATCTGTAAACTGTCTAGTCTAGTGTGTGTGTTATAGAAGGAGCTTGGTCAACATGGTCAGTTTTACTTGCATGTGTGTATCCTGAGCAGTGGATTTTATGCCCCCTGAAGGCTGATTGTTGGGATTACTTCAAGCACCCAGTTCTGTACCTGGTTCCATAAACATTTGTTGAATAACTATTGATTGAGATTTAGTCACTGTTTTACAATAGTGATATCTAAATCGCTATTATATAGTAGAACCCTTCTTTTTTTATTCCCCAAAATAAAGCTCTAGGGGTACCCCAGCATATAAAGTGACTCTAAGAAGAGCTTCTGCTATTGCAAGCAGGACACGAACCACCTCTCTTTTCCATTTCTTTCCTTCACTGTTCCTCGGACATACCCTACAAGGAGCCATTTGAACACCTTACTCTGGGAGTAGAAGGGCTAAAAAGCTCTACTAGAACTGAAGTTTGAAAAGAGTCGTTCCACGGAAAGACTTCTGGGCTTAGTGTTCCTGAGATCAGCTACTAAGGCCATAGCTAACAGCCTCGGCAGATAAGAGCCTCTCCTATTATCAAGTTTTCTTGAGAAAGCACTTTTTTTTTTTTTTTTTTTTTTTTTGCCCTCAGGAAGTCAGTCCTTATTCCTAACTGAAAATTGTAAAATTTAGCTATCCTTAGTAAAGGTGGAACACATGGTCCTCAGCTTCTGTTTTATTTTTTTTTTGTATTTCTGATGGCTATTGTTATGTCACTCCTACCTGAATTAGAGGCCACAGTGCTGTTTGCTTTCCTCCTATATTTTATTCTCTAGCCCTTAAAGGAATAATCAGAACTCCTTGGGCTGGGTGTGGTGGCTCACATCTGTATTCCTAGCACTTTGGGAGCCTGAGGCAGGAGGATCACTTGAGGCCAGGAGTTCAAGACCAGACTGGTCAACATAGTAAGACCCCGTCTCTAAAATTAATTTGAAAAATGTAGCCAGACATGGTGGCATGCACTTGTAGTCCCAGCTACTCGGGAGGCCAAAGTAGGAGGATTGTTTGAACCCCTAAGTTTGAGGCTGCAGTGAGCTGTGATCACAACACTGCACTCTAGCCTGGGTGACAGAGTGAGACCCTGTCTCTAAAAAAAAAGAATAAAGAAAAGAAAAGGAAAAAAAAAAAGAAGCTCATTGAAGGTAGAGGCACCTTTTTTTGGAGTCTCCAGAGAAGCTTCCACTTGAAGGACAAACATGGGCTTTCTGCATGGAACTGATTCTTCTTTGGATTTTCCTTTATTGTCCTAAATAGACATCATCATTTGTTCTTGTGAAAGTTCTTTCCTAGAACATTTCTTTTGTTTTGGTTTTTAAAAGACAATAATTGGGCTTCTGTCACATTCTTTGGAAAACTATCTTTAACTATGCAGCCTGTTGACTCATAACAAAAAAATTCCTATTCTCTCATCCATATGCTCACAGAAGATAAAGCTAAAATAGCTTGTTTTATATTACTGGTATTAAAATGACAAATATGTCTCCAAATAGCAAATGGGTAGAGTAATGCAGATTTAAATTTCACCTGGGTTAGGAGGCATTATTTCTGACAACATTGTTATTTCACCCGTTCATCTATCCATTAACCAAACATTCATTGAGCATTTACTTAGTGCCAGGCCCAGAGACACATGGGCGATGCATAGCTGAATAGAAAAGGGTCAAGGAAGGCATGGCAGGGAGCAGCGTACAGTGGAATTATCAGCATTTTACCTCCATTTACTACTTTCATTGTTTTTAGGATTAAACATAGGAAAAAGAATCTATATGTGCTTCTTCAAGGTAGTATATCTCAGGGAAACTATTGGCTTAGTATGTTGGGGTTGGTTTTTCTGGTTTGTAGATTGTTCATTTTTCACTCCTTCTCTCGTCCCTTGAATATTCTGTACCTTCTGTGTCCCTCTCTCTATGTCCCTGTCCAGGGACTGGGCAATCAGAGAGGGACAGAGAAAGGGGTGAACCCGTAGTTTGGCTTTTTGTTAGCTACTCCAGGTAAAGACTAGTTCAGAACTCAAATCCTAAAGTGACTTTCCTGTATGAAATGTGACTTGGGAGTGTTGGGGGTTTCCTTAGCCCAGTGTTAAAGTGTCGTGACATGGCCTTTGTTAGCAGAGTCACTGGATTCCTAATATTAACTCTGCCAGTTACTCTCTGGGTCCCTCCTCTACCTCATCTGAAAAGTGAGCATCGCCACGCCAGTCTTTTAGTATTGTGAGGATGAAATGCCTATATGCTGCTGGCATGTGTGGATGCCCAGCAAATGTCCATCTCTTCCTTCCCCCTCTAGTATTTCAAGGTAACAGGCAGCAGTTTTCACCTAAATGTTATGCCTAAGAAATGATAATAACACCGTTCACTGCCATATTTTAAGTTTAACTCCTGTACTTATTAAAGGGCTATCAAATTTGGTTGAGGAAGACCAGGGGTCATGAGAATAGTCTTGACCTTGCCAACTACTGTATAGTGTGACCTTAAGTAATTCTCAGCCCCTTTGTCCCTCCCATCTTACCATCTATCAGGAGGGGAGCCTGAATGGTCCCTTCTTCCTTGCAGGGGAGCTGTGGGGCACAGATGAGATAAAGCGGGTGGAGTACTTCAAGAAGTTTAAAACTTACAAATGCCAGAGACTTACTATCATCAGTGTTTGGACATGGAATAATTCACTTTCAATTCCTTATTCAGTATCATTTTTGTGGGCATGTCTTTTACCACCATATTTCATGCATACGTGTGCCCAGTTCTGTGGAGCTTGGCTCCGAGCAGTGCTAGGGGCCTGAACTATTGTTGCCCTCTTAGGACATAATTTTATGTGGGGAGAAGCAGCAGGCTTTATTTCACCTGCTTAAAACTCTAGTTGCTGAGAAATTTGGCTCAGACTTTCCAAAATAAACTCACCTTTGGGCTGAATCCAGGAGTGGAAAATTTTAGCTGAAAATGATGGCTTGTCAGAAAACACAGGAGTGACTGCCAGTTGGCGGTATATGTACTCCAGAGGAGGCTGGGTGTAAACCCAGCTGTACCATTCCCTGCACGGCATGCTCCAACCAGACCAACCCAGCCCTCTGTGAGTAGAGGTTACAGGCTTATTGGAAGGAGGGAGGCATGACATATCTTAAGGATTGTCTGTTTTTTTTCCACTGTCAGATAAACCTCCACACTTTGGCTTCTAGAGTGATGGGTGGGCTTGCTTTCCTTTTGTGGGCTTGATGGCATTTGACTGTATAATTATTCTTCTCAGCTGAATATCCCTGAGTGTCCTTTGACATGATGGTGGTATAGGTAGCTTTACCAGGCATAATTCCTATAATCCATAGAGTGTCAAGAAGGTACTTATTTTCCTATCAAATACTGCTGACCTGATTAAGTCTTCTGCCTGGCTTTGTAGCTGAAGATAATGAGTTTGTCCAGTGCAGTGGCTGTTGGGACCTGGGGGCTTTCTGAAGATGACTGTAACCTGGGTGTTGAGTAGGGCCTTTTGTCAGTTGCTTTAAGCTAAATATCTGCTTCGGAGCTCTGTGTCTGGCTCTGTTCCCCAGGTCATAGTAGCCAACAAAGGGACCTGGTCCCCTGCAGTTGGCCCTTGAATTTTTTCTATTGTTTGAGAACTAGAAACTATTTCTGCCAGAGATTTCACCTGAGCAGAATACATCCAGGTGAGTGCTTGAGGGTAGGGTAGGATGAGAAGCAGTAGAAGCCCTGGGGGAAAAGAATTCTGAGTTGATGCTGGGGTAGGAATGCCACAGGACTCGCCAGGAGAATAGTTTCACAACTGCTGTTGTAGTTGGCAAGAGAAAGAGGCTATGAAGTGAAATATTACACAGGATTGCCCTAGACACTCAATGGAAAACTTTTTTCCCCTTTCCACCAGAGGAAATGAATGCATGCTGATGGTAATGAGAAAATGAGGCTCTGAAAGTGCCTGCTTTTCCTTCATTTTCATCTTTCCCTTCTTTTCTCTGAATCCTCCCTGCCCTTGTGTCAAGCTTCATTCCTGGTTCTCCTAGGTTGGAGGAACTTGAAGCAGTGTCTGTCAACCAGTCTTGACTGAGAGGTGTCTGAGAAGACTGGGCTCTACCCTTGCAGGAGTCAGATTGGATTCCTGAATGATCTTTGCTCTTGTTTCTGCTTTGAATGAATGAATAGTTTGCACATGTCTCAATCTCTGGCATCACATCCCAGCAGTATCTTCTCTCCGTTCATCCTGAGGCAGGATTTTGTATTGGCCACCTGATAGTTTGGCCCCCCACAATGAATTAAATTTCAGGAGCAGGAAAATGGGAACCCCTGTCTTCTGTGTGTAAGAGAATCTAAGAATACTGCAGGTGACTCATGGTAAGAGATTTGATCATCAATAGCAAGAAATACCTTTCATTTGAACTGTGTCTTTTAGTTACCAGAGTCCTTTCTCATTCCTTATTCCTGTGAGAAGGAAACTGGGGCAGAGGGTGGTTAAGTGATTTGCTCAAGATCCCAAACTGAATAAGCGATGATAGACATGAACTGGTTTTGCTTTTCACAGGTCAGTGGAAATTGAGTCGATTTTTCACTTTCACTGGGGAACTAGCTCTTTCCCCAAGGATGGGGGTCTTGGCCAACTCTGGAATTCTGTGATTTTATGACTATTATATTCCTCAGTCTAACAAATATCACATCTGAGTCTGCAAGAGCTGGTGTTTGATGAGTGCAGTGGAAGTCCCTTGTGGATCGCAATTCATTACTTCACAGGCAGATATTCCTCAGTTGGAGCATGTGTCCCAGAACTTACCAGGTCTGCTTGCAGCCCAGGCCTGTGCATCAGTCCCCGTCTCTTAAATGTGGAGGCTGCTGCCTTTCTTCTACTCATCAAGAGTGAGTCCTAGCCAAGATTGTAATTGTTACCAAACATCTGAATTCATTGGAGAGGCAGGAAGGGTGAGTGGATAATAACACCTTATATTCCCATAGAAAGCTTTATACTTCCCAGAGCCATTTAAACATTGATTATCTCATTCTAACTTCAGAACAGCCTTTATTATCTTCATTTGACAGATGGGGAAGAAATGGAGGCACAGAGCATTTGTCACTTGGCCAAGGTCACAAAGCAGACTCATAGCTGGTCCTGTGACTTGCTCTTGCCCCTGTGCTGGTCCTTTTGGGAGAGGCTTTATCTGTTCATGGAAGTCAAGGGTGTTTCCTTCAAATATTTTCCCCTGAGCCCCTGCTTTTGAGGATCTGCACTGGGGGAGGGAGAACATTTCTTCTGTGGCTTCTCATGTCTGTGGGACACACAGTTCGTGACGAATATGAAATAAAATGGAAATAGCTCCTGCATCCTCCCACACAGACGAGCTGAGAGTCTGCCTCTGATGTGAGAGCCAGCATGGAAGGAACGGTGGCTCTGACTGTCCCCTTCTCCTTAGTTCCCAACTGCCAAGCCAGGAAGCAGACCTGGGAGTGCAGGCATGAAGCCCCGGTTAGGCAGGCCCCAGCCTTCCTGCAGCATGACTTATGTCTGGTACCCCTGCGGATTGCATTCCTGCTGCTTCTCATAAGGTAGACACAAATTGGAGGCCTCCTCGATGGCAGGCAGTGCATGAGGAATGCTGGGATGCTGCAGGGCGCTGCACATGTTATTGCCTTCAGTGAGCTCCTGATAAACTACCAAAGTCCGTCTCTGTCACTCTTCCCTGCACATCATAGGTTGGACTCGAGAGCCTGCAGATTTCCTTTAATATCTTCCTGGGCAGAGCAAGTTGCTGGTTTAAGCTGGGGCTCCAGTCCGGGATCATCAAGTGCCACAGAACAAAGCTGTGAGGTCAGTTGTAGCAGAGATGGCTTATGTGTCCACCAAAGCCTACATCGTGGGAAAACAGCTAGACTACACCTCTCATTCCCTTATGACCAGGTGATATGGCTTGGCTGTGTCCCTACACAAATCTCATCTTGAATTCCCACATGTTGTGGGAAGAACCTGGTGGGAGGTAATTGAATCATGGGGGCAGGTCTTTCCCATGCTGTTCTCATGATAGTGAATAAGTCTCATGAGATCTGATGGTTTTATAAGGGGGAGTTTCCCTGCACAAGCTCTCTCTCTTTGACTGCTGCCATCCATGTAAGATGTGACTTGCTCCTCCTTGCCTTCCACCATGATGGTGAGGCCTCCCCAGCCACGTGGAACTCTAAGTCCATTAAACCTCTTTCTTTTGTTAATTGCCCAGCCTCGGGTATATCTTTTTCAGTAGTGTGAAAACGGACTAATACACCAGGTGTGGCCAGGTGTGGTCATGTGGCTCAATTCTGGCCAGTGGAATGTGCGTGAAAGGAGTAAGTGCTTCTTCTAGGCCAGCCCACAAAAACCTCCTGGGTCAGTGTGCCAGGTGCGTTCTCCCTCTGTTGGCTTGGAGGAGCCAGTCATAGTGGTCTTGGGGGCCATGCGTTGAAGGTGGCAGAGTCAGAAGAGGGAAGGAGCCTGATTCTCCAAATCCCTGCTTGGAAGAGAGCCACTCCTGTGTGGATAGTAGCACACAGTTTCACCTTGAATGGCAGTGAGCCACTATTTGGTGATTTACCTGTTACTCTAATATACCAGTTTCAGGGACAAAGACAATGACTTGAGTCAGGATCATGGATTCAGTCTGGATGAGACAAGCGGGATTTGTGGAACTTACTGGCACTGCTGCCTCTGGAATAATGTCCTGGCCTGGAGCTGCCTCTGGGTGTGAAAGAGTAGGAGGTGAGGACCCCCATTTCCCTTCTGGAAGAGGTTAGTAGGGCCTGCCAGAGCTTGGTGGCAGGTGCTGGTCAGGAGCACCCTGGGCTGGGGCCAGCACACTGGGCAGACCCAGCCAGGCCAGGGTGGCAGCTGCTCCAACCAGGCCAAGACCCATGCACTGGGCTCTCAGCCTTCCTGGGTCAAGGCCAGAGGGCTGATGTGATGGAAGATGCCCCAGTTCTAACAGATCTTGGCTTTTGCTTCATGCCCTACATCAGCCAGCTATGTGACCTTGGACAAGGCCCTTCTCTGGCCCTCGGCATGATTCCTTTCCTTTGCAGCAGCTGGGTGTGGACTAGATGATCTTGGATGTCTATGAATGTGAATTTTGAAAGCTTTAGTACAGACTATGCTCTAGGAGTTTTTACAGTTCCTGGGCCACCCCACCCCCATTCTGGATTCTAAGGCTGTTGTTCTGCCTTAGTGTGATTGCTGCAGCATGTTGTCAAACAGCACTTTGACTTTCCCTGTGACCCTAAGTCAGGGACTTCCAGATCTAAACTCTTTCAAACTCTTTTGAATGAAATGGAAGGCATCTCATCTCCAGTCCCCATCTCTATTCACCTGGATATTGTGACATCTCCCACTGGGAGAGATGTCTCCTGTCTTCCTGTGACCATTTGTCTTTTTTTTTGTTTGAGACAGTCTCACTGTGTCACCCAGGCTGGAGTGCATTGGCGTGATCTCAGCTCACTGCAACCTCTACCTCCCAGGTTCAAGTGATTCTCATGCCTCAGCCTCTCGGGTAGCTGGGATTACAGGCACACGCCACCACGCCTGGCTAATTTTTGTATTATTTAGTAGAGATGGGGTTTCACCATGTTGGCCAGGCTGGTCTCGAACCCCTGACCTCAAGTGATCCGGAAAGTTCTGGGATTACAGGCTTAAACCACTGCGCCTGGCCCATTTATCTTATTTAATTAACACGTCCATAGCACTGGCTAGGTGCTGGGCACCGTTCTTGGAGTTTTCTGTATATTAACTCACTTAACCCCTGTAACAATCTGATGATGTAGGTACTATCATTATCCTCATATGACAGGTAAGAACACTGAGGCCCAGCCTGAGAGATTAAGGAACATGCCCCCAGTTTTTCAGCAGTTAAACAAGAGGCCAAGCTGGGATTTGAACCCAAATAGTCTGGCTTCAAAGTCCATACCCTTGCCCACTGAGGTACACAGCCTCTCGAAAGTACTCCTTGAAAGTCCATACGTCCTCCAGAATCTCTAACATGTCCTCCTGAGAGCTTTGCTCTCCTGCTTCCGAATCTCAATCCTAGATGGTCTGGTCTCAGTGGAACTCTGGTGTGTTTTTTAGCTCTATTTTCTTCTGTATATTTTCCTGCATGTTTTTCTCTTTATGAAGCCTGTCCATAGATTAATGATTCCATTGCCAGGCCCCAGGCCAGGATTCCAAGTCCCAGGAAGTGGCAGGAGAAGGCTCTGGACATTGCGGCTCCAGCATGGCCCAGAGTATGCCCAGGGCCTGGGGACTGGCTGTCACAGGGATTTACAGCTGTTACTAACTGACATCTTGTTTTTGCCAGGGCCAATCAGAGACGCCCAGGCCTGACTGAGATACCATTGTTTGCCATCCTGCTGTTCTTGGAGCTGAGGCCTGCAGACCCTCACCCCTAAAGGATCGGGTGTTTTACTGCCTGGCAGGCCAGATGACACAACCTGACTTGTCTAGAGGCTGAACCAGGGGTGCTGGGAGAGAGGGGGGACCTTGCCTTGTCTCGCTTAACATGGGGTGGGAAAAATCCAGCCAGGCAAAAACATATTCCATCTGATCTCTCACTATTCTAAGTGTTCAGTCTTTTTTCAGGTTGCTGCTCCCTCCCTGTCCCCTGTCCTCCTCCCTGTGGTTTTCGTGCTTTTAGATTGAAGGAAGTGTAGCTCAGAGCATGAACTTTGCAGTCCCAAAGATTAATGTGCAACTCAACCACTTACTTAGTCTATGTGCAACCATGGGCAAGGTACTTATCCCCTTTGTGCCTCAGTTTCCTTAGCTATAAAGCAGGGAGAAAAAAGAGTGCCTACCTCACAGAATTATTGTGAGGACCAGAGTAATAGACAAGAGCTGCAAGGTACTTTCCACAGTGCTGGGCATATAACAAACAAGAGACCATGGACATCATGACCAAGAGCGAGGACTCAGGCCAGACTGCCTGGCTGCAAATCACAGCTCTACTACTTATGACCTGGGTGACCTGGAGTAAGTTACTTGATGTCTCTGTGTCTCAATTGCCTCATCTGTAAAATGGGGATAATGAAAGTCCTTATTTCACAAGATCATTGCAATGATTAAATGAATTAGCATTTGTAAAGCACTTAGCATGCCTGGTGCCTAGCAAATATTCAGTATTTGTTAAATTAACTATATAAGTGTTCAAGACATGTTGACTATTACTTCTATTATGTTTCCATTATTGTTATTATTTATGTAATTTTTTGAGACAGAGTCTTGCTCTGTCACCAGGCTGGAGTGCAATGGCATGATCTTGGCTCACTGCAACCTCTGCCTCTCTGGTTCAAGCGATTCTCCTGCCTCAGCCTCCCAACTAGCTGGGATTACAGGCACGCACTACCATGCCCAGCTAATTTTTGTATTTTTAGTAGAGATGGGGTTTCATTATGTTGGCCAGGATGGTCTTGATCTCCTGACCTCATGGTCTGCCCGTCTTGGCCTCCCAAAGTGCTGGGATTACAGGCATGAGCCACTGCGCCCGGCCTCCATTATTATTAATAACTTTATATTATGTACTATAAAGGAGGCGGGAAAAATACTGTTATTTCCCTCTGCATATGAAAGGTTATGTGACAGGGGCAGATCCTCATTTTAGCCCCCACTGTTACTTGAGTAAAGAATTACATCTTCTCCACACTGTCTGTGTGCCCTCAGGTGTTCCTGTTGACTGTTGACCTCTTGCCACTCTACGGCCTGGTCCTTTTTTTTTTTGAGACAGAGTTTTGCTCTTGTTGCCCAGGCTGGAGCTCAGTGGTGCGATCTCGGCTTACTGCAACCTCCACCTCCTAGGTTCAACAGATTCTCCTGCCTCATCCTCCCGAGTAGCTGGGATTACAGGCACACGCCACCACGCCCAGCTACAGCTAATTTTTTTGTATTTTTAGTAGAGATGAGGTTTCACCATATTGGCCAGGCTGGTCTCGAACTTCTGACCTCAAGTGATTTACCCCCCTTGGCCTTCCAAAGTGCTGGGATTACAGGCATGAGCCACTGTGCCTGGCCTGTCCTGTTTTTTTGACACCCAAATCTGATCATGCTATTCCCCCTGCTTAAAGCCCCTGATGGGAAGCCTATACTGTTGGTGGCCTCCAGGAACGTCTCTCCTCCTGGGCAAGGCCCATGAAGCTCTGGGCCAATTGGCCCTGGCTGGTCCCACTGACAGTTGCATTCCCTCTATGATCTACTACACCTCAGGGGCCTGGACATGCCATTCCCTTTGCCTGGAAGGGCCTTTTGCCTCTTCTCCATCCAGTTCAAGTGTCAGCTCCTCCCTGTACCTACAGGCAGAGTCTGGCTCCCTCCTCTGGGCTTCCATCTGCTTGGCTCCAGTGTTCTATTGTGTGGTCCTCATTTGTTTAGGAGATGTTCAACTCCTCCAGCACACTTCCCTGTCCTTGGAGGGCAGGGACCATGTGTCATTTATCTTCGTATTCGCCCCATACTTCTACCTCTTTGAGGCTGAAAGTATACCTGGCATATGTTAAATGCTCAGAGATTGTGACTAGATGAATAATAATGATAATTACAACACTGTCGCCTTGCATCTGTAATGTGCATCATGTTTCAAAAGCTCTCACACCTTTGTGTTTTCATCTTGGTCCCAGTCTGGTGCTGACTTGCAGTGCTGTCCTCCATAAGCTAGCTTATCTCCCTGGGCCTCAGTTTCTCTCCCTGTAAATGATCTGTAGTCGCTGTCACCTCGAGGCTCTTATAAAGGTGAAGTGGATGCTTATTTAAGAATGTGTTTGGAATTAAGTTCTAGACATACAGAAGCTGTCATTGTTTTTGCTCATCTTGCCCTTGGACTCCGCAGCTGATCACCTTGCCAGATGGGAAGAGCCACAGGAGAGCGTAAGCCTGAGGGTGGCTAATAATGTGTATTTTTGTTTGCCGTACATATTTGTGTGACGCCTGATGGTAATGGATAGCCGTAAAGACTCATTATGTCCTGTGTAGCTGCAGGGGTATGCATCTTCCTTCTGTGTTACTGATTGGGAGGCTGAGCCCACAGAGAACCATCCAGGGCACACAGGCAAACCCTGCTGTAAGAAACTCAGTATATGAACATCCGGACCAACAAAACAGTGGATGGTATTAAAGCAATTTTAAAAAATCGTTCTTCATTTGAAGAAGGGATCCACTGGCATTTCTTTAAATAGGAACCCATGGCTGTTTTTAGGTTGAGGAGTTAAAACCTACCTAATAATGAATGTGATGGGCCAAGAAGGGGGAGGGCAGAAAAGCCTGAAGATGTGGTATTAGTTTCCACTGATGGTAAATGAGAAGTGAAGATAAAACACCCCTGAAAAAGTGCGTCTCTCTAGAAATAGATCTGGATTTGCAGGCATTCCATTTATGGGCACCTGTTTCAGAAGTAGGTCTGTGGTTATAACAGAGAGATCCCCATAACAATCTTCATTTACACAAAGGACTTTTATTCTATAAAGCATTGGTTTGCAAACTTTTGTATTTCTTGAGACAGTAAAATGTCTCTTCCTTCAACCCCCACACCTCCAAAAGGGAAGGGCATTGACACAAAGTTATGTTCTTTTAATTTTACCAAGTATGAATTTGAGCAATACATTTACTATCATAATCATTTCATGAACAGAGCATTTTACTTCAATAATTAAATAAGCATTTTTTTGAGATCCAGTAGCCCCAAACACTGTGCTAAGTAGAGGCTGTTTAATGGCAGACACAATAGGCATGGTCCCTGCTCTGATGGGACTTAGAGTTGGATGGAGGAGAGGCATGAAACAAGCCAATACATAAGGACACATAGAAAGGGGACTCTGAAGGGAGACACGGAGCTAAGATCAAGGTGAGGGGAGATGGCTTGCCTTTTGGTGGCATGGTCAGGGAAGGACTCTCCTACAAAGATGCAATAAACAGGGACAATGACATTGAGACGCAAAGGGAGAGAAGGAGCTGAATAAGGAAAGGGAAATAAGTGTTCCAGGAAGAGGAAACTGCACTTGCAGAGGCCATGAGGTGGGAAAAGAACTTGATGTGCTCAAGGTCAAAAAGCAGGACAGACACATCTCAGAATACAGAATGGCTCTTTAAATGAAACACATTCAGCTTTATGAAAACTTGTGACAGTGAGTGTCTTTCTGTCTTGATTTCTGCTTTCCTCCTTCCTTATTTGGCTGTGGCCTCATGAAAGGTCTTCTTGGCCCAGCACTACAATCCTGTTAAAGAGGTCATGTGTGGGGAGTATAGACCGTGTGCTGATTGGAATGGGGAGCTGGAGGTGTAACTCGCTGGGTGTCTTCCCTGACTCAGGGGATGATGAGCCTTGAGCCTGTCCAGCCTGTCCTGGCATCTCCTTAGCATTCTTGGAGTCTAATGTCTGCATCCCTCGGAACCAAGGTGGACCTGAGGCATTGGCCTGAGAGTATTCGTCACTTTCATGAATGTGGGTAAGCTGGTTGCAGCCTCATGGTTTGGGTTTTTGGACAAGCAGACAACCACAAGGTGTTTCACCTCTTGGCCTTCAGGTTTCCGGCATCTGCAGGTTCCTCCTTAGGATTTGTTGTTTTCCCTGAAACAGGCTGGAATTGTTCCCTGGCGGAAAATAAGACTGGGCTGCACAAAGCTTTTCCACAGGCAGGCAGGCAACTCGGAGCTGTGGGTTGAATGCATAACTCATTCACTCACTTACCAAATATTTCTTGAGTGCCAACTGTGTGCGACTGTGTGCATGACGCTGTGCAGGCACCGCAGGAAGCAGAGGAGTGCCCACCACCAGATGCTCCTGGTCCATACGACGACATCTTTTGCCTCGAACTCTCCCTATGTATATTGATCTTGTCACCTCTGCCAGGCTTAAGCTCCTCGTGGGAGGAAGCTTCTTGTCTCCTTCTGTTTTGACCCCTTGACCCCCCTGATAGGTGCTAGTGAATCTTGAATTATGTCTCTGACTTTTGCAGTCTCAGGGAACTCAGAGTCCTTAAAGATATGGTTGGGTTTTTTTCTTTGACCAATTTTGGCTTCTCCTGTTGGAGGAAATCCCTCCCTTTTTCCATCTATCCAGTGTCCTTCATTGTCACAGGGTTTCTAAGGAGCAAGAGACTCCTGCTCATCTCTCCCAAAGACTTGACTTCTTCTGGAATTTTCTACAAGAGTCAGTCTACAGGGTAGTCTATTCTAAGGTGTCAAGTCCCTTTTAAAAACAAAATCTGCATGGTAACATATAAAGAAGAGATGAGCAGGTAAAGGGGGGATTATCTGTGGGTGGATTCTGAGAGCCCTCTGTCTTCTTTGCACTACACGAACTGCCTTTCTTTGGTGACTCAATTATTTTTGGAGGTGAGGATGGGGTCTGATGGTTTGGGACAGGTTGAGCAGTGTTGGCTGAAGGCAAACCGAAGTCCACAAAACCGGTCTTGATTGCTCTTCTTCCCTTTTCTGCACTCCCCCCATGATGCCTCTCATCTCAAAGCACCCCTGAACTCTCCCTCCTGGATGGAGGCCTAAAAGTCTCTGCTCCCAGTGCTGGGCCCACATTCTCGGCTGAATCTTTCCTATTAAAATCCTGCTTCAGTTTTAGCTTCTAAGGTGCTTTTGAAACCTACAAGCCCCTCCTTTTCTCTCCCTTGTCTTTCTGTACTTGTGTCTTACTCACCTTCAATTGAATAGGGGTCCAGGCAGAAATGGAATCCCTGGGAGGGTTGTTTCTCCAGCTTTCAAATGTCAAGGCTGGTGCCATGATGTATTACTTCGTTCTCATGCTGCTATAAAGAACTGCCCTGGGGCCAGGCACAGTGGCCCATGCCTGTAATCCCAGCCCTTTGGGAGGCCAAGGTGGGCAGATCACTTGAGGTCAGGAGTTCAAGACTAGCCTGGCCAACATGGTGAAACCCTCTCTCTACCAAAAATACAAAAATTAGCCAGGCATGGTGTCGCATGCTTGTAGTCCTAGCTACTTGGGAGGCTGAGGCATGAGAATCACTTGAACTCAGGAAGCAGAAGTTTCAGTGAGACAACTTCTGGAGTTCCACTGCACTCCAGACTGGGGAACAGAGCAAGACTCTGAGAGAAAGAAAGAAGGAAAGAAAGAAAGAAAGAAGGAAGGAAGGGAAAAAAGAACTTCCCGAGACTGCATAATTTATAAAGAAAAGAGGTTTAATTGACTCACAGTTCAGCATGGCTGGGGAGACCTCAGGAAACTTACAATCATGGCAGAAGAGGAAGCAAACACATCCTTCTTCACGTGGCAGCAGAAAGGAGAAGAATGAGAGCAGAGCGAAGGGAGAAGCCCCTTATAAAATCATCAGATCTTGCGAGAACTCACTATCATGAGAATAGCATGGGAGAACTGCTCCCATGACTCAATTACCTCCTACTGGGTCCCTCCCACCACATGTGGGGATTATGGGTCCTACAAGATGAGATTTGGGTGGGGACACAGCCAAACCATGTCACATGGTGATGTCTCTGCTATCCTGAACCTGTCCAAGGTCCCTAAGTGAAAGGATGAGGATCCCATTGTTTGCCTCCCACAACAGGCTAGGCCGAGATGAGGATGATAGAATTACTATGAAGGAGGAGGAGCCCAGTTCTTCCATTTGCCACCCACAGTACAGCTTCTGTAGCATCCAGGTTTGTGTGTCTGTCAAGTCTGTTTGGACCTATGGGTTAAAGAGCAGCACTTAGATAACAACTGGTTTGTTCTGTCTGTCTGTCTTCTTACCCCCTCTCTCTCAATCAATCATCTATCTCCCTACCCATCACCTATATTTTTCCATCTATTTATCTATACATGGGCACATGCATGTAAACATAGACAAGTATGTATTTTGGAAAGTTTTACTTGCAAAGGAATCCTTCATTGGGCTCCCCCTAAAGCATATGGCATGCCTTGTGCATATCTGCATGTCCCCTGGAGCAAAATACGTTCCTTCTAAGTTCTGTAATCTGTCTTGACTGCAAGAAGAGGATCCTGAGGCTTTTTTCCTAATAGTTTTTGTATTTAATGGTGATGATGATATTTAATTTAGCCCGCCATAGTAGTCTGCAAGGGATGTCCAGACTTTTTCTTCTGCCCCTGTTTTGGGGACTCCTGGGGGTCCCTTACCCACTGGTCTCGCTACTTCCACAAACCGGTCATTAATTTTTGGGCAAATGAGAGTCAAACTGCATAATTGGCCTCATGTGGCTGTTAGCTATGGGTAGAGGACAGGGTAGAGGATGCTCCAGTATCACGGGTCTACTCTCTGGGTAACTGGCATTTGTGCCCCAGCCCCATATTGTACCTTTTGTGGACATTAAAGGAAAGACTCCTTTTATATGTGAGTAAAGATGGGCCCCCTCAAGAAACTGGTGGCTGGTTCTATAAGAATCCTTGTAGATACATTGTTTTGGTGAATTTACCAAGATTCTCAGCTTTGCAGATCAAGGCCATGGGTTTATAGCACTCAGCACTATTGACATTTGGGCCAGATAACTTTTCACTGGAGGAGGCTATCTTACGCATTTTAGGGTGTTTAGTTGCATCCCTGGCCTCTGCCCACTAAATGTCAATAGCACTTTCCTCTCAGTTGTGACAACCACAAATGTCTTTAGACATTACCAAATGTCCCCTGCAGGGCAAAATTGCCCCCAGTTGAGAATCACTAGGTTAGCACATGAGGGAGGCTCCAGCAATTTGGGGAGAGCTAATAATTACCAAATGCTTACAATTTTTTTTTGAGACAGAGTCTTGCTCTGTCGCCAGGCTGGAGTACAGTGGCGTGATCTCGGCTCACTGCAATCTCCACCTCCCAGGTTCAAGCGAATCTCCTGCCTCAGCCTCCCGAGTAGCTGGGATGACAGGCACACGCCACCACACCCAGCTAATTTTTGTATTTTTAGTAGAGATGGGTTCTCACCATGTTGGCCAAGATGGTCTTGATCTCCTTACCTAGTGATCTGCCCGCCTCAGCCTCCCAAAGTGCTGGGATTATAGGCGTGAGCCACTGCACCCAGCCAAGAACTTACAATTGTTATATAAAGTTGATATACTAGTTCAAGTCAGGAAAATTGTGTGTTATGTCACCTGGGATTCTAGGATAAATTTGCTAACCTGTTATAGCTCTGGAGGCAACTTCTGCAGAAAACCCAACTCTATGCAGGAACCAGAGTCACAAAAATAAATTTAGTAATTTCATGGTTTAATCTGGAGCTCCAAGGAACACTAGTTTTGGAGTTATTAATGGTAGTTCCATATAGAAAGAGTTCTTATGGTCAAATGAATTGGGGAAATATTTAATTAAAAACAAACAGATTTCTTTATTTCAGAATTTATCAGAGCCTTTAATATGCTAATATGGGCTAAAAGTCTCCTAAAGAATTGATATTCAGTGTTGGCCAAATTTATTAAAACTTGTGGAGTAATTCTTGAGACTATACTTCACAATGTAAAGTGTGGAAAAGTGGTTTATTAGCAGCAGGTTGAGAAGGCTCGAGGCATCTGTCCTTGCCATCTGTGGGTGGTGCTAGGATGGGCACTGTCATCCTATGCTTGGGGACTTCCCTCTTCCTTGGCACTCTTGGCTGGTCCTGGCTACTCCCCAGCCCTACCCCAGCCTCCAGCTTCTTGGAGATGATGTTAATGTGTTTCATCTGATTGACATCTAATCTAAAGTGATGGATTTTGCTTATCTCTGCACTGATTCATCATTGGATTAATCTTACAGTTTTATTCTGAGAGAGCAAACTATGTTTCTTAACTTTTTTTATTCCCCCAATGGGAATATCAGTGGAGGCCCATGTGCTGACATCCTTTGGTTTATATTCCCAGGGTGTCCTGTGGACCACGGGAAGGACTGTTTGGGGCTCCTTCCCTCACTAGGGAAAGCAATGGCGGGCAGTTGGCACTTGGGAAATAGGTACTGAGTGACTGGATGGATAGTGGGTCACATCTGAAAGACAGGACCAGGATTTTATCTAATATGTATTTCGAGGTATGGCACATCTGAAATCTATGCACATAACACATGCTATGTAGCCGTGAAACACACATGGCATTTGGATATGGCTTGGAAGAAGTTTTCTCTCCCCCTTTTACAATCTAGATCAAACAAAATCATAACCCTCCTCCCCACAAAAACAATTAAAATGCCCAGACTGGCCAGGTGCCGTGGCTTTTTCCTGTAATCCTAGCACTTTGGGAGGCCAAGGCAGGAGGATCACTTGAGCCCGGGAGTTCGAGGTTACAGTGAGCTATGATCTAGCCACTGCACCTAGTCTGGGTGAGAGAAAAAGACCCTGCCTCCTAAAAACAACAACAATGACAACAACAACAAAATAACAACAGCAACAAAACTCTCAGACTGTTACTAGGGAGTTCACAGATGGCTTGTTTGCTAGATTCCCTTCCCAGGGATCACGGTCCAAGCAGCAGAATCTAGATTCACACAGAAACAGCATTCCCTGGCTGCGTCCTTCTTCTCTGATGGAGTTATGGGCTGCTTGCCAGGGACAGAGAGGGAGGGAGACGGGCTGGAGGGGTAAGAGGAACTGTAGCAAGGTGTGGTAGGTGAGGGAAACAAGACTTCAAAGCTGGGAGCAGCCACTATCCCACCCTTCTGGGGAGTTACCATAAAGTGGAGGAGTTGAGATAAAGTGAAGTGAGTGCGCTATCATTTCCACCTATTGGTTGGTAAGAGAACTACCTGGGAGGTTGGCGGGGGTGGTGGGGGTGCCTGGCATTGCTCCTAGGGATTTGAGGGCTCCCCAGTACCTCTCAGGGGTAGCTTAGGAAGTTTTCTGTGAGCGAGTGAGAGGAACAACATGTGGCCTCACAATACTGAAATCATAAAGTTCATGTCTGAGATGGAAATCTGTGACATTTGGGTAGGGAGTCTTAGATATGTCCCTGCCCACCAATGCCAGTAATTCATGGTCACTAAAAGCCAGTATCCCTCTTTGCCCACATTCACTTCCAAATGTTCCCCTGGGAGAGCAGTACTGTCCTCTGGTGAGACCCAAACTTGATGTATTGATGCAGGCATCGTTCAGCCATTCACCTAATTATTCATGCAGGTGATAGTTAAGGTCATTTCTGCCTGTCATGGCTGTGAATTTGGAAAGAAGATTGGTCTGCTTCTAATATGCCAGCACTGTGCTTGGGGCTCAAGAGCATTACTACTTTTAGTTCTCAGAAAAATCCTGAGCTGGCCAGGCACAGTGGCTCACACCTGTAATCCCAGCATTTTGGGAGGCTGAGATGGGCAGATCACAAGGTCAGGAGTTCGAGACCAGCCTGGCCAATATGGTGAAACCCCGTCTCTACTAAAAGTGCAAAAATTAGCCGTGTGTGGTGGTTTGCACCTGTAGTTCCAGCTACTTGGGAGGCTGAGGCAAAAGAATCGCTTGAACCTGGGAGGCAGAGGTTGCAGTGAGCTGAGATTGTGCCACTGTACTCCAGCCTGGGCGACAGAGCGAGACTCCATCTCAAAAAACAAAACAAAACAAAAAATCCTGAGCTAGGTGCTGTTGGAAGAGCAGGTAATTGCCTGGGTTTCACAGGAAGTCTGCCTGGTCTGCATTTTATAAACAAGGAAACTGAGGCTCTGTAACCTGCCCAAGGTCAGCCTGCTAGTTAAGAGGCAGAGCTGGGATTCAGACCCATTTTCACAGTTCCACATTGCCTTGGGGAAGCAAGACACACCCATGGGGAGAGTTAAATAACAACACAAGTTACATAACCCAGGACAACAGTGCAGGGGATGTCACCAGGCAGTGTGTGATGAAATGCTAGGTGGCATAGAAAAACTAGTTGTCAGGGGAGTGCAGAAGGTAGAATTCTCAGACGGATGGGGCTAGGTCAAGATTTGGTGGAAGACATGGGGGTGGTACCAGATCCTGAATGATAGATAGGGTCTGAGGGACAGAAAAGCAACATAGTCCCAATTTAGTTTCTCAAAACACATAGATGGGAATTGGACATGGTGGCTCATGCCTGTAATCCCAGTGACTCTGGAGGCTGAGGCTGAGGCAGAAGGATCGCTTGAGACCAGTAGTTAGAGACCACCTGGGCAACAAGCTAAACCCCATCTCCACAAAAAAATTTAAAAATTAGCCAGGCATGGAGGTGTGCACCTGCAGTTCTAGCTACTTGGGAGGTTGAGGCAGGAGGCTTGTTTGAGCCTAGAAGTTCAAAGCTGCAGTGAGCTATGATCATGCCAGTGTGCTGCAGCTGGGGTGATGGAGAGAGACCCCGACTCTTAAAAAAAAAAAAAAAAGAAACAAATGGGATTTGAACATCTTTCTTTCTTATGAACTACTGTTTTTCAAACTTTTGGGTCTCAAGATCAAAATTTAAATTATTTAAATTTAAATATTTTAAAATTATTAAAGATTCCAGAGAGTTTCTGTTTATTTGGGCTACACCTATCCATATTTATCACATTAAAATTGAAACAGATACATTTTTAAATTACTTAATTAAAAAATAAGCCCATTGCATGTTAACACAAAGGGCATATTTTAATGAAATAAATGACACTTTCCAAAACAAAAGTCTTGGAGACATTGCACTGTTGTATATTTTTTGCGAATCTCTTTTTAATTTTTTAATTTAATTTTACTTTTATTATACTTTAAGTTCTAGGGTACATGTGCATCTCTGTGATGCCTGGCTTCATAGGAGTCAGCTGGATTCTTTTATTTGCTTCTGCATTCAGGCTATTGTCTTATCACATGTCATGTAGCCTCTGGACACTCCTGAGAGTAAGAGAGTGAAAGTGACAAAAAAAAGTGTTAGTATTATTGTAAGACTAATTATGACGTTGCATACCAACCGAAAAGGCCGCAAGAACCCCCAGAGGTTCCCAGACCACACTTTGAGAATCACTGCTTACATTTAAACCTACGCAGAAGAGGGTGCTGAACTTGGGCAGAAACTCAGGTCTTGGATCTCCCTTCAGAAACGGGAAGATGAGGAAAAGCAGATAGGTCTCCATCCTTTTACTTCCTGGAGCCATTGTGTGGCCCGTCTCTGCGTCTGAGTGTACTTAGCAGGTGTGATTCAGGAGTGGTGACAGATTTGGCCTGTTTCCACTTGGAGTCCTAATCTCACCTTGTGTATGTAACAAAAGCACCTCATGGCTTTCTTCATAGAAACTTAGGAATGCATTGTAGTCAGTTAAAAGATAAGTTAACAAGGCTGGGCGTGGTGGCTCACGCCTGTAATCCCAGCACTTTGGGAGGCTGAGGTGGGCAGATAACTTGAGGTCAGGAGTTTGAGACCAGCCTGGCCAACATAGTGAAATCCTGTCTCTACTAAAAATACAAAAATTAGCCGGGTGTGGTGGGGGGCACCTTAATCCCAGCTACTTGGGAGGCTGAGGAAGGAGGATCACTTGAACCCAGGAGGCAGACGTTGCAGTGAGCTGAGATCACACCATTGCACTCCAGCCTGGGTAGCAGAATGAGACTGTCTCAAAACAACAACAACAACAACAACAACAACAAAAAGATAAGTTAACAGTGTATTTGTTCTCTGTTTGCTAACTGTGGAAAATAGAATACGGGAGGCCACTTCTGCCCTCTCGGGACTTTCAGTCCACATGGTTTACACATGTGGTTATTCTTCCCCTAGAGATTCTTGTAGAAAATGCCGTGACTCCTCCCTGTTAAAATATGCAAGGGAGGAGGAGAGGCCCCTATGAGCCAGTATCCAGTTCACATGTGTTTCCAAGGTAGTCATTAGAGGGTGCCTGTAATGAGCCTCAGGAGGCTTCCAGGGCCTGAGGTTGAAGTGTTAATTTTCAACACAGATGTGCTTCTAGGCTTCTGGACATTAGGTTAAGAGTGTCCTGCTTGGAGCTGATCTGGGACGGTGTTGCCCTTTTTTCTAACCCGTTTGCCCTGTTAACAGTCACGATTTACCATTCCTTCTGCCCAGTGTGGATTCTCTGCTACTCAGGACAGCTCACTGGTTTAACATTCCAATACATGTTCTTTTGTTTTGTTTTGCTTTTTGAGATGGAGTTTCACTCTTTTACCCAGGCTGGAGTGCAGTGGCGTGATCTCGGCTCACTGCAACCTCCGCCTTCCGGTTTCGAGCGATTCTCCTGCCTCAGCCTCCTGAATAGCTGGGATTACAGGCGCCCGCCACCACACCTGGCTAAGTTGTGTATTTTTAGTAGAGATCGGGTTTCACCATGTTGTCCAGGCTGGTCTCAAACTCCTGACCTCATGATCTGCCTGCCTTGGCCTCCCAAAGTGCTGGGATTACAAAGGTGAGCCACCGCGCCCGGCCCAATACATGTTCTTTTAATTTGTTCATTCTGTGATGACATAGTCTGTTCTTACATTCTTTGAGGAGACCCTGCTTTCAGCTCTCATTTTGAGCAGCCAGCAGTCTAGAACCTCCACTTATCACTTCCTGGCTTCAGACTCTGGGCAGTGTGCTGGCGTCTTGCTATATGCAGGCACACCTTGTTTTATTGCACTTCGCAGATGTTGTGCTTTTTACAAATTGGAAGTTCGTGGCAAGCCTGTGTCAATCAAGCCTAGGGAACCATTTTTCTAATAGCATATGTTCACTTCATGTCTCTGTGTCACGTTTTGGTAATTTTTGCAATATTTCAAACTTTTTGGTACAATTACATTTGTTTGATGTTACTATTATAACTGTTTTGGAGTGGCATGAATTGCCCCCATATAAGATGGCGAACTTAATTGATAAATGTTGTGTGTGTCCTTACTTCTCCTCCAACTAGCCATTTCCCTGTCTCTCTCCCTCTCCTTCAGTCTCTCTAATTCTCTGAGACACAATGATATTGAAATCAGGCCAATTAATAACCCTACAATGGCCTCTAAGTGTTCCAGTGAAAGGAAGTCTCAGAGCTCTCACTTGAAATCAAAACTAGAAATGATGAAGCTTAGTGAGGAAGGCATGTTGAAAGCTGAGACAGCTGAAAGCTAGGCCTCTTACACCAGATGGCCAAGTTGTGAATGCAAAGGAAAAGTTCTTGAAGGAAATTAAAAGTATTTTCCAGTAAATACATGAATAAGAAATGAAACAGCCTTATTGCCGATACAGAGAAAGTCTGAGTGGTCTGGATAGAAGATCAAACCAGCCACAACATTCCCTTAAGCCAAAGCCTACTCCAGAGCAAAGCCCTAACTCTCTTTAATTCTATGAAGGTTGACAGGTAAGGAAGCTGCAGAAGAAAAATTGTAAGCTAGCAGAGGCTAGTTTATGATGTTTAAGGAAAGAAGCCATCTCCATAACATAAAAGTGCAAGGTGAAGCAGCAAGTGCTGATAGAGAAGCTGCAGCAGGTTACCCAGAAGAGCTAGCTAAGACCGCTGATGAAAGTGGCTACAATAAACAACAGATTTTCAATGTAGATTAGAAGTTGCTATCTAAGACTTTCATAGCTAAAGAGAAATCAATACCTGGCTTCAAAGCTTCAAAGGCCAGCCTGTCTCC